>NC_089650.1:56038200-57288200 GCF_037042795.1 Molothrus aeneus | reverse complement strand
TAAGATGGTGATGCCTATCTCTTCTCCTGACTGATTAGAAACATTTCTTGTCAGAATATATTTAGAATATGGTTTGTCTTTCATTGCTTTCAGGTCCCAAAGCAATTACATCAGAGAGACTTAGGACTACATCAGTGTGATTTTTTTTTAACAGATGAAGTTTTATCACTAGAAACCTACTATTGATGCATATTCTGGATGTGTGAGTGCCTACCCTGCCAGAATCATTATTTCCCTGATGATATTAAAACAGTCTCAGCAAGGAGATGATGGTGCTGCTGTACCTAAGTCAGTATGGGTAACATTGTTATGTCATGAATTCCAGTTTTAGGAAGACTTAAGAAATAGATACAAGTTTAGTTTGGAGGGCACCCTGGCTTCTCATTGCTCTCTGCTTTTGATTCTGATTTCTGTACCTGACAAAGGACAGTGACTGCTCTGAGGGTGTCAGCTCTGGGTTGCCTACAGCCCTTACATGCAGAGATAATGGCTTCCATAAAGTGAGAATAAAATAAAGAATAATAAATAAAGTTATAATGGTGGCTGAATTGGGTGACAGTTTGTGTTTGTAATTATGTAATCTAAATTTGTTTGGCAAATCATCTCCACATGATAATGTGGTACAGTACAAATCCCCTAAATGGAAAGAACACTAATTTCTGAGCAGTCACTGTATCTAGCAAAAGCATAAATATGCAACTAAATGTTAGATGAAAACAATTCAAAATCTTTATTTTTAATTCCTCCTTGCATCCTAATGGAAGAAGGAAGAGATGGTAAAACAACAGCAAAAAACAGAAAGAGGATATCTGGCAAGTGGGTCAAGTTTCTTAGAGTAAGATATTTATTTGAAATAATATGAATTAATTTAAAAGAGTTGAGAGTGCAAGGGCAAAGAGACAGAAAATCCAGAGCATGGAGAGGAGATGGTCTAATCTTGCCTCCTCTAGAACTGACCCATAGAAGTTTACTGGCTTGGGACTTAATTTTGCAAAACCCTATCTTGGAAAAAAAATCAATCAATCAATCTTCTTGCAAGGCATCCAGCCCTGGCCCATGCTCTGTAATTCACAGAGAATTAAGTTCACTTCTTTGGTAACACACATTGGGAGGGGGTTTCTGGAAAGAACTGAGATTGACAATGAGACTGGAGAGGCTGAATGGTTTTGTGAGAGAGATGCAGGGATGAGGTGAAGAGTGCCAGCTCCACTCTGCAGTGCAGGGCTGAATTTTCATTTCCATTAGATTTAGGAATACAAAACAAAATTTCTGTGTTTCAGCAGGCAGTTTTAAAACAAACACACACTAAAAAAGGCAACACCACTACTGATTTGTTTTGGTTTTAGTCCATTCAAGCATATAAGCTACTCTTCTGTCTCAGGCTGTTTATACAATTTTGCACCTTTCTGCATGTAGTCTTACTATCTCTTATACAAGCAATACACATTCAAATGTAGAATGTTGGTTTCTGTGCTGGCTTGGGATATAAAGCCAAATAGCTTTGAAATATAATAAATAATCATCCATGGTCACTATTTCAGACAACTGCAGCAAAGAAGTCAGTAACTATCTCTCTGTGAGTGGGAGATAATAACTTGCTAGGCATTAAGAACCATCTGAAGTTAACTTTGAAACAATAAATAAGCAGACCAGTTTTTAAAGATATACTCAGCAGTGAGCTATTTCTTCCTTCCCATACGCCAATGTCTTTTCTCTCTTTCTTCTCTCAGATCAGGCCTCTGAAAAGATAAGTTGTGTTTCTATAGTAATCTGAAGAACTGAGTACAAGAAAGGGCAACATCTTTCTCAGAATTAAATAGCCTGTTCATCAGCAAGACACTGTGCTTATGTGTTAGATGCAGTCCTAGTGTACCTTTTCCTGCTGTTTCTCTGGTAATAATAGCTCAAGATTTCAGACCTTGGCCCTTTAAGGAGCATTAGTCCCATGTTGCTTAGAATAATTGTAAATGTGCAAAATTACTTTCATACTTGCCCCCACAAATAGAAGGAAGTAATTTAGAAAAATAATAATGTCGTCTACAAAGAAAAGGCTCAGCTTCCATGGCATCAGTTACGTGGTACTGAAGGTGAGGGAGGATCATTTCTGCAGAGTGCAGGGGTCACCTGCCATTTGCTTCAATATTTGCAGGTGCTTTGGTAGGATTTGGGGAGGGCAGTGGAGGTCTCTTTGATAAAGATACATTTCACACATGGCAAAATCTGAACATCTGCTCTGAGCACTTCATTCCAAGCTTTCCATGGGGTCTCAACCTCTGCTGCACTTGGCTGAATGCATTAAATTTGGGCTGATTTCAGCAGTTAAATGTCACAGGCCTCTGTCATTACTCATAAACATTGGGTACCAGGGACACAAATGAAGGAGCTGTGGCAAAACAGGCACAGGTTTTACACCAGGCTGTAAAAGCTGAATAAATAGCTGAAAACGATGGGGAAGACAGGAGAGTAATTTTGACCTTTCCCTTCTAAATGTGTCTTTCAGAGTTACGTATTTATAACTTTTGATACCATTGAAGTGGCAGAAGAGTACAAAACACAAAAAGAGGAGGAAAATCAGAAGGTTACAGCAAGAGGAGACATCCTGAGGTTTTGGGATAGTGATGGATGAATACCCCCACAGTACTTGAGCTGTTGCAGTTTTAGATGACAGCTCAGTACTAAACATGAGAAATGGATGTGACGTACACAGAACGTAAGTGCCTCACACAGGTGGGAGGAGAGACTGTCAGGGTCTGAAGTGACTGGAGGGATGGCTCTTTCCCATGTCTCCAGTACTCTGAAGGCCCTCTGGCTGCACTTCCAAGAGGCCAGCAGGTCTTATCAAGGCTGTTTCTGGTTCCCAGACTCATGGCTCCAGGTTGGCAGGCCTTTTCTGTCCGTATTTTTTCAGCAGAAAATTTCTTCTTTTTAGCAATTTTCCCTTTCTAAGCAGGTTTTCTTGCTGGCTGCTCACATCAAGGTTAGTTTCTTGTCTTTTTTTCCATTGCAGTTGTCTGCCAGGTTTGAGTCTCTGGTTTATAGCTTCTCTCTTGTCCTTATCATCTCTTTGACAAGATTCTGGATCAGATAATCTTACCAAAATTAACCTTATAATATGCAATATCCTTATCAGTCAGTGTGACTGACTCTCATCACTGCCTCATATATCAGTTGTTTAAATTTGCATCCTTGTGCCTTCTTGCTTATGGTTTTCTCTTTTTTGTGATTTTTGCATTAGGAAGGCCCTTGGCAAAACACCCTTCATGGAGCAGATGCTCTCTCCTTCCACATGCCTTTACAATAATAATTATGATCTTGCTGAGCAGTGAGGAACATGCTACCAGCAAAGAGAACCAGTGCAACATCCAACATAGCCTGTACTACTTGCAGGACTCTGATCTTGACACAAAATTTCAGCAGAAGCCAGCAGAGAGATTTTAAAAAGGGAATGCTACATTGAAACAACTGAGTGCCCAAAAGACTGTGAGCTGCTGCATCCTGTATCAGCTGCATTCCAGAGATAACATGGTTGGTAACTCCTGCAAACAAAGAATTGCAATAATCCAGCCCTGACAAGTCAAACCAATTCAAAATCCTCCCCCCTTAGGAAGGAACACAATCTGCTGTTATTTCATAGGCAGCACAAAGAGGGCCTGGTAGTACAATGCACACGTGTCTGTTGATCAGTCTGACACTAATACCAAACCTTAACTCTGGGAGATGGATTTAAAAGTGCAGGATGAGGTGGATCCCAGGATGGCAGTCACATTCAGCAAATGTCTCCAATATGTGCCTTATTTGACTCCTCAGTGATTGTTGTCTCCAAGGATTGACTTTCTCCTCTTATGTCTCCTTACAGCTTGGCCTCGCACAGTTGCTGGTGTGACCTTTGTCCTATCCTAGATCTGTGTCCTTGCTATTGTTTTTTTTCTGTCTTTGATCCTTTTTAACACAAAAAGCTCAAATATGGCATTCACAGCCACTGGGACCCCTGTCAGAGAAGATACCCATTAAAGGTAAATGGAAATGGAAACTGTTAAGGCACCTGCAGCTGTAATCATCAGACAAAAGAAGTTTAACTGATAGCACTGAAGGATACCAAAAAGTGAAGATTCAAACTAACTGTTGTTTTTCTCCATTTACTTTTCAGCAGTTGCAATAATGAACATGGAGTAGGACAGGGCACAGTGAAGGAGAGTTAAAACACCCATTTTTCTTTGTATAAAAATGGAGCCCCAGATCTGCCACACTGCCCATACTCCCCTCTGCCACAAGAGCCTGTGTGCATCCCCACCACAAACAACACATGATGGCTTCTGCTCTCCACACTGCTTCCTTCAGAAAATCCTGCCTCTGTGGGGTAAGACAGTGTTAATTCAGACTGTAGGAAGTCTGAACCATTGCAGTTAAGAGAGCAGTGTTAAGATAGCAAGGGCAAAGAGGCACCTGCTACCTTTACATTAATCAACATTTCAAATCTATCACATGCCTTGAATTAATTTCCAGCCAAAATGCAATCATTTTTCAAGCACTTAATACAAACCACATGCAGAAATTAGACATAGCTTTGATTGATGATGATTTTTCTGATCAAAACGGTTATTTGTGACATTTTCAAATTTCATTTCAGTAAACTCCAATTTTTTTGTTGACAAAACTGAAGAGCATTCCCTTGGCAATTCCTGTACCACAGAAACCCCTCCTAACCTTGTATTTGAATATCATCTCATTGGCACAGTCAGACCTAGGAAAAGCCTCTGCTGCAGTCACTGAGGTGATTATATGGAACAGAAATGTGCACATTAACTCTGAACTCACAGGGATGGAGGAGACGGTGCAGCTCATGGAACACACATTAGTAGAGCTCAGTCAGGTAAGGTATCACACAGTGCAGCATAATTGTGCAGTTCACTTCTTCTTCCTTCTCCTGTCAACCAAATCAAGCTTGATCCAATCTTGGAGCCAGCTCTGTCAGTCCTGTGGCAGCCACACAGAGCTCAGAGAGGACTAATTTAGACTCATCAGGAGAAAATACTTAAAGAAAAGCGCTCATTCTTTAGTCATCACTTTGAGAGAGAAGGCACAGAACTATTCATTTTGAATTGCCCTACAAATGTGTGATCATTCCCTGAGAAAAGCTGTAATTTCAGCAAATTACCACAAGGCAGGGCTAGGATGAGCACAGTGGCACATTGGATACGTTATTGACTGATTGTACATAAGAGGCTCACGTGCAGAGTTCTTACAGATGGATCTCTCAAACCAGACCAAGACCTCAAACCAGCATCCAACATCTCCTGAACACATCTCCTGGGTGCTTAGATGAGCTTTTTCAGTGCCCTGGTTGGACTTGAGCTCTTATACCTTCTAACTGATCATCTGGAAAAAGGGGAATGCAGCTCAGGAATGGGATGCTTCTCCTTTCACCCTGAGATGCAATCTCGATCATCCCTATGAGACTGGGGGAAACAGTCCCATAGGAGCTGGCCAGTGGAGGAGACAAAATGGTCCTCCCTTACCTGCTGAAGCACATGACAGTCACTTGGTGAATGAAGTGTCAGTCACCTTCCCCAGCTGAGCTGTCTGCAATAAAACAGTCACATGCTGTGTTCATCCTCTGATACAGGCACACACCTCTGCCACACTCCTCAGAAAAAATTGAAAATTTTGAAATCAGAGGCTATCCAAAGGGATTTAGTATTTAGGAAGCTATTTGTGGTGTTACAGGAGTAATTCACATAGCTCCTCCAAGAGGAATAATCTCAAGATAGATTTGCTTAGTGCTAATGAGAAAGTACTGGTATTCAATTGTATATAGTTTCCATGCATTGAAAAAATACATGGAGTCTCATTAATCTGCTTTAACTGTGAGCTGTTTTTCTTTTGCTTTTAATATTCTTAAGCTTAGGGAGTGCCAAGGGGATACAGGACAGGCTGACTACAGAGGAGTTATTTCCTCTGAAATCATTGTCATCTGTCTGTCAGTAGTTCTTGAAACAACTGCAATAAATCCTGAATTTTTAATACAGTTCACAAGTTCAGAGACAGAAAAATCAGTGCTCAGACAGCTGGAATTATGGTAGTTATCGACAACATCAGGGTACACATCTTTTTGTAAAAGGAAATCAAACAGGAAACTGTACTGAAAAAAGTGATCAAATATGATTAGAAGACAAAGAATGACTGCTGGCAAACAGAAGAAGATGGGTCAATAGAAATGAGTATGAAAGGTCAAGAGAGAAAATTGAGCTTTCTGCCTGATTCCTTATTGTTCTACATTGCAGCCAAATATATGGGTGCTTATTTGCCAACCCCATAGATGTAAAGTAGCAGTACCCAAACAGTGGGGCACAGGCTGTTGTGTTAACTCAAAAATCCAGGTGGTCAAATCCTTGGTTGCAAACACAGCAAATGAGACAGATTTCTCTGGGTGGCCTTGCTGTTCATGGATCACTGACTGGGCAATGCTGGTATGGACTGAAATCTGTGTCCTGGTGCCTGCAGGCTGGGGAGTGAAGCACCCAGGGCACACAGGGGGAGTGGCTGCTGCTCTGCATGTTTGCTGTGGCCCCAACGAGGGCAGGGCCAGAGGAACCCAGGCAGCCCAGCCCATGAGAATCTGCCCGTCCTAGGCCATCACAGGAGAATTATTAAGCACTTGCCCTGTTCCAGAACCCATTTAAGACTCTCAACAGAAGAATTTTTCTCTGCAGTGCTCCTCAAACCAAGGGGGACTTTGCCCAAAGGACTTATTATGGGTTGTTGGAGTGCACTGGATCTCATGGTCCTTAACAAACACCTACAATGCAAATGCATCTCCACAAGATCCTCTCTGTGGAGAGGTCATCCTTGCAGGGCACAGTTGCATCTTTGGCTGCTGAAGATTAATTAGGTATTGGCTAGGTCAGTCTAAAGCTGAGGTAGAAGAATTTGGCAAGTTAAAACCTACATAAACCCCCTGCCATTTCAACATATGAGAGATGAAAAGCCTGAGTAGGAGTATGTCCAGAAAGAGAAGGAGACCTTGGGTGACTTGACCTTGTATTTGGACTTTATACTGGGACCTTGACAAAATCTAGCAGTTTTCACCTAAATGGGGGTCAGATGAAGAGGCAGAGAGAAGAAAAGAGGAAGAAGTACTGCTCCCACTAATGAAGGGTGGAAGGCTCCAACAAGGTCTGCCCAGCAGTGTTCCCTGGGTGGGATCTGCACTGCTGCGCACTGTGAAAGCTGCCAAGGAAGGTCTCCCACTGTGTACAGACACACTGCCAACAAACACCCCTTGCACAGCTCATTCATCTGCACACAAATCGATGCTTGCACTTTGCCTACAGATAGCTTACATCCATCACAGCCGTGACAGAACCTGTGGCATCAACAGCCCAAGAAAAATAGAGGCAACTAGATGGCACAAGCTGTTGCACAAAATAAAACAAAAATGGTGAAAAACATTAAATTGGTTGGTAGGAGCTAAGAGGGAGATGGGTTAAGTACTACTGTGATTTCTGCTTCCTTACATATAGAGAAATAAATGAAAGCATATTGTGCACATACAGAAATATACTATGCAGATATTGAATTGCTATACAAAACTTGCTAAATGGTGCAGATAGTACACAGCCTCAGAAGAATGACAACCAATGACTTATTTATTATATTCTAAGAACAACACAATGATTCTTGCAACTCCTTTTGCATGCCATGGATTTTAGTGGGTGATGCAACCAGTTTAGCTGTAGAACAATAATTGCAAACCCTCACACAAGCATTGACTGTGGATTGGTGGAAAAGGCCCCTTTGTGCCTCAAATGCCCACGTTCTGTGAGAGGAGCTGTCAGTGAGAGCAGCTCACAGCCAGAAGGATCGCTCAAGGATGGCCTCCACACACAGTGCTCACCCAGGACTTTCAGGTGCTTGGTTGCCTGAAATGCTCTGTATCTGAAACCTGGTGGTAAGTGGCAGGTTTCTAGTGAAAACAGGAGTTTGATACTGAAGTGGAACTTGAGGCAAGTGTGTGCAATGACGGGAATTTCTACAGCAGAAAAAGATCCTTTCAGAATAATATCAGAAGACCAGGGAAAGCTGGTTGCTTTGCATAGAGTATGTATGTCCAAATAATAAATAAAAAGAAAACCACTCTTCTTTTAAAGTTTCCATGGCTTCTAAGGCCTATTTCTTGATTTTGGAGTTTTGACTGGTAACTTTAGATCATGAGTGAAAACCTGAATCTCAACTCTTTCATTTGTCTCTCTGAAGTAGAGCTTAGGACACTGAGCTCCCATGCAATTGCTGGGATCATTGAAAGCATCAGCCCAGGAACACCTCTCTTTGCAGCATAGTGTACTTTTCTTTATCTGTCTGTAAAAACACAACATGGACTTAGACCCCTCCACAACAAAATTGGTGTACCTGTAGGAAGGAAACAGAATGGCAGAGAAGGAAACCAGTGAGTGGGCATTCAAAATGCATGTAGTTTTTAATTGACGGCAAATAATTAAAATTAGCAACACTACAGGATGGTCTGTGGATTCTTTTCAGTTTTGTTGATCTTTTATTTACTAGGCTGAGAAACACTAGTCTAAAACCCGAATATCCATCAGTGCCACTTAGTGCTGTTTTGATGGCTTCCTCTTCTTATGAAGATGTCCAGCACCTACCGCCAGTTTACTGTGCTGGTTGCATGCACAGAGCCCATGGCAGAGCACTAACAAAGCAAACCACTTGGCAGATGTGGCAAATTCCATGATTGTTGTTACTCACATCTCTGCATCTGCTGGTCTGGAGCCCCAGAGGGTCAGAAAGTCACTGCTGTCATCACGAGTTCATAAGAGCTGCATGAGAAGAGACACAAGGAGACTGCTCACTCTCAGCATCAGATGATTCAAACTAGACTTGAACTGTAACCCATTTAGATGAAAGTTTGACTATTATTATTTTATTAATTGGCTTTGTAAAATTGATGTTCCTCCTGTCTTTAAGTTCCATTTGTTTAAAATCAGTATAAAATCAGCATTGAGATAAGGTAAAGTCCCAGGTTACTAGAGGGAAGCTTGGATTGGAATTATTCTTCTGGTCATGTGCAAAAGAACCAGAATATGATGATGTCCAAATAATAGTGCCATATTTAATGCCAAATGCAGCTGGCAAAGTAATTTTGTGTCTAAAAATACCATGGTTTTGTCCTTTGCCAAACCTTTGCAGTATTTTTCAGCCATTTATATGATACCTTTCTTTTTCGAAGGCTGTCAAAAATAGTCATGAATCCAGCAAGTAACCCTACTGCTGTGTCATATGGCCATTAGCTTTCCTTTCATTGAAAAATTTATTCAAATTTTCTATTTGATTTCAAGACTGTTTGCTTTTAGTATTCTATTAGTGGCAACCCAGTCTGATTTTTGGTCCAGAAAAAATACCATAAACATATGGGATTTCAGTAGGACATGTGATAAGCTGTGGACACTTATTCCATCTCCTCTGCACTATTCATGAGACCTCATCCCAATTAAAGCATCACATGCACTTCCTTACAGATTCCATCTTTGCCCTTTTCCCTACTAATAACTTTCTCCCTACTTTGTCCATGTGCAAAGATCTTTTGGGATCTCTCCCCATTCTGGCTCAATTACTCTGCTAATGTCAGTCTGGAGAAAATAATTTCCCAGGTCTTTTCCCTTGGGCTTCTTACCAGTCAGGGAGGTAGTTCTGAGAGGATGCCAATACCTCCTGATGCCTGCCTGCTTGATCCAAATATTCCTGCTGAACACAGTTAATGTCCACATCTGTCATGGGCTGCCAGAGACACCGTGTCTGGGTGTAAGTGGATTAATCCATGCACACTGAGAGTAACTCTGCACATTGTCTTCCAACTTTTAACATCCAATTTTATTACTAATATCACAAAGTAATCAATGTAGTTAATTACTTTTTTCATATCTCTTTGCTCCCAGCACCATGATTATTTCATACTTTGCAATGGTTCTCCTTACTATGAATATACAGGCACTGTTTTGCACTTTAAAAAGGATGTAATGGTCCTCCCCACATTTCCAAACCTCCTCTTAATGTCTAATTAAGGGAGATGGGAAAAGAGGAAAAATCATGAAGGGGAAGAGATAAGACAGTAAGAAATCAAAAACAGGAGTCTGTTTGCTGGTTTGAAAGAGAGTTGAAATCAAGTGTTGAAGGCAGAATTCACAAAGAAATGGGGGTCAGGAAGAGAAAGAGAGTGGCAAAAGTGGAGAAAGAGAATTTGTGGAAGAACAAAAGATAAATTAGAGACCCTGATACATCTTCCTTTTGGAGGAAGACAGATACATCCTTCAGAAAGAGAGAAAGCAAAAAAGCTTGCTGAAAGTCTGACACAAAAGAAAAGGGAAGCAGGGAGGAAGAAGGGTTTGTGGGAGAAAAAATCAATTCCATCTGTGTTAGACATGCAGTTTCTGTTAGAGGAGAACCATAGATTTTCTGTAACCTAGGCATTTTTAGAAACACTGTGGAAGAAAGGGGAAAGCTACAGAAGAGAGTCACAAGAAGTGGTGCTGGCCTGTTTGTCTTAATTAAAACATCCTTCAGTTAATTGCTCACAGGAAGTTTATTCATCCATATTGTGAAAAGGGATGTTAAATATTTTGGATGCCATACCTAACCAAGAGTCCATGCTTGTTGCTTTTAAATTCCAGGGATTATGCCAGATGAATCTTTCCTGCTCTGCACACCTCTGCTGACCTTGACACTGGGGACTGCAGGTCACACTGCCCTACACTTGGAAACACAAGTTGGCACCTGAGTCTGACAGTGAGAATAAACATTTTAGAACATGTCCAGGTTCTTTAATTCCAGGAGCTGGTTAGTGAAATGAGCAGGTGTGCAGACAGCTTCCCTAATCCAACTGTACTGCTGATGTCTGCAGAGGTAATCCATCTGGAGTGCTGCTTACCTGGATAACAGCTGCTGCAGCCTGGCTCACCAAGAGAAATGTTTAAAGGGAATCCTCAGCAATGAGTGGCCATATCTTGGAATTCCTGGCAGCTTTCACTCACTTGAGGTAGTGTACCTTTTTAATTGCCTTCTTTAGTGCCTTCTTAATTGAGAGGAAAATCTGATTTTGAAATTGCCATGACACCTGGCATGTGTGCATATTGTGTACAAAAGGCCATTGGAATGCAGAATAAAAATCAGGGTCCAAGAGGCAGAACACATTACCAGATCTTCCCATTTTGCAGTGGGTACCAACTTCATAAAGTGCTGGCACCTCCTTGCTGCAGTTGCAGCTGCAGTGTGGACCTGGGCCTGTCAACTGCAGCTCAAACATAGCTAATACTCACTTGTTTCAGTGCTGGGGAAGGGTTTTGGTTTGGCTGCTTGCAGTCTTCAAAGCAAGAGATGGAATGGAATTGAGAAAGGTGAGCAAAATGGTTCAACTGTCCGAGGATGGGAATCTTAACTGAGTGAGTAAACTCAGTGAATGCTACCAAAGGTTTCTGGCACTGGCAGGTCTTATGCTGTGGAAGCAGGTGCTGACAGAGGAGCTGCAGCTGGAACACCAGCTTTATCTGCAAAGCACATTGACCTTTAGTGGATCACACTGCAGTTTGCCTGTGTGCCCTGTCTCACATGTGTCAAAGCATGAGGGATCAGTTCCCCTGCCTTTACCTATTTTTGGCTGCTGTCAAATGCAGCAGAGCAGCAGGAGGTGGTCTGTGAACACACACCCTCCAGGCAAGCCACCCTACCAGTGCATTCAAGTTACCAGTGCAGCCCAGATGACCTGTCTTGCACCTGCAGGACAGCAGGGGAAATCCTCTTACATCCTTCTGGCCTCCTGATGTAGCACCACATTCCAACACATCCTATTCTGGGTGCAAGAACTTCACTGTAAGGCTTCTCTCAGGCTGGTCACTTCCACCAGTGACCACGTGTTCCTGGCACTGTGTAATGCTGCAGACAGGAGTGCACCATTTGTCTTCATTTGTACAGTAATATGGTTGGTTTCCAATTATTCTGAAGTCCCTACTGATGGCTCTACTGCCATACTCAGATCTCCTTTTGTCCCTCAGGAAATGTTTGTCTTTTCTGAAAATGACTGCTTCATACAGTGGAGGTTTGATTCTTTATTTCATTTGCATTAGCATGGTAAAAAGTGGCTGAAGTAAATCAGAAAATTTCGTCTGTGTCCTACTGTCTTTTTTTCATCTCCTTCTACCTGGGCAGATTGCTTATCATGGTATCTATTATCACCTCCACTTTTCATTACCACTTGCTGACACTAGCCAATTTGAAATCTCATTCACATAAGTCTATTCCCTTTCCCTCACTGTGAGCTGGGATGGGTTCATTTCCCTGAGTTCAGCACCCAGAAAGGAACAGTACATTTGGCAATTACAGGAATGGTGCATCCCCCCTGTCACATCCTTATTCATTACTTTTTTTAATAATTTGCTCACACATCTTAAGAAAAGCCTACCCTTCTGGAGTCACCCTCACCTGGAAAATGGTCCTTACCCTGCTAGCTGCTGCATTTTGCATGATTCCCATTAATCTACCTCCTAATAAACCACTTCTGCCTGTTTCCAGCTGTGCATCTGCACCTGCTTTCACCTTCTTCCTGGACTATTGCAAGCCCTATCAGTACAGTTTCAGGTTTATATTCCTCTCTTGAAAGATCTCTCTTTGTTTCCTACCCTAAAAATCCACCCTAATCATCCCAAGTCCCCTTTTGGGGCTAATGTTGGTACCTGGGCATGGTGCTGCAGCCCCTCTCTGACCTCTAGGCTGTGGTTCTCAGACCTCAGACCAGCAAGAGCTGAAACTTGGGATTTTTTTTCCCAGCAGAGGATTCACTGCTGCTGTCACTCAGATGCAAAGATGATTGTTTTTCATGCTATTATACACCTCCCCTATTAACACCTTGTGTCTTTCAAAAGTGCAGTTCCCAAATGCTCCAGTTTATTTTGCCTACAGTCATCCAGATCCCTTAATCCTACCAAAACATTTCCTGGTCTATAGTCCTGTATCTCCTCTGATTTTATACCACTACACCTTACACCATTTTCCCTTGCTGCAATTATTGTGATTCTTAGGGGGTTTTATGCACAATGCCTTATAAAAATAAATTTAACCCCTCCTCTATTTACTGTTTTCTATGCATAGGGGAAAGTAATGAATTTGTTTGAGGAGTGTTGAGGAGGCACCAGCACTAGGTCAAAACACCTCAAACCTAAAAGAGATTACACTTTGCTGGAAGGCAGAGAGAACAAACTGTTTCTTCAAGCAGTATTCTGGACATTTGGAGATCAAAGTTAGAAATAAAATTGGTTTGTATGTATTTCCCTTCAGTGTGTGTCACTTTATAATAATTTTCAAAAATGTCTCATTAATAAATCAGAAATAAAGCTTTGGAGAAACCAATGAATCTTCACTTCTTTTTCAAAGATGCTTTTAACTGGATAGCATCCCACAGACATGCATGATTTTTCTCTGCATGGATATTTATTACTGCTTCATCTGCCTCATGTGCCTTTTAATAAACATATTAAAGTGTCAGCTAGATTCATTGCATCTCTGGAAAGAACAATTTTGCATCCTTCACTTAAAAACCAGTTTTGAAGCATCCCAAAGCAGTTATTCCTCAGTGAATCACAACAGACATCTTGGTATTGTTAGAGAAAAAGTGCCTAAGGGTACTGCTCTTTTTTTCTTAGGAACCAGAAAAACAGCAATGGCACACTCACACCTCTGACCCCTCTGCTCTCTGTGTCTCAGCCCAAAGAAGCTCAGCTTTTACAGTGATGTCCTCAAAAAGTGTAAAAAGGCAGTTACATAAGAATTCAGGGGAGTGTAGTTAATGGCCAAACCTACACAGATTTTTACTCTGACTCTAACAGCATTTTATTTCTCAAAAAATATATAATTTATTGCATCTTTTCACATCAGATACTCATAATGTAATCTTTCTAGGAGGTATTACATCAGTTGCTGCTCTCCTCTCTCACAACAGGAATTGTGCACAACTTCATTTGCAGTTTGTATTAATTACAGAAGATGGCAGTACTTAAAGTAATTATGATGCATGCAGATTGGAAGATTCCTTTATCTTTTATTCCCTCCCAGTGTGGCTTTAGAGAGGCTGTAGCACACCAAAGCTAGACTGGACTTTGTGGTAGAAAAATTACAAGCTCTGAGGCAAAAATAAATTTCAGTATCTTCAGTGAAGCATTGAAAATTCTTCAGAATGGACAGTTCTGAAGGTTACAGCCATTAACATTACTTAATGTATTTTTCTTTAATTAGCTTTCCTAAATCTACACAAAATACAGGAGATGGTTTATTACTAGAGGACATTTTTCTTATTAGATCCTATGTATAAAGGGAAACAAAAATTGACTTCTGGGAATCACAGACTCTTCTCATAAATAGATGGAAAAATTGCTATCTGCATTTCTGTTCGGAACCTTTAAGATGCAAATTCTGCTGTAAGTGCACAAAGCTTTACTAATGAGTCTGATGCAACATGCTGTAAAAATCTGAACCACCAAAATCAGAGTTTAGGCTCTTTTAATGTGCAAGGAATAAATCAAAGTATTTGAACTGCTTACCTGATTTCATTATTATTTGTGTCTGGACTTCATTATTTATCTTCTTCAATGCAGAGATCAGATTCTGAGAGATAAAGACAAAAAAAATCTAGTTTTACTCCTCATTTCCATGAGAGTTAATAGCCCAGTTACTTCAAAAGAAATGGCACATAGCTCACCAAGCCTGAATTTGGTTCATAACATATAAAGTGAAATATGCTTATGCAAAACAAAATCTCATAAAAGTCTTAAAGGATGAAATCTCACAGTCATGGAACCCACAACAGAAGCAAGAACTGAACAGGAGGAATTCCAACTCTGCTACCACAAGATTTCACAATTTTTTGTAAGTGTGGGTAAAGTGATTTATTTCTTTAAGCAGGTTGTTTCTTTACTTAAACCTCCCCAGTCCTCAGTGATAAGCCTGCTGCAAATAACACAAGTGAGTGTGTGCAGATAATATTAAAAATGCTGCAGAAATGGAAAGGCTTTTCCTCTCAACAGACCTCAAGTTCTTCATTTAATTTTTGGTAATACTGCTTTTATTAAATTATTTTCCATAACTTCAAAGTTAATTCCAAAAGGAATTGAGGATGGCAGAAACTACTTAAAGAACAAAGTGGGTAAGCCTACTTTAAAATAACCTGGAAATTGAGACAGACAACCAACAATTTGAGGGAGAAGAAGCAACCATGATGATCCACTTATGTGCATAACCTGGTTTCCAAGGAAAGGATCTTGTCAAAAATAAGTACAAAGCAGAAGGGAAAGAAGGGAACTCTCCTGAAATATTACTGGGATATGTCCACAGTTGTTGAGCAGATTCCTCTTCCTCCTGAATAGCTGCCTTTTTGCCATGTAGGTGCAAGTTGGGAATACAAAATGGATTTAAACTTGTTTTAATTAAATCCTGTTCCTGTCAATCTATCTCCTCTTGAATAAATTACATCATAATATTTTTAATCAAGCCCAGCTCAGCCCAGTATCCAAAATCCAGCTATGCCCTGCTCATCATTGCCCAGCTCTTGTTTCAACTAAGAATATTTTGAAAAGTACCCTGCCTGAATTGGCACTGCAAACCTTCCAACCACCTTAAAAGGAGTCCAGTTCTGCAAAATGAGGACAAGATTGTGATCAATGGAGAGTAACTTCCAAGAAACTTTCCCTTTCCACCCTCTCTTGCTCACAGCTGCCTACAGTTGCCTCTGAATTCATGCTCCAGGATGCTCTGGGTCATTACTATGAAGCTGAAAAGGACCTACTTTATTAAGCACATCCTCCTGCTGGATTTCCACTGACACAGCACTATTCCATCCTTCCAGCATGCCCTTTTTTAGACATCTGCTGAGCATCAGACAAGCACAAAGCACACCCCGTATATTTGTTCTAGCCATCTGATTCTCTCAATGGTACAGTTCCAAGCAATCAGTTCTAGACCAGATCCTATCCAGCACTGCTTCTAGTTCTGTTAACCTGGGTCCCAAATCTTCCCTGGCTCTTGGAGTCATCCAGTCCTTGGCCTCCTGACCATACTTGCACAGGCCAAATTTGGCCCTAGTAGGGCTCAGATTGGGGACTTAACAGTGAAATGATTTAAATATAGGCCATAATTTATTCACACATCCAACCTCCAGCAACACAGAAGAGGCTGGAGATCTGAAGCTTCAGAATGCAAATTTTAATAGGCAAACAAAAAAGGTGATTGTGCTGTGGCAGTGCTTGGGGAAGTGCTGGTGTGCACCCTCGAAGTGCTGATGGGGTCTGAAGGCATTACAGGCCAGTCCAGTTTCAACTGGTGGTAAAAGAAGAAAAGAAGAAAAACATTTAAAAAGCGTGTTTCTTTATTAAAAACCTAGTCACAGGTGTCACTCTGTGGCTTGGGAAAATGTCATCAGCTATGAACTCTTTGTGTGATTTAGACACTTTCAGGTGATTTCAGTAAAGATGGTGAAAGTAGTGGGAATATAATTTGAATGGTTTCCTTTATTATAGGCAGAAACAAGCATCTATGAACAGGATGTGGGAGTGTTCAAGGATTTAACAGTGAAACCAGGCAGCTCTTCATAGTCTTTCAGTAGTAAGAGACTCAACACAAAAAAAAATAAGTTACGTTCTTCTAGTGCCTTTTATTTAGTGATCTTGGAGTGCTTTGCAAAGCAGATTCAGCAGCCAAAGAAGATGTGTTTCTTCATGTTCAGTGTTACAAGGCCAATCAGCCTGGGCAAGTCAGGAGCATGGTCCCAGTAACTCATCCCTGGGGTCTGTTCCAAACCCATGGAGTACAGATTCACCAGGGCAAAAGTCATTATCATTTAACAAAAGCGTTGACTATCAAAATAGAGTTTTGCATATCCTGAGAAATGTCCAGTGCTGGCTTTTTTTTTGTAAACTACTGTTTACAAAGCCAGACAATTAATTCTATTTTATTTGGATGTGATGATGTTAGAATTCAGACACTAAAAAGTCTCTCCCATAAATCATTTTGTACAGTAGCTTTTCATTCCTGCTGGAAAAAGTCTTAACCCCACACTGGTCTGAAACACCATCTGCATTGACTTTATTGATGTAGTTCTTAACTTGAAAGAAACTTCCACTATGTCCCCTTGAAGACTCTTTAATAAAAAGCAGCACAGCTCCTTTAGCTTTGCTTTATAGCCTGTTTTACAGAGCTAGTGTAAGCTTTGTTGACCTGGCCTGTACCCACTCCAAGGTAATAATAACCTACTGATGTGTGCAGGGATGGATGTGGTGCTCAGGGTTTGAAAGAGTGCTTGTCAAGTGGCTCACACACAAAAAGCATTGGGGTTTTTGTTGCTTGCCTTCTATTGATACAAAATTAGGTGTATTTTTCCTTCTGAGGCATTTGTTGACATGAAGATTCCAATTATTATTTTCATACAGACTCCTGGTATTATTTGATTGTTCCATTTAGTGCCTATTTCTTGGGCTGTTTCCTCCATCTTGGGCTAATTATTTTACAGAATTCTGTGCTGAATTCCCATTACCGTCTGCTGGTGTAATCCAGCTAATGATCCATGTCCCCTGGAAGCAGATTGCATTATTCCTCATTGTTTGCTCTGCTCCTGGCTTTACCATCACTCCCTTCATGCACTGAGGACTTGGCTCCAACCTTGGCTGCTGCTGAGGACAATGACAGCGCAGGTCTAAGCAGATGTTAGGTAAGGTTACCTCTGGGGGAATTTGTGTCATCTCCAACTCAGAGTAGCCTGAAAACTGCCTGAATTGAGAGGAGCCACCATTGATCCCCCAGTTACAATTATTGAAATACACAGATTCAACAAAATTGTGGGGGGTGGTCTTAAAAACTTTGTTCTAAATGGTGCCAGAGGAGGGGGGATAACACAAAAGCCCACTTTGTGCCGATATGCTACCAATGACTTCTCCTACCAAGACTGACTTGGTGGCAATTTTATGCTATCTTCCAGGTGAAAAGCAGTTAAGTGCTGTCAAGATCAAGCCCTTATTTTCAAATACTTTTTTTATCATTTTGATGTAAAATTGTTGAATGTATCAGGGCCCTTAAAACTGACTCAGAGCTATTCCAGCTGTAAAACCAGTGAGGCAGTAAATAGTTGTTCAGGATCAGAATGTCACTTTTTTTCTATTTTAAAGGCATACAGTAAAAAGGAATAATAGTAATAGAATTTCAGCAACAGCTGATGTTTAAGCTCAGATTTTGGGTCTAACACAGCTGGTTAGACCCAAAATCCTCACTACTGCTTCTGTAGAGGCAGTTCCAGAAAACACATTGAGGCCATCAGACTCCTGGCTGAATTAGAAAAACCTATTGAATAGGTAAGATAGTTTTCCTTACAAGCTGAACACTTGTCTCCTCAGGTATAGAAGTTACTGAAAGTAATCCTAAGATGTCTTCAGAATACAAATCTACAGTACTAAAGGTTTTTGCAGGGTTGATGTTAGTCACTAGAAGGATTTTCTGTAGAAAGGTACCTTGATTCCCACGTATCTTCAGAAAGAGATGCCTACTTTGTTGTCTGCTTCAGTGATGAAAATTAGGGGGGTCTATATTTAGTTTCCTATAAACAGAAAATATCCTACAGTGTCAGAAATATGAGGGCAAACACTAGTCAAGTCCTTTGGGAGACCCTTCTGAGATGGCAGTGAGAGGTGCAACTGTGCTCTCCAGGTGATGTTAAAAACTGCACTACAGCAAGGGTGACCCCTAAAATGGAGCTTCAGGATTGCTACCAAAGCCTTCCCTAGCATTATGTAGAGCTACTTTGCAGAGACTAGCTATGGTGGTAAAAAGCCCTGAAAATGGTGAACCATGGCAAAGAAGGGCACAGGGATGGGGAGAAGGTGCTCTGCATGACAACCTGGTTATCCATACAAGGAATATGTTGGGTGTTATTTCTGCAAAAACCCAGTGAAGCATCACATACTGTTAGCCCATCCAGGGCATTGCACAATTAATATTTTTTTAGAAGCTGTGATTTATGTGATCTTTTAAAAGGAAGGAAAAGATAACCATTGCACATTCAACTGCCTGAGAAGGTAAAGCACAGATAAGAAATCAATGTTGCACAGAGGCTTTACAAAGAGAGTGCATCCTGGTCCCAGATGAGTCTGACAATGTTTGCATTCTCACAGAGAAGAAGAGCTAATCAAAGCTGTGACATAGTTAAGTTCCCTTAAATTAGAAGATAAGGAGGAAGGAGAAGTGAGGTCCCCAGGAAATTATTTGATACTTCATTTGCACTCAAGAGTCAGCCCAACAACTGTCACTGTCAGAGGGGGACAGAAACACAGGAGAGAAGCTGATTCCTTAAGATAACACTGAAGGAGCAGAGCAGTGCTGATTTGTTTCCTCAGCTTCTGTGCCCCAGAGAAATCTTACAATGACAAGTACACTGGAAGTTGCTTTTGTTGTTTATTGTTTCCCTTTCAGAACTTGATTTGTAATCAGGAATTTAACCTTTCTTTTATACATAGCTTGTTTCATAAATAAACTTGCCAAGCTTCTGAAGTTGAGGTGAATCTTGTAAAGCTGTGCATTCTGAAGTTGAGGTGAATCTTGTAAAGCTGTGTGTTGCTTCAGAGGTGATGAATTCAGGGACAGTGTAGCTTGCAGGCATTCCCTGAAGGGGAGCAGGTCTGGAAATTCAGAAAACTGGGTATTTTTGTGCACCATCTGAAAAATTTGGGATTTGTAGCAGCATGTGCCACAGGGAGAGAATTGCCACTGGCAGAGTGTTACAAGACAGAAATATGGGGCCAACCACAACAACACTGTGGCCCTGAAGATTATTTAATACAAATAAATGTAACAATATTGTTTCAAATGTCTGATCCCATTTTAAGTGAGCATTGAAAATGAAAATGAGTTTGAAGGCGGCTGCATTCTGTGGGCAAGAATATGTGAACCCCAATCCACTATAAAACAGGGTGAGGGTTACCTGACCTGCCTAGTTCAGGCTAAAAAATCTCCTTAAATGAACTCCATTTCTCTAGAAAGGCCTCTGTTTATTACCAGCAGGGTTCCTGCATGCAGGAATCACAACACCAACTCTCAAATCCTACCACTGCTTTTAAGAGCCTAAATGTAGCTGGAATTCATTTGAGGTCAATTTTGAGCCAGTGACTCATCATCTCAGTTCTTCTAATGATAAGAAGACATCTATTTCTAAGTTTCTTTTGGAATATAAGAATGGATGGATTGAGTCCTCCTGCAGCCTCATGTGTGCTAATCACACAGGTTTGGGGTGTGGGGTCTTCCAGGTTAAAGCATGACCTCTTCTTTCATTGCTGTTCTGATCTTTATGTAAACCATTTAAAATTAATTAATATCCTCCATTAATTGAGGAAAGTACAACCCTAAAAGATCACATAACTGCATTACACAGAACAGTGTGAAATGACTGCCAAATGCTCTTACTTGTTTTTCTTCTGCATGTGCATCCCAAAATCCCATCTGTAGAGATATTTCCCATCATTCATATGTGATGTTGATTATTTATAACTTCAAGTTGTAAAATTAAATGTTGTACTAAATTAATGTATAGAGATTAAGTAATATTGCATAAATAGCATTAATATTCCTTTTAAAGCAATGATGCAGCTACTAAGTTCTAAGTTCTCTTTTTTATTTTTTATTTTTCAGATGTGTGTTGAAGGTTGTTCCAGTTTCCATTAGAAATTCTTTCCAACCACAAAGAAATTAGTAACTTAGGGAAAAAACAAAACCAAAAACACCCCAACTTTTTCATTCTAGACTTTTTATGCACTTAAATTTCTTTTTGACTAGCAAATATTATTATGTTTTGCTTTCATGTGATGTGTAGGAACTTAAGAACAATCTCTTTTTTTTTTGGTGACTTGTCTGTCTGTGAACAGTTGCAGCAGGGACTTTGTCTTCTTTTGGAAGAAGCTCCTCTTACAAAAGAGGAGCTTTTAGGGTTGTACTTTCCTTTGATATAGTTATGTATTAAAATAAGATAAAGCAATTTTGTTTCAGGAGTCACATTGCACAAAACAAAGTAAGGAGTAACTAGAGGCATTTCAGACACCTTCTTATGCAAGATGAAATACTTAAACATCATATCATTCAAGGAACAGGGACATACTTCATACTGAGAAAAGAGGATCTATCCACAGAATTACTGTAGGAAATATTTAAATCTCTGCTTGAGGGGCAAATAATACCATACACTGTCCGTGTAAAAGAGCAAGGAAGAGGCAGCTGATGAAAAGACTTGAAGGCAGTCCCCCTGCAGGCAGATTTCTATGTGATTATTCTTGCTCTACTCCTCTGGACAATAGGGAAAAAACCCACAGGGGAAATAAAAACAGGAGTGAGGAGAAAAGTTTTTGCTCCTTTAAATTTTTTTGAACTCATGAAAGAGCTGCTGAAAGGCAGAAAGGCAGCTCAGCTTGCTCCTAACCACGTTTTCTGTGGACAGCATTAAATCGGGTAAACAACTTCTTTTTCTGGTCCTTTTCCTGTCCTGTGCAGCTGTGTCATGGTCCTGGAGCTGACAGTGTGACCTGCTCAGGCCTGCAGCCACCCTGGCTGTGCAGTCATGACCCACGTTTGGCTTTTGGGCAGTGCAGATGTTCCACATCTGCTGTGAGCAGCTGTGCCTTAGGGGGCATAGGCAGGGTGCTTATTATGGTGGAGGCTGGTATCCACTGGCTCACATGGAGGGTCAGGATTTCTGCTTTCTCCTGACTGCTGGATAAGTCACAGCCTGATGAGGATGGACAAGGGTCTGCTGATAACTGCCAGACTGTGGGCTGTTCCTGAGGGGTCTGCAAAAAGTGAGAGAGATAAGTGAAAACTTGCTACATGAGCTCTGTGCCTTCCCTGGGAAATGTCTGTGGGTCTGCAAGCTGGAGAAGTCTGTGGCTCAGTGCACAGCTCTGCTGGAACCTGCTGGCTGTTCTGCTGCTGCATTACTGAGAAAACCATCTTCATTCACCCTGCACAGGAAGCAACAAGTATGGATTCCCCAGCAGGCAGCAATTTGAGAGCCACAGGAGAAATATGTGGCAGTGAGGAGGGAATCAGCCTGTTCTCCAGGTGGCAGAGAAAATATGATGTGTAATTATTGGGCAGTGGCAGGTTCTGAGGCACAGACTACTCCTGCTCCTGCAGACCTGAGGGATAGCTCAGCCTCTGCTTGTTACGAGAAGCCTGCAGCCTCCCTGTCCTCCCCCAGCCTGCCTGCTGCTCTTTCCCAGGATAATGCCACTTGCCAGGTGCCACAGAGGCAGCACAGGATGTGCCACTACAGCTCAGGGTCTTGGGAAGGATGGAAGTTTGACAAGAAAGTCTCACAGATATGTATGCTTAGCAGAAAGATTTTTGAATGTAGAATCTGATGAAGAATAGAAATGAAAGCAAGTTTTGATATAGAAGGAAAGAATTGCTGAGCCAGTCTTACTGGATGACCAAGGAGGCAAAGGGTGTGTTAGTTAGAAGGGGTTTTTATGGCTTAGAGCAAAGGATAAACCTGCCTCAAACAAGATGTTTTTACCAAGCAGAAAGATAGCACAGGCAAACAAGTCAGCAAATGCTGCAAGCAGAAAAAAGGTCCCAGAATTTTCCCCTGCAAGAAAACTGAAAAACAACTTCTAGCTTAAACTGTAATGTACTAACTTGTAGTGATTGGAGACTAGTAACATGAATATGGTAATTATAGTCATTATGATAGGCTATAGATAAAGGTTAAGGCATAGATTGATTATACTGTATGAAGATGCTCAGCAAAGAAAAGTCTATAATGCATTGTAACCAAAACCAAAGGGTCTCCAGGCCTGCCTGCAGCTGGAGCTGACAGCTGTGGGCACAGGCTCTGTCACCCACCACCCTGGACTGCTGTAACTCTTGGATGGAATAAACTGCATTGTGGAGAGCTGCATGGAGTCCCATATCCCTCAGTCAGGCTCTTACTTCAGGGTGTAAAGTCATCAAGGTGCTTGTTTGAGAACTCCTGTGTCCCAAGATGAGGACACCTACTCTTCAGGAAATGACTTTCCTGAGCATCCAGATGGCTGGGAGGAAATTTGCTAGCAGGAAAAGGATCCAGAAAGTGCAGCCCTGGAAAAGAAGAAAAATATCTGAGAATAAGGAAAAGCAAATGTATCGAGAAGGATAACAACCTAAACCACCCAATTAACCAACCAGAAAAATCCCCACAACAAAACCACACCCCAAAACAATGGCACCAAAACAACAAAAAACTTATCACACCCCCTGCCCCCCAAAATGCCCCAAAATGAAAAAAAAAAACCTAACACCAAAACCACAACTCCCCACCTTAAAAAAAAAAAAAACAAAAACCAAAAAAACCCCAAAGTGACCCCCCATAAAAACAAACCAAACAAAAAAAAAAATCCCCAAATAAACAAAAACAACAAAAAAACCCCAAAATAAAACAAACCAAACAAAAAAAAAACCCAACAAAAATCCAAACCAAAAAAACCCCAAACCCATCAGACTGAAATCTGGCTCCCCTGCAGTGCTCAGCACTGAATACAGAAGAGGGACCAGAAGCTGCAGTGAGTGAAGCTGTCAGCTGGGTCAGGTTTGCCATACAGAAGGGACAAGGTGTTACCCAGGGCAACAAAACATCTGTAGCAGCTTAGGAAGGGGCTGCCTCTCTGCAGCAGATCTGAGACTCTGCCTGCAGCAGTGGCCATCCCTGGCTGGCAGCTCTGAAGGACAAAGCTGCTGCTGACAGGCAGCTCATCAGTCCCCAAGGCAGGGACAGGGCTGAGAGCTCAGCATCACTCAGCACTGCTGCCCTTTGAACCAACTCAGAGGTACCAGGATGCATGAGATAAACATCTTCATCCAATTTAAGCAAAATAATTTATTCATAGGTGTCTCATGAGAAAGGAAGGCACACCTTATTCAATATTTTATTTAGCTGATGTGGTTTGCAAAGGATTTGTAACTGACAGGCTAGTAAACAACCTTTTTTAAGCTCCTACAGGAAAAGTGGGCAAATGGTTGCATTCAAACTCCTGCAGAAAACATTGGAAACCCAGGCACTGCCATGTGTCTTCCTTTTAAAAACATAGTATGTTTACAATTTTGCAGAATTCACAGGAAAAGAATAAAAAGTTAGAAGCTGTTTTCTCCAGAAAGGCAATTATGCTGAAATGCATTTAAAGATGACATCAATTTCAATTACCTTTGAAAGAAAAAATCATAAATATTCAAGGCTGAGATGCAGTCCTCCTTATGTTTAATTTCTTACCATTTTCTTTGTTGTTGCTATACATAGATGTTTATATTACATGTTTACAATTTTTCTTACTTCCATTTGTGCAATTAAGGCTATTCCAAAAGGTCATATCAGCATTTATGAACAGAATTATTCTGTGATTTCAAAATTTTCATTTTTGTTATCCCTCAGCATAAAAATCAATCCCATCAGCAATTCTGACCTTGGAGGTGGTGGATTGCACTCTGCATCCACAGCTGTGCAACACAAAGCATCAAGAGAATGTGGTAAGGTCAGAGAAAATCCTACTCTGGGAGTCCACAGCTCCTTTGACTTTGTCATGCACCCAGCATACCTGGGAGCAGACTGAAGGAGAAAAAATCTAAGCAAGTTCTGGTACAAAGAGTCTGTCTATAAATAATTGGAAGTGTTTTGTAGTGAGGACTGTAATTTCAAGTCTGTCTGTTTTATAGAGTAGTTGGGATTTAATTTTACTTGTTGCAAAGCTTTCCCAAGCTTTGTCTAATTCTTGAGATTACTGAGCCCATACTTAAAGCAGTAAATTCTGCAAACTTTATAGACCCTGGAAAAGTGGAAATTCTGTTCAAAACTGCTGTGGCATTTTTAATCATGCTAAATGGATAGCCAGCAAATCATGAGCCAGTCAATGGTATAGTAGTCATTCCTAGCAAGAGAATGGGAAATGGAACTTTTTCCAATTAGTGTGTTAGAGTGAGAGCTCCACAAAGCATTTAACCTCCAACAGTGTGACATTTTGATTCAAAAATTAACACTGCCAAATATCAGTATTGCAAGTACTAAGTTATGATATGCTTTATTGAGTATTTGTTAGGAAGAATGCTTAAGAAAATAAAATATCTCTGTAAAATTCTGTTGTGATGAGTGCCTGGCCCAGTACTGTTTTTTTGTTGTTGTTGTGTTTTAAAAAATTTGGGAAAATTCACACACTATCAGAAAAGCAATTCATGATAAGAACTTTTGGAGCACTGTGTAAACTGAACACATATCACAGAGGAGGAAAAACAACAAAACAAACCAACGAACAAACAAACCCTACCACAGCCAAGACTCTTGCAGCCTTTGGAGGAGATAGGGTTTTACATGACTTGTTTTAACAGAGCCAGACAATGATTATCATATTTGTAAACAGAGGTTGCAGTTCTGCCTGTGAGCACTGGGGCATTGCATCAGGATAAACAGAGTGAAAATATTTGTAGGTCAAGACATCATACATCAACCAGCTGACCAAAAGCACTGATGGTCGGACTGTTGCAGGGCTGGACTGGAAAAGGAAGGACATTTTAGCCTCCCTGGAATGGAGTCCCTGGCCTGAGTAGGTCTGGGAGCACCCACCATGTCACCAAATAGCTGAGGAGTCCTGGGCCAGGTGCTCCATGTTGTCTCTCATTACTTCTGGCTGGTGATGCTGTGAGCCAGCCTAGATGCTTCTTCTACCTCAAAAGTCAAAATATTATTTATAAGTTGGCAGAGGTTCAGAAGTGAGACAGGCAAGTAATCCAGCATCTGGGAAGTGCATATTACAGTGATCTGTATCTTTGTCATCTCTGGCAGCTTGGCTTTTTCAAAGAGTAAGAAGCAACTTGGTCAAGGTCTTTATGTGGGAAAAAGACACCATTTGATGCATTTCAGTTCTCTCATCTATTAGAGAAAGGTACAACAAAATCTAATGCTTGGAAGATGAATCTAGACAGATAATTACCATTCTATTATATCCTAAATTTTCTGTGGGGTCTTGTCACAGTCTGTCACTAGGCACTTTTCTGGGCAAGTAAATCTGCAAAACAGCCCCAATAGTCCAGTGTAGCATCCTGATCTCAAGGCACACATTTATCTTCTGACAAGTTACTGTCCTCAGTTCTTCACCTCCCCCAGGACAGGCAGAGAAAGAAGCACCTCAAAGGAAACAACCACACTATTTCTTACTCAGATTTATTTTCATTTATGAGATTTGGCAGAGCCAAAGCCTGAAGCAGCTTCCCTCTGCCAGGTCTCCCCAGGCACACCAGCCCTTCCCATCTCCTTGGCCCCAGCATTCCCATGGTGAGGGGGGGACAGGGGTGCTGCAGGCTCAAAGCAAACACCTCAAGCACTTCTTCTGCCCACTGTGGGCTTCTGCAGAGAGACATCCTGCATGGGCCTGTGCTAAAAATCTCCATGGTACAGCAGGGAAGGGCTGCATGATGCTGATGGCTCTTTGTCCCATCGTCTCCATCCTGGCTGGAAAGGACCAGGGCAGTGCTGTCACAGGAAGGCTCCAGCCCATGGGGATTTCTGCAGGATTTTAACAAAACCAAATGGGATTTGTAGTTTGACAAGGAAAGCTCCCACACTGTGAGTTGTTTTCCTAAACACAGATCCTAAAGACCAAGCACAAGTTTTTGGTGTGGAGACACGGCGTTCTTGTTACAACCCGTGTTTTGCAAATAGGTCTGTTGTAGTCATTTCTCAAAGAGACACACTATGAATCAAAAATCAATTCACATCTTGAGATATTCATTTTGAGTAATAGTACCAGGGGAACAAAAACAAACCAGAAGTGCTCTGTTGCAATATTTTAGAAATGAAATGGTCTTGGCTTTGTTATCTAATACTGTTTCATTCTAAAATTGATCTATGTTTAGTGTTAATAAATAGTAAAAATATGTGAAGAGTGAGTAATGTATCTGACTGGATATTAGTTTTCCCTAATTTATTTTCAGTTTGGCCACCAAACAGGAAAAATCAATTATTCTCACAACTCTATTCAGTATAAGTAAGTCTCTCTCTTCCAACATATTGCTTTCCACAGTTTTCTCCTCTGTGGAGACTCTTATTCTATCAGTTGTATTAACTTGTGGTTTTCCCCAGATGATGACTTCTGACATTTTCATTTACATAAGTTCCCTTTAAATTTTTCTGCTGTTAGTTGTGACTACAATGAGTTAGCCTCTACTTTATATTTCATTAACATAATGTTTATCTGGATAATTAAACTATTAATTAAAATTGTATCTATCAAGGATCCACTGGGTGGATTCATTGGATACAATACATGACTAAATATTGCTCCAACATGTTTTTAATTACTTTCATTGTCTTTCAAAAGGTTTTCAGTACACATTGTAAAGAACATATCCAAGCCACTTCAAAAATTTTGGACAAGATACTATAAAATGCAGTATCACGTTTTCCAATAAAATCAGAATGCTATCCCACTTCCCTCTTAGTGCCGCTTAACAGTCAAGAACTATGTTGGATAAAACATACGCTGTCTAAACTCCCACTGTTTACTGCTATTTTGTTTCATTACCCTCTCCATGTTGGTGGCCATCTCCATCTATTTTCCCCATCATTGTACACATTGTACACTTTTTTTTTGCAGTGTAAGAATGTTGTCTTTTTCCCATTGTAAAAGTCTTCATCCTTTTTTTCAGAGCTATTAAAGTGTTGGCTTGACTTAACAGCTCTTTACCTTGCTACCACCATTAAGATGAAAAACTAGTTCAGAGACATTTTTGGGCCAACTATAATTTCAGCAGTACATATGAAGTAAATATTTATTCAAATGACTGCTTGGGGCTAAACAAAAGAGAGGCATTCCAGAAGTCCATTTGCATCAGGAGAATGACCAAAAGTCTACATAAAGTGTTGTTCTATTTCTCAGTGGAAAAGGAAAATTTATAACAGGTGACACAAGGACTTAAATTTGGTGGGATTTTTTTCTTTTTTTCTTCCTCCTGGGTGTTACATTGGATCATATGATAAGTGCCTTTTTTTTTTTTTACTATAAAGAGCTGAAATTCCGGTTGTGGAATAAGAATAGGTTGAAGACCATGTAGATGAGTTTGCTTATCAGGGGAGCCTGCAGAAATTACTGAGAGAATTGTAAATCTTACAGATAAGAGGCTGAGACAAAATTACAGTACAGAAGAGGGACAACAGGTTTTAGAATATTAGGAAGATTATTAAAGAAAAATATAATGTCTGCATTTATAAAGGGATGATGGAGGAGTATGAACGTGGAGCATATAACTGAAGAAATAACAGATAGGTAAGCTTTAATTCCTAGAGTAATATGGAAACAAGCAATGTTTTTTATGGATACATGGAAAACAAAATAGGGCTGAGGAACACCTAATACAGATTTATCAAGGAATGATCTTGTAACATTTAATTTGTTCTTTTCTATTGCTGGGTAACATGTAGATAAAGGCAAAGATAAAGGTATCCTCTATCTTCCCTCCTTTAAGGCTTTTGATGCCCTCTTAAGTAATATTTTCATAGCCAGATGAGAAAAGTTTTTAGGTGGAGCTACTGGCAGGTGAATGTGTAGGTAGGTGGCAAGGAACATTTAAAAGAGCAGCTATTTGCAGCTCACTGATATATTGAATTTGTGTACCTTTAGCAGTTCCACACAAGTCTTCCTTAGGTTTGGTGTTGCTCAATACTGTTATTAATGGCTTGAACGGTGAAATAGGTTATATGCTCATTAAGTCACTAGATTATATTAACCTAAGTGAGCTGCCAGCACTCTGGAGACTTAAGCAGTTAAGTACTTAAGCTGTGCCCAGGTTAGTATAACCTGCTTGTCATCAGGGCTAATTAATCACATTAACATCTTGCTAATGTGACCACACTGTGCTCGGGGTAGCTGTGATACCTCTGAATGGCACTCCATTATGCCACAGAGATTCTCTCAAAGAGAGGCATTCCACACTTTCTCCATTTAATCACATTCCCCAGTCTGCTCCAGGTCAAGATGCTGATTTACTGGCAGGTCACTTAGGTACATTTAAACATTTTACCATCAATCCTCCTGGAAACAGCAAACTCAGTTGTGCTGTGTTGTGTAATGCCAAGAGTGAATACTCACTTTATGCTAGGATATCATCTTGTGCAGCATCACAATCACACACTGCAGCTGCTGAGCTTTCTCTGCAGATTCCTCTATCCAAGTATTGATCAGGCCCTGTGTGTTAGAAGGTCTGCAGAGTTCCTACTACGTACACTGGAAGAGTGGTAATTTTCCTGTTTTACATGAAAATATATTAGATTGCAGGAGGACTATGGTTCTGGCAGATCAATGCCAGAGGAGTTAATATCACCTACTTTTGCCTCCCCGTTGTATAGTTCTAAAATTAGAAGCAAGCAGAAACACTGTGCAGCATCCTAATTGGCTTGTCACTAGGGTAGAGTAACTGGCCAGCTTCTGACTTAGCAGAGATCAGAAGGTCCTCTTGATGCATCCTTACTGCTCTGTTGCTTAGCCTCTGGGGAAGAAATATTCAGAAATAAATGTAATATGTATTTACTTAATTAGAATTTTAATATATTTAAAGCATAATTTTCTATCTGGTGTGATGTAAAATATTTCAGTCGTTTTCCACTGTGGAAAAAAATTATCTGCAGACATTGTAAGTCATATCCTGACTGCAGTAATTTTACCTTGTTAAAGGCAAAGAAGGGGACTTCACCACTGGCAGGTACAATTTTTGAGAGCAACATCAAAGTTATATTTAGCACCATATAATCCTTATACAGATGGCTGAATGTTTATGGTGGTGAAGTTTTAGCTACCTAAGTGATGCCTGGGGCTCTGGAAAGGAAACCTAAAATGCATCTTGTTGGCAGAAGAGTTTATGTACTTACCTTAGACTAGGCTGGTCCAGAGAAATAAAAGTCTTTCTCCACGTGAATTTCAGTCTAGGAGACATACATTAACTAAACTTTTATTACATGAAAAACATGTCTAGACAGCAGCCTCAGCTGCACAGCTACCTTTGAAGATGTACAGCATATAGCCTGCAGCAGGGTGTTTCACAGCACCCTTTGTGTTGGATCTCCTGACCCTCTGGCAAACAGCTGCCGCAGCAAGAGCAGCAAGATTCCCTCACTTCAGGGGGAGTCTCTGCTTGTGCCTCTGAACAGCACAGCACAGCAAGGCACCTGAGAGCTCTGTCTGGGTTAATTAGCAGCACTGACAAGCAGGCTATGCTGGTGAGGCAGAGCACTGCACGGCGTGGCTGCTGCTGGCACTGAGATGAGCTGCTCAGAGGAGCCCCAGGTGCAGCACTGGGCTGTGCAGAATGCCCCTGGCATTGTGACAGAGCTCACTGGGCCTCAGGAGGAATCATTCCTTGGAGAGTGGGGACTGGAAAGCTTAGCTTCCAACTAGTCCATAGAGTTTTCTATTTTAGACAGTGTGTTTCAGAGTCATGCTGCAACTCTTCCAAGTCAGAGAGGCTGAGGGAAGGAAGCTGAAGCAAGTCTTAGCTGAGTCATGTGTCATGGTGCCTTAAGATCTCTCCTTCCTCACCATGGATCTTAATGTTCCTACTTTCCCTGTACTTATTTCATCAGCTTCATCTGCACTCCCACCTGCTCTCCCCTTCGACAGCCACTGCTCATCCTTTTGAACCTAACCTGGGTTATGAAGTCCAATCCTCTGCTGTCACTGGGAAGATGGCTACTTCATCCCTTTACAGAGCTTTTCTTTCTTTTCAAGGCTGGTGGAATCTTTCCTTCCCTTCAGTCTCTGCTTCCACACACACTTCTCACCTTCCTCACATTCTTTCCCTCTCAGGAAAGCTGCTGCTCCTTGCCTGACCACTGTTCTCCCCCTCTCTGTCTACTGAAGTGGGCTTCTGCCATTTGCAGCCAAGCACCTTGATTCAGAGTGGACTTTGTGGCTTTTTTCTGATGATTGTGTACCATTCCCCAGTGCTTTGGGATATCAAGTCCTGCAGCCTTCTGGGAATGTGGCTCCAGAATGGCCACACTGTGCTTCCCACTTCTCCCCTTATGGGTGCCCTACAGGACTCCCCCTCCACTATCACCACCACCAGTAGGACTAAATTCAAGAGAAATGGTGTCAATCTAAGCTACTCTCTAATTTTTACAGTATCCCTAAATTGGGCCATTTCTGACTGAAACAGTGATGGCAAGAAGAGTTTCAGCAACATCAATAACAGTAATCTAGCCAGCCCTTTGCTGTGCCTCTCCCACGGTTGTTAACACTACAGAAATAGAAAGAAATGCCATTTCCTACTCCCTAAGAAGGAACATTTCACCAGTGCAGCTGGGTCCCAGGGGAAAAAAAGCCAAAATGTGCAGAAACTATAACAAAATAAGACATAATGGTAAAGTTAATGCTTTGTGATAGACCACTGGCGAGGCTGTGGGTTGCCACAGCAACAGGACTACACACACCAGGCTGCACTGTGGGGCTGCTGGAGCTGCACATTGGGGCTGCTTAAAGGTCATCATCCTGCTGTCCTGAGCAAACACATCAGCACCTGTTTGCAGCCAGCTCCAGACAACATGGGACCAGGGAAAAATCAGTCTGGACTGACGCATGCCTTAAGATGCTGCCTACCAGCAGTTAAGCTGTAATCAAGGCCAAAACATGCATAGGTTATCCCAATCATCAGTGAAACAGCACCAAAAGTCCTGCTTGGTCTTTAGTGTTGCCCCAGCTTTGGCTCACACTGAATGCAGGAGAGCAGGGAGCAGAGAGTAAACCTTATGATTTTTCAGCTTCTGCTCTGGATATCCACATGTCCTTGAACACAAGCTGGAGAAGCCTCAAGTCTACCGTGACTTACCTTCCTTCTCTTCCAGACCCAAGATCTAGGCCAGCCCAAATTAAATAAGTCTGTTATTTGTACATATCTGCATCTGTTCTGTTAAAAGATTGTAACAGTTGTGTGTAGCTATTTAAGTGGAGTGAGAGTGAAATTCTAAGTTGTTGGTAAACTCTGGGTGAACATGGTAGCCAGTGAGTGATACCACAGAGAAACTGAAGGAAAGCCCCTGAGGGGTAGAGCAGTTCATGCCCTTGTGTGCTGCTACAGGTGTGGAAAAACTCCTCTCAGCCTAGACTTCTCTATGAAACCAGGGGGAAAAACCTTCTGAGGCAGAGCTGCATTTTTAGAGGGTTGGATGGGAGACACTGCTCAGAGGGGTTGGTGGGAGTCAGTCGTGTCTGAGCAGGGACATCCCTGTCGTGGAGGTTTGCCTGTGTCTGTGTGAGCCCAGCCTCAGGTGCTCAACAATTTTTCCCAGTTACCTCAACTGTCATCAAAACTCATCATTCATTGTCTGACACTTTATTGCTATTGATTCATTGGCATGTAACTTCCTACTACCCTGTGCCCTCCTCACAGATTTTTTTTTCATATAATTCCTCTCTCTTGATAACTCTTCTCCAACCATACACTCACCCCTTCCCCCTGTCACAGACAACTTTTCATTAAAATCTTTTCTTAGGATTTTTCTTGCTGAGAAGCTGAGAGGCTTCAGCAACAAAATGTAAACAATGGTTATCTGCTGCTGTGGAATGCAACAGGTGCATCTATGATTGGCCCATCTTGGATGTTTATAGTTAATGGCCAATCCCAGTTTAGTTAGCTTGGACTCTGTCTGAGACACAAACTTGTATTATTCATTCTATTCTATTCTTAGCTTAGCTAGCTTTCTGAGATGAAACTTTTCTTTCTATTCCTTTTAGTATAGTTATAATGTAATATATATCATAAAATAATAAATCAAGCCTTCTGAACATAGAGTCAACATTCTCATCTCTTCCCTCACCTGAAAACCCCTGTGAACACTGTCACATCCCCCTTCTGGTTTTTTCTTCATTTCCCACCATATGAATATCAATGAATTCCCAGATGTGCATTTCTTCCCAGACATTACCCATGGCCCAGCAACTGAATGCAGCTGTTCTTCTTACCCACCACGTCCAAGGGTTTCCTGGCACAGCAGACAGCCTCTCTCCACCGTGCTCCAAACAAAATATTTAAGTAGCTCTCCACCACAGCTCCACCACTGACATGTTCCAAAGAGAAATGCTGTGACTAGAAACATTACCTAAACAACTTTATAATAACCTTTTATTTTGTGTTTTGTGTAATGATCTATACAAACAAAAACTCCATGGTCAGCACATCCATGGTCAGATGAAATGATCAGTAGTGTTCTCCAGGCAAATTTGGGGTACAATTATACTTTAGAAGTTGTACAAATTTTCTTTAAACTTGCCTTTCTTTAAACATACATGCACATGAAAATATTTTGAGAGCAATATTATGGTTGGAAAATACAGTGCTGAAGAGGATGTGCCAAAAAAAGAGCTGTCTGTGCCACTTGATTTACATCCCTTTGTTCTGCACTGCACGCTCACAGGCTAATTGGTAAACAGGATCCTGCCTTATTGGGTGTGGGAGACAGCAGCTACTGTCCAGAAAGATCAGGATGATGAGAATCCTTTTTCACCTGTTGAAGAAGATTTTGGTGAAAATCCTGGTTCAAAAGTCAGACTCTTTTAGATGAGACTAGGTGGCAACCACAGGGCTGGGACTCAGTTAATTTTCAGGGAGAAAAATTGTGGAGGTACAATATTGTTGGAGAAAAAGGATAATCTTCTGAGGATTAAGATGATGAAAGCTGTCCAAAAGAGCTGCTGGAAAATACAGCTGGTTGGAAAATACAGTGCTGAAGAGGATGTGCCAAAAAAAGAGCTGTCTGTGCCACTTGATTTACACCCCTTTGTTCTGCACTGCATGCTCACTTGCTAATTGGTAAACCCTACCTTAGTCTGACTCTTGTTCCACAGCTTTTTCTCCAAACTCAGTATTTTGTCCTCATCAGCTCTGTTGGCACATTTCTTCTACAAGCAATTCATTTCTCCTCTCCTGATTCCTTCCCAGGTCCATATCTCTTCTTCCTGCCATACCAGTTCTTAGGGTCATCTTTATTGTACGTGTGCATATTTACAGGCCCACTAAACTTCCCATTTGGCACAGATCCCTTCACCACCTACTTTTTTTTTTTTTTTCCTTTTTGATTTCACTGAACATCTTTCCCAACTCTCCCTCCGACCTCCATTCCTAAATTGTCTTGGGCCACTTCAGGCTTCCTCCTGCCTTCTATACCTGATATTTTCTGTGCCTCCACACTCCACGGCCAGTTAGAGGACAGTGAGGAGAGTCATCCTGCCCCGAACCCTGGGGCCCGGCAAGCCTCAGCCTGAAGGAAACAGGAGCGAGCACCGAAGAGCCATCACTCCTCCTGGTGCTCGAGGCTGGAACAAGTTCAGCCCCACTCTGAAGGCAGCATATGAGCAGTCCGGTCACGCACAGCAGCTGCAGCAGGAGCAGGACGAGGCAGCGGAGCGCACCCGGGGCCCTCCGGCAGCCCTGGACACAGCGCACTCGGTGTGAACCAAATCCCCAGGGATTTTAGCAGTGCTTTTCCCACTTGGACCCGCCTACCTAAGAAAGCGAGGCGAGTATTTGGGGTCCACACTGCCTGTGCTGCCTGTGTCTAAGCACACCCATCCATGTGTGCCAACGGCAGTGCTCCCATGGCCTGGCTGCCCGGACACGGCTGCCTTTGTGCTCCCACCCCTCGGCCACAGCTTCTCAAGCTCTGACTGTCCCCGACAGGAGCGCGGCGGTCTGGAACTGGTAGCAGGTGCTGCCCTTTCCTACACTCCTCTGCGGGAAACTTGGGAAGGGCTGGCGTTGCGCTCCATGGGGCTGCGCCTGGTTAGTGGCAGTCGTGAGGCAGAAATAAAACTTTGCTTGAAACAGTTGAAAATTTAAGGAGCGCCAGGAATCATTTACCCGGGAGTCTCCCTCCTGCGAGCTCCAGCGTTTAAGTGAGCGCGGCCCCTGCCGGCCCCGCTCGGCAGCCGGAGCGCTCGCCCCGCCGAGCCTCCCGTCACTCCTGCTGCGAGCTCGGGCTCAGCGCACAGGTCGGGGACTGCAAATCCAAGTGTCACTGGCACAGGAATGATTATTACCAGATGCTAATTACTCGTTAATGTATGCTAATCACTGCTGCATGCCAGCGCGCTCAGAGCACCGAGTGCCAGGCGGAAAGCGCTCGGCTGGAGCGGAGCGGCTCCGCAGCCCCAGCCCCGCGCCGAGAGCCGGCACCGCGCCCCACGGCCGCGCTGCGCTCACACTGCGCTCTCCTCCGCGGCCGCCATCCCGCTCCCGAGGCGAGGAGCGGCCGCTGGTGATTCCTGACTCCCCCGAGCTCCAGGCTTTGCCTGGCGTAGGTTTCCTGCAGCCGGGAGACAGACAGGCGCCCCCGGCTCGCCCGCGCCGCGGCAGCACCGCCGCTCCCCCGCCGCAGGGGACCCGGCAGGTGCCGCCCCCGGCAGGGGAGGCGATGGTGATCTTCTGTGCGGGGACGGGAACACCACACACACATTCTAAACTTTAAAACCCGCCGCCTGAACGTGTCTCCCAGGAGAGGGGAGCGGGTCCCCTCGGCAGCCTCTGCCCCGGCCGGGAGAGGTGCCCGCGGGCCGAGGGGAGCCGCACACGGGGCTGGCCCGGGGAAGGGGTGCGGGCACCTCTCCCCCGCCTGCTGCCGCCGCCTCCCCTCGGGGCCGGCGCTGCCCGTGCCCGCGGTGGCTGCGCGGGGCGCGGGAGCCCGCGGCGGGCGGTGCGCGGGAGGCGCCCGGCGGCGGCGGAGGGCGGGCAGCGGGGCGGGCGGTGCGCGGGGCCGGCGGCGCTGCGCTGCGCCCCGATAGGCGGCGGCGGGCGGTGTCGGTGCTGCCGCCGCTGCCGCGGCTGCTGTGCTGGCGCGGAGCCGCTGAAGCCCGGCACAGGGGCTCGCCGGCTCTCGCACGCAGCGGCGGCGGCGGAGCGCGTCGCGTCGAGAGGAGCGAGCGGGGAGGAGGAGGAGGAGAAGGCGGAGGAGGAGGAGGAGGAAGGGGAGGGGGGCACCTTCTCGGAGAGGATGCCCGGAGCGGCTGCAGCGTCGGCGGCTACTGGAGCAGGCTCGTCAGGAGCGGTAGCAGCGGGGATGCTCCCAGCTCAGGAGGCAGCCAAGATCTACCACACCAACTACGTGCGGAACTCGCGGGCCATCGGTGTGCTCTGGGCCATCTTCACCATCTGCTTTGCCATCGTCAACGTGGTGTGCTTCATCCAGCCGTACTGGATCGGGGACGGCGTGGATACCCCGCAGGCGGGCTACTTCGGGCTCTTCCACTACTGCATCGGCAACGGCTTCAGCCGGGAACTCACCTGCCGGGGCAGCTTCACGGACTTCTCCAGCCTGCCCTCGGGAGCCTTCAAAGCTGCGTCCTTCTTCATCGGGCTCTCGATGATGCTCATCATCGCCTGCATCGTCTGCTTCATCCTCTTCTTCTTCTGCAACACAGCCACCGTCTACAAGATCTGTGCCTGGATGCAGCTGACCTCGGGTGAGTGGAGGCAGCGGCCCCGCTGCTGGGGGGCTCTGCGCCGCCCTGTCCAGCACGGCCCGGCCCGGCCCGGGGGGCACGGGCGGCTCTGCACAAACTTGCGGCGCCGGGGCGGGGAGCGGCGGGGGCGGGTGTCGGGGGCCGGGGGTGCCCCGGCGGGGCAGGCCGGGAGAGGATGCTCAGGGTGCCGCGACACATCGGCAGCGTCGCAGAGCGGTGCCCGTGCCTGCCCCGGGCCGCCCGACTGGGCGTGGGCCGAGCCGGGCTGAGCCCGCAGCTCCTCGCAGCGCTCCGAGGGCTGCCCGGGGATGCTGCCCGGGCTCGGCGTGGGACCGACCCGTGGGCAACTCCGGCAGCTCCAGGGACCGCGGGCGGAGCGGGTGGGTGTCCTCCAGAGCGGGTCTGCTGTAAAGGTCAGGAGAAAATGGCAGTGGGGACAATTCGGGCTGGCGGCGGGGGGGGAAGGCAGCTGCCCGCCTGTTGAAGCTGAGTCCCGGCCCCACAGTTGCACCTGGCCAAGGCAGAGCCCACTCCGGCTCCGTGGGAGGGCTTGGCGAGGTCTTCTGCTGGTGAACTGGAAGGGCAGCTGAGGTCGTTGGATGTGGCATGCATGAGTTTTGGTTGGGGTCTGTTTCACTTGCCCACAAGGTTTATTTTCCACTATATGTTAGGAGTGTAGAGAAAAATAATTAATTTCAGTTGCTGATTTTGTTTCAGAAAATCTCCTGACTTCATTTGACTTTCCCCATCACATCCAGGGTCTCCCTGGGGGAAAGTATATGGTAGGAAAGAGGGAAAACACCAGGACATCCCTTTCTGCATTTCCAGCACAGCTTTCCCTCTGAGTTAGTGGAGAACTGGTTATTTCTGTGCAGCTGGGAGGGACTGTAGAATTAAGATAGTAATACAAGCAGTTTTAGCAAGACAGAAAATATTAAATCATCAATCATTTGGGGAAAAAGGGGGCTAAAATCAAAGCATACCTGTTACATGTCCTCCTGGTAAAACTTGAAATTGAGAAGTTTTGGAATAAGGTCAGGAATAAGCTGTTAGGGAAACAGAGCAAAATGTCACCAAAATGGGCTCACAATCACTTTTTCAGTCCCTTAATTGACCTACATTCATTTCAGTTTCTGAGCAAAAATTCTTTTGCGTTTTCTACTGAACATCTTCAGCATTTTTCAGTTTGCCCTCTTGTCCATGAGGCTTGGTGGAATTCTCTGGAATTTATATGAAACATCTTTAACCATTTCTCTCTCCGATGATTTTTTCTGTGTGCTATTATACATTTTTATGCTGTTTCCTTCACTGAAGTTTCCTTGTAATTTCTTTCTGTATCACTTGGGGAGTGATCTGCAGTCACTTGAAGCTGGTAGGTTTTTTCCCAATTCCAGTGAGTTTAGTTTTGGGTTCATTATCTCTGTACTGGGAACCCCCTTTGATGCTCCTCTGTCCATTCTGACATGCATTCTGACATGCATTCTGACATGGTCTGGTTAATTGTACACAGTCATGTCACTTGGCTCTGGGCAGAGAAAACTGTTTCATCTTTGCGCAACTGATGTCTCCTCTGCTCCATTAAGGACTTTTGCTTTCAGCTGTCTCCTCTTCTTATGGCTCTGCTGCTAAAAGGTGCCATGAACATTCACTGTTTTGATGCATTTCAGCATGTTTTTTTCATGTCCAGTATGCAGTAGGACAGCATAATTTCCAAATCCCTTGCACTTTCCAACATCAACATCTATGTTTGCACTACTTCATGCCCAGAGGTGCTAGTGAAAGCTAGATAAAATGAATCTGATTCCTTTACTGTGTTTCTGTACAGGTGAATAATAATGTTAAGAAACCACCATATATGACTGATCTACTGGATTCCTGCATGTGTGCAGGTGTTACTGGAGATTTGTTTTCAGGCAAAGCAACACAGAATTTTTGTCATCTCCAAAGCTGGTAGATGCACTGCTGGCATTAAAAGTCAACAAAAGGAGCTTTATGCCAGCAGAAGAATCACTTCTCAGACTGCTTCCCTCCAAAATTAAAAGGGAATACATGCATAGCCAAGTGGTTGGTTGCTGTCTTTCCCAGTTTGTACACAAATGCCCTGGAAGAACTAGAACAATGCTGGGTGTTGAAAGAACCTGACTTTATTTTTTGCTGAATGCTTTACCTTAATTCAATATTTACCTCACTGTTCATTTCTCTATTACTTTAAAAAGTTTCCTCAAAAACTACCAGAAAGTCCATATTGCTTTAGGTTGCATCCTTTGAAGAAAACAAAGGTGGTGGGACAGAAGGAAAACTTAGAGTAAAATGTGCAGGACAGGAATGTTATGATGTTTTTCTGAGCTATATGACCTACTTCTGTTATTAGTTTACTGTTTGGAAAGTATAAGTAATAGATAATAGTAATCCTAAAATGCTTAGCTCACAGAAAAGAATATAGTAATGTCATCTACATATGCATATGGTTCTGTGTAGCACAGGAACAAAATTGAATCTACAGTAGTGAAATAAAAGAGCATGTGAATATAGCTTTGATTTTGCTTGCTAGTATGTACTTTATAGTGTTAGCATTCTGTTCAGTAATATAACACTTAAAATTGATGTAATTTAAATCTTGTTAGGATCAGGTTTCTGATGTGGGATCATGCTTGGTTTAGGATTTCAAATGAAAGCTTAGGAACTGATTTCTTTACAAGAAAGATTTGGATCACAGTCTGTCCTGCATGAGTCATTATAAATTGTCAGCATGATATAGCTCTTGTTTTGAAAAGGTGTTTATTAAGTAAGAAAAAGATAAACAGTATCCTGGGCACATACACTTTCAGTCCTTGTTGCTGTCTAATCATGTCTATGACTAGCCAGGTCTATGACATGATAAAGAAGAAAAATCCTAAGAAAAAATGTACTTTCTGTGCACACAGCCTAGATTAGATGGTCCTATGATTTAGCCAGGGCTTAGGCTGCCTTTTTTGTTGCACATGCATGATGCTGTCAGGGTACACTTGATACTTTGAGAGCCAGTGTTGGCAGCCTCGTCCTCCATCCCCTAACCTGCTCTTCTGCAATTGCAAAATCATAGGAACAAGCAGTATGCACTCACCTAGTTTGAGCAGCTGCATGGTCACAAACTCTTGAAATCATTAGGAATTAGGTAATACTGTTCTTGGTTATTCTACACCTAATGTACACAGGAAACCTCAGAAATAAAGATAACTCTTGAGATTTATTCCTTTATAGGTTAAGTAAATCAAGCACTTCCGTTCTGTGATTGTGATTTTTTTCACTATATTTGTCATTACTTTTTTTCATTTACTAGGATGTTTCAAGTTATAAGAAAGAAAAAGTAAGGAAAGCAGAAGAAAGGCATAGAAGTGTCCCATGGACAAGAAGGATGAAACCAATATATGGGTTTTTGAAGAGATTCTTGAGTTTATGCCCATAGTAAGAGGACATGGAACAAAAGATCAAAGCTCTGTACTTTGGGAAACCACAGTCCAGTGATCTTTGACAGTGGTCTGTAACATGGCCCACGAAAGCATCAGAGCAGCTAAAGCTCATTTTGCCCTCTGTATTTTTGGTTCTCCATCATTCATACTCAGGGACTTCCTCAAATGGATCTTGGCATTTAAAAGCTCTTGCTGGATTTTGTTTTTTGAGACCTGTGTAAACTTTTAGCGTTTACAGTGCCACAGAGGAAGGAGTTCCACAGCTTGATACATATTGTGTGAAGATTCAATGATTTTTGTGTTTTAAATCTTGTGCCTGCCCATTTCATTTGATCCTCTCAGCTCATGCATTGGAAGAGGCTGTGAACAGGGAACTTGGAGGCACATTCCCTGTCCTGGCTCTGATTACACCTTTGCTGTATCCCCTCAGTTACCTGGTTTGGAGACCTTTGGCTTCTTAGTCAGTCCTTAGTTGTTAGGTTGTAGTGAACTTGTGATGATCCCAGCTGCCCTGGCTATAGATATTTCCAGTCTACTCTCTCTTTTCAGAGTCTGTGGGACCAGACCTACACACAATATTCAAGACAGACAAACCAGCCATTTATATAGTGACTAAATAATATTCTCTCTTTTGTTCTTTGTTCCTTTCCTAGTAATTAGTAATACCCATTTTTTTCCCTGTTAGTGAACAGTGGGCTGATGTTTTCACACAACTGCCTATTATAACCCCAAAATCTCAGTCCTGAAGTGGTAAAAATCACCTTGGGGCACATAATTTTGTGTAGTTAGTTTTTTTCCCCCTTAAAGAAATTACTTCATATTTATCTACACTGACTTTAATTTGACTTTTATTGTCTAGTCACTCAGTATTGTGAAGTCTTTCTTCACAGTCAGCCCTAACCATAGCTACCCTGAATGAGTATCAGCAGCTAACTTTGTCACCTCACCATTTATCCTGTTTTCCAGCTCATTTATAAATAAATGAGTAGCTCCCAAGTTCCAGCACAGATCCCTGCAGGATTCCACCATTGACCTCTCTCCACCTGAAAAATTGACAGTAGTGTCCTACCATCTGTTTCCAATTATTTATCCTTGCAAGGGCATTTATTTTTATCCTCTGGGAGTCTAGGTTTTTTAAGACTTATGAATGATAGATTCATCAATTGTCTTTTGGAAATCCAAGTAAACATTTTCAATTAAAACCATGGTATGCATTAATTTTTACTTTTACTTTGGAGAACTTTAGTAGTTTTGTGAAAAATTACTTAGGATAGGTGTATTGGTCCTACCTTACTTCCTTTCATCACACAAATATGTCATGTTTGTACACATGCTGACATACACTCTTGGTTTTTTTTGGAATTCTACTGATTTATACAGGTGTTGGTCTTTCTGTTGTTCCCCAGGTTTTCCCTGGACTTGTTTTAAACAGGTTTTAAAAACTGGTTTCCTATCACTCAACTGCCAAATCTTTGAGGCCAAAACAGCCATAATGAAGAGGTTATTACATGCCACAGTTAAAAGTTTGTTTAAAACACGGAATTGTTTCAGAAAGAAAAGGAGAAATTCTTCATTGCAACTGTGCTGTTTGCCTTTATGCTTGAAATCAGTCTGCAGGACCAGGTGACTTTTATGTAAGAGTCTTAAAAGGCTTGACCTTGATGCTCTTGGAGCCTTTGTTACTGCTGTTTGACAGATCTTGGTATAGGGGTAAATTCCAGAGGGCTAGGAAAAAACCCAGCCTTGCACCAGTGTTTGAGCAGGGTATCTCTCGGAGTCAGACAAAGATCTTATTCATGGCCTCAGTACCCTTAAGAATTTGTTGAGAGAGTAATTTACATTTATGGCTCCTGAACTTTGCAGGTGGCATCAAAATTATTTATTTAATAAATGATAGTTATTTGTCTAATAAATTACAGTAAGGATAGCAAATTGCACAGACTGATTTGGATGTCATAATAACATGGGCTTATTTCTACAACCTGTATTTTAATACACCAAATGCAGTGTAAGATTTCTAAGAATCAGAATCATGGAATCACAGAACCACAGAATGGAGTGGGCTGGAAGGGACCTTAAAGATCATCCAGTTCCAACTCCCCTGCCATAAGCAGGGACACTTTCCACTAGGTCAGCTTGCTCAGAGCCCCATTCAGCCTGGCCTTGAACACTCCCAAGGGGTGGGGCATCCAGAGCCTCCCTGGGCAGCCTGTTCCAGTGTTTCACCACCCTCATAGTAAAATATTTCTTCCCAATATCTAATCTAAACCCACTTCTTAGTTTCAGCTTGAATCCATTTCCCTTTGTTCTGTCACTGTGTTCCCCTGTAAATAGTTCCTTGCCATCTTTCTTGTAGGCTCCCTTTAGCACTGGAAGTCCACAATTAGGTCACCCCAAAGCCTTCCAGGCTGAACAATCCCAGTTCTCTGAACTTTTCTTTCACCTTTCCATCCCTCTAATCACCTTCATGGCCCTTCTCTGGACTCATTGCAAAAGATTCATGTCCTTCCTGTGCTGGGGACCCCAGAGCTGGATGCAGCACCACAGGTGGGGTCTCAGCAGAGCAGAGAAGAGGAACAGAATCCAATTTAGAGAGAAAGAGTTGTGGGGGACCATGTCAAAGGCTTTCCAGAAGTCCAGATAAGTGACACCCATAGCCCTTCCCTTGTCCACTGATGTAGTCACCCCCTCATAGAAGTCCACTGGATTGCCCAGGCAGGACTGGCACTTGGTGAAGCAGTAATGGCTGTTCCAAATCACCTCCCTGTCCTTCATGTGCCTTGGTCAATTTGTAGGAGGATGTGTTCCATGATCTTCCCAGGCACTGAGGCTGACAGGTTGGTAGTTGACAGGGTCCTCCTTTCTACCCTTTTTAAGATGGGTGCAATATTTCCCATTTTCCAGTCACCTGGGCCTTCACCTGACTCCTATGACTTTCCAGGTATCAGGGAGAGTGGCTTGGCAACTACACCAGCCAGTTCCCTCAGGACTCTGGCATGCATCTCATCAGTTCCCATGGAATCATGTAGGTTCAGGCTAGTGGTCATGAACCTGGTCTGTACTTGCAGTCAGAAGCATTTTGCAGCCCCAGTCCCCATCCTGTGGTCCATGTACTCAAGAGGTGTGGGAGGAAAGGTTGCATTGAAGGCAGAGTCAAAAAAAAATTGTTGAGTACCTCAGCCTTCTCCTTGTCAATTGTTACCAGTTTTCCAGAATTTCTTATCAGAGGGTACATCTTCTTTGACCTTTCTTTTCTGGTTAATACACTTGTACAAGCACTCCTTCTTACTCTGCATCCATTGCTAGGTTCAGTTCCTGCTTCAAAAAATGTAGGAGGCATCCTACTGATGGGAGAATTATGAAAGTATGTTATTTAGAAGAAATAATTATTTAGAAGAGAAAACAGTTATTCAGAAGAGAAATTGCAGATTGTGTAGATGGACACGTGCACGTGAGCTCTCACTGCAGTGAAAACGTCCAGTGATGTCCCTAAATGTGCATGCAAAAAATGGACTCCTTTGCCTGCAGTGGTTCCCATGCCTGTTCTGTCTAGGTCAAATATCTTTTAAGACACCCTTTCAAGTATAAAGTAGAAAGGATATCAGAACTGATTTAAATAAGTGAAAGAAGAAGAGCTAAAAGGATGAATTTTCTTGCTATTCAAAAGAAGATTAAAAATTGACAGATGATGGCATATGAGGACCTACAGGGGAAGATTTCAAGTCATGCAGTGCTCCTTAGCTTGACAAATGTTGTGTTTGGAAGCTGAAGTTACACAAATTTGCATTAGCCATGAGGTATGTACATTTGTAACTTTTAGTTGCATTTTTCCTTTGTTAATTGTTTTACTAACTCACCAGCAGCAAAGGGCCTTACCAACAATGCAGTCAGCTTTTGTTGCCACTACGTACCCCCCACATGTAAACTGGGGAGGCACATGGGAGGCAAAAGGGACAGGAAGACAAGTCCAGGAATATTGATCAGGTTTTTGAGCTTGAGTTTCATCACTGATGCTGATTTTGATTTAAGTGTTAACACTCCCACGGCATCTGCAGGGTGAGGTGACTGAAGTTATTTATTGGTCTCTGAACAGTAGTGGATGTTGGACCATCAAGGAGAAAATGATGAAAAATCAGAGTTTTTGAAGGCTCTGATCATGGTATGATGAGTATTGCCTCTGCATTTTGGGGAAATGGGCTGCTGGAGCTGTGCAGGCAGGCAGGGAGCAGGGAAAGAGCCAAGTGCTCTCCTTGCCCACAAAGGGACTGTCTCATCAAGCCTACGAGGACATCTCATGCAAGGGAGCCTGGTGCATGTGCTTCTTTTTCCCAGAGGAGAAATCATGCTGCCAGTTTGATTTTCTGTACATTCTGCTCCAGAGGAGAGTTTCCTAGTGGGTTTAAAAGAGATCCCTAGAACCTCCTTCATCCTTGCCTAGGAATGCCCTATGGTAGCCTGTGCTCTGCTGCTGTCACACTGGCTGTGATGGGTACTGCCTTTGGGAGCTGCTTGTCCGAGTGTGAGTCAGAAGGTTGGCTGGGGAGGTTGTGAAAATTACCTGAAGGTTTTAGTGGGAAGTTTTGGGTGAAGTGAGTGATGGGGCTGAGCAGCTTTTTTGGTTTCTTTACACTGAAGTAAACATTTTCATATGCTTCATGTTTGGCTGTAAACATGAAAGTAAAAGGTGTATCATGTGAACTGTGGAAATGAGGGAGAAATGCTGTGCCCAGTGTCTTGTCTCTAAGCAATTTCTTGCCCCAAATACCCTGTGCCCACAGTACCAAAAGTTCTCTCATGCATCCCATGGTGTTATGCCTTTGGTGGCTAAACTCTCCAGCTCCTCACAGGCTCCCTGTCCCTGTACCTGACAAAGGCACAGCATGTGCTCTACCTGGCAGAAAGCTATTTTCTGTTGGTTTGATGTCTTCAAGTTGTCATCTAGATTTGTTAAAGGAAAAACTACCCCTGTCTTTCCACTGGTGGGAAATTGGAATTTTTTTTCTGCTTTCAGCTTCTTCACAAAACTTGCAGGAATTTAGTGTTTTGAAGGCTTGTAGCATCAGTCAAATTTGGTTTAAATTGGTCATGAGGCTCGAAATCAAACAGCCACATCTGTCTTGATCCCAGAGGAAACTTGTCTAAAATGTATCATGTAAGAAGTGAATATCTTTTATTTGTATGAGTGATTTGAGATTCTGGTAGCAAAACTTGTTTTTTGAAGGATAAAGGTGTTTAGGGAATGGAGAAGAGATATTTTCTTTTGGTTTAGAGTGTAATAAAAATTTCAGCATCTTATAACTTTCCCAATTGCCTTTTATGAACATCCTGGGGGCTGTGGTCCACTGTTTGAAAAACAGTAAGATAATACAATAGAAAATGCATAAAGTTATCCAGGCTATTTGAGGATGAATGCCATTTCACTGGGAAAAAGTGTATGTGTGAGGGAATAAAGAAGGGGAGAAAGAAACTGGGAAAGATTTTAAAAGAGGAGAATATTACCTATCGAAATGTGGGGAGCTGAGAACTTGGATATGGTTAGGAAAGAGAAATGGGAGTGGGGTTTTGGAAAAAAGAGGCTGGTGTCAGAGCAGCTCTATTTTCTTGCACCTGAAGGGACATCACTGGCAGAAGATACAGCTGCTGTCGAGTTCTTTCAGGGATTCCTTCTAAAAGTTTAATGAAGAAAATTGCTATCTGCCAAAATGAAGCCAGGAAGAGGGAAACATAGGGATGTTGTCAGCAGTAAAAAGGCATGGAAGAAAAGAAGGCTAGATTACAAACATGAAGGTTATTTTACCTTCCGTGAAAAGAGCACTGTGGTATAAACAGCATTAGCTTTGATCTTGCAAACATAAAGACAGCAAACATATCAGAACAGAAAATCTGTGGTATGATCAGGTGGTGTGGACTCAATATTTGAAAACTAACAAGATCCAGCTGTGAGGAATGGGAGGGTCACAATATCGAGGCATTACAAAGGAAAACATAAAAAACATTTTTGCTCAAAAAATGGTGAAAGAAGAAAAAAAGACATGAACAAGGCTATAGCCTGGAAAATCTGCAGAATTTGATAACATTGGTTGCTATCAGCATTGTTAAAATTGCAGTGGCAGCAACATGACAGTGAATAGCTAGATTATGCATTACTGTGTGGAACAGTGTGCAGCTCCCAATTACTAAGCAAGAATTATGGCTGGAATCCTTAAAAAAGGCAATATAATGGACTCCAAGATCTGTCTGTTCTAAGAAAGATATTATCCATCTTCACATTGGCATTCAGAGATGCAGAAGACTTGAAACAAGCTGGCCTTAGAATGAGAAGTTCATACTTACTGGGGGAAAAGGTTCTTTTATTTTCTCCTTGAGAAGCCAGATGCAAATTTATGAATTTCATTGATTTTAAAAGGTAGCTGATGGCATCTGTGGAGAGCCTCTTTGACACAAGCACATCATGTGCTATTTCAGAGAATATTATTCAATCAAGTAATTGAGAGTGCATCAGAAGGAGAAAGCTACGGAATAAACGGTTTGAAATAAATTATTACAAACAGTTGATGAGTTGTCATGCATTCCACTTTCTTCATTTTTCTGGTTATATTTCAAAAGCAAAAGTTCATAGAGAAGAAAACTAGACATGCTGTACTTGCAAGGTCAAAGACAGATATTCTGAGTTCAGAGGTTCAGAAAATGCTATTTGTGAAACCTTGGGAGGTTCTTTTGTTTACTTCTAGAAGTCAAAAGTCAAGTGCCTTACTTTGCAGAAGTTGACTGAATAAGGTGAGTGATCTCATGCAATTACCATGGCCAGAATGAGTCTTGTCCTGCTGTGCTAGACTGTACCTCTGCAACCTGCTATGGGTTTTTGGTCACGGTGAACCTTGTGTGCAGCAGAAGCATGAATACAACAGGACAGGTCCCTTTAGATCAGGGAAGATTTTAGCAATGTCTCTCCCTCCAGTCTGACCTTTTGCCTGTTCCTGTGGCTGTGGAAGGTGAATACTCCTCAGCTCCATGGAGTTTCTTGATGGGGCAAGAGCCTTGGAGAGCTTTGTTTTATCCAGATAGAACAGCCTGTAAGCCTGAAACCCTGACATAAATGATCCTGTGTGTCTTGGAGAGACATTTCTGTACTGACCCATCTCAGCTTGCCAGGGCCCAACAGAGAAAAGTGGTTGCTGTAAAAAGTGGTTGCTCTGAAAGTGTGCCTGTACCCACAAATTAGTGGGGTACAGAGTCCCCCTCTGCTGCAGAGTCAGCTGGTACACTGGCCAGTGCCCACACTATTACATTTTTTACCTTCTAAAACTGGGTCACTAGACTCATTCTGTTGGGAACCATTCCTGGCATGTCCTAACTTGCAAACTGTGCCCTGGCAATGTTTTGGAAGATTGTTAGATGAAACAGACTAAAAACACTCCTGTGACACATGCTGAGGGACAATTCTAACAATTTATTAGCATCAAGTCAAATTTCAATGCCTGGGAATGCTTCCTGGTACTGCTTCATTTATCTGTGTAGACATAACCAATGTGTAGCCAAGTCTTAATATGAGAAGCTCAAGAATTAACTGTGCAGGAAAGCTAAGGTAACATGGAATTTTTTTCCTTTAATTTGAACAAATTTGTAACTGCGACTCAACAAATAATTCTGGATTAAAATTTACATGAAATGTGGTTATCTTTGAAAGAAGACTTAGTAATCACCTTGAAAAAGACAGATGTTTGTAACCTTTGGCAAGAGGAAGAAGTGATCAACAATGTAGAACAAACCATAAAAAAAGGTTTTCACTTAGAGACAGTTGAAGAACGTTACCCATGAGCCTAAAAATTATAAATGAGATTTCTCTCTGATGTAGACTGAGTGTTTCAAAATCAGATTTCCCACAGGTATCTTCAGCTTGGCTAATACATCTTTGAACACTATAAAGCTGTTCTGCATTGAGTGCATACACTAAAGGGACATTCAGTGCAATTTCACAAAGAGTTAATTCAAAGTTTTAAGATTAATTTCATGAGGGAAGTATTAGACTTTCCATGAAAATAAAATTATTCATCCTTGCAGATTTATGTTCCTCTAAAGAAAGTTAATTATTACTTGGTTGCTGTATCTTAGTATTTAGCCTTCCTATTACTGGTGAAGTTATTTTAGACCATCATTAAAATAAAAAGGTTGAAATTACAATGCATGGTCATTATGCTAGAAAAATACAGTCCCAAACATTCCAAATATGCAGATGTCTTACCAACCACAGTCTCTTGTGTGGGAAAGGCTGTGCAGCTCGGGCTGGGGAGCAGTGGAGACACTCACAGGCCATCAGGTCACAGTCCTGAGTGACCTGCACCCTGCTGGAGTAGGGACGTCCAGTGGTGCCTTCCAGCATCACCCAGTCTGTGATTCTGTGAGGGAAGGGGGGATGGCAGTGGGATGGCAATGGGATGCTGCTCTGGACAGGACATCCATGGCCCTGGCATGTACTTTGTGAAGTACTTCCAGCTGATTCAGGGCAATGCTGACATAATTAAGGATGCATTGTGATATTTCATGTGGGATTCTGGACACTGATGTGCAGTTCTGAATGAGTAGCTTCAAAAAGGAAAACCAGTGAGTGGTGACATGTCTTGGAAAAAGAAAACTAGGAAAGCTTGGTTACTTCAATGTGGAAAGAGGAAGGTTGATGTCTGTCCTGAAAAACTAAAAACACCTGCAACAGCTAAGAACATGAGGAAAATAAAAGAACTGTTTGAGCCACTGATTTTTTCCTTGACTTGATTTGGTTTCCTAAACTTTTCCCAAAGGTGGTACTACGTGTCATGTAGCATTGTTAGAACAAATCACAGCCTGTTGGCCTACTTTGCTATTGCTATTTGCTATTTGGCTTTTTTTTTTTAAATCTCAGAAGTAGTTTATGAGCCCTCTGGAATGCATGGACTGTAGAGTGAAAACTAATGGTTCTAAACTCATGGCTAACTGTGGTACAAGAAGAAATAGATATTATCTGGAAATAAATCACTTCAGGCTGAAAATTACAAGGTGGTTTCTAACTACTAGAGCAGAAAGGTTCTACAGCAACTTTCTGAAGGAAAGAGATTTGGTAAAATACTGAGCTATGTACTAGAAACATCTGAAAGGCTTTACAAAATGCAGTGTTTGTAACAACATGTCTTCTTCCTCTCTCTCATTTCTGAAAACAAACTCATCTGGGTGAATGCTCTTTTCTATGCTACTCCCATTAGTTGTTTTTTTTTAAAGCAGTGTCAATTCTATCTCAGTGACTTCCAGGATTAAAAATAGACAGGGACCAAGATCTGTACATCTTTCAAGTGAGATTTATTCCTACCAGGCATTCTGATCAAACAGGCAAGGGCTTTCCTTAAATTCCCAGCAAAACTGTAAAACTTTGGCAACTTCATCAGTTGCAATGGTGTGCTTCATATTTTCTCTTTGCCTTCAGCATTTTCATGCAACTTGGATATTAGATTCCCTTAAAAAATATTGTTTATATTATCTAAGTGCTGGTGTTTAAAAGTGAAAGCAATCAAAAAAAGAAGTCTTTAAAATATTCTAAAATATCAGGGTTTCAGGAAAATAATTTTACAAATCATCAGTTCTGTGACTAACCTGAGATGTAATTTTGCCTAGGATGTTTCCTCGAGAAGTTTTCTCTTGTTAGCTTCCCATGCACCATTAGTTTGTGTTGCCATGTTGTTACATAAACAATCTTTCTAAATACTTAAGAAACTCATAAAATCTCTTCATCTTTTTGATACACAACTGCACGTGTTGTGTTTTGTGTGAATAGGTTGGTGTCAGGTGTGCTGGGTGTTGAAAGAAGGGACTCTGAGTGGTCCTTGCAGGGCGATGCTGAGTTCCCTGCTCTGTCCCTGCTGCCTCTTTTCCTGCCTCCTGCAGCAGTTTCAGGGAGGGAGAGAGAGGAGGCAGCGCTTTTCAACAGGACAAACAAGTGTTCAGTGCATCAAATAACTGTATTTCAGGCAGACCCTGAGCTTCCAGTGAAACACTGTTGATGGTGTACATGTCTGTGAAAGCTCTTGCATGCAGTATGGATACTCACAAATGCTGTTCAGGATTTTCCACCCTTGGAGGGACAGATCTGCAGATACAAGGGTCTGGGTTTAATTTAATCTTACTGAATTTAGCAAGTTTATGTTTGAACCAAGATGGTATATATAAACTTAGTGTTAAACATATAAGACAGCATTTCATTTAATTTTAGCTGTATGGTACACTGGAGGAATTGTGCCGAGGCAAAAGTGAGGTGGTCTGTGAAATTGTTACTGCATTTTTGTTTCTTCAAAAGAGATTTATTTTCTTTTATTCCCTGGGGCTGCTTTTCCCCAAATCAAGTCTGGCCCAAATGCAGATCACACTTGTACAGAGAGCTCCATTTTACTTTGCACCTCATCAGGTGATGGGTAAGCACAGATTCAAGAGCAGGAATGTGCCAGAAAATGTGCAATGAAACACTCAGCTACACACATCTGGCTTAGCCTGTCAGACTGCAGAAAGGTGAAAGGACCTTGCCAGACCTACCCTGGCCGTGGCAGGGCCAGTCCAGTGTTTCTGCAGGACAGCCAGGAGCAGTCAGGCCCTCAGGATACGATGGCAGTCTGTGGTAGCCATGCCATCAAGCAGTTGCCTAGATCCAATTTTCTGGGATTAAAACGCCGGGGGGATCCTGTCTGACCTCTGACTTCTATTTCAGTAGGACACAGGACTTCTGTAGGCTCTCTGTCATCCACACACAGATGTCTCACAAACAGGAGAACAGCTCGAGTGATTAGGCAGCAGCATGCTGGCAAAGTGAATCAGACCCTGGTTCTACTCTCAACTTGCCTGTTTAACTTCCACTTGGGTTTCACAGTGTAGAGCTGAATCCTGCCCTCTGGTTATGCTTGCTTGTGTCTTGAATTTATGAAGCTGAGTTTAGGGAGGATTGTTTCTGATTAGCAATATTCTGTCAATCATAGTTCCTTCTTAATGTGCTTTTGTCTGGGATTAAAATAAAGCCACAGTGTCATGAATACAGGTATCAGAAAATGATAAAGGAATTTGAATTACCTGATGCTAAAGGAGATTAGTGGATGGTGTTGGAAGAGCTGCAAAATATGTATTGGCAATTGCTAAAGAAAGTTGTTGTTATTTATTGCTTCCATTTATCATTGTACTAAAAGTCAAGTTCTAATCATTTAAGTAAATACCTCAGTTCTGCTGAGCTTCAGTGATGCCTGGCAGAGAGGAACAAGTGAATGTGTACCTAACATCAATTTCTGAAAAAATTTGAATGGTCTAAAATGAAATCACGTTGGTATTTTTTGTCAGTTCTCCAGTGCATTGGTTTTTGATGCTGTATCCTCAACAGGCATTGTGATAGGTCATTAATTTATATGTGGATTTAGCCAATTGAAAATAGGGGCAAGGAAAGTCATTGTAAATGAATGCTCATTCTTTTGCTCTGTAAAATAATGTATTTAAATTGTGAATTCTCAAGTTCTCCAAGAGTACATTATGGTATTATTGTGCTGGTCTAGAATCTGTTACTGTCAGTGAAAATCTGGTTGTTTCAACAGAATACATCAGCTGAGCAAAGGATCTATAAACACATGCTTTGATGGACTGGAAAGATGTTTTGAATGTTTGGCTTAGTTGAAATCTGAAAAATATGCCCGCCCATCTGAGGTTATGGATGTCAATCAAATATTTCCTGTATGCTCTTTTACAATATTTATACAAGTACATGCATTACAATAAATAATAGAGTAGCAGATCCATACCAGAAAATTTAGGAGTTGACTTCCAAGGACCTTTCAGCAGTACTGACTTGGTACTGAGCAATCTTACTCTTGAAAATAATCCCATTGTGTCTATGTCATTCAGTATTAGAGGAGATATTAATTCTCATATTAGACTTAGTTAAGGCTTCCAAAGAGGAATGGCTATATGGTCATTTGGAACATAACATTCTGCTAGCATGGAGCCACATTAGGGTGCAGTGAGAGACAGTAAGGTGGGCATTAATATGTGTTTTACTACTGCAGAGCTTAGTAGCAGTCTTAAGTTAGCATGAGTGAAATTAATTCATTATCTCATGGCTAGTGTACCAAATTTTCATGTGCTGTAAAATGTATAAGCACATCTTGTATAAAAAGGTCTACAGCAAGAATTGCCCTAACAGTTGATTGGAGAGTTGTAAAATTAAGTATAGTATCACTCCTTCAGAAGTAGAGTGTACTCCAAGTATTGGGTGAGCGCAGTGTGAGTCAGTCCCCTGAAGAGCAGGATCCAATTGCTGTCTCTCAATGTAATCAAAGACCACAGGAGTGAAAGTAAAGTACTTGTGCAATTAAGATGATGAAGATAAACTGCTACCTAAGTAACTAGCCAGGCAACTGTCAATAATGCATTTATATTTCTTGCTAACTTAAATAAAGTAATAATACATTTCCAAACTTCACAGTTATCAAAAAAAAAAAAAAAAAAAAAAGAGAGACCTTACACTGAGGTCCTCCTGCCCTCTGTCTCTCCCTCTCTCCTTCCCTCCCTTTCCAGTGCCACTTGTGTTCCCACAGAACAATGTCTCTACTGAGATGGGAAGCCCCCCTGGAGCAGGGACTGGATTTGGTTTGGTGCTTGAACAGAGCCCAGCATAAGCTGAATCCTGATTGTGGCCTCCAGCTTTGACTGCCGTGCAAATTGCAGTAGAAATAATAATTATTGTTTGAATTGTATCTGAGTGGTGTGAGTAGCATAAGCTTGATGAGCTACCCAATTTGCAACAATAGTAACTATGTACTGAGCAGAGCCTGCTGTGCGACCTTGGGGAAGTCATTTCACCTCTCTGGGCTTTCCTGGCTATGAAATGAGAGCAAGATAATTTCTTTAAAAATGCTCTACAGGCATGGACTGTTATTACTGCAAAGAACTGATTGCATGCTGATCCTGGTGTGCTTTGTGCTACGTGACCCCTTGCCCTCACAGAAACTCAGAGATCTCTAGGCCATCTTAGAAGTAGTCAGTGTAAACAAGGAAAAATGGTAATTACCTAAAAAAGGAAAAGGCAAAATTAAACATATTTGTGGATGTACATCACTGTGAGCAACCATCTGCAGAATGATAAATAGTGGCATACATACATAAACACACTGTGTTGTCATTCCAAACAGCATATTCTGTGTGTTTATCTCTGCATTAATGAGGTACTCGGCTTGGCTTTGACATCTGTCACTTTGCAGTCATGGCACTGCACATCTGAATTTGAGAACAAAATTCATGGGGGCTTATTTTAGCCTTTTATTCCATTTACTGGAAGAACTTGTGCTGCAGCACATTTGGCCAAACCATGTTTTTCCCTTGGACAACAAGACCAAGGTGAGTGCATAACATAACCAGATGACATAGCCTGAAATGCATCAGCTCAGGAACCCAAACAGGTACTGAGGCTGTCATCATCATGGGCAGGCTCCAGAGACTGCTTCCATACAGAGAGGAATGACTGACAGATAAGCAAGGTTTAGCTAATCCCATTTATTTGGTCACTTCAGCATTCAGCCAAGTGTTGCACTTCCTTTTTGACTTGCTTTTTCCTTCAGAAAACAACTGCAGCAAAGCCAGATATATAGCTCATGGCTCATTTACTCACAGTGCCAGCGAGTGTCTCTACAGTGATTCTCTTTTGAATGTACATGAGTGACAGATTGTTCAGACCACTGGTTCTCAGCATCCCCAGCACACTGGTGTTCTGCAGGGTGTTCTGTTGGCAAGAATTGCTGCAGGGAACAGATGTACGCTTGATACACGGGGAGTTACCAAAGACAGTCGAGCCACATCCTGGGACCTTGCCGACGAGTGCACTAGCTTTAAATTCACACAAGATTTAGCATTGCACTTTTTCCTTCTTGCTATTCATGTTCTGGTTGTTCAGCTGTGGCTGTTTTGAGTGCATAGGTGATGGGATGCAGGAAAGATGGCATGCATAGGGAAAAGGATCTGAGTAAGGAGTGACAGAGGAACAGCAGCTAACACTGATTTTCTGCAACTGAGTGGAAAGAGGCAACCTCACCTTGATCAGAAGGACCAAGTCTTGGAGACTTTCAGTGCACTGCACTATGAAGCAGAATTTAGTTTGTCTCAATAGGGAAGGAGGACTTTCACCTTCTTCACCATTGGCTCCATTTAGGGAGGTATTTCCCTTACAAGTATATTTATCCTTTTTTGAAAACAGTCTATGAAGGTGTGCTAATTCTCACACAAGACATGCTGGTGAGAAAATACAGGTAGCACAGAATTACAGGAATGGTTAAGTAAGCACTTTTTGTGTGGACAGCTTGATGGCTGCCCAAGTGAGTTCTACAGCAAAATTTTGAAAGATGGGAAGTCGTTTTGTGGTGCATTGCTGCAAGCTAGATTCCTGGTGTCTGAAAAATAGAGAACCTGTGAATTGTCTCTGAGAAATTCTCAAAGGCTGCTCGTGCTATGTGTGCTCTGGTTGTCACTTGCAGCTCTGGCAAAAGAACTGATGTGAGCCTGGAAGTAAAGGGATAATAGTGAAACTCCAGGTAAATAATCCTTGTTATTGTACTACAAGTATATCTGTTTCTTCTCTAATGCAAATACCCATCTGGGAAAAGTTTCCTTCCAAAAAGCTTGAAAGCAATAAGAAGATAACAGTTTTCACCCAAGGCTAGTAACCTGGCAAAGATCTGGATACTGTTCCTGAGCTGTGAGTGTTACCTGCAGAGATGGTGGATGGATAATTTCAATCACAAACACTTTGAAAAATCTGACATGGGGCACTGTTCCAGGAAAGCAGTGCCAAGGATAATTTTATTCTTCAGTGAGTTTTTGGGTGGTACTTACCTTATGCACTGAGAGCCTTTTATGGGTTATTTCTTGAGCCACATTTTGCCAATGAAACTTCTGCTCTACAGCCAGAGAACACTTCTGTCTGGGGGAAAAAATCCATAGTGTTGGCAGCAGATTTTATGACATATTGGGTGATGTCATTAAGGGAGCTGTTAGCAATCTGTCATTTACAGAGCAGCTTCAACTAGTCCAACGTAAGGAAAGTGATTTAATTCCATGTCTGCTTGGATTTCTCCTGTATAATCAGTGGAGGCTCAGGAGAGTTAGGAGGCACAGCATGATCCTCTCCTGATAACTTTGCTGTCATTTCCAATTTATGGCCTAAAATATAAGAGAATAAAGTCTTCATGCCCAGAGGGGCTCATGAGGGGTTGATACAGGGGCTCCCCCAAATCTTTTAGCTGTGGTGGCTGCACAGGCTCTTGTGCAAGGACTGAGTAGAGTGACTGTAGCTTCTGACTCAGGTTATGCAAATGTGGTTGCTGACGAATGGCAGGGGGAAGGGACCTCATCAGTAGTGTCCACAGAGGTACATGAGGCTCTTCCAGATGAAAGGCAGGACATTAACCCAGGTTGTACCTATCCCCTGAAGCTTGTTGTGGCTGTTGGAGCCTTCATTTCACCTGCAGGTATTTTGATCCTGTCTTCCACGAGTTTTCCCATGAAGGGGAAGTGGATGTCCCACAAGGAGGACAACTAATTAGAAATGGAAACAGGGCATGTTCTTGTGCTGCCTCAGGTCTTCAGTGCAATATTCTATTTCTTTTGGATATTTGTGGTTTGGGTCAAAGAGGAGAACAGCAGAAAATTGTCCTAAATTGTGCTTTGGATCAGCTGCATAGCACATCTAGCATCCTTCTGCTTTTCTTGTAGGGAACCAGGCTGGTCCTCCTCCCTGTCACTGCAGGGTGCAGAGCACAGTGCTGGGATGCACCACCTTTTGCTCCTCCAGTTTGTTGCCAAGGGATGTGGAAAGCAGAAACACAGGTTGCTTCAGAAAAGTATTAGACAACTGAGAGAGAAGAGATGCAGTCACTGGTCTGCATGTTTGTCACAGCTTCACCCTGTGGGGAGCAGACTGGTGGGAGTAAGGATGGTGTGATTGGGAAAAGCAAATTCATCTTACTTCTAAATGTCTGATGTTGTCTGCTGTTGACAATGTCATTCCAGGCTAGATGAACCTTTGTTCCCAGCAAGTATATCCACTGTTGTGGATTAGTTGCTCCTCTGCTGGTAGGTTTAAGAGAGATTACTTGTTCCTTCTGTGGGCAATGACATTCCAACACTAAGTGCCAGTCAGAGGATTGCCTGGTCATCAGCATCCTGTTTTGAATTTTGAAAATGCTTTGGGAGACTTTTCTCTTCATAAAATGAATTCATGGATCTATGGAGTTCAATGCTAGCCAGGTCCATTAGTCAGCTTTAGTGGGTAGCACACACCATGGAGTTTTACCAAGCTGTTACTGCACAGAGCAGTATGCTAATACTGCTTTCTTTCCTCTGCTAGAAACTCTAACGAGGTGCAGGGACTATTTGCTGCCAGAGCCAGGATCATTCCTTTCCCTTCCCAGGAGATGGCTGGGTTATTTTCTGAGGTTATTTTCTCCAGATATCCTATGACTTAAAAAATACTGTTGTGGCTGACTAAGTGCATAACGTCTGTGAATGAGAAAGGGCCCCAAAGTAGGAGCAGTGTCTCCTAATACACAGTTAGCACTTACATAGTGGCTTTCTGCCAACTGGTTCAAAATGTTTTTTACTTAAGGATTGACATATCCACTCTCCCATTTTGTAAGGACCCAAGGCAAAGTGCTCTGCTCTCTGCCAGTTTTTGTGTTACAGCAGTAGCACAGAATAGAACCCAGCCTGTTCCTCTGCCCTCTTGCTGTCTGGGTCTGATCAGACTGGTACCATTCAGGCACAGCCTGTTGTAGGGCTGGTGGTTGTGCAAGTGGCTGAGCTGGGGAGGGACAAGGACCACAGTGCTGTGGCAGATGGCACTTGTGACATGCAGCTGCTGTGCTCACAGTCCTAGCAGGTGGTGGGAATGAGGTAGTAAGGATGAGAGGTCAGAGGTGAGAGTCCTGAGGTCTGAAGAGACTTTACATAGTGGGAATCAGAATTGGCAGCCATGTGGATTCAGATGCAGCTGTTGATGATACTTGAAATTCTCAAATTTGATTGTAAACTAACCAGGAGTCAACTAACCACAACTAGTCATGGGCCAAGAGCCTCTGGAATCAAAAGTCTTCATGAAAATACAGCATCACAAAACCCAAGTACATTTTGGAAGGAATTGCTATTTAGAGTCATATAAGATTCAGATTCTCATCTCCAGCATTTGGTCTAGAACTCTGAAGGTTAGTGTGACGTTTTTTGTGTTCACACAGATCTCCAAGAACCATCTCTCTAAAAAAGTCACAAAATTTCTGAGATACTTGGTAAAATTATGAGGGTGAGCACAAATGCAGACAAAATACAATTACCCCAGAAGCTGCAGCCTGAGATTCAGTGGTAAAAAATTCCAAATATATGTTTTTTAAGATAGAAGAGTAGTCTTTAACCTACTAGGAAAACCAGCTAGTGAGACAGAAATCGGAGTAAAAAAAAATGACAGGGCTGAATGATGATCCTATCTTTAAAAAAGGTTTATGTAGAGAACAGAAAAACAGCAGAAATGGTAAATAAGTCTACAAGAAAATGTATGACAGTAAGTGCTAGCATGCAGAGAAGTGTTAGAAATTGGAAAAATACCTGAGAGAGATAAATTTGTCTGTGATGAAGTGATTTTCTATAAAAGCAAAGTTTAATACAAAAAACCAATACTTGCAGGTTTTTTGAATGTTAATTGTATAATTTCTAATAAGCTACAAGGCTTACATCCTTATCACACAATTCCTCTAAGCAGGAATTAAGAAAAGCAGAATGAGATTTTCAGTTTCCAAAAATAGATTGCCAAGAGCAGAGGTTTCTTCTTCTGATTGCAAGAGAATCACTCTGCAGTGTTTTACCAAAGAACAAGTAGTACTGAGTAAAAGAATAACTGAAAAGTGATTTTTCACGGATTTTTCTACCTTTCTATTCTCTGTGCTGGATTTTGTTGTGCTGTCTAGATGAAATATTCACGATGGCACTGACCCCTTCCCTTGTGCAATTTGTCCAGTGTTTGCTTGGAGATGTTCAGAAGTAGTGGAGCAGAAAATCCCTTGCTACAGCCAGCATTTGGTGGGGATTACTCTTCACACTGGTATATGTTGCAGGAGATTCACTGGGTGAAGTGATGAAATGGCTTCAAGACTAGAAATCTTTTTTGTGTGATCCAACCTGGAAAGCTGTGTTCTTTTTTCTCCTTTTTGAAAGGGGTAAAATACTGAAAATGCTGAGCAGTTCTTTGAAATATGCATGTCTGAGCTTCAGGTTAATGTGAGAGGTGAAGACAGAGCTGCCTCTTCTTTTCAGTTCTGAGGGAGAGCACTCTTGGGGCTGACTGGGGCTCCTCATTTCCAGAAATAATGCTGAGTATTTGCTGTTGTGCTGTGCTTGTCCATACTGACTTCACTGCATTGCACTGTGAAGGGCATTCTCAAGCATGGGGCTTAAGTCTCAGATAATTGAACCATCAGGATAAGTGTATACAGAAATACACGTGTGTCCTGCAGAGTGACCAAGGGATTTGTGTTCTCTCTTTGGATAATTGGTCAATTTTCTTGGAACTCAGACTGGGGAACTCATCAGAGTAGTGACTCCTGGTTTCTGAGCAGGCTGTGCTTCTTTTTGGGTATTCAGAGTCATTCAGAACACTCAATAACTTACCAACTTCTGCCCCATAGCCTGTCTCCGTTGTCACCTGTATTGTCACCTTCTGCTCATTACAGACAGCTAAGGATGGCTGGCAGCAGAGCAGGTGCACCTTACAGCATGAATACACCTTTGGCTGCTCTGTTCTGTGTGTCAGATATGTTGCAGTGGCCACCTGGCTCCAGTGCTGGCATTTTGGGACCTGGAAGCATCAGAGAATTGTCTCTTCCAGCCTAAGTAGATGTGTCAGAGAAGCAGAGAGGACAGCATCTCATGTCCTGCTTCCTGCTTGGACTTCTCTTGTGTTTCCTAGGAGTTTCATGCCATTTTTATTTCTCTGTAAAATCCTTCCCAAAAAGTCTCATCTCTTTTTGACTTTTTTTCTGGCGGCTGACAAAAATGGTTTGTGGCAAAGACCCAAGAGGACAAGCCTCACTGAATTCAGCACCTGTGACAGGAACTTACTGCCTGTCTGGATAAAAAAGGAAAGGGCAGCTCTTTGGTGATGGGGGCAGTCAAGGAAGCTCTCAGTCACAGGCTTGCATCTACTGTGTGCATCTCCTGGGCCTGTAGGCAGGTAACATTCCTAGTTTCATTTCTGTCAGTCAGCTGAGCAGAATAGGATGTTATTCTGGCAAATTCTCAGTTATTCCACATGGTGGGGAGGTTGTTGAGATAACCAGGATGAAGGAGAAATAGAGATGGTGTCAAACATGAAGATAAGGCAGCAGGGGCTTGTGCATGGAGGAAAGCAGGCCTGTGATGTTGCTGGTTGCATGAAGAGCAGCCTGTACAGCCATCTAGGGCAGGTACAGAGTGGTTCTGTGTGAGTGCAGCCGGCCTGGTCCCTGTGTGGGGCTCCCAAGGATGCAGCATGGAAGGTGTCCAGCAGGGATCTGAGCCCTGCTGTGCTGAGCCTTGTCCAAGAGGTACAGAGGCCAGTGTCCCCCAAAATATCAGAACAGGCAAGGCAGGAAAGGAAGCAGTGGGAGAGAGAACAGAAATGGTTTCAGCATGGTGCCTGGAGAGCTGGGGACCCAGTCTGCATCTCCTGACTTGTGATCCAATCCCAGCCATTGAACTCCACAGCCCAAAATTGGTCATGGGAGGGCTCCTTGGGCTCATATCCATGGATTGAGCTGTGTTTTTAAAGAATGCTCTACCAAATTTCACTGAGAGATATTAGTGGTAATGGCATGTCATTTGCTTCACAGTGCTCATTTTGAATTTCTTGGTCTCTTTCTCTAAATCACTATAGCACAGCTTGGCTCTGCTTCCAGTCCAGCTCTGTACCTGTGCTTGCTAAAAGTTTTTATTCTGAATAGCTGCCATAAATGTACAGTATGAGCTTTTCTAATGTGGTTAACTCAGTATTTTTTCATTATTTGGTTTTTACAATATCAAAAGGTCTGTGTGCTTTTATGGATGGATGACTAGAGAATTTATTTTTGTGAAAAGGATCTCTTTTTTAGTTAGGACGCGATTCTAAAAATGCCTGAAAAATCCTTAATGATATTTATTCTACTCATATGACCTAAAAATAGCTTAAGCAATTTGAGTAGGAATGAAAAATCGCTTGCATATGGAGTTTCAGCTCTAAGTGGAAGGCAACCTACTCTCAGATCAAACAGTGAGGTAAAAGTCAGGATTTTCTAGTTTCAAATTGCAATTTTGATACTTTGCAGAAGTACTCTTAGTGGCTTTGAGCACATCACAGAGTTTCTTCGTTAAGTCAGCTCTGTGAATTCCTTGCTACTGATGTCTGCTGTAGAAATGTGTTAACACTTCTAAAAGTGCTCAATAAATCACATCATGCTACTTTGTAGTTGGGATGTGTTTGGATATAACCTGTAGCTTCATTTCATGTAGACCATTCCACCCCACCGTGTTGTATAGGTTCTTTTGGGAATTATTGCTGGAGAGCAAGAGGTTAATATAGAACCTGATATATAACCTGTTAAAAGCCTGTTTGGGCCTCAGGAAGAAAAGGTTCCTCTTTCCTGCTTTGCACTCTCTAATCACTCTCTGATCTAAGAGTGTTGGAGCACTTTGCAAACTCCCATGAGCTGAGCCTCTCAACCCCAGCAGCAGCAGGGCAGCTCTGCTGATGGTTGATGAGGAGAGAATTGAGGCTGAGAGGAAATTACAACAGCAGTCTAGACTCAGGTCTAAGTCTGAAGATGCTGGTTTTTTGAGACTGGCTCAAGGCTGCTTGGGAAGGATGTATCATGTCATGTCCAGGTCCATAACCTATAGCTCCAGGCTCTTTATAGCCAGATTACCCCTGCTAGGACTGCCAAACATCCCTCTAAAGGGAGCTCCATACAGAGCTGCAACTGCTTGAACCTGGGGGGATTGTCACTGTATTAGAGCCCAGCCAGTGACCCTGACATGATGATATATCCTAGATCAAAAAAAAAACTTCATGCTATGTTTTCAAAGAGGTATTATTTAGTATTGAATGGCCTTTTCTGTCTTTTTCATTCTTTATAAATGGAGATGAATCCAGGTTTGTTCTAAGGCCATGGTGCTGGGTGCAGCTGATGAGAATGTTGCAGTGAAACTGTGTAATGAAAAGCCTGTTCCAGTGAAATCTCCCAAATGACAGGGTTCTTCTGTGCATGCAGGGATTCAGGGACCCCCAGAGTGTGGTCCACAGGAGTCTGATGCACAGGGTCTAAAAAAGCTGCAAGCACACACAGTCTATCTGCAGTGCCAGGAGGATCCTGCCTTAGCTAAGTGTAAGAGCCTGGAGAGCAGTGTGAGATTGCAGTGAGAAGGGAGAAATGCCTTTTTGGTGGCTGAGACACTGTGCACTGGTGTTCAGGCTGGTCTCTCTGCTGGAATCTGGTGCAGAGAATGAGGTGCCTTTTCTTTCATCTGGAAATTCCATCTTCATTCATTTTCATACACCAAAAAGACAAAGAGGATTGCCTTGGACACTTAGTCTGACCTTCTGGCTAATGTGCTCCACAGGGCTTCCCTGAATTAATTCTGTTTTAAATTAAATAAAAAAAAAAAAAGAAACAGAATCTGGATTCTCCTGCCGAGTTCCTAATAAACTCATATTTTAAAATTTCTAATATTGCTATGTCACCGTCATATTTTCTGAAAAATCTCTTTGCCCAGGATTGTCTCCTGGGAAGCTCAGAGAAGCCTCAGAGGAAAATTGAAACAATAATTATCTGATTTGCTTCTCCTGTGTTTTGCTGCTTTGGAATGTGGTTTGGAGATAGTTTATCCAACAGGTGCTTGTTTCATTGGTTTCATGTGAATTGTTTTTATTTATTGGCCAATTATGGGCCAGCTGTGTGAAGGCTCTGGAGAGTCACGAGTTTTCATTAGTATCTTCTAGACCTCTGTATCCTTTCTCTATTCTTTAGTATAGTTTAATTTAGCATTCTTTAATATAATATAGATCATAAAATATTAAATTACCTTCTGATATCAATGGAGTCAGATGCATATCCCTCCTTTCCACAGGGGTCTCAGAAAATACCACATTACTACTTCTCCTGCAGTTACTATTTCTTCTCCAGTTTCTTTCTAGTTCAGATCTGGATTAGAGAACACCATTTTGTGTGTGGCTTTTCCATTCCTACCAAGGGCTTTGCATAGACATCAAGCTGTAAGGAAGGACTTGTTGCAAAAGCACTGGAGGGTTGGGTAGGGGCAGGATGGATCCAGTTCATTTCACTGAGGTGTTCCTGAGGGAGCTTAAGGGAACAAAGACACCCTGCACAACAGGCTGGCAGCAAAGGACTGTGAGGAGGCTGGGTGTGCTTAGAGGGAGATGAGCTGGAATTCCTGTCCCTAAGACCTGGAGGTGTGGAAGGAAGCTATCTAAGCAGCTTGTCAGCTTAAGATTATTTTGATAAGCTTTGGAGCTAGTCAGCAGATGAGATGGCTTAGGAAAAAGATACTCCACAGTGCAGGACCTGCTGGGATTCTGACCACTAAACCCAAAACTTGTGGGCCTCAGAACCATGAAGCCAGAACCTGTGGCTTCTGCACTGGAGGAGGAAAGACAGCAGCCTCTGGGCTGTTTGCAGTCAGGTGTCCATTTCCCATTTTTGCTCTTCTCCATCCTTTCTTCTCATGGAATGTGACTCAGCAGCCCTTTGGGGCAGGGCTGCACTCAAGCCTGAAGCACGAGGTCAAGGCACCTGCTCTGCTTGGCTGCTGAAAACCTCTTGGTATGAAGCAGCAATGATCAGACTGCACAAAGATCTGTAGTCTGGGACTTTGTGAGGAACTTTGGGAAGGAAAGTTTGTGAAGAAACTGTCTAGGGTAAGTATCTCAACATCTGATTGTTTGCAGTATGAACATACTTCAGTTGCCATGTGGGGAACAGTTTTCTCCACTGATGCTTTCCAGCAGGGAAGGGCAATGCAAGCCAAAGCTCTCATAGATGGAAGGGTGATGGGAGCTCCTGTCCTGACATATCAATCATAACTAACTTTTCTCCTCCCATAGTTCAACATATCCTGACAACACAGCCGTTTTCTGCACCCTGTTGGGTTGCCAAAATTCTCCAGTCAGCACCCCGGTGCCAAACCACTCACTCAACCTGCCCACGTATCTGATTCACCCTGTTTCCACCAACAGTGATCTGTGTCCTCATTCCTCTAATTTGCCATGGTCACTGAGCCACCTACCTGTCAGCTCTGTCCAGCTGAGATGCCAAACAAAAGTCCAACATTTACTGTTAGTATTTTGTAAAAATATTTTACCTGTGAAAGTGTTGCATCAAATGCTGGCTTCAAAGGAAAACCGGATTTCTGTACAAAATTTGACTGCTTTTCCTGACTCTATTTCCAAGATAATAATTTCTTGCAAATCCCTAAAGCAAAGAAAGGTCATACAAAAAAGGCCACAGAATATTTATGTTGGAACATGTGTATTATTTTCTTTCTGTCAAAGTCTGTATAAAGAAAAAGAGGACTTTATTTAAGAAGCCCAAGGAGACTCATGGCTACCCAGCTTCAGTGCAGCAGATAAGAGAGCACTTGCAAATGGTGTTGAGAGAGAGGCAGATTGCTGGGGATTAGCAGAGTTGTGACAGGAGCACGTCTGACCTCTTAACTGGCTCTGCTCTCCAGTCTCCAGCCCTGCTAATTACCATGTAGCACAACTAAATAAATAATGCATGCTGCATCCCTCTGAACTTATAAATAGGCAAATGTTACACAATCATGTGGACCTTCCCATTAATGGTGCTCTGTGGTGCCCTCTCTGCTTGAGTAGACAATTTGTGAGGGCATCTGTCCTGCTGCTTAGTGCGAGGCTCAGGGAGAGGTGATGCTTTTCATTTCTGCATTTCCTAGATGCTTGCTGCTAATGCTGTGTCTCACATCCCTAATCCATAATGATATGGCTGGGAGCTGTTGATTTGCATGAATCACTCACATCTTGCCTTTGGCCACTATCAGTTCACATTGTAAAAGCTTTTCAATTGCTTTATTCAATGATAAACAGCAATAAGGAGACATTTCCAGTGTCTGTTTATAGGATTTAGTGACAAGATTGGTTCAGAAGTAATGTATGCAAAGGCATTTTCAAATCTGTCCATGGAAACATTTGGGGGAAAATTGGTTGTTTTCAGAGCTAACCTCATGGTATAATTCCAAGATGAGCCATATAGCTGATTGGAAATTTTAATAAAAAGATTTTTCATTAGAAGATGCTGACTTGAAATGATCAAAACCACATACAGCGCTCTGCCAGTTCCAGCAAAACTGAAGGCAATAGGAAAGGCATCTCCTGTCTCAGGCAGGAATTACCCAAGGGAATACTCCAGAGAGTGAGTATTGTGTGAGATGCTGAATGCCCACTATCCAACATTTCCTTTGAATCAGAAAGCCTAGATACCTAAATCTTAGAAACTGTCCCTGGCCAGGAGGATGTCCTGTTGGTCACCCTGATGGCTGTCCCAGGATGCCTCTCCCATTTATGGAAAACTCCTGAAAGGTTTTGGGTGCCATGTGAGGAGGAGTGGGCATCTTTCAGGTTTAGTAGAAAAGCCATTCCCCCTCCAGGGTCACAGCACACAGATGACCATCCTGCAGTACTGGAATCCAGCATGGACCAGTTTCTTTCCTGTTCTGCCTGCAAAACCCTTGCTCATGGCTGTGCAGAGCAGACTCTGAGGAGTCATTTGCTGAGCCATGGACGTGCTGAGCCTGATGTGGTGTCCCAGGCTCCCCTCTGACCCTGGCTGAGCCACCTCCAGCTGGGCTCCCTCCCCTCCCCTGCAGGCAGGGAGCAATCCTGCCTGTCACTCGGGGGCAGCTCAGAAAGGAGGAATTTTCTTGCATGACTTGCCTGCTGTGCAGCTCCACAGAACCAGGTCTTAAAGCTATTGTTGTGTTTGCCCCTTATGGAGAAAATAAATAGGCCAAATAAATAAATGAAAAAGGCCAAAGGCTTTTTGTCGATGGCCATTCTTTAATTTTAATGGCTCTTTTCTCCTTGTAACTTACAGGAAGGCCTTTACTATCAGTTGTCATAAATAAATGAATGAGGCCTTATTAAAGACCATGCATTCCTTTAAACTTTCCCAAAATTTAATATCTGTCCTTTCAGGCCTTTCTGAGAATGCAGAGGATTTCTTGGGGTGCTATTATGGTGTGTTACACTGCCTTCTTCCTGTATGAAGTTAATAAGGAAATCTTGCCATAACCAATATTTCATCTGTCCATCTCATTACTGTTGCTTCTGAAGAAAAAACATTGTAAAGATTTTCATCCCTAATGGAAATTAATTTCCTTGATCACAGAGAGAATAATGTTACCTGTAAATAAATAATTAAGAGCTACAACCTTTAGCCATTTCTGGAAGCTTTTCCTTATCATAACATTGATAGCATTGTAGTCAGATTAACTTTGAAGACGAATGTTTTATGCTTTATCCTTTTTGTGGCTGTGGATGTGTCATGAGGCCACATCTATATTAGTATGCTTGGCCTGTGCTGTTCAGTAATTAATTCAGTCATTATTAAAATGACTTGTTTAGATGTTATTTCTGGTTTCAGTCAGTGCTTTCCCATTTGCATTAATATCTGCAAAATTTCAGATAAAAATACTATAATGAATTTCCTGACATAATAGATGCACTAGGGGTGGTTCTAAGGAGGTCCAAAGTGAGAGTTACCTGTTGGTGCATGAGTGACTATCTTTGGTTTTAAGAGTTTTTCTGTTTTGTTATTACTGCATATTCTTGATAAATAGACCAGATGGAAGGTTTTAAAAAAACCTACATGAGCCTAACAGTCCTTAGCAGTTCAGATAATTTTATTTGGCTGAATACTGATGTGGGAAATTTAACTGGAATACTCTCCCATTTATCAGGCCATTTGAAAACGTGATGGATTTGGAGTTCCTGTGAATGCTAGCATGATTGTATGGGCCACACATTAGGCAGACTTTGTTGCTACTGAACTGTCAGCTATAGCACATTAGCTTCTGTCTGTGAAGGCAAGTTCCTCATGGAGTTCATAAATTCAGGTGACCAGTGGCCAGCCTCTTGGGGTGCACCCTGCAGACCTGTTGAGGTTGGACACGAGGCAGTGTCATAAAATCCAACCTGCATGATTCATTTCTTCTGTTTCAGTAATGCCAGCAGAGTACTATGTACTGTAGGAACAGTAACTACGCCAAATAGCTCATTTTTAAGTCACCAGAGGGATAGAATGTATTTCCAAGGATGTTTTCTTAAAAAATATTTCAATAGTTTCATTATTTCGCATCATTGCTTGACTATGTTTCTTGTGTGTGTCAGTGGAGAAATGAGTCTCAACTGGGGCTCAGAGATGAGTCTGTACCCTTACACAGCACACTCAGTCTGCTAAACTGCCAAAGGATAGTGCCTTAATCACAAACATTATGTGTAGGATTATTTTTAACTTTCTGTAAAAACTTAGAACAGGAGACCTTAAGATATTTGTATTGACTTAACAAGGGCTAGGCATAATTTTTTTCTAGAAACAAATCACAAAAATTTGCTTTTTCAAGTTTCTTTGCCATGGTGGGTCCCAAAGAATCAGTTCATGGGCCTCCACATGTAGGGTGGGATCCACTTTGCAAGTTAGGCAAGTTTATGAAGTCTTTCCTTGGGGATGCCTGGGCAAACCAGTGCTTTCCTCTTTGTCTCTCTCTTATTCAATATTTATCTTGGGAAAAATAGTGGCAGCACAGAAAAGTGATGAGAATCAACCTCATTAGAGAGTAGAAAACAAGAAATCCAGTTCTTCTGGTGAGCACAACTGTGGTGAATCATCACCTTGTGAGGGAAGTAGCACATTGCAGAGAAGGCTTCAGTGACCACAGAACTGCTCAGCCTCAATGGACTCAGCTGCCAAGTGCCCTGCAGTCACTCTTGGCCACAACCTATTGTAAAATTTTTACTGTTGGATTGGAACCTTTTGCCTGTTTTGGATCTGGCTGTTTGTTTATCATTAGCCTCTTCTGCATTTGCTGCAGTGGCTTGTTGAGCACAGAGGGGATGGATGCTTGTCACATCTTTCCCTAGGAGCTGCTGCTGCGTGTTGATAAGGAGGGTTCCCTCCTTCTCTCCTGCTCTTTCCTGCCTTCTGCAGACTTTGGGTTAATTTGCTCTTTGTCTAAGCAAAACCTAAATCTATGGGACACAAGTCTGAGCAGGGACTTTGAATGTCACATATGTAACCACAGAAAGCCCTAATGTGCCTATTTATTAATGTGTACTTTTCTGTAGTAAATGTTGCAACTTTGTGCTTTCCTCCCTATAACAGTTCTTTACTCCTTTCAATTATTTGTGTCTTTTTAATACAAAATAATTTGAATCTATTTCTGTTGCAAGATGGGGTGTAGGGTAATGATAGGCATTTATGGCATTCTTTGTTGAGCTGCAGAAAGTATTTTAAAAGCATTAAAGCTTTCTTTTTCTCTTGGAATGTCATGCTACTTAGAAACTAACATCTTCATCAAGGCTCACTTATGAAAGGACACTGCAACTTCCTGTGCTCATTGACAGCCCTTGGAGCTTATTTCCCTCCTTGCTTTTTTCTGGAGACTCTATTTGAAGTAGGTAAGGTCACTGAAACCATGGAGAGATGTGAGAAGATCCAGAAAAATTAGATGGCTGAAATAACAGTGATTGTTTTTAACGCAATTTCTCTTTTTCTCTGTTTGCAGGCAGATGGGAGAAAAAGGTCTGTACTGCAGTCATTTACATGATTGCCTACTTTGTCCCTTGACCTGAGAATCTGGGTAGTGGTAGGTAGCATAAGTGATAGGCAATGAGAGGCCAAATGAACAAGAGTTTTCTCTGTTTAATGTGTCCCTACTGCTTTTACTGAATACAGCTAATTTCTGTCACTTCCATACAGAGGCATTTTGAAGTTGAATAGTGATTAAAGGCAAAATCCAAGCTATCTGGCTTTCTTTTTGTGAAAGGTCTGCATTAACAGTTGATATTGTTAACAGTTCAAAGGCACTGGATGAGTTTTCTGTATATTGTGTCAGCTTTTGTGGCAAATAAACATTTCTGCAAACACTAAAGAGCTCAAAAGATTTATTACTCATCTGAATTCATCTTTTTACCGATAAATGGTGGTGGGTGGGAGTCTTAGAATTGAAAGCAGAAGTATTTAGGAAGACAAATTTGAGATGACAGCAACCTTCTGAATTAAAAAAAAAAAAAAGATACTGCAACAGAAAAAGTCAGTGAGGAAAACTTGGACAAACTTCTTGGGAATAAGGAAGCTGGAAGAGAATTGGACAGGAAGATCTCTACTTCCCAGAAATCTAGGACAGGTTATGAAGCTGCTTGTGCAAACAAGTGTGCTTGATTTCATGCCTAATGCATGCCCAGAGGAGGGAATGATGGAAGCAGCCCCAGCATGGCCCAGCTGCTGCTGGCAGAGGCTGCTGACTCCAGGGATGGAGCCAGTGGAACAGGGAGCCTGCTGCTCAGCAGGAACACCTGAGAACAGCCCCGGGACCCTGGGGGGATGGAGGGAGAAGTGCACTGATAAACATGCTGTAGGTGTGTCCCAGATTAATTCCAATGCACGCCAGATCAGTGTGCAGGAGTACAGGAGATAAGCTTATCAGCTACAAACCAGTAATTCAGTGGTAGTTATCTTTCCCAGGAAGGGTTATGAAAAGGATTTGTTTTTCTAGCCAAGCCCACAGCTAAGAATCTAAGAGGCAGGTTGTGAGGTTTTTAACCACAGAGCTAGTGATTTGTTGACTGCCTTAAAATAAGTTATCTAATAAACAAAGCCACAGTTTAATTACTTGCTGCTTTTGAGGTAAATGATGTGATCTAATATTAGAAAGCAAAACACCATTCTAATATTTCATTATAACCCTTAAAATTGCCACCATAATTTCTTCTGCTAGGACCAAATAACTTTCTGCTGCTGCAGTGTGATAATTTAATTACATACAATTTGTGACTTAGGTAATTTTATATAAAAGCTACACACACAGACATACTTGAATTTTTAAAAATAATTAGAATAATCTGGAAGCCAACAAGAAGAATTGATAAGTCTTTTAGATAATGGGCTCCTGTTATTTTAAATCTGAATACAATTCTAAAAGTGTTCTGAAAATGTGGACCAAATAAGTAAAGACCTTTTTGGAGTTCAGGTAAAGGTAAATGTCTTCAGTGTCATATCTGCGTCCTGTGTTACAATTTTGGGGCTAATTTGTAGGAATCTTGAGGATTATTTTTAGGTACAGTTTTCTGAAAAACACATAAGAATCCTTCAGAATTTACCATCTCTGGGTGCAAAAGCACTCTGATGTTTGAATAAAATGATTGAAAGCAAAAATTATGCCTATCCCTCTTAAAGGCCAGGTTGTTTTGCTCATCCGACTCATTCATGAAGACATTGTGCAGTTTGTCACATTGCTAATTCCATTTATGCAGTTGTCAAACACAATCTATTTCTAAAGATTTTGAATTACCTTGGAAACTGAATATTCTTTTGCTGACACAGCAGATCAGAAACCTGGAACAGTGGAATCCATATACAGAGAGAAGTGAGGATAGCCAGGTTCAGAGAGCCACCAAACACATCCATGGTCAAGAGGCAGCTCCAAGGCTGGGCAGGGAAGCCCATCCATAAGGGTCAGCATGGCACAAGGCCAGGTGCTCCCATCCCTAGAGTATATCCCAATATAAAAAAAAAAAAAAAAACAGGAGAAGAAATGTAAGCCGTGGGTCAAGCCTTGTCCACAGATCCTTTTCCCACACCTCTCACAGCAGTCACAGCCAGGATCACATCACTGCCAGAGCAGAGCTCAAAGGAGGCAGCTAGACCCCTAGGAGGAGGACAGGGCACACAGAGCCTGGTGTGCAGTCTGCACATCCCCGTTCCTAAATCACTCAAACACAGCTGCAGCTTGCAAGCTGGGCTTCTCACCTAGCTCTGCTGCCTGGGTGCCTCCTGGGCTGCAGTAGGGCTCTGTGGTTAGGTTACTCTGCTTTCCTCTCCCCAGACCTGCGCCAGTGCCTGCCCTTCGCCCCCATCACAGCAGAACACGTCTCCACTGTTACTGTCAGACTTTCTGAAAAATCCCTTCGCCAGGATTTCTTCTCCTGGGAAGCTGAGAAGCCCCAGAGAAAAAAGAAAGCAATATTATCTCATTTGCTTCTCCTGTGTTTTGCTGCTTTGGAATGTGGTTTGGCGATTGTTTTTCCAACTGATCATTGTTTGATTGGTTTCATGTGAATTGTTTTAACTAAATGACCAATCACAGTCAAGCTGTGTCAAACTCTGAAGAGAGACAAGTTTTCATTATGATTCTTTGTAACCTTTTGTAAATATCCTTTCTCTATTCTTTAGTATAGTTTTAGTATAACATAATATAACATAATATAACAATATCCTTCTAAAAACATGAAGTCAAATTCATCTCTCCTCCCCACGACGGGGGACCCCAAAAACACCACATTCTACCTTCATCTCTCCTGCTCCAGCTGCCTGGCCCTTGGAGGCTGCCCATCCCCATTGGAAGCCCCAGCCAGCAGCATCACCTGGATTGATAGTTAAAATAAATGGCAATTAATAGTTGTGACTGCTGCTGCTTTCCATTGAGCAGACTTGTGTAACTCTCCAACTCTTAGTGGTGTTTTTGGTTGTTCCTCACAACCACCAATCAGGGAGATTTTATTTGCCATCCTCTCTGGAGCACATTTTCAGAAATTCATCCGAACTGATGCCTGTCTGCCTATCTCAAGGCACACACTGGTAAGGAAGATAAAACTGCTCAGTTTGTGGATACATATTTCACAATGGATTTGATCATGATTGTGAATATGGTTTCCATCCCTTTAGTAAAGGCTCTAGCTGTCTGCGTAGGCAGAAACTAGAAATGCTAACCCAGAAATAGTATCTTTGGAAAATAACTTTGACTGTCTTGGCTGAAAATGTACCTTCAGGGAGCTGATGAATTCAGTTGATGAGGACTTCTTTAAAGAGCAGATATGCAGAACAGGGAGTTTGTTCACTTTGTTCACAAGCATTATGGTGGTAAAACATGAGGTTTCTTCAAAAATGAACAGGCCTACTCAGGATTCAGTAAAGAGCCAAGTGCATAACCATATGTAATTCCTTCCCACTGCTTTTCTAAGATGCTTTTCTTTATTAATGTGAAGGCAATCCAGGAACAAGGCTTGCTGATTAGCACTGAACACAGCTATACCAGGGAAGGACTGAATCCTGGCTTTTTTGGGAACTTAAAACTCATTGTTTTTTTTCCCAAACAGGTTGACATATTTTAGTTAAGAATTCAAATTTGAAATATAAGTAAAACTAAATTTCATAGACTTCTATGAAGTCTTGGGTTAACAAGGACAAGATGCGGTCAGATTTGGACATTGTAAAGATAAGAAAATTCCATGTACTGGGGCACTTTTTCTGAATGAAGACAGAAGGGATGCAGAGGAAATTACTTGTAAAAATGTGCTAGCCCTGCAGACCTGAGTACACAGGTAAAATCAGCATGGAGTAGGTAGTTTTGTTCCATCAGTTTTGGGATGTCTCACTGCTTCTCCATCTGAGTTCTCCCTTTCTTCTTCCATTATCACACACATCCCAGTCCAGAGCAGAGCTGCTCTGCCCAGGTTGGCCAAGTGCCACCCTTGCAGATAAACTCATCTGGGGTAGGGCTAGCCAACCTCTTCCCTCTTTCCCTCTGCCTCAAAGCCAAAGCAGTGGCTAATTTTGCCACTTTCTGCAAAGTTTAATCCAGCTATCACAATTAGGGCTGTTTCTTTGATTTTTTTTTTTTCCTAAACAGAAAGCAGATAAATAGTTCAAAACTTGAGGGGTGGAAATGATATGTCTGTCACATGATTTCTTGTAGTGAACCCAAGCAGCCCCAGTCACTGAAACCTCTGCAGGTACTTTCACTCCCTGCTTACCACTCTTTCAGCCCCCAGAGAACAAGATTTCTGTTCTGGGTCTGCCAGCAGGTGCAGGAATTGTTATGGTTGTCACACAGAGCGTGGTACTACTTCACCATGAAAATGGAACCTAGCTAACACAGCTGACAGTGGTCATGGAAACAAAGTGTTGGTTTCAGTTTGGGATCTTTATCCTTTTCAAAACCCTCTTGAACTTACCATCTTCATGTCAATTGTTTATTTTAGCAGAGGCCCTCCTATCATAGAAATACCAACATTTTCAGTGATTTTTAAATTTTGAAATGCATTCATAGTATTGGGGTTGCACCTGATTTTGTGTGGCTTTTATGCAGCCCTGAAATGGAAGCTCCTGTACACCAGAATAATCTATCTGCTTTGGCATCTTGTCTTCCAGTCCCACTTTATCACCTGTGGATAAATCAGCAACATTTCCCTTTCTGCAGAGTACAAGATGAGAGAAGACAGCAATTTTTTCCCAGAGTATGCTTGCTCCTTTGAGAAATCAGATTTTTGTTTCCTGCTTAGAGCAGTGTTTGCAGTCTATCACTTCAGCTGTCTTAACAAGGCACCAGCAACTTCCTCATGTCGGGGTTGCCCAGTCACAGTGCTGCAGTTTTTCCAATCAAGCAGGTTTGCAGAATCTGTTTGAGGTGTGGTCAGGGTAGGTGCCCAGTCATGATCTGAACAGCCTTATCTACAGGCCTAGCTGCAAACAGTCTGACTGTCACCACTGTCAGGGTTTGTTGCTGGTTGTTACAGGTTGTAATTCCCCTATGGAATTACCAGTGCTGTAGATGGTTGACATCCACCTAAGCTCAGCATGCACTTTTGTCAATAGTTCTCCAAACTGTTGCTACTTCCCAAATTTTTACTAGTTTATTCCATCATGAAGCCGATACTGGGACAATGACAGGAGCCTTTGTAACATTGAAAGTGGTAAATCTGACTGCTGTACAGTTTCACAATGGTAATTTGTTTTTTTTTTTAAATATTCTATAATAGGAATGTAGTCCTGCAAAACTCTACGTATCTGTGAATGCTTGGAGAGCTGGGCAGTTCAGTGAACAACATTATGCTGATGGAAGTTTTTTTGCTGATAACACACTTCCAATAAACATCAGGCTTTTGGAACAACTATCAGTCCTTTGTATTTAGGGTCAAATTTGCAGTTCTCAGTTTATTTGAGACCTGTTTTAAATATCCCAATTCTTGCAGAATTTTTAGCTGACCTTAGGATATCATTTGCAGATAACCTGGGAGCTGAGAGAGGTGAAGTGTTTTATGCTGCCTCTCTAGGACTGTCAGCTGTGACAGGTACACTGCCCAAGCCAGAAAGGTCATTGTACATTACTGCAGTCTGTGTTCAGCTGTGAAAACGCTGTTTCCTCTATCCTTTCTGTCTACTTCACCTTGCCAAGACCATTTTTTAATTTCACTTGGTCTAAGTTAGGTTATCATCTATTTGTAATAATGTATTAAAATAATTTAAAATTACTTGAATTTTCATAGACTCATAGAATAAGATAGGTTGGAAAGGACCTCAAAAGATTGTCTGTCCTACATATAAGGTAGGTTTTATTCAATTCTGATCTGATTTTACTTTATTTTTTCTAACCAAACCTCTAGATGAGCTCAGACATTTTCTCACTGACTAATGGTGCTTTTCCTTGTTGAGTATTGCTATGTGGCAAGGTGGCAGGGGAGTGGGTTGGTGTCCTCCAGTCCCACTTCCTTGCTGCCCCTTTGCAGGCAAACTGAATGGCATTCAGAGAATGAATCCTGGTTACTAACCAGAAGCACCTTCTGGGCTGGAAGAGGCTCACAGGTTGTGTCTGAAATGACGCAGAGAAAGAGCTCTTTGCTCTTGGTGGGTATCCTGGCTGCATCTCAAAAACCCTCACTGGGGTGGCACTCAGGTGCCATGCTCACCAAGGGAAGGAAATACTGTTTCCTTATCTTGGAAGCAGGTGGGCTGGGACTTTTGCCTGCCTATGTGCAGTTTATGGTCAATGAACAGCTGATTCTTTGCAGCTTGCTACAGTGGGCAAGTCCTTCAATGATTCTAGCAGTCTTTAACCCATTAACCATTTCAGTCTCTCACAGCTGTAAATTCTCATTGGTGCAGGGCAAATTTTCTCCATCCTTTAGCTGTTTTAGCTCGTTCTAGACAGTTCTAGTTTAGAGCATTTTCCCTGTACTAAAACTGTCTGGATGTTTCACAACTGACAGGAAAAGCAGGGTCCCAAGCTGCATCAGTCAGCCTCTTCCTAAAGCATACATCCTTTATTGGGCCAAATGGACATCCAGAGGCTCTCTGCCATTCCTCCCTCTTGCATATCCTTTGATTTCTTCCCAGAGTTGTTGTTTGTGGTGTATTTTCTAATGTCCTTGTTCTAGTTCATTTCTGTTCTCAAATTCCAGATTGACCAAAGTCTTTATCCATGTACAGGAGGAACTCAGTCTGCAGTAATTACACAAATGTCTTTGCTTTTCTTTCTGTTCTGGTTGGGAGTATCCATCAGAGTTCAGCTCTTACCTGCCCTTGTGGCCATACTCTGGGGTTGTTTCTGTGAGATGTCCTCCTGTTTCTTTACCTATAAAGTTGTCCTTAAATGTGCGTGGCCATGCCCTCCCACCTCCACACACATACACACAAATACATATATTTGTATAGGTATGTATGTCCCTGCACCCCAAAATACTCAACATTGTTATTTCTTCCAGAGCATTTGAATGGTTGCTATGTACTGTACCTAGATTTTAACTTTTAACTAAAAATGTGTGGAGGGAAAAAACATAAGAAAATAAAGATAGTGCAGAAGGTAGTCTCACACCTGAGGAGTTGCAGCTGTACTAATCACCAAAGATTAGGAACAGGCCTGCCCTTAATAGGCCACAGCTGTGTCCAATAATGATGTGTGCTATGGAAGAGTGGGTTAGCTGTGTGAAGAGAGAATTGGAGCTTGTTGTGTGTCCTGTGAAGGGACTTGGAGTTTGTTGCCTTTGCTATGAAGAAGGAGTCGGTGCTGCAAGGAGCTGCCCGTGAGAAATCACCAAGAAGATATGGGAACTTTGCAATAAAATGACAACAGAAATGTGTGTTTCTCTGTAATTTTTAATGATGTGGATGGTGGTAGCTAACCCTACTGATTTTAGTGAAGTTGAACCTGATTTGAAAATACCCTTTTTAAGTTAAGAAAGTCAAGCTATGTCCTAAAAGCTGGCACCACCAACTGTGGCCATTGGGGCAGCTGCATTTGAGCCCCAAGTGTGAGCTGACAGGGGGTTAAAACATCCTCTCCCCAGCCAAAGGGAAGAAGTATTTTCTATTGAGAGCTGCAGTGGGTGTGGTAAAATACCAAGGAGGTAGAAGAAAGGGAGAGGTAAAAGTGTCAGAAGATACTATAGTAGGCTCTGTAGATAATTTTTTCTGGAAGCACAATAAGGCAGTGTTATCTATTGATTCAAATATGATGAATATAAAGAAGTAGGTGGATAGATATATTTTAAAATGCAGAGGAAAAGTCAGCTGTACATCAGGATATAAACAAGAAGGTTTGACTATAAATGAGATGGCACAGTAAATGACAAGATGTATGAAGAGGAAGCTTTTTGGCAATGACAGTAACTTGTTTTGTTCTCTCAGTCTGGAAACCTGAGAGACTGAAAGAACAAAAATGTAAATGAGTGCCTGGAGTTTAGTGATGTGTACAAACCTCAGGCTGGAGTCTTGCTTAGCCTGGAGGTACCAAACTGAAATTTAAAAAAGCTGAAATAAGAGGTAATCAGGCTCTGTATGAAAAATCCAAGTTTATCATGACAATCTGGGCTTGTTGTAATGGATGAAGGCTTCACACCAGACAAGGATACTTCAGGTGGCAATGGAAGGATTGGGAAAAGGCAATTTAGTTAAGGAGAAGGTAATGTAGCCAAACATTGTCATACATTTTATGGCTTTCTACTAATGACTGTAAACAGTCTTGTAGTGAATCAGTAAGTGACTGCCATGGCCAAGTTCATTAGTACAGAGATCTGGAACATCTGTTTGCACGGGAAAATTAACACACACAAATTTTCCCTGTTGGTCCTACTGAGATCCATAAAAGTATTTGTCTGAATCAGAGTCTAGGAAAAGCAGTTTATTTTTTTCCTCTCAAGTGGAATTCACATTGTAGGATGTTCTATTTAAAGAATCTAAACAACTATTATTAGCAATTCTTTGCAATCTTTTTTTTTTCAGATGTAGTTCATGTGTAAATACTGCTAGTGGAAGGAGGATTTTATTAGGCATGATATGGCAATGATGCTGCAAAATTCTGCTACACAATCTATATCTGGAATTCTGTAAATTTTGTGCTGAATATTTTCTGCTTTTCTAAGGGAGGATTGTAATTCAGAAAAGATTTTATAGATTTTTTTATTATAATTATTAGAGAAATTGTGGACAGAAACAGAAACAAGTATTTCTGTTCTGATGTGTGTGTTTATATTAGAAGTTTGGCTATGGACAGGATGATTGGAGGTAAGAGATACCCTCTCCAACAATAGAATTTTCATTATTTCCTTTGTTTCTGAAAAGGCTCTGCTGAGGAAATGAGAGCAGAGGAGCTGCTCATGAAATTTTTTTACCTTTTTCTTAATTCTTTCCTCTTCAGTGAGGTTGCTTTTCAGCTAGAGGAGAAATAACCATTGTACTGTTCTGTACAGAATGTGCAGCCTGGAAATCTGCTTTTTGGGTAGGCTTACAGGCTGCTGCAGTGTGGGCTGAGGGAAACTTTAATGCACATGCATGAGATTGTCTTCGTATTTCCGTGAACATCAAGCGCTATTGTTCCAAAAAAAAATTATTGACTGTAGGTTGCTCTGGTAAATGTTTGCCCTGAGGTCAATAAATCTTGATATTCATCTCAGCAGAAGTCAATATCTACTTATTAGTATTATTTTTTAAGTTGAGATTGTTGATAAGAGTACAAAATGGCCAGGTGCAGGTGACAGGCTGCTGATAAACAACTTGAAGATGTCAAATGAGAACTGTTGTGTGACAGAGAGAGAGGCAAACTGCTAGTGTCTAGAAGACAGTCTAGCTTTTAAAATTTATCAGCTACATCTGAAATGCTGTGAAACACAGAACACCAGTGCTTGCACCTCAGGCATCCAGGAAAAGGAAGAATTACTTAGTCACTGTGTATTTACCAAATAAAAAATCTACATTGAAGATATTTTTAAATTCAGACAAATAGTAATATTTTAGATGCTTCATGCATTCAGTGGTATTTATTATTGTGCATGCTTCTTAAAATTTAGCAGCCAGAGTAGCAAAGACACATAACATCATCAAATATCTTGGATATGTGCTATTCTCTCCTCATAATGTGGCAATACCTCATCAACAGATACTCAAGAATATATTATGCTTGCAACCAAGAGGAAAAAAAGCCTAGAGAATTAAAAATGTCCCCTAATGCAGTCTGCTGGCATTTCTAGGGGACCTTTTATTGTTGAAGCTTTCTCAGAAGCGAGATAAAATTTTTAGTGAAAGCAAGGAAAAATAAAACAGGAGAAATAAAGAAAATAACCCTTCATTTTGCTTTCATCAATGGAGATCAATAAGATGCTTAGTTGGAAAAATTTATACTCTCTCTCCTCACTTTTTCTCAAAAAATTATAGAAAATAAGGGAAATTTTATGTTGATTATTCTTATTGTTGTGCCTAATGCTACGGCACAATAGAAACCAGAAATATTTACATCCAAATCCATACTGTACAAAAGGCTCCATGTTTGAATTGGTAATAGTCACTCCAGGATAGCTTTCATGTTTCCAGAGCACAAGCATCTCTAAGGGATGTAATAATTTTATTTCATTGTATTATCTCAATTTTTTACTTTTCTTGCAAGTCACAAAGGAAGAAAAATAAAGGAAATAATGGATTTTTAATAGTGCTGTGGTTCTGAAGATTGATATTCTCAAGAAAAGAATCCAAAGTAGTAGTTGAAGAAAACTGCTTCATGATACCTTTGATAATGTAAGAAGGAAGAAAAATCAGATGGAAATAATTACTTGCCTTTTAAAAGGCAAATAAAGATAGAAGATTCTTCACAAGAATACAGGAATCAAAAGCAGTTCCAGTCACATAACTGTAAAGGGAAAACTTGCTATATACTCACTGAAAAGTGCAATAAATAAAACTGTCTGAAGCACATTTTGTGAAGAGACTATCAAAGCTGAACAAATTCCAGTTGGTCTTCTGGAAGGAAAAATTGTGAGGACAAAATTTGTTAAACAACTGAAAGGATGTGATAAGACAGTTTAGATTTATTTAAATCTGCTTTTTGGAGTTCCTCATAATTGTGTATGTATCATGAAACAGAAAACATATTGACAGAGACCAAAGGGGTTGTAAACCCTTTAAATTAGGTTTAAAATCTGACAAAACCCCAACACTACTTCTATATAGTAACAGGCTGTAAAATTACAGACCTGTATAAACCAGGACTTAAAGTTAGTTAAAGTTCCACAAAATGCTCACCTAGATGGATGCAATGACTTAGTGTCAGATGACTTACAGGAGAACAGGGCTACAGATGAGAATGGATTCTTTGTTACCACCATCTCAAAAATAATAATAAAAAGATTAATTATGCTGTATGGTGGAGAGAATGGCCATGGCCTTGTGAGCACAGGGAGGCCTTAAGACATCTCCAAGGTAGACATCTACCTCTGAAGCTTCCTTTATAGTTAAGTAAGAGAAAGAAGTTGTTTTTTTCTATTTTTGGATTAGATAAATATATACTCCAAAACCTCAGAAGTGTCTGGTTTTTTCATTGCCTCTTTTTGTTATGCCTCTAAAAAAAGTCTGAACAGCAATTCAGATATACCTGTTCACCAAATTGGAGCCTACATTTGAGCAGGTGAACCCCCCTCCAAATGCTTTAGACTGCAAACATATGTATTTCTTAGAGGCACTTTTCAGAAAATATGTAATACATATTGACCTGTAACCTTACAGGACAACCAAAACCAGATGAGCCTTCACTTTATTGCATTGATTCACTGAGGGCCTTCAACTTTGTTGAGAGGCTGATTTTAAATTTTAAATATTCCTGTCTGTAATCCCTGGTGTATCAGTAGATAAATGTTTTACACTCAATCTGAGATCTAATTTTCTTTTAAAGGGCTACATTAAAGGGAAAGAGAATAAAGGTGATCTTTTTAAAACTTTTATTTGCCTAGTTAATAGAGCAACTGGTGGGGGGGAAAAAAAAATCTTGTGTATCTGCTTGATGTTCTGAAAATGAAGAGTCAGGTAAAATGACCTTACACTGAGATGACATTTTACATAAGTTCTATCTTCTGTATCATCTCCCTTCTGTGACAATTTGTTTTGTCCAATTACTGAGCTACACAATAGGTACTTCTTAGAAATATCATTGCTTATACTGATGAAGGAGAAACCCGAAGTTCAAAACTTTAATCTCATACTACATAAGCCAATGCATAAATTACTTTTTAGATATATATAGGTCATTGAAGAGACTACTTACTGACTATTCCTCCTTTTCTAAAGTGATCAGAGGAGGGAAACCTGCTGTCTAGAATGAAATACATATACATTGGCAGAGCAGATATCATACACTACATATTAATTTTCCACCTCGTCATATGCTTTCCCATATGGGTCTGACACCTCCAAGAAAGTAAAAAAGGAGGTTGTGAGGCTGCAAATTGGACTGCAAATCCAATTTAGGATGATTATGTTCTAAGAGTTGTGGTTTCTGAAATAAGGAAAAATGTTTGTGTGTTTCTGAGAAAAACATTGCCCTCCAGGAAGTATTTAAACAGCATTCAGCTAAGGCAGGTAATCATTTAAGGAGAAATAAAATACACCCTCTGGGTTAGGAGAGAGTGGGCAGCCATTGGGATAGTGGTGGTAAAACGTCTCCAGCCTTCCCATTGAAGCGCCTCAGTTTGTATAAAGCTTCTTTTTGACACTTTGAGTTTCCTCTCTAGTAGACTCAAAGGCACTGTGTGGCACAGTGACCAGAGAGATCACAGGATGGAGGGGTGATTTACATGCCACAGCCTTTGAGTAAATGGCCACATAAATTATGGCATCTGTAGTTGTCTCCCATTAAAGGAGATAATACTGTTGTTGTCATTATATTTGCTCTGTTGCTTTAATACAGGCATATGTGCACCAATCTGCTTAGACACTGCTTTTGGGTAGGGAGGAGCCCAAGCAAAGCTGCTCCTTTGTTAAACAGAGTGGATGTACCTCAATCTGGGGCCTGAGGCCTTCAAGCACAGAGGAGCTGTGGTGCCCTCAGCTAAAGAGTAAATCAAGACACCTTAGGAAGTGTGAGGCTTCCAATTCATCTTTTCAATTGCGCACTTGCAGCTGTCCTGTGGATGATTTTGGTGGAAATCCAAAATAAATAGGGTTTATTTGTAATTGGGCTTGAAATTGCATCCTGAAAAATTAAGAGGATCACCCTCACAAATCTTACTCACTGGGTTGGCTTCTAGTGGAGTGTTCCTGCATTGGCATCTGTGTGAGCTGTGGAAAGAATGAACTGAACTGTGAGGGACCTGCTCACTGCTCACACTGTGTGGAGGGACAGAATGTAAGGAAATAAAGATAGTGCAGAAGATAATCTCACACCTGAGGAGTTGCAGCTGTACTAATCACCAGGCAGGAGCAGGCCTGCCCTTAACAGGCCGCAGCTGTGTCCAATAAGAAGAGTGCTAGAAAAGAGTGGGGTAGCTGGGTGAGGAGAGAGATGGAGTTTGTTGGTTGTGCTGTGAAGAAGAAAGAGTCAGTGCTGTGAGGAGGTGCCCATGAGAAATCACTGAGAAGGTATGGGAGCTTTGCAATAAGATGACAACAACACTGCTCACACTTTACATTGCTCACCCCTCTCACACTGCTCACTCTGGTTCACGTGCACACTTGGTTTATTCTCAGCTCATTCTTGCCAGGTTTCTGACTGTGCTTCTTACAGCCGTTTCAGCTGATGGAGCTCTGTTAAGAACATCAGCTTGGCTGCTGGTCTGCAGCCATGAACTATGGTGTGAGCACCTTCTCTTAACAGTTTCTTCTGCATACAAAATTTGGCACAGGCACCAAAAGCAAATAATTTCTCAGACAAATTCTACATCAATGTGGTTTGCTCTTTTCCAATTGGCATGGTACAGCACTTAAACCTGTACTTGGCTTAGAAAACCTGCTCTGTATGTCTGTTGATGATCTCTATCTGCAATTTTTGGAGAGGGAAACACAGACTCTTGCTTTTACTCTTTCGAGACTGCATTTATAATCCATTGAGGTACATCAATCCCTGTGGGAATCCCTACATTAATTGTCTCTGTAGGAACAGAGGGTGCTGGGCTTCTCCCTGGCTTGCACCCCAGGGGAAGAGTTGAGCTCACCAGCTCTTGCTCACCAGCCTTGAGCAGGCGGAACAAGTCTCTGTGGCCTTTGGAGGCAGCAGTGCAAACAGCAAATTTAGGTGAGATTAATTACCCTTTTAATACTGGGTACTCAAAAGCATCCCAATCTGTACAGCTAAATGCAAGACTTCTGCTGAATATATTCTAATCTTGCTGGATATTTGATATATCATTATGTATAATGACGGCCATTATTTGTGTTAAAATGGTGCTGAGACACTCAAATTTGGCATCTGTGCCTACCTTTGTTTTGGCATTTCCTATCTGTAGGAAGCTTGGCTTTGCAAGCCTGAACTTCTTATTTATACCTTGGGATAATTAGCATTATAGTTCATAGGGAACACAGCAGAATAAAGGATTCAACAGAAACTGTTACTTTTAATTAAAATAACAATTTAACTAATATTTTTCCTGTAGTTTTGCTTGCATTAATAATGTTGGTCGGCAAGGTTATTGGAGTATAATAGCAATTTATGTGTTGAAATGGCTAATCGAACATAAATGAGTGAGATTCAGTTAACACTACTAAAATAATTAGCATTTTTTGAAGGAAAAAAGGACAAAAATCAATATGGAAGAAAAATATTTGCACCATCCAGAAGGGTTTGAAAAATTAAAGGGAAAAAAAATCTTTAGAAAAATGCACTTTCAAGTGTCTTTGAGAAATACATCAGAAACAAAATAAACAGCCATTGAATGTTCAGAAGTTCAATGTTGTGAAACTGAAAATCTTTAGGAGTAATTAAGGTGAATAAAATCTCCTTGTATTGCTAACAGTAGAAACAAAACCTTAATCACAGGAGTTAGGCTTGATGAGACAAAGATACCAGTGAGGGTGTCACAAATAAATCATTACCGGGCTGTGATCTTACTGTCACTCCAAAGATCAAAGCCTTAATTTTTTAACTGGGAAATTTGCTTGCATGGGGGCTGCACAATTCTGCTGGATGGCTTTAGAATGTTTTTACTCATGCAAAGGAAGGAACCTCTAGAAGCCTGCATGTAAAATGAAACTCGGTGGCATAAATAAAAATATATTAGAGATACCTTAATAGGAAGTTCTTAATCTCCACAAAGACAATTTTGCCAAATTTTGATATGCTACATTGAGGAGTGGTCTTAAAAAGAACTAGTAGAAAATTGCTTGAGTTTAGTTTGAGTTTCTTTAAAGATTATATATTGGTCAAAATATATTTTATAGCAAATGTAATGCATACAGCCCAGGGAGTATGTTCCAAAGAAAATCTATTCAATCGAGAAGCATCAAAGCATTCAAGCAAGACCTTGAATGAGTTATTAAACAGTAAATAGTCTGGGAATGAAGGTAGAGAAATATATATGAAAGGGAAAGCAGTGAATGTGATGAGCCCTCTGCAGAAGCTGTTTTTTCCTCTTGGCCTGTAATTTAGATATGAATTTATTCTGCAGTGGACATATTATTTATATCTCTGCTCACCACCTTTTTATCTCATGCTTTTGGGCTCCGAGTGACTTTAATGGGAGCAAGGAACAAGACTTAGCATAAAATAAAGACGTCATCCTGAGAGAAAGGCCGGGGTTTGGCCTCTGTGAAGATCAAGTCCTGAAATATTAAGGGTCATAACAGCTGCTGATTGCTTGCTGGAATTTCCCCTAAATTGTTGCCTTAAAATACTCTGAGTTTAAATAGAAAGTGTCATTTTTTCCTCAAGTAAGCTATTTCTCTTTAGCCATTAATTGGAGAAAGAATACTGTGAGCCATCTGTTATTCTGCTCAATTTCTGCAGGTTATGTAGCAAATTTCAGTGATTTTTGTTTTTCCAGTTCACTGATTTTTTTAGTGATACAGTGTTTTCAGGTAATTATTTTAGCTGCTAAAGATCCTTTATAGTAATGGTTTGCTATAAATGTACACATGCTCAAATGCATAGGCCAGGAGAAAGAATATTGGTGAAAAGCATTTCATCCCTAGAACATCAATATAAATCCCAGCCAAGCCTTGCAATTAATTTAAAGCTTTAAAATGGGCATTTATCAGCCTATCCAGCCTTATTGAGGAGTCTTTTTGTCCAATAGCCTAAAAGCAGGAGTTGAACTGATGTCTCTTGTCTACAGCATCCTTTTTATATTAGTTTTCTCTTTCTCTGTGAATTTTGAAGCATTTGTTCCTGGTGGCCCATGTTTTTCCTTGTGGGCTCTTGGACACTGGGATTCATGATCATTGGTCTGCAACTGACAACCTCAAATTTGGGGACTGGGTAAAAATGAAGAATGATAGTTGGATAGTATTTTTAACTGAAAAAGAAGCTACCAGGAGAAGAAGTTTTTTTCCAAGGGATATTTCATTACTGCTGCATTTTTCCCTGGTAAGTAGACATATTTGTAGAATAGCAGTTTTTAGGTTCCAAGACCGCACCATAATCAGCTAATCTTAGCCCCCAGATAGCACAGGCCACGTTTTACTTAAATGACTTTAGGTTGAAATAGGACACATAGTTTAGAGAAAAATCCTGTGAAATATTTAGTGTCTAGTGGTGTGACTTTGGTCAAAGAACTGGAAGATGTTCCAGTGGTAATCATCCTTCCTATAGAGAGTATACACCATGTGTCTGAATGGATGCTCCTGATTCAGTTTCCAGCTCTTGGGTCTGTTTGTCAGACTGAAGAACCCTCTTAATCCAGTCTGTGTTTGACACTGTGTCTTGGACTGTGAGCAGAGACTTTTTGTTCTTAAATCTCTTGAACACCCTGACATTTTTCTCATGAACTGTTTTCCATCTCTTTCACAATTCTTTGATCTTTTGTCCTGAACTCTTTGACTACTGAATACCTGTGCTGAGCTGTGGGCATCAAAGCTGGACACAGTATTTCACATCCCATTCAGTATTGCCACATTAAAGGACTGCGTTCATTCATTTAGCAGAACATCTTACCCAAATGCATGCTCAACTGAAAACCCCTTGGTTTCCCCCCAAGTCCTTTGTAGATTTTCTGGTGCTCTTGCCAGTGTGGTCTCTGCCTGCTGGAGTCTGTGATGGTTGTGCTGGTTCCCAGAGCAATCCAATTCCCCCTGTACTGCAGACTCTGTCTCCTCATCATTCAGCCACTTCTCTAATCTTATCCCATCTGCCAACTTTGTTAGTAATGATTTTTTGTTTTCTTGCATATCAGGGATAAAACATAAGGAAGAGTAGGGCTAAGAATAGCTTTAGGATCCCACTGGAAACACATGTTCAAGAATAATTCCCTGAAGAATGAACAATAACTCGCACTTTAATCCTTTTAATGGATGTCATGTTGATTTTTATATCATTCAGGTTAATCAAAACATCATATTGTCAGCACCATCTACAGCAGCTTTTAGAAGTCTATTGTACCAGCATTGTTACTTTTAGCAACTTGAAACCCCATAAAAAATCAAATTAGTTTGACAAAATCTGCTTGCTATGGGCCTGTGTTGATTGGCAGTAATTATATTAGCCATCTTTATTTCCTTATTAATCAAGTCCCTCTCAGCCATTTCATATTTTTCTCTACAATCAGTCAGGCTCACGAGATTTAATTGCCTGATCTGCCTCGGTTACCTGCTGAAAATACTGGTACAGCAGCAGGTTTTTCTGGTTGTCTGAAAGTTTATGTCCTCATATATGAAAAACAGTGCCAATGGCACAAGGACCTCTTAAAATTCTTGATGGCATGTGGAGAAGTGTATTTAAAATGATGAAAAAATTAAGAAAGAGAATATGTAGCATTTTTTCTTACAGAACATTAGCAATCAGGGCACATTGCAGGCAGGTTGAAAGATAGTATGTGGTTTATGTGGAAAACAATTTTCTGGTTCCAGAGGATTTTAACATCCATTTGGAAATATGAGAAACTTGATAAGTGGGAAAATGTTACATGAAAATAGCATTTGTAAGTTACTACTTTCTGAGCATTTTTACACTTATCTCTGGGTCTGTCAATCAATATTTTTTTCTCAGTCACTCATCAAAAATATAAACAAATTAGAAAATTGCTGAAGTTTTCTGCCAGAGAATCTTTACTAGAATTCCTTGCTTATATATATTCAATTTTGAAAATAAAGTCTCGCTCCAAATTAGAAACTCTTCTTGTTCTCCAACATAAGTAAAAAAGGCAGCTGCAGTTATTCATTATTCACAGATGCAGATTTACCAACCAAGTATCCTCAAAGAGAGATCCCACTTTCTTCCCTTCTGCCTCTCCTGGCCAGAGTGCCCTGATCAGCTGGAGGGTGTTGGCAGGGCTCTCTGACAGGGGCACACACAGGGGTCCCAAAGGTTTTGGAGCTCAGCTTCCCACGGGGTGGCTGTGTTCATGCTGTTCATACCCCTGTCTCTGGCAGGGGTACAGGGGGTGTGCAGGTCCCACACCAGCCCAGGGAGGCAGTGCTTTGTCCCAGCAGATGCACAGCTGGGAGCTCACTGCTCTACTGGAGACTGCAAACATGGAGGGAAGAGAGTCAAGGGCAGGACCTTGGACAGTGTGTGCTGATCCCCTTGCAGACTGACAGGAATGAGGGAAAAAACATGAGAAAGTTTTGCTGTTCTTTCCCCAAAACTGTGTAGTCATGTACTAAAAAGTGCCCCAGCCCTGGCTGTCCTTACCTGGCCACCACTGTCCCAGCCAGGGACAGGACTACAGTCACCTTAAATCTGCAGCCACAGCACAGAGGTGAGGATAGATGGAGCCCAGGTAGGAAATTGAGGGTTTTTTTTCATCTCACAGGAGAGATAGCCACAATACACAGAGTATCATAATTCAATTTCACAAGGCTTCAACCCATAGAGAGTAACACCTCAGAAGACTTCAAGCATCTGCCCTTCTTGTTCTTTAGCCCAGCCTTTTATACCCTCATGTTCATGCACTGCCCCTGTGTGCCCTCTGCTCCCTTTGGTGGTTGGTCAGTGGCCCTGGGCACTCCATGGCTCATTGCTGTCAGTGCTGCTCACAGCTGTGCCCATTGGGGATGAGGCTCAGCCACAGCCCTGTCCCAATTGCCACAAACTGTGTGCCTACATTTTCAGACTCTTTGGTGTAATGTTTCCACCTGTGAATCCTGAATCCACCCAATGGGAGGGCAAACCCTGGTGTGCTGCTGGGGAGGAGATGCAGAAGCAAACCCTGTGAGTGCATCATCTTCCTTTGTAGGGAGAGGCGTTTATCTTTATTAGTTTCCAAAGGAAACTAAATATCAATAAAATGGCTACCCAAATCCATTTTAAATGCCCATGGGTGTTTAAATTATTATAAACCACTATTGCTGTGGTTTCTGGAAGCCCTGCTGCTGCCAGAGGACACCTGTACAGAGGAATTGGGAAAACCAGTGCCCCACTGGGGGTATCAAGCAGTCAAGAAACAGGTGGTGGAAAGAAAATTGGCTTTCTAGACTCCTCCACCTTTTACAATACCTACTGTTGCAGTTAATGCAATACTTTCTTAATGCCTGAACTCTCATGCAGTTTTAGGATGTTTGAGCTGGAGGAAGGTGCTGCCCTCCTGTTGAATATTTGCTTGTATTTTTCCTTAGCTGATAGCAGTTTTTTATTTGTGCAACAGCCAGCCAAGCAACGTTGTGTACATGGGGATTCATCATGCCACCCTCATCCACAAAAGTCTGCAGGTCTCCCACAGGAAAAAAATGCACTCAGCCAACGCATGGGAGCACAGTAGTGTTCATTAATAGATCAATTATAATCTATGCAATAAGTGCGTTTCAATGTTCTGGCACTCACAGATGTGAAAATACTCATTATTGAATCCATATTAGCAATGAAGATATTGAGCTCTAAAAAAACCAGAAAAAGGGTGCTATTTTTTACTCTTAGAGTTCTAAAACCGTAGTTGTATAGTATCCTTACTGAAAAGACATCCTTCTAAAACTTCAATCCTTGGTCTTGACCTCACAGTTGATGTAAGCAGTCTGCAGTGCTCCCCTTGATCACCACCTTGGCCCTGTTAGCTGGTGTGTGAGCAAACAGTTGGTCAAAGTTAGAGGGAAAAAACGCTCTCAAATCAAAATCACATATTGCAAGTCTTGTTTTTTGCATCAGGATGTGATGCTCTGTGTCAGGGGATCTTATTGCTGCTTCCTGACCTGTACTGCTGCCACTCTGCAGCAACTGTGGCTTAACCATGGCATCGAAGAATCCTTCTGCTTAGAAAAGAGGTTTTATCATGAGGAGGCTGATTTACAGTGCAGGATTGTCGTGCTTTTCCTTGTACTAAACATTCACGTGTGTATATTTTTAGATACTTTAATTTAAAAATGTTCATTCCTATCTGAAACCAAGTTTTAATCCCTTATTATTTCTTGGGTTTTCTCGTATCATGCCCATTATTTTTTATCTTATAAATAAAATGTGTTTAGGGACAGACGTTTGCACAGATGGTATATCTTAATAGGCTTCGTACCAGGCTGGTATTAGATACTGTTGCCCATAATAGTTAACTTTCAGTTTTGAAATTCAGAATTTCAATGTCATTCCAATGACCAGCCATAGCATTTTGTTATGGCTGGTCATTGGAAGGACATTGGAATCCTGTAAAGTTTGTTATTATACTCACTGCACTTTAAACTAGATTTACTGCTTGTGTCATTTGGGGGTTTAGGTTATCTACTTGACATTTATTTGAGCACAGCTCAAAATGTGCAAATTTTGTATTCATAAAGTAAAATGTGCTGAGAACTCTCAGGTTCACTACAGCTATATCTGAACACAGCATTTTTCTTTGCATCTCAAGTGAAGTCGGTATTCGTGCAAAATACTGTTACAATGCCAATCTAACAGCTTTAGAAATCCATTTTTTGTTTGGATTTCTAGCACCATTCCCTGTATCCTCCATCCTCTGGCTCACAGGCTGGCACAGCTGGAGGAGACAGTCTTGCACATCTAGAGTTTGCTGAGGGCTAAAGGAAAAGATGCTGCTGTGCTTGTATCCTGATTCCCATTGGTGTCAAGCAAGTATTTCTTCCACTCCATAAATATTCAGAAGCAGAGAGAAACTTCTTGGCTTTGAAATTATTTGTCAAGTTATCAAAATTTACAGAAAGTATGAAAGATTTTTTTATAGAAAATCTTCTGCATAATTCACCCATCTAATTTCTTATCAGATCTTCCCTACCAAATCTTTCTGCTGACTCAGGCTGGTGTGATCATGTACTCCGAGCAAATGTTTACAAAACCTACATTTTCAGTTTGTTGCAGGGAAATGTAGAGAGTATGTTATGTTTTACAGAGAGATTGATTGCTGTTGCAAGAAAAGGAAATCAATTTCTCAGTGATTTGTCTTCATTGCCTATGAAAATGGTTTATTTGGCTTGATCAAATTCTCTCTGGAACCAAATCCAGCCCATTTTACTGACTTGTTGCTGCAAGGGAATCTGATGACATTACCTGTGTAAATGGTAGACATGAAGGACTTGGCCACAGATACCTGGATGATATTTTAATAGCCCTGGGTAGTTTCCATCTTCCCCTTCTATCTCCTACAAACACCTGTGTGCTCATGTTTTGTGCTGATGGTTGTGTAAGATATCCCTTCTGTGGCAGCATTTGCTGGGTTTGGGTCGTGGATTCTGCTCATAACAGCAGCCTCCAGGTCCACGAGGCCAAGCAGTGATTGTTTGCATTCATTTACATAAGTGCCTGCTTCCACAAATGAAGTCAGAGTAATGACTCCAGGGTCCTCACGTTCACTGGTGTGGAAACTGGGCTTGCAGTGTTCTCCAAGCAATTCTTGTTCAGGAGCCCCCACATCTTTACCAAGATATCTAATAAAATTAATACATTGCAAGGTTAAATGATCAATAAATCATAAATTTTGTTTTCTTATCACCTTCTGTGGGAACCAGTAAAATACTTTCTTGCAGGCCATACCTTGAAAAGCTGCCTTTGAATTTATTAGGAGAGATTGTAGCATTTAGAGCCCCCAGATGGGCATCTTTCTATGATGTTTTACCTGGTTGTGGTGACTCCACAATCAAAAGGCATGGAAAAGTTTGTTGAGAAGCTCTCTTCACTTTGTGGCTGCCATTACAAGTCAGAGGCTGCACGTGTTCTCCATGGGTGCACTGGAGGAGAAAGGGATGGAGAGTCACAGCTTCATGACCAGAGCCCTCAGACATCTTCAGGCTGGTGGCACTGCAACCAGGTTCATTCATGACAGACCCACAAACAAGGAGCTGTGCACCTCAGTGTCACATTTTGCATGGCACATGGGACTGGTTCCTCTCCTTGTGTGTGAGCCAGCACAGGCAGGCACAAAAACAACCACAGACCACAGATGAAATGCAAAGAATAAATTTATTTATTTTACCTCACCAACCAGGGGATCCCTGAAGCAGATGTTCCAGTTCTGGAAAACACTACATACATTTTTAACCTTGGGTTCACCTTCCTCCTTCTTAGTGTTTAAGTCCTGCTGCCAATAAGCCTAATTGAATAGAAACCTGTGATGAAAATTAGACATTCAAAGCACGTGCTGGTCACAGCAAAATAGCCATTATCGTTAATGGAGTTGTGTGAGCATACTGAGAGAAGGATTCACCACTTTGCTTTTAATTCCATGTCATTTAGAATGAATGAATGGAGTGTGTGTATCTGGGCTTGTTTTCTTCCCTCTAATGTACAGAAGATCAAATCCTAATTAAGGGGAAATAATTATCAGTCCATCCTCTCAAAGTTCTCCTTCCCGTGTTGCACTGAAATGGTTCTGAGTGTGTATAGGTGGAGTCAAAGATTAGCAGTGATTTGCGTCTAAATTCTGGCCTTTAATATTGCAGCAGCACTGAAAAATTCATAGAACAGTAAATATAATGGCTCCATAATTAGGCTGGTTTGTAAACAAATACTACTCTTTCATTGATAGTGCAAAATGCTCTTCTGCAGCATTCATCAAATAAACACTTATTTGGGGATATAATTTGAAAAATGCGGGTTATTTAGTGGACTGAGATTTCCTGTCACACCAGAGTATGATGCTAATTTGCTGCTGTCTGACCTGTTTGTGCCTTCAGATGACTTCTGGTAATGAGTGGAAAATGAGGTGCGTGAGGGATGTCAGATCATTGGAGGGTGCATCTGCAGGTGCCATGTCCCCACTAGGGCACCCTGTTTGCACAGGGCAATGCTCCTGCTGCCTCCAGGGCTCATAGGCAGCCTGAGCCTGTGGCTGCTGCACTCCTTCCATCTACAGCCCTCTTGCTTCTCCCTGGCAAATGCCAATCCCAGCCTGATCAAAGCTGAGATGTGTGGGTGCCTCTCCCTCCTTCAGGGGAGCATGGAGACATGGGTGCCTCTCTCCTCCTGCCTGTCAGGGAGCAGGGACACAGCCACAGCATCTCATTCTGTCCATGTTTACATCCTGAGGCAGCACTGCCTTCAGCTGCCTGCTCCAGGATGAGTGCTTGAATAAGAATGATTTACAGCAACTGCTCTGTCTCACAGCTTTAGGAAGATCGTGCCATAGCAGGCGCATCAACGTATGAAGCATCTCTTGTCTTGTAGTCACTGTACTGAAAGAGTACAAATTGCTCTGAAAAATCACTTTAAAATAATGGATTCCCACTGACAATTCTATGTGCCAGTTTTAATGAATGTTTGTCAGTGAGCTGGAAAGGATTTGGAAGGAGATCTGTGCAATGTGGGCCCCTTTAAAGCAGCACCAGCAGGGGGTTTTGCATGTCCCCAAATGGAATCAAGGTGACCAGAATGAATTTTCCAGTCTGGGGTGTGGCAGTGGCACTTCTTTCACCAGAGGAAATTTGTTTATTGTTTTAGGAGAATAAGGGTCAGACTTCTTGGAAGAAGGCGGGGGGGGGTGTCAGATCGGCAGAATTTCTCTGAGAAACTTCTAAGAAAAGCAGAGGGGGAGAAAGCTCACATTGCCACTTAAAATGTTGTAGATGGCAGTTTATGGGAGAAAATATTCAGCTTGGTTCTCAGGTTGCAGTGGGAGTTTGCGAGGCACAGGATTATGGAAGGAAATTTGCTTTTGTACTTTGTGAAATGAGCATATTTAAAATAGAGAGAAAAGCTTGAAATGCCACAGACCATGAAATGAAAATTGCAAATGCTATTTCAGGACAGAATTATGCATTGGATGCTGTGCAGTCTGGCAATTTTGCTGCAGTCCTGAGCCCCACAGCAGGACACCTGTCTGGCCACAAGCATTTCTGGCCTTCTTCAGCAAGCAAAGGTGTTTTGACACTGCTTGTGTCAGTGGTCTAGTGACTAAGCCAAAGAAGCCTACAAGTGTATCACCATGATAGCAGGGGAGCATTACAATGCTTTTGATATTTCATTATTTAGGAAACCCTGAGAAGACTGGAAGTGCAGTCTTCTGAGTGGCCCCAAAAAAAGCAGGGTGAGTAGTCAGCAGGTTAGCAGGGGGCTGTGCAATGTGGTGGCTCACGTGGAAAGGTGAGCAGCATGGAGCCCAGCAGGATTTCAGTCCTCATACCTGCTGACATTGTCTGTAGCTGTGTATGCAGAATGTTTTTGTGTCAGCTAACCCAGGAAAAGAGCATCTTACACTCATGTACCTCAGTGCCTTTAACTCATCTACTGCTGCCACAAAAGCCATTAAACAAGATCTTAATTAAAAATTACCATTGTCTGAAGGTGGTTGTCTTTATGTGAAATTCCTCCAGTCTCAGCTGTCTTGTACATTTGAGTTCAATGGTCCCTCTGGAAGAATTAGAGAGATGTGAGCAAAATCTCTGGGGAGCATATTAAAGGCAAGAGCATTTCCTCCCAGTGAGAGTCATGCAGAAGCCAATAGGTGATGTCACAGAGCAGGGTACACATTTGCCACTGCACTTAAAGTTATTTCTAAAAGATTTTTTTATAGTTTCATTTCCATAACATCTAAGTGCCTCACTATCCTGGTTCTTCATCATCATCCCCTCTTGCAGAAAAGCGGAGCAGAGCAGGTTCTATGTAGATGTACTCAGCAAGATGTAGAGGACTAGAAAACTACCAAAGACTAAAGGCTGGTGTTGTATTTAAGCATGTTGTGTCCTCCAGCCTCAGAGACCTCTTTAAGGTCAGATGGGATGGTCAGGCCACAGCAGGGAGCTGATCCAGGTTTGTAGAATCCTCAATCAACTCCTGGATTACCGTGGGGACAAAGCAGACAAGTTTAGAAATGCACTGAATGTCTGTTTGAGCCTTATCCTGGTTTGATACAACAAATTTAGAAAAGATGGATCTTGGGTGCAACCTTTGATTTCATGGTGTTGTGATCAGCATATTTAGTACTTCTGATCCGTGCTGGTAACACAAGGATGGTATTTCAGAGATGCGAAACAGGAGGCAAAGTTTCTTATTTCCAAGCTATGTTTTATTCTTAATCAAAGCAAGAACAAATAGACCATCAAAATTCCCACTCTGCAGCCTCTGAGCAGAGAAACTGGAATGAATGATGTGCTGGTGATGAATAGGCCTATTACCTTGTAAATTGTACTGTATAGTACCACTTGTAACAATACAAGATGTTGCTGCATTTTTTTTATTTGATGATTTATCACATATTATGCTGTTTTAGTTCTCATTCTAGTGGCAATATGGACAGGAAGACATATATCTGATGTTTATTGAAGTTAAAGTTGAAAAGTTGGTTTCATATAACCGTCTCCAAAAGAACCATGCTCTATATAAGCAATAATAATAATAGTCTAGAAGGTACACTTTTCTGGTATCAAGTTTGGAAAACTTCAATTAAAGATCTTTGTCTCTCTGGGATCATCCCTAGGTGCAAACAGTGGAGGATTTTCAGGGCTGTGAATTTAGGATAAAAGCTGGTGATCTGAGCTAAAGTTTTGCCAATCCTAAACTGCTTGCATACTCTCTGCTATGAGATGCAATTGTTACAAATAATTCCAGAAACGAATGCTAAATAATTCTTTCTATAGTTATGTTAGTGGTATTTTGGTCCACTGTGGGTGTGAGGTAGAACCAGCTAATTCACTGCATTTAGTGTACGGAAGAAATTAGTACACTGGACAAAATGGCTAAATTCAACTAATTTCTTTCATCAGAAAGATGGGATTTCTGCTCCTTCAGGAAAAAGTTCCGCAAAACAACTTCTTTGATGGAATCATAATCATGGAATGAAGTCACATCTACAAGAGATCACGGACAAAAATTCCCACTGGACATCAAGGCTATCTGCTCAACCTCACAGAGGTGCTCAGGCACCAAAAAATCCTCCAGAGGGGCCTCCAGCCCCCATGGTGGCTGGCAGCTGTCTCATGAACCTCGTCCTCAGCTGTACACCTTCTGTCTGAGAAGGAGCTGGCTTAGTGTCCTCACTGCTCAGTTCATGTGTTGATTAGAAGTGCCCTTCTTATATATATATATATACATATATATATATATTTGGTATAAATCTGTTAGCAATACACTCAAACCTGTTTGTTCTCTTAGCGCCCTCATCTTGAACCTTGCTCTTTTTCTGCTCTGACAATAAATTCTTGCCTCTACTGTATTTATACTGAATAATCATCAGCTCTCTTCTGCCCATTGCTACTCAAACTACTTTTTTAGTCTCTCCTTGTAAGTCAAACACTTAATCCTCCACAACATCATAAATGCCCCATCTGTGTTCTTGCTCCACTCTCAGATCATCTTTCTTAAACATTGCAAGCAGTGCTGCATTTTCATACTCAAGACAGTAGGGGAGGCCTCACCATTTCCTGTGCAATACTGGTAATGCTTCCCCACATTTGTGGAAATACTTCTTGCATGTTCTGAGATCTTTTTATTTATGCCCCTTGGAGGTTTGCAGTGATTCTGTGGTCAGCCAGTGCTTCTGGATATCTAAAAGCATCTCTCTAGACAGCAAAGTGTCTGTCCCTTAGCAGTTCCAGATGATGAGCTCCCTGCTTATGCCAGAAATACTCCTTATTGGTCCTTAGCTGTATGGCCTTGCACTTTGCACAATTGATTTCCATCCATTTCTATTAATTCAGACCTCAAGGTCATCTGGTTATTACTGTGTGCAATCCTAGGTCTCCTCTGAATTGACAGACCTCCTCCTACCTAGGTATCATCAGCAAAGTATTACCACCCTCTTCCTTTTGCTTACAGTCTTTAATCAAATTGAACCCCAGAATGAATCTTTGAGGAAATCTTCTGGTAACCCAGAGGACTGCTGTCAGGTTTCATTGGAAAGGCCCCACTTGCGTCTGCTGTAATTTATCTGCATTTTTTTCAGGTATCACCGTATGGTTTGTAGTAGCAAACCTTATTCCCTCTTCGGGTTTCCCCTGCAGAAAATGTTCTTTACATAAATACTTAGACTCTGTTGTAACTTTTAATTTCACTGTAAATATGAAGATTGACTTAAAGTCAATACCTTTTGCCATAAATAGAGTGCATTTCATGACAAGTACATGATTAACTTTCTCCTAATTAATTGTTGGCTGCTTGCCAAATTAGCTCAGTCACAATATGTATTATTTAGAATGATTCCAATCAAATTATTAGTGTGGCAACCAATTGAAAGCACTCAAATATTAAAACTTTGGCAGACTACCGTTTCCATTTGGAGGCAGGTCAGAGTAAAGCTGCAGCAACTTAAAACAGAGGGGTTTTTTTCCATACTTGTGTTAGCACCATTTGCTGCCCAGGACTCATGCCATCCTCAGAAATTATGATCTAAGTGTGTAACTGGGTAAAGCTTGATCCTGGGGTAACTTGCTTCAGTGACATTGTCTTAAGGGTGAGTACTTCCAGCATGATGTAGTCAGCCATGTGTGTTTGTGCAATAATGAATGATCTTGGCAGGTTGATTTCTGATTAATGATTGACTTCCGGTTAATAAAAAAACAAATTAAATTGGTACATCTTAATTTCTTTATTTGAAAATAGTTTGAATAATAGTTTGATTAGGCTTGGAACAAGACCCTTTCAGTCTGGTGCTGATAAATGCAGGGCTTTCCTTTCCCTGCTTCCCTCCCACACTTTGAACTCTGACCCTGGCATTCCTTGCTCATACTCCTGTAGGGCACAGATGAAGCATCTGACTGCATGTTTTTAGTGATGGGTGCATTTCAGCTCCTGGAGAGCATGCTGTGGTTTCCAGGCTATCCCACTGGCAGCAAGGCTGGCACATGGAATGATGCAGCATCTCTCCCCAACAAGGCTGGCGCTGCCTCACACCCTGCTCGGGCAGGGTGGTGTGACCTTGGCTTGTTTCTCTGTCACCACCTGGACACAGGGGCTGCTGTGCAGTACAGGCAAAGGATTTCACCTGTAATCAAAACTTTTTAATGTTTAGACCTTTCTGTGAGACTTGTCACAATCACTGTCATTTCGTTTTCCCATCATCACAGAGCATTTATAAAAGGTAATGATGGAAGAGGATTAGTGCAGGGGAGGCATTGTTGGCGCTGATGAGACAGTTACAGTCATTGAGTTTTTTTACTTTTGCACATCACACTAGAGGACAACACAGAAGAAATGCTATGGATTTGTATTTTCATGTAATCATATAATCCTTTAGGTTTGAAAAGACTTTTAAGAACTCAACTGTTAACCCAACACTGCCAAGTCCACCACTAAACCACGTCCCTAAGTGCTACAACTACACATCTTTTAATACCTCCAGGGCTGGTGACTCCACTGCTTTCCTGGGAAGTCTGTGCCAATGCCTGGCAACTCTTTCTATGAAGAAATTTTACCAAATATCCAATCTAAACTTTGCCTGGTTGAACTTGAGGACATTTCTGTGGCATTCACATTCTCTGGAAAAATCCCTTGGCCCAGCATTTTTCTTCTGAGAAGCTGAGAAGCCTCAGATTAAAAGGAAAACAATTCTTATCTTATTTGCTTCTCCTGTTTTGCTCATGTGGAATGTGTTTGGAGATTGTTTACCCACAGGTGATTGTTTCACTGGATTCTGGTGTGAGTTGTGTTCGCTCATTGGCCAATCAGGGCCAAGCTGTGTCAGGACTCTGGAAAGAGTCACGACTTTTCATTATTATCTTTTTAGCATTGAGTAAGTATCCTTTCTGTATTCTTTAGTATAGTTTAGTGTAGTATTCTTTAATATAGATCATAAAATTATAAATTAGCCTTCTAAAAACATAAAGTCAGATTCATGCTTCCTTCCTTCATCTGGGAAGAATGCAAATGCAATGCATTTTCTATTGTCCTGTCACTTTTACCTGAGAGAAGAGACTGACCCCCCACCTGGCCACAACCTCCTTTCAGGTAGTGATAAGGTGCCCTTGAGCCTTCTTTTCTCCAGGCTGAACACCCTCAGCCACTACTCATCCTACCTGTGCTCCAGACCCTTCCTCATCTTCATTGCCCCTTCCTGGATACATTCCAGCACCTTCATGTGTAGTGAAGGGTCCAGAACTGCACAGAGAGCTCGAGGTGGCCTCACCAGTGCTGCGTACAGGGGACACTGCCCTGCTCCTGCTGGCCACTCTGTTTCTGGTACAGCAGCCTGCCTGGGGAGGGGTGTGCTGGGTGTAATGCCACTTACAAACTCACACCTTTAATTGCCACTTAACGTAAAAGGATGGTGAAATCTGAGCAAAGTTTGGCACCACAAGGAGTCTAGAGGAATCAGAAACAGTATCCTGAGCTCCTGTGATCTCATTGCTAAAATGGGGGCTTTGCTCCTGCAATGCAGGAGATGTCACTGCAGGACTCAACTGCCTCTGGAGAAGAGGACCTGGCATTCACTGGATCTTGAGCTTTTCCTTGACCACGTTTTCATGGGACATATTGTCTAATTTTATATTTTAGCTGCTACATAGGCTTTTTTTTTTTTGGTTGAGTTAATCTAAATCTGAATAAACAGACTAAACCACTGAGACCATTATTTGGCTGCAGTAATCTCTGCATGCAGCAGCTGCCTGTCAGAGTTGCAGTGTAGAACCTAGAAGAGGCTTTGTGCTGTTCTGTGAGTAGATCTATTGCAAAGCTGAATCGTTAAAGTGTATTTCGCTGTTGACTGTGAGAATTCCTATAGATTTACCTGGTTTGGTGATGGATGTGGTAGTGCTGGGTTAACAGTTGGAGTTGATGATCCTAAAGGTGTTTTACAATCTAGATGATTCTATGATTCTGTTATTCTAGAATCATAAAATTGGGTTAGGTGGAAATACCTGCTTTGTATCAGCACTGGGGTTATGATAGAAATATGGCTTACATCTGTCTTGACAAGTACAAATTACAAACTTTTCAGGGCAATGCCCATCTCTTAGAGATCCATCTAAGCACCTAGCATAGTGGCTTATCTGAGATCTTAAATGGTCACTACTGTATCTCCACCTGTGTTGTCACTACTCCATGAAGGCTATTATTTTCATTATGTGATCAGTAGAAGATGTGATGCATTATACACTTGCATTCTCTTAATAAACATGTCAGTCTTTAGTTATAAAGAAGTTAGGTTTAGAATTTTTAGCAAATGTTTTTTTTAAACTAATGTGCTGCAGTGGCCCCTTTTTAGTTAGCCACTATAGCATACATTAAATGTCAAATTTCTTTACTCTGTACAACACAATATGTCAGCATTGTGCAGTAGCTGAATGCTAGATACATTTTAGATGCCCAGCAAAGGAAGAGAGATGCTACATTGCTGGGAATTCTTCCTGACTTTCAATCAAATACCTGATCTGCAATGCCAAACACAAACTGCATTTCATTTAAAAATGCTGCTAGGTAGTCCTTGATTGAACACTCTGAACCTGATCAGAATCTAATTTGGGTTTGCATTGCAAAAGACACTTACATTAGCACCTCTAGCAGATCAATAACAGGTTTTAATGCATACTAATAAAAAAGGTCCTAATTCCAAATACAGCTTTAAGTTTTGCAAGAGCAACATAGTTCTCGCTAATCAAATCTTTGTTGAACAAGAAGCAGTGCAATGGAGTACTGTTTTCAAACAAATGTCTTAGAATTATACTAACTAAATGCCACAAAAGGAAACCACGCTAATCTATTTTTCACAGTTGTGAGTGCAATTAAATGGCCCATTTTAGGGGAAAATGCTTGTTCATGGGGGAATCCTGACTTCCTTCTGATGTTTAGTGTGCCTGCTCTCAGTGTGTGCTGCAGTAAAAAGTTTCCCTTCATGACAATAAAAACTATCATTATCAGTAGAGTTAAGAAAATATGAAAGAAATTATGTCCATACATGATTGCTCATATAGCAAGTAGAGTATTGACTGGCAGAATGATTTTGCTCTAAGGACTTGCCATGGTTGTACAAACTCCATATTTAGCTAATTGATACTGAAGACAACCCTTTGTCTCTCTTCTGTTGTACCCCAGCCAGTGCTTCCCTGGCAGACTGGAGCCCTAGGAGTCTGCTGCAATAATAACTGTCTGTCAATTTACTAATAATATTTTAATTCAAAATTCTATATAGACAGGGTGCAATTTGATTTTCCAGGACTTATCCTTATTTTCTGCATTACTGTGTTAATTACATTACTGGCTTTGGTGAGCAAAGGCTCAGTGTGTCTCCCAGATCTCAGCAAAACTCGAGAAATTGATCTTGGCGGCTTCTGTAGCGCTGCAGGTGATGCACTGCGTGGGAGTGAGGGGAAGATTTTATTGATCCTGTACTGTCATTCTCCACACTTCTGTCCTCCCACTGAACTGACCGTTCCATCTCTGCTGCAATCATTTACGTGTTGCAGAGCCACACTTCTCTCTCTGGTGCAGCACCAGCCTCTCAAAGAAAGATGCTCGTGACCTCCCTTCACTTTACTGAACCACATCTATTTCTTGGGATTTGTGTTCTGATTCTCTTGTGGCTGGTTGAGGTTTTGGGGTTTTTTTGTGGGCGTATGTTTGTACTCACTCAAAGTATTGAGATGATTTTTGCTGGGCCTGCAGGAAGAATGACACCTGAATAGTTTGTCATAAAAGACACCAGACATATAAGTCTGTATTTGTTCACCAAAGCAAACAAAATGTCCAGGATGCCTGGTGATATATTCATAACATATAGGAGGAGGCAGTCTTTGTGAATATAAATCAAAATTTATATTCTGGAATTCCTGCTTGTATAGTTTAGGCTTTTTTCATTTTATGGAAAAAGCTACAGTGATTTTCAATTAACAATGCAAAATTATTTCTGCAGTTACATAATTAAAGCTCACAGCACAGTTGTGTTTCCATAGACAGGGGCTATGGTTAGTGGAGGCCTTGTGTCTGAACTGGGGAGTGACAGTCTGGAGTTGCTGGGACACAACCTCCAGAGCTTCTCTTTCAACTCACGGAGGTTTCTGCTGTGAAAGAGGAGATGTAATATGGGATGACTTGGGTTTAAAATGCCCAGAAACTTCCCTTCAGAAGTAATGGAATGTTGTCCCTAGGGCTGTACCAAGAAAACAAGTGCTGATCTTCTGTGTTATCCTAATGAGGTCCTTCTGTGAGTGCTCTCCTTCCCGAACTAAACCCCCCTTCCCTCTGCAGCTGGCACTGGAGAAGGGCTGCTAGCAGAGTTTTCAGACAAAAATGATGCCCAGCTCTTGGCTAGCTCCTTCATGGCACCACTGTGATAGGTGATGAGAACTCCTGCATGGCATCACTGGGAAAGGCATCACCATGATGCTTGCACGGCATCACCACCAGAAATGGTTTTTGCAGCTGATGGGACAAAAAGAGCATACAAGGTCCTCCAGCCAGGGAAGCTGCTTACACATGAAAGAGAGAAAAGAGAGTGGAGGTCCCTGAAGAAGGTGTTCCTCAGGTTTACTTTGGTCTCCCTCCTGGCAGGTTGAAGTTACAGTTCCCATGTACAGTTCCACTGGAATGTGGGAGCTTTTGTAACAGGGCAAGCAGACAAGGAAGTGTATGGATTTCCCTAACCATGGTCCTTGGCAGTGCTGCATTACAGCCACTCCTGAAGTGTCCACTCATCTCTAAATTTCACTTGCCAGGCTGTAGGGTATTTGCTACTGTGGCATTTGTTCTTCATACAAATGAAGAACAAATGAAGAACTTTTTGTCATTCTGCTTTAATAAACACAACAAAACAATGACAGTAAACACATTAAACATGTGAAGCTCAAAATTTCTCAAGAACATTAAACATTATTTGCCTGGTAATTTGTTGTATATATTCAGGAATGCAGTGTATTTTTTGCATTCATAGTTCATATGAATGAGAATTTCTCACTTAATTTTTTTTTGTTTCCCTCACTATTATTTGCTGTAGTAGGAATCATTTGATAAAAATAGGTTTTGATTATTGTTCATTCTGTAATAGCAAGCTCACTAATGCAAAGTGAAATCTAGATACAGTCCAGAAGTTTTTATTAACATTTTATTTGCTGATATCTTAAATCTAGAAAGGTTATATCAAGTTTAAACTGCATTAGCATTTGTATTGAGCAATAGCTAGTCCCTAATGACTTTAGAATTACAGTTTACTGCTGTGAATACTTAATCTTTCTTACAAGCTTTTAAATTAGAAGAATAAATGCTGCTAAAAAGAAAAAATCAAGTAATGTACATTGTAGAATTGCAAAACTATACTGTATGATTAAATAAGCTATAGTATTTTGATTTAGGACTCCAAAGACACACTTATTTTTCAGGGAGAACTATATACGGAAAATAAATAATTCTAAATACAGTTCAGCCAAATATAATTCAGTAAGATGGGGAAGAGAGGGACCATGAACTATATCTCATTGCTTTTTGGAAGCACCACATTCTTAGCTTTTATTATTTCAGGCATATGTGTTTTCTTAGGACCCTGATGCCAGGCTTGTCCATGTCCATCTGCGGTTTGGGATCCTGAATTCCTGGAAGGCAGTGCCAGATTTCCCCAGGAAAATGTGGCTGAGGTTTCACTCTGCCAGCAGTGTATCCTCAGCACAGGTGTTACCAACTTGCTGCATCCAAGCTACAGAAAAGGTTGCTTGAAATCCTCCTACCAGATTGTTAAACTCGAAGGTGTGATAAAAGGTGCAAAAGGAACCCACATTAGATATAAAGCTAAGAATTTAGTCTACTTACAGTCTAAAAATCTTAAGAGCTCAATGAAAGAGTTATTATTACTCCAGTTATGATGATCACAATGAACACTAGTTCAAACTGTTAAAATTATACATATGCAAAGCTTTTTAATCCAATCCATTTCTTTGGTGGTGCGCTCATCCTTCCATTGCTCTACTGAGATCTGCTGCCAGTGTCTTAAATCTTGGAGTACAGAGCATCCTCAGTATCCCACATTGCATCCTATGTTGGTGTTCCTCCTGGGATCCTCTTGGGATTATTTTTGCCTTTACTAGCATGACTGCAATTTGCCTTTTCTTCGCTGGCTCGCCAGTCTACAATAGGTCAGAATCTCCTGTCTCTCTTCTATGTGGTTGTTGTTTCATTACTTCTAAACCCAGCTCACTCAGCTCCCACACTTCAGTCCTTAGATGACCAGCAAACCTCTGCTGGTGAATTGCCTATAGCCCTGGGTCTGCCAGTATTGTTGCTGTTAGAAATTTGCAATCATTTAGAGGGAATTTTAAAGAATGTTCCTACTTTTAAGTGAGCTACTGAGGGACTGCTGAGAAAACTGATGGGGTTACTTTGGTAGGGAAGAAAAAAACCTTAAAGCCTGGAACATTTTGAAACTTTAATTGCAAATAATTCTTGCAATGCTTATCAGGTGAATTGTATGTATTATATAATGTGAAACACTGTGCTAATCATAGCAGTGATTATTATGCAAAACCTTTTTCCAAGGTAGGTCTTGAAATGCCCTAAGGACACAGCAGGGAAGTACTGGGGAATTCAGGATGCATTTTCACACTTTTATTCTATTTTATTCCCTCACATTTCACAGCACCTCATGCCAATCATTTGTTAAAGAAGAATAGGGACTTTCCTTGTCATTTGTTCCTGAAATCATACCTTGCCTTTGAGATATATACCGAAGGAAGAACTCACCATTCAGATGTTGCTCTGCTTTCAATCAACCTTTGTAGATCAAATACAAAAAGAAGGTGACCCTGAAATACAATGACCTTCTTGGTGCTGCAATCTCAAATCAACAAACATAGAAGAAAATACTTAGGAAACACTTTTTCAGTATCATAAGGCTGTAGAATTCAGTTTGCTTGTTTTTTTTCCAGTGAAAACTTTGAAAATTATGATAAAATGATGCTCACATAGGAAAAGCAAAAACAAGAAGTGCAGGATAATAACAGCATTACTTTCTAGCATCTAGATTTCACATAAATTGGAGTATTCCACAGCATCATCACTCTAAATAGACTATTTGCTGTACCAGAAATGGAAGCCTTCATCATGCTGGTGTGCAGTAAAACCCAGTACAGGTCATAATAGCCAAAGCTGAGATTCAGGACAGTGCAGGTTCTGCTTTCAGCTGTCTCCTGGTACTGAAGAAGACCCCAGTCTTTCCCCTACACTTACTGCTGCATGCGTGTAATTTTACTGTCTGCAGCACTTCACAAATTCATACTTATTCTGAAATCATCCATGCCAAATGACTGACTGTAAGAAGATGATTCATTTGCTTACCCAGTGATGTCACTGACATAGCAATGGAGTTGGTTCTCTGGCCAGTTATTTATCAGAGTGAGTATTTAGGTACATAAAGAATGGACTGTCAACCATTAACTCAATATATTTTGTAGGGTGTGTGGTAAGTCAAAGTTGAAAATGTGTGACTTTTTTAATACTGGGGATTTTTTTAAATCCTATTTCCACTTTTTTAATACTGGAGATTTTTTAAAATCCTATTTCCACTTGTAGGATGTTTTTTATTTAGTTGCTCAGTTGTTGAAATGATAGTATTCAATCCTAGTATCTGTTTTCATATCCCAGCTGTCATGGCTTTCAGTTAGTGACGCCTTCGCCTGAAGGTGAGGAGTGAATGTTTCTCACAACAAGCAGGGGTTTGCAAGGCAGAGTTTGAGGGCAGGTGCTCAGTCTGCCTGGAGGTCAGTCAGCCTGTGGGTTGGTCAGACTCACATCACTCACCTCCCAGGGAAGGTTCCCCCCTCCTTCACTGCGGTTGCAGTGAAGCCTTTGGCCCTGTGGAAAGGTGGGAGCTCAGGTCACCTCTGCCTTGGCAAGCAGAGACAGTTCATGTTTTGGTCACTCTCTCTGCTCCAGTTGGTCTCCAGTTACCTCCTGCCAAATGCCAGCAATTCCTGTGGGGTAGAGCACCTTCTGTCTTTTGAGAATTGGATTTCCATCAAGTCTCCCTCCTTGGTCAGGACTAGTGCTGTCACCCATGATGTTTCAGGATGGGGGAGAAGTCAGGAATGTCCCTGACCCCACCAACATGAAGTACATTCCTGGTGAGATATCTGGACATGTCTGCAGTACAGGGATCTCTCCAGACAGTGTAGGTCAGGTGCATCCAGGGAAGTTGTCTACACCCATCTCCTCCCAGGGCTGGGGAGGGTCTGGCTGAGGTTCTTGGTCATAGTTAGGTCCAAAGAAGGCACTAACTGTGCAAATCAAATACAGAGCACTCACTGTAGGGAACAATTCAGATGCAGGCACCTCATGGTTTGGCCTGATGTTGAATACTGCATCTGTGGTCTGAGACACAGAATTCTGACAGAATGCCACTGTAGCCACCAAGTCCTTTTGTTACTCTGTGCCCAATCCAGAGCAGGGCTTGAGCTTCCAGCCCTGTTGTCCTCCTAACTGCTGTGAGGATGGCAGGCTGCCCAGGGCTGGCATTAGGAGCCCTAACAGTGATATGGCTCATGGCTCCAGGTAATTAGCTTCCTACTGGAATAAAGCAAGAGTTGTTCTCCCCTTCCCAGGCGTGCACTGACACTGGCTGCTTTCTGGAGCATGAGTGTCTCATCCATCTTCCCAGTTCTAGATGGGACAAAAATTTACTCCAGCATTTAAAGCCAAAGTAGGGAAATTTATAAGCAAGACCATGGGGACATCCATCTTCCTTTGTCATTGTGGAAAATAAGTCTTTTAGATTCTTCAAGTTGTACTTTGTATTTTTAATAGGCCCAGACTCCCCTTTTGTTTCTTACCTGGATATTCTTTTTTTTTTTGTTTTTGCTGTTTCTTTTAGCCACGCATGCAGGGATGCTGTGGGATGGTAACCATAGTAACTGCAGAACATGGAAGACATAATTCCAGCCCCAAAATGCATATTACTGGGTTTGTGTTCACTGGACATGAATTGTCTCGATCCCTAAACAACAGAAGGAAGTGAAAAGAAGTTCCTTGTTTCACAGCAATTAAGGGAGAAACTCAGACACTTAGCAGACAGTGGGAGAAATATGCATTGGGTGTTGTTCTGTAATGTCCAGGAAGCTGCTGGAGACAGATAAGACCAAAATAAAATCTAACTTCTGGTTTTATATATCTTAAAATATATTTAATGACAGTATTATGTATATTTAGTAACAATAAAATGATCTGGTCTGAGACTTTCTTATCCACACCGGGCATTTCATCATCATTGTGAGCATTGTCAGGTGATCTCAAGGGTCTGCTGTGCAGGGGCTTCACTGACACAACGCCAAAGCCTTGGCTCTGTGCTACAAATGATGGGCAGCTTGCCCATTCCTCCAGCACAGATGCAGCAAATAGAGCAGTAATGGGGCTCAGCCCCTCATCTCCAGTGGCCAGCTCTGAGTGTTTACCTACAGAAGGGGAGCTCCCAGGTTTGTCCCCAGGTGATGGAGCTCAGCACCTCAGGAAATCATCCTAAGGATGGAGGCCCCAGGGAGAGGAAAGGGAAATTGGGGAGCTAGAATTTCTTTCACATGATTTAAAACTGCTGGAGAGGAAATAAAAGTGTGAAATTATACTAAAAAACACAAGAAGGGATTCTACTGTACTGATATCTCCAGTCTGATAGATTTGGCCTCTTATGTGACTGGTCAGATAAAATGTTCTGTGCAGGACCAAAACCTTCTCACTTACTAGACAGAGATTCCCATTTGACCCAGGGTGATATAGGACATTGCTGTAGAAAGCTTGTTGCAAAAACTCTGATGCTTTCTCTCCCATTCCCTTTCTCCATGCAAACAATCCTATTTTACCTGGGCACAAGTGTCCCAGAGGAGGCAGCTCTGTGCCTGCAGTGGTTTCTGTTTCCAGCTGCACAACAGATTGGGGATTTTAGGGACCAAGCCAAAATCATGGCAGTATGTAGTAATGTTGGGTGTAATCATTTGTATTGCCCATGATAGCACAGATATCTGCATCTATTGCTGAATAAAATTACTTATTATAAAAGCACTTCAGTGCTAAATAGTTCTAGGGATTTATTTTTTATGTGCATTTGAAAATTAGTGCCTTGATGAATCACAAACCAATAAACAGTTTCTTTTCCTAGAAATGTCTTTTTTCAGGGGACTGCTAAGCCTTGCCCTGAGGAACTTAAAAAATTACTACACTGCTTAGGCTAATGAGATTATATTTATAATACCAAATTTGTAATAACTTAAAAAATAAATTACCCTTTGCTTTTGAACTGATATTTACTTTTCCTTTCTCTCAGAGGGAAACAAACTTTAAAATGAGAGAAACTGAGTTTTACACAGTAATAAGACTCCACAAGTCAAATATTAATGAAAAACAATAATGGTGAGAACTGTTGACTTAATAAGAAAAGAAAAATTAGGCAGCTTAGTACTCCTTAGCTGGTCTAATGCTGAAATTGGATTTACTTATTTATCTTTTTAGGAACCTCCTCCCTTTATGACTTTCCACAGCCTTGATATTAGTATTTTCATTGTATGGAAAAGCTTGTTTTCCTCCATTATGTAAAAAAAATACCTGGGGACAAAGAGCCATTTTTGCAGCAGTGGAGAAGAACAATCAAAGCAACAGCTGTGTAACAGCAGGCACCTTTCATGGCCACACTTCTGTGCACTTCCACGTGGATTAACAAGGGCACATACAACTTCCCAGTGAATGTTTCAGGGTTTCCCATGCTGTGTTTCTCCCCTACTGTGATCACATTTCTCATGAAAATGATGGATTTTTCCCCAGGTTTTGCTCATGGACATGAAAACAATGAGCTAATTCTCTCTTGTTGAGCAAAGAAAGGAGGATACTGCAACGATTGCTGCAAGTTCAGTAACAACAACAGTAGCAAGTACAACAGTGATAATACAAATGTTTATTAACTTCATAAAACAATTGCAATTAAACAGCTAAAACTAATTTTTGTCTGAAAGAAGGAAAAAAATCCCATAGAAGACTTCCAATGTTCAGTGGAGAGTAAACAATTCAACAAAAATATTTCAAAAATATAATGATAATCGATGACTAAATTGATTACAAGAAAAAATATGCTTTAAAGATTCATTAATAAATGCAGCTAACTGAATCACTCACCATGGCAATTAGCAAACCCTGTCTGTATGAAAAATGTATTGTCAAATGTTTTGTAAGTGAAATCAGTAAAGGAGGCTGTCTCTTGTACAAAAAGGAAAGATTAATTGGTATTTTTAACTGAATTGAAGAGTATACTTTATTCTCAGAAAGAATTTGATTTCTTACCTCAAGCTGGAGACCTGTTCCCTTTCAAAAGGTTGTAAAAATATTTTTTCAGCATTCAAAGGATGTCTTTCTGCGTCCCTTTCTCCCAGCAGAAAAATAAGAAAAACATCTAAAGTTCAGATGTTTAGAAAAAAATTGCCCTGAGGTCTGAAACCAAATACAAGCAATTGCCTGCTGAAAGTATTCATTCTCCCTGCAAGATGGAAGCTGTGACAGGTGTATTTATTTTAAAGGGAAGGTGCCCCAGCCTGTCTGAATCAGAGCTTGGGGGACAACACCAATAACTCCAACTTCAGTGGCTGTGGAGAAGGAGACTTGTCTGGCAAAGCAGTTCCTGTGTAAGGACTGATATCCCAGGAGGAACATCCCAGGCACCCACTGCAGGTGGGGGAGCAGGGCCTTGGCAGGTTGGATGTTGGATCTGCTTCTCAGTTATTTGCTTCTCTTTCTCCGAGTCTGGCAGTGAACAAAGCAGGACCAACCCTAGCTTTGAAGTCTCTGAGGAAGCTGCTAATCCTGATGGAGGCATTCATTTCAGTGGCATTTGTGTCTTCCTAGATGGCATTGACCTGTCATGACTAAAATGGGAGCTCTGGTAGCTCTTTGTGCCTGCATTGATTGCTTTGGTTGCCTACCATACACACCTGTTGAACATGAGGTGAAGCGTGGATGAGCAAATATGCTCTTAACATGTAATTTCTCATAGTAATTAGGAATATCCTCAGAGCTCCTTGATTTTGTGAGTTCTCCAAGCATGCCTTCCCTGCTGGCTTAGGACTTCATGTTCAATTTATTTTGGTTTGCAGTGTATCATTTGAGCTGACACGGTTTGACTTGGTTTTGACACTGCATTGTTGTCTTCCCAGCCTTGTGCTGCTGGCTGTGTGAGTGTCTGATGATACTCAGTGGCATGCAAATCAACAGACAATTACAGTTGGTACAAGCATCCATTGAGTCTCACAATGTGCAGGCTCCGTACTGGATTTGCAAACCTGAACATGTGTAAGTGGTTTCAATATGCTGTTTTCTGAAAATACACATTACTGTCAATCCCAAGGAAAATATCCATTTTAAATGTCTTTATTCTGCAGTTAGTGCTTCATTGGCCCAAAAAGCTGAGAAGGGTCTTGCTTACCTGCTGGGGGGTGCACTGCTCCTTAAGCATCCATCTCTCATTTGGGTGCTTGCCCACAGGCCTTGCATCCATCCCAGTAGATCAAAAACTTACAATATTTTGGTATATTTCAACCCATTTATAGTGTGAGATTAACCCAAATCCTTCCTCATATGTCCCAGCCGTGTATTGGATGATAAAGAGCAGAGCTTTTTCAGTGTTTAAATATCCAGTCCAACATGCCAACAAGTTTTTGGCTTTTTTACCACTCTGAAGATGTAATGCATGCCATGATATTCTCCATGCTGAATATCTGATGGCTTAGATCCATTATACAGAATCTATTTCTCCGCCTCTGTGCAGTGCTGCCTTCAGCTTAATAAAGGCTCTCCAGAAGGGCAAAATTAGCTCAGACCTTAGTCTGGCTGTCCCTGTAGGAAATATTCTTCTGTGTACTGGTTTTAGTTCTTCCAAGAATCTTCAGTTTGTTAGGGCATTTCCCATGTGTTGTAAAAAAAGGTAGCATTGATGACAGAGTTAAGAGAGCTGGGGAGTCACTCCTGAGTTTCCACTAACACCAGTGTGCTTGCTCTGCTTGCTGCAAGTAGTTTTCAATCCCCCAGCTACTCCTATCCATGCTAACAGTGAGTGTAGATGGAAAGAGAGTCACTTTATGCCATGGCTGCTTTTGGGTCTTGGTCAGATTGTCTCCTGTTTATAAAGTTAGTTCCAGGTGTCAAGAAGCAGGAGACACCCTTGAGTGCTTTCCAGTCCTTCTCATAACCATAACCAGTGCTCAGTTACAGGTGCCCATGGGGAGCTGATTCCATCAGAAGCAGCCACGCCAGTCTGAAGGGCACCTCCCTCTGCAGAGGAGCACCTTTGCAGTCTCAATACAAGGTAGATTTGAATGAAAAGAACTGTGAAACCATTGTGAAGTAGTGTCAAAATGAAGGAAAATCATGTACAAACACACTGTGGTCTTGCAAACAGACATTCATGTTTCTTTCCTGTTAACCTAGGCTGCAAACAGGACAGATTGGATGCACATCTGTGTGTGTGTTTGTCAGTGCAGGTTCCAGAGGATGCTGTATAGAACAGTCATGTTCTGGGATCAAGAAACAACATGAAATAATGGTGCTGTTTTCCAGTAGACCCCATGACTTTTTCCCTGGCAGAAAGTGTGGAAGAGAATCTGACTTTTCTGCATGAAGGGACCAGCTGTTTTAGAGAGCACTGCCAGGAAATTGTAGTGTTTGGTGATGAGATTCAGGAAGCAGACTGCATGAAATTTCTGTGCTATCCATCATAACTACATGGTACAGCCCATCTTTGAGCTGGTTTTATTCCTGGGCTTAGTAGCATTTAGCTGAATCTACTCGTAGAACTTCATGGATCAAATTATCTATTCCACATTCAAAAGCTGTACATTCTCAGAGAGAAAGAATTAGAGCAGTTAAAAAAGGCAGTTGATTGAAATGTGAAGTCAAGTGATTGAAGAGCGGTATTAAAGTTTCACATTTCTAGAATATATCATGAGAAAGCTCATAGAGGTCCTCTGGCCTACAAATCCTGCTACATGCCCTGTTCTCCCACTCCTGTATACAAGTTTAATTTGCTCTAAGTATGAAGCTTAGGTCCATGAAGCTCAGTTTATTGACCACCTTCCTCCCACTCTGTCTGTCCAGGAACAGGAGCTATCTGCTGATCTGGTTGTCAGTTCAAGCAGCAATGAGACAGCTAGCTGAGACAAATGCCACTGGTTGACTCTTACTTGTCACTCAGTAGACTAAAGTAGAGAGTGTATGAAGGTGGGACAGAGATTTAACATGAAGGCAAAATTTACTTTGAGCAAGCTGTGAAACTGAAGATTTAGGTTGGTCAGTTAGAAAGAAACTAACTTGTGTCAGAGAGAAAAACTCACAAGCCTGGACAAACCTAGCATGGACAACTGAAAAAATTATGGAATTCAAATTATGAATGTAAAAATTACAATGGGGTACAAAAAAAAAGGCAGCACCAAAGCACAAAGGAAAAATGGAGGAGAGAAATAGTAAAAAGCACAGAAGAAAACTATGTCCTACTTGCAAAATAAAATGCTGGGAACTAGAGTAACATACCCTTAAATGCAGATCTGTATCAGTTTGAGTAAGCTCATTTAAACATTAAACCTTCCTCCTGGTTCTGGACATTATACTGAATCCAGAATCCTGTTCAGAAGGGAAGTGGGACCGACAGTTTGTAGTGTGAAGGCAATCTTTCAACAAACTAGTTAATTTCAGTGTTTGGATTTTGAAGTAATATGTTAAAGTTTCTACTGTGCTCCATCCTAGATTCTCATCTGTGCAATAGAGTATCAGGAAACAAGAAAACACTTCAGCAGAAGTCTCTAAGACTGGAATTCAAACAGAGCATCTCCATGCTCCTGCACTCCATTCCCTCCCCTTTTAGGTCTAACAGACCTAACAGAAAATTCAATAGTAATAATTGTTCCTATATCAGTCATTAACCACATCAAAGAAACAGTTTATTACTAAATAAGTGTTAGTTATAGACAGGTTCACCGTGAATAATGAATCCCAAGAACAGTGGCAGTAATGCTAATCCTTGTTTTGCAAGTATTCCCCAAGGCTTTTCTCAGTAAAGGATCTAAATGCTCTCCTGTGAACATCAGGTCCTCTTTAATTTCTTCTGTCATTTTCCCTTCTGTTATTATAGCCATAATCTATTTTCAATTTCCTAACTATGTGCTTAACCTAGCTGTATTGGTTTGAACTCTTTATGATGGGTTTGCAGGGTTAAATTTAGCAATTACAGGCTCTGAAGTCCCAGTAGTGTTGGTAAGGCACTGTGAGTGTATATTTGTGATTGTTTACACTGAAAAAGTTATTTTTAGAAGAAGGAAGACCACTATTCTTGCCCTCTAGCTTACTGTCTCACTAAGAAATACAAAGGAGTTCTCCTCAAAGGCTCCTCCAGGAGCTTTGCTCCTTCTTCCTGGGGAGGAATTTGGCAGGGATCTTGGAAGAGACATGATAATATTCATCATTTCCATTACCCCCATGTAAAGAGGAGATGGCTGTATAGAGGTGTAATTTTTGCAAAGTATAGCTGTGTAATACCACTCTATAAAATCCATAGTGGCCCTTAGGATCAAGTATATCTGTGTTGCCTAAAACTTGGGGCAGTATCCAAGACTTAAAATACTTTCCTAGTCATAGTCAAAAACAATATCAAAAGTGTAATATGAGGTTGTAGCCTCTGTTTTAAGCACTGTAATCTAGAAAAGCAGGCATAAATTTTTGAGTATTTCAGTATTCATATTAGATGGACTTTCCTGATCATAAAGTCACAATCAATGCTTATGCATGGTTGCCTTTTGGGATATGATCCATGGCCATGCAGGCAGTCTGGCAAGGCTTCTGCTAAATTAATGCAGCTTTCAAGAGTGACTGAGCAAAGGATTAATGTAGAAGACTGTTAACCAAATTAAGTGCTTCCTAAAATTCTGTAATACCTTTTATGCACAAAGGAAACTTTGGTAAGAAGTCGTTATTACAAAGAAATTATTTTTTCTATTGTATTTCATAATACCAAACAGAAATTTATTCTTTACTTCAGTGAAATCTGTGTTCAAACACTACAGCATGAAACTTGGACAAAAGCCTGTATGTATAACAATTTCCAGCAGGAAAAGAGTAAGCACAATATGAACAAACAGGTGAAATGGAGGTTCAGCTCTTGTTTAATCAGTCATATATCATTTGGCACCATCACAACTACCTCTTGTTGACAGCAGAGTCACAGTCACCCTGAATATGAGTCTCCAAAATTGCCCTCTGGCAATCTGACACCCTTACAAGTTCTTGAGAGCACTCTGGGCCCCAATGGGATCTTCCAATTCTGCTTCTCACCGGTTGTGTAACGTTAATGGGACATTGTGATAACTATGTGTGGATTAACAGAGCTAGTAATGCTTGTCTGCTCTGGTGGGTGGATTAAGTAATGCCCGTAAAGAAATGCAAAAATGAAAATACTATTCAAGTTCTAAATTGTAATATTTATGTTACCAAAATCGTAGGAGGTGTATAATGTTGCAGTGTGTCTCTGTGGGCAGAGACTGTCTGTGTGGGCCAAGGGGGTGACTCAGATACATCACAACTTCTGAATTCTCTGGGAGTTCTGGATGTTCACTGCAGACATGGGTGAGATTTTCATGTGTGCCTTGATGGATTGCATCAGGTTCATGCTCTTTTTTTTTTCTTTTTTCATTCCTAATTTGCAACATTTACTCCAAGTCCTGTTTTGATAACTCTTTTCCCAGAAAAATGCATTGGACCTTAGGAAGAAAAAATCAGGTATGTGTAATCAATAGGCTATTTGCATATTAAAAACCACTTTTTAATTTTAAAGAGTCCATTTGATATCTGAATAATTCATAATATACATGAAGTTTATGTAATTTAACAATTACATGTATCTGGGTCTGGGTTTGAGAAGCCTGACTTACTTGGGCTGATAAATTACAGACTGCATTAAGTAATTGGAATGATTTAAGACTATTCTGCAGAAATGCAGCTGAGGGAGACTACAGTAAGTCTTTTTATTTTTAAAGTGTATATTTTAAGAGCTTAAATTGCTACCATAAATGCTGGTTTAAACTTTAACCATACAAGTAAGTCTGCTTTCAAAGACAGCCATTTATTTGTCTAGTGATAAACAATAATTTATGATACTCAGTGTTAGTTTTCAATTACTCCCCATCTCATTGGCAGTGATATCATGCTGTTTAGTTGCTCTTGTAAAAAAGACTGCATCATTATCATTTGTGTTATTCTATGAGACAAAAATCCTTCCTGTGTTTAAGATACAATGGTTTGAAGGTTGGAGGGAGGCCTGGGATTTATTTTGGTTTGAAAGTTCCTGTCCATGGCAGAGGTCTTTTGGGTGGCTTCACTGTAGTTCTGTAGGGGGCTGGAGAACAGATCCTTCTGCTCCTGCACATCTCTGGGCAGATGGGATGAAATCTCAGCAGTTGGAGCAGGTCTTCTCACAGGGCATGCAGGGGATGGTGTACCTGGCTGTGGTTTCTGAGGGCTGTTTTAATGTCTGAGTGCTGGCATGAGAGTTTTTTCTTTGATACGTAAGCCACCTGATAAATTGTATCTTGAATGTATGCAGTATTTCTTAAGGTCAACTTACGGCTCTATGTAATAAAATACAATCAGTAACCATTGCAAGAAGCCGTAGGGCACTGTATCATTTATCTTGAAACCTTCTGCTCTGAATAAGAATCCTGAATTCACTTTTCAGTATAAATTGTGATCTCTCCTAGCTTCTGCCAGGGGTACCATGAAGTATGTCATTACATTAATCAAAGTCCCAGCATCCTGGCGTCCAAACTATGAATTATTGCTGTAGTAGAAATGCTCCAGGAGGAGTAGCACATCTTATCCTAGCCTTGCTGAGAAGTGTAACATTTACAATGTGATGGCAGAGAGAGCAGGAGACTTTGTAGAAATGCTAATTAAACCCTGTACTTGGAGATTAGACTGATTTGATAAATACCCCTTAACACTTATTTATCTCTTTATTACATGCCCTTAAACCATTTATGACCCTTTATAATGCTTTATAAATAAACTTATTAAATATTTCCTATATACTTGCTGAATACACTCATGAAACTCCTGAAGTTCGCCAAAAAGATTTACAGACCTTGCTGCATAATGCAGTACTTGATATTATAATTTACATTTTTTTCAACACTTGAATAAATGTTCAAAGGAGTTCAGGGGCAAAATCAGAGTTGTAATATTTGGAGCCAAACCCTCCTCAGCCTTTGGAAAAGACTGAGCTAGGATTTTCTGTGAGTGACTGGCCTCACAAATTAAGTCTCAGCTTTTTACTTCATTTACAGGGAATTATCTTATTTAATTTGTGCAGAGAGCAGCTATGTTAAGCATTTACATAGGCTCAGAAAGGATCAGAAAAACACAATAATGTGTCTCTGCGTAAATATTTTTATGAACTGTGAGTAGACTGCATTAAAGATTAGGTAGGAAATATTTGGTTAATTCATTTATATATTTATGGAGTTCTTTCATGTGTTTGAAATGGATTACAGAGGGATAAAACAGTGTCAGGAAAAAGCCAACATCAATTTGCCTTGAACAAATCATGTCAAAACAAAATAATTCCCTCCTAGGACAAAGGCTGGAGACTGTGGACAGAGGAGAAAGCAAGGGACATCACATAAGGCTTTCAGTGGTGTCTTACATGGGGATCCCAAAGCAAGCTGGAGAGGGAAATTTCATCTGGGTGACACTGGTAGGGCAAGAGAGCACCAGCTCCCATAGCCCTGCTCACAGAATGAAGATCACGGTTTAATTTCCAGCAGGGAGCTCCACAAGGGGGTCCTGAGCCTAAAACTGCTCAGTGCTTACATCAGTTATAGGAATGGAGAACTAAGGAGGGTGCTTATAAAATCCACATGTAACAAAGGAGCTGTAGGACAGGTTTAGAGCTCAAACTGATCTTGTAAATTGGAGCAAAGTTCTGAGATATGTAGCATACAGCTGGCAAGTTTCTGTAACTTTTCCTCCCAGCCACCAGCTGTGCAGCACATTGTTCACCTTCCAAACACAAGCGCCTTTTCCAGGTCCTCTTTCTAATTCAGTTCATCCAGGTAAGGCACCAGTCTGTTCATAAAAAACCCCAATTTGGTACTGGACCCATCACTTGGATTTATTTATCCAGGCAGTGTGGTGAGTGGTGAGCTTCACTCCCTGCAGGAGACTGACCAGAACATACTGATCCAAAATGCTCAGGAAACAAAACCAACCCCAGCCACAGCTTCCCTTCCTAATGAGTTCTGATGAGTTCCATGTACATTTACATTACATTTACAAATGTATTTTGCATTTCTCTCATGTCCTTTTATCTTTGCTATCCACATTCAATGCATGCAATCCCTAGCAGGACCCACGCTGCCTGCTTGGCTTATCCAGATTGTCTTGATGTTTGAGCATTCCCCAGGAGCATGGCCCTCCATACAGTGATATGTGTGTCTGTGTAAACCTGTGTCAGTCTTTTCATAAACTACAGACACCCAGCTTGTCACTACATGATCCAGTGGCACAACTGCAGCATCTTTCAGCAGGAGCAGCAGCTCTCACAAAGCACTGAGCAGGATCTGCTTAACTGTGACTTTGTAACACAAATGGTCCAAAATGTGGCAAAAACTGATGTAAGAGATGCGGTGGTTTTCAAGCACGAGTCAGCAGTGTCATCATTCTCCAAAAAACAAAAGCAACCACCTTTGCAGGATGCAAATATGTAAATAAGACATTAAATAAATAATGAAAGGAATGTGCCACTGAGAACCAGTGAAAACCTAGCTGGAGCAATCTCCAGATTTGGGTACTTCTGTTCCAGAAACAAGTGGGCTACACTGGAGAGCAGCAAAGGCAAACAATTGGGCCAATCAGAGATTCAGAAAATGTGGTGTAATAGGAAAGCTTGAGAGAAAACCAGTTGTTCAGTCCAGTGAAGAGATGGCCCATGGAGGTCAAATGTCACTTCACACCAGAAAACTCCTCTCCCCTTGTCTGCTGCCTCTACCAGGAATGAAATGCTCTGCATCCGCCATAAGATGGATCAGAAGCAATTTGGTAAAATGGAGAGATGGGAACAAGGTCTTATTTTAAAATACTGAAGCTTTGGAGGAGCACTGCAGTATCTCCATCAGTGGACAAGTCCTGATAAAGAGTCAAAGATACCAGTGTGTTGAGAGTGATTTTAAGTATCATTATACCTAACTGGAGCTGGCAGAGATTAGCCCATTTCTCAAGGACCTCCCCTTTCTCTCCACAGGAAAACAGCCTCCATCCTAAGCAAAACATTTGTGTTACCAGCACTTAATTGATGTATTTATCCTGAGCTTTCTTTTCCTGGAGGAGCAGATTCCAAAGCAAACTTTTAGTTTTTTAAAAATGAAGATTTTTGTCCTTTTTATTTTTAAGGTTGTGCTTAAAAAATGAAAAGAAAGTGTGATTATCAATAGAATATTAGCAGGAATCTTTAAAATGTCATAGTTTTCAAGCTAACATTATTTTTCATGGGATTTACTCACAGGTTTGGAGTTGATAGGCTGCTAATCTGATATTGCACACAAAAAGGCTTCTAATCTGATATTGCACACAAAAAAATCCATGGTCCCAGAGTGAAAATTAGAGGCAGTATCACTGAGTGAGAACTGCTTGTGTGTGACTTGGGTGTTTGCAGAATTAAACCCTTCTTTGCAAATTCCTAAGAACTGTCATCCGTGAACCCCAAAGCAATTTAGAAACATTATTTAATGTTAAAAATCAACTTGGCTCAGGCCATAACTGAGTTCAAGCAGCTTTGTGGAGCTGGCTGCTTTTCAGTGGAGAAAAATAATCCCTTTGGAAAGCAATTGGGATGAGTGTTTGTAGTATTTGGAGTGCTAAAACAAATTTAGGGCAGATATTCTTAGATCCACGCTGGCAACCATCTAAGTCAATGCAGTGATTCAATGAACCCTCTATAGCCCTGTCAGGGGTTATTCCCTGTGGTCTGTTGACCTTGGCTGGATGCCAGGCACCCACCAAAGCTGTGCTATCCCTCCCCTCCTCAGCTGGACAGGGGAGAAAAAATCTATTGAGAGGCTCACGGGTCAAGATAAGGTCTGGGAGAGTTGAGTCCCCAGTTACAGTCACAGGTAAAACCAATGACTTGGGGAAAACATAAGTTAAACTTATTACCAAATCAGAGTAAGGTAATGAAAAATAAAACCAATCTTAAAACACCTTTGCCCCACCCATCCCTTCTTCCTGGGCTCAGCTTCACTCCTGCATTCTCTGCCTCCTCTGCTCAGTGGCACAGGGGATGGGGAATGGGGGAATGGGGGCTGTGGTCACTTCATCTCACATTGTCTCTCTTGCTCCTTCCTCCTCGAGGGGAGGACTCTGCACCATTTACCTGCTCCAGCATGGGGTCCTTCTCACAGGATACAGTCCTCCACAAACTTCACCAATGTTCCAGCATGGGTCCCCTCTCATTACACAGGGACCTCAGAGACATTGTGGTGAAGGCTGAGGCAAAGAAGGGACTGACTGCCACAGCCTTGCCTCTGTTCACTGCCAGCACGTCACCAGCATTTGTAGAACAAATGGTTTCCCTCCATCAGCCTCTTGGTTTAGGAACTAAAGGTGCTTCTGAGTATGGGTGGATGTCTGGAATGAATTAACTTCTTTCAGGTAACTTGACTTTTCAAGGTGTTTGTTAGAAGCAAGCCTGACCCAGACCAGGTGTATTCTCAGCTGGGTGCTCTAAAGACTTAGATGATTTGCATCAAAACTTAACAGGCTTGATGTGTATTCTCTAAAAATTTCAGTAGTTCATCCTTCACTGCTGCTATGGGTTTTATGATTTAAATGCTGCTGGAAAGAAGGACCATTTTGTTGTTTTTTCAATGCAGATTAATATACTGAGGCTGGAGTTCACACATATTGCTTCCCCCTCCCTATAGCAAGCACAACCATGTAAAGCATATGAACTGAGTGAGTTACTAGTGTGCACTTGGAGTCTGTATTTAGTATGCTGAAAACTCCTTAAACAGAGCTAGAAGCTACAGTGGCTTTCTTTTTATACAAGAGTAAAAAGTAGAGGCAGGAGAAATTGTAAGAACAAGGTGTTATCCCCAAAATTTTACTGTGCTGAAATCACCTGGCACATCCTGTCATGGAACAAGGTGAATAGTACAGTGGTGTGAAGCAGGTCCTGGAACATGAATGAAAGGTCTAGAAGAGACTGCCACAAAGCACAAGCAGGACATCAAGCACTTGAGAACCAAGAAGAGCATTCCTGGGAAAAAAAAAAACAACATGAGAAGAAACCTGTCATTCTTTTGTATGAAGAATTTACAAAGAAAAACGGGGTGATAGTGTTCACAAAGGGAAAGACAAGCTGCACTTGCAGGCACAGATACCAACAAAGTACTCTGAGAAGGAGTATGTGTAGCACTGAGATCCCACCAGAACACCTGAGAACCAGGAAAACAGCTAAAGTGTGCCTTCTGGCAGTGTTCTTCAGACTAACCAGCAGTAAAATGATCCAGGAATATATGCAAACTCAGACTGGAATCCTAAAAAATCTCTAATGGTAAAATTTCCCTAAATCAAAACAGATAAAACATACATTTATAGCTTTCTGGGAGATAAAAGTAGCTGGAATATGTGCTGAATGTGATTGCAAAAGTATGCATGTGTGGATTTCTGTATTATGTCCATCACTGTTACACATTACCACAAAATCAGGGAAGTCACCAGAGTTTCATAACAGTACTTATTTGAAATAAAATTATAGTTGTGCTTTTATAACCTTTTCTGAATCTCATGAAGTATTTTGAGGCATAAATCTTGGTGTGCCCCTCTTGGTCCAGAGTTTCATCACCAGAAAGCACACCTGGCCAAGTCTGTTATGGAGTAGAACCCCATAGCTTAGTAAAACACCATCACTCCAGTACCTGTCTCTAGGTTGCAATTTGATTTTTCCAGGAAAAATGACATCTGTTTGCACTGAGAGCTATTATCCATGATCTCACCCTCCCATCTTCCCAAATTGAGTGTCTGTCTTCCACAGCAAATTTTCACCCAAAACATCTATCCTGAGCTGCCTTTTAAAAGATTTCTTTAGCTATTATTTATATTTACTGCCTTCCCTGACATTTCTTCTGGCATTGAATTAGTGTTGACTGAGATTCCCAGCATGCAAAATTTGGAGAGCTTTGTCCAACCACCTCAAAGACGCATTTCAGCTTCAAGATCAGAAAAAATCTCTATGAAACAGGCCTGTCACAGTTAGACCTGTTGTAGTCTAACTCTTTGGGGTGCAGGATTAAGCTCGCCACAAATCTGACATACCCTTGCCTTTGTTCTTCTTCCTCATTGTTCTTCCTTCTGGTATCTTTGTCAAACATTGCCTCAGGTCTATTAAAAGTGAAAAAACATTTCATGCTGTACTGAAACAGCAAATTTTATTTGTTTGTCATTTAGCAGCAAGGAAACACTGCGGAGAATAATCCTACCAAGGATTACAGAGTATTTTGACAAGTAGTAAGCTCTCAGATTCAGCTAAAGCCTCCTCCTTTCCAGGCTCCTCAATAATCCTGGTTTAGGCCAGCAGAGTAATTAAGATGTTGCAGGAAAACAGAGTCCACAAAAGGAAAGATAAAGATGAATTTGTAAAATTCAAGAGCAACTGCACTATGAGAAGAAGCAGAAAATGAAAAAAAACCCTGTGCAAGTCCTGAGGAAGTACTGTTTGAGGGAGACAAATTGTTCTGAAAAAATTCTCAAATCCTAAACTCTTGAATAGAGCAACTAATCCTCCTTTACCGCGCACTAAAATTCCGGGTGTTATATACAATAGTTATTAAAGAAAAAAACTACTGTTTATTCTCTTCAAAATGCATGTTGTATAAAGGCTGAGGGAAGAAACTGGTATCAGCAAAATAATTCTGAGAAAGTCAAAAAGTCTGCCTTTATGTAGAAATTTGCCAAAGGAAAGCATGCATTTGGAGCTCTTTATCCCCAAGTTCTGGTTATGGTATTCATCCATTCTTGACACATTTTGTAGGGGTTGCTTCCAAATGAGAAGATTTGATGCTAGATTCAGCATTAGATAGCTTAGAGTGTGATTACCAGCATTAAAATAAATCAAACAGGGTTATTTCTTGGGAAGCTGAAGTTATATCTAGCATCTGGACACACTACTCTCATTCGACTTTTTCATGCCCTTTCCAGTTCTTCAAAGAACCAGTGTAGTGTATCATTATTGCTGCTGGGAATAAAAATGATGAAAAGGGATAAAAGTATTTCTAGAAATCTTTCCTTCATTTAAAGCTATAAGAATACCAACAAACAAGCAGGAAAGAAGAAATAACATTTATGGTCCATTACGGTCTGATAGCTTCCACTGGCTTTCATTTGAGGGAAGATATTTCCTGACTTTTTTATTACTGCTTATTGGTAGCATTTGATAGCACAATAACAATAGTCACTGGTGGTGTGTAACATACCCAGAAACAATCAGCAGACCAGTCCAGGGTTGGCTCTCCTGCAGAGAATCACATTGTTTTTCCAGAGAACACATAAATAGGTATGCTGCTGCTCTGATGAATCCAACACCATGGATCTGCCTGCATTCTTGGTGAACTCAAGTATGATGCAGGTCCAGTAAATGATCTGTGGGTCTGGGGGAAAAATCCTCTCAAAGTGAGGGTGGTGCACGTTGCCAGGCCATTGGGGGGTCACTGAATGGCCCAAGCATAAGTTACTAAGAGAAATTGTCCTTGACAACCTTTGGGAGATCTGCTTGTCAAAGACGATTAAGGAAAATCTCATATGAAGGCATTAAGTCTATAAGGGCTATTCTTTCAAGGGTTTTATTTTATCAAAATAAAATAGGAACAATACAGAGGATTTGAAATGGCAAATAGGAGGGCATAGTTGAGGAACCAATGAACCTGAAGAAAGGGGATTAAAAAGAGAAACTAGGAAATATATTCTTGTATTGTAAAAAAATTAGAATTTACATTTCTGTGCTATTAAAAATTGTTGAAGCAGAGTTTAGTAGGATCCAAAACTAAACTGCGTGTTTATGTGGAAGAAACTTGGAATAGTAGAACTTTGGAATTTAAGGCTAACAACAAACAGTTGGGAAACTGCAAATCATTGAGTTTGGGGACTTGTTTTCATTGCCAGGAGGAAAGCTTCTGAGGAGAAAGATCATCTCATAACTCTCTCTTCAACATCAGGCCCCCTTGTTGGTAATCTCTAAACATCTGGTACTTAGCATTACTGTCAACAAGATTTCAGTGAAGTGAGCAGCCATGTGATGTAATGTGGGAATTTGCATGAGAGGAAGGAACTCCAAAAAGTATTTGGTCTTAAGCATGCAATTGCAGCTTCAGTGTCAAATTGCCCATGTGACTTGGTTTGTCTGGCCAAAGTGATAGGTAAAAAAACCCAAAAAAACCCTTAGTGGAGGTAAGGCTGAGATTTTAATCAGTTTAGCTTGATTCTTTAAACATGTTTTGCAGCAGTATAGCCATCCCAGCTGTATTGGCTCTGTCTGAGATAGAGTTTATTTTCCCACAGTAGCCCTCACAGTGCTGTGCTTTGCAGTGCTATCTAGAAAGGTGTTGGGAACACACCAGTGCTTTGGAAACTGCTGAACAGCAGCAGCACTGTCTCCCCACGTTGCCTCCATCAATAGGCTGGGAGTGTGCAAAGTCCTGGGCAGGGACACAGCTAAGCCAGCTGACCTAAGTTAACCAAAGTAAATTTCCATCCCAAATGATGTCAGCTAAGTTCTAAAAGCTAAGGAAAGGAGGAGGCAGTTGTTATTTACAATATTTGCCTTTCAGAACAACTGTTCCCCATGCTGAAGCCCTGCTTCCTGAGAAGTGGCTGAACATCCCTTGGAAGTAAAGAATAATCCTATGTGTTTTCTCTTTGCTTGTGCACACACAAACTTTCTGTTTTGCTTCAGTAAACTGCCTTATGTCAACCTGTGAGTCATTTTCCCTCAGATTTTCTTTCCCCTGTCCAGAGTGGCTTGGTGGATGCCTGGTGTCCAGCCAAGGTCTACCCTTCACACAAAGTTCACAGGCCAAACTGCTTATAAGCCACTGTGTTCACAGATCAGGAAAAGGTTCTTCACCCAGAGGGTGCTTGGGCACTGGAACAGGCTCCCCAGGGCACTGGTCACAGCACCAGCCCTGATAGAGTTCAGGTGTTTGGACAAAGCTCCCAGGAACACCATGTGGTTCTGTGATTCTGTGATAGCAGAAGGAAGCTGTAATAGAAGCAATGGTTTGCACATGAATTTAGAACTACACAAGACACAGAGCAAACTTTTCTTGGGAAAAAATTACTTTGATCTTTGCGTTGTAATATTTTGCATTTTTGGCAAATGCGGCAGTGTGGAATATTTAGTGTTGGCTCCTGAAAATGCCTCAGCCCATGCTAGTCAGGAGAGAAGATTTTAGTTTACATTCCAAATAACCATGTAACTCTTATGTTCTAGTTGGTTTATATTCAGGCAAAACTTGCTTTGTGAATAAAACCAGTGGTGCCTAACCTACTCTTAACTTTTGCATTTACCTCTTCACCTGAGCTAACATGAGACGTTTGGAAGTTTATAAATATCTGCTCCCAGCATTTTCTTCATGCATCCTTTTAATTCAGGCAGGAGTCCTCTGTGATGTTCAGGTCCCACCTGTACAGCTTGTAGCTTTTTCAGATCACTGGAATCTTTCTCATGTACACATCTCCTCAAGCTAGTTCCTTATCCCCTTCCTTTGTCCTTTCTGTTCTCTGCCCTTTCTCTGTCTGGCAGAAGCCTCTTTTCTCTTATTTTTGTGTGTCTTAAAGCAGCAAGCTCTGCTTCATGCAGGTCCACAGTCACATAAGATCCAGAGGCAGCTTAGGGAATTTAGGCAGACTGAGTTCCTGGGTTCAAGGGTGTAAATCTTCTTGTCCCACCTCATGTTTTCTATGGGTCTCTCTGTTAGCACTTGAATTTTTAATTCAATTTCACTGAAGTCAGGAACATGTCTTGAACGGCTTCATCCTCAGCAGTGTTGTGCAGTTTGGTGCCCATCTCCTGTAGAAAATGGGAGATCCATAAAATCCATGTGGCTGAAGTGACTGCAGGGTGTACCACACATTCACATGTACACCTGCTTCTGTGGTCTCACAAGGGTTTCATTTGTCTTGGATTATTTTTTCCTGATGTAGGAGGTAATGCTGCCATCCTTGAATCCAAACACCCACAACCTCAAGAATTTCCCAGAATTTCCAGTGTGGATGACTTAGTCCCAGATGTTTTTATCTTCAGGAGAGGGGTGACCCACCAAGCACTGTCACCATCGTGGCTGTGTGGCTTTGCAGCAGTGAAAGGAGAATTGGTTTGATCCAAGGGAGCTCCACTGCAGCCCAAAGGAGGGGATGCCTGCCCTGCCATCCATAGGCTGCTTCCATGAGGCAGTCCCTGGATGAAAGGCAGGTTCCTGAGGGGCTCTACCAGCAGGGTCATACTGATGGCTGAGAGCTGCTCCTCTTGTCCCTTTCAAAGGTTGTCCCTTTGTGTTTAAAGCCTCCAGCTCTCTGCTGCTTGGCACCAGGAGCGTGAAGGGCAAGTCTGGGCCTTTGGAATAACATCAGCACTGAACCATGGGCAGGACTAATACCTATTTTAAGATCTGTTTTTATTTTAAGCTTTTAATTGGGTATTTTTGACACAGTGAAGGTGCATTGTTTACAGGACTGATAAGAGAAAATTGAGTCTCTCACCTTTTGCATATGAGCATGATTCATCTTTGGAATTGTGTCCTAAAAAAGGACACTGCATTAGGGTGATGCATGTCACCACTCTTTTCAAGGCTCAAGTTCTGCAAGAGGTAAGTTTTAATTTTAGAAGAAACTTTTCCAGTACTGAAACTGTAATGAAGGATTTGGACCAGATCCAGAAAAGAAGAAGGCATCTACCAGTTGAGTGCAACAGTGCTTATCTTTTAGAGTGCATGATCCAGGCAACCTGGTCCAAACCACAGCCCTGTATCTCCAGTTCCTCTGCAATACCTTGCAAAAGACAGGAGACATGAGGAGATACATGCTTAATGCTCTACCTACACTAAAATATGCCCAAGGTTCCACTTCTTCCTGTGGAAACTCTTTGCTCTAAAGAGAAGTCTATGAGAGGATGTAATGTGCAACAGAGAACAATTTCTCTGCAGGAGGTTGAAATCAGGAAAGATGACATTAGTTCCCCTGTAGATCAGCACCCCGTTTATGAGGAAACCAATTTTTCATCTACTATATCAGATAGCTCTGTCAAATTTCCAATGTAATGTCCTTGTCCTTTACCAACTTCTTTGAAGGGACTTTGTTATATTAAGAATCACCCCAAATTCAGATAATTCAGATCCAATTTAACAAGCAAAGGCAACTCTTTGCAAGACAATGAGGAAACTTTCCTGGTGGGTATTATCTGTGCTCACAGGGCAGAGGATCATAGCTGGAACCTACTTCCTCTATCTTTTTTTTTAACTTCTTTCTTTTATGCAGTTTTTCACAGGTCACAATCACTACAGAATTTATTCTGTAAAAACCAGTATGAAATGTATATTTCTTCAAATTTAATAGAAGCTGCAGTTGCAGTGGGACTGTGAAGAGAGGTCAGAGAGAAAATGAAAGGGTGAAAAAAAGGACATAGCAGCAAATGGAAAATGCAGGGGAAAAATAAGACGAACTGAGTAAATTGAAGAAGGACTTTGCAAAGGCAAAAGAACAAAGTCAATTTTATAGGCACACTTAAGTTCCACATCACTGAATTATGATGAGACTTAGATGAAACTTCCCCCTTGATTTCCATCTCGCTTAGCGCCCATAATGAAATGGCATTGAGGCTTCAGGAGGACCATTTGGGCCTTGCAGGGAGTTTCTGGCTCTTTCCTGTAGACACTTGATCAGCTATAACATTACTGCCAGAAAACAGCCTGGGCTGCTTTCCCAGAAAAAAAATATGAAAACTGTTACTTTTTGGGTGACTTTTCTGTGTAGGTAGAGCATCCTGAGAGCTGAAGCAAAAATTTAGGGACATGAAGCTTTCTATCTTCAATAACAACAGCACAGCACAACAGAGATATTTGTGCCACCTGGCTGGGCTGCGCCCCACTGCACAAACTTGTTTGGAAGGGCTCTTCCTACCATAAGGAAGCAAAAACTTGAGGTTTAACACTAGAGGCAAGAGCTGGGGAAGAGTGAGTTATCAGGAAACACAGGGGGGAAAAAAATAAGTTGATGCTTCTCAAGTAGGGATGGTATTTATGCTGGAGCGTGAGGTCGGTGTCAGGGGCCAGGTGAAGGAAGCCTGTGTCTCACAATTACTCTTGGATCTTGTTTCTCAAGGCTTGTTTGGTATTTCTGCAATATGAGAAATCCTTTTGAACCTCTGCGTATGCGTTTGCTGCAGGAGTGTGACAAAAAGATGCTGAAATTGGCAGCCCAGCAGGGTCAGAAATGTTCCAGGGCAAATCTAACACTTGAACAAACCAGCTGCAATAAATTGATTTGTGCAGAATGAAAATGGAAGGAAAACATTGTCCTTTTTGAGGCTTTTGGTAGAGTTTTTCCCCATCTCTTCACTCATTCCTGAGACTTACATTCACAGGTTAAGATATTTTCCCTTCCTAGAGCCCTGTTTTTCACTTTTCCTTGGGTTTCATTTCATTCTACCCTTTATTTTTCTAACTCTGATCAGACTTTACCTCTGACCATAGACCTCAAAATCAAACTGTTTTTCCAAGAATAAAGCACTTTTCATGTCTGCTCCAAGGCTCACATTATGTTCAGCCTTCTGATAACATGCAGCTTACTAACTGCTATTGAATTAGTACAGAAAAAAGACTAATATATTCTGAGAAGTAAAAATGAAGTTTGTCTGTATACGAAAAATTAATACAGATATGGCTAGCTGATAAATTCTGCACAAACTGAATGTAGACTTAAAAGCATACATAATTTCTCTTTAATAAAAATGGATATGGGACACTTCATGAGATTTTAGCTCCCAGTTGACTTTAGAAGTTAAAAGATCAGTTGCATAACTCCAGAGATGCATTTATCCCAAAGGATGACAAGTATATTACAGTGTCTTAAATCACAAGAAAAGCTCTGGTCTGGTCTGGGACTCCTAAGTGCTCAAAAAGAAATTAAAGCTGTAACGTGAAGCATCAAAATTCTTCTGTGCTCTTCAGAGGTTTGCTTTGCTCTGACACCCAGTTTGGGTGGGAGGACTACCAGCAGTGGGAGAGGCAAAGAGAGTCCCACAAACCTGATTCAACTTGAGCATCTGTCCATTTGTACCTAGCAAGGTAATAGCAAGGGTGAATGTTCCTCTTGCTGTTCTGTCAGCTGGAGTTTTGAAAGGTGGTTTTAAGGCTTTGAACTGTCTGCAGAGAATGAATCATGCTGTACTGCTGGGGAGTCCAAAAGTCAGCCACAGGGAAGTTTATACTGAATACAGGTTCACCCACAGCCTGTGACATAACAGGGAAGTTGCACCCAAGGATTGGTAATTTCTGCCCTGCTAAAATGCTGTGTTTCTGACACAGCTTGTTGTTATTTCTTGGCTTTTCTGCTGTTCAGAGGAGCCCTAATCACACAACAGGACTGGGTACTGCACAAACTGCATAAAGGCAGCCAGGTATAATACAAAACAAGACCATGGATAACTGTATTCAGAGACTACAAAAAGCAGTGAGATAATATAGTTTTTCAATTGTCTTACTGCTGTCAAGGTGGATTTTTTAAGACACCCCCATAAAAGGAGAACTTTGCCTTGTCTGGCTTGGATGATGTACTTGTAGTTGTGGCTTGAACTGGATGTAACTGTCTAAATCACTGGCTCCCTGTAATCCCTGGAGATAAATGGAGCAAAGAAGAGTAATTGTCTCTCTCTGGCCAGTGCTGAGCTGCTCAGGACATGTCTTAGCCAGGGCAAGTCCAGAGCTATTTTGCAGAGTGGCTTCTCGTGCAGTGAAAAGTGTTTTTCCTGTGTTCTCTCCCATAACTAAGCAGCTGATGGTGCCCAATGAGTGAATGAGATTCCTGTACCAGTAATCCTGCAGTAATGGGATGGGATTGGGCAGGAGAGATTCCCACCAAGGCCAGCTATGCTGTTCATCTGCATGCACAACTAACCAGCCTCAGTAAATGGCTCTCTCACAGAAAATTGCTGAATATCCAGGCTGTTTTCTGTGGTTTCCAATTCCAATTAATTCTTGTGAGGCTGTGATATTATTTTTTTTTCTGCTCTGTAGCATTTCACTCTGGCATCTCAAGTGTGAAAATACAAACATAAGAAATGCCATCCTAGGCAGAAAAGGGGTTTGTGTTACGTTGTGCTCTGAGCTCTGTGGTGGGAAAACAGCTTGGGGAGAGCACATGCCACAGAGCCTCTCCTGCCACTGCCTTGAACTTCTCCAGCTTCCCTGCCTACTCCCCTTCCCATGCATTAATGATCCTGCTCAATCCCTCTTTAAACCTGCTGGTGCTGCCTGCTCCCACCACATCCTCTGCACAAAGAGGGACTGGTCTGACCTCCCAGGGCCTGAACTGAATGTCCTCCCCTGCTGTGGCAGGTCTCAGCAAACAACAGCTCATCCTTCCCCTTCCCACTGCTGTCCCACTGCTGTGCCACCAGCACAGGCACGGGAACATGTCCCAGCAGCTTCCATCCCTTCCTGCCTTGGGCCCTGTCCTGAACTTCACCAGCCACAAGCTCCTTTCTGCAGGTGCCTGAGCAGCAGCTGAAAACACCCTTTGTGGGAGATCTCCCCAGGGACTTCTCAGATTTGCTCCATTTTCAGAAGATGATGTGATAAGTTCCATTAGTTGATGTTGTGCCTAAATGTCTAAGATATCTGAAACTGCAGCCTATCTATTTTTACAAAAATTCAACGCTGCAACAAGAATATCCAGTGGCAACCTCCACTGACTAGATGTGTTGGTAGTCTCAGAGTACAAAACTCAGCTATTTTCCCATTAAGTGGTCTTCAAAATGGGTACGTGTAAAATTCTCCTTCTTTTGCAACACCACCAATATAAAACAGGTACATGACTTCTAATGCAAGCTGCTCAACTTCCATGTCTGATCTAAGGTAACCATTTGATCTTTAGCTTTGTTGAACTTTACCAGACAAGAAAACATTTGTGAGGAAATTGAAGTAATTTGTGGAGCAAATTGCACAGCTCACCTGTGCAAAGTTTACAGCAAAAATGAATGGAGATAAATCCTATAAATCAGTCAGGAAGGTCTTTTAAATTATTAAAATATTCTATGCTTTCAATTGCCTTTTTAAAAAAATTATTTAAAAGCTGCAGAACATTTAAATAACAAATGCATTTAAATTAAGGCATAATTTTTCTATTTACACATTCATTTACAAGCCCCCTTCTATTGAAGCTTACAATAGTTTCTAGGTTCTTGTATAGCTTTTCAATGCTATAAATATTTTATTGTGTTAGTAATAAATATTTGTTTATATACTGGGAATTCACCTGTGTATTTAAATGCTGTTGTAAAGATACAACTAATAAAAATGCAATTTTTGTGCTTTCCTCTATTGTCAGGAGACTCAGCAAGCTGTTGTGCTTTTTTTAGTCCTGAATACTGATTTCCGTTCTGGCAAAGACTTTGTTAAGGAAAATAAGGTTGGTGTCAGTGCATGGGAAGAGCTGGCAAAATGCTGACAAAGTGAAATGCATTTATATTTGAAAAGCTATATATTTTTAGATAATGCCATTATTCTCTGAGGCCCAAAGATTTGGAATCAGGGAACATTGCTATCCTGCTTCCAAGCACAAAAAGACAACAGTTACTGAATTTAGCCTTTGGATTATGAAATATCAACACCTTACTTGTAACTACAATAGAAGATGATAAGACGCAGAGCAAAACAAAGGGAGTCCTTTTTTAAGTTTCTAGGAAAAAAACCAATTGTTCTCAAATAAGAAAATGCCCTATTTGGTGAAGCATTGAAAGCAAAAAAACTATGAAGAGATGGGTGTGACAGGGTGTGACACTCACATGTGTACCATCAAATGTCTTCTACATCATCATTGCTCCCTTTTTTTCTATTTCTTGGGTTATATTTGGAACGAACTCTCTTTTTGTCAGTTTGTGTGTGTATCTAATGCTCAGAAAAGGCAGGTTAAGCTTAACAGCATTCTTTACTATAGTATAGATAAAGAGCTTTTAATGGTTGTTGGAACGCTTTGTGGCCCATCAAAATCCGCCTTTGTAGTTAAGATGAAAATCTTAGGTGCACTCAAGTGAAACAGAGAGAACCAGCCATCCCAGCAGAGGTTAATGGAGCCATTTATTTTTTACTTCAGATGATGTCTAAATACAGGCATCCCTTAATGCACCCATATCTTTACCTGAGGGAACTTGCAGAATATATTTCCACAGGATTTATGCATGAGTTTGGTCAGGGCTAAAAGTATTTTGGGGTCTAGTCAGTCCTAGTGACACCCTTGATAAGGTCTCTCATATGAAGATGACCTGGAGTTCTTTTTTCTGAATATCTAGTGCTGGAGGTATTTGTATTCATACCTTTCTCTCTCAGATTCCAGTAGTGGAGTGCAACAAATATCTGCTTGCCTCTTACAGCACACGAGCTTTAAAAACCAACAGGATGAAAAATAGATCTCAACAAACAGCATATTCTGAATATTTCAGCTATTTGTAAACAGTCTCTCAAATTTTAAAGTGTTGGTCATGGATGAAGAGGTTTTGCTAATTAACAACCTGTGCTTGTTTTGCAGCACAGTGCAGCTGCTGCATAAATGCTTCGTTACCAACATTTTGCTCATTTTCCTGCTTCTGGCTCTCTCAGCAGTTACATGCATCTGCCTTGTATCCAAACCAGCTTAAAAACTCTTACTTTAGATGAGATTGCTTTCACTTTAAGGGAGATTAGGTACACTTTTGTACCTCAGGAGCATGGTTTATTTTCCTCAGCCATCTGGACACAAATTTTTGAAAGGGATTTTTGGTGTCAGTTTTGCCTCCCTTCCATATATGCTAGTTTGGATTTTGGTGTTGTCTGCAAGGTACATACAAAATGTACCAAAAAAATCACAAAATGCATCAAAAATTATTTTGCTTTGTGTGATACTACTGTTAGCCAGTCCATCATCTACAAATATTCAACAAATAATATTAAAACCAGGTGTCACTCATTTATCTTCCATTACAAAAAGCCCATCTGCTGTGAATTCCACATCTAAATGTTTTAAAGTTTAATAGAGTGTGGTAACACTGGTAACACCCATGACTCACAGCATAGCATTAAAAAATAATAATGATGCTCAAAGATGTTTTAAGGGAAGGATTCATTGCTGATGTTGAGGCTGTGGAGAGAATTATAAACTGCCTTTTCTAACCCACGCTGTGGCCAGGGGAAACTGGCCTATGGTTAATTTATGTGGTGTGTGTTGAGGTAGCCCAGGCAGTAGTAAGGGCTTTAGAAATGCAGGAAGTAATAGCAGGTAAATTGAAAAGTGTCTGTTCTGATTTACTGGAAAAGAAAGAGATAAAGAGAAGAATGTACAAATGAGGACATATTCTGTGAAAGGGGGTCAGCCACAGGGTGAGATCTCGGTGTCACCATGGGTGCCACCAGCCTTGTGCCAACAGGACAGCCCTGGCTGTGGCACCTTCTGCAGCTGACCCATCTCCTCTGTCCTCCCCTGTCTCTCTCCAGCCCACTCTTAATACAGACCCTTGTGAAATGTGTATTGGAAGCAGCATTCTGCTGTTTCATTTTGATCTTCTTATATTTTCTTTCCCTCAGTGTTCAAGGGAAATCTTTGTTGCAGTGTAATTTGAGTGCCATGGCAGCTGGAGCGTGAAAAAAGAAGTATGTATGTGTATATGCACTTGAATTGGCAAAAAAAGGAGACTGATTGGCACTGGAAATAAGTTTCCACTCATGAAGATATTTATTGATAAATCAGATCTTACAAATATCATCCAGAGTTTTTCAGGAAAACTCATGAGCATCATATTTTTGTATAAATTGTGTATTCTCTAAGCATGCTATGTAGCTCTCACAGTGTCCACTTCTAAAAAGATCAGAAATGTCAAACAGCATTGAAGTTTAATTAAGATAACGATGTTCTAATTGTGCAAACTTGCCATAGGTATTTCTGTCTGTAAAGGTCTGATGCATTACTATTTCCAAGACCTGATAGATACAGAAAGATGTTACAGAATAATAGAAATGCAGGCATGGGAAAGACTTAGGTCCATTTCACTGCACTGACAGAGAAAATTAATGGCCTAAATCACATCAATTAAAAATACATTTAATCAAACAAAGCAGTATTATTTATCCAAAAATTTGTCTCTGAAGTTTTTTGTACTTCATTAATCCATCATTTAAACTGCTCCAGTTAGGAAGTAGAAATAATACCATGCAGCTTAGTCAGTGAGGTGCACACAATAAGTAAAGTATAATTATGCATTTTGATGCTTTGCTTTATGGCAGCTGGTATGTCTGCACATTCAGGTGGATATTGAGCACAGTTTGAAGCAGGCAGAGTCTCTTTTGGAATAGGGCAGCACAAATACACGATGCCATTCCTGAGGTGAAACAAAGCCAGGCTGACTGGTGAGAAATCCTGCCTTTCTGTAGGTCAGTTTCCCTCATTGATCTAACAACAGGATCATCATTAGCAGATGTTTAATTGGCTTGTCGAGATAGCAGCTACAAGAGTAGTTCGAACACCCACAGAGGGCAACAGAGGGTGGAGTTGAAACTCTGCCTGTGGGCAGCTGGGGAGTGCCTGAAAAGCTCGGGGTCTTATTGAACTTGCACCACCAAGGCTTTGAGGGTGGTGTGTTTGCTGGAGTGGGGCCTTCACACTGCAGACCCACAGGTCAAGCATCCCAGAATTCAGCCAGCCCTGTTACCTTGTGCTCCTCTGGTTGATGGGCACTTGGTACCCTCTGTCCCGGACAAACCACAGTGCATATGCAAATGAGTGAGTTTTGGAGGTAGAAATACTTATTATCTCAAAAATCTAATGTGGTAATTGGTGTCCATGAATCCCTGTTACCACTGAAAAGTTGTTCAACATAAATATGACAACTAGATTTTGGTCTGACTTAGCCTCCTCACCCCAATTCTATAGCAAAAGGAAAAAAAAAGAGAATATAATAGAATAGTTCAGTTGCAAGGGAACTACAGTGATCATCTAGGCCAATTGTCTGGAATATGAGTATGAATTTAACCTCTGTAAATTGATCTGTCTGGTCTATTTTCTAATCTGTATATTTATTTTTACAGCATTCTGCAGTGTTGCATTCACAGTTCAATTACTCATTCTGTAAGGGGGGAAAGAATCTTTTCCCTATAAACATCCTGCTTGATGATTTCCCAGTATTTCACTTCACAGTTGTGTTACTAGAAAAAGAAAAAATTTCATTCCCTATGCACCTTTTTCATGTCCTTCTGGATAACATTGTCATCAGTCTCAGCAGCACAGGAGCATTCCTAGTGCTGTACCCAGCCTGGCTGTGAGATGAGGCACAGGCTCTCCTGCAGCACAGCACAGACAGACAATGAGGGTGGGATCCTCTGCTGAAATGCAGCTCCTGAGCAGAGCACAGGGACCTGTGCCAAAGCTTCCCACATTTTTCTTTGAAGCTGGACACCTGCAGCCTTTATAACCTTGTCTGACCCAAGCAACTAAACCCCAGAGATGAGGGAAATCCGTGATACAAGGAGAGGCAAAGCCCCCAGCTACTGCCCTCTGAAAAGTCAGTGTCATGTGTAAGAGTATCACAGTGCTGGATAATGTCATGGTCCTTTTCTGCTACCTGAGCCATGAAGGACACAAACTTGTATTTATTACTAGACCTCAAACAAGCCACTCAACTCATCCTTTCTCTAGCAGCTCTGCCTTGCTGGGCTAGCAGTTTGTCTTTGGAGCTGATGTGCTCTGGCATGGGTCAGAGGGATGGTTTGTATGGCTGCTGCCTGCCTCTCCATTAACTCCTTTTCCTTGGGAGATTTCTATTTCCACTGCCCTTCAACATATGCCATGCAAGGAATCATGTAGCCCTAATTCACTACTCTAATCTGTAATTTGAGCCTTTGCTAACAGTTATGAAATTTTAATGAACATTGCTTTCTGCTACCCTTGAAGTAGTAGACACAGAAAAGAGCTGTTGCTGGTACAGCCATTGGACATGCCTAAGGAAGAAAAGGGGGAATTCTGCTAGAGAATTGCTATCTACAGCTGCTTACACTGGGCCATTAATGCAATACACTGCTGCTCAGTAATGCCATGACTGTATTTTACTCCATTACCATCCTCACCATCCTCCAGTACTTCAATTTAAACACACCAGCATCAGCTGTATGTGACACCACACTGATGCTGCATTAGCATGCATCTTCGTTCTCCACAAAGTTTTGAACTTAGGTGCCTAAGTCTTTACATATTGATTATTTTGGCAGACTATATTGTTCTACAATTTATCAGTTGATAACTTTTGCTGCCTCACAGACATTGTGTTTTCCCAACTGAAGAACCTTTGGCTGAGCTCTGGAAATATATGCGTTTCACAGAAATGAAAAGTTATTAAATCAGTACTGTGGGGGAATGCAGAGGAATGATCTGTTTGTAATTCTGGGGAAAACAATTTAGAACACTGTTTTTAAAGCTTAACAAAATTACTTAAAATCTTTCACAAAAACAACCAACCTTTTTCATCTGGTCTCCAAGGATTTTGTTTATCTTTCAGATCTAGTTGCTGCAAAATACTGATAATGCAGAAATTCCATGAGGCGTTAAATCTCCCTCTACCAGTGGCTTGCAGAATTAATCAAATTACCTTTTAAAGTTAATGCAGTCGGTGAGAAGAGTTTAATGATATTCAAAACCTTCATGGTAATAATTACAGATGAAGAGGGTCAGTCAGTTGAGAATTAATGCAAAAAGTGCACAGAATGATAATCTGCATTAATGTATCAGACCATGCAGAAGGCATTGGGAGAGTGAGCCATGAAAATAAAATTCATTTGCTTCCATTCAGAAGAGTGAAATAAACTTGCTTGTGTGAGAATTTGAAGTAAATGATGAATTTGAAATTTAAGCCATGCTAGAGAAGAGGTGGCAGGCTGAGAGAGGTGATGGAAGGGAACACAAGGAGAAGAGAGAATAAACAGGAGTTAATCTGGATCATCCCACAAAATTTGAAGCTGCCAGTCTTTCTATTGGAACTCAAAGACAGAAGCTTTTCCACAAAATTCCTTTACCCTGAGGCTCTTAATCTTTTTGATTTTCTGTATTCTGCATTCATGACTTTTCCACCTTTTTAGAAATGATCAAATATCCTTTGAGGGCAGGGTTTTAACTGTCCTTTCCCATGCAGTTCTTAGTTCTTTTGATACCAAAAAAGTGGAACAATCTCGAAAGGAAATTCTTAAATAATGTGTCCCCACTTAAACTGAGTCTGGGGAAGCTCAGGCTGCTCTCAGGTCTCACAGAAATGGCAGAGGAGCAGTCTGTGTCCCAGCAAATGTGACCTGAGACAATTGCCTCTGAGCACCTTGTCCTTCTGGTGGCTGTCATCAAAAACCACTGTCACCGAGGGTGTCACAGTTCCTGGTATGTGGTTTGAGATGCTGTACAGTGATGTTGCTGTCAGAGAAGGGTTACTCAGTTCTGTCTGAAAACAAGCCTCTATTGCAACTTGACTACACCAAATATTTTCAAAATTATAGTCAACTTTTGAAAATCTTGAGCATCTTGATCAGTTATTTCCCACTTACAACTTTCATCATGTGTATGTGACCTAAATACACCTGTTTGTTCTGTTCCTCTGAGAGACATTGTCAGTTGCTATCTTTTCCATACTATTAAATCAGCTCAGACATCATATTATAAATGCTTCCAAAAACTGAGGCAGTGTTGCTTTTATGGTTAATTGCATATTGAACTTTCAGTGTGCTGTTTTCACATTTCAAGCTTCACTGCATGTCAGCCTTCAGATCCTTATTTTGCATGTAAGAAGGGACTATTGAGTGTGCCTGCTGGGTCCCCTGTGGAGAACCTCTTTATATAGCACTGTGTGATTATGTAATTGGGCTGTAAGGGTGCAAACCATGTTCCTGCATAACTATTGCACTCTTCAGAACAGCAGTGCTCTACTTGCAGCAGCCAGAAAGTTGTGCTGAAAGTGGGTATTTTCACAGGCCCAAGTTGATCATGGGTGCTTTCTCCATTGCAATCATGGAATCTTTAGGTTGGAGAAGACCTTTAAGATCATCAAGTTCAACTGTTAACCCAGCACTGCCAAGTCCACCCCTAAACCATGTCCCTAAGCCCCACATCTAGATTTCCTTTAAATATCTCTAGAGATAGTGACTCCACCACTTCCATGGAGAGCCTCTTCCAATGCTTGACAGCCCTTTCAGTGAGGAAATATTTTTCTAATATTCAGTTTAAACTTCCACTGTGCAACTTGAGACCAGTTTCTCTGGTCCTGTTGCTTGTTACCTGGGAAAAGGGACTGACCCCCACCAGGCCACAACCTCCTTTCAGGCAGTTGTGGAGGGTGATAAGGTCCCCCTTTTTCTCCAGACTGAACAACTCCAGCTCCCCCAGCTGCTCCTCAAAGGATCTGTGCTCCAGACCCTTCCCGAGCTCTGTTGCCCTCCTCAGGACTCACTGCAGCACAAGAATGTCTGTGTTGTAGCAAGGGGCCCAAATCTGAGCACAGGATTTGAGGTGTGGCCTCACCAGTGCTCAGTATGTATCTAAAGGGGGAGTGCCAAGAAGATGGAGCCAGGCTCTTTTTGGTGGTGCCAACCAATAGGACAAGAGTCACTGCACAGAAACTGATGCATAGCAAGTTCCATATGAATATGAGGAAGAACTTCTTCACTGTGCAGGGGACCAAGCACTAGAACAGAGAGGGTCTGGAGTCTCCCTCAATGGCGATACTCCAGAACCATCTGGATGCAATCCTGTGCTCTAGGACATCCCTGCTTGATCTCACTGTGGTTTTTTTCTAGCCTGATTGATTCTGTGACTCTCAGTAGAGTAGGACAATCAGTGCCCTGGTCCTGCTGCCCACATTACTGCTGATACAAGCCTGGATGCCATTGGCCCTCTTGGCCCCCTGGGCACACAGTGGCTCTTTTTTAGCCACTGTTGACCAGCACCCCCAGGTCCTTTTCCATCAGGCAGCTTTGCAGCCACTCTGCCCCCAGGCTGTAACAAATCCTGAAGCTGTATCAGCTGTGGCAATGTGCCATCATTGCAACTCTGGTTCATCTCTGGAAGCTGCTTTAGTGCCCATGTTTTTCTGTAGGGGACCACTCTTTTCCTGTTGCTGCTTTTGTCCTCCAAGAGCACTCCCAAGAGAAAGCTGAGGAGCTTCTTCCAAGCCTTCCACAAATCTCACAGTGTGGCTGTGCCTCACCTGGGGCTGTTTTTCCTGCTTTATGGAGCAACTGAAGGACAAATTGAGCACATCACACTCTGGCTTTGTGCTTCAGTAGTCCCAAGTAGTGACATAAGGACATACATAACTGCAAAATCAGAGACTGAATATGGTTCAGCTTCATTCAGCAGAGCTGACCTTGCAGTAACACCTGACATATTGTCCCACAGAGAGTTTTAGTCAAAGCACTTAACAATGCTGCAATTCTTGTTTTTCTGCTGCATTACAAAGAAATTTGGCATTTTCTTTGCTTTCCTGCAAATATTTTTGTTTGCATGTTTGTCATTTGAGAATTGCAGATAATTGGTTTGGCTCTGTTTGATCTCACAATCTGGCAAATAAAAAAAAATTTAAAAGTAAATTCCCATGGTGTAAGCATTTCTTTATGAACCGCTGAGAAGCAAAAATTATTATAAAATGTTACAGTTAATCCCTTAGTGATCTTGACATTTGCAAAAGGAACAAGTGCTCAAATACTCTTTAAAGTCCTATGATTAGGGAGCATATCCAGCATAGGCAGAAGTTGTTTCAAAAATACCTGTTGGTGCTTTGTGTCACACATAGTTACATGGACAGAGGTTAACTCCCTCTTCTGTACTGATTTCGCCTGAAAGATCCAGTAAGATTTTCCAAATAAAAATTTGATATTTCCACTATCAAGTCTAAAGCCCTGCTTTGCAGTACTACCTGTAAGACACATCAAGATTTTCCTTTAAAACCATTTTTCAGTGGGCTTTTACCTAGGCTGAGACTCTGATGAAAACTGGCTGTAGACAGCATAGAGTCTTTTTAAAAAAACTGAGCATGGAAATAGTTTTAGCCAAAACTGAAAATTAAATCCATGTTTGTGATGCTTAATCCCAAGATATGCTTCAAACCAGTTCGAAATACATCCTTCCCTGTTCCCCACTCACATCACCTCCTTCCCAGCACTGTTTTGAGGTGGGTAAGCCAGGGAGGAGGGCAGTGCAGATTGGTTTGGTGTTCTGGTCCTGTGATAACAGAGGGTGTGAAGTGACCAAATATAAACATCTCCTTCTGTGTCATTAGTAACAAAGAGTTGATCTATGAGAAATTAGGTGCCCATCTTCTATTTGCTGCTGCCTGGATGGTGCTTTTCCCAGGGCAAAGCACTTTGTGGTGGCGGGGGCGTAACTTGCACAGAGAAGTGGCAGCAGCTGCTGTGCAGCCAGTTGGCTTCATGTGCTTCATAACTGTGTTGGAGAACCAAAGATCAGATTTAACAGCTTTAAAGCAGGTTTCAGAGTTCAGTGCTCTTTATTAAACCTCCTCACTGCTTGTGATAGGAATACATTAAAGACGGCCTTACACTTCGGTTGCGGAGGTTCCCTAGCTGCCCCAAAAATTCTCCTCAACAGCCCTTTGTTCTGAGCATGGGAAAGAAGAAAACTTTCAGCAATTTGCCTCTGCAAAGATCCTGCCTTCTGAGAATGCTTTGTGGATTTAACTGCTGACTTTGTGTCAGTGTTCTAGAAAATGCAAAGGTAATGCTTTTGGCCAGGTGTTTCTCACTCATGCCCTTTCTGTCCCTCATTGGGGAGTTTCTGTGCATCCCAGGGATGTTACAGGGTGGCAGTCCTGGCACATCAGGCAGGTCTGTGCAGGCAATACACCCAGGGTTCATAAATCCCAGCCAGTACTTGGCTAATTCCTCCCTTCAACTGCAACTGGAAAAGGACAGTGAACATCTGTCCTGAGAAAATCCATCCAACTCCAGCCTTCACAGATTTTAATGGTTAGCTCAGAGTTCTGTAGCTTGGTAGAAAGTCACAGCCTCAGCAGAACATCACAGGGCTATCAAAGTTCAGGTGTGCTGGTAGGGCCCTGGAGGGGATTTTGTCTGTTCAGACACAGAGTGGGCACGTTTGGATTTATTAGTTTCTCAGTTTCAGTTCTGACTTGTGCATGGCCATGACAGCATGTACATTTTGTAAAACATAATGCAAGCTCTTTTAACACTTAAACACTTTAACAGTGTGTGTCAGTCTTGCCCAGGGCTGAACCTGTAATGAAAGCAAAACCCATAAGCTTTCTTCTACCTTCCCATTTCTCATTTTCAGCAGGTGTTTGATCCCAGCCCTGCCCTTCCCCAGTGCCATCTGCAGTCCCTGTGCAGCTGCTTCTGCTGCCTTTCATTTGCTGAACCCAGAAAGTCCATTTTCTTAGTGTATGATACATATGCCTTTTGGCATCAGTCAGAATCATAGATTCATAGAATAGTTTGGATTGGAAGAGACCTTTAAAGGCCATCTAGTCCAACAGCTCTGCAATGAGCAGGGGCATCTTCAGCTAGACCAGGCTGCTCAGGGACCCATTCAGCCTGACCTTGGATGTTTCCTGGGAAGAGGCATCTCCACCTTTCTGGGCAACCTGTACCAATGCTTTACCACCCTCATAGTAAAAAAATTCTCGCCCTTGTGTAGTCTGAATCTGCTGTCTTTTAGTTTAAAATCATTACCACTTGTCCTATAGCAACAGTCCTTATTGAAAAGTCTGTCCCCATCTTTTATGTAAGCCTCCTTCAGGGAGGGGTCTTTTCCAGCCTAATTCTGTGATTTGATGTCTAGCTCTGTTGTTTTATATAAAGCTTCGAGAAACCATAAATAAAATCATTTATCTATGGAGAAGAATACAGAAAATACTCATACACAATATTAACTGAAAAATAGCTTTGAAGGGAAAACTTAGGTGGTTTTTAACTGGTAGCTAATGAACAAATTGTCCAAGCCTGCTGAAGAAATGATCTGTGAGTAGGAGGGATAATTAATTTATCCCTTCCTCCTGAGATGTCAGCTGACATGCTGTGTTACAGCATGAGATATTCAAACTGTACAGTTTCAAGAACAATCCTAGAAAGTCACAAAGGGTCCAAAGGATGAGGTAGCTGCTCACTGGGCATTGCTGTACTTCACATCATCTCCAGTTTCTGCACTGGCAAGATCATGCTTCTGTGGTGAAGGTGTAGCTGGACTGCCTCAGCTGCAGAACCTGCCAGGCCAGGCTTGGAGACCTGAGCGCAGGAATGCTTGATGGTGGCCAAGAGCATGAGGGATTCTGAATTGATCCAAGCTCTGGTGATGAGCTGGATCTCTCACTGCTGCTGTTGTGCCAATGGAGACATCTCTGGGGCAGAGTGCAGTGGTGGGCTTTCAGGTCTTGTGCACTTGCATTTCCACAGAGCAAGCAGAGCTGCAGGCAGGTTTTTTGGGAGGCAGGTCAGACGGCCTGGAGCAAAACATGATACAGAGTTGATAGTCTGCATACCTTGGGTGCCTCATCTGTAAAAGGAGGAGAATATCTCCATCACAGGAACAGTTCAAAAATAATAAAGCTGTAAACCTACTATGGAAATTTCTATCATAGAAATGAACATTGAATTGTGCAAAGTACAGCTTTCCATGTCTTAATGTCCTTGAATTGTGCTATTCTTGACATTATTGCAGAGAGAGTTTGTGGTAGGGAAGTCTCTGTGTTGAATGACCATGTTCCAATAGCACCTGCTCAGCTGGCAGCTCACAGGTTTCAGGCCTTGAAAAACAGCTCAGGATTTGTTTTCATTCCTGTTCCAAATAATTGTGACTTTTTTCATCCCCCATGCAGATCCAGTACTTATTCTTTGGGAAATTATAAGAGCTCTGTTTGGGGCATTCCAACCTTAGCTACCCTGGATGATTCCCTTCCACTCCAGCACTGGTTTGCCTGAGCTGCAGAGGTGAAACTATAACAATCATGTGCTTTGTCTCTAAAATGAGGCAATATCACCACACTCTTCAACATGTGCATTCCTGAATCTCTAGATGTCCATACAAAAATATCAGTATTGTTGGGGGGTTTTAAAGGCCTTGCCTGTATAAGGCTTAAAAAACCAAAGTTGCTTTTTGCAATGTTGCAGCAAGTGGACTGCAAATCCCAAGAGAAGCCGTGGTTTTACAGGTAATGATGCTCCAAAGGTCCTTTCAGGCTTGAGTCTGTCGCTATAGGACACAAAATAAAACAACACACATGCTGGAACCTCCAAGGTAAAAAGAAGGGAAGTTTATTTTCTGACTCCAACATTTATAGACTTTCAAAAGTGTCAGTGCATTGGAGGATCAAAGTGCCACCTCTCCAATGACACTGGACAAACCAACAGCCCATCAAATTTCTCCTCCTCCAGTGAAGAATGTAAAACAATAATTATTTACATAAAAGCGCGCGAGAAAGTTCGTTACAAGAATGTAAACATCAGAAGGCTTAGAAGAACTTAGAAGAACAGGGAAAGTTGAGTCCTCCCACCCATCCCTAGAGGAGGAGGTTGTGTCCCTCCAGCCTGCTTGTGCCAGCAGATCATGAGGATTCACAGAGGCGCATGTTGGGCACGAGGCTGGAATTGTCATTCTCTGAACCACAGAGAACTGTCTGAAACCAGGGCACGTGCCCTGGTCACCACTGCTGTGAGCCAATCTCTTGTTAAGGAAAGACAACTTAGATATTTCCAAGATCCCCAGAGGCCTGGTGTTGTCCTTATAACTGGTGAGGCTGTTACATGGTTGGGTTATTGCATTTCCTAGGAGTATGGGATAGTGTTTAATTGCTCTGCTGTACCAAATATTGAGAATGTACAGTATTCAGTATATATATATAATATATATATATACAGTACAGAACATGGTGCTTGGCACTAATAGTTATAGAAAACAGTTATATCAGGAGGAAAACTTCAAAATCAAGTCAAGAGTCTGTGCTTATATTTTTGTTCTTAAACTAAGAATAAATTAACTCTCTGTTGGGCATGCTACAAAAATAAGCAGAATAAAAATGCATGCTTGCCTAACACTAAGCTTTCATCCTTATCTCTGCATATTGAAATTATGGATTCATTAATTCTCCATAGCCATGTTTTAATTTATTTTTGTGAACCATTTATTGCTCTGGAAACAAATGCCTCTTTTAAAGCAGAGAACTGACAAGGATTACCAATGACTCTGTGGATTTCCCCAGAATAAATTGCCAGTCATTTTTAGCTGCAATATTTTTGATTAACAGGTTATTTAGCATTCCTGTTCTTTTGATCTTTGGCTCTTCACTGACATTCTCAACAAGGCTGCAAGAAAAGATCACTTACAGCCATGTTATCTGGGGACCATTGTATTGGTAGTAAACAGTATACTAAATAAAACCCATCTGGTACAGTGGCTGAAACAAGAATAAGACTATTTATCAGAATAAACAAAAAGCATTAATTCCAGTTCCTGAAAAGAAACAACGGGAATTTAGCTTTGTCCAGGAGAGGATCTCTGTGTTCAGGGGAGATGCACACAGAAAAAAGGAATGTGGTGGAAAATTCTTCAGTCCCTCCCTTAACCCCTTCTTACTGACCAAGTGCCTTCAGTCCCTCCCTTAACCCCTTCTTGGGAGACCAAGTGCCACCATCCTGGCAACTTAAATAGCAGTAGTTACACCATGGTGAGGTTAAGTGGTATGGGCAAAGATAAAATAAGGAACTTAATCAAAGCTGTCACTTTTCCCCCCAGGGGATAAGCACCCAGTATTGTCATGGTGGTCATTTTTCATGTTCCTCAGTCTTACATTGTCACACGTGCACCCTGGGTTCAAACATGGATTTGAGGGATTTCTTCCTTCAGGATTGCAAGAAGGAGCAAGCTGTGGAGGAGAAGAAAAATGGCAGGGGAGGTACTGGAGGTACAAGTGTGCTTGTGGTAAACCTTTTCCTGTGAACCTACACGTATAGCACCTTTTTTTCTGTGAAACTGTAGAGAATCAGTTTTCTCTGCAGATCACTGGTGGTTTGTATGCATGAAAATGCAATATTTCTGGTGCAGTGAAGTGCTTTCCTGTGTAGTTTTACAAATTGCTTTGTTGTATTCATGTCTTTTTTTATTGCTTTATTCTCTTCTTAGGAAGAGAAATAAGGCAATTATGACTCCTCATAAGATGCCCACAAATCCCAACCTGCAAACCATAGAATTATCTCCTTTTGAGACCTTCAGGAATCTCAGTAACTCCAGGCTCATGAAGCAGCAGATCTTTTGGACACAACCCACAACCCAGTTACAAAAATGTCATGGGATGTCTACTCCATCCATGGATCCTGTGTTCCTGGGCTATCCTGCTTTCCCCATTAAAAATGCATGAGTTATTTCTACTTCTGGTTTTGCCAGATAATAATTTACAGGAATTAAGACTAAGACTCTTAGAACTACAATACTTGCCTCAAAAAATGCAAAAAAAAAAAAAAGAAAAAAGAAATAGATGGGACAAAAATCTCCCAATTGTGTGCATGTCTGCAAGCATGGATTAGAAAACTCCTGTGGCCCAGGAGACCAACAGGAACAATAGATACACCCATGTGCTCCTCCCTGGAGGAATGTTCTCATATCCAGTGTGAACATTCCTCCATCAGGACCTCCTCATGGACATGTTTTTTGTGGCTTTTCCACTCCCAGGGGCAGACAACCAATTTTTGGGGCAGAATCTGCATTTTGCAGCAAATATATAAATAATATGCAAGTTCCTGAAAATATTTTGTTTCTTGCCTTTGTTACATGTACTTAAATTCATGTTTACTGGAATCTGCAGTCATTGGTTTATCCAAAACCCCTGGCATCCCAGAAACATGCAGTGAAATGCATGAACACTGCTGTTTGGTTAGATTGACTAATTGTTCATAAGCTACCTAAAAACTCCCCCTTCCCTGCTGGATTCAAGGAAACACATTCTTTAGTATAATTAAACCTTTCTTTTTTCACAAAATTAGATCAAATAAATTCATACTGTCTGCTCAAGCAGCCCTGTCTCTCTTTGGCCTGGAGGAGGCTGAGTGGTTCTTTGCTGTTAAATGAGGTATTGATTTCCTATTTCTGCTGGCTGACATCCTGTCATAAGAAAGACTTTAATCAATAGATCATATGTCAGCTGTAGTTATTTCACATATCATATTATTATTAACATCATCATCATTTTTATTAGTTTGCATTTCTGCCTGAGCTGCTCTGGGGTACTACTGTGTCTTTCTGTTTGCTCCTTCCTCCAGCTCCTTTTCAGCACAAGAGACCTTGCAGCATAAACTCCCAGAGAATAAACTTGTGCTGCCTTATGCCAAAAAGCAGGTAATAAAATGAGGGATTAAAGGGAAAAGTGCCCTTTCCCAAAAACCTGCTGCTGCCATAAGCTTTCTGTGTCACCCTGAGTGAGCTGTTCCACTGTCCCTTCCTGGTTTTTCCTGTGCCAGATAAAATAAGAGTTTCTCTCCTTCACATTTGTGATTGCAGAACTTCTCCTGGCAGGGTAAGGGCATCATCCCTCTCCTATGTGGGCAGTGGGCTGGGTTCCCTGCTGCCCTCAGTGGCAGGTGCCCACTTTGCCCATTTTTGCTGAGGCCCCAGATCTGATCTCACCACAGAATTCTTGTACCAGAGCAGCCACACTCACCTGGGTTTTCTGTACATCCTGCAATGTAATGAACCAAAGGACACGTTCCCCTTTGTTCTTCTCTCCTTCATGCTAGTTTTTTACACAACTGTTGGCCTCAGCTGTCTGTTACACAAAAGTGGTTGAGAGCTGGATCAAATCCACATTTCAGGAGAGAGGCATTCTGCTGCCTGTATTGTCAACTCATACGCCTCATTTTTCACAGGATCTGTGGGAACTCCAGGCTGCTCAGATTGAGCCCATGTAATTTGTCACATCTCCTTTTCCCAGGCTTTTCTGTAGTGATGGATTTCTGTTGTGTCTAACGTTTTTCTGTCAACTTGCAGGTCCTTTATTGGCAAAAGGCACGTTTGGAATCTCTAGCAGAGGAATGGGGCACAAAAATTCTTTTCTACAGTTGCATTCTTTTTAGCTATGGTGTTCCTCTGCACATCTAACACATAATTGATGGCAAGCAGTTCTCTTAGAAAAAAGTTAATGTTTGGTTTGGGGCATTTTCAGAAGGTATGGATATTCAGTGAAAAATTATTCACCTTGCTTAGGATTTTTTTTTCCATGTAAAGGTTTATTTTGGTTAAGAAAACAGCAAAGGGTCATGTTAGGGTATTTGTATACTTGTATAATTAAGAATACCTAATTAAATCCTACATTTCAATAATTTTAAAAATTATTTGTGGATTTCATTCAAAATAAATTAGCTGCATAATGGATAATTTTAGGACATCTACTGATGAGTTTTTTAAGTTTTTTGCATATAGAATCATAGATATTTTGGATTCTAGTTGATGGCAATTCTGCTTTCTCATGCTTCTAAGAGGGCAATGCATAGTTCTCTGAAATACAGAGAAATATTGCACAACATCTGACCTTCAGGTCTTGAGAGACAAAGTTATCCAAAACATAAAGCTTTGCACCAGAACCCTCAGCAAGTCTTATGATGCAGAAGCAAATCCTTTCATTCTGCTGTATGCAACCAATAGTTTAATGATTAAATATTTTGGTTTCGGGCTGTTTAAAATTCCCATTTAAATGACAGAGAATATAAGCATTTTAAATTCTTTGACTTAGGAAGAAAATAGGAGCTAGCAAGATCCCAAGTTATATCCTAAGAAACATTAAAGTGCTTATACATAATAGAGATTTTACTTTGTATGTGAAACAGTACATTATGTACTCATCCTACATTTTCACAGTTTGTTTTCAATATTGGACTGCTGTTTCAATGCAGTCATGAAAAACTCTCTGTGATTTGATGTAATTAGGCTCTGATGAGAGCTAATGGACAGATAAAATACCTTTTGACAGCTTTTCAAAATTCATGGAGAAGGGAAAATACCCATTCTTTTTACATATATTCATCTATGAGTAACAGTTTTGATTATGGTACTCATAACTGGGGGAGATGCTACCACATCACATACACCACAATTACTCTCAATGAACCTATACAAGGAATTAATCTCCTCAGACTGAAAAAGGAGTCATCTGACATTTTAGCTTTTCAACATTCACTCAGCCTTCAAAATCATACCTTCACAGTTTTCCTTCTAACTTTGCAATGAACCTTTCCTAAATTCCCTGAAATTCTTCCTTTCTCTCCACAAACTGTTTACTTGTGAACATGAAACCTTTAATTCCTCCCTTTTCAGAAGGCATCAGAAGTCAGCCAGCAAAACCATTTAATATTGGTATGAAGAACTGAATATTGGTATGAATATTGGCATTAAAAATGTTGATTTTCTGAAGTCAGTAGCTGTAGGCACACAGTTTGTGGTAACTGGGAGTAGTGGGGCTGTGGCTGAGCCTCATCCCCAATGGGTTCAGCTGTGAGCAGCACTGACAGCAATGAGCCAGGGGGTGCCCAGGGGCACTGACCAACCACAAAGGGAACAGAGGCACACAGGGGAAATGCATCAACATTGGGAGTGTAAAAGGCTGGGCTAAAGACCAAGAATGGCAGATGCTTGCAGCCTTTTGAAGTGGTAAGGTGTTACTTTGCATGGCTTGAAGCTTTCTGAAATTGAATGGTGATACTCTGTGAATAGTGGCTGTCCCAACTGTGACATATACTGCAACAAGTAGTAATTTTGCCTTCATTATTATTTTGGGATTTTTCCATAAATAAGAGATATGCTTTCACATAAATGAGTCCTTTCAGGTAAGTCCAAGTCAAATAACAAGCAATGCAAGTTGTATATTTTTTAACTAACATTAATCATTAATCCAGCCCAAACTACCTGTAACCTGAATAAATCTTTTTTTTTTTTTTTTTAATTGAGCCATAACTTTTTTAGGTTGTTATCAAGACCATTACCTTCTTTAGCCAAACTCCTAAGCACATGTTTTAGAACGTGCTCATTGGTTCCATAGCTTCAGTTCAGGGCCCTGCAGAGCTACTATTAATGTTTTCACTGCCCATTATAACACTTTATAGATGAACCTCCCGTTTAAGCCAGAACAGAAAGAAAAGCTAGCTGGGTTACCCTGACTAAAGAGTTTAGTCTCCAGTACACCATCAGGAGGAACAGGCAGTACTGACATAATCAACTTTTCCTGTGTGTTTTGAGTTACTGCTTTTTGGTCTTTAGATTCAGACAGATCAGAAACATTCATATGGATATTATTAACAACATGTAGAGAATGGATAGAAAATTTAATTAGATAACGAACAATTCTGCAAGGACCTGTTCTTTCAAAGCCTAGTTGTCTACAGGTTTATGTCTCTTGCTTGATTGGCTTTAGGACTGAATTATAGTAAGATTTTCTGTTGTCCTTCCATGTGTGTACAATCTCTTCCTGTAGAATAGTCTGACAGCAATATACAGGCAACCATTTGACTGAACATCTCTTTCAAGACTCACAAGTGGCTGAGGTAAGCCTGTGGGTATTTGAACCACAGTGTCTTCTCTGTGCAGACTGTAGGATCCTGATTTTCCTGGAGTCTCTTGCTCTATTTTCCCTCATGACTGAAACTGGACAATAGATTGGAAAGCTGAGCATCCATGAAAATGTGCTTTCTAGAGTGATGTGAGAATAACCAGTAGTTATTCTCTCTGGTCTCCAGAATGAGTATTTTCCAGGTCTGCTGGAACTATATTCATAACCTAGTTAAGATCTCTCAAGATGTAGAAAAGTATGGCACATTTTACCAGGCCTCCCAGGACAGAGCTGTGTAGCTCTGGCTGAGCCAAACCATGCCTCCTCTTCCAGAGGCTGCTGGTGGAGACCCATCCAGTTTTCCTAAGAGATTTGCAGACTGACCCTTTGGAGGATGTACCTCTAGAAACATTTTTAGCACAGAGATGAGTTACAGGAAACAACACTTCACTCAAGCTTTCCTTTCCTTCACATCTCTAAATGTTTTCTACTCCCATCACCCTTTTCCAGACTGAGGACTTTGAAGCTGCTTCTCCCTCCTGTGAATCTGCTCCTTTCTTGTACAATTAGCACCTCAGTTCACCTGCTAGACGTGTTCTCAGTGCTGCTTTTATTCCTCGATGTCAGGGAAGATGAGATTGCAGCTTTAAGGCTGGCTCTCCTTGCTGCATGATGGGGTTTCTTTTCTCTGGGTGGGCCCCACTGCCCCAGCAGTCCCACAGCTCCTAATTGAGGAGGAACAACTTTATTCATCTAGAGGTTTCTCCTCCCTAAGGTAGTCAAAATCTTTCTTCCCTGCATCACATGGGAGGCCCAATGTAATATTCAATTCAGTTTACAAAATTAGTTTGGCTACATTAAAAAAAATTACTTAAGAGCATACTCAAGCTAAGCTTTGTATTTTCTTCAAGACTCTGCTTGCAGTAAACCAAGAAGCAGTTTAGATTGTAACTTATTTCTCTCCCCTGGATATCAGTCACTTCACAGGTTTCACAGTCAGAGTGGGTTTATGTCTGCATTACTTCAGAGCTGTCTGGGAAACCAAAGCATGTGGCATATGCAGGGTTAAACTGAACCATGTGCTGCTTTTTAAGGTTCTCCTTATGACTGCTTCACCAGACTTGCTGCAAAAGGGCAAAAATCTTTCCCAGTGAAGATTATAGGGATTTTTTAAATTATTATCATGACAAATGAAATATGTCCTATTCATATGACATATGAAAATTAAATAAATTCATTGCAAATTTTTCTCAGAGTCACAGAAGCTGTGGAGGAATCTCAGGGCTACTCTACAGCAGTTTTCAACATTTGCAATCCCTAGCACATACCAGAGTTTTCAGCCTTTGGGAAAAAACAGCATAAACCTTCATCTTTCTATGTTGCTATTAATAGCTGGAGGAAAGGCAACAGAAATCGTCTCAAAGCTAGCTAGCTACACCTAATAACTAGGGTTTGTTATGTGAGCTCAGACTGGAGCCTTTTACTATTTTAGAGTGAGACTGTTGGGCTAATTTCAGTTAGGTACTCCCATAGGAATGCCCCTGTACCTCCTGATTGATGGAAATCTATTTCCTATGCAAAAAAGGTTATAAGAATTGCAAATTTCTCTGTCTGTGTCTCTGGAATTTTAATAGTTTCTGTAAGATCTCAGAGTTCCTCACTCCCTGGCTGTCCTGCAAAGCTCATAAATGCTAAAAGAGCAAAGACCTTCTGGTCCAGGTAGCATATAATGCTCATAAATTTTATAGCAGCAGGGAGAAGTGCTGAAGGAACAAGTCTCTCTCCTATTCCAGCTTTATAAATGCCACTGGTGTCATTAGCCTGTTGGGTGTTCCTGATCCTAGCCAAAATAAGATCAAAGAGGGATACCTTCTGGTACTTAAATATGAATATATTTTACTCTCTTCTTGTTTTCTCAGTCCTGAATTGTAAAATGTCAGCTGCTTTGAAAAAAAAAAAAAGTTCTGTCTTTCTGTTTTCCTACACAAAAAAAAAAGAGATTTCTTGTGAAATCAAAGTAATGCATGAAGAAAATACCCATTTGTAACAAAATGTTTGTGTAGCATATATGAATATGCATTTGTGTTTTCATCAAGCTCCTAAACAAAGTGGTACATTTCTATTTTCAGAGGAGACAAAATTAAATAAATTAGATAAGTTCTTCTGGAACATCCTGGGTTTTTCAGGTCCATTGCTGCCCTTGGCCCAGCTGCAGATGGGGCCCATTGGGACACACCTGAGCTTGAGCCAATGTAGCAGGAATATCTAGGACAGGGAAGCTGCCGGAGCACAACGCCTGGTGCAGGCTTGGGTATTTTTATAGGAACCATGGCAGAGTAATACCTGAGGTAGAGACCGGCTTCTTAATTCTGTATACAGCACTTCCTTTAGCACTAACCAATTAAAACAGATTCACATTTGACAGAATCCATTCTAAAGGAGGAAATGTATTTTGTGGAGTTGAAAGCATTTCATCAGTACTGTTTAAAAAGCAGGGTGCTATGCTCTGTAATTTATCAATTTAAAAGGAAGTTGTGCTCTCCACAGAGATCCAAGAAAATTGTTGGCTTCAAAAGGGGACTGTTAAGAGGAAGAAGAAAACAGGTTTGGGGTAAACCAATTGTTACAATAATTATGTTTTCTGGTGAGCTGGATCACAAGAAATAGAAAAAATATTCCTGGAGCTTGATCAGCTTTCGTTACATATGATGCCATCACTTTTGCTTTTAGATTTCTCCTTACATTCAGCTGGCTGTTATCTCTCTGGACCATGATACTTCCTTACTAGTCACACTTAATGTTCACTTATTCACATTGCTACATTGCTCTGCTGTATCTGTCTGTTTTTAAGCTTTTTAATACAATTTCAGGTCTCTGTTATTGCAGTCTAGCTGCTGGAACCCCTACAAGACACTGGTGTTCTGGAAATTTCAGTTAGAGGTCCATAACCTATTTTTAGCCCCACCCCAATCTCATGCCTACCTGTGCTGTTGTACCAAGTGAAAGGGAATCACTCCATGCACCAACACAACTGCTTCAGTCTTGGCTCTGCCTCTATCCAAGGGATGTGCTTTCTGTAGGGGGAGATTTCCCATCGTTTGTGCATGCAACTCAAGGAACCAGGCAACGCCAAGAGGAAGGCTCTCTCTTCACCCCCATATGTGTCTTTCTTGAGAATTGTGTGGCTCCCCTTTACTCAACCCATCCTTCCCGGAAACTGCTCAGGAGAGGTCCTGTGTCCACAGCACAACAAGTGCAGCCATGCCCTGGATCTGTGCATGGGAAATGGTGATTCTGTCTCCTGCTCCATCTAGGAGCATCACCACCACCACAGAGACCCTCAGACCACCTGTACTTCACACCATGGCACCTTTAGTGAACAGAGATACAAATCCAGCTGACTGGTGGGATCCACTGAGGGACAACACACTTGAAACACTTTATTGAGCTTTTCAGGCATAGCTAATGTAAGGGAGGGAAGACAAAGCTTTGAAGACTGAGAGATGGTATTTATTTAAATTATTTCTGGAGCAAATACTTTGAAAACTGGAACACAAGGAAGAGGCAAAATTAATTGATAAGTCAGAGCTGAATTCCAGCTGAGCTCCTCAACATGTGGGGAATGATTCCCCCCACACAGGGTAATGCAGTGAGGACCAAAGCCCTCAGTGGGCCCTTCAACACCATGTGTTCAGAACAAACAGGGGGGATGTCCCAATGTATAAGGATCAAATAATAAAATGTGTCCTTTAAGGTACAGCATGAAATGCTGTGAAATTATTCCTTAAAGACCTGCAGCTGCCCTAGAAGTCCCTGGCCTCATTCTTTGCAATCAGAGGGTTTCAGAACAATTCCCCCAGGTGCCTGCCTTGCTCTCTCTCCAGGGACTCTGAGGGTAACAAACCAGCTGAGGTCTGGCCAGGCTTAGTGCCTGCCTCCAGCTTTTAGTGGCCAGATAAAGGTTATCCCACCAGTCATAAAGCTGTGCAAGAGCAGACTCCTGCAGGAAGGCATCCAGGGGCTAAGCGGGTCAGGGCTTTACCCTGGATAAAATCTATCTGCTGCAAAGTAGATAAACATCACTTCAACTTTCTGCAGGGATGGGCTCAGACATCATCAGCCACATAATGGCAATTAATTAAGTCAAAGATAATCACAGAATGGTTTGGAAGGAATCTTAAAGATCATCTAGTTCCCACCCCTGCTGTGGGCAGGGACACCTTCCACTAGAGCACATCACTCATGTCCCATCCTATCTGGCCTTGAACACTTCCAGGGATGAGGATAACCCACAAACTCTCTATGCAGCCTGTTCTAGTGCAGCATTGCTCTCCTAGTGAGAAATGGCTTTCTAATAAATCTTGCATAATAAATAAATAAATAGCAACTAAATAATAAATAGTAAATAAATAAATAAATAATGATGCCTCACATCCTCCATATGCTTTCACAAACAACACTATCAGGTCCACCTTGGACTAGAAATGCCACAGCTGATGGGCATCTGTCAGGAAGAGAGAGAGAGAAACACAAGAGTTCCTGGCAGATCCTTCAGGGGTGGTATCACATGCTCACTTGTACCAGGGATGCATTAAAACTGTTCTTTTTGTATACTTTTTGTATAGCAAACTTACAGAAAATGAGTGTGTAAACCTGTCAGAAAAGCACTCTCCTTCTGGCTCCTGTGTGACTCTGGTATGAACATCTGAAAATCCTGCTTTTTAACTGCTGTTTGTAACAGGGAGAGGAGAGGTGAGGCCAGAGGTCTTTGAGAAGCTGAACAACTTGCAACCCCTGCCCTGGCAGGTGCCATTCCTTTCTCCTAGAAGATGGCTCCATAGATTTGTTTGGGGAAACAAATCCATAGCTGATGTTGCACAAAAATTGCAAGCAAGGTTTCTGGTTGCAGGAAGATCAAGTAGCATATGAATATGATCCCTATAGTCTCCTTCAGATCAAAGTAATGTGACCTGTTCCTCATCCCCATGGACTCAAGATCAAAGGGATCAAAACTTCACCTGAAACCTCTAACAGGTTCCCTAATGGATATCACCAGCAGACAGAATTCAACAGAAAATTGTTCTTCATTAAACTGAAATGCAGATGTGAACCCTACTAGGACTTTTTTAAGTCAAAGGGGAGAGAAAAGTGATGTTTTGCACTTCAACATGTAACACTATTTCATGCACTGACAAAAATAATCTAATTTCCTGGGGTGGGGCCAGGGTGAGCTGCAGGCTGGTTTTGAGCTGTGGTGCTGGGGGCTGGAGGCTTTTTCTTTCCCAGGCATGGTGTTGGAGCATATCCATGTCACCAAGGTCAGCATGGCTCCTCCTGTGCAAGGAGCTACCAAGAGAGGAAAATCAGCTGCTGGCATGTGATATCTGAGGAAAAGGGCTAAAAATACTGACAAGATTCCTTGCAGTTTCTGCCTGGGTTCGGGTGGCAGAGCTGGTGGTCTCCAGCTGGGTACCAGGTCACACCTCTCCCTGGGACAGGTGGGACTCCAGCTTCAGCCCTGACCTTCTCTCACTTGCATAAAGCACACTCCTCGTGCTGCAGGTGCTTCTCATCCATCTCCAGCCATGGCCAGAGATCTCTGGGGTTCTTCTCAAATCTGCCTTGCTACGAGGTTGCAAGCAAAGCTCATCTCAGTTTTTCTCCCCAAAGTCCTTCCGTCTTTTTCAAGCTTCTTTGACCAAAGGACTTTCCTTTTCACAGATGGGTTTCTGGGTCAGCATTATCAAATAATACTGGTACTGAGGGCACATTTTATTCCAGTAAGATAACATATATCAGTTTTACAAATGAAACAATTTTTAGTGGCAAAAACTTTTTCTTGTATAACTATTTCTGACCTCATTTTTTCAATTGTGGGAATATTTCTTCCATACTACCACTTGGTTCATAGGAATAATCATTTGAGCTCAAATGAAGTAAATAGTCTATGTTTTGTTGGTTTTTTTGTTTTTTTTTGGTCAGAAGCAGCTGTCACTTTGGGTATCTGTCAGCAAATTTCACCAATGCATGAAAAAAACCAAAACCCACAGACTATGCTTCAGAATACCTTTCACTTATTACAGGATAAGCACACCAATTTGATCATCATGTTATTTATCAATTTTCCACAAAGATAGCTTTAAATGCACTTGTTTGCTCTATGTGGTTTTTTGTGAAAGGGAGGGATTTTTTTCCTTTCTGAACCCACCCTGGAGAGTGGCAAGCACAACTCCTCCAGGCATATCCCAGAAATGCACCTGGCAGCTGTGGCATTCAGAAACCTGAAAACTTGCAGATTGGTTAAAGGCCAAAAAGGTCTTCAGGTGACTGTGGGGCACTGAGAGGTTGCTGTGACTGAAGTCCTAAGGATAAAATCTCTGAAATATGCCCAGATATTTAATTAATTTCTTCAGACCCCTACAACTGTTCAGCAGCTGCAGGACCCATCAATATACTTGCAGCATTACTAGTGTGCTTGCAATGTGCCATAAAAGGGATGGGAACCTTCTGCACTCACAGGCAGCCTTTCCAGCCTGCTCCAATGATTGTGTGAAAGTGAGAATCTGCATAATTTCCCCATCTGACAGGGAAATGGTACCTGGAGAATAATTTTGAAGGCATGATTTTTAAAAGTAAAATCTAAAAATATTTACTTTAAAAAGGGGGTAACATTCATCTAGGTGCAGGCTGCCCAGAAATTTAGGCTTGGTTTCTGAATACCATATATTCTTCAAAATACATGTTCACTCCAAATGAAGCCATATCTTCAGCTTAATACATTTTTTGTGTTGAGCTCAACCATCCATCTCAAAAATTGAATACGTTAATTCAGAGCATTCAAGATTTACTAATGTAGCTCTCAAATTGTAATGCAGATAACAGTGCCTCTCTGTGAAAGCATTCAATTTAGAGATAAAATAGAAAAGGACTCTATTCTGCATTTCAGTATTGATATAATTTAAATGCCACAACAGTGCAATTCATTCTTGCATGCCTTTGGCTAACTGCCATCACAAAAATGGTGTGGCATTTGAAAATGTTGTGTGGGGACAGGGAGAAAGAGAGAAGTTATTATAGAAGAAGTATACTGGGAAAAGGGTGATTTTTATGGTCGGAACTGTACCTGTGCTATTATTTTTGTTGCAGAGCTCCAGTTACACTCTGGCCATAAATTGTCAATGGGAAGGCTTGACCCATAAAATACATTATTTTTTAAGGTCTGCCAACTAATCTTCTGTTATCAGTTCTAGTAATTATTGCATTTGCAAGCAAAGAAACAGTAGAACTGAGAACTGGAAAGCAAGACTGTCAGAGATTTTCTGGATTCAAACATTCAAGCAGAGTTAGCTTCAGTAAATGGTTTTAATGCACTGAGGAGGTTTTTACCTATGTGTGCTGCAATGCCAGGAGTATCAATGAACCAGATATCTGAATGGGAGAATCTGGGTATTTTGCACTCAGATTTTCTTGGCTGTATGATTTTAGAATTATTTTCTCACATTAGAATTAGTGGGAGTAAATTAATTTTAACTAACTCTAAATATTTTGACTTGTGCAATAAAAAGAGCCGTGCACTTGAACTTTAGCAAATCTGAGAAAAGTCTCATAAATATTAAAGAGGGGTACATTTTGTGCAAAGTCCCTTTAAGCAAGCCTGCCTATTTCCGTAGGGCAATGGTGTCTCAAGTCTATTTGAATAAAAATTGGTGATCATATTTCTTTTAAAATAAATAATGCATTAAAAGTTTCTGTAAGAGCTCACTCCAATATAACTCACTCATTCTCAAGCCAACACTGTGGTCCAAAACAAATTTTCAGGTCATCCACAATGTATTTCCATCAAAACAACAAAACAGCTGTCAGTCTTCACCATCTCTTTTCTTACAGTAATTCTTCTTTCTACTTGAATTCCCATTTAACAAGTCTCTCTCTTGTTCAGAGACGAGCTGGTTTCTGAAGTCTGCAAATGCTGCTCTGTTATTCATTTAGAGGAAGCCCCAATGAATGTGATCATTTGAAGTTAGCATATTTTAAGAACACAGAATTGAATTGTAAAATATTTTGGCTGTGTTACAGTGAGGATTGCAGCAGTGAGGAAAATAAACTGTAAAGGGATAAAATAGTAGAGCAGAGTGAGGGAGGTGGAGTAGTTCTGGTTGTGCCCTCAACAGAGTGACTGCTGTCTGTATCCAGAGGTAGGATGACTCTCAACATGGTGTTGATTTCTACTTGGAGTCACAGGAAGCATCATGAAATAAGGCTGGTCCTTATTTCCTTATTATACCCAGTCTGGCCTGAGCCTGTCTGCCTGAGCCTGTCTGAGCCCTGAGCCTGTGTCCATGCTGAGGTGGAGCAGAGCAGAGTCAGTGCTTGCTGGTCAGCAGTGCTTTTAGCCACGTTTGCACTCTTTCACCCTGGCAAAGCACAGCACTGCTGTGGCTGCACTGCACCTACACCAAAGCCAGGGAGCTCCAGGGAGTGCTGCCCTGTGCAGCAGGAGCACAGGTCTCTGCTGGTTCTGTTGGCTTTCCATCATGCACCACTTTGTGCTGTGTACATTCCAAGAAGCCACAGAAACTGTAAAAATCTTACAGTGGTCAAGTTAATGGGTAACTTAAAAAACAGATAGAAGTTTGTATTTCTATTTAATTTTCTCTAATGTCAGTGTGTGTTGCTAGCACTATAAGTGTTTGATCCTCTTGTTTACTCTGTAAGGCTCATTGTTACTTGATACCTTGAAATAAGGATATCCATGGGCTATTAACCTTTCTGTTTTCTAATTTAAAAGATGGCATTTCCTCAGATGTAGATAAGTGCTGCCTTCTAAATTCTTCAAATGTTACCTTCCTTTTGATTTACAGCAGGGTAAAAAACAATTTTCTCCAGTATACCTGCTTTTGTTCACTTGTTCTCTAAAGAGTCACAGTCTTTTCAGTTTGTCTCTAAATCAAAACTTATTTTCTGCTTTTATTTTGTTATATCCATTAGTATTTGCACTATGCCTTTCTTTCTAGTTAAACTCAATTTTCTTGAGATATGAAGCTGAGAACAGACATGCCATTGAAAGCAAGGGTGAGCATTTTGTTTCCTTTAAGACTTTATGAGTTAAGAATTTTCTGTCCTGTTCCTTTGGCATCCCAATGTTTCTGCAAGCAGAAGTTCACAGTTCTCCAGCATGGACACAGGGCTTTTGTGGCTGCATTGCATTTCCATACCAGTAATGCAGAAGAGTCATTCAGACCACTTCCCTCACATTTGTCTGTTTAGCAGCTGTCACATTGTTTCAGCAGGATCCTCTTGAGGAGATCCTCCTGCTTTTTACCTAGTATTGATTCATGTAAGTAATTTTTTCTATTTTTTTATACTCTGTTTTTCTCAGGTCATATATAACTATATTAATTAACACCCCAGTTTCAGTCAGGAACTTCCTGCTCAAGTGTAACTTTTTGTCTAGAGACAAGTGACCCTTTATTGATCCATCTGTTCCTACAGTGTTTACAGGCCACATCACTGCTTATCTTTCATGCCATGATTTACTTATCTTCTCAACTAGAACTCTGACAGTGGCTTTTTGAACCTGCTGCTATGTCAGCTGCTTCTGTTTCCATTTGCTATCTCGTAGGGTGGTGAAAAATGAAACTCTCTCTCTGAGTCCCTTTCTCTGAGCAGCAGTTTAAGCAGTGTACAAATCATATCTGTGACCAATCCATTTGGCTTTTGTTTCTCTTATTCTAGAAAAGGACAAGCTGAAAAATCTTCCCTGCTACAACATTTGACTTATGCCTTTCTTGTTGACTGATTCTCCCTATTATACCCTTGTCTCTCCCTATCTTAAATTAAATCAACATTAGATATCATTGAAGCCAGACATCCTTTGAAACTTCATGCTGATCTGCAGAGGCAGATATGGCTAAGTAGCAGAATCAACTTAAGGAAAGGAAGATACAGCTACTTTATAAATGCATTTTCTTTTTTTTCCCTTCATTCTTCCTTGTGCTCCTAAAAGGGAAGTAGCAGCCCTCTTTGATCTTAGAAGACTGCAACACATTGATGAGTGGAACAAAACCTCTTTCTTGCCTGTTATGAGAAAAAAAAAATTCATTCTTTCCCATAATTTTTAGTGTTAGATTGCTCTGAAAATTGCAGAACAAAGCACTGATATTAAAAAGAAAGAAATTATCTCAGCTTTTTACAAGATTCTAAAAGGACTGGAGAAATGCATTGCATTAAAAATCCATTCTGGCCAATAAATGCTGCCTCCAGAATCCCCTGACCTGTAACACCCTGCAGAGTGGGGAAAGATTCCTCTGTACTTCCCCTGTGCAGTCATTCCTTTCCTTCTGTGCTGTCTGCTCTTCTCAGCTGTTGAAGGAAGGGTGCTGGCAGGACAGAGACCTCTGTGAGGTCCAGCTCCCTGGGGACACAGGGGAGGGACAGCTTTTGAGAGGTGATGCCAGTGTGGGTGTGTGTGGAAAGCCAGGTTTGTCCCAGAGACACAAGGCTGAGCCCCTACACCTCCTTGTAAGGTGGCTGGGACCTCTCCTGGCTTACACAGAGCGCAGGGATTTGGAGCTGCTGAACAACCATCTGATCACTTTCTCACTTTTTGCAAAAGCAAAAGCTTCCATAAGAAGGCAGGCACTTCAATACAGAGGACATTGTTGCTTTGTGAAATTCTTTATGAAGATTATAGAAACTGTACTCAGCATCTTTGAAAGATGATGCCTTTGATCAGCTGTGTTGCAAAGATGGGCTGAGGTAAAAGAGGGAGAGAATGCATGGTTTCTTTTAATTAAAATGATTGATTACTACAGTGTGGGATAGTCCAAAACTGATTAATGTTCTTAATGAATTACTTTATTTGTGGGTTTCTTTGTAAGTCACTTGTGGATATACATTATCAATACCTTCCTCTACTAAAGCAAATTATTTTTCCTCTCTTTTTTAGGACACAGACAGGCACACTCAGAATTACAGACAAAAAAATCTGAGGTTGCTTATTCATAGGCAGGAGATGTAAGTTACTGTTATCTAAAGCATGCAACCTTCTAATAACCTTTCCCACAAAGGCAAGATGCAGAATGAGACAGAAGTAATTAGAGAAGTCACAAATGTTAAATTACAGCTCCTGAGTAACAGTTTAACCACTGATTAGTTCATTCTGGTCAGTGTTTTACCCTTTAGGAGGACAAGGTGTAAATCCCACTTGGGGGCTGACCTTATTTTCCCCCTGCCAAGCCTGGTCCTGCCAGGGCATCCCCTTCCTCCCCTGGTGCTGCCCATGGTGTGACAGTCCTGCATTTCCCCCAGTACACAGCAGCCTTTCCCAACAGGGAGATGCTGAGGCACTGGGGGCTTTTGTGGAGGTTGCTGCTCTCAGCTGAATCAAAAAAAGATGGCAAGTCCACACCTAGAGCTTGGCAGAAGTGATGGCAAATTTGTCACTTGATTGATAGTGTTTGTGCTTGGCTGGGAAAGCATGAAAATGGCACATCTTCACTTCAGCCTCTGGTCCCAGCACACGTCCATGCATGGTGGTAGTGCTGTGCTGTCAGACAGAAGGTCCAAATCTCTCTGGGATTTCTGACTCTTTAATGGAAGTTGCTGGCAGAAAATGTCTCTTAAATCTCAAATTTAGTAACTCTGGAACAAGGTTTTGGAATTACACAGGTGCTTAACACCTGGTTAGATACAGCTCAACTGCTTGGCAGTAGTGAAATTCACCTTCATCAGCTGCACTTGATGCCAGTGCCACTCTCCCTGAGCTGCAGCCATCAGTTATCACTGCTCCCTTTCAGAGATCCCAGGAGATGTCTCACTGAAGGGGCTGCCTTGGGTCAGTCATTCCAGGGAGGACAGAGGATTTTTCCTGTAATTTTTTGTTTGTCAATCATCCTTCTTTCCTAGAACCAAGGCACTTCCTCCTGTGGAGTGCCAAAGCTCATCTGCTGTGTGCTGGCAGGAGCCTTGCACAGCACAAGAGTGATGTCTGTGTCACTCTGGGCCACTGTGGAGCTGGGACTATGGAAAGAACTGCTCCTTCTGCAGGGGGGTATCCAATGGCTCCTTGGCTGGAGGGAAAGGAGCTGGATCAGCTCCATCCATCCAGAAGGCTTCAGCAGATATCTGTAATATCTGTAGATATTTCTCTTCTGCTTTGAGTTCAGCCAGTGAAGGTATTACCCCTACAAGGGCAGTGCCCAGGGCATGACAAGTGCTCATGTCCAGGGCTGCACTGCAGTTGCCCATGATGTGAGGCAGTTAAGGAATTTTATATGGTGAGAAAGTAGGCTGCTACTTTTTTTTTTCCTAAGTTCCCCATGCTCATCAAGTTTGAAAGCCTAGGGCAAGATTAATTAAAATCAATGGAGCAAAGCAAATTAAGCACTTTAAAGTGCTCTTTGGGGGCTATCAAAACTAGAATAATTCAAAATAAATAGTCAAATGTCTGGGGCTTGTTATGAGACTATTTTATCATTCTGCCCATTCATCTGCTCTATCTCTCTCTTATTTCTTTATCTGTTTTTCACAGAGCTCAGGAGATGTTTTTTCCTCAGCATTTCACACCAACATGTTTCTGTGCAATCTCAGGACTCTGCTCCCACACACTTAAAATAAAGTTCACACTGCAAACACACAGCCTAATCCAGCAACTTTTACTCACACTAGTAAGCCTTGCAGATATATAAATAGCACTGTTCAGGTTAATGGAATGGTTTTTGAGAAAAAAAGAGGAAGTTCCCAATTCTAAGTAATCAAGGGATGAAAATATGCATTTTGCCTTGACTAGAAGAGGCACAGTTTTGCATTATATATGATTTTCAGGAAAAACCCTATCACTTGCAGGTATCTCCTAATTCCTCAAGCTATCTCCCCAGTTGTCCTCCAGATTAAGACCTGGACTAAACTCTACATCCTCCCTACAGGAGGAGTTGTAAGTGTAGATATTCACTCAAAGAAATCTCAGGTGTGTTTGGTTTTGGGTTTTAATTCAGTCTGTGCTTCTGTGACACATGAGAGTTCCTAAATGACCCTGTTTGGCAAGAAAATCTGCTAACTAATCTATGGCTGCTTCTGCTTGAGGTCTTAGTGACCCTTTAAAGTGATTCCAGCTTGTTCAATGATTCCCAGTGTAATTCCAGATGTTATGGGGGACTGTGAAGGCAGTCATTGAAATCTCTAGCAGAGTAATCATTGCATTAAGCTATATTCAGCCTGATTACACAAGGTCAACAGCAGCATTCAGAACTCCTGTTTAGTGAACCTGATACTGCATTTCCCACTTGAAGGTGTGGGAATCTGGAAGTAAATCCTCTGGATTAGATTGTGCCTTTGGATCCCTGTGGCAGGGAGTAGACTGTGAGTCTGGAGGCTCCTGGCTGCTTGGCTGTGCTCTGAGCCCCCAGGCTGCTCTCCATGCCCCAGCAGTGGCTTTCCATGATGAGCAGGAAACCCTGACCTGCAGCTCTTGTTATCTGTGTGGCAGCACAAAACAGATGAACACACGTTTCAAGCTACCACATTGAGTTGTTATTTCAGATCTGTTTTTTTAACCTTTTCAGTCATTTTCAGAGCTCTCTCCCTTTAGCTGGGTGATTGGAGCGACACTGAAGGGCACTTGTTTCCAGAAGGCTCCTTTGCTGCCTGAGTGTGACAGATATTGCTACCCACACCAGAGCTGCTGATCCTCTGACTCCTGTAATGGTCTTGTGGATTCTGAATACAGTTTTTATTTTGGAAAAAAAAATGGTTTTTCCTCTGCCAAAGTTAAATTCCTGATTCTTTGCTCAAGTCAATGTGGAGGCATCATAAAAGCCGTGTGCCCAAATGAGCCATTGCATTGACCCAGGACTTCATTATAAGGATGCTGCAGGTTTGATTCTTACTGAGTGTCTTTTTGTCACATACAGACAAGTGTGAGATGCAATTTTTTATGAGAACCTTGAACAGAAAATAGACTGAGTGATTAAAACACTGAATAAAATGTATGGCCTGGGTGAATGGGTACATACACTAAATTCTCCTAGAGACACACTGGTCTAAAGTTTTCAGCTCAATAATCCACAACCAGCAGTTTCTGGGTGAATACACTTCATCACAAGGCCTGATGGAAGGCTAGAAAGGTAACCCAAGTGCTTGCAGGGATTCAGCATCTCTGTTGGATGTAAAGTTGTTGGCTTTTGTTGGTATAGTTGACAGACAAGAGAAATAGAGGAAAAAGTTAACTAATTCAGACTAAAACCTTTTTCTATGGCAAATTACACAGCTGTTACTTTACTTTTAGGATACTTTGATATAAAAATTAACAACGTGGTAAAAATAAGCAGAAACTTTCAAGGTTTTTATTATTGGAAATTGGGTGAATACTGAATCTGTCTTCAGAGACTTTTTCCTGTAATTCCCTCTACAAATTACTCCTAGGGTTATTGCAAACAAAGAATGCCTTGTTATCTTTCTGCATGGGAGAGAAAAAGGCTTTTTGCCTCTCCTCACTGCTTTTAAAACACAGATAGTTAAAAATAAGCAATTTAGATGTATTTCTACATTGGAAACTAACTTTTTCAAGGTTTGGGTCTTGTATTGGTTTGTTATCCTTACAAAAAACTCAGTTGAATAGGGAAGGGCACACTAAGGATTTCCCTTCCTGAGGAAAGGTTTGATTTACTCCAATTAGAGAAATTAGTCAAACATTACAGAAAATTTCTTTTTGATTGATTTATAGTTTCAATTAAATAATCTATTTTGGGCTGACTTGCACTCAGTGTTTGCCACTTGTGAATATTTGAGTGATGTGGTTTTCCTGGCATGGACATTCACAGCAAGTGAATACACACTCTATTCAATTGAAATTACTTGCTTTCACATAGCAATTAAAGGCCCCCACAGGGACTGGAGCTCCAGGGAGACAGTTTACAAGAGGAAGTGTTCAAGACCCACATCCTATAATTCATGGTTTCATTTTTAAGGGTTTCTGCCATTCTTCTCTAGTTCCACATTTGAAAAAAGGTTGCAAATAAAAAACAACAATAAAATCCTTTTGTCCTATGTCCTGTTCAAACCTGTCATCTACCTCTTTCTCTATTTTAATGTTAGCATAAATACTTGACATCTTTGGAAAATTTTAATTCTGAAAACTTAATTGTTCAGGTGTTTATAGGGGAAAATCTATTTTATCTTCCACTGTCCTCTGAGGTGATATAAATATTACAGTCAGGTAGTCATAAAACTCTTGTTCTCTTATCTAATAAAGTATGATATAAATCAGAAAGGCTTCATTATATATATTTTACTCTAGAAAGTTTTAGAGACTGGTGGCTTCCTCAGAACTGGAGACTGACTAGCCTTGTTCAAAAAGCAGTTTTCTGCAAGTAAATGTCCCAAAATGGAAGATGTAATGCAAAGGCTGTGGGAGCCTTCTGTGTAGTCCTGTAAATTCTGTGTATTTCAGTGCCAATCAAACAGCTGATCTTTTGCTCAGCAGAAAGCTAAGGCCTAAAGCATCTCACCAGGCCTTGCTTTTAGAAAGTTAATGTAGTATAAACTGGTCTTCTAGGCTTCCTCATCAGTGATGGAAGGAGGGAAGGTCTGTACCTCCAAGGAGAGAGTTTGCCATGCTGGGATGGATGCCTGAGCTGTGCAGGATGTGTCACTTGCCAGGTGTGCTTCTTTCCTTTCACAGTCACAGACAGCCGGCTTAGAGGAGAAGCTCTGCTGCTGGATCTTCATGTGAAGCAGCAGAAATGCCACTGAGCAGGGTGATCCTTGCTGCAGCTCTGCACATTGCCAGGAAGCACAGCAGTAGCTCTGGCAGACGGGGAGAGGCACAATGCTGCTGCTGAGCCCCAGCAGCTCACGAGGTCACAGTGCCCAGGTCAGGCCCTCCACCAGCTGATGGCTGGGAACTGTGAGATGGTTGGTAGGCAGCCTGTGGAGGCAGGAGAGTGGATGTGGACCTGTGTCAGCCCTTGGAGGGGAAGAAACTGCTGGGAGGGGTCTGTCTCCTCTTCCCAACACCAGTAGGAGAATGCCCTTTGCTCACCAAGAGAAGGATGAAATAATATGCTGCCAATATGCATTATTTTTCCCAGTCTTGCTTTTCTGGTTGTCAGGCTGCACTAGCTGTGGACAATGCTCTTGAAATGCTGTCATCCTTCCCTGCATTCCCAGCTGTAGAAGAGGCTGCCAAGAACATTTTAAGTGTATTCTCATGATTCAGTTGCAGCTGAGGGTTACACAGAGGAAGGAAAATGGCTCATGGTGGCAATCCACAGCCCAGCTCCTGTGTCTGTTAGCAGGGGACTCTGCCATGAGCATCATCCCTACATGCCATCAGACAAGGACCTCATCCATCATGGTCTGTGACAAAGGCATTTTCACCTATAGAAAATCCCATCCACTTAGAGACTGTAGAGCCCTCACCCAAATACTTGCCTTTGAATGCTTCTCCTTAGACACAATGTTCTTTCTCACCATCAAAGGCAAAATAAGTTGCAATGAACTGCTATTGTTCAAAAGACAGTATCCTATAATAATCATATTAATTCTCCTCCCATCCATGCTTTAATGAAAACCTGTCCATGCCACTGTTTGGTTTCCCTGGTTACTGTGACGCTCTGTGATTCAGGTGTGAATTTCTGATGTTAAACATGGTGTCTTATTGCTTTTTTTACCGTGATAAAGAGGGGATCAGTGAGCTTTTGTCTGAGACAAAAACCATATCCTTATCAATTACATTAAAATGGCAACATTTCATTGTGTGCATGTTTGTATTTTTTAAACAATTAGAGGATGTCATGGTTTAAGCCAGATATAAACTGATCCTCACTTAGCCACTCACTCGCTTTCTTTCAGTGGGATGAGGAAAGAATTAGAAGAGTAAAGCTGAGAAAACTTGTAGGTTGGATAAAGACCATTTAACAATGCAAAATAAAGCAGAAGTCTTATGTACACAAACAAAACAAAACAATTCATTCACCACTTCTCATGGTCAGGCAGGTGTAGCTATCCCAGTCAAAACCAGCACAGAGAAGAACTCCATAAAACAGAAGTGAAACTGAGAAGAAATTATTGTGGTTGAGTACTGAAGATACAGGTTTTGTATAAAATTTGATGAATATTTGATTTATATCTTTGTAATCTCAAGCAAAGTAATTGGATATTTTGAATATATAGGAAAATTTTACTTTGAGGGGTCATAAGTTGCATTCCATCTTCAGCAACAAATGATTGATGGCAGCTTTGTTGCCTGTAGTAGCACAAGTTGGAGTGGGTAGGGAACAGTTTCAGACCCCTCTTTGCCAGCAAAGCAATGAGAGCATCTTGCAGGATAAGTACTCACTTGCATTTATACCTCCACCCACTGCTTCTTTCAGGGCTTGTGTGGATGCAATGATTTCTCTTGCCCAGAGGCTGTATTTAGACCATCCCATTTTAGAAGGTTACAGCTGAAAATATTACAAATTTCATTCCTTCTCCCCTCTTGTAATATATGCTTAATATACATTGAGTTTCGCTCCACTTGGACCATGAAATTGGTTACATGGAGAGTTTTACAGCTTCTACTCCAGCACTGTAGGAGAATGTTTGGGAGTAAGTATCCTTAAATGTTGGCACTGTGTGGTTCTTTCCATCATACTTCCATGCTAGCATTGCCTTGGCTGGCAATATTTTTTGTACTTAGTCATTGTGAATTTGCTTATTTTACAGATATTCTTGCTGTGCAAAAGAGGAAAAGCAAAAGGGAGTTTATCATGAGTTTTGTCAAATTAAGTTACAGAATCCCACAAAAGACAGAAATTAGTGTCTTCAGTTCTCTCAATTACTTTATGCTATTCTGACACCAACATTACCAACATGTTCTCTCCTGGCATGTGTATGTTATAGGAGACAGAAACTGCCATTTTAGATCAAAAAGTAATTTCCTTGTGTCTGGTATCCTTTGACAGAAAAAGTATAAATGAAGATGAATAGGCCTTCAAAGAATGTGTTGCTTTGTGATTTTTTTCTTACTTAAAATAGAGCAAGGTGATCTCTCTGGATTAGAAAACATTTCAAAATCTAGGCCTGGCATGGGTTATTGACTAATGACTGTTTATTTTTAGGTTTACATAAAAATGTCCTGTCCAGGAATCATGAGGAAGTTTTTCTATGTGATGGATCAGGAGTTGATAACCTTTAACTAATAGATAACTCCTCTCCCCTGAACAAAGGGGGTTTGTCTGAGCAGATACCACAGTGAAAAGCCAACTGTCCATCCCCTCCATCAAAGCAAGCCTCTGCTCTGAAGGCACTCCAGGGGTATGGATATGTTCAACCACCTCCATCGTGGGGACACCTTGAGATACTCTACACAAAGTGACCTGTACAACCCAGCATGATGCTGCACAGAGGTGCACACTGACAACCTGTATTGCTCTCCCTCTCAGAACTTGCCACTTCAGCATTGTCTGGGGAAACCCTGCACTTTTTGGTACTGTGCATTCCCAACCTACTTGTGCATACCTTGGGAGAAGTGTAGATGCACTTCCTGACAAGTAACCTGCAAAGCAACTGCAAAGCTTCCATTAGAAAAAGTGCATCTCCCACTGAGAGTCACTGTTTTCCTGCCCTGTGCCATTTGCACAGTGGAATTGGCAACCCACATATGCCCAGCTGTGCTGGGTTGAATTTCTCTCAGACATTGCCTGATTTCTGTGAGGTCTCTGTGACTGCATATCTTTGTGTTAAGTGGTACTCAGAGGAGGTTTCAACTGGAGAGTTGGAGGGAATGGGAAGAACAAGGAGATGGTAGTGGAGACAAAAGCATCTCTGGAAGCAATCTCTCCTCATAGTCTTCAAGAGGAACCAGGAACATTGCCTACACCTAGCTGTCAAAATAAGAGCCTTACAGGTTCTTCAAAATTCAAATAGTAGACTTTTAATAAATTAAAGTCATAATAAACTTAAAAATAATATAAGAAAAGGGTACATCAAACTCCTTTTTCCTAGTTGTGTCTGTGTAGGTGGCTCTCTACATGGAGGGCCAGAGAAAGGCACTTGCAGGGTGATTTATTCAGGGAACCTCTGTTTTGGGCTTGGCAACAAGTGCCTATCTAGGTTATCACATTCAGATTATCAACATCATCTGATCCTGTGAGAAACACATGAAGATCTGTTAGATGTGCCACATTAAAAAAAAGAGATGCAGAGAGCTTTCAGTTTAGCTTTGTGTGGTATTTAACAAAATTACTCTCTGTACGTCTCTGTATAACAAGATTTTTAGCTTGGCTTCCCCTTGAAATGAGAGGTGTGCAATCTTGCTGTCTATCTATCTGTCACATCCTTCTCAGAAATGTTCTCAGCAATGGGCATGCTTCAGACAGATCCAACACAGGAGAAGAGACCCAAATGCCATCTCTTCCTGAGAGGTCTGACACTGGCTGGTTGCACAAAGGGTCCCAAATTAGTATAATCACTGGATGAAAAACAGCAGTGAGAGCCCTGTGGTTATCAGTTTGACCCCATGGCTGGTGGGTGACAACATGTGTACTGACAAATCAATAAACACGTGGTGCTCAGCATGGAGCTGACAACCAGTTGCAGCATCTGCTGTGTTTTATCTGGTCAGAGTTAGAGGATAAAGGAGTAAGGAGATTTCTTTCTGCTTGGGGAATTTGAAGAGAAGGAATAAGAGACTTGGTGAGGTCTTGTACTCGAGAGCTGGTGATACAGAAGACAAAGCTGTAAAAACATTGCCTTACTCTGCTACTCCCTAAAAAGCCCAGGTTTTAATGCCACTGGATTAAATACTAACCAACATTTTCACTTCACAGCACTTACCTTAGAACTAACACCCAAAATACTAATGATTGTAAGGTATTCTCAAATTATCCTCTTTTGTCTGTTAAGCACATTGCACACACTGAATTCTCTGTATTCAGCATCTGTTCAGGACATGATTACTTAAATCACTGCCCATTTACCAATTTCTCAGTAGAACCCAAGTGTTAATATTTTCCAACTTTGAAATGGTTGAACAACATGATTTACAGAGTCAATTGAGCAGTTATCATTTCAATTCTGTAACTATGGAAATCAAAATAGTAAGACAGGATAGAAAAATTAATGTCAGAAATGATACATAGATAGTACACAAAAATGGTAATAAGTGGGTTAAATACAAGCCAAAAGAGCAGAATGGTAGGAAGTGTCAGATGGTGACTCAGCTTCCAGAAAGAGCCATTATTTTGCTGTTCAGTTTGAAAAGGGGATTCTCCATTGACTTAAAAATTGAGCCATGATATTGCCAGGGTATTCCTGTTACTATTTTGCTTCTCTTTTGCTGTTCTTGAGTACTCTCTTATTAGCATAATATTTTTATATTTTTCTTTTCTGCCATATACCTCCTTCCAGCTACATTTCCTAGATTTCTTTCACCAGTCTTCTCTCCACCTTTACTGCAGAGCTTCCTCCATCAAGACAGCCTCTCATTCCTCCTCCTTCCTACTCTACCCAGTACAGCAGCATCTATTGCACTTTCAAAGGCCAAAAGATTTATCAGCAGTTCAACTTTTCCTTTCTTCACTCAGTGCCCTCCTGAGCCTCCATTTCTGTCATTTTACCTGTGCAAAGTGAGAGAAATATAAACAGATGTGGCAATACTTTCATGCCCCATTGAACTATGCCATCATCTTGTCACCACCCTTATCTGTACCAGCTTTCCTTCTTCCATCCCCCTGCCTTGTCTTGGGTAGGAAATCACGTGCAGTTCTGTGCAGCAAACTCTTTGAAGCAGCAGAAGTGTCTTTCCTTTCCAGTGCTCTTTGACAAGTAAGGTACATGAGAGTCCATGCTGCTAACTACTGCATATTTCACAAGCTCTGAATGGAATCAATTGACACCAGGGAAACCCACTTTTTTTTCTATTCCCTCCACAGTGTGTTTAGACTTTACTGTTTAATCAAGTGATGCATAGCTCATTTGAACTGACTGATGTACAATTCTCAATTGTCAATTCCTACAGCCTAATCAACAGCTTAATAACAGGGGATAAACAGTCATCACACTTGATCCCAGCAGCACACTCCACATTGAGGCAGAGATCTTGAATTAAAGGATGAGATTCATTCTGGGTCCCCCCTTGTTGGGCCAGAGGAGAAACCAGGACTAAAGCTAGCCATGTGGTACAGTAAATTGTAAAATTGGTTTTGGGGTTTGGGAGTTTTTTTAGTCAAAGAGAAAATTCAGCACAAGTTTTTTGTTTTCTGTAAAAAAAAAAAAACAAACCAAAAACAAACCAGTACCTGGAGGTAGTTGAATCAATGCTAGAGAAAGTGTCTGCAGCCCACTAGGCTTTATAAGGTGTAGAACATTTTTCAAAAGTCTGTTTGGAAAGTGCTAATGAAGAGAAATGTAAGAGTGGCTTCTAAAGCTTGAGTTCATCCAGTATCCTGATTAGAGATCATAAATTGGAAATATCTACCACCCCCCCTGAAAACACTTTAAGTAGCTGTTTCTTTCCATTACAGCATTAACTCAAACATCTATGTGAAAATATTTTAAATTATTTGTAAGGAATACAGCTCTCAAATTTGCTCTGACTTCTCAAAATTTCAATTATAAGTCAAGATGTCCTGAAGAATAAATTCACCATATGGATATATCAGTGACACCATGATGTTCTTTTATGTCTAAATCTATTAATTATTGTGCTGTAATGACATCAATGCTAGTAATATCCTACTAAGGAGCATTATTTGTCACTGGACTAAATCCACAAATCTACAGGTTAAATTTGCCATTTCTGTAAGCATGTCACACATGTAGCATGGGCAGAGCTATGTGCTTGCAGCTGTGCAGGTGCTATGGGCAAAACACTGCCTGTAGTAGCTCAAAATCTGTGTGTTATGGTTGGTGAGTTAGAGATGTTGCTTGAATTTCAGATTTAATTTTCTAGTTTTGAATTGCAGTCAAAATCATAATGTTGTGGTTAATAACTAGCATCAAACTAGCATTTGACAAATTGCATGACAGACTTGGTTGCCAAGATAAATAATTTCTTCTAACTGGAAAACAGATCACTCATAATCTAAAAGAATTGTGTACAGGAAATATATCTTTTAATAAGAAAGCAGCACTGATGTAATGAGTGTATAATTACTTTTTTAAAAAAATTTTTTTTAAAAAATTATTTCCCAAACTACTGTCAGTAGGGGCACATCTGTTTGGCTTGGCATCTCTGTGATTTTTATTGCTTTAAGTCCCATCCCTTGGAGTTACCTTTGCATTGCTCACAAACCAAAATCTCTTTCTATTCATGATTTTCCATTCAAAGAAAATAAATATTTATCAGAAGAAAATTATACTTTTTGAGAATGCAAACTGAAAAAGTGTCAAGAAATTTGTTTGTGGTCTCCCCATCTGCTGTGAGTTACCTCCCTTGCAATTTCAGTGCGCTGTGCTTTATTGTTTAAATTTGCTTTAGGATTTGCTTGTGATCTATCCAAGATACCATGAATGGTTCGGTACTAATTAAAGAGAAAATGCAATTATATGAATGGCTCTAGGGCAGTGGAGGAAGATCAAAAGAAGGAAAATCCAAAGTTCACAAAATTTTTCCACTCCAACTTTGATGATATTTCTGAATTTGAAATTAGCATACAGAGTGCATTTGCATTTTAAATGTTTGGACACAACTTATCCAGAAGCAAATAGTCATTTGGGGGCCATATTAACAAGGCTGGAGGATAACAGAATATATCTTGCACTAATATACATCCTGCTTAACTCCATCAGAGACAAAAAAATTCCAAAAAACACTGGGCCAATACCTGCAGTGATGTTTTTCTTTTCAGCTATGCTATACTGAAACAGTGCTTCTACATTAGAAATACTGGCTTAACCAAATCAAATACTAAAATCTGGCTTAATTGATACTGCTTCCCATGAGCACAACATGTAAACCTTTCTAATGCATGAGCATAAGCACGCAGTTTATTACAGAGCAGATGATTATGCATTTTGTGACAGAAATCTGCTTGTTGCCTGAACATCTCTGAGGTGGCTATAGGTAGGAGAAGAGGACTTTGACCAGAACAAAAAAAAATCAGTAGTTGAGCAAAAGTATCTGAGATACCCCTAGGCTGACAAAGCTGACCTCCATCTTCTCTTTCTTAAAGCTATCTGCCTTCTAATTCCTCCCAGCTACATCAATTTACTGTAGCCCATATTCTGTTAACATTATATTAAATTTACTTCACATTCATTATTTTATTTAAAATATTAGACTAACTCCACTGTGACTGCACTGTGTGAGATCAGATTTCTGTATGGTTGGTATATAAATGGAAACACACGTCCTTTGGAAACAGAAATGCTGAGGGAACTGTGAACTCTAAAGACATAAAAAGAGGCATATTTAAGAAAGCTTAAGTAGGCTTTAGTTATAAACCTTTTTTAAAAAGATTAGACATGCTGAACAATTATTCAGAAATGGTAAACTGTCAAAAAAGGCAATGCTATAAGGTAAGAACTCCAAATGGAATAACAACAAAATCATAGATTCATAGAATCACTATGGTTGAAAAAGACCTTTAAGATCAAGTCCAGCCATCAAGCCAGAACTGCCAAGTCTACAACTAAACAATGTCCCTAAGAGCCATATCTACACAACCTTTAAATACCTCCAGGGATGGTGGCTCCACCACTTCCATGGACAGCGTCTTCCAGTCCTTGGAATTTCAATTTAAAAAAATCTAAACCTCCCCTGGTGCAACTTGAGGCAATTTCCTCTTATCCTGTTGTGTTAACAGGACTGAGCTGGCTACAGCCTCCTGTCAGGCAGCTGTAAGAGTGCCAAGGTCACCTCTGAGCCTCCTTTTCTCCAGACTAAACACCCCCAGCTCCCTCAGTTCTCATCACAGGACTTGTGCTCCAGATCCTTCCCCAGTCTTGCTGGCCTTCTCTGGACACACAGCAGCACTTCAGTGTCTGGTAGTGAAGGGCCCAGAACTAAACACAGGACTCAAGATGTGGCTTCACCAGGGGAAGCATCACTGCCCCGGTGCTGCTGAACACACTGTTTCTGCTACCAATTCCTTCTAATATGATTATAGTTACACATTAGGGTATTAATGTTGTATCCAGAGCATAAGAATATCAAAATCCCAGCAGCACAGTTTGTTTACCAGAGCAGAGACAACATTTTTAACACAGCTGAGCCAAAGTATTTGTTTCCTTTACAATGGCAAATGTCTACCTTTGTTGCCTGGCCTGTTACTGCTACAGCAAAGAAACATAAATCCCTATACTGTGGAATGGGAGGCAGAAAAGGCATGGCAAAACCTCTTAGGGTGATGACTAAATTTCTAATTAACTACAAAACAGTTGATAGTTCATGGGTACTTTGGCCTTTGTCATCTACACTTTGCACTTATGACTTCCATCATGGCACTTCATGCAGTTTGGATTCACACTGCAGAAATATTGTACTAGACAGAGACCAAAAGCTAAAAGTATCTTCTAATTCACTGGCATACTTCAAAAAGTTTTTCTCACTTATGAATTGCTTCAGATAATTTGCAGGGATGTAATCTAGTTGATAATCCTTTTCTTGACAAAAATTTGATTCTGCTCCAAACATAGTCAGAGCTGTCCCTTGTTTGTTAAAAAAGTAGTGTTGACCAAAGCAGGGGAGATGCACAGGGCAGGATTCAGCTTGCAAATTAATACTTCAGTTTATGTGTCTGTATGTGGAGGGGCACATTTGCACTCAAGTGTCCACTAAGTCCCTGTACAGCTACAGAGGATGCAGTCAATACAGCCAGTGGGACCTGAAGAGATATCCAGCTCACCTACAAGCAGGCACATTCAATTGATCAGTGAATTGCCTGCCAGACACCACTGACTGTATTGACCACATCTCCATGGACTGCAGTTGAAGTGTAAACAGTTCAATTTATCTGTCCTAATCTCTGTGTACATTGATGATATGATTGCTGGTTGTTCTTACTCACGTCAGATTGAATTACTGAATGGAGCTAAAAGAAATCCTGAAATCAATCCTACTTGGAAATATTATGAGCAAGAACCTCTTACATAGCTAGGGAGTTTGGCTGCTTAACCAGATTTGACTGTTTGAAGCACCCAAAACTGAAGTGCTTAAAATCACCAGTTGTAATTTTGTATATTTCCACACCTTATTTCCCACAAGTTTTAAAGAACCAAAGGACCATAGTCATCATGGACTTTGAGTCTCTGATTAATAGAAATAATTACTGTGTCAGTAGATCAAGGGGAAAGATTTTTAAAGCCTCCTTTACTACCACCTTTATGACCACCCTAGTCACTTCCCTTAATGCTGGTATGGATCCACTGCAGGTCATGGACCCAGGAGAGCAAATGCAGCTGCATAGCCAGGTACCTGCAGCAGAGGTTATGGCCATAGGCTATAGCAAAACCCTCCACTCATGCAACAAATACTTATCAAAAGCTTTTAGTCTCCCTGCACTGGGTTTGGGGAGGGCATGAAAGTCAGAATTGGTACAGTCACATTTGAGCCTTTAAAGCTCTGGTATTTGAGACAAGGATCATATTTCTGCAGCTTGAGCCTGGATGCTAAAGTGCCAAAAATATCCTACATGTACCCATGCATAACTGTTCATCTTGAATATTTTTGGGTAAAGAAAACTGCATCTTATAACAATTTTTATATGAAGTTTATAAATCAAACTCCCTTTTTCTTTATAATGTCTGCAGAGGGACTGACATTGGTGCCATTCAATCCATTCAATCAATTTTGCACTTGACTTCAGTAGAAGCAAAGATGGGCCCATGGTGAAAACAAATCCAGAGGAAATGACACCCAGGTGCTTTTCAACTAAAAGTTTATCCAAGTCAAAAAAAAAAAAAAAACAAAACAAAAACAAAAAACCAACAACCAAAAAAAACCACAAACAAACAAAATAAAGTTTCTTTATTTTGAGAAACTGTAGTCTTAGTACCTCAGGCTGGTTTATACATATTGTCTGTCTCTACAATGTATTTACATGGTAAAATCTGTGATCAGGTGCAGCCTTTGATGTTGAAGGATGTGTTTTATACACAGCTTTACTTAATAAATTCCTTCCCACCCAAATGTACTGAAGCACTGCAGTGTCACACTGTGAAGCACAGTCTGAGTAGTTAATAGTACCTGGAGTGTATAAGGGAGAGAATGTTTTATTTCAATATTCATGCTTGCAGCTTTTAAGGTCTTGTGCATATCTATTTATAAACCTTAGATATCTTACATGTATTTCATCAGTGTCAGCCCAAATACAAATCTTCCCTGAGCAAATTACACAATATTATCTACGTAGTAAGTAAAATGTAGTGATAATCTGGAAATGTTGCCTGGAGTTTGAAGCCGTTAAAGCATTATGATCCTAGACACTATTATTAACCTATCAGGGTGTTTAAATATGTCAGATTAGAAGTCTGACAGCAGAAGGCTGGTTCACATTCCAGAAGGAAAAAGGTGTGTGCTCAAACATATCTCCTTACATAAGAGCTTTAGAAGCAGTGTTATGTATGAAACCTGAAATCAGTCAGCTCAGGTCTGGTGTGCTTTAAAAGAGCAATGAGTGAGCTTCATGTGTTTGAAAGTAAAGTTGTGATAACACTCTTCTTGGTTCCTGTCCTGCACACCTGCAGATCCCCATGTGTCCTGGGTGACTTTATGATGCTTGTATCCCCATTTGTTTGTTTAGCCCAGAAATAAGTTTTGCACCTTTAAGATTGTTTCTGAGAGAGAAGGGGAGAGAGAAGAAGCACAGAGTTTGTTTTCAGACACTGCACTCACTGCTCCACATTCCCTCTCCTGGACAGCGCTGTCTGCAGCACGGACAGACAGACAGCAGGACAGAGCTCTCCTTTGCTTCTAGTTAGGTTTTAGCTGGCTGGGGCAGAGCAGTTCCCTGGTCAGTGATTTTCCTTTTCCTTGGAGCTGTCCAGCCCTGCCCTGGGCTGAACACCCAGCAGAGCTCCTGGAGCTCACACCTGGGGCTCACCAGGGCCGCGGCATTTCCAGCTCAGGAGGGGCTGGGCAGGGACTGAGCCAGCTGAGCTACAGCCACAACCAGGACCTCCTGAGTTTGCCATCTCTTCAGAACAGAGAGAGGCTTGCTTGTTTAACATTGTTCATTTTTGTACTGGTGAATGCTTTGCCTGTTAAACAAACAGGTTTTATCCAGTTTTCTCCAAGGAAATATTTTCCCGAACCAGCTGGGGGAGGGACCACTTGAATCTGCTTTCAAGAGGAACCCCTTTAAAGGTTTCCTCCCCAATTTGCCCTAAAACAGGACACCATGGCAGTGGCAGAGAGGATCTGCCAATCCTGAGAAGAGGCTGTGCCTCCAGGGATGACATTTCCAGGGTAGAACTGAAATATGGTCTTTTAAATGATGGGTCCATGCTGGATCCAGAAAGTTCCCTACCATAAATGCAAGAGTTTGGGGTTCAAAACAATGGTGACCTGAAGGTTTCAATTTCTAAACAAGAGTGGGATTTAGGAGCAAGATGTAGTACATAGAGCAGAGCCTTCAATGTGCCTGCCAGCTCCTACTGCCCAGGGGAGGAATGGTGCTCACAGTGCCAGGAGTGCTCTGCTGCTGGTGCTGAGCATCTGGGCTGAACATCTCATCCACAGGGAGACCATCCTGTGTGCTTTGGCCTCAGCGTGGGTCCCAGCAGAAGGCTGGAAGTGCTGGATTTGTTTTAATTTAGTTTAAGTTATTGGATCTGCATAGGACCCTTCAGGTGTGCTTTCCATACTTCTTTTTAAAAAATGTCAAAATCTTTCTCATGGAGGTAACTGTTTAAGCGCACTGTGAGATTCACAGTGGAAGCCTGGGAGCTGACAGCACAGACACAGAGTGTGGGGAAGGAAGGCTGCTGCTGCACCCTGAGGGGCTATCCCACAGCATTCCCATGTGTCAGAAACATCCCATGCAGTCAGCCAGAGGCAATGTTTGAAGGCACCATGATTCTTATCCAGCAGGAGGAAATATATAGTTATTCTCATGCTCTAAAACAAACATTTCACTTATCAATGTAGCTCATAGAATTTACAGCCGCTGCATCAGCAGAGATAAAATGCAGTGATTGTGGACTAAAATATTGCATCTTCCGAGACAGGGTTTGGGAGAGAAAATTTACTGATTTTTCTTGGGAGATGCAAATACTCAAGATCATCTGAATTTGCAAATCTTCACTATGACATAAGAGCAAATGGAGCACTGGGCCCTTATAAAGTTCAAATATTTCCCTCTGAATCAGCCCTACAGCTGTAATCTGTGAACTTTGGAGCTTGGGAAAAAATGACAGCTTTAAACTCTGGCAATATGACTTTTAATTCAAGCATAATGAGGAAGAGGAAAAAAAAAAGAGGAAAATAGTTTTGAGGAGCATCTAGTAAAAAGGATAAAAACTACTAATCCTTCTGCAAAAAACATTAGAAGGAGGAAATCTGCCACAAGTCCAGAAAGATAATCAAAGAATGAAGTCTCTGAGAAGTGTATGATAAATGTCTCAGAAAAAGTCAGAGATATTCTAGGAAAACAATCTAAAATAAATCTTCTGTACACACAGTTACTTTGGAGGAGTTTGGGGAGGTTCCCATGCTGGAAGTCTTTCTTCTAGGAGATTTATTGGATGCTCTTTCTCAAACTGAAATGGAGATAACAAAGTTCATGGAAAAAAATAGACTAAATGCATGATAACAGATCAGAAGGATCAACAGCAACAGAGTTTTTAAGGAACTTAAGGATGATGTATTCAACATTTCAACAGCACTGTCTAACCTCCTGTTTAAAAATTCTTTGGTTCTAGAAGTGGGAGATAGTTAATTTTATATCAGTTTTCGAAGAGGAGAGAAAAGTTACTGCAGAACAGGAAGATGGTGGCTGTATTGGCAAAGTGATAGAAATCTTGATTTAGTGACCACTTGAAAACATGACATACATACTGGGGACAGTCAGCATGGATTTTAGAAGGGGAAATTATGGTTCAGTAGAGTAGATCTGCAAAATGCTCAGCCAGGGGGTGCAGGGATAAGCAGAGGCAGCAAATCTCTACTCTGAGTGGACAGCTTGAGGAGACCAGGACTCTTCCTCCCCCAAAAACCATGGCATACCAGATACAAGGTCTGGATAAAAGTGAGAGGTACAGGGGTAAGAATATTATTGACTGTAATTTCCAACCCAGGAATTAAGAACCATTTAAAGAAACCAGCCAGTGAAAATTTAATTTTTTTTTTCTGTCATCTGGTGGATAACTAGGTTGTGGAACTCTTTACCTCAGGATATTATGGACACTGAAAGTTAACAAGACTCAAACAGGACAATTAGTTGAGGAAGGAAAAATTCATTAAATGTCCCTACATATAAAGATACCCCCAGTGAACTGCAGATTGTGTGAGACTGGCAGAATGCCCCAGGGATGTGCTGCTGCCCACTGCTGGGGACAGGGTGTGGGGATATGGGAATGAGAATAATGATACAAGGAGAAAGTGCTGACCTGGTGCACCTAAATTTCTATTGTTTTGTTCTTTTAAACTTTTCAATTACACTCTTTCCTGGCTGTCCACACACAGATGTGGAGAACCAGATCAGTAAAGATATTTGGATTACCCATTCCAGCAGATTTTCAAAGGAGCTAAAACAATCAAATAGTGGTAGGCAGCTAAATAATATATACTCATTTGCTGTCAAAAGAAATTCTTTTTCTTTAAAATATATCATCAGAGTGGCATTTATTCAAATGGAAGCTTACAGACCTTATCTCCAAGTGTTACAGAGCCTGTTACAAAGAAGTTTCATATCAGCAAGGGCTGTTGCTCTGTAGAGGCTGGATGTATTATTGGAAGTGACAGAGCTGTGATAACCAATGCTCCTGCCTACTGGCACTGGAAGAGGGATGTCCTCATGGGACCCCTTTTTGCCCTCAAGGTGAGCAAAAGTGAGGTGCACTAATAATTTGAAACAAAAAGAATTGCAATCTTAACACAAACCATCAGAGAAGTTTTTACAACTTATATTTGTTACTATAGTAACAAAGGTTTGTGAGGATTTTGATGCATGAATAATTGAGACTAGGGATAGTTAGAGTGGCCTGGGCCCCAAAAGTGTAAACATGTAAAGCATTCAGATACAGTTAAAACCCTGCAAACTCCAAATAAAGCAAATTAAAGCAAGGTCCCAACAGGAGAAAAAATATGCATCTGCAGCTCTCTAGAAAGGGAAAGCAGGAATGTGTCTGAGTGACTGACAAGGGAGCAGTCAGCCTGAAAATGTTGCTGACATGTCCAAGGATGAAGGAAACAGACAGGAGAAGATGGAGAAATATCTGCAGGAAGGATCGACTGAGAAGTGGGGAAAATCCTTGCAGGGAAGTTAGAGGAAACACTTGAACAGAAAAATGAGGGAGCAGACTGGAAGACTGAGAAGAAAGAAATCAGAGTTCAGGAGCACTTCCCAAAGTTGGGATCAGATGCCACCTCTTATTCCACCCTTCTCTGGAAAACTCTAGATATGTTTACTGTAGTCCCTTTTAAATCTCTTACATCCTGGGTCCACATCAGTGCACTGCTGTTCATACCAATGAAAGCTGCTCATTTTTATGTCCTCATTCAGCTCTCTTGGGTGGATGGAGGTCTTGCTCCAGGAGCTGTGGAAACCATGGAAGCTGCAGCCAGCCAATGCTCCTACCACATTACAGGGGCACTCCTGTACTGGAGGGATCATGAGAGAATCCTGACTGGTTGAGTTTGAATTGCAGTTTCAACTGAGTTTCATCCATGAGGCACAGGTTAATTGAGTCTTCAGCAGACATTTGTTCACACTGGAGGCTGCTTCTCCCTCACAGATAAGACACAGATACCCAAAAGTATTTAATACTGGCACCCATCTCCAAGAAAGAGGGCTTTTTTTGCTTCCCCATTTCAGACAAATGCATAGGTAAATGTTGAACCTTGAATATAATCTGTCTGTCGTGTTGAGGACAATGTATAAACCCTACCCATTGTGTGCTGTGTGGAAAGAGGATTGGCAGAGAGAAAAAATATCCAGAGCAACAGATGGTAGGTGACGTGATAACTGTCTGAGCAGTGGTAACCTTAATCTAATTAGTTTCCTAATCAAGATAAGGAAGACACGAAAAGCATGAGAGAAGGTGAAGAACAAACCTGTAATCAATAAAACAAATACAAGAGGATGAAAGACATGCTGATGGATAGGATGCAGGAGTGGAGGGAAATCACAGGAAAAATTACCATATGTTCAGTCAATGTGAAAACTAAGTATTCAGACCTTGCATCAGCCAACATGAACAGAACAGGAAAATTGGGCAATGTTACAGGATTACAAACCATTTTATGGGTAACAAAGGGACAACAAGGGTCAGCAAGTTAAGCAAAAGTTGTGAGAATAATTTTAAAAGTATATAGGAATTTGATAAAAAAGAATGGTGGCAAACTTGGCAAGAAAAATCAATTGCCAATAAAACTCAAATAACACCTTTTCTAGGTCTGATGAAAATGCACTTTATTTTTGAAAGATTCTCAATAAAAACAGAGCATTTGCAGTTTTTCTCAGAAATGCTTTTGTGTTGTATTCAGTCAGTAGAGTTCACACTGATCAACCTGATGTTTGAAATGTTTCCACTGAACCTGCTGCACTCTTTATTGGCAAAAAAAGTTTCAGATGAAATGTTTCACTCAGTACTACCAAAAATGAGTGGTACTTTGAACCTGGTAAGAGGAAAGACATTATAGCTGGCAGCCCTGGCCAACAAAGGATGTTGAGGCCACATACCTATATTGAGAGAAGCTGAAATCCAAGTAAGTGAAGCCATTATTGTGTCTTTCTGCACAAGGCTCCAAGTGTGGCTTTGCACAAGATCTGACAGAAAGTCTGCTCACACTCAGATCAGGTTAGTTACATTCAGCTGGAATAATTACTTTTCTGAGGTTTGTTTCTGACTGGCCACAAGGATTTTATTACAGAAATAATGGTTTGCTTAAGCAGAAAGACTTTTTTATTTGAACTGGTGAGATATGGATAGTTATTTGCCCTCCTCATCATAGCCCTCCTAGGCAGAAGCAAGATACCCCCAAGCTGGTACAGGGACATCACAGGAGTCCCACAGGCACACAAGACAAACTCCAAAGAGCCAGTCCTTAACTGTGCCTTTTAAGTAATTCATACATTCAGCTTTGGGATCACAGAAGTTAACACATGAAAACATAATTCTTGAATACACAAATTACCTCCACCAAATTTATAGCAGCACCTTACTACCTAGTTCCCATGGTCATACTATTATTAGTACAATTCAACATAGCACTTTCTTGCTAAACATAAATTATTCTAGCAATGAATCCAAATAAAAATACTTTGCTCTTATTGTCCAGTTTGCTACTGGGCAAGGTCAGCCAAGCTTCTCTGCTCAGTGAGGTAGCTCTTATGTATTTTATTTATCAGTATAGAATATACCAACAGAATATATAGAGTTTACCAACAGCTGAGGTTACTTTTAGTTGACACTGTTAGATGTCCATTTCTCTGGTTTCAGGTTGCTGCAAAGCTGTAGAGTCCCATCTTCACAGGGCTCTGCACAGGTTACCTCAGCAATTTTTATGTTTCTCTTGGGCTTAATGAGATGCAATTTGTGACATGGTATTTTGTCTTCAACACCAAATATACAGAGTCCATACAGAATGACTGCTGCTGTACAGGTTTTAAGGAAGTTGGGTTTTACTGTCTCTGTATTTGATATCTCTGGAGTTGCATGGCATCTTGTGCACTTCCCTTTGTATTTCTGGAGTCCCTGTGTTTCAACTGGACTAAGAACTCCATCCTTTCCTTTCCTTCATACTTTGAATTTGGACTTTTAGAGAGAATTAGAGAACCTGTTTTCGATAGGCACATGTCTTCATCATCATGATAAGGGTGTTTGTCAGCAGATTGAAGAATGTGCTGCCCCAAACTAAAGATTTCCATAGAAATTTTCATGAACTCTGAAGTAAATTTAGTATAATTCCAATGCATTTGCTTGGGATAGGTCAAAAGGTTTCAACCCTGTCACTTTTTAGTACCACTTTCCAATGCAAAGAGACCTGTGAGACTGAGAAATGAATTCATGGGTGTCATGGGTAATAGAGGAAGGAGAGGTAGGAATGATGCATTAAAGATTGCTGAATTACTGAAGCCAGGGGTGATTCTGATGGGATGAGTTCTTGAAGTTTATGTCTCATCTAGACATTTCTTTTCAAAAAGCAAGTAATTTGAATGACAAGATACTGGATTGTTTACAAGGCAGATGTTATATTTTCTGTACATTTATTGAAATGCTCTAATACCTTTTATGCTGTCTTTCAGTTGCTTGCAGTGTAGTGATAGAAGCACTTGCTGCCTGATGCATTTGGGAACATTTTGAACTGCTTGTGGAATTGTTTTTCTGATGCCTACCATAGTGAAACTAAAGCAGTTACTTCAGGAAACAATTTTATTATACAGATTTTCAGCCATTATTTATTTATAGAAAAGGACATGGAGCTCCAGAACCTAGGAACATTTTTGAATGTGAAGACATTTTGAATGTGAAGACACAGTTATTGCAATCCCAGTTAAACTCTTCTTTCCTCTGGATCCAGTTGGGTTAGAATTCTCTTACTCCCTTTGTAAACAGCACATCTCCTGGCTCATTCTAAATCAGCCAGTGGGCAGCATGCCCTTGAGGGGTTCCACAGGGGTTCCACAGCAAGCCCTCAAGCTTCATACTCAACTTTGCAAATACCCACTCTGCTTTTCTGGCAGATCATGTCAGTCTCAGTGGGTTTTGTGACCTTGTCAGGGTTTTTCCTTTGCCTTGCACTGCTGCTTTCCTTATATTGTTCCAGTTCTTTCAATGTCTGACCATACATCATCATTTCTGAGGCAGAAATCACCAGCAGTGGCATATTAATTGGCATTGCTAGAAGTTTTAAGTGGAGGGAAGCCTACTTTCTATGACTTCTGGGAATCAGTGCTGAAAATCAGCACTGTTGTTTGCTGTGGCTGTTGCTGGGTTTGAAGTTACCTCAGAGGCATTGGAGCACTAGAATACCACCTGTCCTGGACTTCCAAAATGTTCAAAAAGGTATTACATATGGATATCATTAGCCTAGTCAGGACTTGAAATTGCATGTGCATACACACAAGGATTTGCTGAATACTCTACTGGTAAACTTTGCTGTATAGTGCAAATGTTGAGGTTAATCAAATTACAGGCACAGAAATATACTTCTGTAGAAGTGAAATTCCAAAGTTAACCCTTCCAGTTAGGAACCAGTAGGGGTATCAGGTTTACCAAATCACTGAGGCAAGGGCTGTTGTGGTAGTAGTGAACAAAATTGGACCCACTACTGATCAGACTGACTTGATAGCAAATATAAGATGAGATATGCTCTACAATATGGAGATATTATTATAAGATATTTAAAAAATCATGTAGAATTCTTCCATATTTTTTCAAGTATTTCAAAATTTATCAAGACTGCCATGCCCAAAGCTATGAGTTTAGAAGGCTCAGCAATCTCATAGGTTTGGCCCTAGGTAAGAATAGATTTCCCTCTAACAGGAAAAAGGCAGAAGACAAAAACATCTCCAGAGTTACCAGTCTCAGTCCCCAGGGCTCTCCCACCATGCAGGGCTCAGATGCTCAGAGGGGGAGGCAAAGCCCCTGATACCTTTGCTGCCTTTAGGCTCTATAAGACATCGGCTTCTGAAAGGCAGCAAAGTCTTGCTGCCAAATGTCAGCTTGAATAAAGAGGCAGTGCAGTGGTCTCAGGGCCTATTGTCCATTTCTCTTTTCTTCCAAGGAAAGCTGCTAAGGGATCAGGAAGAGCTGTAGCAGAGATAAGTGAAGAATAGCACATGACAAGCTGTGCAGGCATAAAGACGTATGCAGGTGCCTCAGGGGCATTGAAAGGAACTATACAAAAGTCAATGCCTTTATCATCTGTTCAGAACTTGTCTTGCCTCTCTGCCAGCCCATTTGCAATATTGGCTAGCACTGCTTGGGAAATCAGATTTAAATGATTGTAATGACTTTAGTTAAATCTTAGCGTTCCAACTGAATAACAAGTCTGCCTCCTGCCTCCTTCCACTTCCACCTTTTTCTTCAGGGAAAACTGCCCCATATTGGTGCCTTCCAGCTCCCTGTCTCCCCCTCATATTCATCTCATCCCCTCAAAAGGCCTTTAGCTTTGCATTGCCCACCCCCCTTGCCTGCAGCATAAAGGTGCCTCAAACCCTGACCCACTTCCTTCCTATCTCACAAACCCCTCTGAGGTCCAAGGGTGGGTTCCCTGATTCAGAGGAGATGGGGAGCAGGGTGGAGGCTAGTTTTGGGAAGGCTGCTGATTTTGAAAAAGGGAATGAAACCAGTCTGGGAGTAGATTTTCCCATGCAGAACTAGCTGGAGCCTTCTGGCAGGGTGCATGGAAGGCTTCCCAGCCCTGGGAGAAACTGGTGAATCCTGACCGGATTTAATACTTGGATCACTTGTCTCAGTAGTCTTCTGCCCACTGTCTCAAAAAGGGCAAGTACAGTTCCTGTGTGTCAAGGAAAGCGTGGCACTGGCTCGGCTGTAGGTCATTTCTTAGCAGAACATTAATGCTTTACAAAGGACAAGAGAATCAAGAGCCTTCCCCTTTCTCCTCCCATGCATTCAATTGCTTCTTTTTGTCTAGCTCATGACAGAATATTTATTTGTCCATCTTATCATCTTTCTGTTTGACTTCAATCACTCCTCCTAAAAAATCACTTTCTCACTAAAGTATATGGGGACACACAAAGCTCCAGGGGAGGGCACAGAAGGACTGTCATGCCCACAGACAGGGGTTGAATGCCTATAAATTGTTAATCTTAAAACACTTCTCATTTCAGCATTAAATCATATTTCCTATCATGGTTTATTATATTCTGGGAATCACAGTCATGCTTTGGCAGAGAATGTCACCGAGGCCATGAACCTGCACCTCGGCTTACAGTGGAGAAATCTTACCAGTGGCCAATGACCTTAGCCACTGCCAAGCAATTTCTTGAATCTTTCAATCAGCTTCTGCAGGAGGGATTTCTCCTTCTGGACAGTGCCCAAGAGGAGGCACAGACACATCTGCCTGGCAGCTGTTTGTACTGCAGGTGTTTCACTACTCACACCTTCCACCCAGTGTGCTGAGTCAGCCTTCTGCCCCAGCAGCCCGAGGGCAGCCATACAGAGGGACAGGGGCTCTCAACGTGTAAGAAAACCCCATTCCTAACCCCCAACATCTTTTATTTCATTTCCTCTTGCAAGCGGTTTTAATGTTCGTGTTCCTTTCGTGGCATGACAGCAAAGTGGGTGTCAGGTAACAATTGGTTGAATTCTCAGTGGCAGTTTTGGATTCCCCAGCTCAGCTTTTGAGCACTGACCTGTGCTGTTTCATGTACTGCATGGGTGAGTTACCCCACTTTCCAACAACTCCTAATTATGGCTGTCAAGCCCTCTCAAGTGGTCATGCAAATGAAACTGTGAGCACAGCCAGGACCTCATGGCAGATGTTTCTCTGAAGCAGCATTTTGTGGGGGCTGATTCCTCAATGCATTGCTGATGAGCTGCTGTTGTTAGTGGCACATGGCACATACCAGGTGAGAAGCAGACAATCCCTGCAGCCCAGGGTGGCACTGGTGTGCATGGAGTTTGGTAACCTTGCTGGTTGTGAGCCCTGTGGTTATGCACTGCAAGATGAACTGGTTTCACAAAGTCTAAGTGCAGGAGAGAAGTCTGCAAGGGGCTTTGCTACAGTACCAGGCAGGGTTTAGCCAGATAGAGTAGAGAGATTTGCTAAATTTATGGACAAAAGGAAATACATCTGAAGCTTTTCTGCAAAATGCCCATAATGCTCAAGCCTGGATTGGCTTCAGTGCTGCTCCTGCCCTGAGGCTCAGTTGAGTGCTGTTTGCACTGTCTGTGTGTCCAGCTCTGCAGCTATTGCAAAGCTCATATCCTGAGAAAAGTGATGATCCTGGGTTTCTGGTGTCTGAAGATACTTGATGCAAGACCTCTGAGTTCTTGCAGTTATCTTAAAGGCACTGAGTAGTCAAATTTAGCCTCACAGCAAAACACATCCTAATAATTTTTTAATGCACTGATCAAACTCCATCTTTAATAACTATTTACAGCATACACTTGGACAACTTCAAACTTTTTTGGCATGGCCACAGCTACTGAATTTGTGCCAGAACCTATCCCCTGACAATTCAAAACTGCCTTCCTCTTTACAGCCTAAATGTATTCCTGGATGGTTTATATGCATTTGTTCAGATGCCAAGACTGCCCTTTCAGTTAAATAGCTCTTCCCCCTCTCTGGGACCAATTCCCTCATGTTTATACTGAGTAATCATAAAATTCTTCAGTTTACTGTAAGGCATGCAGATCTCTTTTCTAGGCAACACTACCACAGCTTTTTAAAGGTTTTCACCTGCTTTTTCTGTGAAGTTGTTCATTTTCAGAAACAAAAGACTAAACCTGGTATTTATTATAGACACCACTACAGGCTTAGATGTAGAAATTTTCTTTTTAGGTTAATAGCTTTTGCTTCTTCATTCTGTTTCTACCTTGATAGCCTGCAGAGTTTTGCCATTTTTACCCTGCAAACAGGGGCTGATGCAGTCCCAGACTTCCTCTCTTGCCAGCACATTCAGATTTGCTTGCATTTGCAGTAATTTCAGAACAAATTGGAGGCATGCACTGCCCAAGTCTAAAACCAGGCTGTTGTAGATGCATGGTTTTGTCAGGTCAGCTTGGATGAGAGCTGGCAGGAAAAGAAAATAATTTTATGCCTCTCTTCTTTCTTTCTTTTTTTCTTTGCTAGTACATTTTAAAACCTTTAATAATGGAGGGGAATGACAAATTTGTACACAGACCATAGTGAGATAGCCCAGCAGTGAGCTGATTCTTTGCCTCTTACCCTCATTTATTCTGTTAGATTTTCATTTCAGTTTGATTTAAAAAACATTTATTTTTGTTTTGTAGTTCCATCAAGCTCCTAATTCTTTGGCTGCTCTTCCCCCTAGGTTTCATTCTTTATTAATTTCAAAGATTATCTCTCAGCCTCCTCATAACAACATAGGCCAGGAAAAGAACTACTAAATCCTCATATCTAGTCCTGTTATCATGAGCAGTTACAGCTTCATGCAATATGTTTCCTAAGATTCCTCCTTACATCCTAAAATAACCTTGCTCTGATTAACCGGTCATTGCAAACATCACTCTTCTAAAGCTTAGAAACCACCAGCACCAGATGTCTAGGGCTTACATTATGCTTTAAAAACTCTCCCTAGTACTGCTAAAACTCTTTTCCATTGGTTCCCTTGACTGGTGTCCCATGGTCCTCCAAGGGATGACCAACACACACATTTTCTCCATCATTTGTCCTGACATTGCATTGATAGTGCCTCCCATCAGTGGATTTTACTACCAGACTACTCTTGCCAAAGCTGGTAATGAAAACATGAAATGATTGACACCCAGGCTGATCCTTGAGGTGCCCAGTGTATCCTCACAACAGCTGGAGGCTTTTCTTTCAAGCCAGAAATGACATCTCCCCATGAACAAAATGTATAAACACCTTACATTCTCATGTTAACCTCTTTTTTCCAGTTAGTAAGTGTTTCTGTATGACACAGGATCAAATGCTTCATCAAAAGTGTGTTGCTTTGTATTTCTTTCCATGTTTTTAACTATTCTTTCCTTCAATAATTGGCCAAAGAACTGGGATAAAATCGAATGATGATTCGTTGTTCCAATTACTTTTCAGTTCTCAATTTTGTATTTTTTTTCCTAAAATGTAGATAATGCATATGCTCTTCACCACCATCTCAACAATTAATTTGATTTTAAAATCCTTCCTAACATCTTTGCAGTTTAATGTGTTGGTTGTTTCAGTGTTTGGGGTTGGAAGGTGCATTCCTCCAGTTTGAGCACATTATGATTGTTTTTGATGCTGTGGATTTGGAGGCATGAGTTTCCATTTCCAAATGCTCACACCAAGCAGTCACAGCATCATCCTCCTCTTCTCTATCATTCTCTTCATTGAAAAATGAGACAAATAATTAGGTCCTAATTGCTAATTCCCAGACCAACTCCATACCTGCTTTTCTTCTTTCTTTATTAATCTCACTGAAGATTATTCAACTATTTGTTTCAATTTGTCTTAGAGTTAGCACAGCTTGACTTTTAGAAAGCTATCTTTTAGAGCTGCATTACCTAACCTTCAAAATGTATCTTTCTTCGCTAATAATTTTCTTTTCCTGGAATTTCTAAGGTCTCTGCTCACATCATTTTTTTTTTTCTCAAGGCTTTTTTGGTAAGATAGGTAATGAGGGTAGAATGAAACAGAGTTTGTTAGTCATCGATATAGAGCTGAAAGTATCCCTGGAATCTCATTTGTCTTGTCAAGATACTTCAGAAAATTTATATCTTTGTCCAAATAAATTCAAGGTTTGCCCCACAATTAGTATGAACTTCTTCAGCCTAGTTAACTTGTTAGTAGTTCCTTTAGGCTTTTAATAAGTTCATCCATCTAAAATATGCATTAAAATCCAGGTTCAGAAACATTTTTGTTCTCATATTATTTAATATATTCTCATTTTATTTAAATTGAATTGACTCATGGTCATTGAAAGTGAGGTTATTTTCAGCTCTTCCTTGTCTTTACCAAAAGTGTGTTTAAAATATCTCCTCTGTTTGGATCAGTAACTTGTGGTGGAATGTCAGCTGTATATATCTCAAGAAATTCCTATCCTATCCCATATTAACACCTATTCTCCAGTCTGTCTGTGGTAGCCTACACAGTACTTGTGTTGAATTTATTAATTAATCAGATTTAGTACATGTCACTATGCCATGATATGTTTTGGCTGAAGAACAGGTTCTACAAAGAGAAGTTAGCATTGAAGTAGAAAGATGTAGCACTCCTTTGGGACAGCACTCAAAATAGACACTTTCAGTGGTAAGTCTGTGTGAGAAAAGTGCATTTTGGACATGGCCACAGCATCAGACAACCTGCCTGTGTGACAGCTGAGCCCAGGCCGTGGCCCCCAGCACAGGGGTTTGTCTTTGCTCCTCCTGTGATCTCTGGGCACGGACCCCAGCTGACACACAGACCTCCTGACACACATCCTGTGGCACAAAGACACATTATAGAAAACTCCAGTGGGTTCTGACACAGTTCTCATGTTATTTCGGATACTTTAAATAGAAAATGAGAAGAAAAAAATATCATCAGATCCCAGGGCCTTTGGACACCACAGGAGGTGACACAGCATAAGTGTAACTTTTGACATGCACCACCTGTGAGTTTCCAGCTGTACCACCTCCCATACCTGATTCATCCTAAGGAAGTATTTTTATCTCTGGTTATATATGATTTCAGTTTCCTCGCTCTTCATCAGTTAGTCATCTACCTCTGCTACAGCTATTAGCAGTGTGTTGTCACGACATTCCTAAGGATTTTTTGCCCACATAGTGATTAGGCCTGCATCCTTTAGCAGGTCCCAGCTTCCACATTTTTCCTGGACAATAAATACCCATTGCAAATGACCATGGCTGGAACACCAGAAGTTGTGTTCTTTCACAAGGAGTTATACTGGAACCCACCTTGTGGATCACCTGCCACACACACTTATAAAAATCTATTATGTTCTTACATTATTTTTATTCTCCAGCTAATATAGCTGTTGTACTAACTAAATTATTCAAAGAACTACATTAATCTCAAAGTTTAATTATCGTGGCTAATGATCAGAACTTGGAAGTTAAATGCTCCCAAGATGATACAACCCCACACAGAATTTCTGTTTCTATCAAATCAAAGAATTCTCTATCCAAACATGAATCCAACACATGAGGTCTAAAACAGGTCCCCTAAGTGTTGTGAAATTTCTCTCACAGTTGACTTAACTGAATTAGATTGCACTATCATTGCTATTCTTTTCTACTTGTTTACAGTTTAACACATTTCTTCATATAACATACTTCGCTTTCTCAGTTGTTTCCATCTTTCTGAACAATTCATGTTCTGTAGTGCTCATCTTTGGATATAGCTGTCAGTAATCCCTATTTCTGTTATGTCCAGCTTCACATCTTGCAACAGCTGATCAAATTATTCCATTTTGCTGCCTAAGTATAACTAGCAGGCATCAAAATATCTCCTACCTGTCTACTCAGCCAGTCTTCTCCCCCTGACCATAGCACCCACCTCACTACCACTTTCCACAATACTATTTTCTTTATCTTTACTGTCCAGTCACTGAAATACACATATCTTTATATATATATATATATATATATATATATATTTTTTTTTTTTTTTTTTTTTTTTTTTTTTGTGTGTGTGTATGTGTGTGTGTGTGTGTGTGTATTCTTATCAGATTTCTTATCAGAAAGTCCAGGCCCTAGTAAGTCAAATGGCCATAACTACATCATGTCTTTAATATTATCACAGGAATGCAGAAGGAGATTCTCCTTTTTCTCCCCCCAGCAGTCTCTATAAATATTCTTAATCCTGTGGAGAGACTCCACAGCAAGATGATGTGAAATAAGAGAATAAGTCGATTAAAGTAGTTACTGCTGAAGCCTCTTGCATCCTCATCACATGGGATGTTAGGGTTTTGCCTCAAATCAGAAATAGTTCTGTTTCCTGGAACCAATGCCCCCATTATACTTATTGTTTGAAGTTTTTTGAAGGAAGTTTAACCCACTTTGCTCCTTCACTTTTGGAGAGGAGGTTGCTGGGAGCATCACATCAACATCCTGAAGCAATTCCACAGGGCACCTTCCTCATCCTGCATGGAAGCTCAGGTCACAGAAGTCCAAATGGGATTTTATCATTCCAGCTAAGAACACTGCCCTTGAATCTTAAATTTCTTCACACTTTTCTCACTGACTGCCTCATACCCAACAGCAGTCATGTGGCTAGCAGCCATCTATGAGCACCACCAGGAATTTTCAGTCTGCTTATGCACAAACTAACAGGCTCTGTCATCTCCTTGGGGATCCAGCTGGCACCTCTCTGAAGAGCCTTTTCAAAGGTGGGCATTATATGTGGCAGCCTTCAAACACAGGATCAAGTAAGAGGTCATACATGACATTTGCCTTTTTGTATTGCACAAGGAACTATTCCAGGTATTGTGGAAGCTCTCTATAGTTCAAGAGCTTTCTCTTAGGCACAGGTTTTTGGGTGATGAAGCCCACACACTGAGCCAGAATTTTAAGGTCCCCACTCAGTGTTGAAGAACTTTTCTAAATGAACTTCTAGGCGCCTCCAGAAATGCTCTGCATACAGCAGAACTATTTCTGTGGATGGAATCAGTAAATGGAGAGAATCATGGCATTCACTTCAAAATTGCACATTTCCTCCAAGCCATGACATAAATATAAACACAGAGGATTATTGTCCCACTCAGAAATGCAGTCCACATCACCTGGATCAATCTCAGTTGATGGGTGTGTAGCTTCTGTCTTCACTCAGGATTGTGTTTGACCCTGTGCTTCAGCCACCTCCAGTGTTGTCTTCAGCCACCTCCACTCAGCATTTCCTTTTTTCCCTCTTCCCTTCTTTCCACTCAGCATTTCCTTCTTTCCCAGCTACAAGCTCCTGAAAGACTAATCCTAACCACCAACATGGCTGGCAAAAACTCTATTCAGTTTATTGGAGATTTAATGGGTCACCGTTTTTGTAAATACATTTTGGGGGGGGGGGGAAAGGAAACAAAAAACCTCTTGCAGTTTGGAACCAGAGAGGTTTGAAGACTTGCACATGTGGGCATGGAAAGAAAAGAGATGGTCAGCATAATTCCCATTCCATTTTTTTTTTATTCCTTTATCAGGAAACTTGCCATCCTCATACTCTACAGGCAAGCAAATTTGGTCTGTTGTCAGGAAAAGAATGAAGATGAGAGAGGAGTCTTGCCAGCGGGAATTTCTCAGCACTGGTTTCCTGCATAGCAGTCAGCTTTTTTTATAAATAGAACCTCATTTCATGCAATGATATAATATTAATCTGTCACTGTGTTTGGCACAACCATAGGATAGTGAACTACTTGTTTGCTAATTACCATTTGAGCTCATGCACAGAGCACAGTCTGTGATAATATTAGCTTGGTCAGAGTCACAAGTCTGTCAGTGCCAGCAACAATTCACTGTCTGTTTCCAATCTCTGGAAGTGTTGTATCTGCATCCTTTCATCCCACGAGGTAAAAATCCTGGCTCTCTCTCCTAGTATGAATAATTTGTCTTGTCACTCACAGCCCTAGAGGAAAACCATGTGACAGCTCCTGTTAGCTGTTCACATGAAAAAAAACTGTTTAAGAAGAAAAGCAAATATATAAGGCATGTTTAAGTACTTTTATTAATCACTTTTTAAAAGTTTTAAAAGCTCCACCAGACTCCGATATGTGGGAGAGCAGCTGTTTGGGTGATGAGGCACTAGAAGAGGTTGCTCAGAGAACTTACAGATACCATCCCTGGAAATGTTTAAGGCTGGATTGGATGGGCTCTGAGCAACATAGTGGGTGAACTAGATGGTCTTTAAAGTCCCTTCCAACACAAGAGAGTCACCTTGTCATCACAGGAGAGGAAGAAATGGAGGAAACCCAGGGCTATCCTTACAAAGAGAATAATCCTGCCAGGAGCTTTCTCAAGCAGTCAAAGGGAAAACCATGTGGATGTGATTCTTGTAAGTTTTACAGTTGCCCAAATGGTTCTGAATAGTGTCAGTGACACGAGTCAGTCGTTTATCAGTTCCCCCCTGCTGCTTATCATGAAGGTCCTTGGTTAGGGGGGTCCTAGGCTGGGCTCTCTGTCAGGGGGCTGGTGCTGATCTGATGTCCCCAGATCACACAGAGAAGACTGCTTCCAACCAGTATGGATTTAACTGTTTCATTGCTTAAATCCAAGAGTCTGTAGGAACTGATGGTTTAAGAGTTTTTATTTAGTCAGTGAACTTTTCAAATCCAAATACCATTACTACTTAGTAGTAGAACAGCAGTAGCTTTTGTTACATTTCCATTTCAGTAACATTGCCATTACAGACAGTGGAAGTTAGACAAAGACATGGGAGCCATGTCAGTGTTCTAAAATCATCTCTTAGCAGTTTCGCTGAAATTGCATAAAATTATTTCCATTTCACAAATTTGTATAAAACTGAAAGTAATGTACTTTTAGAGAAAAGTCTTCTAATCCTCTGTAGCAGAATTCAAATGTAAAAATTTCTAGCAATGCAAAGTAGATCTGTAGGTGGATTTCATATCTGTCTTTTCAATCTTGTAGCTGATAAAAGAATCATTACTTGTTTATATTATTGAGCAAGTCTGTGTTCTTAAAGGCATTCAGTGGAAAAATATTCCCTCAACAAAAACTGACTCAAGGTTGACTAATCTTACTTATGTTACCCTCTACAGGTAAGGTATGATTCCTGCTCCTGAAGATGTTGACTAAGTAGTCATCTAATAGAAAGCACAGGGAAAAGATTAGTCATCTAATCTTAACTGCACAGGAAAAAGAGAAAATAATAATAACCCCTCCTTGATATCTGTCTTTATGCAAAGGAATCTAGTCCAGACATTATTTACCCATGAATTTTATTATCAAGAGAAGTCCGACTGCAACCAACAGAATGATTCCAGAAATTTAAGCAAGTATATCAAAGAATGCAGGAACAGAATTCAGGAAAGATGAGTTAATTGGAAATCTGAGGAACACAGCTGGGAAGCTGTACACTGAATTCCTGAGATAAGGGTCCATTTTTTTAATTACCTATGTGCAAAAGAACAAAGTTAAATTACTTTTAGGAAGTACTAAGAATGTGTCTGATGTGCTGTGTAATAAAAAATTGACAGAGATGTTGGTATTTGCTAATTATTCATGCACAATTAGCAGAAAAATTTCACATCTATTGATCATTAACTGACCATTAAGCTTTCTCACATGTTGAGGATGATTAATAAAAGTAAACTGGCTTTGGTGTTTACTGTTATATAGTAAATGAAACTTTGCCAACAGTTAGCTGGGTAAATATGGACATTTTCACGAACGCAAGAAGTTTGCAGATTTGTTGCATGGTTTGAGTGGAGTTCTTTGCAAGTCTGAGGGAAACTCTTAAATGTGAGGGCAGCTCCACTTTCTGGAACTGTGTGTAACCAGCTCAAGAAAATAAATTATTGTATTGTTTGTCTCTAAGGCCTTTGAAAGATCTTATGTAATTGTGTAAATGAGTTAAGGGAGACAATATATAATTTACAATTTGTCCAACCTTCATGTTCTGTGTAGACTGGTCATTATCTAATCTCCCATGTTTCTAAGCCTAACTGTCCTTGAAAGTATCATGAACTGTTTTATTTTCACACAAATTAGCTGTTCAGGAGGAACCCATCAAACACCTTGGGTGCATTTTCTGCAGACATGCTTTCAGGACATTGTCTACAGCAATTTTGTAGCTGTCAAAAGGAAACTACCATTCCTGAACTCTCTTTACATATCCCTCTTCCAGTATTTCATCATATTGATCCAGTGTAAGTCTGTTTTTATTTTGTGGGCATTAAAGGTCTGTGAAATGATAGTGCCTGGGCTTGTCCAGGAAGGACAAGAAACCTGTCACATCGACAGGAAACCAATCCCACAGTGACAGCAGCTGTTGGTTGCACAAGCTACTTGGTGTATAAACTGTCATTTCCCAACAGAGGTCTGACTCAACAAAAACTTAAAAGGCTGAAAGCCACACAATGCATTCTTTTCAAGTAGTACATTCACCTACAATTTTGAGTATATTTCATCAATACAATATTAAGACTTATAAAAGAAGGTTTAGGATCCATTGTATCTCATCAGCCATACTAAGACAGAAGGGCTAACAATGGAAATGTGCCTGCTTCCAAGTCACTATGGGTAATTGAAAGGTATTTCCAAGTCACTAAAGGTAATTGATGAGGTAACTGAAAGCATATGGATTTTCTGATTCTCTTAAATGCAATAAAAACTGAAGAATGAGCCCATTCAACATAATCATTATTTTTAGAATTTTCTTTTGCTACTTTATTTTTGTATGCTATCCTCTCCTGCTGAAGGTGACTCTACCTGGCTTCAAGACAGGCATCACCAGAACAATTTGGAGATTTTTGGTCATAGGTCAGTTTATACAACACCAAGCCTGCTGGCAACAAGGTCCACTTTTCCCAAAGAAGGGGAATGAGGACATAGCCAGGCTTGACAGACATAGGATATAGGAAGAACTCCAGAAACCACTCCAGTAACAAAAGAAGGCTTAAGAAAGCGCATCTCAAATCACAAGCAGCCGAAGACATAACCACAGACAGGACTTGGGAGATCCCTTTCCACCCCTGCTGGGATACTGACACAATCAAATATTTCCATAAAATGCCTGTACACCAATGTTTGCAGTATGGAGGACAAACAGGAGGAACTAGAGGTCTGTGTGCAGGGCTTTGCTCTCATTGCAATGGCAGATGTGGTGGGACAGCTCCCATGACTGGAATGTCATCGTGGAGGGCTGCACAGTGCTCAGGACAGACCAGGCAGGTGCTGGGGTGGAGTTTCCCTCTGTGAGGCAACACTTGGAATGTATCAAGCTCTGTCTTTCGGTGGACAGTGAGAAAGTCCAGTGTTTATGGTTAGGATAAAAGGGCAGATTAATAGAAATGATAGGTGGGTTTTTTTCCTCTCTTTTAAACTGGTTGTTTGCCTGACAACTTGACAGTAACCCAGTGTTACCTTTGAATATCCAGGTTATTAACCATTTTCCCTTTTGGTTTTGTGTGGTCCTTTCATATTGCATTGAAGAAATTGGTCCCACAAGGAAAATATTATTGTACTGATGCAAAACCTGACCAGGGATCCAGGATGTAACAGCTTTTTAAGGAAGGTGTGCAATTGATGTTGCATCTTAGGTTTTTATATTAAATACTTAATCACAACATGTAATTCTGTGACTTGTTTTTTCAAGTTGCCTAGCTTTGGAGTTCAGGATGAAAAAGTCTAATGCTTTAATGATAACTTTGTAGGTTCTAAACAAAATGAAAGCTTGGTCTCATTATCCCATTGTTCTCCTTTTCTCTTTTCTCCAAGCTGCCTGTCTCGTCCTGGGTTGTATGATTTTTCCTGATGGCTGGGATTCAGATGAGGTAAAACGGATGTGTGGTGAAAAGACAGACAAGTACACGCTGGGGGCTTGTTCAGTCCGCTGGGCATATATCCTGGCAATTATTGGAATCTTGGATGCCCTGATCCTCTCATTTCTGGCATTTGTGCTTGGAAACAGACAAGACAGCTTGCTAGCAGAGGAGCTCAAGTTGGAAAACAAAGGTAGGACTGCTTTAGAAACACTATTGTTGGGTGGCCTCAAGGGCAATTGCTTAAAAACAATAATCAGTTTCAATTTCATTTTATGTTATGCTTAAAAGTTGGCATGCTGGCTTACTTGTTACTTTGCTGGGAAAGAATAAATGCAAGGGGTGAAGGAAGTTTTGCATTTCAGCCTCCAAAAATCTGAGAAAGCTCAAATTTGATGTAATTTCTGCCCTATGCATGAACTATCCTTAGTTTTTAGAGTTGTAGATGGGATGTTATTGTGTTACTCACTTGTACAGTATTTCATTAGCATTTAATTTTCACTGTCTCCATTTTTTCCTGTACCCCATGCAAGATTTGCTCCCTTGGTTCCTTTAGGATTTTACAATGTAATATGAATGTCAGTAATGTGGCATATGTGTTAGCACAGTGCCCAGTAATGGGGTGGCAGTGACCTGTGTATGGGACTGCCCATACAGCAAGGAACTGGTGGGCTGAGGATCAGAGCCTGGAATGAATAAGGATCCTAGTTCTTGCCTGAGTGTGCTGCTTTGAGCTCATGAGTCAGCTCATGGGAATCTAGGCTGCTGCAGTAACTGAATACTCATGCAATGCTTTGGGGATAAAACTCATTTTTAGATTAAGTACATGAAAATGGCTTGGACCAGTAATTTATCACACATTTGCAGGAATGGAGATGTTTTTTAGTAAGTGTGTGCAAGCCTGGCTTATTTCTGCAGCCCCTTCCCCTTGTGCACCCCTGGCATCCCAGCTGAGTATGTGATGGGATAGATACCACAGAGGGCATGTCCCTGCTTTATCTTTTTAATGGGCCTGTTGTCCCTGAATCTGTCTAATCCCTTCTAAACCTGCTGATACTGTCAGCCTCTCCAGCACTGCATGGCAGCAAGTTCCTGAAGCTCACTACTGACTGCTAAAGTACTTTCTTTTATCTGTTTCAAATTGATCCCCTGCTAGTTTCACTGACTGTCCCCAAGAGCAGGATTCTGTGTTCAGCTCATCTACCACCTTTGTAATTTTGTGGGCTGCTTCTAATAATAGCAGAGGTATCAGGAGCTTTTCACCACTAGATTGCTGTTTGGCATCCTGTGTTGTGTGAAAATAGCAGGTCTCAGTGCTGGTCCAGAAGAGCCATTATCTGTACACCTGTACAGTGGCCCCTGCTTGCTGGATTGCAGTCAGCACACTCAGCCCAAAGATAAATGGACTTGAAGATTGAATACCACATACAATTCCAGACCTGGATGGAGCCTTCTAATGTTGTGAGTTAAGGAAAGTCTGTGTCACTTGCAATTGCACATGTGCATCTGTCCTGCAGGTAAACTGAGGGCATCAGCTTCAAGGACTATCCCTGTGACCCTTTCCTGTAAGGATATTATTAATCTGCATTTGAAAATCAAAATACTTGTCAGAAGGGCATTCACAGCTATGCCACAAGTGCTTTTGGCATCACCACTATGTCTGATTTGTCTATACCATATAGAGCTCATGTACCCAACATTACTTGTATCAAAGAAATGCATCTGTTTTGGCACCTTGTGAGCAAAAAACAGCTTCTGGAGCCTCCTCACCTCTCACATTGCTGGCACAAACCCTTGCCAGAACATTTGGTCCTCAGCATGTCAGAAAAAACCATTCAGCAGCTCAATTTCCTTGGATTAAACACAGAAACACACCACACCATTGGCTTCAAAACAAACCTGAACTCAACAAAAAGGGACCTACCCCACTCTGCCCTTCACAATCAAGCCTAATGATCACCACTTTTTAAACTGTCTTTCGAATTAAGTGAAGAGGAGTCAACTTGGCCTCTAAAAAGGACACTTCTGTCACAAAAAGCTTCTGCTAAGCAACAGCAGGGCAAGTCTAAATCCCCCTGAGCCCCCCAGCATTTACCCACCAGGCACAGCCCCAGCCCTGAGGAGAGACCCAGCAGAACACAGCAGTGGCATCAATCTGTGCCCCTGTGCACTGAACACACATGAGTGCTTTGACACTTACCCCATAAACCACATCCCCTTGCCCCCTTTTAGACTAAGGGATAGTGCAGAACTACTCATCAGCATTAGTTCACATGCAGAGTATCCGTGCATCTCTTGGAAATGGTCAGGATGTGAAAATACTGCTCTGTACAAATAGCACTAGCATATCTCCCATTCAAACAAAAAGATACAGAAAATTCTAACTATTGTCTATATGGATATGGACAATTCTGCCCTCAGCTTTCCAAGCTGCTCCTACAATGTGAAGTCAAAGCCCTTAAAACAAGTAACCATGAACCAGAATTTGCCAGCTGGTTGACACTTCACACCCTCCTTACTCTCCAGGTTGTTAAAGGTTGGCTCCACACATCTGAGCTGCAGCCACTGCAAAATAAACAGGCCCAAAGACAGAAAGTAAGGGAATATTGTTTCTTGGTGATAAAGCAGCATTAAGTAAAAGGAAAAAAAAAAAAAAAAAAAAGTAGTGTTTCACAGAGATTTGTGCACCTTTAGCTAGGGAATCCTCTTCCTCAAACAGGAATAGCCTACCCATGGGATCACTGCTGCCCCAGGAAACCTCCTGCAAAAGCTGTATGTGAAGCTGAGTGACAGGAGCTCACCTGCCCCATGGAGGGATGACAGGACAGAATGCTCATCAGCTGTCATCCTTCCAAAGGAAAATAGCTCAGGATGCAGTGAACATGCAAACTGCTGCAAAATTGCAAAGCCCTGCTTGTCAGCATGTAGTTTCCGTGGCATGCACTCACAAGCATTCAGGCCAACTTGTGCAAAATTAGGTATATCAATATGAATATTGAGACCAAATTTAAGTTTTCACAGATAGCTACGACACATAAAAGAATTACCAGCATCTCTGGTAGTAATAAACAGTACAAATGCAGAAAGAATACAATATACCCATGTTCTCTGTCCAATATAATTATATAGTCCCTTTTCTGTAAAGTTATGTACCCCAACTCCTCCTGATAAATAAAAAGTCAGTGTATGCTCATTTTCATTTCAGTTAGGTTGTACATCACAATAATAAAAACACTTTCAAAAATGAAAGGCAAGATTTCTGTTAGTCTCTTCCCATTTTCAGACTGGTGCTTCTCTTCATGGTGCTCATCCCCTCCCTTCCTGCTTTTCTAAAGAGTCCAAGAGACCCACTTCAGACTCCTGCTGCTTTGGTGTGTGGCTTTTTGGTCAAAGCACTTAAGGTGATTATGAACTCAGAGCAAATTCAACCACCTGAATTCCCATTAGAGAAGGGAAATATCTGAGAAACTCATTGGGGAGCAATCTGTGATAGATTGCTATAGACAGAGGAACCTGGGACTATGTTAAAGGGCTTATCATCTTGCCTCAAAATAAGAAGTATTAAGGCACCCCCTTTTCCAAAGGCAAAATCAGACTCTTCTTTGAAGCCCACATCATAGGTTCCAGGCTGGGAACTCCTGGCCCTCATTTCCAGCTTGAAAACATGATTCCCTGCCGTGCCAGCCAGGGACAAAGTTTTGCCACAGCTGTGAAGAGCTCACATGCTCTCTTTGAGCTTCACCTGTAAGTGGCTCATCTAGCATAGCACCACTGCAATTAGATCCACTTGTTAACTTCCTTGTTCAATTACAACCTATTTTCCTTCAGTTATCACCTCCACACTGAGCTCCCAGTAGTTATGAGTAAAAGAACAGCAGACAAGTAGCACCAGACATATCTCATCTAAAAACCTGCAACTAGAAGCCAAACGAACAGATTTTTTTATACTTTTCCCCCAAAATTTTCTTCTTTTGATAATAGCAACCATTTTCCTATGATTTCTACTATATAAATAATATTGGAAAAGAGAAAATACAAAGATAAACGTGGAGATTTTATTGTGTTTGGCATCAAACAGAATAAAATCTCTCCAGAATGAAGGTATTCACAGCACTGCTGTAGGATCTGTGCCCACAATATGAAGTTTCATCCAAGGAGTACTTGAGTACTCCACACTGGACCACATCCAGGACTTTCCTGAGCAGTGTCTCAGTGTCATGCACTCTATTGTGCATGGAATTCTGTCAGCACCAGCCAAAGGATTTTTGGCTCCCCCCTCCACAGCAGCCTACAGAATGTCATGTAGGACACTGATCTTCTGCTCCCCTTGGTTTGGGGGTGTTCATTCCTTAGGTAAAAGGTTTTCAGATTCCAGCCCTGGTCTTTAATGACAAAGTATTTTGGAGGTTTTAATAGAAGTTGAGGGGAAGAAATGGGAGAGTGAGATCAGGAGTCAAGGGATTTTGGCACAAACTTAGAAGACACTTTAAGGTTCTCCTTTTGAAAATGTCTATTTTTGGTTTTATGAGCTTGTGGGAAGCACATGCATATGTATGCAATAAAATACTTAGATTTTTCTCCTGGTATTGAATGGAACTAAGATAAAAGTTTTGGACTGACATTCAGAAAGCAGAGTTTGATTCCTGTTTCTTATACTGGATCTGTCATCTGACTTTTGTCAGATGACATTTCTCTGTCTTTTAAATGGGAAGAAATGAGACTGACTTTGCTGATATGTTGTTTGTGGTTTGTGGTTCAGCAACGAAAGATGAATTAGAAAAAGTAAATTATGGTGAAATTATTATTAAAATATGTATTCCAAGATTAAGGTCTGATAAAAGTATTTTGTCAAGGAACTACTTTGCCAATATGCTAAATGATGATACTCTTAAGGGGAGGCAAATGAGGCATCAAGACTAAAAGTCAAAAGCTGATTAAAATATCTTATTAAATAAAGGTCAATCTTGCAATAGTACTGATTGATACATCAGCTGATCCGAGTTCCTTTCCAGCTCTACTTTCTATAATGAGAAAATAAAATTAGTCCTAAACACATGCATTAATTACTTAACTACAGAAGTTGGAGACCATGAATAAAGAGTCCTAGTTCCCCACTGATTAATGAAGAAAGAACACAGTGAACTGTTTTCTGTCTCACAGGAAGATGTATCCCACTTGCTGTTTCCCTCTGTAAGGACTCTCCTACAACAGCCCAGTTAAAGAAATTCTCATTCCATTGGATGAGCTCATGATATGATGGACTTAAAGGATGGACTTAAAGGATGGGGTCTTATAGGAAAGCTTGCACCAAAAAGACTTAGGCAGCCTCAAAAATGCTTCTTAAATGGTGTAGATAATTTAATTCATTGAACAGGCTCTGTGCTTAGCTGAAAAATTCTGTGCTGCAGCAGAGGGGCAGGATGCATGGGAATGGGGGATAAAGACCTTAGACAGTCCTGCTACAAGCTACAAACAAATCTCCAGCCTGGTCAAGACAAGTCCATAGTGAGCCTGGACAGATATGTGTTGTTAACTCAAAGGCAGCCTATGCCCTGTTGCAAGTAAGACCATGTCTACTGAGCTAGAAGGAAACAAGCCTGACTGTGCCATCACTAGCAGCTGCATTAGAAATGGTGCTTTGAAGCCTGGGAAAAAAAATCAGAGATATTTCACAATATAAAAACATAAAAGGGAAGCAGCTGACGTGTATTTCATTCTAGGTAAGATTAGTGACACACAAAAGTTATGATACTCCACCATCCCTCTTCCTTACTGACAGGAACCATATTTGCAGGAGGAACATCAGAGAATGCTCATGACTCAGCTGCCCTTGCGTGAATGTTTTTCAACAAAGTGTTCACGCAGACAAACTAATGAAGGTTTGTGCCAAGAATCTGGACTATGGATGGGAACAGCTATTGAGAGGACATTTCTGCTGTCCAGTCCAGCCTGCCACTTCCAAGAGCTGTCTGGGCTGTCCTTATGTTTCTACCAGCCCTGATGTCTTGTCATCATACACAGAGGAGGCCTGTAGCACTGAGTTATAATTGTTCCTTCTTGCAGCAAGTTCCAGTGGTTTTCTTGGAAATCTTTATAATGATTTAAAAAGTCTTTCATTTCAATATCTCACTCCACTGTGAACTTGTTGTGATCCTTCTCCAGCAGTTTCCTAATGCCAGAATTATTTTCTATCTGCAAGCAAAACACCTGAAAATAATTGAAGGTAACCTCCTTCTTTCTGGGCATGGCATCAACAGAAATAAAGGCTGTTGTCAGTAGTTTTAGAATAAAAGAGCTATCAAAAAAAATCCAAATGAAAGCAAAGCAAACAGTCCTGTTTCCTAAAATTATATTCAAGGAGACATTCAAATCATAGCTATTGAGATATTTGAGATATCTGGCTCTTCCTGCTTTCTGTTGGAGGTACAAATTACCACAGTATAAAATAAAAGTTGACCTGCTTGGTGCTAACAGCATAGATCTTTTCAGCCAGTCATTGGCTTTAGTCTGAAACCTTTAAAATGTTCATGTTATTTCTGGACCACTTGCAGACTTGATCTGGACTTTCTGTTGCGTCCCTCATCTTCTCTTGAAAGACAAGCTTAGTGAACTCCAGTTTGCTGTTCCCACTGACTCCTCCCTGGATGCCTCCCTGGCCCTGGGACAGGCCCACACTAGGGCATACACAGATTTTAGTTCCTTGGCTCCAGTGACCCTGCTTAGCCTGAGTTTGCTACAACTGAAAATTAGAGTTGTGCTCTTAACTTCCAAGGTCTCTGTCTGTTGACTTTGATAGGTCTGTACAGTTTTGCTTAATAGAATACCAGAAAAGAGCAGTGGAAGAGGAAACAGAGATGGGATATTAATGAGAAATATTGCAGTAAGATTGCTCTAGGTATATCCTGGCTTCATTTGCTAGAAAGATACATACTTTTTAAAAAGTGAAATTATAATACAAAGACCTTTTAACAAAGATTTCTCCTCTCTCTTACATCTGGAGGTTATTTTTTTCTAATTGAAATTATAATACAAAGACCCTTTAACAAAGATTTTTCCTATCTCTTATATCTGGAGGTTATTTTTTTTAATTTACATTTTTAAAATAAATTCATTATTTTGTTCATATCCCATGGTCCATGTTATTATGTTTAATCTTTCAGACATTTGGCATGCAAGCATTCCAATTGTCAGAAATATTTCTGTGTACCTATTTCAAGAGCATTTACCATGAAATATACTCAATAGACATGGTAAAACTGAAAAGAGATGTTTAGATGCAATCCTGCTTGATTAATGTATTTACATCACCACAGCAGATTTGATTTTACAAACCACATTCACCCCAGTTTTGTAAATCCAGAAATTTTCAGGATGATAATGAGCTGGCATGAGGACATCATTGCACACAGCTATTCATCTTAAAATGTTCTTTCATCTCCAAGCACTTGCACCCTTCCAGGTGACAGCATTCGACACAAAACAGACCATTACTCTGGTTCCTATATGCTATTTTCCTCAGCTCCTGCTTTCTGATGTTCCCAACTGATTCTCTCCTAATCACTGCATGTATTGTTCCTCTCTACTTTGTGCACACTGAAAACAAACCTCACTCACTGCTCCTCGTATGACTTTGTGTCTGATAGAGGCTGAAAGGATCAGCATGGATATTTCAACCAGCCCCCAGTACCACACAGGCTGTAGGATGTCCTGGTTCCCTCCTGTTTATCAGCACTGTGTAAAATGTGGAATCAGAGCTGGACACTGTTCCAGGAGTGGTTCAGACTCTGCTGTGCCCAGAGGAGTTCCAGCCCCTCTGCTCCTGCTCAGCCTTTCCTCTGGTGCAGCCCTGCTGTCTGCAGCACAGCTCTGGCTCGTGCTCAGCTGCATTTCCCCTGCTCTCTGTCTGTCTGGGGCTGGTTTGTTACTCCATGACGTGTTTTTGTGTCAGATCATGTTTATAGAATGAGCCCTTTGCCAACACACATGAAGAGTTCCTTGGGGCTCTTCTGCAGCAGCTGAGAGAGAAAATGGACACTGCCACTGGCATCCAGCAACCTGGAGAAAATCTGGAGGTTATAGATCTATCTCCTCCTTCCTAGGAGATGCAAAGATGCACAGGAGAACAACAGCCACCTTCTCTCTTTTCTGCATCTGTGCTGAATTCAGACACAAAACCCAGTTCTCAGAACTAACAGGGTCAGGACACTGTGTGCCTCCTGTAATTTTGCTTTGCTCTCCTACTCTTCCCAGGGTTTTGTAACTTCTGGCTGCCTTTGGAGGGCTCAGTCAATAAAGGCAGATCTTTGCAGTGTGGATGCTCCCTTCTGTCTGGTACAGCTGGGGACCCTGAGTGCCCACTGTAGGGTCTTACAGGTGGACAACCATCTTAAAATACTGAGGAAATCCAGCAGCATTGCTTATGACACCTAAAGGAAGAGCTATTCTTGCTTCCTGAGCAGAGAGGCAATAGTTTAGTAGTACTTTTACATTTCTACCATAACAATACACATGAAAGATGAGAGCACACCAGATAAGAGTCGAGAAAATAACAGTATTATGTAAATGCCTGCTAAAATTGATGCATCTGGAATCTTTGCAGAGTACAGAAATTCTGTTACTTAGTGATTACTTCAGAAAGAGCACATTCTGAAACCAAATTCAACCGGTATAACTAAAATGGACTCATTTTATAGAAAATGCTTACTAGTCCTTTTTTTATTCTTAAGTAGATTCTTGAACCAAAATCCTCAATTTTTTTCCACTGGGCATTTTGAACCTGATTTTGCAGAGGAGAGGGGCAGGCTTCATCCTATGAAACCAGTAAAAATTGTAGAGGGTGAGAGTAAATTTTAGCCATTAGAACAATTCATACCATTTTTAAATGCTCATGAATCTTACTTATACTAATTCTTGACCACAGAAATTCAAAACAACATTTTTCAGGTGTTTTATTGTTTGATGCGTATGAAATACATCCATATTTCCTTTCAAGAGCTATCATAGCTGATAATAACATCTGGCTGACCTCTTGCAAGTAAAACTGATAAAGCAATAAAGATCAGACATCATATATCCTGCAGAGACAAATATTGGTCTACTAGAGAAAGTGGAAGTGTGCTAGAAATCATTCAACGTGTTTCAAATGTTAAGGAGAAGAAAAAATTGTCAAAGGGTTGATTGGAAATTCAGTACAGAAGCCATGCTGGCAAAGTAAAAAGTGCTGTACTTATAGGAACAGCCACAAAAACAGTGTTTGCATCCTTAATAGAAATTCTGGATTAAGCAACATGGAAAGAAGTAATTCCAAATGGTTAAGGAGAAGTTTGCTTGGGAGAATAAAAATTTGTATCAGTGTTAAGGGAGTATTTCTATGTCCTTTCAGAACTAGCCTGCAGAATCCTATTGTTGAATTTAAAAAGATGGTTGGAAACCGCTGATTATTCAGTGCTGTGTACCCTCAGCACTTCCAAGCAGAGGCAGTAGCTGTCTGAAGAGCAAGACTGCCCTGCTTTGTGTGCCTCAGTTTTGTATAGATGCTCCCTGCTGCTCTGTTGATGTTAATCTTTAGCCCACATGGACAAAGATGACATGTTATTAAGTAAAATAAATCTTCCCCTATAACCATCAGCCCTACTTTTTTCCTGAAGAGGACTGACAAGTTTACCTTAAATAAATCCCTAAAAAGGCTCTGTGAAATGATTAGAATTTGTATGTTTACAATGATGCCAGAAGATGAGTAGGTTTATGCACTGATCAATCATTTATACACTAGTGAGCAGCTGACATTCAAGCCTGTGTCTGCTCATCTATCAAGCAGTTCTCACAAAGGTTAGAGGCACTACAGTTGTACTCAGGCACAAATAAAGGTATAAAAATGTTATAAAAATGCTAAGTATGGAAGATTACAGCATGAACTGATAGGATTTCATTCTTCTGAGTAATTCCTATATAAGATACCTGTCTCAGACAATTTGCCAAGGTGTCACCTTCTTCCCTAAGTCCAACTGGAGCTCATCTATTGCCTTTCTTTTAGTGCAGTTAATGTGCTTGCAGATATATACAGAGTATGTGCTCACCCAACAGAGTCTCAAAAATCTCTGCAGGCAGGCTAACACTGACCTCTGCTCTCTGTGCTATGGAAACTGTTTTTGAAAGAACAGGGGGAGCTGGAGCAAAGAGGAAGTGCAAAGGCCACTCCTTGGTTCTCTGGCTCTCACACGGTGTCTGCTTTGGAAGGGAGCCCATTTTTAGGGAAAGACTAGATCTGACTTAATGAAGAAATATGAGGAGAAGTTTAGGAAAGGAAGTTCATGGTGCTGTGAAGTCCAGCAGGAAAAAGGCAACCAGCAATCTGAGTCTGGCTCCAGTTGGTTTGCCTGAAAGGTTTAGCGGCATCTTCCTATTATTTCCACCCAAATCCTTGCTTCATGCCTATGGCTGTGAGCACACATGCTCTTAGTTGCACCATCTTCTCAGCTTCTGTGCTTATCACTTCCCAGATTACCCTCTGTGGAGTGCTCCCACCAGCCCTGAACACAGGGGCTCAAGGAGCCCTGGAACGGGCAGCACAGGCACAGCTCCCTCGGCAGGGAAATGGCTGAGCACCTGGTGGCAGGGGACATCAGTCCCACCATGGCACACTGTGGGCTGTTTAGATTATTTTTTAATATTCTGGAGCTACACCTAATACCCTCAAGTTAGTTCAGCACCATCTGTCCCAGATACATCTGCATTGCATTCTGTCCCATTATTCTTCAGAACGTTCTCTAAAGCTCTGCATAGCATTGAAATCACAGTTAGCAGCCTTTGTTTGTCTAGACCTATAGTTAGGTTGCCTTCTGATGTAAATTAAGGACTCCATCAAAAAAGTTGGAGAGAGAAAGTAAATTTCTTTCAAACTAGACATTTTAAAAATAATATTAAACATTCATTTTTCTTCTCCTGTCAGATTTCCTGAGCTGTGCCTCAGTACCATCTTGGTTCTCCTTTATTCTTGTTTTTCACTGTCTTTCTCACCTCTCTTTTCATAGACCATGCCTTATACACCATTTGTTTAGCAAATATGTTCATTTCAATTTTTTTTAGGATCTTCAATTTTCATAATCCCAGGGCCAGGAGTTTTCTCAATATATGCTTTCATAATTAAAGGGGAGAAAAAAAGAGATTGTATCATTATTTAAGCAAATGAAAACCAGAAGTTAAAGGGATTTTTTAATGTATATCTAATATTACTTTCTAAGTATTACCAGTAAAAGTGTTAAAAATTACATTGTTTTTCTTAGCCTGCTTTAGGAGGTGAATGACACCAAATAAAAAGTGTATGTGGGCTGTTTTAGCTATTGTCCCCTGCATTGACTAATTCCATTTTTTTAACAGGAAAAGAATGCAGCAATTCATCACTTGTCCAGTCCACTTAACGTTTTGTGCCTTTTTATGAGAGTGGAATTTGTGAACTGGATAGCTTTGACAGTTTGAGGTAGTTGGTACTTTTCATTTCTGGATCATTGACTCAAGCACAGCAGATATTTGACAAAAATTGACTGCAAACTGAATCTGGAGAATGACTGATTGCTGAAGTATGTAAGAAAAGTTTTTTTCTGTGCAGCTGAGAGTAGACTAATGCAATAACAAAAAAATATATGTATCTTAACCCTTTGCTAGAAAACGTTCCAGCTGGGGAGACTGAGAAATACAGAACATGTGTAGCTTTGGATGCCTTCATCCTTGTTCTACTACCTTTAGCTACTACCTACAGCCAGAAAGGGAATTTACCAGGACATCCTCCCAAGTCTCTGAACACCAGGTTGTCAATAGTGGATTAGATGCACCCAAAAAGTGAGGTCTCTTCTGAACAATGTTCATGGCATGCTCCAGACAGGACTGTCCTTGAAAACTGGGCAAGTGATGGACATGGGTGCCATGTAAATATGTCAGGAGAGAGCTGCTGCATTTTGGGCAGGGCTTTGTGGGAGAGCCAAAGGTCAGCTTTCCTGGGCATGTACCTGCCTTGAAGAGTACAGCAGTCTCTGAATTCTGTTGAATTAGTCAAGTGAATTGACCTAGTACATGACATTTCTTTCTCCAAGTTTCCAAGAAATTTAGTCTCCAGTGGTTATGATTTTCCTTTGTCTGCCATTTTCCAGTGACAGAAGGACTATTGCAACAGCAATCAATACATTCAGAAATTTGACTTTGGTTTCAGGAATTTCACTGTGATTCCTTTCAGCATGATATGCACCAGCCAGATCTTAAACCAACGTAAACCCTAGAATGGACCCTTTTTAAACAAACTGCAATTTCAATGAGCAGCAGTGTTTCAGGAAGAAAATCCTTTTAATGGATGGCTCTTGAATTTAAGTTTTGCTTTAGCTGGATTTTTTTTTATGCCAGTACATTTCATTTTGATATCTGAAAGCAAAAATTCCTAATTTCCCCATCAGAATAATTTCCTTATGCAATTACACTGCTTATCTGCCCACTTGTTTATCAATCCCCTTCTCTAATAACCTTTAAACCCATTGTCCAATTTCAACAAAATTTAACGAATTCTAACATCATAAGAATTTGAAACTCCCAGAAGTGTTTTGAAGATTAATGTACAAATTTAAGAAATTAGCATGTGATTCCACTAAGGGAAAGCCAGGAAAGATATTCAGCCCTTAACAGCACTTGGTTAACCAAGCCAGCATAAATCTCATGTCAGATATGCCACCCTTCCTGCCTTTTCTGAATCATCTGCCATGCTAAATAAAGTAGGTAGGGTACATGGAACACATGGCACATGTGTGTCTGTATATAAATATATATTTATACATACTTAAAAGTGTAAGAAAGTGAAGACAAGTCCTATAGCAAACAGGCTCTAAGAGACATTTGTGGCATGTGGGAAGCATGGGAGTTTGGAAATATCTGGGGCAGGAAGGGAGTCAGAAATACTAGTGAGGGATCTGAGGACATGAGAAAGACAAGAATCACAGCTAGAAGGTGCAGGAGTCTAAGGGGAAACAGGGTATTGCTGTGGAGGTGTCATGGGGCTGTGACAAAGGAGCTGGGTCATTATATTCTGGCCACATGGGAGAGGGAGCACACATGCTGCTCATTGAAAGTCAGGCACAGATTTCTTGTACCACTCATGCAACATTAGGCTGTTTAAAGCTGACCAATAAAAAGGTTATTCTAGTATCTAAGTAACTCAAAAATATTTAGTGAAAAAATTCAGTTTAACCTTAAAGAAAGCAGTACAATGCGAAGTCATGGAACTCCATTATTCAATAGAAACTGTAAAAACTCTGTTTCAGTCCATCCCCAAACTATTTTTTCCACTGCTTGCTTCAGCCATTGAACTGAAAAATTGGCTATTTACCTAACAGTTATGCTTTAAAATATTTGCAATACAGGCACGACCAGTACCTTTCACTCAGAGCTTTGGTGTGGGGGCAGCTCAAAAAACGTGCCAGGGAACTGGCACTGCCTTTTGCATCCTGGCTGATAAGATCTCAGCCTGTGCTTCGGAGAATTTGTTCCCTTTATCTTTGTTCACACAAAGATAAACAAAGATAAAAAAAGTAGAACCAACAAACCTGCCTCTGCCAATGATAATCTTCCAGCAGATACTATCATTTCAGCAGCTGCTGTAAGAAACTTTCCTGAAGGCTGGTGCATACAAAATAATCAATTCTCATCTGCAGATTATGGTTGAAATCTGCCAAGTGCTACCAGGGCTTATGCTACCAGGTTCATGAGATGCAGTCTACAATACTGATTAAAGATGAGATGTTTACTGCATCTGACAAACTGAATGGACCATGGACCATGTCTGGGGAGCCTCTAGCTTCCAGAAAACAGGTATTATCTGTTTCTAATGAGAAATAGGCAAGCAGTGCCCACAGTATAAGTGGCTTGTAGATAAGCAAAAAGCTATATTCACAAATCCTGTCAATCAATCCTTTGCAGCAATTTCTTTTAAAGGGTAAAAGATAAAGAGCTGGTCTAGGAAATGCAGCATTTTGAAGAAGCAGCATTTCAGTAATTGTGGTTAAGGAAAATATGGGATAAAAGTATGTGCTGTTGCTGTGCTGCCTTGTCTGCAGCACTGCTCTGGAGTGTGCTGCCTCTGGTCCAGGCCTCAGTTACATTTTAGTCTGAACCCAGACCCAGCTGAGTGAGCATCCAGGATTAACCAACATCACCTGATTCCTGCTGCAGCTGCAATAACCTTCAGCCCTTACAGAGGTGTGAGCAACAAAATTATTAAGCCAGTTTTTTTCTCCTGAAACAAAAACTTCACTGTGCTCTGTCCAGCTGAGTAAACCTAGAGATCAACCTGGAGTCAGATTATAACTCCTGGTTCAAAGCATCTGAAAAAAAATGGGTAGAATGCAAAATTATTGGTACCCAAGGTCTTAATTCAATTGCTGTACATGCTGAGAGAGCTTTAGAAGAACATTGGTACATCTAAACTTGGCCTGCAGCAGCATATTCTTCCAGGCACATGACTCCCTGGGCTTGGGAAGAAGGAGGAGCAGCACTGTGGCACCATGGTGGGGTTTGGAGTTGCTGGCCTGAGGAGCATGGTCTGTGTCAGGCCTGGGGGCAGCTGCAGCAGCGTGGCTCCCTACCAGCCCAGCTCCAGCTGCCCTGTGTGTCAGCACAGCCTGGAGCTGACACAGCCATCCTGGGTTAGGACTCAGCTGTATCTGCACAGCACCTTGTGCCAAGAGAAAGTGCTGTGAGCTGCTGCTTTGGTCTCTGCATTCCAATTCCTGTGTGTTGTTTCCTCCAGATATTGCAGAAATGCTGTTATATAGGAGCACAGAACAGCAGAATTCTTTAGGCTGGAAGAGACCTCTAGAACCAAGTCCAACCATTGAGCCAGCACTGCCAAATCCACCACTATACCATGTTTCCAAGTGCCACATCTAAACGTTTTTAAAATACTTTCAGGCATGATGATTCAACCACTTCCCTGAGCAGACTGTTCCAGTGCTTTTCCATGAAGAAATATTTCCTAATATCCAATCCAAACCTGTCCAGAGCAACTTAATGGACAACAGGGCAACTAATGGGCCAAACTCACAGGAGAAGCTAGTTTGGAATGCATCTTCCATTGAACATCCATCCTTTCCCATACAGTCTCTCACCTGCATAGACATTTCCTTTATTCTTTTACTAACTCCCTATTTCCATGTGGAAAGGAACATTTTGGATATTTTATCTCTGGCCATGTGTATATCCCTTAGTGTAACACAGTGCACAGATCCCAAAGCTTGCAGCAGCCCATACAGGGTAGAGCCTGGCTCAGATCTTCACAGTCCCATGGCTGCATTATTGCAGTACTGGTTGAGCTAAGAAGCCCTGTTGACATGCATGATTTATGGGCTTCAGTGGAGAATTAACTCCCTGTCACAGCTGTGTCCCCCCTTTCAGACACAGGCAGCTGCACAGGGATCTCAGAGTTGTGTTACTTGGTGATGAACAAACACCAAGTGTCCCCCAGCATCACTGCCCAGTCTGCCTTGTGGAGAGCTTGTCTAGCTCTCTGCAATCAAAAGAAATACAGTTTGGGACAGGAAAGGAAAAGTAATTCACTGATGAAATAACTAAACTTGGCTGCATTCAAAATGAACACTGTATTTGCTCAAAAGCACCCAAAAAGCAGAACGGGAGGAAGCTGGAACCAGTCCTCACCTTGAGGCTAGAGGAGGAGGAATGGGCAGTCAAAAAGCTATTTCCAGTTCTGTGTGACTTACAAAGCACTTTACTGCTCCATGCCTCAGTTTCCTGCCTGCTTTGCAGAGGCACCAGCACTATTTCTTTGCCTCCAGCATCTTCTGTAAGGATTACTCAGCTAACATTTCAGAAATAGTTGGAGCTGCTCTTGAAGTAGATACAATAAAAGTGTATTTTACTGTAAATAAACAATTTGTTAAAAATAACTCTGATCAAACTGAGGAAGCTGAAAGGAGGTGCTGTTTTGTTCAAACAACCTAAGAGAGAGCCAAAGAGGGAACAGCACAAATCTTGTCCTGCTTGGAAGGACAAGGCCAAGAATTGTAGCTGCCATGTCTGCACAGCGTGGCTGTAAATCCCAAATTGCCTGGTGTGCCTCTGGCAAGCACAGGGGTGAGGTGTGTCTGTGTACAGCAGCAGGTCAGGGTGTGCTGGGAGGATGGTGGTGCTGCTGGGGATGAGGTGGCAGCTGTCCCTCGTGGTGCTGAGTGGCTCAGCAGGAGGCTGCCAGGCAGGATCCAGGCAGGGCTGATGGCTCAGCTCATTACTGCCATGTTCTCATTAATGTCATGCCAGGCTCCTCTGCACTCTGCTCAGCTCAGGGCCTTTCCTTTCCCACTTATGCAAGCAGCAGCCCCTGAATCTGTGCAGCACAGGGAAATGTGTCTCATTGATCAGCAGGTTGAGCAGGACTGTGCATGTTGAGTGATTGCCATGAGAAACTTCAGCTGCTGCAGCAACTGTGCTGGCTGAGCTGCTGGAGATCAGCAGTAAGAAACATTCACCAAGATTCACATAAATAAAACTCATGCCACTGCTTTGATATCTCAGCCTGTGTTTGCTGCAAGCATTCATAGTAGTGATCATTTAACTCACAGCAAATTCCAAGAAAGAGAAAAACCAAACAAAATAGTTGCACATAATGCAATTATGATGCAGAGGTTTTCTGTTCATCATGTTAGTAAGAAATGTTTAGTTTTTCTTCTTCTCTTTTGCTAAAAGTTTCAGATATTTGATAAGGAAGAAGAAAAACACACCAGAAGAAGTTACCAAAATATATTAAATTCTTAGAAACTGATTATTTTTGATACATTGCAGCATGGCTTTTGGTCTGAACCACTATTCTTTTCACTTTGAGGAGAGGGGAAGGATCTTTTTCTTAACAGGACAGAGACAAAATTAGATTTTAATTCTAGTAACTGAACTAGAATAGGGATTTCTTGTAAATTTATTTATCTTTTATATACACTTTTAGTCTCCATTAGAATATATAGTCTGCATTAGCAATTACTGTGTTGTGGCACAATAGGGTGCTTTGGGTACTCTGCTAATGGTATGTGTTGTATAGCAGCTGATCCAAAAGCTCATCACCACCGAAGGAAGGAGGTCCAGCTGCCTTCCTCTCCTCCAGCCTCTGCCCCTGCCTCCAGGCTCCATCCTCCTCCTCATGGCTGCTGAGCTGCATGCCAGAGCTCATAGAGCAAAAAAAAAGTGAATATATTCCTGTAGTGATTAGTCATCAGATCACAGAATTGTCCTGCAGCTCCAGGGACACCCAGGCTGTTGCTGCACACCACATGGCATGTTTGGGAGGGAGTGGGAGCAGGGAGGGTCACACAACCATCTTGGTGGTGGCAACAAGGTTGGCATGGCTGCTTGCTGACCTGAAAAGTTTCTCAGACCATTTGAAAAGACTGGTGCATCCTGAAGTGATCAGTACATATTGTAAAGCAAGTATTAGCCAGTTGTGCTGTTTCATCTGACATTAGAAGGGGTTTTCCATTCAGGTAAGTGCACAGAAAGCTTCCAGCATTGGCTCCTGTTTGCATTAAATGCTGAATTCACTGTAGTTAACTGCGATGCCAGCGTGTGAATGAAACTGGGTCATGCTTCTGCAAAAACTAAATAAGACATTATTAACATGTCCATCAACTCCTGAGGATGTGATATGTTTTTCAAACTAATTCATTAATTCTGTACAAAAGCAGTGACAGGTACAGCATTGTTTTCACAGCTGGGGGTGAAGGATGTCGTGTACAGAAACCTGCAGCATCTGCCTCATTTGGGGATTCACCATCCTTTTCTTAAAATGAGCAAAATGTAGATGAACACTGGAGACATTCACCCGAACTCCTCAAAGCCAGTCAGTAATTACTAACAATTAATCCCATTGTACTTTAATTCTGTGAATTGTAAAACACTTCCCAGCATGATGGAACATATTGTCTGGTCCACCTGGGAGCTGATGAAACTTAACACCAACAAACTCTTTCTTTTTGAGATACATTGCTCTGTCTTAGAAAAGTGCTTGAATCCAAGTGCATTACAAAGGCTGATTTTGCCAGAGCAGGGGCAGGGGGAACAGAATAAGGCACCAATTTTCCATGGGTGTACATGAATCCCTAGAGCCTTTCACAGCGTGGGGTGAGTCTACTGTGCCACAGCCACTGGGAGCTTTTTCACTGGCCTGAAGGGAGAGCTGGATCAGTCCTGCATCCAATTCCACCATGAGAAAGGGAGACTCAGGCTACATGATGAAAGCACCATTATTCTTGCCAATAAGGGCAACCCTGAAGGAATTAAGTGTGCTTTATAACCACATTTTCAGCTAAATTCCCTTGTCTTTCCTTAACACCTGCCTTTAGACATGCCCACCTGTGCACAACCATTTCATGTTGACACCGTGAAATTTAATGGAGTTGATTTCCAAAAATAATTGATGTCTCCTTGGCACTCTTATAACAGAGTATATACAGCACATATCCCTGTATTTAAACTTCAGTGATTGCACAAGAATATATGTAAGGAAATATTTACAGACACTCTGGGACTCACAGTTATGATTTTGGAGTTATATGTATGTTGGGTTTTCTTCCCCTGTGTTTAAAAAAGGTGCATAACTGCACTACAATATTATTACATGTTGTAATTACACAGCCTAATTACATGATTATATGTCTTTACACTAATTACACAATTAAAAACCATTACTGAAATGTTGTGAATGGATTTGGATAAATTAAATTATTTTTAAACCCACTGAGGCAACTGACAAAAAAAAAACCATCAAGGGGTAGCAAGCAAAGCCAAGTATATGGGAAGACACCCTACTGGGTGTTGTGAGAAACACCTTGGTGCTCTTTCACTCTCAGATGAATGGGAATGTGGAACATCACAGGTAAATGTTAAAAATAACCATTTTGTGCTCCATGTACCTGGAGCAGAATTTCATAACACCTTCTAGCATGGTTGCTCTGCAGCAAAAGATTTATGGCCAAGGTCTGGTGCTGGTGCTTTGAGGACCTGGGAAAGATGGTTGTTAATGGTGAGTCAGGCTGCTGATTCACTGGATGGAATCCAGCCCTGTCTGTCATTGCTGGAACCAGGTAGGAATGCTATGAACATGCACAGCGAGCAAGGAAGGTACAGAGCAGGGCTCTGCTAAGAGACCTTGGGCAGAAACCAGACAGCCTGTGAGGGTTGGTGCCACCAGGGACAGTGGGGGAGACAGAGCCTGGGCTGGCCTGGGCTGGCCTGGCCTGGCCTGGCCTGGCCTGGCCTGGCCTGGGCTGGGCTGGGCTGCAGTCAGGCTGACCAGGGCAGGATGCTGGGGGCTGTCAGACACAGCAGAGCAGGAGTTCAAGTGTGCATGTGCATCCTCTCTGTCCTGCTGAGTCTGGGTGCCCAACATGACCACGGCTCCCACCTTGCTCAATTGTGGAGGGCTTTGGGAGGATACAGGGATATTCTCTTGGTAACAATAGCACAGCTGCATCTCCTGTGGAAAATCCCATTTTCCAGAGGACATCAGGCAGCCTGTTGGTGGGAAATTGTAGAGAAATCTGTTTCTACTGGATGTGTTTCTGCTATTTGGAAACAAAGACTTAATTTTTCAAGACTGTGAATGTAATATTTTCTGTAAGCACTAAACTCACCTGGGAAGCCCTAGGACACTTCCAGAATGAAGGGGGTTGTCACCAGCTCATTTATGCCAACCTTGCTAAGGAACAGTCTCATTATGATCACAAGGCATAGAAAACAATGAATTATTTGGTTTGTCTGTATCTTGCTTTATTTGTGTCTATGCAGTAAGGGGTATTAATGCACTGTCAGGATTTGTGTATAGATTAACAGCAGATCAGCAGCATAATTGATGCAGAATTAGTCATAAATTCCCAGTCCTGTCAGGAGTGAATAAGTAGGTATTTTTCTGGCATGAGCCTGCTTTGAGAAATCCCACTCCCAGACTTTATGGCTACTGTTTATACGTGAAAGGGAGAACATTTTTTTGGCTTTGATAAGCAATGTCTTCTACCCGCAGCATAACCATTAGAAGCTCAGCAGATGTGTTTCATGAGATATATAATCCTTTCAAGCTCCTTTTTATCCTAAAGGCACAATAAAACCTTCACACAAGATAAAGATAGTGAGTTAAGTTGCATGGTTTTGTTCAGCCTCATGTAAATTTGTTCTGTTTGTGGTTCATTTTGTAGTTTCATTCTCCATTCATTCCATACGGTTATTTTTAAATATCTGTGTTGGTGTTTCCCTGTATGCATGTCCCACTCCATTCTGGGCCTTACTCTTTGCTTTCCTGAACAGCAGGACTGCTCTGTTCAAAAAGCTGCTCATTTTTCCTCCTCATTTCTCATCATTCCATTACATTTTAATGAGCTTCAGAAGTTACTCTGTATTTTTCTCAGAGTGACTAAGGTACATCCCCCACAGGTTCAGGCAAGGCTGAGACAGCAGAATCTGTCACGGTACAGACATGGAGCCCATTCACTGGTTTCAGGCACATCACACCATCAGCTCTATCCCTCTTGGCCAACACTTCACACATCCAGCAGGGTCAGCCCTGCTTCTCTCCCTGTTTGATCCAAGCAGAGATGCAAGCAAACTCCATGCAGAAGGTCCAGAGTTAGCTTCAGGCTAGCTTGTAAAGGCACAGCAACAGAGAAGGAGTAGCACAGGCTAAATGTATCCATAAATAAATGCATTTGGAGGCTGGAAAATACAGATGAATGATGCCTACATCATTGCACCTACTACTGCTGCAAGCCTCACTAAGTAGCAAATAGGCCACAGCTCTCCTCGTATGTCCTTGATTGCAAGCTGCAGTCACTTTATCAGGTAGCTGTGACATAGACATCTCTTTATCTGGCTTTGCCTTTCATCCCCAGGCTGTCTCTTCTGCAGCAGTGTGGCCAATGACAGCACAGGCACCAGCCCAGTTCAGGTGGGACTAGCACCCCAAAGACACCTGAGCACAGGTGCTGGCACACTGAGGTACCCAAGCTCTCTCGTCACGAGGGAGATGCAGTCAGCATTTGTCAGGGGCCAGCAGAGTGTGGAGTCAGCCTGTCCTTCAGGAGGTGCATGTTAGGTGCCCCCAGTTAAGGCAAGGCTGGGGAGGCAAGGATTGGTGCTGCCATGCTGTGCCTCTTGCCCTCAGGAATAGAGAGGAGAACATGGTCTGTTTTCATCTACTGCTATGGACATAACCCCAGGCACCAGCATGAAAACCTGCTCTGGCAGGGTGTGCAAAGGCTCTGTGCTGCAGTAATCTCTGCTAATGGGTGTTTTCCTGCTGCTCCTGCCTCTGCTGTTCATGACCCATCCCAGCACCCTCTGGTAAATCTTCCTCCACATTTTCTCACATCACTCCTGCTCAGTCTGCTTCACAATGGGAAAAGATTTCCATTCCAGCTCTACCTCACCACAGTCAATACACACTGTATGTGATGTAAATTCATCCCTCCTGCTGGAATTTACCTTTGTTTACTCAAATAACAGCACAACATAAACCTTAATCTGAAACTCCTCTTGACCTTTGCAGTTTTCAGTCTTTTCCCCTACAGGGCTCACAAGGAGCTGAAGAAAAAAGTTAGCCTTTCAGGCAAAGCCAATAGGCACTGAAAACTGTAAATTATTGAGTGTGTTTAGCAGTCTGGCCAGGATTTGGAAAAACAAATGTGACAAATAATTGGAAATTAGGCCAAAGAGCAAGATTTTGTGATTGCATCGGCCTCACTGAAAGACATTTCATAAACAAAATGACATGGTGAAACCAACTTAAACTGGGCATCAAATACCTCTGATAATATATTGCTACAAAGAAAATTGAAAAATTAAGTTTCAGCTTGGAGGCCTTCAAATGAGAAATGTAGCACTCAGTCTGGGGATTCCTGTTTGCTGTGGGGTTTTCCAGGGGCAGGAGAGGGAGCAGGGGAGCTGTAACACCTTGCAGCCATAACCAAGGGCTCTGTCCTGCATCCCTCATGCAGAATAAATTCCCACAAACAATTTTCTAAGTAAACAGAGTCAGACCTTTCTTTAAATATCTGCCCTCTGCTGAGTCATCAGAGCTGGAGGATGAGGTTCTTTCCTGGATGCAGCAATAGGATTAACACCATGGCTACTCTCAGCCCCTCCTGCCGCCGTTCATCCATCAGTGTCAGCTCTGCTTTTCCCCAAAAATTAGATTAATCTGTCATTCTGGGATTGATAGTTCAAACTATTTCCATACAGTATTGCTGCAAAGAAAATGTCTGAAGAACTTCTTTCTCCACTGGCCTACTGTAGTCCTTCACTTTGAATAGATGGCAGTGATTACACCAGGCTGCAACCAGACCAGTTCCATCTGTGGGATTGCACTGATTGCATTAAAAACAGATTATTGCCGTTTTTAGTTCCTGAGAACCCCAGGAAAATTTCTTCAAGGGTTAGATCATGCCATTTACTAAATATTCCATAACTAGACCAGAGAGAAGTCTAAATGGTTAAGCCTCCTGTAACTTTACAAGGTAAACTTCCTTCTTGGCATCACATCAATCAAATTCCATAGAAAATGTCCCCATTATATATTTGACCTACTAGTGAAAGCAGTTCAATACAGCTGTAGTTGATTTAACCTGTGTCAGAGCACAAATAATCTTAAAATTTCTGGTATCTAAGTAACTTGTAGATTAATTTTATGCACCTTGGTTGCATAACTTGGAAAAATTGGAAAATAAGTTCCTTAACTGCATGTCTGGCCCTTGGTTTGGTTTCTGCAGGCTACCTCAGACAAGGTTCCCAGGCATTCCTCTGCATGTCATGTGTTTCCTCGGTATGTGGCTCTTGTCACAAGCCACAAGTGGTTGAATTCTCCCACAGAAATTGGGTATTTGAGCAAGAGATCATGACATCAAACAGCTCAGCCTGTCAAGGCTGCCTGACAGAGGAGACAGCCCACTGAGGACCTTCTGCTTTTCATGGGTTTTCAGTGCTCCATGAGTGCATCACACACATGGATCATAGACAGCATGGCTTCCAAACATGGCCAAAAAGGCAAAAGAAATAAAAAAAACAGTAAGTGGAAACATTTTTTTCGCATCATTGGTTCCTGCCAACCATGTTATTAAGCTTTTTTGATTTTCTCTTTTCTGCAAATACATTTTTTCCAGAAGAAAGAAAATGAAAACATTCATTTATCTTGCTAAATAAACATAATATCAAGGGGATGATGCTGTCTGAGCACAGTAAAATAAAATCAAGCTTTACTTTCTATTAGAGGAAAAAATTATAACTGAGGAAGAAAGAGTTTTGCTAAACTCTTATTTGGATAGTGTCAGCTATGGTAAGGTTAGACAGTAAGTTAGCTACTTAAGGTCAGAAATTCATTCCTTGCAGACAGATTATTGTTGATGGTGGCAAACAAAGAGTGTTTACAAATCATGACTGATTTATTGATGCAAATTATTTTTCTTTTCCAGACAGAAACATTTACATTTCAATTTTGTTCTTTTTTCCCTTGTTTTTAATATATTCACATGCAAAAGCTATCAGCAGTCTAGAAGAATATGCAGAAAGTTTAGACACCTCAAGGTTATCTTTAAGTGTGTATTCTATTATTAATGTACATAATAATTTTGGTTTTATTCTCATATGTTAGCATTCAGGAGAAAATGCACTGGAATGTAAAAATTCTCCACAATTTGCAAGAAACAAACAACAAGATTTTCTTGTTGTGAATTTGGGATGGAGAAAACATCTCAAAATAAATTTTTAATAACCAAAGGGCCAATGCTTATTTCGATCCCCTGTCATTCCTCAGACTGAATTGAAGCAGAAGTAGCCCCAAGTGTTCACCAGCCTGATACAGCATTTTGTATTCCAGGAAAAGGAAAAACCCACTTTGAAATTTCTCCAGCCTGAAACTCTAAAAAAGGACAGGAAAACTGTTGGCTCATCAAGGTCAAATTGGGTAGATCCCAATCCACAGCAGTAAACACACAGTGTTAGGGTTGTGGGGATTTATGGACACTTACAGCCTGACCTCAAAGGCTGCTTGCACACTGGTCTAAAATGAGCATTCCCAAGCTTCAGGACATGCCCATCTTCCTTCCAAAAGAAAAACATAATTAGTATGCTTAGAAATTAAAGAAATAGCTAACCCAAAAAGAAAGTCATAATGAGGCATTGTTTAAAGGAAGAAGTACTTAATGAAATGCAAATGCTTTGCATTGGATGGAACAGAAATCTTACTGGAGGAGGAGGACACACAGAGGAGGGGAACTATGGAAGGGCCTGTGACATTTCCATGGCTGTCATCTCTGGATCTCATATCTTCATCAAAATCCAGCCCACTGTGCACAGGGCCCTGAGGTGTACCTGGAAATGTGTTTGAGCTCTCTTAGAGTCACCTCGGGTCAGAAGAAGGTGCCACAGAAGAAAGGAGGTTGGTCACTGGGTTTGTGACCTGGTCCTGTAGGACCATGGTTTCTTTGTGCCCCAGGTTTGTCTGCTCAGCTGCACAGTTAGGAATGAAATGCACATTCCTGAAGTTTACAGTGCAGTGCTCTCCCTTGAAAGCTCCTTTCCTTTGCCTCTCTGTCCTGGTTTGGGGCAGATTTGGGAGAGAACCCCCAAAGGGGCTCCTCTAGGAAAGCAGATTCAATTGGCCCCTCCCCACAACCGGTCTGGGAGAAAATACCTTCTTGGAGAAAAGTGGAAAAAACCTGTTAATTAAATAATAAAACCTAAACAATATTAAACAATAAAACCCCTTGCTGCTCCAAAAGAGATGACAAACTCAGGAAGTCCCCTCCCCGGGTGGCAGCTCAGCTCACTCAGTCTCTTCTCAGTCCCTCAGTGCTGGAAATGCCGCAGGCCCGGCCTGGCCCACTGGGCCTCAGGTGGAGCTGCCGGTGCTCTGCTGGTGTTCAGGCCAGAGCTGGGCTGAACAGGTCCAAAGAAAAGGGAAAAGGAAAAAAACCCACAGTCCAGGGAACTTCTTTGCCTCAGCTAGCTAAACTAACTAAAAGCAAAGGAGAGCTCTGTCCTGCTGTCTGTCCATCCACAGACAGCACAGTCCAGGAGCAGGAATGTGGAGGAGCGAGTGCAGTGTATGAAAACAAACTGCTGCTGCTTCTCTCCCCCCTTCACTCTCTGGAACAAGTCTCAGAGGTGCAAAACTTATTATTCAGCATAAACAGAACAAGATGATTTGGGATAAAAGCATCATATAGTCAACCTAGGACACTCCCTCTCAACAGGTGACTGAGAGAGCTCTGTGTGTTTCACCTTGCACAAAGGGGTCAGTAGTGCTGAGGGTGAGGGGTGTAGGGATGGGGCAGGGGGTGTAAGGAAAAATGGGCTGATGCTGATGGATGAGAGACCCACCAGTAATATAAATAGCCAACAGGGAGAGCTAAAATTGAATGAAGCTACAGCTTGCTGCCAGACAGTGGGAGAAACACAGGGTAGCTTGAAAGGAGGCATTTTATGGTTGCTTTGGTATGTGCCAAATGTAGGGTGACCTTCAGCAGCTTGGTGCTCCTGCCCATAGCACTGGGCTTAAGCTAGGTGATCTTTGAAGGTCCCTTCCAAGCTAAACCCTGATGATCCAGGGTTCAGGAGTCCTTTGGTGGTGATGGGGTAGGACATGTCTCCACACAAGGAATTACAGTGTTATGGTTTCATCCCACTTGTACCACCAGGTTCCATGTTGGGCAAGCAGGGGGAGGGAGAGAACCACAGTGCTGGTGATTTAGAGCTGAGCCCCGTGGCTGCTCCAGAGGCAGGCACTGCAGCATGCCCAGCCATGGGCAGCCACACCAGGAGCCTGCCCAGGGCCAGAGCTGTGGGACTGCCTCCACTTCTCCTTCATTGAAACCCTCCCACTGGCCCAAAGAGGAGCTTGCAATGTTGCAGCACATGGAAATCACTCAAGAGCAGTAGCTGCACCGAGCCTCTGCTGCCCCAGCTGTTTGCAAATCTGGATTTTATGAAGCCTGATCACTTCAGTGAATGACCTCTTGACCCTGGTGTCCATCCATCACACAGAGCAATGTGTTTGCCAACAGAAATATCTACTTGGACAGTCAATGATTTAATAAGCTTTTCTTCCTACACAGAGTTTATTGATTTTTGCTTTTAGTGAGAGCAAAAGACTGTATTGTCAGAGTAGGTGTTCTGCAGTGCTTGCATCCTCTCTTCATGTATACTTTGTTATATTTCCCTCTGTATGATTTCCATCATCCCTTATTGCCACAGATATGCTTCCTGTCATCTTTGTGCCCTGAAGCATCTCATTTTCTTTTCACTCATGCCTTGATTAATGTCTTCATAAGTTCTTCTTTCCTCTGCTGTGGTGTGGTTGCTCTAGAAGGTACTTTTCTGAGAAAACCTTTGGGATTTGGGTTTGCCTTTTTTTTTGTAATTGTCATTAATTTCCACTTCTCCGTTTGTCTTTTGCAATTCCAAATATTTTATCCTGATTTCTTTCTTGATTTCTTTATTCTTCAAGTTAGCAAGGTGTTTTTTAATAGTTGTTAAATCAGCTGATTTACATGCTTATCTCTGCAAGTCAGAATTCTATGCTTTTAATTCCCAAGACTACAAATGTGGGCTTTATGTCTAATTTGCACCTCCCTTCTCACTATTAAGTGAGGACAATTCTAAAAAAGTCAATGGATTATACCATGGCCAAACTTGTAAATGCTCATGACAGAGTGCAATCACATCTTTCAATTTTCCTTTAAATAACTCACTGTTCATCCTTCTGAAAACACATCACTGACACAATAATTTTCCTGTTTATTACCCCCTCTACATCCTTAAAAACAAACTAATAAATAAATCAGGAAATATTTCTGTGCTTAACCACACATTAAGGAGTTATATTTCTCAGGAAACAGCTTTGTCCCTTGCAACTCAACTCTTTTCACAGGAAAGTCACAGGAAGAAAATATGCATGGAATGAGCATGGGTTGGAAAAAGAGCAGGATCTTAAATTTCTGACTGTGTCCCCATGAGACCAGGCAGTTGCCTGCTGAGCAGCAGTGATCTGCTTCTGGTCAGTGGATATTCCTGTTTGGGAACTATTCAGAAGCTGGAAGAAAGTTACTCCCTCTAAGGGCTGAATACTCAAGGGTCCCAGACGTGGGATCTGTGTTAACACAAGGCACTGCACGTTCAGGCTCAGTCCACAAATCTTTTGTCTCCCTGGGCTGCTCCACCACTGCTACCACTGTTCAGACTTTCACTCTTCTATAGTAAGTATATGAAGATTCTACAATTTCTTTAAATGCTGAGTAAACGACTCTCCGTGCTAAAAAAGCCTAGAAGTACCAGGATAGAATGTCAGCATTGTCTTTTTCTTTCCAGCCTTGATCTCTCTCTAAAGAGCTGTATTTTGTCAAATATAAATTGATGAAAGCCTGGAACATCATTGCATGACGCACTCACTTTCCTGTTGCAAAGCCAAGCGTGGGAGTTAATTTTTTGCCAGCTTCTTGCCATGAGACTGACAACTTAAAGGAGTAAAAGATAGCTACAATGAGGTTCAAAGAAGGTGGGGATTATTGTTTTGCTACAGGTGAAATCATACCCACCTTATTTTGAGCCTTTTAGCCCTGTTGAGTTCAATCCCACTGTTGACTGAATATTCTAAACATACTGGGAACCATTTGCTGGCTGCAAAGGCAGAGCCACAGCACAGCATTTCTAGTCCAGGCTGCAGGACTGATGCACAGAACTTGCACAAGTGAGCTCACCAACTAAGTGAGGGTGAAGCTGTCTAATAGGCATTTGAAGGATATTGGTGCTCCACTAGGGAAAAAATAATTGTTTATCTCTGGAAGATGAAGAGAGAGAGAAAACGGAGTGAGGATATTTATTTTAGTGAAGAAAAAGTATTGAGTTTCAGGTAGAAAACTCTCTCAGGATGAGAACACAGGCAGTTCTCTTGAATGATTCCCCAGATGAAGGCAGCACCCACTGGAGTTTTGTCAGCCTGGCTCAGAGCCCCAAGCCACCCATCCTGCCCAGGACAGGTCACCCTGCCATGCCCTGCTGTCCCTCTGCTCTGGGAGTAGCTTCAATGGGGACAGACAAGCAAGGGGTTCATTGTTCTGCAAGGCATTTTGGAAACTCAGCAAGCCAGGCTTTAGGACTGAATGCCAATGCTGGTTCTTGACATGACTCTCCTGCTGGAAGGGGAGAAAGAGCAAGGAGGGGCCTCTTCTCCCTGCAAGACCCCAGCTGGCATGTATACCCCTGTGTGCCTCCAGATACAAAGTTCCAGAGCTGGAAGATGAAAAAGATAACTGGATTTTAACACCACTCTTAAAATATCACCCATTTGTGCCCTTGTGGGGATGGACTGAAATGTAGCATGTATTCAAGAAAATTGTCTCAGAAAAGCATTGAGACATCTTCATCAAACGCTGCAGACTCCTCGTCTTCTCTCAGCAGCTTGTTTTAAACCCTCATTATTAACATGTTGTACCTAATTTCCACTCCAGATATATTTGGCTTCAGCTTTTAAGCATTCATCCTTTTCCACCAAAATAAAGAGCTCATTTGCCTCCGTGAAGAGTTTTTCTCTGTAATCAAGACTTTTCAATCTTTTTGATAAGCTAGACAGACAGTGCTTTCTAAACTTCTCTCTCCCCATTAGGTGCTTTCTGTACTCCTTGTCCCCTTTTGCAGTTCTTCTCTGCCTCTCTCCCAGTTTTTCAGCATCCTCAGTGGATACTGAGACACAGATAGCACTGTTAGCCTTGGCTCCTGCCTCCATCTCAGCTTCCCCTGTTTAGCCAGTCAAGGTCTCATTAGCCTTCTGAGTCATTAGAGGACTTGAGTTTTTGTCTTCTTCTTTGGCCTCTAAAGCCTTTAGAGAAAAAACAGCACTTAACTAGAGCAGCTAGTATTTCTTCTTCTGTGGAGTTTAACTCTCTACTTGGCTGTTCTTAAAAGCGGTGGATATTTGTCTGACCAAGCAACAGGTCTCGTATCGCTGCCTCCTCTTCATCTTTTAAACATAACATCGATTCTTGTGCAAGCTGCAGATTTTATCAGCCACGATCCAATGTAGCATCTGCACTGCTGATGAGCATTTTTAGGTCTAGGAACAATCCCTGTACATCCCTACAGTACCCCATGTTTAATGATGATGGCTTATTGCCAAACGGTGCTCAGGGAAAGCAGTTCTTCATTTTTGTTTCCTATGTGCTTTATTAAACCTACATACTGCTCATGTTATGCCCTGGAATATCAAGTCAAACACCTTAGAAAGTCTTTTATATTGCACATAAATTGCATAAGTCCACAATTTATGTAAGCTAACTTGAAATCTGGGGCAGCAGCAGAATGTTTGTCTACACTGCAGGCTTCACTCTCATATGTTAGTTTGGCAGCTGGAGGCAACCTCCAGCCATAGCCTCCAAGAGCCCTGCACAAGCTTATTTACCCTGGCACCCTACCTGCCTCCTTAGCAGCACAGTTACAAAGTCAGTTCAAGAGAGAAACCCTTTCACATCAATTCATTGAGAAAGTGATGGCAGTGTTTGAGAGAAACAAATGTAATTTGTTAATCAGCATTTTTCTGGCATTTATAAAGGCATTTACTCAGTAATTCTCTTGTCCACACAGAGAGAGGATCTACCTGTAGGAGATTTTTATTTTGGCCTGGACAGGAGACTTGGTGATCTCTGGGGAGTGTTCCCTCCTCTCCAAAATCTTAGCACATCATCAAAAGAGACAATCTTGGCTAGGAATGAATACCCACCACAGACAAGATCAAGACCTCATCCCCTCCGGGCATTGCAGAGGTTTCCAGGGCAGTCCCAGCAGACTTTTCATTGTGAGAGCCACCTGGAAAGATTTAATACAGTAGAAGGGAGGACAAACAATAACTGTCTTCTTGGAATACAAGAGTAGGAAACAGCAGGGGTCCATAGAAATGCTCTTGAGTAGAAGCTCTCCACCCACCAGAAAAGCTGAGCATTTCCTCTGTGTTCCATGCAGAGCTCAGCAGTCTTTCATTTCAAATGGCTCCTGGCCTCTATCACAGACAGTTTTTCTGCATTATATTGGCTTTCCTGGATCCCAAGCTTAGGAACCCATCTTTTTCCTCAAGCTGCAAGCTCCCTACATGCATCCTGCTTTGTGACTGCTCTAGGAGGGTTGGATCCCTGAAAGGTGGGTGCTACAGCATCATGGCTTCACACTATCACCACTTTGTGGATCTAACACTCTGCATCTGCAAAGGAATGGTGGGATAGGTCTACACTGATATCTAATTGTCAAGGATTTTATGACTGATTTTCACAATCAAAATCAAAAAATTCAATCCAAATACCATTTATTTAATATTTCAATACTACTATGACAGCCACAGGAAAGCTGATGAATTTTGTCTCCTCTTGGAGTCAGGAACTCCTGAGGCAATGACACAGGTTTTCAAAAACTGCTGAACTGCTTTGCTGAAACTTTAAAGAAAAAAGTGCAACCTGAGGCAGAAAGTAGTCACAGAGCATTTCAGTGCAAATTATTAGCATTGCAGGTATTTATTATTGACTGCAAATGGGAGTGTGCAAAGCACTCAGCAAAAGGCACAGCCCCCAGCCCAGCACTCAGGCAGCTGCCTCCCCACTGCACTGGGGCAGGGCTCCTCCAGCACCCCACTGCTCCTTGTGCCTGCTGGCTGTCAGCCACTGCCTTCTGATGACAAAGCATATTTTAGGAATCCTTTTGTTTAAAGCAGTTGGCTCGCTGCAAAGAAATAGGTGAAGTCTATACCTAAGGCATTCCCACTGAGCTGGATGCAATTTTTCTTTGTGTTCCTTTGAAATCTTCCTCTTTAATAGCAGAATTTCAGACTAATAGCTCTTCCTTTTTCAGCCTTTCCTGCTGGAATAAGGACTTTTCTTGCTCCCCATTCTGTCAGCAATGTGGTGGCTTTGAGGAGGAATGCAGTACCTGAGACTGGCAGTGGTCAATCTTTTCAAAAGGACTTTTGGGGGACCTGGTTTGAGCCTACTTTCAGGAAGAGAATGTCCAACAAAACCAATTCCTGTGCTGAGGTGTTTAATGCACCCAATGTCATCAAGTATTTTTCAGAAATGGGGTCCCAGCATTTAGCAGAAGGCAAGGGTGAGGCTCAGCTCTTCCACCCTGTGTGACCATCCTCCCACCCAGCTCCACGGTGACCCCAGCCTGCATGTCTGTGTTGAAGGATGGTCCCAGTGCCCCATAGCCAGGGTTTCTTTCCTCATTGCTGTGGCTGTGCTGTACTGACTGGTTACCAGCCCAGCTGTGCTGGGGTGACCTTTACTGCCCTGCACTGTGGAAGCTGTTCCATTTTTTATAAATACCTCAAAGTTCACTGCATGAGGGTACTGCAACTAGGGCTTCCTCCCTCTGATGCAAGGAGTAGGAGCAGCTGCTTTGAGTTAGACTCTTTTGTCTGCCTCCACTGGCTGTTACAAATAATGATATTTTCCTTCCCCCTCCTGCTCACAGGTTGGGCTATAGTTTCTCTGAATGCTTTATGTTGCAATTTCACCTTTGAAATATGCACCTTTTAGAAGCCACTCTAAATTCTGATTATATCTCTGTTTCTCCTGAGGAGATGAGGGAACACACTCTTGTGTCCAAATTACAGAGTTAGCTACCCAGGTGCAACACACATGCCAAGTTGGATGAATAGTGGGAAGAGGAGCATGCCAGCAGTCCACAGTCATTGCTGTATATTTCACTCCCTGCATTGTTAGTATATTAAGTTGCTGCTTGCAGAGAGCAGGAATGCCCCTGGAAAAAAAAAGCAAGGAGGGAGCAGGAGTAGCTGTGACACAGCTGGCTTCTGGCAGCTCTTTAGACTGAGCACTCATTCCTGTCCATGCAAGCCTGCAATTTGAGGCAGCTGTAGCTGCTCACCTCAGGGCTGAGTTTGGGTGACTGTCTTTGAATGTTTCTGATGATTGCCTACCACACTTGCTAATGATAAGTGCTCAGTGTGGGGGAATTTACAGGCACGACTTTGCTGCAAGCAGACAAGGAGTTTAGCTGTGATCAGAGAGAGGTGCTCTTCTCCTGATTGCTGGGTCCCTTGGTCCATGCAGCAAGAGGCTGGTATCAAACAGTGCTGGCAGTCCAGCTTCTGCCAAAGAGAGCAGAAAGAATCTGGTGGTGCTCCAAAATACAAACCACTGGACGGATGTTCAAAGAACCTGTGCTGGAATGGCACAGGGAGGACACTCACCCTGTGCAGAGGAGCCCTCCATGGGCTGTGCCATCCAGAAGAGAAGGACCACAACAGTAGTGCCAGCTTGAAGGCATCTGTTCTCATGGGCTGAAAACTCCCTTGATGTTAATTACAGGGGCCCTGGCATTACAGTTACATATGAGATTTATCCAATATGCACCTTTAAGAGTTTGTCTTGATCCTTCATGGCTGTGATTTCCGATTTATACTAGTTTAAGATCTGAATCTGACACCTTATCCAGTGTGCTGCATACTGATGGTTAGAAAACCTAATTTGTCCTAGAATAGCCTGGTTTTGTAAGAGGACATTGCACTGAGAGCCTTTTCTTGTATAATAATTTTGCCTTAGAAACTGATTACTCATGGTTCCTATCAGATCTGAATTGCAGATATCTGGGGAAGTGTAGCACTGGGATATTTTAGATTGAAATCACTCTGCTATCTGCTCTACTACAGCTCTCTTCCAAAGTAGGCTTTATGTTATAAATTACTTTATAGATTTGTAAAGCATGACATAGAAACATTATACACCCTGTGAGTGCTTTAAAATTAATTTGTTCTTGAGCGTGTCCATGTATGAATGAATTTGACATAAGCTTTTCAATTTTATGCTTCACTACAGAAAGTGCACACAGTACCAACTGTAAATCAACTGCCACACTTACTGAAATAACTACTCAGCTATGAATAGAGAATCTGCCCAATATTTAAAGAAGATTTAGATACAAAAATAATAATGTGTGCAAGACAGCTGGCATACTACCCTGGGACTTTGGAATCTAAACCAGTGAGATTAGTAAGGTAACATCAGTGTGCAGATCCTTCAGGTTAGGGTCTGTCTGACAGACAGACCAGGAACTGAAGGAAGTTAGCTGAGATCACATTATTGTATTTCCTTGAGCTGAGTGACTCACAAGGATTCACCAGCACCTCTCCTATGTGTGCAGGTAAAGATCACATGCATGGACTGTCACAGAAAGTGGGATTTTCAATGTGCATGATTGATGTTCAGAAGGGGTGAGCAGCACTTAGAAACAGCATTTTTCATTCTTTTATTATTTAAAAAATGCAATTTTGGATCATAACAATTCTTTATGAACTTGTGTCAAATTCAGCAATAGTGGTTCCAGCCCTCCCTTACCTGGGAGAAAGGAGCCCCCACAGCCCTGCTGCAGGGCAGCTGCTGCTCATCCAGGACATTCTGGAGAATGTGGCTGAAACCTGTTCTTTCAGTGTGATCTAATTCAATGTAAATGGCTTCACTGGCCTTTGCCAAGCTAAAACCTGGTGGTGCTGTGTCTCAACCATAGGTTGTACCAGACAGAAAACTCACTCAAATATGTTCTCTGCTCTACTTAACTGCTGAGCATTTGTACAGTTGCAATGAAAGGTGAAACAGTCACAGCAGGAGAGCTGGAGAACATCTTATTTCAGGTGACCTCTGGCTGGAGCTAGAGAACATCTCTAGTAAAAGAAGGGCTTTGGCTCAAATCTCTGCGTGTGCAAGAGTGGGTTTTGACCTCAGTGAACATCTTGTCCTTTGAACACCAGGTCAGGGAAGAATAGCTGCCATACTTTATTCTTCCACTTTGTGATGCCAGGCTTTTTTTCTTCTACTTTTATACCAGGTCCCTCAAATCATGTATTTTACTGAAATTAAGTTTTTCAGAATTGCTTTTCAAAAGGCTGACAGAAATCTTTTTTATTTTTTCTGTTTCTGCTACTGACAAAAAAAAATCAATGATTCTTACAGCTGCCATGCTGAGAACCCTCAGCTCATGCTGCTGTGCTGAGAGTCTAGGAAGACCCACAACAAAAGCAGAAACCTAAAAGAGAAAGAAACTAAAAGAGACCTCACCCAACAGCCATAGATAGAGGTATTGAAATTCCTGTTGACTGTAGTGATTCAGCAAAGAAATCTTTGTCCTGTATACTACAGGGAAGTTTACTATATAAGACATACACCTCAGAAGCAAAACCAAGCCTTTTGATGGGTGAAATAACTTCAGGAACAGACTTTAAAAAAATAATGCATTTATGGTAATAATATAAAGGGATGAAAATTGAAGGTGCAATTAAACAGATTAAGCCCAAACTTTGTTGCTTCTCTGAGAAAACAGTGGAAGTAAGCTTCAGTTGAGAAAACAAGTAAGAAGAATGGTTTTTATTTTCAATAGGATGTTAAATGCTGTGTTCTTATAATAACAGGCACAACATGATGCTTTTGAATAGCTTAGGCAAGGGAGGTTTCAGCACTCCTGCATTGTGTGACTTACATACAATCATTGACATGTTTTGCAGACAAAAGAGTACTCAAATGAAAGTATTATTAGTAGTAATACCAAGTTCCTACTAAAAACCCCAAAATGCTTTTTATATGGGTAAGTATTAATATAACTACAAGCAATTCTCGTATAAATCTAATATTTCCACTACTATTAATAGCTGCCTGCATAAAAATTGTTGGGTTTTTAGGTGTTTCTTTTTTCAAAAGTCAATGGGGAAAACTTTTCTCCAAATGTTTTTATTAAAAAATATGACAGAGCTACTTTTCAACTCAGTCCTGCTATTAATTCTCCCCAGGATGCTCTGGGTTCTGGGAGGTACTCATAGCCTCATTGCCCAGTGCTCTGATGACAGCAATGCACTGCAGAAACCAAGTCAGGGCTCTCTCTCCTTCTCTTGCTCACCCCTTTCCCTGTCAGCATGTGAGAAGGAGAAAAATGTCTTCTCCTGCTCCTTGCAGGCTCCAGCAATGAAGGTGGGTCTGGCTCTGGAGTCCAGGTCTCCATCCAGCAAAGCTTTTAAGCACACAGTTAATCCATCCCCATTTAGAAAAGTGCAGCTGCAGCTGCATTTTGCCAAGTGAGACCCAGGAGCACAGGCCAGCCAAGGGGCTTTGGTAAGTGCTTTGGTGAGCAGGGATGGGCAGCTGAGAGGGACCACAAAAAGGCAACAGCCAAAAGGAGCAGAGAGGGAAGCTCCAGTGGTGTTGGAGCAGCAGGGGCAAGGAGAGCTGAGTGCCTTTGTTGACTCTGTTGTCACCTTTTCCAAGTCACTTCACTGTGCCATTAGAGTTAACAGCAATCTCTTTGACAATATCCTTCTGAGATTTACACAAACAAAGGGCACATTGTTAAAGCCAAATGTTAATAATGACATCTTTGGTGAAATTACCTGGTTTCAGAGGTAATTTCCGTTATCTCTCTAGAACTTGCCAAAAGTTTTTGATTCTGACCTTGGGGACACATCTGTGACCTCACAGACTTCCACTGCAGTCAGGATCCCATTAGGTCAGGCACAAGGAAAGAGAGAGGAGTCAGGGCAAAATGCTCAGACTAATTCTCCAAACATCATGGGCAGATTTAAGAGCAGCCAAGGAAAGTAACTCACAGCCCCTCTGCTTGTGGAAAGCTACACATGCCACATTCATCAATGACCACAGGGAAAAGAGCAGCTTTCAGGCAAGTTAGTTTCAGGAATGGGAATAACTGAGTGTCTGGGAAGGAGGGTGAGACTTCGGTTGCTGGGAGTAAAAAATTAACACATTAATAAAAAGCCAGACCAACTGAGGAGCCCCTTTTCAAGAGTCCCTTTGCACTGCCTGGGACCAAAGCCCAGCTCAGCTGAAGAGCAGAGCACAAATCCAGATCTCCATGCTCAAGAGTACTCCCCAACATGCCATGACAGCCTCTTGCCTTTGGTACATGGGCTGTTAATTTACTGGAACGTTTGAAGCACAGGATGAAAATGTCTCTGATGATCTCAAATGGGAAGCCCTTATTCAACAAAATGCTTCACAGGAAATTTTCTTTTTGGAGAAGTACATACCAAAAAAGTGCTAAGGACTGCATTGTTCAAGACAAATCTAAGAGTTGCTGTCATCTAAAATAAGCAGCTAGTGCACTTTGATGTACAGCAGAAACTTTTTGGATGTTACAAAAATAGCCCCTTGTATTAATCTGACAGGTCCAGCCCCCTGGAGGTGCACAAAGCAGAGCTTTCTGATGCCTTGCTGAGTCCCTACACCATCAGCTCCTGACAGAAAGCCTTCTTCTAAATGTGCCCTGTAGGCTTGACTAATTGCTGTGATGTATAAAATACAGCATACAGAGGCTGAAAAATTATGTTTAATTATTAGCTACAAAATCTCAGCATCATAAAGATTGTTTCTGTTAGTGATCTGACAAGGCTTCTTATATCTTACTGCAAGATGTCTGTGGCTTTAACTCATCAGGCACTTCAATTTTCCCTCAAAAATAGGAGAATTTCATCTTAAGAAGAAAATTAAACAACTACTTTTTATACTAAATATGCTTAACCTAAAGCTTTCTCCTATTATTTTATAAACACCTTGAGATTACAGAGGCTCAACTAGCTTAGTAAAGATGAATTTCATGTGATCCTGGGAATACAGCCATTGCATTAGTAATTCTTCTTTTCTATTGTGTTAGGCTTTTTGTAAATAATCTGCATGATTAATTAATGGAGACTAATTAAGAAGAAAGGACATGGTTTACTGTACTATTAAAACCTGTTTATAGCCACAGGCAAAGTGTCATCAATATTTCTAGCTGAAAATTACTACTTGTGATATAAATCATGCAGAATTTTACTGTAACCATTAAAAAAAGCTAAAAGAATATTTTATCACTGGGTACAAGCAGCCATATGCAGATTTAAAACGATGTGACCAATTGCATAACACATCAATGTATAGGATACTTTGGAAGAAAGTATCATATGCATTGATGTATGTATGATGTATGTATGTATCAAGTATGAACTTGATTATTTCACAGATCTTTCAAAAGACAGAAGAATCTCTTTAAACTACCTCCAGAGCAGGGCCACTCTATACATCTAAATAAGACCAGTCAAGTCCTAATATCAGTTGTTTCACTGCAAATATGCACTTTCTTTATTGTCTTTAACAGATTTCCCTAAATTCACAGTGGTAGCAAAACAGTTACCACTGTCCCAAACAGCTGATTTATATGCCAAAGAGCATGGTGGAGTAAATGCCACTTAGGACCAGTTCTATCAACCTTGTTCGTACAAACAATCACATTGATTTAAATAGAATCAATCAAGTCAGCAGGATTCAGTCAGGCAACATCTACATTAGCAAGAGGAGCAGCACTGCAGGAGGAAACAGCTTGTGCTGGGGCCCCAAAGCCCGTGCCAGCAGAGTGGTGCAGAGATGGTGTTATTCCAGCCAAGCTCCTGCTTGGCCCCACAGTTGCCTATTAGCAGCTGGAACAAACACAATAACTGGGAAATTCACTTCAGAAACATCCTCCTGATCCCAAATGAAACAAGGATGTGGGCACATCCCCAGGTGGCCACAAGCCTGCCAGTATCTCACATGCCTCATCATGGTTTAGCAAAGAGAAGTCCCTCTGAGTCTTCTCTGTGGTGTTCTGTAGTAAACAAGGAGACCCCCGACCAGGGAATGACTGGAATCTGACTCCATTGATTCAGAATGCTGAACAATTGCTTTATTAAAATTCTATTCTATTCTATTCTATTCTATTCTATTCTATTCTATTCTATGGATACTATACTATACTAAGATACATACTAAAGAAAATCCCGTGGCTGTCTCCAGACAGCCAGGACACAGCTTTGACCCAACCCAATAGGCCAATTAATATAAAAAAATGATCACTGGAGTCCAATTAAGAACTCACTTCAGGTAAACAGTCTTCCTATCACATTCCACATGTGCAAAAACAACAGGAGGAGCAGCAAGTAGGGATAGGAATTGTTTTCTTCTCTCTGTACTTCTCCAGGAAAAAACCTGTGAGAGGGAATTATCTCTGTCTCTGTTCAGAGAATGTGAATGCCATGGTGTTCCAAGGAAGGGGCTGCACATCCCATGTGCTGAGGTGGCAGCACAGACTGTGTGTCCTGCAGGGCTGGACAGGCAGGGACATCCTTGGGTGATCCCAGGGAAAGCTCAGGTGTCTGGGAGAGCATGAGGTGCATGGGAACCTTCATCAGTGCTTGAATGAAGACTTGGTTTTCCAAAAATACTTCCCAATGTGTATCCAATTGGTGTCATGCTTCTGAATTTTAACGGCTGCCACCTAATCTGCACAAAACAGCCTCAGTTCCACTGAACCAGGATGTGCCAGAGGAGGCAGGGAGCCGAGCATGAGTACATCACTACAAATTCCTGATCATTTGCTCTCACAGTGCAGAAGGACCAAAATAAAATAGGGGAATAGGAAAATGATATCCCTATTACTTGCTTAATAGGATACTTTACCTCATTTTCCCCCAGCATTATAAATGAGACAGCTGCCTTGCTTTGTATCTCAGTACTCATCCAGTGTACCCTTCAGCACCTCTATTTGTTCTATTTTTCATTGCTGCAATAATGGTAGAGATAAGCCAATGGAGGCACTCCAGTACCAGTATGCAAAACCACAGCTTCCAAGACAGACAAATAAAATTCTTTTTTCAAAAAAATGTACCTACACACATGCAGAGATTTTTTTTTCCTTACTGCCTACTGTGAATCTTCAGAAAAGTCAATATGTTGATTATTTTCAGCAGGGACATGCCAATCACATAATCAATACATTTACATATTTCCAGCTACTGTATGTAATTTCTCTACTGTATTTTGCAGTTCTTCTACATTAGGCCCAGCTAGAAAATACAGCTCTGGTGGTAGTTTGGCTCTATGTGATTTAGTAAAGTCCTTAAATTCTTTTCAAAACAGTTTTCAAGTGATAGTGGAACCATTGGTCTGTGTTCTTAGTAAAGAAATTACTGTTTTGAGATAGTGTCTCAAATTCTATCTGTGTTAGTATCTCCTTTCAGGCTCCCCTTGAACAGCAGAAGTTTGGGCCAATTGATTACTCTGCCACTCTCTCAGGAAATAATTGTTTTCTCCATTTTGTTAGGGATTTTTAGCTGTTCAATTGCGTAAAGTGTAGATGTACAAGTACTTTTTTTCTTGATACAAATCCTTCAGCTTTCAGGTGACTTAGTATCTGCCCTCATCAGACATGAAAGGTTTATGCCCTGTGCAAAGTGCTGTAAATTCACAATAAATTACAGGAGTAATTACAGGAGGTGTAATTACTGAAGATACTTTGAGATCCAAGTACTGTTAGGTTCCCCTGGGCTTTCTCATGGGCACAAGATCTCACCAGAGCAGGCCTCTGTGGGTGCATAACTAAAAGCACAGTGCATGGCTAACCTTAAAATTTAAGCCAATCAGAAAGTTTGTCCATATAAAAGGATTTGGCAGGCTGGGTCTTTCAAATGGTACCTATGATTTTGGAAGTATAATCAAAACTGAGGAACAATGTATCAACAAAATCTTGATGTATCATTTTTATTACTGTAATTTCTCACCTAGAATAAAGACTTCTACAGATCTTTCCATATTGAGATGAGAACTGATACAGTTTTATCTTTGGTCTAATTCATTGTAATGATTTGTAGGTGTTTGTTTTTTAATTTTGCATCTTTATTCAAATATTTTTGAAGCAGACAGGTTAACACAGTGTTTAAAATGGCTCACCAATCAAAAGGTATTACTGAGTGTTTTGATTCTGACATGACAACAGAAAAATTAATCTTACTGACACCAAATTTATTTACTTGTCTATGTGTTTATTTATGTTCTGTCACTATTTCTTCCTCTGTTAATCCCAGTTTTTTTCATCTGCCTCCTTAGTAATCCATTGAATCACTTACCTGGCTTTCAGAAAATTCCCTGTCTGGATAAGTTGAGGTAGAAGACTGAACCATTTACACTCTCCACACTACATCCAATAAAGAGATTGTTTACAAATTATACTGTGATGTGCAAGATCTCACTTGATTATACCTTAACTATTCTGTTTTTCCCTCCCTACCTCACAGATGATGGAAATGCTTAAAGCAAGTTCAGGTAGTATGACCCAGACTAACGTAAGTGTGAGCATGGCACCCAGGGACGAGCTGTGAAATGTCTGCGTGCTTCTGCCAAACGCGTTGCATGGCTTTCTGCTCTTGTCTCGTGTTTCTGATGTAGGCAGCATGTTCAGCAACATGTAAGCATTTCATTTGATATTTATATTCCAGCTCAGCTTTGGTTTTGTGTAGTCTTAACATTCTGCCTTTTTTGGTAGCTTGTGGCAGCTGCTAGTGGCAAATCTGCAAGCTGTGTATGTCATTCCTAAGTGACCTTCAGAGGTACCTGCTAGGATCAGGACCCCCTTGGATATGGCTGCTGAGAAATCTGTGGTAGAGGTGTGGAAGTGTGCAGTTCAAATGGGTCAGGAGCAGAACCAGCCCTCCTGTGCCTTCCCTGGGAGTCCAGCCTGCTCCTGGTGCAGCTGGCTCCAAGCACAGCTCTGCTTCTGCCAGTGCTTTGTGACTCTTCTGTTGTCAAACTCTTGCTTCATGTGCCAGATGACACATCTGAATTACGAATGTTGTTTGCACAGTCTCTGTTTAAAGAAGGCTGCTATGAGCAAATACAATATTTTCCTGTGTTTACACAGTCCTTTTAATCTTAGTGTATGTAAAGTTTATGAAGGTTAGACTAATCACAGCAGCTTGAAGCATACTTACCCACATGGGTCTTGGGGTGCTGCCTGGTATGGCGAGCAGAACTCAGTTATTCCCTTCCTGGGTTTCTTTTCTCATAGGATTTTCATTCATATTTTAAGTGTGCTGGTGGGGGTTTTTTGTCATGAGGCTAGTCAAATATTGACCAGGTTGCCCAGCAAGGTGGTATCATCTCCATCCTTGGAGATCCTCAGAACTTGACTGGACATGACCCTGAGCAACCTGCTCTGTTTGGATCTTCTTTGAGAAGGGAATTGGAATACATGAAGTGCCTTTCTACTTAAAGTTGTCCAGGATTCTACAGTTTCATGACTGTACAGATGGGGAGTAGAGTGAAGCCACCAAAATAGCTTTAAAGCCATCATTCAAAACCAGACCACCAGAGATCAGTGTTCTGGTTACTGGTCCACTTTCCTGGATAATAAAATGGAGTTTGTTAAATGCTGGTTATTACTCTCAGTATACCCAGTTCAACTGAGCTTAAACAGATAGATATTTGTTGTTTTCTTATTATGCAACAAAAAATACGTGTTGAATAGCACGTGTTGTGTGAGATCGAGATGACTTATCAGAAACACCTCTGCTTTTGAATTACTGGAGCTATGCCAGCTGACACTGCCAGCTGTCTACATGATGTTTTTATAGCTCTTCTCAAGTTTCCTGTGTAAGATCCCTACCTCTGTTCCTAAGACATTAATGATTAGACTTTCAGAGCTGAGAAAATCCACCTACTGAGCAAGGTCACCTTTGCTGTTCTCAGTAACAAACGAAAATGCCAGGCTAACAAGGCTCAGGAAGTCCTAATTAACGTCAATGGCAAATTCAAAGCCAGAGAAAAATAGGGCTGGCAAAACAATTCTCTCTAGAGCTAAGATTTTTCTCTTTTTTAGCCATTGTAAAAGAAGCCTGGAAGCTGTATTTTCAAATATGGTTAGTGCTGGGGATGGGTTGCAGAAAAGAAAGTGAATCAATAAGGGGTTTGTGATTCCTGCCTCCTTCTCCTCACTGAGTTCCTGCCAGCAGTCAGAGCTCTGAGACTCAGCTGACGCCCTGAGGCAGGAGTGCTGTACATCTCTGTTCCCACCTGCCAAAAATTCACCATGCACCTTCTTCAGTTTGGCTCCCAAAAAGATGTGTCTCCTCAGGGATGCTGGAGCCATGACATACACAGAGCTGGGCCCAAAACCTCCCACTTCCTCCCCTTGCTACCAGAAGACCCAACTTCCCTCATCCTACACAGCAAAAAAACCAATGGCCAATATCTACCCACAGTTTTGGGTGAATGGGTGTCCACAGGGTGTATTTTATAGAAAATAACTCACAGGTCTGTCTCTAGCACCACTAAAGGATCTTGAATTTGTCTTTGAGTCTTGTGAAATAGCCCATCTTCCCAAAGTACACTATTAAGTATTCTTGCTCCTATTTTCTTCCCTTAAATTAGTCTCAGTTCAAAATTCAGATTCCCTGAACTGGGCTAATCCTCTCGATTGCCACCTCCCTCCTCTCAATGCTCTGACCCTCATCGCAGGCTTGATGGAACCAGCTGTCTCTCAGACACCTTATCTGGCAGAGAGCTGCTAAGTCCTGCAACATTTCAGCCTATTCATTTGTATAACCTGGGTTTTTCATGCTGATGTCCTTACTCAGGCATCTCTAGTTTCTGTGTAAGCTCAGTTCTGCTAGAAGAAGCTTGGTTTCCCCACTGATTTCCTTCTATGCCAAGGATGTCCCCAACTCAGTTCTCTTATAAATGTGAGGGAGCAGTCCATAAGTGAGAGTGGTTTTGGTTTTCAGTGCCTGTATGTGGGTAATAGCACCTGCAACCATGTTTTAAATTCCAGAAAGAAATATTCAAATCAAATATGATGAACAAAATCCCAACAGTCTTTTCAGCAGTGGGGAGAACAAACAGAGGAAACAATTTCCTAAGGGTGCTGTGACTTTCCAGTGTTGGAAAACCCTAGGAATATATTATTCAACACCATCAGAAGTGACATTGATGCAATTAGCCTACCTTGGGACAAGAAATAGTCCACATGACCTCCTGAGGTTCCCTCCTGCATGTTTTTGTATGATGCTGTTATTTTAATGACAATAAAAGCCTCAGAAAAAAAATGCAATCCTGGTTCTAAATTGTGTGCACATATGAGCAGCTGACAGCAGGACACAAATTCAGTGGTAAGAGTGGACAGACCTGAAGAACCACTGCAGATGGTGGAATTTCATCATCTCCCTCTTGTGCACACACACACACACACACAGGAGGCTGTAAGTCCACTGCACTCTGCTTCTGTCCCTTAGGGTGACAACAGGCCAGTGTTACACACCCAGCCAACCCCAGCAGCACCCACAGGGACAGGCACTGGGGCCCACTGGCTCTTGCTCCCACGTGTTCCTCTGCAGACCCTCTTGTCTCAGCTGCCTTCCTCCTTGAGCCTCAGAGCATCCAACCTTCACCAAACCCCGCAACACAGGGTTTACCTTCACCAGTTACAGCATTCTGAGCAAATGACAGGAGTAGTTTTTCTAAAGACCTTCAGTGCAGTTTTATTCCCCACATGAAGGTTAAATCCTCAGAAAATTACTCACAGAATGCCACCATTGATCCAAATGGTCTCCTACCATTTCGTTCACCCTTCAGCCACATATGTTTTTGACCATGCCAGATTTGGAGACTGGTTCCTTGCCCTGGTGGCTTCTCTCTGAAGTCTCAGCTACCATGACACCCTCAGTGCTTCCCAGGCAAGCACAGAGCTCCTCACACTGATGCTGGGTGGCCTCAAATATGTCCACACTGCTCCTGCTTGCTGTTTCATCTGCCCCACAAGAGCATTAAGCAAAAGTCAATGCTCTCTGAAAGGGTCACTGCCTGGCTCACTTGCCAACTGTTGAGTTGCCTCTTTAACCCTGTACCACAGAGCTGGGCATGCCTTCATCAGGACATTTCTCCTCTTATGTCCTCATCCCTGGCTGTCCTTTGCTGCTAGATACTTCCAGTATCTCTGCAGGGTCTTCTGTCCTGACATTTCCATTTGACCCATCCCTCATTCAAGCTGCAGTTGCAGTGCCCCCTCTGGGGCTCTGGGAGCCATCCATAACAAAAAGGGTAACACACCACTTCTTCCTCTGCCCCCACCTGCTGTGCTCAGCCATGTGCTGATCCTCCCCAGCACTGCCAACTTTGAACTCAGAGTCACATTATTCAGGGAGCAAACAGGTGTGTCTGTGTTTATCACTGGAATTGTGTGTAGGCACAGCTTTCCCTTCCCTGAGGCTGATGCTGCTCACAACCCCAAAGAATGGTGCTTTTTAACTTCAAGCAGAAGCTCACTCACTCGTTCACTGCTGAAAGTGTGGTTATAACTCAAGCAAGGAGTGCACTCCTGGGCAGAATCCCCAGCCCATCCAGCATATTAATATGGCTACAAGGGGTGTGGAGGAGCTTTATGCATGTGGGGAATTGAGACTGAGCCCAGCAAAGCACATTGTTTCCTGGAAGTGCATAAGGAGCCCTAGCAAATTCAGCAGGATGATCCATGGACTGAGAGGTGTGCTCTTATCTAAGTGCTTTTCTGGCTGAGGGCCACAGACCAACTTGCTCCTGAGAGCCCATGGGACAGCTGGAAAGCAAAATCTGCCCACTGGAATACCAATGCCTCTCAAGGACTATCCTGATGTGTGAAAATTGCAAGGTCTTTATCAAAGACATCAAAAAGCTCAGCAGACCTCAAGCTTCCTTCCTTCAACAGAGCAGTTTTAATCCTTCATTAGGGCTGGCCAGCCTTTCTGTATCATGTGTCCCCAGAATGCCAACATTTCCCTATGTCCAGCAGCCACCAGACAGACCATGAAGATCTGAAGAAGGACAAAGACTTTGGGGCTGTTCACAGACCAGAGCAGAGTCTCTCCCCACAGATGCCATGGAGGACAGCTTGGCTGGGCTTATGCTACCCCAAATCCTGCCCTACCACACTCCAGGGACTCCAGTGTCAGTGCCATGGGGACCACAGTGCTTGGAAACCATAGGTGAACTACTCATCCAGCATAGGCAAAGGATCTGAAATTATCCAGTGTTAAGGGCTGGATTGCCTGTATACTGTAGGCTTCCTTCAAAATGGCAGATGTGACATCTCCTCTCTGCATCCAGACCACACAAATACAACAGGCAGAAACCCAGACAGACCAGGAGCATCTCACAACCTGGCAATACATTAAACTGGGAAGTTATTACACATGAGCTGAGCTAGAGCAGGCTGATGCTCCTGCACACACTGCCTTACCTGTCTTCCTGATGCACAGCTACTTTGGATTTTCCAGTCATTCAACATACTCATCTGTAAGAACATTTTCTTATCTCTTAAGATGCAGTCCTCTTTTGTAGTTCTATTGACAATCATGCTATGAACATGAGACTTCAAGCACTCATCTACTCAATCACAGCATTTTCAGCAGTAAATGATCCTCTGAAATTCAGACTAGAGACAAAAAAGACTCTACTGGTGCTCATGGAATCAGTTTTTCTCATTACAGATTTCTGTTTCATATCAAAATGTGCACTGAAAAATATACCTCTCACTCTAGGAACCCATCTTTAACAGACTTGAAGTGGTATAAAGGGTACTTAATAGGTTAGATCCATCTCTAACCTCTGTGACACAATCACAAACATTGCAAAAGACAAGAATATTCCCCTGTTGACAAATCTATCTGTCATTAATTTTGGTCCTTGCTAGAGAGGCAAGTGGAGTTAAAGGCCAGGAGAGCATATACCTTTGCAACTCCTTTTGTCAGCTAGAAAAAAAAAAAAAAAAAAAAAAAAAAAAAAGAAAAAAAGGGAGGTTTTTTCATTTTGGAACTGGCTTGGGATACCCAAAGCACCACTATCTGGATGTTGAGGAAATGGAGAAAAAAACAATTTCACTGAAATGAAGACATAGAGCTGTCTTCAGTCTATTATATATTAAGGGGAGGGCAGTCATTCTCCAGCATGCCTGAAGCCAGCTCTGAAGGCAGAGCTCATATATTCTCAGAGGTGTTGAACTCAGATCCACTTTGAGGGGGAAGAAAATATTGCCTTTATCCAGTTCATGCCAGAAGAGATCTCAAGAAGTAAATCAAAGGACACTAGGGACAAATCTTTGATAAAAGCATATCAAAACTTTGTTTAATTTGTTTGCCCTGCTGTTGTAAAGCAGACTCACCAGAGACAATATGATCTACAAATGGAATATGTTACTAAATCAGGATACAGCTTACTGGAAGGATGAGTAATGATTTCATCTAAGTCATTACATCTTCCTATCAATAGCATATCTCTGCAGGGAACATGCTCACCTCCAGCTGAATATCATATAATCCCTGTAGGAGAGACTTCAGGTGCCTGATTCGAGGCCATGACACACCAAACCATCCAAAAAAACAGGGGGGCAGGTGGTCCCTTGTTGAGATCAGATGTGCATAGATATGTACACTTTGTGGTATGTTCAATATCCCTTCAGTTTGTAAAACTTGCTTCTGCCCAGGTATGTGGGAAAGGGCCACTTGTTAGGACAGCAGAGAGAAGGGGTGATTGTCCTGGAAACAGGCATGATCACAGACACTGTCACCTCTGAGTGTGACACCCACCCATGGGATCACTGTGCCTTTCAGACTGGACCAAGTGAGCAGGTGGTTCTGCATGTGTACACCTCCACCCTTTCAGAGCAAACATCTAAAATCCTCAAATGCTGCCCAGGCAGCTTCTCTGAACAGAGCAGGATTAATGGGTTAATGCTTGAACTCAATGGTCTTAGAAGTCTTCCAACCTTAATGATTCTGTGATTCTAAGAGTACATCTGTATGGGGGCTGCACTGGGTGAAATATCAGAATCACAGAATGGGTGATGCTGGGAGGGACCACAGTGGGATATCTGGTCCAACCTCCCTGCCCAAACTCTTGCTACAAGTGAGCCCCTTATCTTACTTCACATGCCTCCCCTGTTTGACTGTATTGGTGAACCTATTAGCTTCTGAATCCAGGCAGCACACACCCCCAGTGCTATTTTCAACATTATCACCATCCTCTCTCTTCTCTCCAGACTGATGCTGTCATTTAATCCCACTGACATTCCCTCAAGAGCATCCTACAAAATTATCTATTACTATTTGTTCCCAGAGTAGAGCCATGATAACTTCATCCTCAGTTTTCACAACCTTCTCTGTTCTGGCCCTCTTAATGCTCACCTTGTCTATCCTCAAAATGTCACAACTAAAATCAATTCCTAGCTTCAATTCTTTAGCAAACCACACTAAATCCTCTCACTGTTTCACCTTCATCCTTTTTGTCAGATTTGTGGTCCAACCTCTCGAAGTTTTCCATAAAACTACTTCTACAGCTTTTCCTGCTTTTCTCCTCCTTTCTCCTGAGATGCTCGTTTCCTTTTCCTCTTTGTGTTCTGCCAGGCCTCCTGCAGCACAAAACCTCCTCCCTGAGTGCCACCACAGGGAAGGTCAAATCATACCAGTTTCCAAGTTTTCCATAGGTTTTCTCAGAAAATCAGTCTTGTCTGTGTTATTTTTAAATCATCCCTCGATATCCCACCCACAGCTCCTGCCTCTGGCATTGAGGGGTTGCCTCAATGGGACATGAGCAGTGACTCTCTTGCTCTCTACTCCTCTGCACAAGTACAGGCAGCTGGAGGAGGAATCCATGCCCTGCCCCTGCCCAAGTTAGCCTTGCTTGAACTCAGCTCCAAGTAAACCAGAGTCAGTCTTTGTCTGCCATTCATTTTTGTAGCACAGGATCTACAGCCCATCCTGAGTTAAAACTATCCTTTCTGGGGAGGAGATGCAGCTGCTGCATGTTTCCTGCCTCCATTCTCTGGAGGAGTATTTTATGAATATGAAGAGTATTTTAAATGCCTGTGAAAGACCTGGCATTACATTAAAGTTACATTGAGGAAAATTCCCTTTGGAAAGGAAACTATGATTGAGATTTGGGTAGGGAAAGTGTCTGGCTATGTCTACACCCAGATTTTTTTTTTTTTTCTTCCCCAGTGGAAAAATAAAGGAATGTGACCTGAGGACCACAAGATACTGTCAGAGTAGAGTCTCTTGAGCAGAGGGCATACTACCCAGCATCCAGAGGACATTCAGTCACCTCTATCTTGTGTGTGGTGCTCAGGCTGAGAATGAAACTTAAAAATATTTACCATATCCAAGCAGCTATTTCAGCTCTCTGACTTACAGAAAATTATTTGCCTGACAGAAGCCGCCTCTGAAGCAGTTTGTAATTAATACATCCATTTTCATATTCCTTAAAGACAACATTTATAACAGATTAGAAAGATCAGAGATGCCACAAAGATTTCTAAATAACATGAATTAGTTGTGATTAAGTATATCACTGTAGAGTAACAAATACACGTGTCAATTGCATATCAAAGTTAATAAACAAAAAAAGGGGTACTGATGATTTAAGAAAGACTGTACAAGAGTAATTCATTCTGTAAACCAGAGTACTGGTAGGTAGCTGGCAATTTTTGGGTGCCCTTCATTAGACTTAAAAGTTTAAGTTTTTAGAGCCTGGATATTCATGTGGGTTTTCTGTTGGGTTTTTATTGTTGCTGTTGTTGTTTTGGATTTTTTGTTTTTGTTGGGGGTTTTTTTGTTGTTATCTTTTGGTTTGCTGTTTTGTTTTGTTTGGGTTTCCTTTTGTTTGTGCTTTAAGATGAAGATGCTGCAAAACTTGCATCCAAACTTAGAGGGTTTGAAAGGGCTAAATCCATTTTGCCAAAGTCACCCATAATAGATATAATATCCTGCAGCTAAGATTGTCAAGTCAGTTGTAATAGGTTTTCAAAAATGTTGCAATACATGCACAAGTAATAACTTAACTGAATTCCTTGTAAATTCTATGACTAATTAATTATAACTTGTATAAAATAATTTGATGCTCTGTTCACAAGCTTAGAATTTAATTAATTTGCAGGTTATATGCCCCTAATAATAAATGTTTCTCCATGATCTTGGTCCAGAGCCTTGTAACAGTGCACAGCTTTTCACCAGCTTTAAAGGCAGCTCTGTCACTGGCAATGGTAAAGTTTACTGAGCCCTACAAAAACTGTCTGCTTCACATAACCTTTGATGAGCATGTTGTACAAACAGCAACAGGCAGTATTTACAGGCTGCCCTTGTGAGGGAAAGCACAGGTAATGCTCAGACTGCTTTGTAAAACCTACAAACCAGAGACCATCTCACCACTGCTGGCCTGGGGATTCACATGGGTGCACTAAATAGCCAATGTCACTTCTCAGGTAGAAAATTAAAAACAAAATTCATGCTAATTGGCTGAATATAGTTCATCCTAGTGATGTGCTGGGCCCTACAGTGTCCTCTTCCTACCTGGTGGTTTAGGAGCTGTTTCTCTAATTGGATAATCCTAAAGATTTAATCCAGCCTTTTTCAGGAACAGTGAACTCAGACAGCAAAATATGTTTTAACCATGTTGGAAAAAAATAGTATTTTGCTCTGAAGAATAAAAAAAATAGGGAACATCTATTCCTTTGTTAGGATTTGATAAATTGTGTGCCATCATATAATAATACAGTTATGTTTCCTGCTAAGCACAGCAGCTGTCTGGAGGAACCCAATTAGGTAACTTGGCCATTTACTCAGCTAGTCAGTGATCCTCATTCCTATTTTTCCTCATCATCCATGATGCACCAGAAGGTGCAGCAAACCATTTCCACAATTCTCAAAACATCTCCCTCTCTGCTTTAGAACAGGGCACACACAAGGTCACAGCAAACAATGCTGGTGAGATTACAGGAACAGCCTTTTTTCCCTTCTAAACCTAAAGCCACACACACCACTTGAAAAATTAATGACTGACTGGGTGATTGTTGTCTCCTGGGGAGTTTGAAGCGAGGTCAGTGCTTGCTCACCCTCAGGAGAGGAAGATGGTTCAATGGATGACACAGTGCCTTGGGCTGCAGCTTCAGGACACTCAGGCAGCCACATCTGGCTGACCCGCACTTCACTTGCCTCTAGCTCCCTGTCTGGGATTTTATGTGCTAAAAAGGGTCACAAAGCAAATGGATATTCATGGCAGAAAGACTTTCAGGATCCTTACATGCAATGGTGTCTGTTGGGCTCCCAAATTCCCCCCTCCAAATTGTTGCAGGCTACATAATTTTGAGGAAACATCCCTATGGCTTTCCCTGCCCTGCCCTACATACCCACTGCTGGCCCTGCCAGAAAAAGGGTATGGACTGAGGAGACTTCTGGTCTGACCTTACATATGGAAGGTGAGAACTTTGTTTTCATACCTGCCTGTTTTGGGAATGCCTGTCTCCAGGCTCCTCTGGCCACCCTGGAGCTGCTCCTTCACATGCCCCCACACTCCCCTCAGCCCTGTACTTACTACAGCATTTATTCCATCACACTTATGCCTCATGATGCTGCCCACCACAGAGCAGGAGCTCCCAGGAGTGTTGGCTCAGCGCAACATGCTTAGTTCACAAGCCAAGCTGAAGTCCCTCTTGCTCCCAACACTGTGTCACTTCTTTCTTGTGCAGTAGAGATCTCTGTTTTACTGACCTGCACAACACAGAATTATTGGCTGGAGTTACAAAATATATGAGCTGATACAACAACCAGTTTCTACCAAGGCTGCAGGGAAAAAAAAGGCTGTAACTTGCTGTAAGAGCCACAAGCTCCATCAGAAAACAGAAGGTTCCACATAAGGGAAGCACGACACGTAACCACTTAATAAAGCAACCCCAGCCCACCAGGGAACCAGCAGAATTTACAGACATTGTGCTGGGAACAGAAATCCAGCCCTCACAGTCAGCACAGAACTATTAGCAAACACACAGAGCAGTTCATATTTTGAGGTTGTTCTAGCTTTATTTGTGTACCTTGATAGGTGACATTTCCAAGACACTACGAGACTCTGCAGAGCTGGGCTGATTATTAATAGTGAACATGCAGCTGAGCTGACATGACAGAGAAATAAAGAAGTGAAGTTCACATAATCATTTATGCGGGGAAGGTTATTCCCCAAAGTTTTTTAGCAGCGTTCCAGTCCCCTTCAACCTGACACAAATGCCCTGTGCTAACACTACATAAAGCAGATCTGTAAACCTACCTCTGACTTGACTAAGGATGCTTTTTCCCAAGTCTATTTTCTCATTTGTTTCTGTTATTGCAGCTAAATGTGGGTGGGAGTTTTCTCCTGGGTGATGTTCCCAGCAGGTATTAACCTCCTGTGGGGTTTTGTTCTTCAGTGGCTCACTGGCTCTCAGCCACTGGGAAACCCAAATGGTCTCCTGATGGCACTCCAAAATCCTGCAGGGCAATCATCACTGTCCCTTCTCCCTGTGAATGGCTGTGGGCAAGAAGATTGCCAGAGCCAGGCCTGCAAGGGGATAGATGAAGACATTTGAAACACTGAAGTAGGAACTGGCCAACAGGTTTCATTAAAACCACAGCTGGAGCTGCTGGTGACTCAGGTGGATGTGCTGGCTGTAAAGGGAGCTGAGAGGGTTCTGGAATGACACCTGAATAGGTGAACAGGTGTTCCTGAGAGCCCTGCAGACAGCTCAAGGGAGGGAAAGCCCTGATGGCCACATGTGGAAACAACCTGTGTAAGGCTTGGAGCCTTATTGCAAAAGCTACTGAGGCCATACCCTCCTCCCCAGCACTGTGCTTGCCCTCACCAGCAGAAGAACATGGAAAGCCCAGCAATTCTTAAAGCTGCTGTAATCCAGAATGAGACAAATGGAGGGAAAAAATGTACTAAACTGTTGTTTCAGCAGCTGATTGTTTTTGGTTTCTTAGCAACTGTGGGGAAAGAAGCTGCCTGAGCTCTGAGCTGTCTGGTCAAATCCAGCAGGCATCCCTCTGTGGAGGACAGCCCTCCTCCTCTCTGCTCATCTGCAGATGGAAACCACAGCTGGTGGAAGCCTTCCCTAAACAGGGAGACAGCAAACAAATTCACCAAAATAGATGAAAAGGCTTGTCCCCTTGTCCTTCTCTCCACTGAGGAACAAGGGAACAAGCTGGCCAGCAGAGTCCTCAGGGTGGTTGTTTCAGATTAGAGTCCTCAGAAGTGGAAAAGTTGTTTCAGATTAGACTGCTTTTCATTTTAAAGAGCATGGGAAAGATGAGGGAATCTTGCACTAACAGGTGCAGTCAATGGTGTTCTCAAGCTGCACCCAAAAAAGGAACTGCAGGAGAGAAGTCAGGTTCTTCTGTGCCTCAGTGTCAGGGCCAGGCTGGAGGGGAGCAGAAGGACACTCCTGTGGCTCCAGCCATCAGCCACTCCAGCCGTGGCAATGAGCCTGAAAATGAGCCTGATGGCTTGGTGCAGGGGCCCTCAGCTCCTCTCCTGGCAGTGCAGGTGGATCAGTCACAGCATCCTTCACAGGTTCTTTTGAGAACACCGCTAGTGAGTGCTTGAAAAGCTGTTTATGGCTGTTTTCCCTGTGATCAGCAGTGTCAGTCTCTTGCAAGTCCTTTGAGCAAATCCACAGAGAGAAAGGGCTGATTTTTGCCAAAGGCTTTCACATCTCTGTGGGTGTTTGTTCTGGAGGTTTCAGCACTAGTGCAGGGTTTGTGTGGGTCTCTGTATTGGAGCAGCCATTTCATTGTTTTGGTTTTCAGGGACAGTGTTTGAATCACTAAAATTCGTGCCTGTTAGTGACATACTGGCCATGCTCATTGCTAATAGCTTATTTCCCTCCACACTAGCACTATCTCATTCATTCAGATATGAGTATGAGGATGTTGACCTGTAGTTAATCCTACATGTCCCTGACTGTTAATTTAATGACTATTAAATATTAATGGGAGCAGAGAAGGGAAGTCAGATCACCTTTTCCACAGCTTAGTGCCCCTGTCACCAGGCTACAATGTCATCCTTGATCTTGCTTTTTATATTCCCTTTCTCCCCAGTTTCATTTCCAGGACAAAGAAAGATGGATTTTAGAAAACGCTTTGTAGTCAAGCAGCTATTGCAAGGATTAGAGCTGCACCAGGATCTCCCATTTCTAGGCAGAAGTTCAAATCACCATGCTGTTGGTTAAAAAAGGAGGTGTATTTTTAACCTTGAATCTGGGAAAGGGCCTTACACCCTGGCTCAGAATATGCTAGAGAATATGCTAGAGAAGGGGAGAATGCACAGACACCCATGACCTAGATGCTCCTCCTGATGCTGTGCAAAAAATAATTCATTGTTCAAGCAGGGATGTGGGGGATGTCTGGTGGTTACAGGCCCCCCCAGGGCAGGGAGCCCCATGGATCTGCCAGGGTGTTCCTGTGCACAGTCCATTAACAAAGCACAGCCCAGGACCCAGGGGGGACCCCGGGGCTCGGGTGCAAACCCCCAGCAGTGCCACTGCCCTGTGGCGTTCCCAGCCTGGGGTGGGAAAACTCTCCTGACTAGTCTGGAGTACAGAGGGGAATGCCCCCTTCTAGAGGAGAGAGTTAAACATCACTTCTCAATTCCAGATGGGTGTTACCATGTCAAGCACCATCACTTGTGGTCATGCTTCAGCACAGAAAGCCATGTCCCCTATCACAGACCATCCACAGAATATTTCACTTGCCCCCTCGGACAGTGGGGATCAGGGATGGTGCTGCAGAGATCTCTTTCTCTACATCTTCTCATGCCTTTTTTCCTCATGTTTTTTTTCTTTTGCATCAGGCAGTTGTGACTGCATCCTTAAAACAGCCATGTCTAACTGCTGGAGGTATTTGTCTGTGCTTAAATCTATGTATCTTCATATGGTTATATTTCTCTGATTATAAAGCTAATGAGATAAAGCAGAAATCAATCAAAGTAACTGGGCTTGAAGTGCATTAATACTTAATACTACCTTTTACTATTGTAATTATGATTTATTTACTTTTTTAATTGCTATCTGGTTTGCTTATCTCTATGAGAGACACTTCTCAAGAGTATCTTTCTGACTATAGTGTTTTATTTTTACAGAAAAATGCAGGCATTTAGTGAGATGGAAATTACTTCCTTATTATTTAAAATTAATTCAGCCTGTCAAAATGAGCTCATTGCCATGCACAGTGTTTCCTTTTTAATTCAGTCTCAGCCTTTCTAGAAATTGAAATTCTGTGCTGAGACAACGTACATAGCAGACTTTTTGTGCATATTAAGCCCTACATATTAGGAGGATTAAGGTCACATATACACTTTAGAATAGGATACATAATTACAAAACAAATTTTGCAGCAGGGATAAAAGAATGTCAGTTTTCCATTGGTCTTGTAAACTGCTTTGCTAGCCAGGAATGAAGCTGCAAGAATGCCTGATGGGAATAAAAGGGACTCTCCTGCCTGCTCCTTTAGGACTCTTAACTTTTGCTAAATCAGGACAAAAGTAGAGGAAATATTTGCATATAAATAATTAGGATGCCAGTGCTCCCTTCTTTTCTCTTCTTAGAATAAAAAAGAAGGGAATAGAAAGCAGAGGAGATTGAAACCTGTGATGAGTATAGGAAAAGATAACCTTAATAAATGGGAGAAAATTGCCTGTCACCTGCAAAGGGAGCAATGGAAATAAGGGGGAAGGGAGACAAGTTTCTGACAGCAGCATCCCACAGGAGTTTCTTCAGGATGAAGAATCGATTAGGAAAGGGAGAGAGAGAAGAAAAGGGAGCTTTAAAAGATCTTCATACTTCCCACTCTGTCCTCTGAGCCGCTCTCCATTCCCACTGCACTCCCTCCTCTCAGCAGCTGAATGGGTTTGTGGCAGAGGTTCAGTCCTCTGGAAACAGCCCAGTGTGTGGGGAAACATCCCAGTGACTCAGCTGCACTGGGCTGGTGTCCTGTCACACTCCCTGGAAAGAGAACAGCAGGAAATGAAGAGTTTGGAGTGGAGGGAGCAATCAAGGAAAACTGTTGCTGGGGAAGGCACCTGGAAAGATTGCCTTTCCCATAGTAAGAAGATGACCATGGAAATCATTTTGCATTCAGTAACTGAATTTAAAAAGTAGTTAAATAATTTCAATAGGTTTGGGCATAACATAGACAAGACATTCAGTGTCACTCCTATCTCCAAGAGGGATGATGTGGGGAGCTGCACACATGGCAGTGTTACCTCAGTCCTTGAGTAGGTCATGGAGTAAATAGTCCTGGAAATAATTTCCAAACACAAAGGACAAGAAGCTGATTGGAAGTAGTCAGCCTGGACTTACAAAGGGGAAATCACACCTGAGAAAACCTGAAAACCTTGTACAGCAACATGACTGCCTCAGGGGTCACAGGGAAAGCAGTGAGGGGCATTGTTCATCTTGACTTCAGCAGGGATTTTGAGTGCTTGCCAAAACTTCACAGACAAGGTGATGAAGGGCTAAGTAACTAGACAGTGAGGAGGACCAAAAACTGGCTGAAGTGCCAGGTTAAAGGGCTGTGAGCAGTGGCACAAAGTCCAGCTGGATGATACAGCCGATGAAAAACTGGGAGAAGTGTTGAAGCAGCAGAGGGTTATGCTGCTATCCAGAGGGACCTCAAGAGATTGGAGAAATGGGTGGATAGGAACCACATGGAGCTGGGATAACCCCAGTCCTGCACCTGGAGAGGAACAAGCCCACACACCAGAATGTGCTGGGGGGCACCCAACTGGAAAGCAGCTTGATAAGAAAGGACCTGGGGTTCTAGAGGGCACCAAGCTGCCTGTGGGGTAATGATGTGCCCTTGTGCCAAATCCATTCAGGATCCTCCTTACAGCAGTGGTGACACCTGCAGTGCTGTGCCCTGTGCTGGGCTCCTCAGTGCAAGAGAGATGTGGACACACTGGAGAGAGTCCAGTGAAGAGCCAAGAGAAGGATGAAGGGACTGGAGCAACTCTCCCGTGAGAAAAGGATTAAAGAGCTGCTGTGCTGGTGTTCACAGGGGTGCCAGGACAAGGGAAGAGATGAGAATCTTGACTCCATGCTTCAAAAGGCTGATTTATTATTTTATTATATGTATTATATTAAAACTATACTAAAAGAATAGTTTTTCCTTCATCAGAAGGCTAGCAAGGAATGATAGAAAAGAATGATAATAAAATCTTGTGACTGCTCACAGCCTCGACACAGGTGGCTGTCATTGGTCATCAAGTGAAAACAATTTCACATGCTGGGTAAACAATTCTCCAAATCACATTCCAAAGCAGCAAAGCATGGAGAAGCTGAAGCTTCTCAGCTTCTCAGAAGAAAAGATCCTAGCAAAATGATTTTTCATAAAATATGTCTGTGACAAGCTGGTGTTGCTCAGCCTGGAATATAGAAGGCTCAATAGGGACCTTGTGAGTGTGTACTCACAAACACCTGATGGGGGCCCAGTAAAGAGGACAGAACCAGACTCTGCTTGGTGGTGCCTGGGCACTGCATAAGACACAACAGACACCAATTGACATGCAGGAAATTACATTTAAACTTTTAAAACAAATACTTTTTTACAGCAAGCGTTGTCAAACACTGGAGCAGGCTGCCAGAGAGGTGCCAGAGTCTCCATGGCTGGACCTGACTGGAGATGACCCTGAGTGATCTGCTCCAGCTGACCCTGAACAGGGGCCTGCAGCAGGCACCCCAGAGGTGCCTGCTGACCTCTGCAGTTCTCTGAGTCTCTGACACCAAGACAAGAAAACTGCTGGCAACTGGCAGAGAGAAAATACGAGTTTTGGTTTAATGATTTGCAGCAAAAGACCAATAATAAACAAGGTTGATGCTGCCAAAGAGATGCAGTGGTGAGCAAGGTGCAAATAGGGCATCCCACAGGATCACCCCTGTGGCAGGGGAGAAGTGCAGCACAACCCACATATGGATAAATCACAGGGTGAGGGAGGCATCTCCCACCATTGCTCCCTTAGTAAGAACTGATGCTTTATTTGCATCAGAAAAATAAAACTATTGGCAGGAACAACCAGCTTCAAAGCCAAGTCTTGGCCCTTGGCAGCAGGCACCAGTGCTTGTACATTGAACACAATTCTTGCAAAGAACAGCTGAGGGAGCTGGGGTTGTTTAGCTTGGAGAAGAGGAGGCTTGGGAGTGACCTCATCACCCTCTACAACTGCCTGAGAGGAGGTAACAAGTGACAGGACAAGGGGAAATGTCCTGAAGTTGCACCAGAGGAGGTTTAGATTAGATACTAGGAAAAATTTCTTCATTGAATGAATGGTGAGGAATTGGAACAGGCTGCCCAGGGAAATGATAGAAACACTGTATCTGAAAGTGCCCCTGTCAGAAACTCTCTGAAAATGTTCAAAAGGTGTGTGGATGTGGCATAGTGGCACTAAGGGACATGGTATAGTGGTGAACATGGTGATGATTGGTTAAAGACTGAAATAAATGATCTTAGACCTTTTCTGGCCTCAACAATTCTATGATTCTGTTATTCCTTATCCTGGAATTCAAATCCTCAACAACTGCAAATGTGCTTTAACTTGTGCTATTTTGATGGATGTTTCTGATGAAAAAGGCACCTGGAAATGCTTAATTACCAAAACTGTAGGGATAAGAGACCATGAGAAGAAGTCAGAACTTGTTTTCTCCACGTTCAGAGCCTTCCTTGTGCCACCTGCTGTGGCATCCCCCAGCAGCACATCTAAGGTGGGAAGCACACCTGGGCTCTTATTTCTCTCCTTCTGCATTTTGTTTCAAGTGTTTACAATTAGCTAAGGATCCTGCCACCAAAATATTTTGGGGACAGCAAGGTGTTGGTTTTTGCAGATTTGACACAAGTTACTGTGAATCATCAGGAGCATTTTATAGATTAGGTTTCTGATGTTAGACTGTATTTTAATTTAAAGTATTTCATATGCACATTGCAAAACAGTATAGAAAAACACCCCACATTTTTCAGATAAACTAGAAGACTTTAATTTTTTTTTAAATCTGGCAACTTCAAAATACTGTTTAATGAAGGAACCTAAATCTAAGTCATTCTTTTTTCATTTTGTACATTTAATAAGGGTTTCCACCATATTCCAATTTTACACTGTTTTGAATTATATTACAAGTACCAGTAATTAATTTTCTTAGTAATGCCACAGATTTTGAAGTTACCAGAACTGCTTTGAGTGAGCAGGTAACTCTGGATACTGCAGTCCCCTCTAGTGGGGAAAACCAGACTGTGCCGATTTTGCAGGACCTGTGCATTAGCAGTGGCTGGATATGAAAGCTTTGCTTTCTCCCCGTATATCCTGAGGACTCTGAGTCGAAATTTTTTCTTTTTATGTTTTTTTTTTATTTATTTATGTTACATTATTTTTGTTCTGAAGGAGAGAGGGGCATGTGAGGCTCAGGTTCAGTTCCTACTTGTGAACCTTCAGAGCAGGAATTCACTACATGCCCTACAAATCCTCCTGCCAAAAGACAGCAAGTTTTGCTTCAAGTACCTTATTTGCACAAAACATTTAGGAAGCTTTTTTTTTAAAATAAAAAGTAAACTAAGGGATTAATGAAGGACAGGTTCACCAGAGATCACCATCCATCTCCTGGCTTAGCAGCTCATCTAAACCCATTTTTAAATCCTTCTGTACTGGCATTTTCTGATTCAGAATTGTGCCCTTGTAATACTCCCCTTTTCTGTGAGCAAGAAGCAGTGATGTTTAGTTTTAGGAAGCCATTGCCATCAATATAATAAAGAACACCCCTCCTCAAGAGCCTTATCTGCCCATTTGTTACACTTCTGCTTCACTGCAGTTCAAAGGGAGAACTGTGTCTAGCGCCCCACATCTCTTTTTTGTTTTTCTCTTACATAATTGTCATCGTGTTTTTAATTAAGTTAAATAGGATGTTGCACTGAGCTCCTCAGCAGCTTCCTGAATTTTGTGATCTATCCCATCAATTGAAACCAGAGCACTGTCTCTGCTGGTACCACGTGCACTGAGTGCAAGTCACAGATATTTGCATGAACCAATTTATCTCTTAAAAATATTTCTTCTTGACTGAAGAATAAATTGCCTTTACCTTAATGCGCTAGGTAATGAATTGCATTTGAAATGTGTTTATTTTTAGCAAACAAATGCTAATGGCAGCTTGCTGTTAAAAATAGACAGTACAGTTGGCACAGAAATATGGGCTGGGGAATCATTCTTCCCTGATCAGTGGAAATGCCCTCTGTGTAAGTCACCTGGGGAGAAAACATGATGTTCCTAAGTAATTTAATCCCTCCAGCTGGAGTGAGGGTGAACAGCAGGACACCACTGTCCCTGAGCCCTGCCTTAGGAATTGCCCCTGCAGCCCAGCATCCTCCCAGGGCTGTGTCCCTTCTGTGGGGGCCAAGGCTGTAAGGTGCAGAGGGCACACTTCTCTTTTCCTGCCTCCCTGCTGTATGTCAGTGGGTGCAGTGTGGGTTTTTAATGTGCTCAGCTCTGCCTGGCTGCAGGGAGTGGGGGCATTTTGGTGTGGGGAGCACTGCAGGACCCCAGCATTAGCAGCTCCCACTCCACTCTCAGCAGCTGCTCCCCGGGCCAAGGGACTTCATCTTGGACTGGGTTTTCCTAATGTCTGGGAAATTTCCCTGGCTGCTCTCTAAGTCCATTACTTGTCACATTCCCATGATTTATTCCCTTCATTTTCCAGCAGCTTTTTTCATAGTTAAGAGTGTTATGTCCACTAAGTCTCCTTTCCTCTAGATTACACAGATCAATTGCCCGTATTTTCTCTTACATTAAGAATCCCAAGACTTCTGACACTCTTGCTGTTCCACTCTTGTACTCACCAGGTGGGTACACTTCTCCCTTACAGTCCAGTGCCAAAAAGCCAACCATGCAGCTGAGGCCTTGCTGAGCAGCCTGGTAGACTCACTTTGTGCATCTTGCAGATAATTTTTTCTGTTTCTTCAAAATGGTAGGGCATCAGTCTGTTTTTCACAACAGAAGGGCCTTGTGGAGTCATGTAGCTATTTGCAACTTTTATTCTGTACAGCTCTCTCCTTTGCCCATGCATGTACTGCTATTGAATTGTCTCCTGTTTTCCAGATCATTTCTCTGACTCATAAATGTTGAATACTCTTCTGACCTACAACACACTTGGAGCCCCTCCTGACCCACAAATGGAGGAGGAAATTCTCTATTCCATTGGAGATCCTCCATTCCCCTATCTAAGTGGCTAATGACAGTATTTTAATAACATCAGACCTAAGATAGATTCCCATGAAATTCTAATAAATACAGTCCTTTATTCTAATAAATTCAGTCCTTAATTCTAATAAATACAGCTGGACAGTGAGCCACTAATCATCTCTCTAACAGTATGGTTTTCCAACAAGTTTTGTTGGAAATTTGTTTTCATAGCAGCTTATCTAAATAAAGTTTTCTAAATGCTATGAGATTGTCTAAATGCTTTTTAGATTTTTTCAGATTCATGGTTCAACTCTTTGAGAAGTCTGGCTTATAGAAGTGGAAAACAGATAACCTTCCATGCACACAGAATTTGTACCAGACACAACCCCTACTCAAGAGCTTACAAATCTAGTTTTGAACATTGTTTTCCTTGAAAAGTAGGTTCAGTGTCCTTGAAAGGTACAGCACCATCCCCTACTTCCTGCCAGAAGATCTTACATAGAAATCTCTAGCCAAAAAAATACTGTCTTCATTTGACAGAAAGGACCCAGTAGGACCAGACAAGAAAGCCTACACTGGGCTGTTGCTGGTTGAAAATTACATAAAAAGACTAAAAATTATAAGCTTAACCAGAAAAATGCCAAAATCCTGAAAAAAAAAAACCTAGTAAATATTATTTATTTCATACATGATCAAGAGAATGTTCTTCTCTTGGGGAAGAAAATCACAACGGGAAGTCCTCGATTGATCCGTGGTGCTTCTCATTATATTATGATCTTAGGAGTTGGCTTGGTTCTACTGAGTCAAAAAGGAACCAGAAAGGTCCAAAAGGGTTTCCATCAGATGAAGATTTTAACATAAAACGTGGCTGGGAGTCCAGATAAAAAAACACCAGTTACAGAAAAGTAGAACTGATTCCTTATTTATAGCCTTTAGTATTTCTGGGGACCAAACCCATTACTTCCTAATTCTAGACTACAACCCAAACTGGAATTATAACAATTAAAAGTCAGGAATCCAAAGCAAGGAAGATTTAACCATGGTGGCATGTGTTTTATTAGCAGGTAACATGAAGAATCAATATTTTATGACCTGTCACATATTTGAGTCATCTGACATGTTTTATCCTTAGATGTTGCAGTTGTTTGACAGTTCTAAAGTGGAAGGAAGCAAAACAGAAAAGAAGTTTTTTTTGCTGGTGTCACACTGTCAGAAAAATTTAACAGGTAATAGTCTACAACAAGCAATTAAAACACATTGGTCTCTTATTACAGAACAAATTCTGCTCTGTGGGGCCTCAGGGAAATGCATCTCATAAAGTTTGCTATTTTTATGTAAGAAGCCAGCACAAACTATACTTTCCCTGCATGAAAAAAAAAATCAAAAAGAAGCAGAAATGCTGCTATTTCACAGTGCACAGATGAATACTGATTTGGAGACCTTACATAACAGAAAGATCCATCTGCAAAACCTCAGTTTGTTTTCTGCTGAGGTCCAGCTACTGATCCCAGAGTCAGTGCAACCACAGACCCATGGGGGAACATGGCCATATGGAGGGTACAGTCTATCTGTTGTCCAGATAAAGAGCACAGCAAAGGAAGGCTATTAGTTCAGATGAAGACAAGGAAGGGATGAAGATGAAATGCCTGTAGAATTACCTACAGCTTTAGAAGTGTCACAACTGCTCATGCTTTGTTTTCCAAGTTCCAGTTTTGAATCACATGTTGTACTTCAATCTCAGCTTTAAAAAAAAAAAAGAGATGCAAACAAAAACAAACAAAAATCACCCTTCTGTGCCTCATAATTGCAAAGAAAACCACTAGCTCTCAGGAAATAAGAAAGAAATCAGACTTTTCACAACTCGTGTTTATATGTCTTCCTGGTTTTTGAATGTTTATGGTTCATTAAGTCTTTCTGGAAAACAGGGACTTTATTCCCTGAGCAGCACTAACAGGATGACTCTTCTGTCTCTTCCAGTGTGGTTCAAAAAAAGGAGACATTTTCATTTTTATTTGTTTCTATAGGTAGTTAGTCTAAAAGTATCCAAGATTTTATCAGAGTATTTTCTTTCATTTTCCACATCTCCCTAGAATAGCTCCTTTCATGTGTTAAAAAAAAGAAGCATCCGAGAAAATTTCAGTCTCAACAAATTGGTATTTTGTGCTGAAAATTCCTTCAATATGAAGTTCCTATGGGTAACACCATAAAAGTCCAGGAGAGTGAAGAAATCTGAATTGTAGCTTTTTTCCTTGTCTCCAAGCAATTGATAATATGAGACTTTGCTGGCAAAGGGGTTTGCATATCACTGCAGAGAAGAAAGAGGATGGACACACGGTGATGTAAGGGCTGTAGGAATGCCCAGCAAGGGTTCAGTGACACATCACTTTGGGACCACCATGAAACAAGCACATTTTCCTGACCACAGCCACAGCTGATGCTGTCCACAGTGCTGCCCACGTGGAGGGAGCCAGCACACACGGCAGGGGCTCAGCCCATGGTGCTGGGTGCTCAGCAGTGTGTCCCAGACACAGCCCAAGCTGGGCACTTGGCCACTTGTCCCTGGTCTGTACAACAGGGGCACAACTGCCTTACCAGGCCCATTGGAAGAAAAGGAGGGTTTTCTTTTTTCCTTGAGTTTCTGCTTATTTCTAACTGTGCCAAGTCTGGCTCAGCAGCTTGGCTCACCCTGGCTGCAGGGACTTTGCTGCCAGCAATGCCCAGCCCTGCCGCCCCTGAAACCCAGGCAGGCTCTGCTCTCCCCCAGGGCTGGGCAATCCGAGAGGATGTGACCTCCAGAAAAGGACACCAAATGAGGAGCTGTTTCAGTGTCTGAGGCGATGAAATATTTAATCCCTGCTCTCCCTGGGATATGCATCATCACAGATTTACTTATCTGCAGCTCGGTGACAGCAGCGGCTGACAGGGACGATGACAGCTGACACACATTAACCCAGCTGCAAACACAAGCTATCACTACAGAGCAGAAATCCATCATTATTATTTCAGCACAAGGAGGTGACTCTGTGCCAGACACCAAACACAGGCAGCACCTGCAATGGGAAGTCAGCACTGCCAGGGTCTCTTGAGGCAAGGGAGGCTCAGCAGGACCCTCAGCCCCAGCAGGGCCAGCAGGGCCAGCAGCAGTGGCACTGCTCCCTGAGCAGCCCAGCACCAAGGGTACACACAGGGTCCTCTGTGCCCCCACTGCTCACCTGCCTGATGGACCAAAATGAGAGGGAAGTATGGACAAATATTACTTGTTTAGGGTGTGGGAGGGTGGAAGCCTTTATTGGAGCTTTTCTCCAGCTGCAGATGTAGCTGTGCAGATGCAGCTGGACCTGACTTGCTTCCCCTTTGTCTAAGCTGCCTCCCTTTCTACAGATGAGCTTCTTTCTGAGCAAACCTGTATCAGTGTCTTCTTTATCTGATAGGTTGTTCTGAATTATTGCTCTCTTGGAGAAACTAGTGACTGAGCTTTGAGGAACCCTGGTGAAACTGGGGTTTGGTTTGAGAGGGTGGGCTGGAGATTTCCCCCCTTCCTGCTAGTGTTTGGTACTGGATTGGTTGCTGCTCGAGACAGCCCTGCTGTCTCTTGCTGCTACAATGGCATCCTTACATTGAAAGGTGCATTTTACCCAAGACTTGTCTGATAGTCATTGGTGGGAACAGCCAAACAACAGGAAAATTGTCCATGTCCACCTGTCACTCAGGGCTCCTGCAAACCAGCTTGCCTTTCTGCATGCTCTTCAGCTGGCAATTTCCTAACACAGCCTCCCCTTCCCTCTCTGGGATGGGTTGTTTTGGTTTTTTAATCTGCACTGCTGATTGCAGTTTCCTTTCTGTGCTGAAAGCTCTTCAGGGAAGGAATCTCTTCTTTTTCTTTTACAAGAGTGACCTTCACACCTCTAGAGCAACTCAAGAAAATTTTTAAGGGAATAATATAAATTAATAGCAATAATAAATCCTTACAAATTGTCCAAAGCCTGCACAAATTGGGTTTGGTTTGGAGCAAGAAAAGGAAGATGACAGAAAAAAATGTCTTCAGGACCACGAGCATTGAACATTGTCCTTGCTACATGTCAGACACGTTTTCATGACATATGGTATTCACCAAAAACTCACCCTCTCCCTAGACCCTGGCTTTGCCAACTCCCAAATCCAGACTCTCTTCTAGCAGAGTATCATCTAACCCCACAGAGATGTTTCTCAGTAGTTTAACATGTAATTTCATACCTTGGAAACAACTGTGAGTATAATGTACAGTTCCAAACACTTCCTATTTGTCTAGAGAGTATACAGACAGTTAATTAACATTCCTGTGCTTGGTAAGCTAATCACCAAACTGCAGATTTGAAATCTCAGACCAAAGCTGCTCCAGATCATTATCTTTCTGTTGCCCATAAACATGTAACTTGGCACCTGTGTCTTTCTCAAAGGCAAACAGGATCAATATTTGCAGCTCATTAGCAGGTTTTGGTTGAGACCCAACATCACAGCAGCCAACCAGTGTGAGAGGAGTGTGGCAGGATGAAGGACACACAGCACAGCCTTGGTGAGCCCCTGCCCCAGAGGTGCTCTGGACCAATCCTGCAGCTGCAGGACCATTCCCCTCCATAGTGAGCCCCTGAAGCCAGAGCCCCACTCCCAGTTCCAGCCCAATTTATTAATCAAATGCTCTCTTCCCTTCAGCACAAGTACATACAAAGAGAAAGTTTGGAAAACTTTTGGAAATCCTTGGATGTGCCTTTGCTCAGCATGGATTTGTGCCATGTTCCCAGGTCACACAGCTTTGGCACTGGCCAAAGAACAGGGGAATTCATTTCATACACACAGAAAAAAAGAGATTTTAAATGTTTTTATTATTCTGCAGCATTTAAGGTTCATCAGCATTGATATTTTTCTTATTTTCTTTATTTAAACTTCTTGCAAGCTTTTAGTTATTATGTTAAAATTTTAAAAAATCAGCTTTTTTTTAAGGCAATTTCATTCACAGAAATGTCATGTTGGAATGACCAGAGAACTGTCAGAGCCCTCTTCATTTCTGTTAGGAGGAAACACTGACTGTATGAATTGTGAATTCATCTGGAGAAATGCAGTCTGTTGAAAAAAGAGCAGAGCTCCATTTCTGTCACACCACTAAAATAAGCCCCATCGTAGCAGCTTCCTTACACAGAGATCCTGGCTGGCACCTTCCAGGATCTGCTTCAATATTTTGGCTTTCTCCCAGCGCTGAGCTCCCACTCTCTCTGTGCTCACAGGAAAGCAGCTCCAGCCAGCCTGACACACAGTGAAGGCAGTGAGGAGCTCCCCCAGGCTGGGGCTCACCCGCAGCCCCCAGGGCTCTGCCTCCTGCCTGCCCTGACGGCCCAGCCCAGACAAGGACAGCTTTGTACCAATGGCACCAAGGTTTGTTTTCCCAAACCAAAAAGTGTGCCAATGTCAACATCCAACATTGCCTAGCACAGGAAAACTCTTGGAAGATATAATGCTACTAAAGGTAGATATAAAATGTTACTAACAAAATAAAAAAACCAAAAGGTTGTAAAATGCCAATCCAAACATTTTCTCGCTGATATGCCCAAAACCTTGTCAAGATACCTCACTGACACGGCTGGATCCTCAGAGAAGCTCCCTGTAAACAAGTACATCAATGTTTGTAACAGTTTAAAAGTACAGACAATGAAGAACTTTTTAGGCAGTCTGATCACGCAGCTTGGAGGCTGGAGAAACAAACAAAAATACCTACAGATCCTCTGGGTTCCAGGGGAGAAACTGAAAAACAGCTACAGCAAATGGGCAGACTATAAAGAAAGTGAAACATTTTCTCATTAAACAGTTAGAGAACAGGAAGAGTTTAGGAATCACCGTTCAGAGACTCCTGTTTAGTGACAGCAATTTATTTGACCATCTGGGCAAAGAAAGACTGCAGCAAACCACATGGAGGAAATAAAAATAGATGAACAACAAGTGACTGATTTTGCTTGACTTGAGCCTACAACTCTACAGAGCAGGAAGCTACTTCATGTGAAAGACATTATTGATGAAGGCATTTCAGCCTCTTGCCAGTTCTTCCAACAACATACTAGATCTCCCATGCCAGCAAACCTGTCTTGAGACGTGACTCCCATGCCAAACTTGACAGAAACACCACCAAGTACAAAAGACAAATTGATGAGCCTTCTGGAAAGGGACCACCAGAGGAAGGAGCATCTCTGTGATGTTCCACAGTAAAAGAAAACTCTTTAGGAGAAAGAATAGGAGGCTTTTTGCTGTGTTTGTTCATTATGATAAAAATCTTCCTTTTTGTGACAGAAGCAAATATTGAAATGGAGGAAAAGGCAGCCCACTGTTCAGCAGGATCTGATCTCTACACCCCAGTGTGTTGGTTCCCACCTCAGGCAGACACAGAGCCTCCTCCCGTGTCCAGGGCACACTCACTGTGTGTGACAGCAGCAGGGGATGGCGATGCCTGCCCTGGAGGAACAGCCATGAGCACCAGGCTGCCCAGATGAGGAACCCAAAAGCTGTTCATAGTGAGGCATGGCAAGCAGAGCCATCACCCAAGGGAGCCCTGCTTCCACCAGCCCAGACTGGTGCCAGCAGATGACAGAGATGACAGCTACAACTTGATCCATCCTTGGATAGGTCTCTATTCCCTCTGTCTGTCACTCTTCTGTCTTTCTCACCAATAAATACACATATGTTGTATTCTTGGAGCTGCATTCAAACCAGAGGAAAGCCACCCAAGCCAGGGATTAGGAAGGGTGGCAGGGAAGCTTGAAACCTGCCCATATTCAGAGTTTTAGAGCCTGTCACTGCCACCTGGCTATATTTAGGAGTAGTTGAAGTAGGGTCTTTCAGAGATAAGAAAACTGTCAGGCTCTAAAAAGGTGCCTTCTTTAAGCTACTCTAGCCCCATTTCACAAGATTTTCAGTCAAAATTCACCTGCTCCTTCAGGCACAGTATCACTGACAAGAGAGCCAAGCTGACTGCTGTATGTAGCCTGGCTCATGCCCATCAGGCTGGCCTGCTGCTTGCACCCCTGCCCAGTCAGTCCTCAAGCTATTTAACTGATCTTACTGAGCCTCCCTGACCTGGGGCTGGAATCTCAGGCCCAGCTTTTGCAAAGCCATTTGCTCACCAGGAAAGCAGTCCTGGTGCACGATGGCACATCCCAAAAGAACCAGAAATACCCATCCTCAAGCTGTGCTCACACAAGGTCTCTGATAGCTTGTTACAAACCAGCCTAATCTTTCAGGCTTTGTTACAAAACTGCCTACTTGGTTGATATTTCAGGCTGAAGATCTTCCATGCATGGGCAGCAGCTTCCCTCTTCTTCCATGCATGCAGTTAATGACTTTGTGCAGGGTAATTATAACTGCAGGATTCACATACCTCGCTTTGTCCATCTCAGATTTAGGCCTCCCATCTCATCCAGGTCTACAGACCCACAGAAGCCAACAGCACTCATCCATGCTGGGAACCATCCTAAGATTAAATTAGTCACCCCAGAAGGGGCCTGTCCTGCTCCAAGGACTTCCTAGAGCCTCACATCTGATGTCTGACTGTGAGAGAGCTGATGTTATGTAAGATGCATCTCCAGGCCTAACCTCTATCTGATCTCTCTGCCCAAAACATCTTCTCACCTTTCTCAAAATTTCTGTCTGGAAGAAAACAGGAATTTAAAGAAGTCAAGACCACAAATGGTTAGGCAGCCCTGACCCACTCTGGGCTTCAGACTTAATTTCCCTTTGTCTCTCTCCCATGTCTCCTTTCACACCTTGGCACAAGGTGGGGACACTTCATTGCTCAATGTCTTTTTTGTGATCAATTCTTCTTGACAACCACATTTAGTCCTGGGGCCTCTTGCTTATTGTCATAATAGCTTCAAGAAACAATCTGTCTGGAGAAATCAAACAAGGCAGAAAATAATGTATCCCTGCTGTGTCACTCTTTACTGTGAGGGTGGTGAGGCCCTGGAACAGGTTGCCAAGAGGTGCCCAGAGATTTTCAAGACCATGTTGGATGGGCTTTGAGCAGCCTGGTCAAGTGGAAGTTGTCCCTGCCCACAGCAAGGGAGTTGGAATGAGGTGACATTCCAGGTCCCTTCCAACCCAAACCATTCAATGATTCCATGATTCTCCCCCCACAGCATGCTGTCTGCAGCCTCTGAACCAACATCCATTTCCTCCTGTCATGTTTCAGTCATCACATACAACAGAAAAAGGAGGGGAAACACAATGTAAGATTGAATTGGATTTTAAAACTACAAGAATTGGCCAGAGTCTGCCAGGGAGGGTAGGACAGTTCCTGAGTGCATTAAGTATTCAAGGAGTGTAGCTTTAGGTCTGCTGGTGTGCTGGGTTTTTTCTTGTGAATGGCAGCCTGTAAGTTGACAGCAAAGTTCTGTCCAGCTGTGTGTTGTACACAATGCTGGAAACCTAGCAAAATTGACTTGACTGGATCCTTCAACATTTTTCTGTTTCTTCTCAGAAAACAATGTCTAATAAAACAGCATTCTGTCTGTTCAGCCATCACTGCCCTTGTGGCCCTGAAATCATCTGCCATGGATGGAAGCAACTGCACTTGTAAGAGAGAAGCAGCAATATACAAGAGAGAAGCAACAATGTACTTTATTGATATAAAACAGTGATTTAACAAAGTTCAATGGTAAATGCTACGGTGGTTTAACAAGATCCAATGGCAAGATTGTTTATTTACTGCATAGAGGACAAGGGTAGACAAAACTGCCAGAGACCCTGTCATTGAGCATGAGGTTCAGAAAGAATTTCCTTGTGTTCTCAACCCTTCTCAAAGAGAAGTGTAGGTGTGGCTGAATCCAGTCCTAGTCCCAGACTAGTTCAGTGGTTTATGTCTAAGGGATTATATTTGCACAATCAATCCTTTATATCACTTAGCTAAGATTTCAAAGTTCAGTGTGCTATTAACCACTTACCAAGGCTCTGTTGCAGTGAGGAATCTCTCAGCTTTGAGGAGTAACCTTGAGAGGTGACATCCCCTCCTCAAGGGGACATCCTGGCATGCAGCCCACTACTCCAGACAGCCCTTGACTACCATGCTGCCACCCCACCCCAAAGTCCAGAGAAAGCTGGATGCAGCCATCAGACCCCACTGGTAGTTAGGGCTGAAGCAGTGGAGGGGAGCACATCACCCCAGCATCCTGTCACGTGCTAGAAGTGTGCTTGTGCAGCCAGGAACTGAGCCTTCTGACAGCAAAACCACCAGAGCCACACATTTAGAAAATTCCTGCATGCTCCTGAAACCATTTCCTACTGTCCTAGAAACACTTCCCACAAGCCATGCCCAGCAGTTCAGCTGCTGCCACTAACAGGGTGAGCAAGATACCACCCAGCAGATTGAATAAGTCCCACTGTTCCACTCAGCTCTGGTTTCAGAGGGCTTGCATACTGAATCAGGAAAAATCTTGTCATTTTTTTATGTGATTCAATTCTATTTTATTGCAAGGAAGTGCTGCAGCAGAAGAGCAAGCTCACACACCTTCTGCTCAGATGAGTTTTTCCTCTAATGCCATATGGACAAAACCATCACACAATTTCAATTCCAAAATTTTGTAAAAGTTTTGGTAACTCCTCAAGGCTTACTGTGCATTCTCTTTAACCCCTGCCCTTTCAGGTAGTCTTTGGTAGCTGTGAGTGATGGCAGAGCAGGCAGTAGCCAGATCCTGCCCGCTTGTTTGCCAGGAAGAGGAGGAAACTCCTTGGGCAGCTCTGGTGTGGACAGGTCATTAATCACATTTTGTGGAGAAGGTGCTGAACAGTGAAACACTCAAAGAGCACTGCTAGCAAAACAGTTGGGGAATTTCTGTCCATTCTTCTTTCCATCTCCACAGGCAGCCTTGTACCCTCCTTCCTGTGTCTCAGCTGCAGTGCAGGTGTAGGCAGTAATGTGTAAATGTGCACCATTTTTTCTCCTCCTGGCCATACAGCTGTTTCCAGTATGATCTGTGGACAGCTTCTCCAAAACACATGCTAGAGTTTCAGCTTGGATCATCAGGAATCTTGGAGAGGACCTGAGTTGGTGCCTGGCTGTTTACTGAGAGCACAATTTGCCCCAGGGTCACTCTCCAGGTGATGGATAAGCATCTCCCCATAAGGCCAGGGCAAAGGATGCTCAGTGCATCAAGAGGGAAAAGGCACCCACAGCGGGTAGGGAAATGGGAATATACATAAATCCTCTCTCTCATAACATGAAAAATAAAATAATTCTCTCAGGCCACTCAGACTGGCCTTGTTATGTGTTCTAAAGAGACTATCTTCAAGGAAATAAGAGATAATGGGTCATTGGTTGCCCTGTGCAGCTAGGCATCTATCTGCCTTTCATGACTTTTAATTATATACACCTGGATATTGTCCAGGCCATGAATACATGTTCCTGTTTGAATTTTAGGCTGCAGTGGCTACAAGTGGAGTTTTAACACACTTAGCACTTCACCAACCCTGATGTAAGCAACAAAACCATCTACCTGTGGTTATAAGGAGCTGACCCAGATCAGTGTGTCCAAAAAGGGCAACAAAGCTGGTTAGGGGCCCAGAGCACAAGTCCTTTGAGGAGCAGCTGAGGGAGCTGGGGATGTTTAGCCTGGGGAAAAGGGGACTCAGGGGAGAATTTACCATGCTACAACTCCCAAAAAGGAGATTGTCACCAGGTGGGGGTCGGTCTCTTCTCCAGAGTAACAACTGACAGGAAATGGCCTTGAGTTGCACCAGAAAAGGTTTAGATTGGATATTTGGAAAAATTTCTTCACCAAAGCAGTTGTCAGACACTGGAACACACTGCCCAGAGAAGTCTTGGATTCACTGTCTCTGGAGGTGTCCAAAAGATGTGTGGATGTGGCACTTGGAGTTACAGTTTAGGAGTGAATGTGGAAGTGCAATGTTAGCATTTGGAACTGATGGTCTTAGGGGTCTTTTCCAACCTTAATGATTCTGTGGTTCTATAAGCAGAAAGGTGAGAACTCCAACACCTCATTAAAACTGAACTTGTCCAATTTTTTTTGGCCTACAGCCCAGACAGCAGTGTTATCCAAGGTGCCTCAGCATGTCTATTTTCAATTGCAGAGCTTCAGAATCAATGTTTCTCTCATCCTTCATCGCCTCCCGTACACTCCCACAGTGCAAGCATTCAGCAGAGATGATGTTTAGGCTGGAGGAATCCTGTGGAGGTCCTGGGAGGAAATCTCTGGTACTTCATTAACCCATGGCTTTCTGCCAGCTGATGTGGTTTTGTAGCTGTACCAATTTTGGTGTCACCACAAATGCCAGTTGCTCTTTAGCAAAGCAGTTCTGTGTGTTTGGAGTCAGCAATAAAAGATGAACACTTGGAAAGGTGTTATTTTCTAGATACCAGTCAAATACATGGCAAAGATCATTTCAATATGGCTGGTGACAATTAGTGATGTAAAGTGTTAAGGTTTCTGAGGCAATATATACCCAAACCTAGAAGGTCTGCCTTTCTCTCTGTATTTACTGTTCATTTTACTGACTTTACAGTAACAGCATGGAAGGGACCATCTGAAATTCAGCATGTCTTTTACACCTTGTCAGGGAGCAACCTGGAAATCTCCCTGTGATTCATGTTTACCACAAACAAACCTCAGTGTCCTCTTTCTGAAATGTACATAAACACTAAAATGCTGTAAATCCCTCCAGGCTGACTATACCCCAGCTCTGCAGTCAGCAGAAGCGATTGCCCTAATTGAGTGTGTCAATTATAAGCAGTAACCCCGTTGTGGTGAGGTCAGCCTAACAGGCAGCCTTTAAAGACTTTAAATAGGGAACTTAAGAGCAGAGCACCTGGGTGGTTGGGTAATACAGCTTCCATGAAGAACTGCTTTCATTAACTGATTTCTTGGCAGCAGCACTGTAAGTAGCTCTAAGAAAACAAACTTCAAAAGCCCATGGTGTGATACAAAACAGACTGAGAGATGTTGCATGTGAATAACTTATTTATGTCTTGTCAACTAGGCACCTATGGCATTTGTTAAATTTCATTTCCATGTGTATAACACCTGCGTGCAAAATTTGTCCAAAGAATTAATGAAGGTCTTAGAATGTTACTGCTGAAACTCTGAGTGCTGCTGGAAATCCAATAAGCAATGTTAGGGGTTTGAATAACATCCATGAAATTATGATTAAAAATAATTGAAAGAAATGGCTCATTCAGTTCTGTTAAGCATTGATTGTTCCTAGGATCATCAGGGCACGTATTCCTCACCACACAAAGTTATCTCTCTCCAGATTGCAGTTTCACCAAATATGGATTGTTTAAGAGGCTCACAAACCCTTATCTCACTTAGAAAATAAACAGATTAGAGGCTCAGGCACTTTTTCATTCACTTTATTTGGTAGTGCTGTTTACCTATATTACTAATTACCACACTAATAACATTAGTAACCACATTTATGAAATTCACCAAAGTTCCAGATTCAGACCATTTTTAATAGGTTTCATTTATCACAACTATTTTCATTTCTCATCCACACTTTATCCTTCGTTTTTGCTACATGTTTCAAAGGGTAAAAGGAAGCTCATGGAGGTATGAATTGCAAGGTTTTTTTTACAATTGGAAACTACCATCCCATTACATACTCCTATGATAAAAATGTTTTTACCACAGTGAATATTATATTTCATATTAATTTTTTAACACAAACAAAACTGACCCATTTTTAATTTTTCAGTTCCCTCCCTAGTTCACATTATGCTTCTTACATACTTATTTGCTACTTCCTAGTCTCAGCAACATCAATTAACAGTGTCTTGTAAAATAAATCTGGATATAGATACATGCTGAACAAGTCCAGAATTTTCCTCCGAAAATTCTGTGCTTGAAAAATGTCAATTTGTCGGAAGCTGATGGGGAAACAGGCATCCAAGGTCCATGGCAGAAGGGTTTGCCACCACCAGGCTTGCTGGTTCTTGGTACCACCACCCCAGGCTTTAAGGTCTGGGTATCCTGCCCTGGGGCACCACACTCTCTGGGTCTGTGGGTGAATTACCTGCAGGCCAAGGTGACCACAAGAGTCAAGGGTGTAGGGAATTTGAGGGAATGGAAGAAGTGTAATATGGGGGGAGGAGATGAAATATTTCAGTCTTCTTACAGTAATATTTTTAAGTGTTTCTAGTCCTGAAATTCTTTGTTTGCTTTCATTTCACAATGAAATTCATTCTTTTTCTTTTGTTGTGACAAAACCTGTGATTTACCCCTAGTTCTGCATTCCGGCAGTCTCTTGCAGAGGCCCCTGTGTTACGATACAGGAGCTGGGGTTGTGATGACGTTGGCCATCCTCTGCCCCAGGATGTGGCTTTGTAAGACTCCCTGAGCAGTGACCCTTTCACAGGAGGCAGTGGAGAGGCTGCCTGACAAAGGACCTCATGGTTTGGTCTCAGGGGTCTGAGACAGCCTAGCTAATGGTGAACTGGCAGAGTTCATTTGGTGCAAGAACCTTCTGCTCACTGCCGAATGCTGGGGCAGCCAGGGTTCCACCTTTGCCTGTGCGTGGGTACTTGCAAACAGATCTGCTCATTGAGCCCCAGCTCCAGGGGTGTCCCCTGCAGCACCAGCTCGGGGGCTGTCACCTGCAGCAAGGAGGGGGAGCTTTTGTCACCCTGCTCCCAGGCCCCGTGCCCCTGTCCCCTCCCTGTATGCAGCTCCCCTTAAGTACGTGGAACCTGGGCAGTGAGAATTAGATTTTAAGAGAAAGTTTGATTTGAAAACACCCCCACACATCTGTCCTCATTTGAAATTTACCACAAGGTATTATTTTATCGTGTTTGCAAATGTGGGTTGTGTCCTCGAGGGAAAGGAGCTTTTGATATGGAACAGAAATGTCAGGATTTTAACTCAATTCATGGTATTCATCTGGTAAATGTCATTCTTGCCCCATATGCATTGTATCTTTATTTTCATATTGTTCAAACTTTAGATGAAATAATCTCATTATTTTGACTTCTTGTGTCAAATAGCTGATGAAAAATTATTTTTGAGAATTTCAGATTACAAATCCTACCTACAGATTAAATTTTTCACTTTTTGTGGCAAATGGAAATACATATAATGAAGTGCATTAGAATATTGGTCAGAGGCTTGCTCTAAGCTAAGCACAGAGTGAACATTTTTGTGTTTGCTGGCAGTAAACCAGCTTCTCTCTTTTCTCTGTTTTGCACAGTCCTACTAAGCCAATCCTCACTAGAATGAGCACAAAACAAATGAATAACAGCTTTTGTACATCAACATTAAAATGGGAAGAAGCTTGGGAAAGGGCCTCCAACAGAGAAGAATGCTGACAAGTGCAAAAATGCCTGATGGATAAGCACCACCTTCTAAACATAGATCAGCCAGACATGGAAGTGATTTCAGAAGAGAAATGCAATCATGGATTACACACCAGCTCATTAGAAACTGTTGCTGAATTCAGCATCCAGAAGACATGCATGAAAAGTCACATTTGGGGAATAAATTAAAAGGGGTGTAGTTGTTGCTAGATAAACTTATGTAATATATATGCATTGAAGAGGTTTGTAAATGTCATTTTTTTTATTCGGACGGAAAGCAAAAAGCTTTAAAACCTTTCACAGTAGAGAGGCAGTTAACTTCAGACTATTCCTATCCCAGTAGCCAAGAAGCTGTTAGGACATCTCTCTTAAATTAGCATTTATAGACTCTGAATGTTTCCATCACCTAGTGGAAAAAGCATAACTTTTACTGCTACATTGCTGCACTTCATTTACTTCACTGTATAATAAGTTGACTAAAACTGTAAAGCTTCTCAATTTTTACTGCATACGTGTTCCAATTAATATGTCTGTAACAAACTTAAGACTCAAAAATTATTTCTGACCTATATTCTAGTTCTATGAAGCATATATACTATAAGGTATGTCTGACTGAGTATCATAATGCTATAACTTCCCAAGATGCATAGAATTGTTTGTATTTGAAGTGACAAAATAAAAGCCCTTGATTTCTTTTTTAATAGAAGAAAGTAATTTACCCCTTAAATGTAACCCACTGCTGCTCACTTCAAGGGCATTCCTTTCCCCTGTTCTGCCATACAGCTGTGGATTGACACTCTCTGGCCCACACTAAAGCCAATCAGACAGGGCGATCTAATGAGACCTTCTGGCCTTAAGTTTAAACTCAATGCAACTCAGTAAACCCCTGAGTTTAAACTCAATACAAAAATTAACAGACTAGTAAGCAAATGCATCTTGCAAATAGCCATGTGAGGAGGCCTGGATGCAAATAGCCCCGGGGCACTGGCAGAGAACTCTTTCCCCCCCCAGGTCCCAAAGGGCGCACTCAGTTCCAGAAGCCACTGAGAAGTAAAACAGGAGAAGGCACAGAAGGAGCTCCTGGTGAAAGGCCTGGATGCAAAGCACCAGGCACAGAGCAGCAGAGGGAGGCAAGGACTCCCCCTCTGCTCCTCTCTAACCCTGGCTCGGGACTGGCCATGAGCATGTCGCTCCCTACGTGCCTCCAGGTTCTCCTGTGTATCATGGATTAATCCCGAGCAAAATGGGCACTCCAGTGCTGATTCCTTCAGGCCTTTTAAAGCCTGTTCCTTCATTCTTTGGCTTTCAGGGGAAATGGCTAAAATAATAATTAATTGCTAGTGTTGATCCCAAATAATGCAAAATGCTGAAGACATGAGGAAAACATAAGTTAAAACTGCTTTTTAACTACTGACTGCACAACAAAAATTATTCCATAATTTAGTGCATGAATCTCAAAAAATTTATTTTACTTTTGAAAGAAAAATTATCTTTAAGCAAACTGCCAGTAAACAAATACAGGGAATGGGATAACTTTTCTATCTAACTACCAGGGTACCAATGTGGCACTGACTTCACTTGGATGTCAGACGAGTAAATTCATGTGTGAATCTGGGCAGCATTTAAAAAAAAATAACTTTTTAAATCTGAAACTGTGCTTGTAACTGGATGTAGAAAATTCTTCTGACTTCTAAAGGACCAGGACTAGCTGGTCAAAAACCCCACCCAAATCAGTCAATCACCATAAACATCTTCCCCATACCTGCTATTGACCTGAAGGGGATGGAAGGTAAAAACCAAGTAGTTCACACATGAGGCAGCATAAACTCATTTAAGGGCCCACTTCAGACAGGTTTTTAACCTCTGGTTAGTCCAACCAGTGTCAGCTGGAAAATGCACATCCTCAGGGGCCAGATGTATTCAGGAGTCCCTGTTAAGTGGTGTCTCAGTGAAGCCCATCCTCATTCTCTGCTCTTGTTGGCTCACAACCACACCCACACCTCAAAGCCTGTGAAAGGGTTTGTTATCTGGATGTGCTCTCATATCTCCATCTTCATTTGCTCCTTGAGTTTACCTCTATCCCACATTATTGCAGTCATGGCACTTTTGCTGTGACAGAAATCACCAAAACAGGGTTTCTCTGTATTGTATTATATTATTTTGTTTAGGATCATGGTGATGTTGTAATGTAAAAGCCCTTTCTAAATACACACAAACATTGCAAAAGAAGTGCCATCACAAGACAACACAACCCTGCCAGGGCAGCTCAGTGAATACGTACAATTTGTACACAGTCAGAAGGGAGAGACATACCAGGATGTACATCATTAAATGTTGACTCAGTAAGAATAGTATGTCTTATCTTTTTAAATGTTATCACCTTCCCATCCCACTCCATTGTAACTTGTCAATTGTAATTTCTTTTTAAGTCAAAAAACTGTAAAGAAAACTGTTGAAATACCTGATTTTCTGTAAAAGTAATAATAATAATTTTTGTTACTTCAAAGTATGCTTGGTATTAAAGTACCTAATAAAGTTCAACAAAGACTTTTGTAGCATACTAAAATAAAGTGTGATAGTGCTTTTCTCCAGCTCATCTGTGATAAGAGCAGCTGTTGTTGGGATCACTGCTCTCCTAAACACAAGCCTGGACATCTCCTTCACATCTGTACTTACAGAGGTCCCTCAGGTATGTCAAGTCCAGGCAGAATCAGATCCCTTAACGAGTGCAGGGATTTGTATTCATGGGTCAAATTCCTAGGAGAACCCTGTTGGTAAGTCATCTCCACCCTCTGGTACCTGGCTACCTAGCCATAAATGGGCAACAATATAAAGTTCCTAATTACTCTGTTTGCTATAAAACTTGGTTTATAGTAAGAGAAAGAAGAGTGTAAATTATTTCTAAGTTAATTATGGTTAAATAGAGAACTGCCAGGTTTGTAGCATGCTGTTCATTTTTATGGGCAATGTATTTCAGTTATTTATAAATAAATTGGAATTCCCAAACAAGTGATTTGGATGACACAGTAAAGCTCAGAAGTTGATCACCCCCTAATTTCACCACATGAAGCTACACTGGAGCCATCAGGGGCTGTCACATCATTCCAGTTTGCACCAACAGGAGGTAAGTATTTCCTTGTCAAAAAGATGCTGGATTTGCCTCCATGGTGCTGATGCAGCAGTTTCTGCATTTGGAGATGATCTAGAAATTATTGTGACCGGGGTCTAATTATGCCCAAACTGCCAGGCTCTGGCACATTTCAATTACAGTAATGGATCAGCTTCCCTCACACTATACATCTTTCCCTGGTTTAGGGAGGAAAATGTAATGCTGGGCCCAGCAGCTTTCTGTGTGTTTTCACTGCTAGTTTGATATCCTTCAAACATTTAAAAGTTTTAGTAGTTTCATCTGATTCTCTGAGGATTTGAAATGGAATAAGATCTAGGCAGTTTAAAGTAAATAAAAAACCCACCCCAGATTTGTCCTAACTAGTTTACACATTGAAAAGACAGCCATATGCTGAATAGGTTCTGAGGTAGTGCCAGAAAGGAACACTTTTTTTCCCCCATGTGCTGAAGTCAAGAGATTTACACATTTCTCCTTCCAAAGGAGCTCTATACAGAATGGAAAGGCTTTGCCTGCTGTTGGAGTAGCTGGCAGTACATGCACACATTAGGCATGCTTGCAGCCATTCCACCTTGGTCTGTGATCCTCAGCAGCCTACATTAATTATTTGAGCAGAGACTTTCACAGAAGGCCTGGAATTCTGCAGAAGGTAGAATATGTAGTTTAAAAATCCATTCTCTTCCCTTTAGATCAAATAACATTTGTGTCATGGTGCTGAAAACACAAAGCCAAAGCTTGCAGTGATCCAATACTGATGTGATGCTTTCTATTACCCATCTGTCTCTCTTAAATTTTTGCTTAGAGTTACTTTATGCCTTTGCCTTCTGAAATGTCTCTTGCATTTTAAAAAGTAAAGTGATATATCCTTCCTTTCTTCCAGATAGTCTCATAACCCCATGAGGGGGTGGGGGGAGATGGGGAGGGCAGTTACACAGCTTTTCCACTTCAAAAGTGACGAGAGAAGTATTGCCTCTGCAAGAGGAAAATCTCCAGGGAAAAAAGTATAAGCAGACACATTATGGTCATCAACCCCCAAGAGATGTGGCCCCTAACTGCCTATGAGACACTCCAAAGTTCTTCCCCTTTTGAAACAGCTCCAAAAGTTGCTGCAAAGCACTTCCTGAGATCACCAGCATATGACCAGCCTCCAAGGTTGAGCATCAGCTCAGTCACCTGGGAAAACAGCCTGGAAGTGAAAATGCTCCAAAAAGCTGGGAGCTGGGGCTGAATTAACCTCCACCAACCAATTTTAAATTAGTGTAACAACACAGATTATTACTCCTTATTTTGCCAAGCACAAGTTAGCTTTATATTAGCCTAATATAGCTGTTAGGATTATTAATAAGCAAAATTATATATTATTGTTAGTAATTTCTTAGGGGAAAAGTGAAATAAAGCTAGTCAAAATCCTATATGCTAGGATCAAGTCTCTTTGACATGACTGCCACATATTTTCAAAAGTATTTCCACAGTTTAACACCAGAAGGTGCTCTAGGTCATCAGCCACATTACCAGTTACACAGACCCAGGATTCCCCTGTCAGATCCCAGCTCAGGAAGGTAGGAATTTTGCTCTGCCATAGCAAAAACCAGGAACTTCATCACTTTGACAACTCTCAAGCTTTCACACAAGATATCAGGCAAGACTCTGGGATGTCAGCACAAATGTCAGCACAAATGTCAGGCTTACAGGTATGCAATCAGCACCTTGATTCTCCTTTATATAACTCTAAGCCAGCACAATGCAAAATTAGTAATAAGCTAGATATTCAGTCTGGAAAGCAAAATTAGTTCTCCTCTCCATTTGCTTCGATTTTTTTTTTTCCATTAAAGAAATGAAATTAGTTGAAGTACCCCTGGAATATTCTGAGGGTCTACTAAGTGGCTGCTGTATTTGTAGAGTTTCTCAAATGACAACAGAAAGTAATGTAAAATATTATGCTCCTGAGGCCATGAGCTGAGATGGTTGGTGCCAGAGCTTTATAGAAGAGCATTTGGATGATAAGCTACTATACATGTCATCAAGAAAGGAGCTGTTTTAGTCAATATAGCTGAATTTATGTATGCTTGAGAAGGATAATGAATAAAATAATTCAGAAAGAAATTCAGGCTTAATACATGCCATCACTGTTTGGGGACAGGGGGTAATTTTTATTTTATATGCTTTGATACAATATGAAAATCCTCATTTACAGGCTTCAATTTATCTTGCTTTAAGTAATGTGAAAATTCTTCACCCACAAGGTACCTTGGGGATGCTGAAAGCAGTGGAGAGGCTTTCCTGGAGCAGCACCAGGCACGATGGATGTTGTCCTTATCTGTGCTGCCATCTAATGGCGCAGCAGCCTCTGCGGCGTCGTCCTCGGGAGCTGGTTACTCAAAGGCAGCTTTGCATTTAACCTCCATAGAGATCAAGGTAACAAAACCAGCGCACGCCTTACCTCCCGTGGCTTCCAGAAACGGGGCAAAATCCAAGAGATGAAACCATCACCATATTAACTCACATTGCATAAAGTTTGATACAAAGTTTGAGAACATCTACTTTTTTTTTTTTTAATTTCTCAAGACTGAGGAGAATAAGCTTTATCTCTGTAAATGTGGATGAGAACTTTGCTTAACATTTTAAAAGCATTTTCCAGACCTATTGTGCCCAACATTTCCCAGGGGCAGGCTTCTGCATTTCCCAGATATGACAGACACTAATTTCTATCTACCCCCTCAAAGAACCATTTAATCATAGAATGGTTTGGGTTCAAAGGGGCCTTAAAGATCACCCAGTTCCAGCCCTCTGCCATGGGCAGGGACACCACCCATTAGACCAGGCTGCTGAAAGCCCATCCAACCTGGCCTTGAACACTTCCAGGGATGGAGCACCCACAGCATCTCTGGGCAACCTGAACCAGTTTTAAGCCATTATCACTTGTCCTGTCACTAGGACCCTGCCCTTGGCCTTGTTGAAATTCATGAGGCTGCCCTGGGTGCACTTCTGGAGCTTGTCCATGTCCCTCCCCATGACATCCCATCCCTCAGACATGCCAAGTGCACCACTCAGCTTGGTGCTGTCTGCAGATCCACTCTCAGCTCCAGCATAAGCCAGGCAGGCAGCAAGCTATCAAAGCTCTGAGTGGTGTTTGGGAGCATGGAATTGAGGGACAGAACAGCAGAAGTAGGAGGCACCAGAATGAATGGGAAAGTTAGGTAGTTTAGGTCAAACCCAGGAGACAACCATAACTGGTCAGCATTCCTCCAAATTGCTCTAGCTGAAAAAGCAGAGGTTAAGGAGGCTACTGAAGTAATGACTTTGAGATGATACTGAATGTGGCATTGATGAGCTATGATCATGCAATAGGAAACTATAAACATCTTCAAAGGTGACAGAATATAGAAAATTGATGGTCCCTAAAGGAACAGACATCAGATTTAGGTCATCCTAGATAGCATTTGCTCTGAGAAATGCTAAAAGGGTGAAATCTGATTATGGATTACCAGGCTGAGGGCTGGGAGCAGCTAAAGCCCCTAATCCCAGAGGAAGAATGCAGGGACTCTAGAACCCATTAACACATTGATCAGGAGAAAAAGCAGGCTGTGAGGGTGTAGTGAGACCCAGGCTGTGGCAGGAATACCAATAACAACAAAGTCTTCCTGCCTGGTAAGGCAGTGCAGCCTCCCCAGGGCCTTACCACTCCCAAAGGAGCTGGAGAACAGGAACCAGAGGCAGGAGTATCATACACAGGCACAGCCTGAGGAAGGAAATGGCTGGGGATACAGCAAAGCCCAGAGAAATAAACTGGAAAAAGTCCAAAGCCAACGCTTGGGACAGGATTTTTGGCAGAAAAGCTCCCAAAACAATAAGAAAGTATCTCCACACACACACATTTCATGTATTTCATACTGAGGCACCTGGAAGTCTTCTCAGAGGCCTTAGACAATGGGCCTTCAAAATGAATTTGTTGAATAACATGGCATTGCATGTATGTGAGCACACTTAATACAGAAGTGTAAATAATAATAATAATAATAATAATAATAATAATAATAATAATAATAATAATAATAATAATAATAATAATAATAATAATATGCCTGCTCTTAAATAATAACTCTGCCTGCTGCTTTTGCAGAACAAGAGTCACTGCTTGGTGTTGAGCTCTGAGGAACTACCACAGGTGATACTCAGATTTCCCAGGCATTTCTAGACTGTGCTTCTGTACTCACAGGGAGAGCTGTCACCAAATTAAACATATATTATATATATGCTATATGTCATCATATATTCCTTATATATTCCTTCCCTTTTTTGCTGCTTCTCTACCCTTATAGGCTCCTTTAAAGCAGAAAAGCAAAATACATATATATCTGTATTCAGAACTCATAAAAACTTCACAAACACATCACATTTTACTGTTTTTCTGTATTTTTTTTTCCTTTTTACAAGAATTACAGAGAATGAAGAACCTCAGCTGAACTTTTATAGACTGGAAAGTGCAGGGAAGAATCTCAGAACCTGAGATCCATGGCTGGGAAGCATGGAGTCACAGTACTGCAGGAATACTCACACTGAAGCAGCTTTGGATGGCCTCTAGTGCAACCTCCTGCTCCATGGGGTCACGGCACTCTCCATTCAGGTCCCATAAAAATCAGCACTGAAAAGCACATGATGTTTCTGGGCAGGTTGCTCCAATGCTTAATAATCTCACAAATGCATCAATAATTAAGTAAATATCAACGGGGAGATGCTGACACATGATATCAGAGCAGCTGCTATGTGTGTGGCAACACTCTTAAAGCGTACCATTCCCATCTTCCTACAGTATGTTTTTAACTCATAGGCATGTGCACTGAGGCCAGATTTTAATGTACTAATAGTGCTAACTTGTCATTGGTACTGAATTATTTTCTTGCTGTAGTTGGAAGGGATGTATTTCACCTAAGCTTATCCATTCTACGTCTAAGAGGTAAAGCCAGAAAGCTTTATTACTGTGTTGAGAAGTAATAAAGCCATATAAACCAACAGAGAAATTATTGGTGTGTAACCCTCACATTTGTAGCTGTGTTTTCTCCAGAATTCCCCAGCTAGAAAAAATGAGGTTGAGCTAACATGGCACCCAGCCCTGTGCCTGCAACCTGGACAGTACCTTAAACAACTCTGCCAGCACACAGTACCTCTCCTCCATGTTGTATAAAAACACCAGGTTTTGTGAAAATTGTTTGCATTGCTAGGCTACATTGGAAGATTTGCAACAGGTCGTCAGTGAAACCTGGAACACGTTGTTATGCAAAGGTGCTGCTCAAACCCAGAAGAAAGTGAAAAAAGATAAGCCCAAGTTCCCTGTGCTGGTATAATTTGGTGGATGTAGGAGCACACAGGCTGGCTTGGTGGTGTAGAAGACCAGTGTTACAGTCAGTGGTGCCTGTTTCCAGACTGTGAATTCTGTTCATCTAGGACACCTGTCTGCTAGTGGGAGAAGTCTTTCCAGACACTGGGAAAGTACTCAAAATATGGAGACAACTGTGGGGTGTTACATCATCACTGCCCCTGCTTCTTACTGGACTTGAACAATCTCTTGAAGGTAATGAGTCTTCTTCCCCATTTCTGTGAATTTTATCTTCCCACCATCTCCCTTCTACTTTCTATTGCTAATTACCCTATTTTTTTAATTGAGAGTTTGTAATAAACACTAGTTATTCAGTTACACTGAAAACCCAAATAATTTATCCTGGACTTCTCAATAAAGAGATATGGATGCATTATTTGTTTTATTTTGTTGGGTTTTTTGTGGTTTTGGTTTGTTTGGTGGTTTTTCTCCTATTCTTAAGGTGACTTCTGAGCACTCACAGTCAAGGTGAAATGCAAGAATTCATGGACATCATATATTGGAAAGTTTTTTAACCCAGAAGGCAAACAAAAGTACTCAAAGTTCAACTGCACTTAAGCCTCATTATTTTTAAGCTGATCTTATGCTACTTTGTAGTCTAATTCACTGTATTTTAATGCCAAGCACTGCAGTAACTAGCTAGAAAGAGCACTCCTCCAGGGGTGTGGAAAAGAATATGCCAGCCAGATGTCGTCCCAGGCCAGAAAATGACGCAGGCAGCACACAGCAGGGAAAACAGGCTCCAGGTCTGAGCTGGCTGGGGCAGTGCCTGCTGGGCATTGTGCCAGAAAACAACACCCTGAAGCAGTTTTCCCAGTTCTCACTCCCGTTCCCTCCTTTTTTCAGCATGTTTCCATGTTAGGATTTTACAGATGAAGCTTTTGACTCACAGTCCAGCACTCAACTTGTTGTCTTTCCTTTGTCTTCTCTCTCCCAGATGCCAGATTGTTAGTCCCTTTTTAAGCAAAGAGATTTATTTAATACAACAGGAAGTAAAGGGAAATTACTTTCCAGAAGGACAAGGGAGGAGAAGTATTTTTGAAGACAGAGTATTCCAGAGCCCAAACGAAGATGAATATTTTGCACACTACGTTGTTACGTGAGAAGCTCAGTGATACCTTCAAACCCCAAAGTCAAGGATCCAGTCAAAGACACTGATATGCTGCAGTTTTGTAAAGGTTTTGCAGTCATCACAGAAGGAAGAGACAGAGAATCCAGGGAAACCCAGGATTTCAGTGCCTGAGTTAAGGACCAAATGTGTTACTAGAAAAAACTATGTACTTGGTATGCTACAGTTGTGAGAGATCAGTAGGATCCTTCTCTTGGGACTGGTCAGAAAGTTTAACTAGGAGAAGATCAGCAGATACATTACTCAAACCAGGTGTAGTTTCTGCCTCCACATATGTCCTGCCCCACAGTTTGGTGATCCTGGTTCTTTCTTGTGGCATGGATTATTCCACCCTGTGTCCAGGCCAGCTCCATCGGAACTACCAAATGTCCCAGTATCCCAGTTATGCCCTCTTTACCAACAGAAGCAGCAATTTGTCTGCTGGACTCAAGTTTTCATCAGCTTCATCAAAGCATGAGCCTCAGCCACATTTTTACCTTAGTTATCCAAGATGCTAAAATCCCAGATGAATCACTGAGAATCTGGTGCCATGGCTGGCTTATGTCAATCTAAGCATAAGCTGCTGTCAAGAGGAGCAGCCCTGCCTGCCCCTGCCTGCTCCCATCACCTCTCCAGTACCAATACTGGTGCCTGTCTATGTGCACAGACAGCTTCACCACTGAGCTGGTTCAACCCACTCTATGATGCCAAAATGCATTGAGGAGCGCCAGCTTGGGGCCTGAAAGGGAAGCCTGTAGTGGATTGACATACTTTGTTCAAGCACCCTACTTGTGTGTGCAGAGTTAAGTCTGGTACATCCTGTCACAATGGTGACACTGTGCATAGCCTGGACAACCCACTCAGCACTTGCACAGATGGTCCAAAACACCTCATGTGTCAGACATGAAGGACACTTGCTGTGAAGTCCATCTCTGTGTGACCACTAAGACCACTGAACATGCAGAGACTGTACTGGACAAGTCTGACCACTCAGCAGGATGCACTGGATGTGCCCATTGCTCCCAAGACACAGCAGGATCTCTCATCTAGCTATGGGAATGGCAGCTCCTCCTAGAACAACACCACCTCCACTCATGATTCTGCCTGCAGTGTCCCAAGTTTCCTACCTCTAGTTGACTGTCCATTCTCAGGATTGTCCTGAAATCAACTGCTGTGCCATCAGGTGAGTCAGACACAGATGAGTCAGCTGTAAGTGCTACCTGAGACAGGGAAGAAAGATGACTTTGACTGCAGAGGTTTTTAATCTGACAACAAAGCCTTCCATACATGTAGAAGTTGAAGCTGCTCAAATAAATATGACAAAAATGTGTAAGTAGGATGGTCATTAATTGTTAGTACAAAGCAAGCTGCCTCCATTTCAAGTTTTGAATCAAGATTTTCAGCAAAGCAATATTTGGCCTTGATCAAGGCATTTCTAAGTGCAGTGGTATGTGTACAAAGACTGTGTATCACAGCATGTAAAACCCAGACAGCCCTGAAAGACAGGCTTGAGCAAATCTTCCTGCTGTTATTCACAGAGGAATTGCCTCTAATTCTTCCCTGCACCTCCCTGCCAGGACTTGGAGAGACTATCATGGGGCTCACAGAAGGGAGTTTGCCACTTACATTTAAAAAGTCATGATTGTTAGAAACTGGCAATTAGGAAGAGTATACAGGGTCAGCTAGTGACTCCTCTGAGAGCATTAACATCCACAGAGAAGTTGGGAAGGAGGGGAAGAGTCAAAAAAGAGTTAGGAGGGAGAGGAGGAGTCATGACTTGGGAAAAGCAACTTAAACTGAAGGAAGGGGACTTACTTGATTTAATTTACCAGAGCTCTCCAGACAGCTCACAAAGCAGCCTGGCTTCCAGCTGATGCAATATATGTTATGCAAATAATTAACATTATTTGACTGGAAAGGAAGTATTTCCAAGATTCATTACACTTACAAGGGAAAAAAAAAATTTATATTCATATTTCTGAGCAAAGATAGAATTGTGGATTCAGAGCTGATGTTTGCCATGGGAAGTTATTTATGTATAGATGCTAGGAATTACTTGAAGGAGTCAGGACAAGCAAAAAACCTTTGGCCAAATGTAAAGTACATGCACTGCACTGAGCACCATGCTTCCCTCAATGTGTTCTGCACTCCCTCACTTTCCATTTTATCAAAGCTTGATTGAACTCAAGGCTCACAAGAAACATGGGATTGAGTCCCAGCAAAAGGATATTTTCCCCTTGTTTTCCTGTGCCGTATACAAGCAGGAGCAGTGAAAACAATGAAAACCAAGCTGCACCCTTTTGCTCTGCACAACTTCCTGAAATTTCTCTTGAGCCAGATAAACCAGGCTACAGAAAAACACAGGTCAAGGTTAAAATGGCATCTGGTAGGATGCTGTGGAATTTGGGAACTTGGGAGTATTTTCACACCATCTGCTTCTTTATGATAAATTACTTTGTGACCTGGGTGTATAATAAGATGTAATGGGAAAATTTAAGATGAATATCCTTCTAGCCTTCACTAACCTCACCAGAGAAGCAACAGAAGTCTTGTTTTAAACTAAGGAAGGACAAAGAGCACTAAAAGCTGCATGGGAAATGGCCCAGAACTGCAGAGGATTTGGACGAGAAGCTTTCAGGGCTGCAGGCGGAGGAGGCCCGGCTGGGGACGGCAGAAGCAGCCGCTCTGTCACTGCCCCGGGGCGGCAGCCGACCTTCACCCAGAGCACACATGCGGCAGCGCCGCCAGACCGGCCCACCCGCTCGGATTAACCAGTTCCAACTGCGCCTTCGGAATAAACTGCAGGAACTTCCCTGGAGGGGATTAGCGAGCGCCTGCAGTGCCTGTCCTGACCTGAACGCAGATCTGAGGGCATCCCTGGCATCGCAGCTGCAGAGAACAGCTGAGGAGGGCTCACGTCCTCGTGAGGCACCTACCAAAACCTGGCAGACAGGACGGCACTGCCGAGAGCGGTGCCAGCTGGAGGCTTTCATTCCCACCACAGTTGTCACAGCCTGAGGTCACCACGCTGCTGCCACTCGCTTCTCTGGCTGCCCACTGAAGGAACAAAACCAGGGAGCTGTGTAATGGGATGGGAGGAGGGCCAACGCTCCATCAAGGCAGCAAAAGGACAAGCCACTGACAGAGACCCAGAGGGAGCCGCGACATCCCAGAGATGATGTCTGCCCACAGTCCACGAAGAGCCCAAATCTGTTTTCATTTAAACCAGTTTTACAGTCTGGACTGGACTGGGACTCAAATGCATTTTATGTGGCCTACACAACCCGCTCTGCCCTGCAGGAGATGAGAGACAAGCCAGGAGTGGTTTGCAGCCTCAGAGCAACTGCAGATGCCCAAAGACCAGGGCGAAGCCTGCTCACTTCTTGCTTTCCGTGACTCTTCCCATGGCTGGCTGGATCACTTGGTGGTTTCTATGTTCCTTCCCTGCCTTGAGGCAACGTCAGCTTCTCCATACAGGCTGAACAGGCTTCACACACTTTCTCTGGAGTCTGGAGCAGCTTTGCAAACCTTGGAGCTGTGCAAAGGTACAGGAACTGTCCTGCAGGCTGCTGCCACCACCCTGGATGCAGGGTGATGGTCTGTGAAGCCAACCAAGTGGAAGGTGGTGGTGGCAGCCTTCAGAAGGAAGCCTGTGGAAGGGGGGAGCCTACTTGCTACCAAACATTGTGGCATCTCTGTGTTTTTTTCTCTGTTTTCTCATGTTTCCTGCTTGTGTCCTGCAGCCACCAGTCTTTGCAATTCTACAAATTAAAAGTTGGATTTTTTTTCAGGTGAATCTTGGGGAGTTAGGATCATAGCTCCCAAGAGCATAATTTTCTCAGCCCAGAACTGTACCTGCAGACTGATGACCACTGTGCATGCACACTCATGGACATTGCAGCCTGCTGACACACTGCTCCTCTGTAGCTTTGGGACAGGAATACATTAGTGCACACCAAAAAAAAAAAAAAAAAAAAAACCAGCATTAAAGGAAAGCTGTGCAATAGAGGGATGTTGCACTTAAAATAATGTTTGGGGTCATCCAAAGAAGACAGACAGGATGGAGGGCAGGTAGAGCATGTACAGCATATTCCTTATTATCCTCTTGTGCTGTTCAGCAATTTACAAAGGTACCAAATCAATGCCAGATTCAGACTGTCTCACCAGCATCTAACACGTTACAAACCACAAGGTAAAAAAAATCAAACACAATGGCCTCACCTTCTTGATAAAAATATGGGAGTGGTTTCTTTACATCTCATCCATCCTTAAGGAAAGAGATACATGGTCTGGGGCAGCAGAACTGGAAACTGTTCCACAGGAAGTAATATAATCCAAAGTCCTATGTATTTTTAAGCTGCTCAGCCCTGCCCCCTCATAAAGCAGGTATTTCACTATGTGGCACTCGTGTTAATTGAATGCCCTCTTAAACGCAAATGAGGAAAGCCACACTAAAGTCTCTTAAGCCACACTAAAGTTCCAGATAAGATCTGCAGCTGGAATAAATAAGCAAAATGTCAGTAAGGCCAGAGGAATCGCTCTGTTCCTCCCTCTGCAATCCCTGAACTTGACCCTACATTTCCATGCCCCTGCCAGGAGCGGAGCGCGGAGCACGCCGCTGCAATGGCTGCTCCCGGCCCCTCACGCAGCTGCGGCCCTGGCCCGTCCCCAGGGACACGGCGTGTCAGGGAGGGGAAAAGCCAGGGAGTGTCTGGCCAGGCCGGGAAGGGAGGCCTGAGTTCCTGTCATTTCCTCTGTGATTATTTCAAGATTTTTCAGTAGAAGTCTTTACAGGATGGGTTGGGCTGTTTTATCAGAGCCAGATTTTGGCAGGCTAGTTCCCAGGGAGGTCCTTTTGGCCCCGCAGCCCTCGGGCAGAGCCTGCAGACCGAACTTACCTCTGCAAACCCAGCACAGCCCGGCCCGACCGATGGGCGGATTCAGGGCCGCTGAGGGAGACAGCAGGGACTGCCAACCCTCCCACAGGAGGACAGCATTTAGATTTCATTTAAGAAATTACACTTAGACCTTGGCTGGTGACAAGCAGTCCCGATGGTGCTAATATAAATCTCCAAGTCACTTGCTTGACAAGGGCAAGGTTAATCCTTCATAAGCAAGAGCACTTGAAACTTTCCAAGCAGACTTTGCTTTGCCAATCTGTCTCTTTTTGGCCTCCCATTTTAAGCCGAACAAGAGCTAGCACAGCGAGCAGGAAACAACAGCTCCTTCCTGCCACACAGCCCCGGCCATGCTGCAGGCAGCCTGCCTGCCCTGGGGCCGGGCTTGGGTGTGCGCCAGCGCTGACCAGCATCCCCTCTGGACTGGAAACGTGCAATACTTTGGGTGGAAGGGACTGCTAAAGGTCATCTAGTCCCACCTACTGTCACTGTCCTGTGGCCATTAAAGCTAAGTAAAAGACTGAGAGAGAGATTATCCCAGCTGAATGCCAATAAACAGCAGCAGAGCAGTAGTTCTGTGGAAAATGTGATAAGGATTTTTGGCTTAATTATTTCTAAATTCTCTACACTTCACATATGTGCTCCTGTTGCCTTCAGTGATAGGAGAAGGGGTGATGGTTTTAAACTAAAAGAGGCAAGATTTAAACTAGATATAAGGAAGGAATTTTTTACAGTCAGGGTGGTGAAACACTGGCACAGGTTGCCCAGAGAAGTTGTGGATACTCCATCCCTGGAAGTGTTCAAGGCTGGGTTGGACGGGTCTTTAAGCAACCTGGTCTAGTGGAAGGTGTCCCTATCCACAGCAAGGGGTGTGGAAATAAATGCCTTTTAAGATCCCTTCCAACCCAAACCATTCTTTGATTCTATGAGACAGCTTCTGTTAGGGGAAGAGAAGGTGCTGTGCCAAAGATGGACTACAACAGAGAGCATTTATTTGAAGAGAAATAAAATAGTAAAGCAATTAAATCAGGAAGGTACCAACTATTTTCAAACAGAAAAAAAATTTACTGAGAGAACTCAAAACACAGTGGATTAGAGGTTTAGTCAGCATGAGGGAGGGAGGGAGGGAGGATGGAGGGATGACAGAATTACAGGACTATAGTGCAGAAGAGGTTTCTAACATCCACATTAATTTTATTGTGCACATGCATCAAAGGTCCCTATGAAGACATGTGAAACCATGTGTCCTGATTGAAGACAGCAGAGTTGACCTACATCCCTTCCCCTTCTCCATGGGCTAGCCTTTGGAGTCCCACTGCTCCATTATACTGCTTTGCTGGATGCTCTTTATCTTGGCTCTTACAAAGCCCATGTGGGAGAGCAATACCAGGCCCTTTGGTATTTTCTGGGCTTTCCCCTGCCCAAGGGTGCGCTGTTTGTGAGGATGCCAGAACTCCTTCTCTTGTTCTGTCCATAATACACTACCTGAAGGGTCTGGCTCTCTGCCTGGGCAGCTGCAAAGAATTAGCCCAGCAGAGGTTCAGGACAAAGGGAGGGAGGGAGTGCAGACAAGGCTTCTTTTTTGCCATTCAGTCCACTCAACCTTCAAGAAACCTTGGAATTAAAAGTGCTAAGTACAAGTGTTGAAATTAACTGTAAGGTCATTGCTGCCTGTGGCAATCTTGGTTTCACTGATGCAGATTAGCATCACTTCAAAAGTGCCTTGAGAGGCCCTATTTTTTATTTTTGCCTTGCATCCCATCCTTGGGATGTCTTTGGTGGTTCATATTAACTTACATGATTTCCTAAGAGTTATTGTGTCTTCTTTCATTACAAAGAACTTTAGGTATTCTTGCCAAGGGATAACCTGTTTGTTTCAGATGGATTTGCTGATTCCCAACATCAGCTTTTCCTAACATGAAGCTGAATAGCACTTAGTGTGCAAAATTTTGCTTTCTACTTCCTTTTCTGGCTGTACTGGTACTCACAGATTTTAAGTATTTGTTTGGACTAAAGCATTTTAGAAAGTACATTTCCCATTCATCCTCAGTTCATTTGTCTTAATTTTTCACAGTGCTTCCAAAAGTTGTAACAACTTAATATTGGCCTTGAGAACTTCTGAAGTGCCCAAATGCTCTGAAGTTCCAGAAAAAAAAAAAAAAAAAAAAGAAAGACAAATTATAAATCACTCCCTGCTGAAAAGAGGCTTTCTAAATGAGTTCTATAGCATTATTCTTAAAATCATACCTTTAAAGGGCCTCAAAAGAATCCCAGGCCACTATCTTCCCCAAAACAAGGTCAGCTATGCACTTTAGATATGTTAACCTCTTAGCCAGTTCCTGCAAGGATAATTACTTGCTGATGACCAAGTCAGAAAGTATTTCTCCCTGGACAAAGCAGTAGATTATTCATTTCATGCCCTGTTGTTGCTTATTTTTAGTAGTTCTCATGTTTCATTTTCGGAGCTGACAGGAATTGATTTGAGGTGAACTGGAATATTCCTGCATGCAAAGGGGTTCAGTTTCATGTCTGGCAGGAAGCAATATAAACTGGAAAAGGAAATCTACTTGCAAATGGAGGGAAATACAACCTTTGCTACTTCTTCCACTATTTTCTTCAATACTGACTATCAAGGACACCTCCATCTTTCTGCTAGGACTGATGCACAAATCTGCCCTGTGATTTGTCCCTTTGCTAACATCCATTTACTCAGGGCACTCTTGTTCCCCTCCTGGGGTCTTCTCAGGGCTAATACCAATACAAACCTGGCTCTGAGGATCATCACCATTATTAACACCAAAGAAAAAAAGCAAGAGAAGATGTATTACTGAACAAGATGGGGAGAAGTGCATGTCCTTGCACTGTCATGGAGAAAATCATTGTAATGTTCTCGCTCCTACTTGCCATTCTCCTGATGAATTCATCCACCCTGACACAAATAATCTACAAGCAGCAAACAAACCCTTTCTAGTTGTCTGTCACTTTACAGGAAATAAACAATGCCACAATTACTCACTAATATCTCATAGAAGGCAGCTAATTGCTTCTGCTGAAGCTCCAGGCTTCCTTATCAAACCTGCCAGGCTGAAGTAGCTGAAAGTCTATAAAATAGTAAATAATTAACTTTGAAGATTTCTTTCTTGCATCTCCTGGTGCCTCTTTTGCCTGCAACAGTGAATGGCAGAGCAACAGTTCACAGGATTTCTGTGGAGAACTCGTTTGTTCTTTGTGCCACCTTGATGTGTGCTTTAAATCAATTGAACACTTCCAAAGAAATGAAGCATGTAAAAAATAATCAAGAGAGCAGGGTCTGGACATGCTGGGGACATTCCTCCACCCAGCTCCTGCCAGGGCAGGAGTGAGGGCTGCCAGGGAGAGGGGGCAGTACCAGCCCCACAACCCCACTTCTCTGGGTAGGTTTGTTTGTAACACATCTGCATCCTTATTCTTCTTGGCAGGAAGATGCCAAGGGCTGACATTTGGGCCAGAGCTCCTGTCTGTAGCAATGACTTCTCTCTGATCCATTGCAGTTGAGTCCCATGAGGAAACACAAGATGCTCTCCTTCCTGAGAAATATCCGCCTTCTCCTCCTCTCTGTGGTTTAATTAAAGCATTTTAGCAATTTCTGCTCAGCAGTTTCACCCTGCAGGAACTCTGTCAGCTCCAAGATTTTGCCTTGGGAGTGCAGCCATTTTGGGTGTTTGCATGGTATCAGGGCCTACCCCTCATTTACTTTTACCAGCTCAAACATGCTTTAACCCACAAAAACTCCTTAATGAAGCTGCACATTCTTAGCAAACCCAGCTCCTTCAAGACTATACTGGTACTTTATCATTCCAACCATCTTGTTTTCTGATAGGGCCCCAGTGCCTGCCTGCAAGCATGTTTGTTTACACAAGGGATGCTGGTGCTCTGCAGATTTCTTAGTCCTGACTCAAAAGAGCCACTGCAAAGGTACAGCAGTGGAAGGTAGATGGGGTTTGTACCTGACAAACAGTTCATGTGCTTACGTTCACATATGCAGCCATAGGCACTGCAGCCTTTCCCACCCTGCCAGCATGTGGGGGTCAGTAGTGATGGGATCATCACAGAGAATAATGCTAAAATGTGCCTCATGAGTGACCTTCATCAGTGATTGACACATGGTCCACAGCTGGTCCCCAGCAGCACAGACACAGGACAGCAAGTCTCCACATAAGTTCCTACTCCTTTTGGAAAGGTCTCCCTTCCCTCCCAGAAGCTGATCTGTAGCTGGGGCCTCTGGCAGGAAACCAACAGCACAGGGTCACAGGGTAACACTAATGTATTTGGATATTGATACCACACCTGCAATGGCCATCCTGCTTCCTCATACCTCTGTTTGCAACCAAACTACTCAAAATTTGGAGCAGGAGACACTCTCCTGCTGTGCAGCAGCAGAGAATCCATGAACACCAAGGAGATCTGAATTCCCTGGGGCAGGAGAAAAGCCAAAGCAGCTGCAATGCCTGTCCCTCTAAGGTTTCACTCACACTCCACAGTTCCATGTATATAAATTAAAATTAACTTATTAAAGTGAATTAAACTTGTCTGAAACCATTCTCTGGCAGAGAATGGCCCACACCCTTATTATTGAAGTCTCAGCCTCTAAAGCAGGCTACCCAATGGAAAGGGCACCTGGCATATGCTAATTCCCAAATCTTAGCTCAGCCTCATCTGGGTGACCATCTTTGCCTCAGGCCAAAAGTAGGCTAGGAACCACTGTACTGGTATAGATGGTTTAGCTCCATGCCACACAAAAAGCTCCCTGATGGTCTTAGTTTGACACAAGACATTTTTCTCAACCAAATTTACCTCCCTACTGGACTGTGACACCTTACAGAGATGACGTTTGATCCTGAATTCAGTGACACTCTTAACTGTTCTTAATGAAGAGAAGGCATTTTTATGGATGTATGTTCTTAGCGGATTTCTCAGGTCAACGCTGATCTTAAAAAATCCAGTTAAATCAATCAGTATGACCAAACTTTCCTTCCCCTAAGATACTGCTTTACATATATAAAACAGCCCACCTGGTGCTCTCCACATTTGGGACAGAAGAAGCTTGCAACTGACCAATAAAGCATGTTATAAACTTACACCTTTTTGGGTTCTCCAGAAACCAGTCCCTTGGAGTGCAGACCTGCCACAATAGATGTGAGAATAGCCTGTGGTGCCCTGTGTTCCCCTGGGCTCTGCTCCATCCCATAGGCAGCTCCCTGCACATGTGACTGCTTGCAGAAGAGGGAGTATCACAGAAAGCTGTTACCCATTGGTAAAGACTGCTTTTAATTGAGGCATGAGAAATCATTTCAAGTTACAAGTGCTGATCAGTGGATCTTCTAGCAAAATCCTCTAAATGAGCTATTTCTACTTTGTTTCAAATGGTAGTACAGACTTTCAAAGCACTGAATGCTGAGAAACTAAAATACTTAAATGTAGCTATGGGTTGCATTATTAAATATATTGATATTTAATCAGTTATTATAAATCTCACAAGAAGTCCTTTAAAAACCTAAAAATAAAAAAAATAGTCAAAGAATGTAAGAAGGGCTGTCTTCACTGTTTTGTGTACAGCACACTTTAATACTAAGAAGATGCTGCTAGATCAGTATTAAGCATGCTTTCTGTGTACTAGTGATTACACAGGTATAAAGATGAAGGGAATTAATGACACCACAAGTTCTCCCTTTTCTCCACAGAGAAACAGCACAAGTTCTCCCTTTTTTCCACAGAGCTTTCTGTCCCCTGTGCTAATTGGGCTTTGCAAAGGGCTGAGACACTTTGCTGGAAAGCTTCTGAGGGAATTCATTTTAATAAACAAGTTTAATTTTTAATAAGGATGGTAAGAAGTTTGGTAAATGTTGTGGGCAGGCAAAGTGATGGCATGAAATCTGAGAAAAAAATATACATGTATATATACGTCAAATACCCTCTGGTAATACAGAGGGAGGAGAGGAATGATTTTCAGTAGTATTTGGGCAAAACCCCCAATTATTAAGAAAAGCACCAAATGACTAACACTGACTCACTCTCTTGGCATGATGTTGGTAGACTTCCTACTGTTATTTGTAGTTGTGTTCTGGTCTGGTTATGACATGTTGTCAGTAGAGTGGTTTGAAAAGTGCTAGCCTGGGGTCCAATAGTTCTTTTGTGCCATTCAGTATCCTAAAAAATACACATTATTTTTTAAATTTCTTCACATACCTCAAAATTCAGCCACCTGTTTTCTTCCTGCAGTCCCCATCATCACCACAGTCCCTACAATTTGGCTTACTAGCACTAGTGGAGTTCAGTTTGTAGGTTTCTTTCCCTGTTAGCTGCTAGGTCCTGTCTCTTCCTGGCTGCTTGCTCCAGGAAGGGCCTGTTCCTTCTCCTGGCTGGTAACAGGAACCCTTGTGAAACACAGAGTTTATTTTGTTTCATCTTGCAAATTCACAACGAAAGAAGCAAGTTTCGGCACACTTTGTTTGGCTTGCATTTCTAAAAGTGGTCAAGTACTTTAGAATCTATTTTTGTGACTATATTTTTAAAGGAATTAGGTGCTTACAGAATTTTTAGGATCTATTTTTTGTGACTAAATTTTTTTAAGGAATTGGGTGCTTACACAGTTTTTAGGATCTGTGGCACTCATCCAAAATAAAAGAGCAGCTGTTTTGGCATTGGGACACCCAATGTGCTTAGGAAGACTTATTAAAGAGCAATGGTGTGTTTTGCTTCATCTTAAAGAGCATAGTAAGGTATTTGTATAAGAATTAATTATTGATTAAAACAGAGATAAATATAGGAAATTTTATGTTAAAGTAAAATATTATACAGAGAACTTTACCCAAACAGAATATAGAGAAAGAGCACCAGAGCTGCACCTGGACTTAGGGGAACCGGATGCTCTGACCTGCATGGTACCTGGCCAAAGCATCTCTCAGTGGCCCACGTGCCTCGGCTTCCTTCCCTGGGCAGCCAGCAGAGATGGAGGGGAACATTTAGAGTATAGGCCTCTAATTTACTGAGGGAAATACTTGAACCAGAAGATGAAAAGTGCTTAGGAGCTCCAGCATGTATCTTGGTATGACAGGTGAATAAACCCAGTGAAATTGAAAGCATGCCAATTACAAATGGCAGATTTGTAAGAGCAGAGGAAGGTGACACCTTAAGCCAATCTACAAAATCCCTGTCAATAGGTATTGTGGAGAGTTAGGTTCCAAAGCATCACTGGACATTTAAGAGGGTAAGGAGGATGTTTGACATTTTTTTGACTGGACTGAAAAACTGCTAGAGGTATAAACCACAATGCTTCAGAGCCCCGTCCCTCAAATGCTCAGAGGTAGAATTCAAGAATATTTTATACTTGTCCTCTAAGGAGCTTCTTAAACTTTCTGCTGAAGCAGCTGGCACTGGCTGCCCTAAAAAAAAAAATACAGCAATCCATGCATTGGGTTGGATTTTACTCTCCATTTGAAATTACATGAACTGCTGTGAATTGACTGACCAAATCCTGATCCAATATTTAAGTTAAACAGTATTCTAGATAAAAAGGCAGGAAGAAAGGCAGCCTGTTTTCTGTAAGAGTGCTGCACTACAGCATCAGGGGATATCATCCTGCTTGATACAGATATGAGATACAGAAGTGGAAACCTTGTGTTTTTATCTGCACAAAGCTGATCTAGCCCAATCCATCTTTGAATGACAAAAGGCCTATTTGCTCTGCTACAGTAAGAGCAAACAGGATTCATGGATTAACTGTTTAATTAAGCATCATGGCTTTAAATAACTACTTTTCTGTGTTTGGGAATCAGTTTCAAGGTCATTTAGCAACTGGCAAAGTCACAGAAGAGAAGGAGCTCAGTCCAAAAGCAGGGAAGGCAGTATCTTTCTCTTGTCAGTAGATTAACAAAGAAAATGTTGATAGAAGGCAATGACATACTGTCCTGAAAATGCAGATGAGTCTACATCATATTTGGCTGTGGAAAGTGCAGTGGTGTTATCAGGACCACTTGGCACCACCATTTTAGAAATTTAGGTGAATTAAGGCCATGTAGCCACAGAGAGGAAAGGCCAGGGCAAAATGTATTGAAATAAAGTATGTCTAGTAGATTGTGGGTAATTTCAGCTGAGTCACTTGGACAATAATGGAGTAAATCCCAGCATTGTGAAGAGAAATCCCACCTACATATTTTGGAACTATTCCAGTTTGCTTAGCACTTTCCACAAGGCATTTAGCAGGGATGCCCTTGCAACATTTTGCTACATGAATCTTCTGCTTGTGCATTTCAGTCAGTTCCCAGAATATAAATCTTAAATCTCAGATGTTACATTCATGCTACAATTTGTTTCCTTGGGGTTTTCATGCAAGATTTAATAATTACAGTGATATTTAACACTGTAAAAATTTGTGAGTCTTTGGGAGAAATTCAGGTCTTTCCAACTTGTCACATAGAATTGTATTACTTCTATGGTTAAGAAATTTACTTCCTCTAACTTCTAGTTCTACTGCCCGGAGGGTAAAATACTAGGGTTAATTTAAAACTTTTTCTTTACTGCATGCTAACTTGTACCATTTGAGAAGGTCTAGCATGTGTTGCTGGTTGATGAGTCCTGCCATAATTTAGCTCCCTATTGTAAGTCTGACCTTATTAATCAGTATGTCTTGTTTACATTCTGTTGGAGAACAGTTCTCATGTGAAGTCTTTATAACTCAATTGTCTGTCAGATGAGAATCATTTGATCCTCATCTTGGAAAAAGAACCTCCACATAAATTAGATCTACTTGGATACTAATGAAATTATAATAAATGTTGGCATGCAGCTTCTCTTATTTTCTTTGTAACGATAAATGTCATAGAAAAATAAGTTTTTACATAATTGCTTGTACTCAGAGTTGACTGGAGTACAAGAGAAAGAGCCAAACTCTTTTCTTTTTTTTTTAGCAAGCAGTTAGAAATCCAAACCTTTTTTACAAAACTTGAGGTAGTTCTATCTCACTTAATCTTGCAGTACGTGACATGTTTTCTATCTTCTTTCCTGTCCAGGATGACAAGAACGTTTCAGCTGTTAAGTAGATTTAGTATTTCCATCTTTGTTGAATTTAAACTCTCCTCAAATCCCATTACTGAATGTAGTGTTGTGTCAGTGCTGTTCAATAAAAGAGGTCACAGTACTGAGCAGTTTTGGTGGAGCTTAGACAGCAAATTATTACCTACATCTGATCCTTCCCTGTGCCTCCTCAGCTGCTCTGAAGCACAGGGACACGACATTTTATGATGTTTTATTTCCCAGGATCATGATTTGATGGAGTTGAAGCTGGAGCAGAGCCTTCTAGAACATACCTACAGGCTTAAAGTAAGGACCTTATTCAGCACAGTGCACCCTTACCACCCCAGTGATGGGAAAGGCATCACCTGCATGCAATTATCTGCTGTAAATCTGATCAGTGCTGGGCTTTAAAGGACACCACCATCCCACCCCATGAGTGTTCTGGTCTTCAGTGCTGTTTGTAGGAACCTGCTTTAATCCAGCCACAAGTATTGTGCCTAATGGCATGGAAACCAGCAAGGAGGGACAGAGAACAAGACAGAGGTCTGTAGGCTGGTATTGCCACCAGAGTTACCACATCATCAAACTGAAAAATAATTTCTGCTTCCCCTGAAGCATCCAAGGCGTGAGACACTCTGTGATCCCCCCTCCACAAACAGCATGCACATCTTGCTAATGGTAGTTTCCCTGTATCCCAAGCTCTGGGGCTGGAGTATTTAATATTTCAGTGTGGGAATGCTTCTGGGGCAAGTTCAGCTTTCCTTTTGCTCCATCTGGTGATATTTTAGATTGAAAAGGTTTGGAAAGGATTTTCCTTCTAACCATATTGAACAGTTCGGGTGAGGGAGGGGTGGAGAAAGTAAGAAACAACCAGCAATTTTTCTCATAGGATTTCTTACTTTCATCCTACTTTAAAGTCTCCCTAATAAATAATTCTTGAATCCAACCATGCCAGGGTGTTTCAAAAGGACAAGCTGATTTTTTTCTTATGCAATAGCAATTGAACACCCTTTTTTGAATACACTTAATCAATGCATGCTGATATCTTACTGTATGCATCAATCAAATATTCCCCAAGGTATATATGTCAGAGCCAGGAAAGAAGAATGTGCCTTTGCAGTCACACAGCCAGTGAATCCCTCTGGGTTTGTGCCTCACTCTGAAGCACATGTTGAAAGTATTACTGGAAGACAGATGATCCTGGGAAGTCAAGAAGCATCCTAAGGGTACATGGCAACAGACACTTTTTTTATACCAACTTAAGAGTTTGAATGAATCCAGGCTGAAAAGTTCAAATGTTTGCTAGATTGGAGTAATCTAGCAGGTGAACAAGGACAGGACGCTTCCATTCTGCAGTTAACCCTGTCCTGGAGGAAAGAGGTTAATATACCACCTGGCTTCCTTGGACTTGACTGATCCCAAAAGACCTCTTTCACCTTCATTGGTGAGGGGCAAGCAAGTGAAGACATAAACTTGCACATCTGGCTGCACAGCGGGATGCTTTAATTATTCCGCTTCACCACCCTCTTCTATGCAGAGGAGTATGTTCACAATGCCAGCACAGGGACTCACAAACCCCATGTGTCACTGGATTTGTTTAGGAGATTGAAAAGCTGACAGCAAATAAACCAGATACTCCAGACGTTCAATAATTTCCTGTCCCACATGAAAAGTCAGCTTTCAGGTGTTGACTCCAGACTGCTTCTCCTACATGATGCTTGCCAACTGGGCTTCTTGATAGCAGGTACCTGTTGAGATGGCACTTTTTTTTTCCCTGTCCATTGCCATATGCAGTGTACTTCCATGAATGCCAGTCATTTCAAACCAGGTTTAAAACTGGTTTGTGCTGCCAGAATCAAGCAAAACTTGCTTATAGGAGTTTCAGAAGATTTGGCCCAAGTATCTGGGCCACTCCCTGCAATGATCATCTTCAAAAGCAAATTACTTTTAATAAAAAAAAAGGCTGGGATATAATATCTATAGAGTAAGTAGACCTTGGTATCAGTGCTATTTATAAGGCTGATGTCTTAGAAGGGAAAAAGCTGCTCACAAAACTATTCTGTCAGAAACATTAATGTCTTTTCTTTTTCCCAGAAGGGTGACTTGCAGTGCAAACCTGTATAGTTCAGGAGACTCAGATACTTGGGGTCTCACTCGTGATAGCAGCTCAAGCTCCAGATAAGCTCATGGGAATTACCAGGCTGTGAGTTCTGCTACGCTCTGCTTCCTTTTTCTAATCATTTCTCCAATCTTAAAATTACGGGTCAGTTGACTGCTGCCAGACTCATCTTGTGTTATTTCTGAAAGCTTTTATTTGTTAACAAACCACCAGTGAATAGCAACCGCTGCCTGCTTTAATAGGCCTCAATGTATTTCATTCCTGATAAGATAGGATGATTGTAAACTTCTGCAACTCTCAGAACTGAGAGAACAACTAACCTTTATTTACTTCATAGATCCTGACAATTACTGATGCAGTTACGCTGGAAAGTTCGTCAGAGGCCTTAATTAGGCTTGCTTACAGTTGTGCATCCTCATCCCCATGAGAGCAATCTGCCCACAACTCTGTCACCCCGGGCTCTGTGGACTGATGAGCTTTCACAAGCAAATTAATTCCTGAGCAAGAAAGCTCCAGGTGAAGGTGTTTCTGGGAAAGCTGCACTAGGGACATTCTTCTCCACTGCAGAGCTGAGTCACTTGCCTCAACACGTCAGTGGAGGAGTTGTCTGGCTGGAGCTTCCCTCTCATCGATGGCATCGAAGGATAATTCTCCACGAACCTCAGGTGTGAAACTTCTCTACAGCTCTGCATGGTTCTCTGTATTTCTACAACCCTTCTCTTGTAGCCAATACCTCTCTGTTCAGAACTCCTAAACCTACCATAACAAAGCACAGAGAGAAGTGGAATATGGTGACCTGATTTGCACAGCAGCTTCAGCTAAATGACAAGTTTCATGTCCTGTCCTGGAGTAAGTTGCTGCCACTCCTGCCCAGGACAATGATCTGCAGGAGCAGCACTTTCAGCTGTGTAAGAAACAATCCCAGTGCAATGAAAGCCTGTGTGAAAATGGAACAAATGCTACTATGAGCAAGGATAAAAATACAAGCCACAGGGAGAGCAGGCAAGTAACAACAGAGAGGGGGGACTGACACACTGACAGGTAAGAGGGCAAATTATCTGAATCACAACTGAGCCAAAAATCTCCCTTTGGCAGCCTCCCTCAAGGAGCTATCTATATTGCTGGTGTATTTATATACCAGCAATCCCCATAGCAGTTTACCCAAAGGCCTAATCTTGAAAATATTGCCTTAAGAGTTCTCTCTGCATAGGATAAGAAAAAATATAAAGCACATTTACATCCAAAAGCTTATGAGCTTCAGAGCTGTCCCCCAAATCCTTGTAGAATACAAGCTCCTTTCTTGGTCTTACTCCAGCTGCTAAACCAGAATAACTCATGGGTGGAGAGGACTGGAAAAATAAAAGCAGACCACTTAATGGGCATTGCACTCAAATCAGCTCTGTTCTACACATTCCTTGTGTTGTGATAGCAGACTGTATAACAGCTGAAAAGATATGTACAAATGGACAATATTCTACAACCAGTCATACAATCATACCAAAGCCCATGTCTCCTTCTACTGCTGTTTTCATGACCTCAAAGCCTGTCAGACTGTGGAAAGCACAAGACATCACACATGCCTTTGATCAGTTCCCAGCTGATGAAGACAGGGCAGTGAGCCTGACAGCTTCACTGAGACTAAATTGAAAAGCAGTGAAGTTCCTTTATGCAGGAAGATGGTTGGACACAGCAAAAATCGCTGCTCAAGCACACCATGTAGAGCATAAATTTGCAATAGAAAGAGGAGCTTGAAGACAACTGGTTGAGATACATGAGCCTGTGTGAAAGAATCAGCAGGCCAGTAGACAGAGTAAGCAACTCTAATTTTGATCATGAAGGAAGCAGGGGCTCTTTGAAACATCACCTTAGCTAGAAATAAAAGGCTGGGTATGACCACTAAGAAAAGTACTAATTTTGGTGTGCTACATTCATAGATACTGCACTAAAGATATATGAATTTATCAAAGGGTATATTCTCCTCCTCAAAGAACCTGGGTAACTGTTCAGGCCAGGAGAAAGCACTGTGGGACTGCAAGACACGTACACTGAAACACTGCAAATGCTAGAACAGAAAAACAGCCCTTCCCTGATGCATTATCAGACCTAAAAGTGATATCACAAACTCCTCTACAGGTACTAAATGGCCTGTAAAATCAAGATAAGGTATTTTCCTAAAGTACAAACTGCAGTTGAAAGGGTAATTACTGGCTTAATGAAGAAGTTAGTGAAGAAGATTCTACAGATTATACTGTTTGGGAAGTAAGAATAAAATCATACTTCACCTCCTGATCTTAACATTTATGATCAAAGTAGGCATCTTGTCAGAACAAATATTTTGTTTACTCCTTCAGTTTTTCTTAGAGAAAATATGCATAAAACCCAGTTGATCTACACTGTGCCTAAGGGGCTGTTGTGCAAAAGACATGAACAGGAAGAGATGCATCCTCTCCCAGGCATGGCATGGGGGAAGAGAGCTTAAAAGCAGAGGAGTTACTGATACAGTTATTGGGAGTATAAGCCTAATTTGACAATTCAATTTAAAAAGATAAGGTAATTTAGTTAATACTTCATACTTCATACAGAGTTATTAACAAAGGTTTGGGTGGGAGATTTGGGGTGTTTTTTTTTGTTTTGTTTAGGGTTGGGGTCTTTTTTTGGGGGGGGGGGTTGGTTTTGGGATTTTTTCTGTTTTGCTTTTTTGGGTGGTTTTTTGGGGTTTTTTTGGGGGGGTTTGGTTGGGTTTTTGTTTGTTTGTTTGTTTTGTTTGATTTTATTTGTTTTTTGGTTTTTTTGCTTATCCTTTATTCATTACCTTGCTTGTATCTGCTTGTGAATGGCTTTCTGTTGGGCTACCTGCCCTAGAGTCCAATAATCTCATTACCTTGCCAGTGTTGCACCCATATGGATCAGGACATAGCTTCAGTCATGATTTAAAACAGAAGCAATACTGAAGGCAATGCCCACACCTATTTCATCCATTCCCGGCCACAATTACTTGTTTCCTTCCATCTGCAATAGTCTGCAGACACTATACAACCACAGATCCAGCTGTAAAGTAACACAACCCTGCAAATAAAGAGAGTCCTTCTCAACCAGAACAGAGGAAGAAGCACACGAGTCAGTACAGAAGCTCCAGAGTCAGTACAACACTAGTCATGTGTGCCTGTATGGTGGGGAAATGATGGGCAGGAAATGTAGAGATATTAGATGCTGCAGACAGATTGTGCATATAAAAAGCAATATCCAGGAGAGGAAACAGTGCATGGAAGAAATCAGCTTTCCAGAGACTATGTAGCAGCCACGGTAAGTGTAGAATAAACAGGAGACATTCCTTTGAACAGCTGGTTAATTTCTAACATTTCATACAATCAATTAACATCCTCCACATTCTCTGCCTCAAGAAAAGCTCAAGAAGTTTTTTTATTTCATCTTTTCTCTAAGCACTAGAAAAGAAATTATCAATTTGCAGTGCCAAAAGGCAGGTTTTTTATCGTTAATGTAGAAGAGATTACTTGCATGGTTGGGTGAGAGACTGTCTTACACATTACAGCTCTGCTCCTACAACACTTGGAGGTAGTCCTGGACCTCTGTATGTGTATGGCTTATATATATTGCCTGACTGAGCTCTAGGAGCTCTGATTTGCTCATTAATCTTTAATGAATAGTCCAACTTGCCAGAGTACTTAGCAGGCCAAATTCCATCTTGTTTTTTATTTCATTATCGTGTAAAAATTCTTGGAGTAACCAGAGGGCATCATTACAGAGTGCTGTTTAAGTTCCCTATAAATGATGCTCTAAGAATGTAGGTTTTGGGAAAAGTGCCTGCTTAATTGTCATGGGAGTCCTTAGAGAGACTGTGGCATTCACAGGACAAGGGAGTATTTCTGTTTGCCCTTTTCCTTAGGCTCAGCACACAACCACACATACTCTGCATTGCTGCAAATACTTCAAAGAAAAATTCCATTGAAAATAGTTTAGCTTAATTACAAACAGATCCAGATCAGAGAATTAGCAATGGAGCAATTAAAAATGTGTATTTCATTTTCAGCCATCTCTTCCTTTCCCCATCTTCCTCATACATCTTCTTTTAGCTGATAAACCTAAGAGATTATGACAACCTAAAAGAAATCGAAATCTTACATACCTTATTTCACTTAAGTTTAGAGATTTTATTTCCATTCAACACTTTTTTTTTTCTTCTCAATTGTGGCTTTGCCTCACAATGTGTTTCATCAGCAAAGAAAAATCATTTACCTTCCTTTACCCAAAGGGACTTAAAAATGAGGAGTCTTCTATCAGTAGCATACAGCCTCCCAGCTCTCCTTGCCAGCAGGGAGTCTGTGCAGCTAATTCCCACACCTCTTCATGAGCTGTTGCTGCCAGACCTGCAGCTATGTTAAGAATAAAGCAGTTCCTTTCCAAATACATGTTTTCAAGGACTTGTATATTTTTGTACAGTATCAGACTTTGCATTATGACATCCTTTCCACTGATTATTGATAGATTCATTTGAACTCTATTCATGCTTATCTGGAAATATAATCTCGCACGCAAGGACAGAATGTGGCAATAGTCAGAGCTCAGAGTTGGCTCCTGGACACATCTAGGAAAGTGGAATTAAACAACTCATTTTTTAAAAGGCAGGAGTTAACTGCTGCAATACTGAATAAGGCAGCAGCTCTGCTACACACTCTCTTACCTGCCCCTGCCTTCTTCCTGTAAATGCAAGATGCTACTTTTCAGTTATGTCATAAATTGTGTAGTACTAAACTTTTACATTCACAGCATCCTTGTTGCACTGATGAATTTGGTCCATTGAGAGCACTGACCATTTGTCTCCTACATCACTATGTATTTTAGGGGAAAGCATATATACACACTTCCTGTGAAACAGCAGAATAGGATGTGAAGCAGCAATTTGAAATCAGTCTTTTACAAAGTGTTGCTCTTGTACATCACCGATGTCAGTTCTTGTACATGCCCAGTGCACACATTTGAATCCACAGACTTATCAGGCCTATGCTAATACGAGCATTTCTTAATTTTACCAAAACATTACAGTATAGCTGACAGTCTTCTGCAAATTGTTACTCCATTATTCATTAAGCAGTAATTCAAATGCTCAGAAAAACAATGAAGATGACTTACTCCCAAGATGCTGGATTTGTTTGAGCATTTTTTTTCTCCTTTCTCATATTTTGCATCATTTCACTGGGCAATTTACGACTAAATCTGTGAATAATCTTTCCCCAGCAGCTACATCAGACCTAGCACTGTAAAATTTTTAAACACTGACGTAAAGCTGTGCAGCCACAAGGAGCCTTTTGTTGATATTTTAAGGTATTTAGGGTTAACAGAAGACAACAATGACCACACACTTCGCTCAAATTATTAATGACACAACATTCTGTTCTCAGGAATGGCTGATTTTGCTTGGGAGATTTGTCTCTGAATTCATTTACATTAGCTATTTTGCTATGCAAACCACACAAGTGAAGGCCTGTGCCTTTTGAAGAGCTTCACACAGTTACTTCACAAAATACCCAGAAAAACTACTTAGAGAAACTTTTTCTCTCTTAATCTCTGTCTGAAGACTTTCCCCATCCTCTTCATGGAGACAAAATATAAGCACAAAGACTTCAGAGGCAAAGGAAGGGTACTTCCCCACCACTCCCCCAGTAGCACTCCACAGATTCTGAAATGTCAGTTTGGATTAATTTTCACACAGCATCAGGTATGGTCGTGAGATGGTCCTTCTGGGGCAAATAATTGTTAAAAATAGGAGACAGGAGACAAGATGGTCAGTGCTCTCAATGGACCAAGTTCATCAGTGCAACAAGGTTGCAGTGAATGCAAAAGTTTAGTATGAGCTCAGTGGAGGACTGGAAAAATCTTGGGAATTAAATCTATCAAGGTTTGCTAAATGCACAAACTCCACATTCAGCTCAGGACATGAAAACTGTTGGAAGCTGGGACAGCAGTCAAGAAGGAAGCATTTATACCTGCTATCTTAGGCTTTTATCAAGGCACCACCTTACAGAGTCTGCTGCAGACAGGATCAGTATCAGATAGATGGGCCTCAGCCAGGCCCAGCACAATCATTCTCCTTTTATATCCTAGCTGCTGCTCTGTGAAATGGTCATAATCCTCAAGAGCTTTCATGCATAGAGAAATCTGATAGAAACTACTATTTTGCAATAAATGTTGTCACAGGATGACAGGTACCCCACTCTAAAAGTGCTCTGGGTCAATAAGACTGAAATAAGCAACGTCTTTAATCTCCAAAGAGCCAGAAAAGTGCTGGCAAGGCACATGTTATGCTTAGTTGTGTTTGCATCCTGGAGGTACCAGTAAGTTTGAGACTTTGCATCAGGCCAGAAAAGTGATGATATTTGTGTCCTTTGAATGACTTTGAGCTCTACATATCAAAAAATGGTGAAACTTATTTTTTTTGGCATTAAGTCACCAAAGACCCATGTTTTCAGATCTGACATAGCTTTTTAGTTGACTCTGGAAATTGATGTATCTCATTTACTCTGGAGTTTGGACTTCTGTTTACAGTCTGGTATCTAGAGAAATTAAGTATTTTCAGACAATTGCAGTGAGCAATCTGAAAAAGTATGTGACTAGCTCCTCAACTGACTTCCAAGGAGATGCAGCACATTTTCCTGATACTATTACAGCCCAAAGAGCTGAGGGATTACAAACATACAGCACAATCTACCAACAAACAAAAAAATCTAAACTTGCATCATATTATTAACAGTCAGTGAAGTCTGAAAGTCAACTTAAAATCTGGCACATCAAAGAAATTTAGTTCTTAGCAGACATTGTTACTCTTGTGTGAATCTAAAGATTTTTGTCTTTTGGAAGATAGAAGTCTAAGTCTCTTTTTTCCTGTTCAAAGCTTCATTTTTAATGGCCACACTATGAATCTAGAGTGAAGTTTGCAGACCCATCAACAAGTAACTCCTACACATCAGAACCATGCTGGATCAGGATTAGGTGCCAAAGCACGCACCAGTTACCCCCCAAGCTAAACTAAAACCAAGGCTGAAGCTTGGCTCAGCCTCTGCTCCCAGGAAGCTGCTCACCTGACACTGCTCCCAGAAAAACGGCACAAGAGGGCGCCTAATGCCTCCAACATCTCGAGTCCGACTTCCACAGACTGTCATTTCCGCAATAATGTCATATTTCCAACAGCATCACAAAAGCCCTGAGCAACACTGTAGCTACATATGGTTTAGGTTCAGTTTTGCTACCCTCCTGAAAGCATTTAAGAATATTTTCATCGTCTATTAAATAAAGACTGGATTCTCTATTAACACTTTCAAAGGCTGTATTACTTTTTTTTGGGTGCGGGGGAGGGTGTGAGAGCAGTGGAAATCCTGCCACTGGTGAGATTTTAATGTTAGGAAGCAAAAGGAACATCTCCAGACAACAAGACAAAAACCAAAGAGGCAAAATAATTTTATGTCAAATTTATTTTGGCAACCACCCCAACATGGACTTTGGCAGATTGCTTGTTGGTTATAACAGAAGCCACTTCCTCTGCAGCAACAGGCATATCAACACCATTGTCTGCTTCCTGGGGATGGGCTTAGGGTGTTTCAAGCTGCACAATGTTCTAATGTGGAGCTGAGGGACTGAAAAACAGAGCCACAAACCCCCACCAGTGCCCCCGTGGGGAATTCTCCCATGCATACCTTGTTAGGAAACGAACTGGGGTATTTCTTCTCCCTGTCCTGGCTCCAAGCACTCTGACAGCTCCATTCAGCAGTGGGGAGGAAGGCTCTGCCCAGGGCTTCTCCACAGCTGCAGATGACTCATGCTGGAAGAGCCCCTTTGAGCCAGATTTAACTTTTCCCAAGTTCATTTTAACACACTGATTTCCACCACTTTAAAGCTCCCTGCATAACTGCAGCTTGCACAGCACAACCTGGCCTGTGAACAGGTACAGACCTCACCAAGCAGCAGGCCCAGGCTGCTCCCCAGCACTACAGGGCCACCTCTTGAAGCCACATTCCTCCCTCTCCCACAGCAACATCCCCAAGGACAAACTGCTTGATCCATGCTGCCTTCTTGGGACAAGCAGGAGAACCAGAGAAACAAACCCTGCTGCTCTTCTGGTCTATGAAAGAGCACTGGGCAAACAGGACTTTCTCAGTGCTTTCCTCCCATGAGCAGGGCTGCCTGGCCAGAGGAGCAGGGATGTGTTTGAAGCTCTCATTCCTGCTTTTCACTGCATTGTTTGCTTAGGGAAAGCATATTCCCTGCCTTCTCTTCTACAGCTCCATACAGGCTCTGGAGGCACACACAGAGCTACGCAGGCTCCAGTGCTCACCCATATTAGGTGAACACAGATGTTCCTGTAAGTGGCTTCCTACCAAAGATGACATGACACTTCTGTTGCCTCTTCCTCTTGCTCTGCCACCCAGTTCCATCCAGGGGAGGCTCAAAAAAAGGGATCTTCCATTTGGATTTCAGCCATCAGAGCAGGAGCAAGGTCTTCTTGTAGGGGCACGAGAAAGCTTTTCCTGCAGGAGTTGGGGCAGAGCCCACCACTGTGCTCCTCCCCAGTGGTGTGTGAGAGTGACATCATTATGCCAATAAACGAGACAGGAAGTGCAACCAAGCAGAAAAACCACGGAAAGCATCTGTGAAGTTCTGCCAAGAATGCTAACAATGGCGCTAACCAGAAAACAAGAGAAGGGTTTGGTTTGTCTAATTTCTTCCAGTTTTAGTAATCTCTAGTGTCACTTGTAACAGCAGATAGTAAAAAGCCAAGTCCTTGGAGAGACGTTGCTTAGGGCCTTTTTTTTTCCCAAGATGATGGTGACCTTCTACTGTCTTATCCCAGTCCACAAATTTCACAGTACTTTGGCACCAGTCTAAAGATCCAGATAAACTGGCTGGGATTTTTAAATCTCTCCCTTTTTTTTTTTCTTCCCCCATGTTATAGTTGGCAATAGTGCATTACCAATGTCTTGGTAAGCCATTCCTTTATCTGCCTTTCTACTATGTGGATTCCTTTATTTCCCAGAACACTGCAGCTGCCCAAGTCTGAGCTAATGCTTCTTTAGAGTCACGTATTTCATCTTGTAACATGAACACACAGGCCCATTTGAACCTGATGTGTTAAGCAGTTCTCCCTCCACCAGTCCCAGAAATCTCTAACCAGATACTAGAAGCTCACAGCCAGCCAAGTCTGTGTCCCCTACCTACCTTTTTGTCAAGCAGCTGATCAACAGTGGCAGTGCTCAGGAGACAGGTGGCACTTGGCAGCAGGGAAGCAAAGCCTTCAACAACCATGGCTTTCCAGATAGTTACAGATGTGGGCATAATTTACAGACAGGACTTCATGAAACCATAAAGCCAATCTGACTGCCAGCTGCTGCCAAATCAGGAGATTCCTCCTCCTGCTTCCCTTGCACTGCCACCTACCTGACTCTGTAGCAAGTCATTCACAGAGCTACACAGGCACCAATCAAGCACTGCAAGGAAAGTGAGGCTTCTCCTGCTGACCCAGCTCACTGCAACTTCACCTTCCTGGCAGCAGTGGTAAGCAGGTGGACTGCAAAGGGAGGGAAGATCACAAATACTCTGAGTTATGACAGAGTGTCTGTACAGTATAATACAAAATATTGCAGCCTTGGCAACGTAACATTCCCCTCAAAAGCTTGTTCCTAAATTGCCATTTTCTACAACATAAACAATCCCACACACAAATTAAATTAAATACAAGCAGGTGCTACTGTTATTGACATGACATTTCCAGCTCCCTGCAGTTATAGCTATATCATCTATATTTATTAGAAAAATAGTGATTAAATAAGTTGGTACTTCCCCTCATAATTCAGCATGTTTCCCTAAAACTGCAGGTATTAAAAATATTAATTAATCTCCTTGACCTTCAGAAAATTTTATTTAATAATCCTGTTTAACTCTCACACAGCTAAGATATGATGAAAATACCAATTGAGATGTAGCAAATGACAGATTTATTCAGACCCAGCTCTTGAATGGGCTCTGGTACAAAATACACCCATAAATCAGACTTTCCAAAAAAATCCCAACCTTAAATAGGATTAAGCAGTCTTCAAATAACCACTACTCTTATCAACAGTCTGCCATCAAATTAAGTCAGCATTTCCCTCATTTATACCCCACCTATAGATGAGGGCAGAGACTCTGACCCTCTAGAAACAAAAGCTGCGTACAGCTGTGACAATGACATTACTCCTGAGTGCAGCCACCTGTGGTGTGAGATACAGGCCCCAAATTTACCTCCCTTAATTTTGTAAGCATGCTCCCCATTAAAACCAAAAGGCTTTAAAAAGAAACCAAACAAGAGAAAGAATAGAGACTCCTGATTTAGAACCCATAGCAAGTAATTCTTTGCTTTGGTTACAATAGGAGGTACACGAATGAATGGATTTGCTGCCTTTGACAGCAGCAGGAACTGGGTTGTCCTGCCTGTTCCCAGGGCTGTTCTACTTCTTTGTACCAGGTGCAGAAAAAAACCAAAAAAACAAGAATTTCTGACATATACAATTCTTCAGATAACTGAAAATTCTCACTGCTGCTATTGGTTCAAAGCTTCACAGTTCCAAGAAGTTTAACAGTTTCTGTTCAGAGTCACCTCTAAAGAAAGGTAAAGTCAGTACAAATAAGGCTGTGCTGACCAAATGCAGAGGGCAGTCTTCCAATCTGGAGGGATCTCTTATCATATTCCTCACTAATACCCAGTAGCACATCAAGGACATCATAAACACAGGCCATGTCAAGAATACAGTCACCTAAGGGAATATATGAATTCCTGCTGTTTTAAGGACAGTATTTACAATTGCAGCTTTCCCCCTGCATAAAAGCAGCCGTGTTGTGGTACAGAGCAGCATCTGCAGGAAGCCAAGACAAAGCCACCAGCATCTGAAGCCTTGCTACTGGCAACAAGGAATCTTCCAGTATACAAAGGGACCCTACAGAAAAACCAGACAGGGACTTCCTACAAGGGCATGTAGTGATAGGACAAGGGGGAATGGCTTCAATCTGAAAGAGGGCAAGTTTACATTAGGTATCAGGAAGAAATACTTTCATGGGAGAGTGTTGAAACGCTAGAACAGGCTGTCCAGAGAAGCTGTGGATGTCCCATCTCTGAAAGTGTGCAAGGGCACACTGAGTAAGGGGGCCCTGAGTAATGTGGTCTAGGGGAAAGTGTCCCTGTCCATGGCAGGGGGTAGAATCAGGTATCTTTAAGATCCCTTTCAATCCAGACCATACTATGAGTCTGTGATAAGGGGAACACTACCGACTGAATCGTTCTTCTGGTGACTAGCAGCCACTGGAGTGATAGAAGGACAACATCAATTTGTGGCAAGTTCTTTCAAAATATGAAACATAGCTACAGTGAAACGAACACAAGTCTGAAGGCTTTGTGCCCTGATATCCCACACAGCATCATCCTGTGGAGCAACAATGACAGCCTGACTTATTTAGGCCAGCATGGATGGTCTGGAAATGCTCCCTGCTGAGACCAACACAATTTAGTCTCAACAAAGAACTCGTAAGTAATCAAACTGCAGACTGAGCCTGCCCAGGTTGTATACTTTCAACAGAACAGGCTGAACAGGACCATGCAATCACAGAAAGATAACATTATCCATCAAGGTATGGTGGATAATATGCTTCTATGAAAGCACAAAGTTTTTTATCTCCAAGCAGCTACTTACCCTTGAACACAACTCACAAAAGCATTGGACTGCTTCAGCAATACTGTGCAATTAATGACTGCTACAGCTGTACGTTCACTGCAGATTTCTGGCAGCTATAGCTGCATCATGAGACTGGCCATTTATTGTTACACAGAGACACTGAAGAGACACAGAAGGAAACTCTCACTTGGGTGTGTCCTTCCAAAAACACTGCAAAGGGGGACTTTATTGTGCCAGCCAGAAGAGACTATCCCCAAAACATGAGGATGGCCTGGGTGCTCTCCCACCCTAAGGGTCACCAAGAGAATTCACTCCAGTGCCAGGCTACAGCACACAGGAGCTCTGCATGAAAAAGCAGATCTCATCCCAAGGAAACTTCTATTTACTTGAATGCCTCCCCTATAATCCCATTTTATGGTCCACGTGTTTTGGGAATGCTGCACAGTCAGGAGACTGGCAGAGACTAAAGGGAAGTGATTCCTTTCAGAGGACTGTAGAAAAGCAGGGCACAACCTCAAACACTCTCATGGCAGCCTTCTGCTTAGCTACATCTGCATTATCATAACAATTATTTTAGTCTTAAATGGGTACCAAACTCTAGCAAAAAATACAAGCTGTTGCTTTTTTGAAGTAAGAAAAACATAATTCAAGTGGTTTAAAATTAACATTTGAACACTATTCCTATTTAAAAGTTAAAAATGAAAGCACCTCAGCTTTTTAAAATAACCTCCAAGATGACAATGTACATTCAAAAAAGGGAAGAATGAACAGGTTTTAGTGTTTTTGACTTGACAGCTCCCTTCATGGACAGGTCCATTAGCTTGCAGGTTGAAAAACACAACCCAGCAATAAGCATGGGTAGAGATTCAGAAACACTAACCACTTTCTGGTGGGGTATCAGATCTGGACACCTCACATTCTCTCTTTCTGCAGTGAAGACTGAGCAGAGGTGAATCAGTGTTATGGAGAACTTACTCTGCTTGAAGAAAACTTCATATCCTGTAACTCCCACTCCAGGATAGTAAATACAGGCATGGCTGCACACAAACAACTTTCAGGTTGAAAGTATGTCAATTACCAATTGATTTACTCACCTGATAAATACTCAGCTACTTTTACCAACACACACTCTTTGTTCTCTAGCCAGGGAGCCTAATGTTTTAATCCCAGTCCCCCAGCCTTCTGGTAAGAGCACAGTGCTCAGTACCTGGTGGGACCAAGCATTTGTTAAGCTGCTGTGGTTCCTTTGCATTAGTATTTTCCATACAATATTTTGAAATAAAAGGGAGGCACAAAATGCAGTGACTTATAACCCTGAAGAACAATGAGCATTTCTGTGAGCTGGTTTTCTACACAGGATGTAGGCTGGGCCTCCTCAAGTTTGTGTAATCTGTCTGGAAGTCCAAAAACCACATTCTGAAAACATGCTTTTCCCTTAACAAACAGCCAGTCACACACACACACAGAGTCCAACAGTAGTTTACATGTCTGTCATCCACCATTAAGGAAAATTTTCATTAATATTATTTTTTCAAGCATTTTTTCATCAAATTAGGCACACAGACTGTACCTAATTAAATTATATAGCCTTTTTTTAATCCAGCAAGAACTACATCTAAGGATGGAAGATTCACTTATTTAAAATTATGTCAGAATTTGCACTTCTGATAGTGCTTTAGGTGACAGTTCACATCCTAGGATCATTAGACCCAGAGACAAAAACTCAAAGGTACTGGAAACATTATCATGGAATGTGCTGGGAAGGATTATCCTGTGAAGTGGCTTTTCTAGATGCTCTAAGTCATTAGGTTTAACAACATCAGGCAGTCCTCTGAAGTTCCATATTTTAGATACCCAGCTATAGATCAACTCTTTTTCTTTTCTCCAAACAGCACCAGAGGACAGTCCACCAAATGGAACTGTCTGCTGAACAAGGACTGGACAATGTACAGCAGAGGTTAAAACACAAAAGAGAAATGGCTTCATGCAGAACTCTCCTCTAGCACTGCAAGGTAAAAAGACAGCACATCTGAAGCCATTTTTGAAGGATACAGGAGTGTTGCACTGTTTGACACTATTCCACATTCGGAGAGCTTAACTCCAACAGTTGATCTGTCTGAAAAGTGAACTACCATCCCTCCATCCCCTTCCTGTTTGCCTCTTGGAGCTGCAAGACCTGGTTTATCAAAAACAATTGCTGAAGAAGTAGAGTTCATATGAATTCTGTTAAGGTCTGTCTTCATAGTAAACGTGCCAATCTTATACATGACACTGAAACTCAGTCCTGTAACAAGCTGCTGGAATACTTCTCTTCTATGAGGAAAACAAGCTGTATGAAGCAGGTATGTATGTCAAAATACTTGATATCAATTTACTACCGTAACTTCCAGGATTACATGTTTTTAATTCCTAGTGAAGCTGATAGTAATTTAAAACTCTATCATATTTCCAGCACTCACAGTATTTTGTTAATATATTTGAAGCTATAGCAAGTAGCTGTTCTTTCTTTGTGCGGGAAATCAGAAAGAATGGGAGTTAAGATTGAGCAAGTGGGGAAAAAACCCCATGACTACTTCAGCATACCCAAGTTTATTTTTGCACACAATCAGGTTTCAAGTGGCTAGAAAACATCAAGAAATCTTTCCCCTCCACTTTCATATGTTAATTCAGATTAGCATCTTATACACATTTAGGCAAATTATGAAAGAATAAATCCTCAGCCATGTTCAACACAGCAGTTCCTGCAACACCCTATGATATTCTGACAATTACCACACAATTTGAGTCAGAAACTATTACATTCAGTACAGAACTGGTTGGCTTCTGTCTTCATCTCCAGCAACTTCCTGCCTTAGAACATGCACTATGCAAAAACAGCTCCTGCAGCCATGGAGGAGAGAGCTGAAAGGAAATCCCAAAACCCAGCAGGAAGTAACATCTCTGTGATTCAACATGTTGAGTCTTTTCTCCTGAGAAACCAGCAAAAACAGCACAGCATTAACTGCACAGAAAAAATCCTTATCCTGTCTACATTACAGATTCTGGAACCACTGTAGTTTGAGTGCCTGAGCCTGTCTCCCTCTTCAGATTTCAGCAAGTCTTCCTTTAATGTACTTTCACCTAGGGTAGCTGGAGAAAAGAGAAAGACTTGTTAAATGTTGCAAAACAATTGTATTTCACTTCCATCAGCTGTGCAAGAAGAGCAGAAAAAAAATTCTGGATGGATTAACTCATTTTGATCATTTTACTTGGAAAAAAACCAAAACACCCCACAAAAAATGTTATAGAATTATACCACGGTCTGTCACTGCAATGGAAGTAAAGCAACACATCTCAGTGAAGGCTTTCAGTGTGCTGGGGGTAAGTGCTGTAGGCTTCCACATTACAGAGACTGGACAGAAAGAAGGTACAAGTAATTTTCTAGGCAAAATAACAATAAAAATACCCAAAGAGTTTTGTTAACATCACAAGCCACATAAGAGAAATAAATTCCATTCTGCTCCCTGCCGTTCCCATCTGGTTTCAATTTGCTAGAGAAGACTGAAGCCTGTATTCAAAAAACAGACTGAGTTGTAAACATTAGCCTCTGCCAGCATTACTAGTAACTCATGAGGTTCCAGAGTTACCATGGAAAGGCAAGGGGAGGGCAGGAGAAAAAGGTCTATGAAAAAGCAGGACTTACTCTGTCATTAAGCTCATTTTATTGCATTGGTTTAATCCATGAAATGAAAATGAAAAATGTTTGACGCTCAGAAGACACACACTTGCAGAAAATCCAGTTCTACTCATTTCTGTTGTTTTGCAGCATTACAAAAACAGGGGAAAGTTGAGAAAAGAACAGACTGCCTGGGCCACTGGACGCCCTTGTTTTATATAGCTTGTAATTACAGGCTGCATACTGTTGCCCAATTTATTTCTTGTCATGTTATCAGTAAAAGATCCCTCCTTCATTTCCTGCAGGAATAGTTTCGTTAAATTGTGACAAAACAATGAAACTATAGCTGAGAGTGTCTCGTGGTAATATTTAACAATATGCCTTGAACAAGACTTTGCCCCATCTCAAGCCAATAGTTTCTAGTTAACTGTGCCCCTGACACGAGGCACTGATGTGCTTTGGAAATCCACTCACATGGTTAAACAGTGAAAAAAAGGAAAAGGGTGTTTCTGCAGCAGTATGGGCAGAGATTTTGCATGATGTGAAACACAGTCCCTCCAGGACTCTATTTGGACTAATCTTAGGTCGACAGTCAGTCCCAACTCAAAAACTGAATATAAGAGTAGGAAGAAGTGATCTCCTTATTAAACACATCAGCCCTTTGTTCACAGCATAGTCAAACAAATGATCAGCAAGTGGGGTGATGGAGCACTACACTGTGCTATCAGAACAGCCCAAAGGACTAGTAAGAGCAACTAAAGAGAACATCTCAAGCCATGATTGCCTCTGGCATCCACAACTGCCCCAACATAACACTTCCTAGCTGAGGCACATATGGAAGCTGTGTTTCAAGGCTGAGCTGAACTCCAGTCACCTTGATGAACATGGCCCTGCTGCTAATCACTCATTACTAAGCTGGGTTACTACCCAAGTAGTTACAGTCTTTTTTCCAACCACCTACCACAGGTCCATGACTCCTCCTCCAGCCCACAGGTCAAGCTGAAAACCCCACCAGCTGTCTCAGTGCTGTTTTTGGCCATCCCATGATTCCAGACTTCTGACTCCCTGATGACAGGTATCATTAGCTAACAGACATTAACTTTCAGCAGGTTCTCATGCAAGGCTTCCTGCTCTTTCACTATTTCTAAAAATGGCTCTCTTCAGCACAGGCACTTCTCTTACTCTTGGATTAGCTCATCACACTTTTCTTCTTGATATCATCTCACCTCACCAATTTCCCCAGCCCCTTTCCTCTAGCTTTCAGTTCCATCTTCCTAACTGGAAATCCCTAATTTCATCTTAATGCCCTCCCTTTAGCCTTACTGTATTACGTCAATCTACCACTTGCATCCTATTACTGATTCTTCAACACCACCAGAAAGCTGTAACAACGTGTTTTCTTCTTTCCTTTCTTCTCAGGCGTTGGTGCAGTTAGAAGTAACTACCAGTAATGCATGTTCATGCACAGATTAGAGCAGCTCAGGGTGACCATCATATGAAGAAGTTACCCCAGTCTTCTAGATCTAGATAATGTTATTCTCAGCCTCCAGAGGATACATGCCAACAGGCTACATTATACCTAGCTAAGTCACATGTTTCACACATGTGAAGTATGTACAATCTGACCAGAAGCAGGAATTGTGAAAGGCTTATTTTGAAACACAAGCTTCTTAAAACCACACCCCCCACACACTCTCTTCCCATGAAAGGCTCACAACTTGGACAAGGGTTTTGGTGAGCTCTCAAATAAGCAGCAAAAGGCTTTATTCTAAAGCATCAAACCATGAACTGGAATGTGATTCACCTTGCAGCCTCAATTCTACTATCTACAACTTCATCAAGAACAGCAGGAAAAGGCACCAGCCCTCCTTATGTTCAGACTGTTCAATATCCACAAAGAACTTGGCTGCAGTGTGCAGACCCTCCTGTCTGAAAGCAGTGGATATTGAGTTATGCCCATCTTTCATGTGATTCACCACTTCAGCTTATATTTATCCACTGTTTAACCACAAAGGCTCCTTTTCAGCTTTTGATAGGGATACTCCTACCAATAGTTAACTAGCTAAGTGTTCACAAAATTTTTAGTTTATCATTCATTTTGTATTGAATAAAACTATTAGAAAATGGGAATTCCCTGCAGAGCAAACTGCATAGGTCCACAGAACCACTGACAAAAAAGTTTAACTAGCATCAAAATTATTGATTCTTCATCAGCAAATTAAAAATATATTTGAAACCAACTGGAATTGCTTAACTTTCTCACTAGTCAAGTAAACATACTCTGCTATAGCTTCTTAATTAAGTATAATTCAGACATCAAATTAAGATTTGACTGCTTGTGCCTAATTAGTGATGCAAGACGTTGCAAGTCTCTGTAAGCAGACACTCCATTTTCTCCAGAATTCAAGATACTGAAAAATGCATTCAGCTTGTTCCCTCTTATACACAGTTTGTTTCCCAAAATATAATACCACCATAAAATTTTTGCTTCAGCAGGAAGGATCAAAGTAAGCAGCAAGAACTGCTCAGTCTTCTAACACCATAACTTCAAATGAAACAAAACCCTAGACCTAACTGCAAACCAATATCTCCAAAGACAGCATAACCACCATTGCTAAATAAGTGGAAAACACCAAGAAGTCTGAAAAAAAGCACAGCTCTGCATAGTAGTGTAGCTACATTTCTGTGTAGCTGCTGGAGGAGCATGCTAGGACAAGCCTGGTGTTTCTATCCTGGCTCCACACATGGGGACACTTGTGCATGCCAAAGCTAGTATTTTCCTGCTTCTTGCCTGAGTGATTCTAAGCCTGTTCTGCACACGCTGCACAGTGCCAAGAAGCTCTGTACTCCTAGGTGGATTGCTGCAGACTGGTTTTTGTCAGGAAAATGATCACTTATGAAGCGTACGTGCACACTGATGGCAAATGACAAGATTCAAACAATAGGCCCAGACACTTTTTCTCCCAAAATGAACACCTGTGTACTGCTGCCAATACTCATGCAAGAAGAAAAGAAGCAATTATATTGTCTTACATAATTTTTACAGTAACCAGGACCAAATGCATTTTTTGCCTCTCCTTGTTAGGAAAAAAATCCAAGGCACTGCTATGGCTTTTTTTTTTGCCTCTGGATCAAAGTAACAAAAAACCCCCTGAAGTGCCAAGGGAAGCAGTCTGGTATATCTTGAACTGAACAAGTACTATTACCAAGTTATCACATTTCTTTGTTTTATAGCACGGATGTGTACCAACACCTACAAGTAGGATGAATTTGTAGCTATGTAGAAGAGAAACAACAGCTGATATGAAGATATTAATGGTTATTGCCTAAATATATTAATGTTACAATAGCTAAGGGGAACTGAGGTATTCAGTTTCACCGATTTCTCAAGTTAGTCATGCTGTGCATAGCACCAAAGTTCACATAACACCAACTAGAGGACTAATTCTAGTTATAAGCTTTAGTAGTTGTTTTGGAGACTATTCATATGCAACTGTGAAGTAAACTGTGGACTTGTTTCAGTTGAAACTCTCTATGCCTTTATGTTGGTTCAAAAGGGAGAACACTGTCTAAGTGGCTGTACTACTCCTTCCACAAAGCAGGTCAGGAAATGTACTGACCTTGTTCAATAGGAACTGGTAAACCAACTCAGGGGTTGCTATATTTCTTCTCCTCATTAAAGTACCCAAGGTTCCTGGGGGAGGGGAAGACAGGAAGCAAGTACTCTTCCTGCTCCCCCAACCTAAAAATAACTGAGACAGTCTTTCTGCAACATTTAAGCCACACAAGCACTCAAAGCCTGAAATATTTATACTCTGGGCAAACAGTCAGAGAACTCTCACATTTTGCCCAGTATCTTTTTATCATTATCCAAACAGATCTGGACATTGTGGCAGAAAAGTTTACTTTTCTGGGGGTATGCATGAGCCTGTTGCCAGCTGTGCTCTTGAACTACAGCTTTTTTCCTGCCTGTCAGTTAAGCTGTAACTACAAGCCTATTTTAATTTGTGAACTTGAGCACTAGCTTCCCCTCTTCAAGCACCTCTTGCTCTGTCTTGAAAAATCTGCAGGTTTAGCTGAGTTTTTCTTTCACATTAGAAACCAAAGGAAATAAACACCTCAATAATAATAAAGTTGAGTACAATGTTGTGGAAAAAACATGAAGCTAAACACCATGAGAAAACTGACAGGAGAAACACTGCATACATTACAAAATAGGTAGAAAACATCATCTATAAACATGGAAATTAAATTCCTAGCAACTGAGCACTGTAAAACACAATACTGATTGTGCTATTCAGACAAATTTAAGTGAAAGAACATTTGCAGGATTTGGGAGGCATGCATGCTCACAGGCTTCCTTACTCCAGTTCTCCTGCATTTAAAAAGGCAACTGATTTGGTTGTTAGAAATGCTTCCCTTTCAAAAAGCTACAAAAGAAGACTGGGCATGAACATCTAGTTCCAAAACCAGATTCAAAGTAAAACGTGTATCTAGTTAAAGATAAGCACCTTCCTTTCTGTACTGCAATCCCTCATTCTTCAGCCAGTATCCATGATTTCTTGATGTACTTCTCACAATCTGTTCAATATATGGAAAACCTGCAAGCTGATTTAGGCAGTCTGTTTGGCAGGTGAACACTTTGGCATAAAACTGCCATTCTTTGAGCTAGCCTTCAGTCTAGCATTTTCTTTTGAAAATCAGAAATAATTTCATTCAGATACAGCAAAACTACCTGAAGTTTTGAAAGAGTCCTTAAGTTTGAAAATAGGAAAGCTTAACTCTTACATGCTATACTGTCAGCTCATACATACTACGAGCTGACCATGACATACAGAGTGTACCTAGTTGTACACATGCAGAAAGCTGGGGAAGGAGACAATCATGGAATGACTTTCTACTTCCACAGAAAGAAATCTCCCAGTCACCCTCTCCACCCTGAGACGCCAAAGCTTACTCAAATTTCACATATGGGCAGGAAATCAAAGTATACCACATGGCCAGAAATCCGTAGTAGTTCAGACGTGAGTTCCCAAAGGGAAGGAAGTTATAGTTAAATACAAGTCCAATCTGTGTTTCCCTCCACAAGCTCCAGAGGATGAATGGAAAAAGGCTGAGGTTTCCTGCTGCACAACAGCTAAGAATCATGTGATGTAGGATGTAGCATAACTGCTTGAAATGTTACTTACATGCAGATCCCCTCTAAACTGATCTTTCAGAATTCCATAGTTGCATACAATGCCTCTGTTTTCATAATTTCTATGATCAGTAGATTACAGACATACATAGCCTTGAGCTGCTTGAAAGCTGTACACTGTTCAAGAACTACAGGTTAGGCCTGCTTATTTTCCAACAAAGACAGATTTCAGTCAGGTTCCCTTCTTACAATTCATCTTGCTGCTGCTGCAGTTAGGGGCAACCCCTCCACTGATGATGTATTCAATTTCGAGCTTTTTTCAGTTCCCCTTTTTTAAATACTATGTGAACAACAGCTTAGAGAACCTAAAAATGCTGATAAAAATACTGTTTTAGCAACTGTTCTCTGGTTAACAACAGGAATACACTTTTGGTTCTACCTACCCCTCTAAAGAGCTGCAGTTACTGGTAGAGGCCTCCATCATCCTCCCTTTGTCCATCTGTAATCCTAAGCACAGTCATTCACATATACTGGCATTTCACACTTTCATTGGTTTAGCTTCCCTGTGCAGAAAAACAGCTAAACAGGCTAAATGGACCTTGGGTATATACTGTATATATTTATTTATATACTGTATATATATATATTCTATTTACAGAAGAATATATTCAATTCTTATTTTTCCTTGGAACAGCCAGAAAGACCAGGAATCCCCATTCAAACATTTCCAGTTGAGAATCAAAGCTAAAGGAGTTTCAAAAAGGTATCACATGTCAGACATGCTACTGCTTAATGGGACTCATATTAAAATAAATGCTTACATTAGACTCATGTAACAGAAAAGCAAATGAACTTAATGAAACAACTCATCTTTATTTATTACATGACAAACAGCATTTCAGCTTATGAACTACAGTAGAAGTGTTTCTTAGTAGCAAAAAAAACCCTCTCCTTCACTCCAATGCCAACTGGGCACATCCAAAATTCAGATTCAACCAAGAACTTTAGAAACACACAAAGGAAAACAAGGTCTACTGGACCTGCTTTTTTTGGACACCCAGTTCAGTTTTTGCTCTTTGCTGATCTATTTCTATAGTAGGGACTGATGACACAGAAGGATAATACCAATACTAAAACAATACTCTTTCTTGCACCATGTAAGAAAACCCCACTACATAAACTGTTACTTCAGATATCCCTTAAAGGCTTCAGATATGAAATGTGATCCAAGACTACAACATGCTGCTTCTAAAAGATGAAACAGATGTTTTACACATATTAATACACACATCCAAAAGAGAACGTAGAGCTTACTTTTACTGAGTGCAATCAGTAGCTAAATCTTGCTCAATACTATTCAAGCAAAAAGCAGAAGCACCCAGAGCAAGACACTTTGTTCAATACATAGGTGGGCTACAGGAAAAAAAAAAAAAAATCTAAGCTTAATGCAGCATCTACAGACACAGAGAAGCACCTTTCAGCAAGTCACTTCTATATATAAGGAGCATTTGTAGACAGCTCAATAACTCTAAGCAGTAATATGCTAGCTACAACTACATTGGGAGGCTGTGAGGATCAGTCACAGGAGAAATTTGAAACATAAGGCACAGCCACCACACTGAACAGAAAGTATATGAGTATATTCTTGTTAGGTTACAGAAATATGTGGGATTAATGAGGTTTGTTTTAAGTGAGTTAACAGTTCTATAGCCCATTTCAGTGTCATTACATTACTGAAATTAAAGGGCATCTTTAAGCAAACAGACAAAAGGTACCATACCCTTCAAAAAGATCCCCCTGCTTTGCTCACTGTAGGATGAGCTTAAAATAGGCCAAATGCTAAGTTCCTCTCCTTTTAAGCAGAAACACTTGCCCTACAAGGCAAAATTTAGGTAGCTGCTCTTCTCCTTGGTTTCTGTTAACTACCTCAATTTACTTAAAGGGGATTATTAAGTCATACCACTGAAACAGAAGACAAGACAAAGTGATTTAACTAACAGCTACACTTATAAAGCCACTAATATTTGTAGCACACAATCTGTGAGAAGTGTGCAATAAGGGCTTGCCTATTCTAGAAAAAAAGAAATCCGAAGACCCTTCACTGTCAACTCCTAGATGTAGAGTAGGCTTGGCTACAGCCCTCAGGCATCAGTCCTAATAATACTTTGAAATTACAATTCCCTCCCATCAATTAGGTCTACACGAGCAATTGCAGGGTCCCAGGAGTGTCTTGAAAGAGTTCTAAGACACACAGAACTCAGTATGTTAATTTTGCTCTCTGTATAATTCATTTTATAGGAGCATGATTTTTTTCTTCCGGTTCATAGTAGTTTCCCTAGTTTGAAATATCCTGCCTGCCAGTTTTAACAAACAAAATCAAGTCTAAATGCTCGATTGGTATTCTTCATTTTTTGACCCAAACTACATAATACAAATTCTCTGAAGTAGTCCTTCAATTCTGGACTTCCTCTCCAGCATAGGAGTACATGAACACCTATATTTAGTGTCTGTACTTCAGGCCTAGACTAAAGCAGGCAATGTTAGACACAGGGAGAAAAAGCCTTCAAATACTAGTTGCCTACAGAAATAGTTGCATTTTTATGCACGTTTCCACTGTTAGTGAAAATGTAAAGGTGGCATACAGTAGTGTCACACAATTATAGTAAGTGGGCTACCACAAATCAGTAGCAGATTAACCAAACCTGTTGTGCTCAAGATTCATCAGGAGAGATACCACTGAAAGTATTTAAAGCTCTCTTCTTGCACTCTCTGGAACACAGCAAAGCAGGTGCTCTGATACTAGGCATCAGCACTCCTACTGAAGTTTGGCTATGCTGTCAAGCACCACAGATCTACAATCTTTAAGATGCCAAGTTGGGAGGGATCCATCAGGATCATGAAGTCCAACTCCTGGCCACATGCAGGACACCCTAAGAACCACCCCATGTGCCTGAGAGCACTGTCCAAACACTTCCCAAACTCAGGCTGGTGCTGTGACCACTTCCCTGGGGGAGCCCATTCTAGTGCTCAACCACTCTCTGGGTAAAACACTTTTTCCTGATATCCAGCCTACACATCCCCTGCCTCAGCTTCATGCCATTTCCTCAAGCCCTGTCACTGGTCACAGGAGTGAAGATACCTGTAAAATCTTTTATTGTTTGTACTAGACTCAAGGAGTCAATAGCCCACTACCACTATTTCCTAGTGATTCATCATCTCCCCTCTGCAACAGCAATCAGGGCAGTTCAATTTTACTGTCACTGAAGAGGAGACACTCAAGTTCAAAAATTACTGTTAGCTGAGCCCAGACATTATGGCTCCTGCACAGTCTTTCCTATGACTATGCAGAGATAGGGAAGCAGAAGTGTTTCTCAGAAACAGTTTAAAAATAGGATCTGACAACTGCCCAGCATGCCTTTATAAGCTTATGAGCTTGTTCCAGCATATGTATGCTGGGGTAATGGAGGCACAGCTTTGAAGATGAATTTGAGTAGCACCACTCTGATAAAAGCAATAGTTTTGTTTTATGAAGAGTGGTCTTCTAAATCAGGATATTTGTGACAGTGACATTCAGTACTATTTAATAAAACTCTAATTAGAAGACCCATAGTTGTTCTGGATGGAATTTGAGACAGCCAGCTTACCCTGGCTCAACAGAAAAGACCACACTGCACAATCTATCATCAGCCTGACAAACTGGGCCACAAGCACAGTGGCCCAAAATGAAGCAGCACAACCATTGCTTAGCACGTACCAGGGAATACAGCTGGTAAAGCACTTCTCAGGCTAGAGATTAAATTACATCTCAGTATCATGAGCAGCCACAGTCTCTTTGAGGGATTGTTTTATCTGCATTAATAAAGTGACACAGTTCTGTACCCCCATTTTTTTTTACTTTACTTCACTAAAATTCAGGGAATCATATGACAGCCCTGTGTCATGACTAACCTGCTAATAAAGGCAAGAACATAGAAGGAGGGAGTTTAGCACAAGAACGGGATGCTAATGCTTGTTTCCCAGCCACCTCTTCAGCTTATATTCTTGTGCCCTCCACATTAGTTCTAACACCTCCTATCTGCCACACAAGCTAGTTTTGGACTTGCATTTGGTTCATCTATAGCAGCTGTATTTGCACTGGATCAAACAGCTATCAAAAATCCATATATGACAGCGAACTGGACAGAAAGATACTAACTTCTGTCAATAAAATACTAAAAGAAATTATTCACTATTTGCTTGCTGGAAACAAATCCATTACTATAATCAGTGGTACTCAATGTCAAAAAGGCAGCCATTCTTAGTGCACCTTTCTGCTACAAGACAGCATAGAAGGGTTTGGGTTGGAAGGCACTTTCAAGATCATCAAGTTGCTAGTCCCCACCATGAGCATGGACAACTCTACTTGGCCAGGCCGTTCAGGGCCCCATCCAATCTGCCCCTGAGCACTTTCAGAAGTGGGACATCCACAACTTCTCTGGACAACCTATTTGAATGCCTCACTATCCTCTAAGCATCCCTTCCTAACATCCAATCTAGATCACTCATCTCTTAGTTTAAACCCATCTCCTATCACTACCTGTCCATGGAAAAAAGTCACTCTATTTTTCATAAGCCACCTTTAAACACAGGAAAGCTGTAATGGGGCCTCCCCGAGAGCCTTCTCTTTTCTGTGTTGAAAAGCTCCAGCTCCCTCAGCCTGCTGAGTATTTCTGTTTGCATCTTAACAGACCACACTGAGTAGGACTGCAGCAGTCTTCACAAGCTAAACCTTTGAAGAGACATGATATACTGCTGCATTCCTACTTTTGAGTAACATCTACTGCATGACCATGCCACATTAACAAGCTCACAGATGGAGCAGTCACAGTAAGAAGTTTCAGTACAGTTTCTTTTCTCCAACACTTAATAAGCACAAAAACCCAGCAGCTAAGATTTGTTTGGTTTCTGAGCTTACAAGGAACACAAACTCTTGCCTTCTGTGACAGGACCACCTTCAGCTGTATTTCTGGGATGCTAGCATCTCCAGTTCAGTAAATTCCCAACTCTGGCACAGTCCAAGTCTCCAAATTGGCAGTATTGTCCCCCATTTTCTTCCTAAAGATCCATTCACTCACTGGTTATTTTCATCAAAGAACTGCTATTGACAGCATTTCAGGGCTAGTGCTGCATTATAATCACGTCTGAGCACAACCTCACTTAGGAAAGTAGCTACTTGGACCTTAATACTGCTCTCCAAAGCAACTAGTAGTTCATCAGAAAGACTCCAAGTAACAAGGTCATGCTGGAAGGAGAAAACAAACCAATGCCCCACTTCACTACAGAGGTCACAGCAGTGAACCTGGTACAAATTCCCACTAATTCCAGGATTAGGAGGCCACACAACAGCTTTAAGGTTGCTTCTTTAAGTGAGGAACTCAACTGTTAAGAATTGTAGAACCAGCCAATAATCTATTTTCCTGCTAAAGCAAAACCTTACTAATCTCAATTTTTTCAGAAAGATTCATTGTAACACAAAGCCTAAAGGAGTGTGCAAAGGAAGTTTTTATCCTGCTGCTGTTTGAGCACTGAACACAGTCTGCTGTCCAAATCCAGGTGGATAAACTGATCCGTTGTCAGTCACTAGAACTCCTTTTCCTCATGCAAACAATGCAAATTCATTTGGCTAGTGACTACTAGCCAAATTCATGACTACTGTGACCCACAGGCAGCTGTTTTTTATGATTAGCTATGAACTCATCCTGTAGGAATAATTCTTCACTGAATACCTCAGCTATTAGATTATCAGCTGCTTCTGGATGAAGTAAGCTTATTTCAAATTTTACCCTGTTCCAACAAAATAAACTTAAATCTAAAATCCTATGAACACTTAACTAGCCTGTAGCTGAGAATAACACTTCACTTAATTTTACAGGCTACCAATTCAGTGAAGCTGAAGTGCTCTTGCTACCCACAACTGAAGGTCGATCTAGCAATGACTTATAAACTCAAAGTTTAGAATTCTTTTTTTTGAGAGTGCCTGTCTCAGTGATTTTAGTGCCTGTCTCAGTGATTTTAGTCAAAAGCCTTTAAGAGGTGCCCCTCAAAACTCCTTAATAACTGCAGCTTTCCTGAGAAAAGGCATACCTAACTTCACTAACAATTAAAACCTGCATATTTCCATTTTCCCACCAGGTGCTTCGTTCTGCTCCCGTTCAAACAGGAATGTTTGTCAAGCCACACAATGAAGAGTCACATTAGAAAACCATCCACTACTATTAGGCTTATGTTTCATCCATTCTTCACTTCTATTCCCCCCATGATCACTTGCAGTAGCAAGAATGAACAGCTGAAAAAGTGCAGGGTCATCTTTCAGCATGAGCACTTTTAACTGTCTCAACTATGACACTAATGCATAGTTGGATCTATTACACTCTGAGTGTCTCTCTCCTTTCTCCCCTAAATATCCTTGAACTCCTGTCAGTCCCTTTGTATGGCTAAAGGTAAACAACTGTTTAAATAGCAGGTCTTAGCAAGGGCTCAGACCACACATGCATGCACAGACAGGCTACCACGGCAAGTCAGAGCCACACGTCTGACTGCTGGAGAGCATCCAGCCCATTGAAGTATCCTCGTTAAGGAACAAACTGAAGTTCTGTAGAAATTGTTCATTTCCCTGGTAAGCTACCATAAATGTAAACTACACACCATTTTTTACCCAGTCTCCAACAGCTTTTTTTTTCCCTTCAAGATTAAAACAGCTTGCATCAGAATGGCCGTAGGGCAAATGCTCTGTCTCAAAGAAATACACACATTTTGGTTTTACTCATTTCCTGCAGCACAAATAATTCAGAATATATATGACATTGTTTTGAGACTGCACTGCAACACTACCAGAGCTACTGCTTCTTTCAAGATAACTGCTTTAGTGAGAACTGCTAATAAAAACAACCTGGAAACAAAAAAGAAATTACTACCAGCTCATTAAAATTTGCCTTCATTTCTATAGCTTCATAAAAGCACAGCCACACCTCCATTCAAGTACTGCTGCAATAAGCTGTGAGTTACACAGAGAGCTTTTAAAGTAATTCATTTCTTGGTTTTCAAGCAAAATCTATTATCAAAGTGAGTTACCTAAAAGGCTGCTTTAAGAATTAAAATTCTAGCTATATAAATTATTCTATAACACAAGCATTCAAACAATTCTTACACAGCGAGGCAGGCAATTACTGTTTCATAATTACAGAACACATGCCTAAACACAAGTACTAATAAAATGGTTTCTCCCCTCATCTTTAGCTGAAATTAATGTTCACCCTTTAACACATCTGCAACAAAGTATTCACAATGTCAAGTCCCACACAAATCAGTGCTGTGTTAAAAGAATCACTGTACACTGAAAGCCTCTCTGGAAGCTTCCATTACAAAGGAGTATTTACCTTGTGTCATATGATGCCTACACAAGAAGAATCAGTAATCCAGTCATTTTAATGTTTGATCAACAAACCAACCGCCTCCTCCTAACACCATTTCCAGTAAGCTTTTTTTTTTGGTAACAAAAAAATAGCCACAGCCTCACAATCTCTAGGACTCAAGAATCTTACTCTTTATAGTCCACACAGAAGTCAGTTGGCACAACACTCAGCTGGCAGCCACCTTCTGACACTCAAAAGAGGGGAGACTGCTCTTTTAGAAAACAGAACTTACATCCTAAAACCTAAGCTCAAATGAGACTACAGACATTTGAGTTTCACACTCTGTCATTCCTAATTACTGCCTTCTCCCTTTCTTTCCTGGTATCCTCTAGAAACCTACAAAGGAAAAATGTAGTGCTGTTAGATGCTTCCAATCCTGTTTTTCTACCCCTCCTCCCACAACACAGGGATGCCCTGCAGGCTATATATGCGACCAATATGAACTACTTAGAGCAGCTCCCAAGTCCCCAGTCAGTTCTTATATAACTGAACTCCACCTCACCATATTACTTATGTAACACATATAAAAGAGCAGCTATTATACAGAAATCTTCTCTATTAGTCATACACTCAGTTACTTTCATTCCAGTTCTCAAACAGCACATTTGTGAAATAGTAAAGCTATATGCCCTATGAGGTTGCTACTGTGGAGGTAAAAAGCAAAAAAATCCTGTCTATCCAGGGACAGATTAAGAATAGAAAAAGTGAAACATTTCCAATAGAACAAACCAACACCTTTAAATCATCAACAATTTTAACTCTTAATTTGTTCATTGGGTTAGATGCCATGGCTAAATTTACACTGTGGCATACAAGAACAAGACATGGGAACTAGCACTGAATTGCTTTGAAAATATGAGAAGCTCAACCAAACAGTAACAGGAGTTACATTCCTTAAAGAAAAGGGTTAGGATTGGAAAACAAACATTTTTCACTTCTCATCCAGCGAATATTGAATTTTTTTTAAAATTATTGAAATATTTTTTTTAAAATTTAAATTTTTTTAAAAGACCCGGAAAAATATATTTGCCAACCTTCCAGGCCTATGTAACGAGTTCATTTTCCTATGGACCTCAAAGTAAAACATGGGGAGTCCTCACAATATTTGCAGACCATATTTTTCATTTGCACTAAGTATATACATCAATTCCCGTGTTAAAGATGCAGGCCATCTGCGGCCTGACTTTGGAATACACCCATCGCTCCACAGAAAGCTGCTCAACTCCTGCAATAGGATTCAACAGCACACAAAGAACAGCGATCCACTTTTCCTGTTCAAACAGAATAAAGTCATAAACACCTGAGAGATTTTCCCCTTGGCCTCCCCACCCGTACCCCCGGCAGAGCAACACTAGAACAGCCGAGACCTCCTCGTCAGAAGAACAACTCCGCACGGCCTGTACGTTTTCCTCAGCGGCTTTAATGAGGTCATTTAGATATCGCTTAAAACGACTGTTCCAGTAAGAACCACTCCGTAACCCCCTGCAACTTAACTCAAAGCAGAGTGCCTTCGCACCGAGCGGGCGGCACTGCCGTGAGCGCACCCGGCTCCCACGCTCGGGCGGAGCCAGTAGGCACCCACGGGCAACTTTCCCTGGCGGTGGGTAAAGCCTTGCGCAGAGAGGGGGCGGAATGGAAAGCTTCCCCCAAGAGGAGCTACACCCTAGAGGTGGGTGGAGAGTAAAGAGAGAAGCGAGAACCTTCCTCGGCAGCAGCTACACCCTCGTGCATAAGGCTGATGGGGGAAGGGAAACAGCGCGGGACCGACGACGTTGTGCAGGAGGAGGGGGAGGGAAGCCCGGGCTCTCCCGGGCAGCCGCCGCCGCCGCCTAAGCCAGCTTGGTCCGCAGCCAAACCCCACAGGAATGCAACGCGGTCACATGACCTCCGGCGGACGTGCAACTCCCTTCCCTCTCCAGGGACACCCTGCGCCATCTTGTACTGACGCAGTTACAAAGGCAGGCATGAGTTGCTCCCCTCTCGCTCGTTCCCCGCTCCTCTCAGCACAGCCCCGGCACTATTCGGGAAGGAGAAGCCCAGGCCTGATCCTGCTTTTCTTTTCGCCAGCTCTTCGGGGACGCCCTGCCCGCGGAGTCTTCCCTGGCGCTGAGATCATGGCGCCCGTTTTCTCCCTTTGCCTCCCCCGGCAACTCCCGACCCTGCCCAGCTGCGGCTGCCCCTGCTGCAGGATGATGTCAGCGCCAGCCAATCAGGGCGCACCGGGCCACCCGGGCCGGCCCGGCCATTGGCTGCCGTGCCGCTCCCGCCCCCCTCCTGACTCGGGCTCCGCCGCGGTTCGCTGCGGAGCCGCAGCCAAGGCACAAGTGCGGGGAGGGGAATAGGAGGGGAAGGGAAAAAAAAAAAAACCCTACACAAAAAACCGACAACCAAACCCACCAAGAGGCCAGCCGCCATTTCGCGCAACAACAGGCAGAACCCGAGCGAACAGCCCCAGCCAAGCGCCCTAAGGAGAGAGAGAGAAAGAAACAAGAGACACACGCACAGAAGAGTTAGACAGGAAAAAAAATACCCATAGACTCCGCCATGATCACAAGAGGTTTAATCGCCCCCCCTCCTCCCTCAGACTTAATGCCCCATTACAGCCGCCTCCTCTGCGTCCAACCAGCTAGCAGATCCCTTCACCTCGGCTCCCTCCTGCCGCAGCAGCAGCTGTTTAGAGCCCCAAACTCTCTGTGCCCAAGGTGTGGGGGGACGCTAGTCTATGGCGCTGCTGCTAACTGCTTCTCCAGTCACCCGAAAGTGGCGGCTCCATCGAGGCAGGGTAAGAGCTGCCAGCCCAGCTTTTATCTGGTGCCCCGAGTTTGCGCACTGAAGAAGGCTCGCTCAGCCCCTGGTGGGCGTCGAACGAAACCCCAGCCGCCGCCTCCCCTCCCTCCATCAGCCGTAGCGCTGGAGGGGCTGAAGCCGGGTAGGGGAGGCAGGGCGGCGTAGGGGTACAGCGGGGAGGAGATATGGTGGTTAGGAAGACGGGCTGCTTACGAATGGCCGGAGCTGTGTCTGCCCTGAAAGGCTGAGCGAGCTCCTGGCATTGGCAGCGCCCGCTGGTCTGGATGGAAGCGCGCCATTCTTACTCCCCGAGCGCCGTTCCCTAATGGGCAAACGAGGCTCGTTCTCTGCTTGTCTCATTCCCTGCAGAACAGAAATGCCTTCAGCGAGTGCTGTCGCATTCGCTCTGAGGAAAAAAGCTTTCTCCCACTTGCCTTTGAGTCCTAAACGCTTCGGGGAAGAGTCTCAGCCTCGAGTGTCTTACTGAAAGTTTCAGTTCAAAACCTCCTGAGCAGATCTGCAAAAATTCCCGCTCCTTTCTCGCTCCCCTCTTCCCCTCCCCTCAGGTAGTTCTTCTGCGTGTGTGAGATCCAGCGGGTCTGCCCGGCTTTTCGCGCAGTTGAGGCCGAAAATGTGCTGTTAGAGATTCATAAAGAACACCTATGCTGACAGCATCGACGGTCGTGAGGAAGAAGCCGGAGGTTGGGGGTGTGAGAACGGCCGAGGAGGGAGTTTTGGCGTTTATTCCTCCGAGGATGCAGCTCTGACTCAGACACCCTCGCTCCCGCCCGCGCTCGGCCCCACAACAGGCCGGGACGGAGCCCCCGCCCCTCCCGCGCGGGCTGCGCCGCCGGGGCTGCGGATCGCCCCCGGCGCCAGCCCCCGCTGCCGCCGCCCCTCCTCCGCTGCCCTACTTCCCTCCTCACGGCCCCCCTGCCCAGCCCCTGCCGCAGTCTGGTGCCGTGGCCGCGCCCAGACCCCGGAGCCGTTCTGCGTGTTGCAAAATGGACTCTGAGGGCTCGGCGGGCGCGGGCTGCGCTCCCGGCCCGTAAGCAAAATGGCGGCTGTTTGGCTTCGCCTTGGTAACCCTGCCCCTGTCAGGCGGGGCGGGTGAGCCCCGGGCAGGGGGAGGGAGGGGAGAGCGGACGCCATTTTCCCAGAGAGAGGCAGTGACATAGAAGGGAGCGTAGGAGGCTGGAGGGAGGGAGGCACGGGAGCAGCGGCGGCAGCAGTGGGGTTTGTACACAGGTCCCAGGGCAAAGGCGCCTTTGAGCTGGTCCCTGTAGGGTTCTGCGCACTGAGCTAGGTTTGGGGGGAGGGGGGGGTCTCCTCTTTCCCTTTCTTTTACTAGAGCCTGCTGAGGGCTGAGTCCTGCCTAGGGTAGGGATATCCGCAGTGGGGCTGTTGCATTGTTTTGGTTGGGATAGAGAAGGGGCTCACCTGAGGGGTCCTGCTGCCTGGCCTGTGACCATTACAGGTGAGTCTTTGGTTATTACGAGCATATTCTGCTGTGGGTGCTTTGGGGGAGGGGGGGGGGTGGAAAAGGAGAGTGAAATGCGACGGGAATGTCTCATTACCTTCGGTGCGAGTATAACTCCTTCCCACCCTGAAATGTGTTTAATTTCTGTTTAAGTTGCCTTGAATTTGCTTTTCCTTTTGTGGGGTTTGGTTAAAAAATGGCAGGCTGTCGCTATATCTTATGAATATGGCGGGTTACTGTAACTGGAAGAGCTGAGGAGAATTTTTTGGCAGTTACGCCAGATTTATGCATTATGCCTGGAAAATGAGCCAAAAGGAGCTATTATGTGCCAACATAGGCTTCCTTGGGCTGGCGGTTTTCAGAGCGGGTTTGTGCGTTATTGGGACTGCGTATTGAGTTTTACGAAGCTTGGGGAAGCCTATTCTTTTCCTCCATCCTGTATATTTTTGCTTTGTGGTACGAAAATGGCTCGTTATAGGCCTAATCTCTTTGCCTTCCACACCCCCGCCTCCCTGCCTGCCTCCCTGTTAATATCTCCGCTTCGTGGTGTAACCTGGACAAACGGAGAGCTGTCCCCAGGAGTTTCTGTGCCAATTTAAAAGGGGCTCATTCTCCCCACCCCCTTTCTCGAGGCTGTAAGTAGTTGGACTGGTGCACCCCTTTCTCGCTTTAGTTTCTGCAGCCAGTGTTCGTGTTCCCTGGGTGGCATATTTCATTCTCTTTCCTGAAGCAGTAAGTGTCGGTGGGTTCGACCGTATTGCTGCAGACACCGGGGAAGAGAAACAAACGGTTCACTGTGTACTACTAAATAGGGTAGAGAAACATAATATAGCCTGATTATAAAGGTCCTGTATTCCCCCATACTCGGCTATTAGGGAACGTGCGGTGTCTGAAAGCCCTGAGGTCCCTAAAATGCTACATACTACGTGTCGTCAAAAGCAGAAGTTCAGTGCTGCGTCTAGATTTACGAATGCTTTAGTCTGTTTATTTACAGTAGCTTAAAGGAATAATAACGAAGCATTTTTGTTACTCAGGGTTCAGATCAGAGAACAGCAGGAGATATCCATGGCAGTACTTGCAATGCATGATTAATTGCTTATTATCACTATACTTTTGAAGTTACTTTTTAAAAAATGTGGAGCAAATTTATTAATTTCCCTCTTTTGTCCTTTAGAGATTCTAAAAATGGCGGCCTCAGGCTGATGTTGTGGTAATCTAATCAGCTCGGGTCCTCCACACCCCATGCAGTGCGTTTGTCTGCAGCATATTAGTGTCTTACTATGTTAAAATGAAAAGGCTGTTCCCTTCAAATAACGCACAAAACAGCTCTTGACTTTACTGCGATTTAAAAATGCTGTGTTCCAGCTGATTAATTTTATTGGTTATGTGTGTGAAAGGCAAGTGAACGAGACCACTCTTGTCGGGGAGAAGGGGGGTGGAAAGAGGCAACAGACTCAAGCAGCTCCTTCGAGGGGTGTGTATGTGGTGCTGTAAGGTAATCTGTATGTCGGTTTGGTAAATTGGAAAGGCTCCTGCGTTTGTGATCGATACGGTACAGCTGTCTGTCCTACTAACGACATAAAAGCAGTAATATTTATCAACGAGAGTCGTGGATTGCGGTCACTAAGACAGTCAGCTAAATTCTTTGTGGAAACACATTTGTGAACGTCACGTTCATCTTCCAGGAAATACCTTCACTGGACATCGGTGTAGTAATTCCATATATTCATAGTTAGAGAATACAGAATGAGCTTAAGGGAATAATGCACACGAGATTATAACCTGTTACTTTATTTAAAGACACGGAATTTCTTCTGCTGCCATGTAATTTTGGCATTACATTTTTTCTTCAATTTATTTTGTATCTTGCTATAAATGGTATCTGTGATAATGCACATCCAAGTCCTGAGGGAAGGTGCGATTCGTAACGTCTAATTTTTTTCCTAAATGAAATATGAACCATTTAGTATCACCACTATAAATATGTTTGAGTGGGGGGAAGGGAGGTCACAAGGATTCATTATTTGGTAGTTGGTGTAGTGTACTCTGATACATACTATATAGCAGCTGCAAATTGTATGTTTTAAGCACCAATAACAAAAAATAAATTTTCACCTTTTTTAATGCCTGTCTTTAGTCTTGTCCTTTAAATTAATGAGATATGAATTCCTATTCCAGTATAGCTTTAGAACCTTCTAGATTTAAGAAATCAAAAGTGAGGTATTGAAGTGGTGAAGCTGTCTTCAATCTCTGATGAATTTTAATTTGAATACCGTTTAGAAGCACTGATGTGGGATTTAAGGTATACTTGAAGTTGAACAGTAAGATAGACTTTTAGGGTATTGTTAATGCATGCCTTTAGTGTGTTTTGAGGCCAAAGGCTGAGTGATTTCATTAATTCTCCAGTAATGCATGCTCCCATCATCTTTATTTATATAAATACAATTTTTTCTTCTAAGCCATGTCTTATTCTCTCTATTTAAAAGTACATGAAAAAGACAAAGAATATATGGGCCTTTATGGAAACCTTTTGCCTTTTTCTTTCCTTGCCTTCAGTTGTAAGCTTCTGTTCTTGATGCTATACAGTCTGCAGCTCTTTATGGCTTCTGTCATGTTCTCAAGCAGACATCTGATTGACAATTAGAGGGAAATAACCTTGTACACTTAACAAAAAGTGTTTGGGGGAAGGTAATGAAATAACCCAAAAAATACTAATTTTCAAATTTTACAGTTTATTTTATGCACTAAGACCCTCTTGGGAATTTAGAGATCTTCCAGACTTTTCCTGTATGAGTTTTAATGACTCAGTTTGCCTTCGTGACTCAGTTTCTCCATTTGTATAAACAGAGCTCTGATTTGTTTTAAGGAGATGAGACTACAAAACAAATTCTACCTTAATTTTTTAACTCCATTGATGTTTTAATTATATATTCATAAAGAATGAAATACCACCCCACCCCCAAAACTAATACTAGCTTCTTGAAAGAAGGAAGGTCTGAAATCTAAATTCCTTCTTTTTTAAGACATGTTTCTTTTCCACAAACATTGTGTCACAAATGCAATAATATGGATTGGAGTTCTGAATTCATTTATGTATCTTAAAGTTTTTCATATCTAAAGGAGAAATTTGCTTAATTGTCACTTAGGCTTTTGGGTGAGTGTTTTTGCCGTCTGGGAAATTCCAGAGGGGAAATAATACCGACTCTTTAGACTAAATCTAGGGAAAGTTTCTCTTAGGACTAAGTAACCTCTTCAGGTTACTTTGAGGTAATGCAACTCCTGATATCTCTTGGACAGTTTCAGCATACACAACTATTAAAGTTCTGCTGGAAAGCAGCAGAAATACAGAAATCAGTGTCACACTGAAGGCTGAAGTGTTTCTCCAATTCTGTTCTTGGTTTGACTAAGGACAGTCTTAATTTTGCATGCATGCTAATACTAATTTTAGTAAGGACTATTTGTGGGACTGAGTTAAGGAGTGGTGTATGTAATTGTAGAATCGTGGTATTGTTCTAACTAGATTAATGTAAATGAAGATTTAATGAAAGTATTTTGCTGTTGTCATGTGACATTCTAACAAAATTTAGTGGGAGGGGTATGGATGGGTGAAGATATAAAATAGAGCCCAATTCAGACTTCTGCAGAGATCCTAAAGAAGTGCATCTATGTTATTTGCCTCATGACTTCCATACAAATGAGCATTTGTGAATATCTCAAAAACAGACTTTGTTGGACAGTGAATTTTCAACAGGTACACTGTTTAAGTGTTTCCACTGTGCAAATAGTTCTGATTTATTGTTCAGAGTGACACTTAAGGCATCTCTGGGGGGGAAAAAATTTCCACAGATGAGAAACCTGGATTAGGGGAAAAATCCTCAATTCTATGCTTCCAAATTCTGGATTATTTAAAATATTAATTGTAGTGGTCCTTTGAATGGTGCAAGATGGATATTTCTATCTACCTCAGTGTTCACATTTTCTTAGTAACAGAAGAGTTGTACCTGCAAGACCTGATCTCTTTGAGGATCCAAAATTCTGCTCATGACCTTCACATTACAGAAAGAACCTGCTGTAGTTGTGTTCAAAGGAAAACTGCTGTTAACCTTTAAGGCATAACAAACAAGTACTTAAAAGAAACCTTTTCAAGGTTTCATATACTTGCTAGGAGATACATTAAGATTTGCAAAAGGAAATAAATGTAATCGCAGTAATAGTGAAACAGGCAGGATTTAAGCTGTGTTGGTTGGTAGAAAATTTTAAGAAGACCTTTGAAGACAGTTAGTTTTATTGCACAGAGGATATTTTTTTAACATGCCTGACCTAAGTGGTTTTGTATCTTATTTTTCAAAATTAAAATCTGGGTAAGAACTATAGTAAATCAGTGTCCATTCAAGTTACGTGTTTCAAAAGTGAATGTGAAGAGTATATTATAGTAGCACACAGATTGCATTCTGTGCAAGTAGAGTATGTTTGTTACTTCTGCATATTGTATTACCAGAGTGCTACCTCTTATTTCATGTGATAGTTCATACACTGCTTAGATGGAGATCCAGTGCTGTAAAACCTAAGTGAGACTTTAAAGGGACCAACAATTTTGTAAATCAGGCCCTTCCAAAATAGTGTTGTTCCTCGTTTGAGAGTTTAAAATTAGCACTTGGATAGTTTAGATACTAAAATTTCATATTGCAGGCTCAAGTTAAGGAAAGCTTTTTTATTTTATTCTCATTTGTAGTTGTGTTTTTTGTATTTTATGCCATCATAATCTAGGTAATCATTCACTTTTATATCTTCATCACAAAAGTAAATTGCCTTCAAGTTCAAAGACAAGATGATAAGACTAAATTTTAATGACATTATTGTACTTTATATTGCAACTTAAGAAGGAAGCCATATAATCTGTTGTTGGCCCCCTTATCATATAATGGTGTGGGGCTGGAAGGGACCTTCAAAACCACTTTGTTCCAGCGCCTGTGCCATGGGCAGGGACACCTTCCACTAGACCAGGGTGCTCAAAGCCTCATCAAAGTCTGGCCTTGAACTTCCAGGAATGGGACATGTGCTGCTTCCCTGCACAACGTGTTTCTAGTGCCTCAGCACCCTCACTGTGAAGGATTTCTTCCTACCATCTAATCTAAATCTCTCATCTTTCAGTTTAAAACTGTTCCCCCTTGTCCTGTTACTATCTACTTATGTAAAAAGTCACTCTCCCTCTTTTTTATAAGCCCCTTCTAGGTACTGAAAGGTTTCATTTAGGCATTTGGGGCCTTCTCCAGGCTGAATAACCCCTGTTCTCTGAGCCTTTGTAGGAGAGGTGCTTAGGCCTCTGGATTATCCCTGTGACCTCCTCTGGATCTGCTCTAACAGATCCACTTCTTTCTTGTGTTGCAGACCCCAGAGCTTGACAAAGAACTGCAGGTGGCATTTCTTGAGAGCGGAGTAGAGGGGCAGAATCACCTCCCTTGACCTGCTGCCCACACTGCTTTTGATGCAGCCCCGGGCACGGTTGACTTTGTGAGCTGAGAGTGCGCTCTGCCGAGTTGTGTCGTGCTGCTCATAAACCAGCACCTGCCAGCCTCTGTCCTCCTCAGGGCTCTTTCTCCACCCATTCTCTGGCCAGCCTGCACTTGGACACAGGTGCAGCACCTTGCACTTGGCTCTGTTGAACTTTGTGAGGTGCACACAGGCCCACCTCTCAAGCCTTTCAGGGTCCCTCTGGACGATATCCCTTCCCTCCAGCATGCTGACCACCCCACAGAGCTTCATGTCATTGACAGACTTGCTGAGAACGTGTTTAATCCGTGTCACCAACAAAGATTTTAAACAGCCATGGTCCCAGTACCAGTTCGTGAGGAATGCCACTCATCACTTGTCTCCACTTTGACATCGAGCTTGACAGCTTTTGCAGCTTGTACAAGTGCAGCCATGTGGCCAGTTCCTTATTAACCAAATGGTCCATCCATCACATTCATGTGTCTCTCCATTTCAGAGTTAAAGATGTTGTGCAGAACAGTTATTTATCACTCACAGAAACTGATAAAACTAATAGCCTGTATTTGCCACTCAGGAATTTAAACTTTTATGTAGAATGGTAGATTTGGGTCTTTTACCTTGAGGAGTTCTGAATATTTAAATTTGTTTGGTGTTCATTACTTTTTAACTCTTCTAAATTGATAGGACTGGAGATACTTTTTGACAGTTGGTGATGCTCTTAGCTTGCCTTGAGTAGACAGAGGGGCCTAACTTCTAATTAGAATGGTTATAATGGGCCTGAGTTGAAAACTGTATCACAAAACAGATGATAGTCAAGTCTAAATGGTTAATCCTGTTTTAACTATTGGTTTAAAGAAAATTTTCTAATAAGGAGTGGTTTTAGTCAGTTCTGTTTAAACTGAAGACTTGAGAAGTACAGCAACTTATATATAACTTTTGAGGAAGGTACAGAGTGATTACATGTCTTTTTTGGTTTCCAAACCTATCATTCTAGAACTGTGAAAGAAACATGAATACTCTATATATAATTCATAAACAATACAGTAGTTATTTTACTGGTGATAAGGGTAAGGTTCCTCTCTCAAATGCCTTACCAAGTGATTCCACTGATTTTTTTCCTTTTGCTTAGGATAGGAACGTTTGATGTGAATCTTTAATGTCTTTAATATTATGAAGGATTTTTATGAATGACTGTGTTGTGGGGTCCTTTTAAATGCTTGTTCCTTGTCTTACTTTCCAGTGATATCTTTTGTGCTGAAAGACAAAAGCCAGCTCTGCTTTTTGTTCCCTTCTGTGTGGCAGTAATAGTGAAAATTAAAGCTGTTTCTTGAGCTTCCATCACTGGGCAGAATTTCTTTATGCTTATTTAAAAATCAGGTATTTTATGTCTCTGTTACTATAATTGAAAAATGAACTGAAGCCTCCATTGAAAACACAAAGCTATAGAGTTAAAAGGCATGGAATGGAAATTTCTTAACTCAAATAATAGAGTTTTGCAAAATAATTGTAGTTGAAAATAAATTCAGTTTTGTTTTCTTGAAAGTCGGAAGAATGTTGTGATGGTACACTTCTGTAATTTTTCGTGTGTCCTTGAACATGAAATAGTCCCTCCATCTGTTCTCTCATTTTTTCTTGCCAGTATCCTCCCCAAGTTTTTGTAAAGAACATTGAAATACTGCCAAATTGTTATGAAAAGATATAGTCCAGGTTGAACTGTAGTTAATGGAGTTCTTCTAACTGCCAGAAAGAATTAGAAGTTTGTGTTTGAAAGAATGTGATTTTCTGACTTGCTTGTGTTTTGATTCCTAGGCATAGGTGTAGCAGTTAGGTAGGTGAATGTCTACACATTGCTTCCATGAGTAAAAGTAGAACCACTGTTGAGCTATTGAGGTAAATCAAATGTCATGGATAAAAAAGAGGAGCTAGTTTTTTAAATCTACATAAGTGAAAACATATCAAAACAAAAATATGCTTAGCTGAAGTCAGACTTGAAATAAATAAAAAGAATTTACTTCTTCTGTAGTAGCTGGCTAATAATTACAGTAGACTCCCAAGTCTTATTGAGCAGCATAGAAAAAATTAATTAGCTTATTTGGGATCATAAAGCCCACAAAATATTTATAGTGTTGAAGGCAATGCCAATATTTATTTTTAGCCACCTATTTTTTCACCCCAAAATCTGTACTTGTTGGGAGGAGTATTGGTGACTGAATTGCCATGAGGTATACTGTTATATTTAATAAAAAATAAATAGACTTAGCCCATACAGTTGTAGATGTGAATTTGGATATTCTTACAGAATGTGGACTGTATATACTTGCAGGAAACCTTTATTTTTTAGGATGTTTGTCAAGAATAATAATGTAAGATAACAGATAAAATGTTTTCATTTGTCAAGAATAATAATGTAAGATAACAGATAAAATGTTTTCATTGAGAGTAATTGCTAAGTCACATACAGACAGTTTGTCTAAGTTTAATGAACAGCTTTTTATCATTTTGTGCTAGATGGAGAAATACTCATTTGCAGTAAAATAGCTGATGCAAAAAAATTACATAAAGCAGAGATATTTTTTCTGGCAAACTACTTTATTAGTATTCCTAGCCTTTGAATTTTTCTTTAAAGCATTTTACATTTTTCAGTGATAGACTATAACAGCTAATGTTAGGTAGATAAAATAGACTTCTCCAGGCAATATGCAATATTGCTAGGAAAAAATAATTTTACACCTCTTCATGTGCTGTAGTTCTTTTGTGTTTTACAGTTCCTTGGCTCTCCAGCTCAAATAATTGATGGTTTTTGAATGGCTAGGACTTTTTTTGTATAATTTATTTTCAGAAGTATAGCAGATGTTTAGTAAACTTACTGACATCAAGCAATTGGCAGTTAATTTTCAATCCTGGGTGTTGAGTTCTGCAAATAGAAAACCTAAAATCTGTAAGCGTGGTATGTGTTAGTATATCTCTGTTTACTGTTTCTTTGGTCGATTCCTGTTCAATAAACTAATCCTTATTCTCTCTGTAACTGCTTTTACCTTTATTTCCCTTCTACCACTCATTCTTTTTCTCTTCCTAGTCCCCTATTTTGTCTAACTTCCACTGAGAGAAGAAAAGGAGTGAAGAGAGAGAAGAGGTAAGGTCAAGCCTTGATGTTTAAGGGACGAGCATAAATATTTGAGGAAGAGACCTTGCTTTCACTCACAGGAGTAAGCAAGAGCAGCACTACTAGCAGGACCAGCTAGTAAAGGCAATAAGTCCAGTGGAAAGCAGCTTTGGTGTGTAGCAGAGGCTTGGCTAAACTGGCAGACTGACTCTTGCTTTGTGCTCACAAGTGTGGCTTGCTTTGTGCAGGCTGGAGTCTGTGTAGTGCATACTATGACCTGTGTACCAATGAAGACCTTGTGGCATGATGGAAACTCAAACTTTTTATGCATAAATCTTGGATACCATGAAGGAGGCAGGGGTTTTTATTTCCCTGTTTTAGATACTAAAGTCTGACCAATTCATAAAGTTTGGCTGTCATTACAAACGTGACTGTGGTCTTTATGGAATGTAAAATCCTGCATTTGTCTCAGGGTGTTCCTAAGCTGAAACAGGTTGCCCAGAGAAGTTGTGGGCGTCCCATCACTGGAAGTGTTGAAGCCCAGGTTGGATGGGGACCCTGAGCAACCTGGTGTCCCTGCCTACAGCAGGGATGTTGGAACTGGATCATCCTTCAGGTCACTTCAAACCCAAGCCATTCTGTGATTCTGTGCTAGTAAATTGTGCTTATTGGCACTATTTTAAAAGCATAGTTGGAGGGGGAGTCTTACTTTGTAGTTGGTTGTAATAAGAGTGTTTTTTAAATAAGTTGGTCTAATGATTAAGTAGGTCTGTGTCAGTACAACCAATGTGATAAAACAGAAGTTTGACAGGGCTGGGAACTTAGTAGCCTTGAGCTCTCTGAAGCTTTCTGAAAATCCAAAAGGAGGTGGGGGCAGCTATGAGCAGTGTCCTGTGAGAAACAGGGAGAGGAAGCATAATGATTTTAGCCATTATCTGTCATGTGTGACTTCAAACCAGCCATTGCAAGTACTTTTTTGGGTTTTTGTCTGTCTGGCAGGGTACATGAGAAAGGTTAGATGGACATGAGTACTGACAATGTGTAGGTGACCCTGAACAGCATAGGGGAGGATATTGAGGGGCTTGTGAGTGAGGCTAGAAGCAGTTAATATTGTGATGAGGAAGAAGATACTGCTCAGAGGGATATAGAGAGGATTAAGTGGGAATGTTTGAGCACATGCTCCAAATACCAGATTTCTTCTAGAACAAGTTGTTTCTTCTATATGATTTGCAGGACTTGGTCATTAATTGTCTTAATTTGTATATTTGAGTGTACCTACTCTGTCTTATTTCTCCTACTCCCCTTTTTTGTTTCAGCACAAATTAGAAGTAAGGGAAGTTATCTGTTAGGTTACCATAGAAAGCAGCAAACAGTAGCAAAGGTCTGAATTTGGACTTGCAGTTGTTTCTAAGTCTGTGCTGTTGTTACTGCACTTGTGTAACATCTGGAAGTTGGATATCCATCCTGATCTCTTAGGAAATCTGTACAGTTATGGAGCATGCTAGGGGAAACAGAGAAAACTTCCTTGTATATAAATTAGTCATTTATTCATGTATTCTGCTTCTAGGTCTGATTAAAGGCATGTTACCTCCTGAGAGACAGCAATGAATAAATATTGATTACTTTATACATTTATTTTATGGTATGTGTATATATGCTGCTTATTTTTTCCATATTTGTGTGTTGATACAAGTATATACATATATACACGTGCACAGTAGAGTTCATTATTTGAATGATACCTAGAATGTACCATTAAAATGCCAGTGTCTCTTGCTAATTTTAAAAATAATCTCATTTCTTGTTAGACTTGTATGCTCAGAGCAGTAGTAGAAAGCAGCAGTTTAGAAAAGCATGATGTTATTTAATGAAATCTTCTTTAAATCTTCCCTCTTAGTCCATTTCAATTAAAAAGAAAGTTAAAAAATCAAACAAACCCAACAAACAAACAGAACCCAACACACACCTCCCAAACCAAAAATAAACAAAAAAATTCCAAAGGAGGGAAAAACCTGTAGGTAGTAAAGCTTAGTTTGTTGGCCTTGTGACAGTTCAGGACATCAGTTTTCACTCTGTGTTTGTGGAGCCTGACAAACTATTGACAGTTGCATTTTTAGTTAGATTTCTAGTGTATAGACTGTGCTAGGGCATAGGTGTATCAACTTTCTTGTGGATTTCTGGTGGTCAAGGGTGGTTCCCATGACCATGCGTTAAAATTATTGGCCTGTAAATCTGAAGGAAAGTATGACAAGAATTGCTTTTGCTCATGATTGCAAAATGTGTGTACACACATGATGTAACTGGAGGGAGGAGGAGAATGCTTAGATTGCATTCTCAATAAATGCAGCTCACGCATAGAAGATGCATGGTGAGGTAATAAAATGCAGTAAAACAGAATACTAACTTTTGGTCATCTACCACCTGAGATGACTTTGTGTAAACAAGTAACAGTAAGATATGCAGGAGTCAGCAGAGGTCTGAAAGCAGTAACACAATCTTGGAAATCTTTGCATCTTGACTGAAAGACCTTATTGATATGGGAAACAGTAATTAGTTTTGTAGTGGTCCTTTGTAACTTTGGAACTAACCTGGACTCACAGTAGTGTGAATTTTCTACTGGGAGCAAATGGAAATTAAGAGTAGAACACTTGTACATTCAAATTGACTTGGAAGTTACAACCAGGTTAGCATTGTGTGCTGGTTAAACTGAAAGGTGCTGCTTAACTCAAGAGTGTCATGTTTGTGTGTTTTAACACTGATTTATTTTTTATCTGTAAATCTTGTAACTCTTCTTCCTTGGTCAGTGCTTGAGTGGAAAGTGAACTGTTTCAGCAATTTCATTTGTTGCTTCAAGTTGACTCCCTTAAGATTCGTACACATCTCATGAAAATGAGCCTTCATATATACTGTGTGTATTGTGATACTTAATATTGCTCCAGGAAATGGTTATTAATTTCTTGCCTGGATTTAAAGGTGTGAGGGAAGGGGTTTACCAGTACTCAGAGTTGAGCAAAAGGGAGCCTCTTCTGTGCTTGTGTTGAGGGGAAATAAGCTCTTCATAAGCATGAGGTGAGCTAGGTGAACTGTCCATTGTTGGTTAAATTGGAAAACAATGAAACTTTTTAGGTGTTGGAGTGAGGGGACTGACAATTATTCCTGGCCATTTCAGTTACTCTATTTACTACATATGGGAAAGTTACCACTTTCACCTTTTATGTATTTTGTAATATACATTTCAAGTTACATAATTTTGCTTTTAAGGAAAGATAGTTGTCATGTGTAGATAGGTTAGAAGGTTCTGATTAATTTTTCTTCAACTCTAGTTATGTGGATTTTGTATATAGACCTTGCAAAAGTAGAGTATAGAGATGGTAATTTGGTTAGTGTATAAATACTTCTGTAGTGACATGAGTTAAGGACTTCATGGTGAAGTTGTATGCATCAGTAGAAAATCTAATTATTTATCTTAAACCAGCACTGTTGCATCCAATGAAATAGCCTATAAGCTAATTAGAATTAGATTTTTCTCCTTAAACCTCTGAGTTTAGGAAGATCCTGGTAATTTGAAGGAAGATCCTGGCAGAGCCATTCTGTGATGAAATCTCCCAAATCTTGAAACATCTAAACCGTCTAATAACTATTTTTTTATCTTGTAATTGTTGATGGGTGATAACTGCAGAGAAAAATATTGAAGAACTTTACATGTATACAAAATTCATAAAAACAGGAACAAAAAGATTTTGTGTTTTTGTAATGCCTAGTGATGTGAGAAACTTGAACTGATCTAGCAATCCATGTACTTAAGTTAATGTAGTCTTCTGTGTATGTGGGGAAATTCTTATATTTGAGATAGGATATAATTTAACTGTAGGCTTAATTCATTGTTCCACTTACGTCCCTTTATAAATTAGAAAACAAATGTTAAGTTTCGAGTTGCTTTGAATCTGTTCCTAACATCTATAGTAAATGTATTTTTTCTAACTTCTGTATACTTATTGTATTTGTCACATGACAACAGAATCTGGAAATTGTTCATGGAAAGGAAAAAACAAGCAACAGGGACACTGTCTGTAAAAAGTTGTCAGATGTGAAGAAGACTTAGCAGAAACAGCTTTTATTAATATTTTTTCCTCTTTGGTTTTTGTAGTATTAGATGTAAGCATTGTTAAAAAACCCCCAACAAACTAGAAACCCTCATCATATTGTAATAATAATGTTACTGTAAGTATTATACAAGTAGTAATGCTGTCTTGATATGTTAATGTCTCTTTAGGATTTTTTTTTATGTTTAAGACAAGTAAATTGTTAATGGTGTTGCCACCATCTCTTACTGATTTTTATGAAAAGTTTTGTATGTGCATCTAGATGAAAGCTTTAATATTCTTAAGCATACAGCATAGGGTCTAACAGGTTTAACACTACTGGTGTAATTTCTGGAGATCACACCCTTACCTTCTGATTCAAGAGCTGAGCTGTCTATATTTGGGGGTTTCTCCTCCTTTGTGTACCAGTGGCAAAGTTAAGTTTTTTCTCCTGATGTGACACAAGTGATCTTAGGAGGACGTGAGAGAAAGGAAACCTGTAGTCTCTGCTAGACCACAGAATAATGTTGTTTTAGTGGAATACCTCAGGGATAAGGTTTGAGTTATTTCCTGTTCTTTAAAGCATAAATTGTGTTCTCTGTACAAAGCCACAGAGATTAATATTTTGGAATGTATTGCGCTCTTCTGGTTTTCGAGTACAAATAATTTATACAAAAAAGGGTCCTGGTGTCATAAACAAAATGGATCATAAGGAGTATGGTGAGGCTTCAGGTATTTTAGACTTGATGCAGCTGTTGAGTCAAAAAGCTCCTGTGTATTCTCTAGGGACAAAGAGAAGTGCCATTAAAAGTGTGAATCAGTATGAGTGAATGGTGAAGTGTGATGGGTGTGAAGAGGTTGATCTTGCACAAAATAAATGTTTTAACCAGACATTTGTCTGGGTTTTAAGATGAGCTTTTTATTATTAGGGCAAGATCAACTTTTTTACTGCAACTAAATAAAAGCAAAATTTATTTGAATAAGGGATGTTTTTTCTCCTGTAATAAAGCTGTAGGGTGATTATGAGAAAATTTGGTGATTTAAGAAATTGCCAAAATGCTTTCAGAGCTTAGAGTGTACTATTACTAATGGAGTAGACTGTAACAAAATTGTTGTTAATTAAGGTACAATAGATGAGCCACTTTGCCCAGTAAAGAGCTGATCAGTGAACTTTGGACTAGCAGTTTTTATATGGTGGCTTTTAACTCTGTGACCCTGAAATTACCTGGAATAACCAGTGTGGTCTTCCTGTCTTTCAAATTCATGTACTGCTTGAAGAAAGACTTTCTTAAACAGTAAGTTGTGGAAATGAATGTACCTATGAAAACAGTTTCTTAAAGGCCATGGATGACAGTTTGTCAGAGTTCTGAAAGAATAATTACTTGAAATAGATGGATACTTGCAGGAGTTGGAAAGTACCAAATCATGACAGCAGATAGTATTTTATGACTCATCTAAAATACCAAGCTTCAAAGGATAAGCAATCTCTTCATAGATAAAATTCCCCAGTGGTTGTGATATTTTCTTTCTGAACTTATGAAAATACTGGGAATATTAGTGTGTCATGACAATGCTTCTGATTCTGACATGATGGAAAAAATATTATTTTCCATCATTCCAAATTTAACATCACTGTAGGGATCATAATTGGATGGCCTATATATAAGGTCACAGTTTTGTTTAATAAGTGGGTGTAGTGTTATTAATTTATCCTAGATCTCCCCCCACTCTCATTACGGGCATTTGTTGAGGATGGCTAGTCATAAATAATGAGCAGTGTTTGTTTGAATTAACTTGGCCAGGTAGGTATTGCAAGCCAGTGACTGCCTTCATTCTTCCATACTGAACTATAGGCAAAGGAAAAGCTTTAGGGACTTCTGTGGATGTGATGAAGAAGGTGGTAAAAACCAGTGAGTTAGTATTGCAATCATGTTCTACTTCTTTTAGAGAAAACATCTGTTTAATGCTCTTCAGGGAAAAAAATCTTGATTCCTCAAGTTTCTGACCTTACTCAGTGTAGATCAGGTTATTAGAATTTTTTCCTGAATTCTGACAAGGCTGTATTTGAATAACTTGCCATGGGGCAGGAAGTTGGTTTTGGTTGAGTCTCCCCCTTTTTTTGTTGTTTTTTTGTTTGGTTGGGTTTTTGGTTGTTTTTTTGTTGTTGTTGTTGTTTTTTGGGGGTTTTTTGTTTGTTTTTTTTTGTTGTTGTTGTTGCTGTTGTTGTTTTTGTTGTTTGGTTTTTTTTTGTGTGAATGGTGGTGTATTTGCATTGTCATGAATGGGAACATGCATTAGCCATTGATTTTCAATCTATATGTAGCTATAAAACATGCATAGCTCTTCTTTTTCTGCATTACATTTTAAAAAAGCCCCAAATATCACTTGATTATCAGATTTGGTAAGCAGATCTCTGTGTTGACAGTGGAGGTCACTTGAATTTATGGTGATTGGGTAGTCTCAGTTGTTTTATGTAAGTTTGGAGATGTTACAGCCCATGAGACAGCTTTCTAAACGTGTTCCTCACTTCCATCAGTCTCCAGGGCATTTTTGCCTGGTTATTTTACAGCTGATGCTCTACCTGGTCAGAAGTGTTTAAAGAAAATGTTTTAAGGAAAACCACAGCACCAACAAAATCAAGTTAAGTGCAAGAAACACCTTTCTAAGTGAGGATCTTGATGCCAGACCATGTTGTCTAATATGTCTTTTAGACCTACATTGAACCACTAAAGCTGTTTTTTAAGAATTACCTAATAAGAGGCATAAAGTAAAAGCTCCATTCTGCTGATGATTTGGTAGCCTAGGTCACACTGCAGGGGGTACTGGAGCAGCAATTAACCCTGGCCTAGCTGATTTACCTGGATTTAGAGAATTCATGGTTTCTTTGAAGTTATTGGGTAAATTTTTTTACTTTTTCGAAGATGGGGACTAAATGGTGAGTTGATGTTTCCTTTAAGTGGTAGGTACAGCCAGTTCAGGGTTCTGCCCTATGAGTAGAGTTAGCTGTATGGTGGGAAAATGAGTGCTCACTTAAACTGGTAGAGGGGCTTATGGTTTTTTCAGCCCTTCTACTGAAAATATTTTATACCTGCTTTTGATTCAACATATTTTTCTTGCTACTTATTCTTGAAAATAAGATATTTTTTCTTAATTTTTTTGCATAGCTACTGATGCAGTTTGTTACTTGTGGTATTTAGTAAGAAAACATCAGTATTTAAGTGAGGAAAGCAAAATATTCTAATGGCTACTTGGCCCAATAACTTTCTAGCTCATTGTATTTGGTGTCTCACATAATAGGACCAAATCACATCTTTTGCTGTCTAGGAGAGTGAACTAGCTGTAGGTTTAGGCACTTCAAACATCTTGGCATGTTCTTAAGTTAATTGCCAATCTTCACTAGTGTTAAAAAATATAGGAAGTTAGATGAAGACTTGCTGCCATCTCATACTTTAGAGATGTCTTGTACATGCCACTTTGTCATCTTGAAGGTGCTGACCTAATCAGTAAAAGAAGACAATTCAGATTCAATTCACAGTGGTTTTTTATCTGAAGTCCATTTCTCACCGGGGGCTTGCTGGATTCTACACCTGGAATGGGGCACCTGTGGATGTATGGACAGACTGAGAATGAGAGGCTGGAGAGCAGCAAGGGACCTGGGGGGTCCTGGTCCTGACTAGCTGAACATGAGTCAGCAGTGCCCTGGCAGCCAGGGAGGGCCACCCATGTCCAGGGGCCATCAGGCACAGCAGCACCAGCTGGGCAAGAGAGGGGATTGTCCTGCTCTGCACTGCACTGGGGTGGCCTCATCTCGAGTGCTAGGGACAGGTTTGGGCCCCACAATATAGAAAAGACATGAAACTATTAGAGAGTGCCCAAAGGTGGTGAAGGACCTTGAGGAGAAGCTGTGTAAGGAGTGGCTGAGGTCACTTGGGCTGTTCAGCCCGGAGGAGACTGAGGGAAGACCTCGCTGCAGTTACAACTTCCTCATGAGGGGAAGAGGAGGGACAGACCCTGATCTCTGCTGTGCAGTCACCAGTGACAGGACCTGAGGGAGTGGCCTGCAGTTGTGCTGGGGGAGGTTTAGTTTCAGCATTGGTTGGGAGAAGGTTCTTCCCCCATAGGGTGGCTGGGCTCTGAACAGGCTCCCCAGGGCAGTGGTCACAGCCCCAGCCTGAGAGAGCTCAAGGAGCGTTTGGGCGATGCCCTCAGGCACATGGGGTGACTCCTGGGAATGGTGCCATGCATGGCCAGGAGTTGGTCTTGATGATCCTGGTGGGTTCCTTCAAACTCAGCCCATTCTGTGATTCTGTGAAAAGACATTGATCTCAAAATTATTGAGCTCATGTAGACATCAAAGATACAACATTTTGTGGTATGAGAGGAGTGTCTTTATTAGGCACAGTATGTGCTTCATTGCAAAGTGGTTTGTGGTCTTGCAACTTTGACATTTTGGTAAGAGTTTGCAATTACTCATTATGTAACTAGTGAAGATACTGGGCTATTTTACTTAAGTAACCTAGTCGCATGTGTAAAATGTGGTCTATATGAGTGTATAAAAGTGCATTAATTTACTCATCTGTGACTAGCTGAGAGCTGTTCACAATTCTCTTGTACTTGGTTGGGTGTTCTGCCCTATGTAGTAAGGGAAGAGGGGGACTGGTAGTTACTGGCATACAGGTTGGATCCTACATTCACTCGTGTGAGTCAAGCAGATTGTAGTTTGCTCTACAGTTAAAAACTACTACTGATTGTTTTTATTTTACTCCTTTAAAAAACATTACTTCCAAAAGTGGCCCTGAATGGGCATAGTATCTTGTAAAGGTGATTTATTAAAATGGAAGATGTTTCCTATCATTATGAATTACTAGAATTACTTTGTTTTTTAAAAAATACTACATAGCAGTTAAGACATAAGGTTTTTTTAAGTGCAAAACAAAAGAGAACAGTGCTGGCTAAGACTTAGTTGCAAATTCTCTAAATAGGTTTCTGTTGAAAGGTACAGTAACTGAGCTTTGACAACACAGGGCCAGTCTCTGGCACTTCCCTGATTATGCTGGGGTTTTTAATCACAAACTTGAATGATTGTTCGTTTGTAATATATTCAAGTTCAGGTGTTAAGATCATCACACTCTTTAAAGAAGTTTATTTGCAGTTAATTTTAGAGAAGATTGAATGTTCTCCTTTTGTTTTTGTAAAATACAACTAGCGAAGTAATTGTGACAGATATAAATGGCAAATTTTTAAAAGAAATATGTGATGTAAAATTGCCTGGGTTTAGAATGAACTGACCTAATCTCATGCATGTTGTGTTTTGTTTTTGGCAGGGTTTGTGGATGCACTTAGATGTTTGCAATGAGCACTGTGGCTGGCATGCCCCAGTGTTTTGGATACCAATGCATAGGACTCCGTAGTAATCGAATTTATCAGAAACGAACGTCATGAGCATAGTGATCCCATTGGGGGTTGACACAGCAGATACTTCTTATTTGGAAATGGCTGCAGGCTCAGAGTAAGTATGTGAACATAATTTGTAAGTTCTCTTACCTATTTCTAATTACTTTAATTTTTCCTTCATGGCCATTTTTTGAATACAGTTGGAGAAAACTTAAAGAATTTCCTTAGTTTTGTTGAATTTTTAATTACTTAAATTAATAACTGTCCCTTCATTCTTATGTCAGTTTCTTCCACTTTAGGGGGAGCAAAGGAGAGAAGCTAAATGTTTCTACAAATGCATGTTTTTCTTGCTTATCAGACTGACAAAGATGCTGCTTGGTTTACTTCTCATACTTCAAATATTTTGTCATTTCGGTTTCCTTTTTAACTACATGTAAAAATTTTTTTTTGATTTTGCACATTAGATAAAATAATTTGATGCATTAAACTGCAAGAAAGTAGTAGTAATCAAGGCAAGGGTGCATTTCTTAATGAAAGTTGAAGGCCTAGCTGAAATACTAATACCATGTCTTCACAAAGTTATTTCTAATTGTAAAGCTAGTAGAAAATAATTTAGTAACTGTATAAAGGGTTACAAAAGAGCCAGTGAAATCATGCATTCAGTAAAGTCTGGCTTTGCACCAATATTGTAGTGTAGTGAGTTTCTGGGTTTTGGGGGATGGGGAGGGTGACTTGGGGGGTTTTTTTTTAGGGTTGGGGGGGAGCTGTGTTGTGCATGTGTGGTTTTTTGTGTTGTGGTTCTTTTCTGGTTTTCCCCCTAGTCTCCTGTACAGTATCGAGGGGCTAAGGTTTAGGTATTGTTGATCTCTGACTGGATACATTTCTTGTCAAACAAACCTTCCTGTGTGTGTAGCACACAGAATGTTCAAGAAGCAAGTAGTTTTTCTTCCAAACTTTGAATGAAAGTTTTAGGAAAACTCTAGAACTGCTTTTTAAAAGAATGTTTCTCTACTGTGCTTCCAGGTGTATATGAAGCTATTCTAGGTTTGTGCCATTTATTTGAAGAGGACCAAGAATTTGCAATTCAAAATTTTTTGTTACAATTAATTTTTAAAGTTGTTTTATCTTTTCATATTATAAATGCTCTTAACCTTGGTGCAGAAAAATTTTAACTGTAGTGAACCATTCACATTTCTTTTAATTTTTTTTCCCCGTGATTTTATGTTTAGAGAGGGTCATGATTCCTGAGGTTGCTGACATTCCTTGCAGACACAGCGTGTCATGCTGAAATTAAAATAAATAAATTTAGTTGTCAGTATAAACAAGATAGAGTTCACAGTGTGTTATGTGCTTGATACTGTGGCAGAGTGACCCAGTTAGGCGCTGCTTTTCTTCAGATGTTAAGTGGCTGTTACCACTTAGATTAATTCTTGTCGTCTCTGCCGTACTCACACTGAAATGTGTGTAGTTGCATGATTGGTGTACGCTGATTTAAAAGCCATGTCACTGTCACAAGAAGTGTGACACAAAGGTGTGTCCCTAATCTCCCAGCTTACATGGTTGTAAACCCTTGCTATCACAAACCGTGTGGTTTACTCTTTGTTCTTGTACATTTTCTTCCAGAGGGGGTAGCATGTTGGACGTGGAGTGTATTAGTAACAGTCCTAGATGGTCTTTGAGCAAGTTCTGGGGTTTTCCCAGGAGGGAGGAGCTAGAATTTTTCCACTGTGACTGGCAGGTCGGATATTGCTTCATCAGTTGCTGAAGCATGAGCAAACACAAGAGTGGGGGAGTGGCAAACTTGATTATGCAGGAGAAGAAGCTTAGGGAAAAGCTCTTTGTGTAGTGCAGTCTCCTAGTGCTGAAAGATTTTTCCTTATGTTTTCAACCAAGGCATAAGCTTATTAAAAGAGGGGATGTTTTATATGATTAATAGTTCCACATATTTTAATAATTGTAGCAAATAGCTGTGTGTGGAGTAGCCTACTAAGAGGTTTAAGGATCTTAAAAATTGGGTGAAATAGTTTGTTTCTTATGTTACGTGTACTTGAGTGGAGTCTCCAGATAAATCTTTGTGTCATTGTAGTCAAAACACACATGCTTGGCCTTTATGATCTTACTGCAAATGGGGATTTGTGACTTCTTAGTGGTAAGGTCCTTGTACTTGTAAGCAGAACAAGCCATTTCTGAAGGTTCAAAATACTCTTCCTGGCTTCAGAGAGTGCTTATGTAGCTTAAAGCATAAGTATAAACTACACATTGGGAAATGCCATTGATGGTACTGCTTTTCTGGTTATAGCCATACACGTTTTTTAGGGAGAAGGCCTGTATAATAAACCTCAGAATCACAGTGTACAGATCACTGTGCTGAGTTCAGTATCCAGGAGAAAACATTGGTGCAGTCTTACATACAGATAGCATCGGGCCAGCCTGTACTTGTAGGGCCTGCTACAAGGTGCTTAGGTAGCAGAACCCACTCCCTGCTAGAGAAGCAGTCCTTGGTTCTTGGTGTCTAGCTATTGAAGCCTGTCAAATGTCTTTGGTTAGATGAAGTGTCTTGAAATAGAAAATGTTTTTTCTCATTCAAAATATATTGTATTCTTTTGTCTGAGATGGCCTTCAGCTAAATACTGTTCAGGTGTGCTGGTACAAACAGAAAACAAACCTAAATTCTTTGAAAATTAGACCTATCAAACTGGATTGTGGAAGATGGATGTTGCTGAGAGGTTGCATTTGGAGTTCAGACAAATGTTCAGGAAGTACTCGTATGCTTAGCTCACCGCCTAAAATGCTCCTGTCTTTGAGCATTTTAGTGAGATTTTGTTTCCTGAATATCTATATATTTATGGAAGTGGTTGATGGCCCTAAATTCTAACTGACTGTATTTTGGGTATTAGTCAAAAATTGTGGGCTGGTTTTTTCTTTTTTTTTTTTTTTTTTTTTTTTTTAATTTATTACTAAATGGTCAGAAACAAAACAATGTTTAAAGGGAGTGGAGTGAGGGAGATGACATTTTAGAGACGAATTGGCTTCCTTTGAATCATTGCAGGTTGATTTCCTTAATACAGGTTAACTAACTATAAAAGTGTAGTGACTGAGGTTTTGTAAATTAACTGGGCTCAGGTGTTGCTTTTAGTTTCTCACTAATGCCATCTACTGGCAACATGCAGAATATTTTGTTTCCATTTTAGATATGAACAGTAGGAAATGACTCAGAACATGAAGTTGTTTCACTTCCTAAATGAAAATTCTCTCAAGGCTTTTTTTTTTAATAGGGGCATCTTTGCGTTTTAAACTTACTTTAGAAAATATTATATTTCTGTTTTCAAGGTATAGGAATGTCTTAAATCACTGCAGCCCAAGAGCATGTGGAAAGCTTTTGTGTAGAGCTTTTTGTTTTGTTTCCTGTGAACATTTTGCACAGATTTGAATTGCTGACCACAATTTGCTGACCACAATGCTTAACAAGTATATATGATATTTTAGCAAAATATGGTCAGTTTATCACAGTGTTTGTTTATTTAGAAAATAATATTAACATTTTGATCAAGCTTCATATATACTGTGTTGTAATACAAACACTGTAGTTTGGATGAAAACCAAAAATACAATAAATATCTTTTAGTTACGCAGTAAGACAGCAGTTGTTTGAGGTGAAGTTGAAAAATGTGGTATGATCAGAGGACTGACAGTCTTAGTACCACAGTCTCTGACAGAATTGGCTGATGTCCAAAAATACAAGCAAGGAAAGCCTTACAGTGTGTTCACAGATCTGAATGCTTACGTCTTTTCCTCCTGAAACTTGCTTTCCGGGATGGCTGTAAGAATGCCAGTGGTGAAATGAGGGGGTGTTTGTCTGTAGTACAGTAGTTAGTTAGTGCCTTGCTGCTTGGGCCCTGGTACTTGAGCCCAAAAAAATGTAAAACTTGATTTTTAAATTAGGTAACATCTCATGCTTTAGTCATCTGTACAATTAAATATTTTGCCAAGAAGCATTTCTTCTCAAAGCTCTACAGTTCTGAGATGCCTATTTCAGAAGAAGGGTTTGACTTTGAACAGACAGGAGTATAGAGGGCATCTTTTCTGTTTGAGGTCATGCACATGGTGGGCAAAACCAGGAGTGATAAGGAATTCAGTAACCTGTTTGTCAAAGTTGATTTTGTCTGTGGCTCTCTGGAAGAATGGTGCTCATTCTGTACTGTTTTATGGCACCTGTATCACTTTCCTGTTGACTGTAAAAATCTATGATAGTTAATTTCTAGCTTAAGTGAATGCCCTTGGAGCTCCTTCCCATAGTTCTTGGTTTCTTCCCCACTTCCCCAGCCCAGTGCAGTGGGTAGTTGGAGCAGTAACAGTTGCATTCAGAGCTCTAGTGAGCATCTGTTATAATTGAAGGTAGTGTCTGTGCCTGGATAAGAATTTAAAAAAGGTTTTACTGAAAGCTGATTGTGCTCCAGATTTTTTAATAGTTGCCTTTCTGTATCACCTGATTTTGCTCCCACCATTTTTCTGGTTTTCCTTGTTCAAGTAAAGATGTGACTTTTTCTTAGTAACATTGTTCTCTGAATCTGTTTTATGAGTGTTAAAACAGTTGGTGATAAATGAATGTTTCTGGAAGCTTTACACTTTTACTTCCCACTACTGTTATGCCTCTAAATATTAAATTTTGTTTTCTTAAATGGTTCATAAATGGCTAGAGTAATAAGAAATGGATGTAGGATGTTGGGTGTCTTGTCTTGCCTCAAATCTTGAAAGGGACCTGGACTATCTTTTTGACTTCTGTAGTCAGATGATGAAATATGCAACCTCTCTTTTTAGGACACTTTCATTCTGGTATCTTTTACTGAATGTTCCTGTGTTTAAGTAGCTGGTATTTAGGTCATAGTAATACTTATTTTTAATGAAGGAAACTCTTCTAAATTAATCCAGGATGGATTGTACCAGAATCCCCTCCTGCCTGTCCTTAGTAAGCCTTCCTGCTCTGAAAACAGAGTACTTTTCAGCAAGACCTAGCTTGAGCATTGAACACAGAGTGGATAAGAGTACCTGTGCTACTGCTTGTGCCATTCAGGAAGTGGGGAGGAATAGCAGTAGAAGCAGTGCAGTGGTCAAGACATCCTTGTTCCTGGAGAAGCTAATTTCTGCCATAGTCATGATGGATGTGTAGCTATTGCCTCATTCACTGGCATTTTAGTTGGCTGGGTCATCACCAGAATTACAGAAAAGATGTGTGATTACTGCACAAATGTGTTGTTAAATAGGTAAAAGCAAATTGGTTGGAAAGGGACAGTTTTTTCATCTTTTGTCTTTATTTTAGTCATGAGATTAAGTTCTAAGCTGTTTCTAGGAGCTAATTATAACAAACTCCAAATAAAATTGTATTTTCAAGTTGTGAAAGAGTGTAAGAGAGTAACTGAGGATTTTTCTGCATTTATGAGGTAACAAAGAGCAAGTGCTGTCAGATTTGGTTTGTCTTATGCTAGTCAGAAGTTGTATTTTTAACGTTAGTACTTCACATGATTTTTGTGCTCACATGTTTGTTCACTCTCAAAAAAAGGCAGCTGATGACTGTTGGAGACCATAATCTTTGTAATTTTTTTTCCTTTGGACTCTAGAAATTAAGCCCTCCCTCAGAAGTGCTTTTAACTAGTTTCTTCTTAAACAATTTTATCATTGGGGTAGCAACCTCACATGGGAAAAAGCTCTTAAGAAGAAATGGGCCACCAAACCTATTAGTAGGACACTTTCAAAGAGATGTGAAAATACCACATTTTGTTCAGAAAGTTAATGATTAATTATATCTTTTCAAAAAAGTAACAAATGTAGGTTTCTGGTGTCCTTTAAAAACAAACTAGCATTGCTTCATGGCACAGCAAAAAAGCCTCTATTAATGTGTAAGAAAACAATCCCATCAGTATCTGTTTTAATTTATAATTCAGAAATGCCAAGTTTATTTTTAAAATTAGCTCAAGTAATTAGTAAGATATGTGACAGGCAATAGAATTCACACATAACGAAAATAAAATTAGAAAACTGAACCAGACCTGATTTGTAATGTGAATCAAGTCCACTTCAGTTCTAAATGTTGAAATTTCATGGTGCCTTTTTTTGTTTAAAAGAAACCCCACTTTAGTAACCTGGATTCATTTCTCTTAGTGTTATTAAATCATATGGTGCAACAAAAAACCTGCAAGTTATCTCAGTCATGCACACATGAACAACTGCTCGAGAAAGGCCATGAAGATGTAATTTTTTGTGCTCAAATAGATCTTCCTGTTCTAGTATTCCTTTATCTTTCTTGCTTTGTATTGTGGTTTAGTGCATATAAACCATAGTTTGTAAATTGAAGAAGGCACTGCCTTTGATACAAAACCTTGTCTTGCAAATTGTTATCACTTTTTTTTTCTGATTAAAAATATCTCAAGAGAAAGTGCCTTGTTTAGATAATTAGCCGCAGTTAGATCCCTGCTTGTAGGAGCAGCCGGTGCGGTGGTGCCCCGCCAGTGCCGCTGTGTGTCGCTGCCGGGCTCGATGGCCGTGCAGCCCCCGGAATGCAGCATCGGTCCTCGGGCAGAATTCCCTTCGGCAGCTCTCTTACCGCTCAGTGAGGGGGCCACGGGGGCTTGCGAGTTTGTAACTGCCCCCACATGCTGCTTTAAACGGAATCAGCAGGGAATTAATTAGAAGTTGTGCAGCAAGTACCTCCGATTTATTAACGTAAATTACATAGTAATTGCATTTGTTCTTCTTCTGTCTTTTGCCTTGCAGACCAGAATCTGTAGAAGCTAGCCCTGTGGTAGTTGAAAAATCGAACAGTTATCCACACCAGTTGTATACCAGCGGCTCGCATTCACACAGTTACATTGGTTTGCCCTATGCAGTAAGTTTTGTGCAAAGTATTCTGTACAACGTACATTATGCAAAAATATGCTGGTTTTATCTGGAAAAACTGATTCATGCTTTCTGTGTCTTATTGGGAGTTGGGTAAGTTGGATAAAAATGGTCTATCAGAAGTAGAACATAGTGCACTTAAACGTACAACACAGTTGAGAAGTTAGAAAATAAGATTAAAGTGGGATATAAAATATAAATACAAAATTTAAAATATTTTAAATATATAAAATTGGGATATAAAAATATAAAATTTTATCCTTTTACTACAAAATTAAGAAGCCTGAAGTTCTTTGCCAAATGAATTCTTACATTTTGGCTTGAGTAACCATCAGTGTATGAGCATTTACGATAAATTACCTTTTCACAAAATTCTAGGACCATAACTATGGTGCTCGGCCTCCTCCAACGCCTCCAGCTTCTCCTCCTCCATCAGTGCTTATAAGCAAGAATGAAGTAGGCATATTTACCACTCCCAACTTCGATGAAACCTCCAGTGCTACTACCATCAGTACGTCAGAGGATGGAAGCTATGGAACAGATATTACCAGATGCATTTGTGGCTTTACACATGATGATGGATATATGATCTGTTGTGACAAATGCAGGTAATGCGTATTAAAATAACTTAAAAAGGAAAAATTACTTAAGGCTGCACTGAAAGTAAATGTAACTAAATGGTGTTTTAATTACAATGAGTCACAAAAAATTTCCTTCCATCAAAAAAGTGCTTGAAGGTTGTGTGTTTTTCTAATAGGCAACATAGTCAGTTAAGGCCAGTAATTATTTTATATTTTAATTCTGGTCAGTCTTGACTACTCATGAATTTGGTCATGCCTTTGCTTGTGCATTGCTGCTTAATAAGGGTATACCTTTTTTCCCTCTAAAAAGAATGTCTGTGGTACTCTGTCCCAAGTTATTTGTTAGTAGGGTAAAATGAAGACCCAGGAATTACTTAATGTGCATGTACTGAGTAATAAAGCATCTTGGTGAATTATGTATATGTAAATCAAAGAACTTGAAGGATGCAAAATAATGTGAAAGAAACTTCTTGAGTATTGGTTTCTCTGTGCATGATCTTTCTGATTACTCTTCATTTTTCAAAGGATTTGGTTAGTAAGTATGAAAAGACTAACCTAGGTTCTTAGTGGAGAAGCTGAAGTTAAATGTTTAGACTTCTGAGTTTATGCTTAAGCACCTACTTGATCGCAGTATAATAAGAGATTGCTCTTGAATACTTGGAATTGGAAAAATGAGAATATAAATTTTTAGAGCTGATACACTTAACAGGAGAAAACAAATGTTATGTTTCTACTCAATATTAGCCTGTCTTTTTAAATTTGGTTAATGAATACTGCTGGATTTGTTAGATCTTTGTGTATTTATAAAACAATAGTTATAGCTAGTTAAAATATTGAGATCCATTCTTCTCTCTACTTATGTAACAAGCTTGTTAGTAATTTCTGATGGTCCTAAATTCTGATAATCTTGCTCATTATTTTGAAATGTATTAAGATGTTCTTCCAGCAGTGGAGTTGTAGGCAGTCACCAGTTAGGTAGTCTTTCTCCTTTGAAGAAGAGATTCTCTGCGAGGAGTTGTGAATTTACCACAACTCTTTCCAAGTGGGAAGATAACTATTTTTGTGTCCCTCATCCTTCTAGCATTGTAGGTCTGAGTATAAACTACTGTTGTAGGTTAGACTTGAGTCTAGCAAGCAGTCTCTTCCCTGACTCTGGGAAGAAGTTAAAGCTCTTTCTTTGCTGTTCAACAGTACTACCAGTTTATAACAGGGTGTATAAAAATGTGTATTTTTCTCTTAAAATATATAAGGAAATCAAACTGTATCTCAGTGTATATTTCTCTAGATAGAAATATTTTATGTACCCATTTCTAAAAGGGAATTGAATCCTTTTGTTTAAAACCAAACCACTTGTTGCTATGTAAAACATAAGTCTTGTTTCTGAGGGTATTTGTCTCTATCTTGTTCTCTGTTGTGATAATTTACCATTTTATTTCTGATGTTGGAGAAAAATTTCCAAGAGAGAAGACAAGTCACCTAGCAGGGTGGTGGCAAAGATAGTAATTGAGATGTAGTTTTAAGCAGTATTGAATCTGAGTAAAGATGACAGTGAAAAAAAAAAAGAGCAGCTTACTTTCTCTGTGTATTGTGCATGCAATTTTTTAAATTGTTCTTTAAAGTTGGGATTTTGTTTTGATCTTTTCATAGTGTCTGGCAGCACATTGACTGCATGGGGATTGACAGACAGCATATTCCTGACATATATCTGTGTGAACGTTGCCAACCCAGGTGAGCAGTTTGGTTGATTTTGAACTCTAAAAGAGAATGGAACAGTGCACAACTGGTATTTTTTAAGTATCTGAACATTTAGTTACTTTACTGTTTATTCTGTAGTAGTCAATGGTAAATGCCAGAGGTCTGTTTTAATACTTCAATGTGCTGATTTATTTTCTAATTTCAGGAGTTTAGATAAAGAAAGAGCAGTGCTGTTGCAACGAAGGAAACGGGAAAATATGTCAGGTGAGTAAAATGTAAAGCTCTTTTCTTAGTAAAGGTGATAAAATAAGTATAAATTATATATAAAGACTTCAGAGCACATACATGATTCCCACAGTTTTGAGAGCCTTTAGCATATAAGGTTCAGTAAATCAATGCCTTTTACTTGTTTGTATTTTTACCAAGATAACATAGTATCAGAATTGTTGTAGCTCCACCTGTTTTATGAATGGTTTTCAGCACTGTGGGTTTTTTATAGCAGTGCAGAATAATTCAATCTGTTCAATAGTGTTTGAGTTTCTTTATAAGCAATGTTGCTTTTAGAATAACTCTAACTCCTTTAACTAAGGTGCTGAAAAGAAAGTGGAAAAGCTTTAAGTATCTTGGAATGAGAGAGGGTTTCTAAGTCTACTTTCATTCTGCAAAAAAGTTTCAGAGAGAAATCCTAATTCTTACATGTTGGATGTAGATTGGGTGTTCTGGTATGGCTCTGGAGTTTTTTGGACAATGGGAAAATTTGTTAAACCAAGTCAATACGATGTAGGTAATAACAATGTTTTGAGGGTTTTTGCCTTTGATAACCAAGGTGGTGTGTAGTGCAAGTACCCATTTCAGTCAGGGTATTTTATGCAAGTAGTTCTTGAACTTGTTCACAGGATTTCAAAAGTCATCTGGCCTAACTTGTCAGGAGTTCTGTCTGGCCATTACCAAAGCGTGTTGTAAAATTCTTGGTTGACAGCTGGTACTTTCAAGCTCTCTTACAAAAGTAATAATTTGGGAGGAGGTCATCTCCTAAATGTAACATGTTTTACTTCTAGATCATGTCTCTGAAGTAGTGGAGTGTGTGTGTTTGTTTTAAGATTTCTTTTAAAATTACCATGTAAATATGGTCCTGCTGCCCACTTCATCTGGCTTCTGAAAGTCAGAGAGGTGTGTGGCACAACTGTGCTTCTTGGTGCAGTTGACACTTGGTGTTGTCTGGTACTAAGTTGTCTAAAGTCCTTTAAAGGCGTTAATGACCTACTTACAAAGCCAGAGTCATTTTTTGTTTTGTCTGTTTTCATTTTAACAAAACCAAGCTTAATTTATACAGTTTTGGTTGACCTACTAGGTCAATCAAATTTAAACTGTAAAAATTTTTGGAATTTAAAATTATTTTTGTTAATTCTCTTGAAATAGTAGAACAAGTAGATTTATAATTCATTTGGAGTTAATGAGTTCACTTACTGCTCTGATAATACTGTGAGGTTGGACTTGAATTTTCATAACGAATAGGGGAAGTTGGTGATCTGAGCTATATTTAAATAATCTCTTTGGATTTGCAGGCACACTATCTGATCATTTACTGTAAACTTAAGGGAGATTAAAAATCTTAGGAGGAGCTGATGAGATCTTACCTTTGAAGTTAGTGTTTAACCCTCCTCAGTCTTGATGATCAGTGTTCTAAATCTGTTACATGAATTCAGTAGGAAAGGAAATACTAAATGGTAAAGCCAAAGTATCAAAACAGTTGAAAAGAAAGGCCAGTTCTGGTTCTCTTTAATCTAAAATGTGATCAAAGTGCAATATTGATTACTGTGATTTTTAATACATCATTTGAATGTCTGTGCTTACACCTTAATTTCCATTTAGCTTGGGTGAATATATTTTATGTTGACTGCTATACAGTTCAGTTGGACTTAGTGACTTTGGGTATAAACTGAGACCTGTGTGAGACTTTAGTAAAATGGGCAATTTTCACAGATGATTTCAAGGAAAAGCAAAAGTGGCATCAATTTCAATGGATCTTTTCAATGTTTTAGATACTCAACAGAAGCAGAATGTTACTTTTAACTTAATTATTAGTAATTTACAGGTGTTTGATAAAAGGTAGGAGTGCATAATTTGGATGCTCTTTGATGAATAAGTCTGTATATATAGGGATTTTCAATTAAATATGAGAATTCTTTAGAGTAAAATGTTTTTGTCGTAAAGATTTCTAAAGAGTTGCTGGCTTAGCCTTTGGATGAAACACAGCTAACGCTGGGGAGAAAGTAGTAGATTGGTTAGTTTGCTTCAAGAAAAGAGCTTTTAATTAAACATTTCACATGATAGAAAATGGTGTGTGTTAAGCTTTTATGTGTAACCACATCATCCTTTTTTCTGGCAGTGTTCTTAGCCCATTCTTCTGGGTCCTGTGGTTGTACGAGGTGGTGTTGATTTTGTTTTTCTGGTACAAAAGTCCAGTTCTGGTGCAGCTCAATGTGCAGTGCATTACTGACTATGGTTCAGTGAACTGAGCACCTTTGTTAAGCCAGTACTCCCTCAGTTGTATACTGGATGTTTTGGGTTTTGCTGGGAGGTTTGGTTTGGGTTTTTTGGGGTTTTTTTTAAGATAAAATATCTAGACGTATAACATAAACAAGGATGTTGCTTCAAACTGTTTGGTCTTGAAATTGACGCTGTCAAGATCACTTGCCTGCTTATGGGTAAACGAATCCGGGCCCAGAAGTTGTGAAATTTGGAAAGTTTGTGTCTTTGCTTCTGACTGCAAACTCAAGATCTCCCCTTAGTGTGCTTTACCAAGGCTCTTCAAAGTGAAAGCAGGTTATGTAGGTTAGAAGGGAGTGTCTCAAAACAACTCTGTGTAATTATATGTTCAGCTGAGGTAATTATTTTTTACAGTAAGTTAGAGCACAGTGTAGACAGCAATACTGAAATGTTGCTTCCCTAAGGAAGACAGTGTTTTGTGGGGTTTGGGGCGAGGGGAGAGGTGTATGGCTGTGATGTCATGATTCTGTAGGCACTAGTGTATGGACTACAGACACTGACAATTTTAAGTTTCTATTCTGGGGTTTCTATTTCTCAGGCATTGGTTATTCTGCTATTTATTTTTCTTTGATTAGACGTTTCTTCTTTCCTTGTGCTTTTTATGCTCATTTAGAAAATATTCTCAGCAGAGATGTTAACAAATTCAGTAAACATCATCAATTCCTAGCTTATGAAATATAATGATGTGCCTGATAAGGTGTTCAAACGAATAACCATGATGGTAAGATGGGATTGTTTGCTATGCACAGAAGAATCCTGTTAAGGAATGTTGTGAGCAGGAAAAATCCAGAGTAACCAGAGTAGCTGGAGTTCTTTATTTAGTAAAGAGGGTTTTGAGAATTAGGACTGCTGAGTGCACTGATTAAAGCAACATCCTTCTGAGAGCAGAAGGAATGTTTTCTCTGCTCTCATATTAAGTATTGGTAAAGCCTGTTTCTGTGCTGTATGAGAAAGTTTTGCTTAGTGTGAAGTGTATTTACTCAATGCAGAATATTTGGAAAAGCTGCTAAAAAATTTGAGAAGCCTGTACTGAGCACATGCAAACAACAGTCTCTTATCTGTGTGCATCATCTCTCTTCCAATCCTCCCCATCCTTCACAGCCTTTCATCTTGACAGAACTAGGGTAATCCTGTTTCAGGTCAGGATATGTGTTTGTCTGACATAAATGCTGATGTATGCTAGATTTCAGGCTTTGGCCTTTAGGTCTGTGAGAGCACAGCACAAAGAAAAAGTATCTGTCAGTTTATGTCTGATCATCTCTTTTCTCTTCCTGAGTAGCAGAATGTTACTTTAGGGGATTTTGAGTACAAAAAGCTTTTGGCTAAATTGATGTATTAACCCTGAAAAAGGCACTTGACAGTGCAAATTGCAGCTGAAATAGTTGATTATGACTATGACATGTGATTAATTAATAGAGCTTCACAAGAAATGCTGGTCAGTCATTAATTTTAATCCCTTCCAGAATACAGCCATCTGAGAGAATCCAAATGCCTGTTACAAGTAAAAGCTATATATAAGTGAATGTGTTAATAGATTTTATCTTTTTTGTTCTGGTTCTAATTTTCCTTAAAATGGAATATGGTTATTAATTCTATTCAAAGAATGGAATTACATCTGGTACCTTTTGCTTACCTTGCATTATAAACCTGTCTTAATTACCAGTTTCTCATTGGTCCTTCATTTTCATGCTGTTGCAACTGTTGGTGAATTTTGCATACGAGTGTTTGGAGCATTTGTCATTATGAATTTTTGTGTTTTGGAAACAGATGTAGAGTAACTAGTGAGCGTTCTAGTGTTCTTTCTGCAGTACTTGATTATTTACAGAGTATTCTTTGTTTTAAAGATGGGGACACCAGTGCAACAGAGAGTGGTGATGAGGTTCCTGTGGAACTGTATACGGCTTATCAACACACACCAACGACAATTACTTTAACTGCTACAAGAGTTACAAAAGTCAATGATAAGAAGAGGAAAAAAAGTGGAGAGAAAGAACAGAACATAGCAAAATGTAAAAAAGTAAGTGAATGTAATTTCTCTTATTACTTTGTGTTATAAATTATAGCTATGTGACATTTCTTACCAAGAGACACTGATTTAAAAATCAGGCTACTTTACTACCTGGTTTCAGCTTGAAATATATTACTCTGCAGTAAATTACAGTCTTCCTGGGTGCCTGACCCCCATGACTCCTCCTTATTTCAAGTTAATATATCCTGCCTGGGCATGGTCAGTTTTATAATTGAGGCAGAATCTCCCTACAGGAATTGCATTTACTGGACCATTTGAAATAGTTAGAGGTGATGCAGAACAAGCTTTGGGTTACCCAAAGAATTCCTTGGAAGTCTTCATTTGTGGTGGTTTGAAGTACAGAAATGTTTGCCATCAGTTGTCCTGATGTGACTCCATTTATTTGAGTAGAAATTGTGTGGAAGTGTGCTGTGAGAAAGCTAGCTGCTAAACGAATTAGAGTAAAAAAATAATGAATTATGCTGTTTAACTACAGATGTACAAACAGTATAATATGTGAAGACAAAACATTTGTGAAGTACATGGAACTTCTTAAACAAGTGGTTTTTGTAGTTATTGTCCTTGGCTTGGATGAGAATTTTGTTCTTTAAAACTTCAAAGTCAGAATAAGTTATTGATGTCTTTTTTGATATCTTTAGTAAAATGTTTCCTTTTGATTGAATAATTCTCAATACAAATCTATTGCCATGTATTCTTCTGTTACCTGTGATATTTTGGCTTGGATTCTGAAATTCTGGAGAATCAAGTTGTAATGTGAGAGAAAGGTAGAGGTAGCTGACTACTCTGCACTTGGGTAGGAATGCTGAATGGTTTTTAGAATATATTTTGTGAGATGTAACCTCTTACCTTCTTGAGATTTCAGCATAGTTTGTTCTGTTGTTTTCATCTTTCATGTTTAATTGAAAAGTTGTTCATTAATAGGTTTTCAATTCCTTAAGAGATTTTGTATTTCCTCCAGTGAATATGAATATCTTAATTTTATTCCAGGCATTTCGAGAAGGATCCAGGAAGTCTTCAAGAGTAAAGGTAATGTGATTTTGTTTGGGTTTTGTTTCATACCTTAACTGTACATTACTTAAATAATAAGCATTGAGAGTATAATTGGGGCTATACACTAAGAACTACAATATTCTCTTCTTGGTAACTAATATATTATGTATCACAGTGATTTTAAATTAAGGCATGAGCCCTACATCTTTGTCCTGCAAAATTAACTGAAATAATTAGTGCAAATTTTAATTTCAAGAGCCAGTGAATTAATTGGGGCTCCTGTGTGCTATGCAAGGGAGTAAAATTGAGAGAAAGCCTCATTTGAATTTAGCAGCTCCAGCTTTTCATAACTGTTTAGCAGTGACATAATGAAATAACTGTGTTGAATTTGAAAGCTAAGTTAGTGGTTCTGCTCTGTCAAACCTCCATCTACACCTGGCGGGACTCCTGTATATCTGGCAGGATTTTACTCACTGGTACTGGCATAGTCTGAGGGAATTGTATTGGGATGTCTGCTTTGTAAGATTTAAATGTTACAGCAGTCTTTAAATTTTCTGTGACATAAAAATGTGCATGGTGTGAGAACTAGGTATTTCCATAGTTCATTCATGCTTGGAATATATAAAAACAAGTGGGATGCAATTTATGCTTCAAATGTATAAGATGTGCCTTGGGAAGTGAAGACTGAATTGGGCAAGAAAAATCTCTAATTTTGTGGGGCTTTTTTAATATGGTGCTTGTAAGGTTCCATTGTTTTTTCATGGTTGTCTTAGCATCACTTTGAAATGCTGTTTGTGTGTATGGTTTTCTTCATGCACAAAAGAAATGTAACCAGGTAAATTGAATTGCTGAACTACTTGTGTTTTATTAATGTTTAATAGTGTCTCTGCTCAGGTGGATAGAAAAGGGAGCGTTGGCTGGCTGCTGCTGTCCGTAAGGAGCTTTGGTTGGCTGCAGCCTGGCTGCTGCTTGTGAGGTCTGGAGGTACAATGGCACTTTCTTTAAAAGTGAAAGGATCTGAAGCACTGCAGAAGGAAATTGTATAGTGAGGAGCGGATAAGGAGAGAAAAAATTTATGTGCAAAGCCTGTAACATTAGAGTCACAACCTTAATGTAGCAGGTGTACGATTAGTAAAGTTTAGTAAGTTATGCAGCAGAAGAAAAGATACAGCATGATCTTTGAAGTTGAAAGGGGATTATCAAGTCTGTGTATTACAGGATAAAAGCTGGAGTTCTCCATATTTGCATTTGTTCACAAAAGTTGAGTGGGCAGGGAGATCTGACCCTCCAACTCCTGCACTTAGATTCGTGATGCAGTGCAGTTGTGGGAGGAAACAATGTCACTCTCCATTCTCATCCCACTAAGAGCAGGAATCACTGTTGAGGAGGGAAAGCATTCCTGAACTTGGGTGACACTAAATAATAAAATTCTTGAAAGGACGAATGTAATGGGACTGAATTTAACTCAATGTTTTTAAGTACTACAAAGTTTTATACTAGACTTGCTAAAGAAACCCAACCCGTAAATCAGTGGCATACCTTTGGCCCATCATTTTGTGTCTTGTTACAGAATTTTTCTTTCAATATCTTGCCTTCTAATATCTGGTCTCTTACTTCAATTTTTAGGGCTCAGCTCCAGAGATTGATCCTACTGACAGTTCCAACTTTGGATGGGAAACTAAAATCAAAGCATGGATGGATCGTTATGAAGAAGCAAATAATAACCAATACAGTGAAGGTGTCCAGAGGGAGGCACAAAAAATAGCTCTCAGATTAGGCAATGGAAATGACAAAAAAGAAGTCAGCACCAGCAATCTGATTTTCAAACCTCCGGTAGAGGTAATGAGCTGTGCCTTGTTGTGTTACTGCATGCTGTGTTTGTGCCATGACATTAGATGCCTTAAAAACACTCCAACCAACAAAAAAAAACCCCAACCAAAACAAACAAACCAAAAAAAGCCACAGGGAAAAAAACACAAAAAAGGGACTTCACATTCACTTTCTGTTCCTTGTCTCACCAGATTTGAGCATCAGAATTTTAACATATTTTTCAGATTTTTATACATTCTGTACCACCCGAGTTATGTTTACATTTGCATATCATTTATCCTAAAAAGTAGCTAAGGTGTTAGTTTCAGCCTGAACTTTGGGTTGCCCTTAGACTGTCTCTTGACACACAGTCAGCTTAAGTCAACTTTGCTGCTGTTTCTCTCTGAGGGATACCTGGAGTCATTAGAGTAGAAAGAACCATTGGAACTGAATTTATTTTTTTCCCCTACCACTTGTATCAAGATGTTCATTGTCTACATTTTTCTTAAGGTGTGGTAGCTGTTCTGGATGTTCATGGTGGTATTTCTGATACTGATTCTTTTTTGACTCATGATCCTGTAATTTCTAGTTTATGAAGAAATTGTGCAGTGCTTTTTTCTAGCCTTGTTTATCAGGAATTTACCAGTTACTTACAGGCTTAAAATCAGAGCCATGTAAAAAACTTAGCATTTTGTAGCAGAAATCTCGAGGAGTAGTTACTGTAGCAGATTAATGGAAGCATCTTTGCTTCTTTTTCTCAAAGACCATCATGGCATATGGGACACCCTCCTTAGAGGAATATCCCTACTTACAGAGCCTTTTGCCTACATAGAGGCTACTTCCTTTTTCATTGGTGATGGCAGTTATGAGAGGTGTGAGTTCACTAATTGCCAGGGTATGTATTGGTTTTTAATTAAAGCCATCCTTCCATCTAAAGATATGAAAATGAATTTGGAAACTCTGTCAGGATTCTTTTTCTTTTCAATTATTATGTTATTTCCCTATTCTGTTGTTTTGTTTTTTTTTTAATGAGTTGTGAATGTTGTTTTATGTGTCTGCATGTTTTGTTTGGTTCAAAGGAATTGAAGCTTTTTGAAAGTGTTGTGCAAAACAATGCAGCAATTCATCCTTGTCATGGTGAGAGTTAAGTGCACTAAAGGCTATAGTACTTGAATTGTAAAAACATGAATATGTTGGTTTTCAGCCATGTCCTGGAGACTAGGGCCAAAGCAATCCTTGTATCTAAATTGATAACTAGTAGCATTGCTAGGTGAGCAAGACAGCTTGGTCAGTTCAGTCTGGAGGTTTAATTACAAAAAGAAGGGGCTTTTTTAGTTCATATAAAATTGTTTAATAGTTCTGAAAATATAATAGGCTATTAATGGAAAAATGGTAGAAATTAAAAATTCATAAATGAATCTATGTCTTTACAGAGTTATGTGCAAAAAAACAAGAAAATTTTAAAGGCTGCCAAAGACTTGCCTCCTGATGCACTTATTATTGAATACAGAGGAAAGTTCATGCTGAGAGAACAATTTGAAGCTAATGGATATTTCTTTAAAAGGTTTGTTCATTCTCTATGTTTCAGTCAAGCAATTGTTAAAATGATGCCTGCCAAACTGTTGCTTCAAGTATAAGTGGATCTTAGTTACCAGCAGTGTCTTGTATTTTACTTTGTCTGATTAAAAGTAGTGACAACTGGAGCCTTTTCTGTCCCCTTCTCTTCTGGATATCCTTACAGAATTGTTCAGGAGCTGGTTTTCCCTTTTTTGATCCTTCCTAATTATAGAATTCCTGCATGCTTAGCTGGGTAGTTGTACACCTTAAACCAGGAAATAGACAGGTTCTGCCATCATAAAATAATTACTATATTAATGGTAAAGGCTTTATCTTTTGTGAGAGAAATGGATTTTAAGTCCACGAGTCTGAGAATGAAATTGGACACAGGTCAGCTGGGGGCCATTTTACTGCCAGAGTTCTCCAGTTAGTTTACTGAGCAGTGTGTGGCTGCTTCCTTCTTCCTGTGGGTTGGTTTTGATGCTGCCACTAACTGCATGAACACACCTCCTTGGGAATTTGCAGAAGGCCTCTTGGAGGAGATGGAGTTTTTGCTCAGTAAAGATACAGGGTTCCTTGGAACTTGGAATAGCAGAATTTGAAGTATGACTTCATGAAGTATTTGGAGGCCCCTTTCCTTCAGGAGGGTTGGTGCTAGTGATGCTGCAGGTGTTAGGCAGGGATGTCGTGGTCTTACTTTTTTAAAAAATTATTCTATGTGGCGTATAAATTTCTGAGTTTCATTTTGGGGCCTGTCATAAAAAAAGTTTAAGAAATTTGAAAAACTTTACCTGTGTGTCTTCCATGTCTAGTGCTTGCTCTGTTAATGTTCTCCCTGTAGATCCTATGCAGATGATACAGGGCTGTAACTCTATCTTGAGGTATTCTGAGAATATATGTGGGGAATATACCTGCTAAAATCATGAAGCTTAAACATAAACATGTCATTCTTAGATTAACCTCCAAATTTGGTGCATTGTACCAAGCATCATGCTACAAAGCTGACTAATAAGAAGAATAAGCACTGTTTAGCATCTTCAAAGGTTATGAAATTCCGAATTTTCTTGTGTGTTTTTCAGGCCATACCCATTTGTTTTGTTTTACTCCAAATTCCATGGGCTAGAAATGTGTGTTGATGCAAGGACTTTTGGAAATGAAGCTCGATTTATCAGGCGTTCGTGTACACCAAATGCGGAGGTGAGCACGTTTAGAAAGTTAAACTAGGTTTAATTTACTTAAGAATCTCCTTTTTCTTGAGATTCCTGCTAATTTGAGCAATCCCTACAATTTTTATTCAAGAACTTGAAAGTAATTCATGATCATATAATAACGTTCTCTTGACTACAGGTGAGGCATGTAATTGAAGATGGAACAATTCATCTTTATATTTACTCCATCCATAACATTCCAAAGGGAGCAGAGATTACCATAGCATTTGATTTTGATTATGGAAATTGGTAAGTATTTGAGAAGGCTGTTCTAAAATACCTCTAATGCTCAGTAAGTTACTTTGCAATTCAGAATGGCTTTGATTTTGCATCATTTACTTTCTTGCACGTTTTAATAACACAAAACTCCTTAGGCACTGTATTTACAATGAACAATGTGTGTGTGGGCAGAGTTGTCTATTTTTATTACTGCATTTCTGTGGCCTGCTCCTAAGCCAGCTTGGATGCAGTGCTGTGCAGACATGCCTTTGCTGCTTGACCTGAGCTGTGTGTGACCACAGAGCACGTGTGCTAATCAGCACGGGTTCAGACTATTTCAAGATACTGGGCACTGTTAAGAGTTGTAGACATATTCCTTCTAAAAATGCATACTAGTTGTGTTTAGTACCTGAAAAAACTGACAGCCTGTTTCAGTGGAACATGTTTGAATTTCCTGTGTATTCAAGTGGAGCTTAAAATTGTGCAAAGTGGCTCAGAGTTTGGTGTGCTTGTGCTGTAAATTGTGTCTGCCATCTTTGCATATAAAATGAACTCTCTGACTTGATGCGTCTGTTTTGTGTTGGTTGTATTTCCACCTTCTTTTGGCCTTGAAGCAGAATACTGAACTTGAATTTAAAAGAATTCTGTGTGGCAGAGCTTAAAGGATTAAGCAGTAGACAAGGTTTTTGAGTTACAGTAGTGTTGTATATTGTGGTGAAAACTCGAGTGACCTGCATGTTGACATGGCTGGTTTGCATTATAGCAGATGTTTAATGTGAAATATCAGTGATTTAGTATTGAAGGGTCTCATTGCTGTACCACCTAATCAAATATGCCTTCTTGCATTTAATTACTTGCAGTAAATACAAAGTGGATTGTGCTTGCCTCAAAGAAAATCCTGAGTGTCCAGTTCTCAGACGTTCCGAGCCTACAGAAAACATCAATACTGGATATGAAACTAGAAGGAAAAAGGGAAAGAAAGAGAAGGATGTTTCAAGAGAAAAAGAGACTCAAAATCAGAACATCACATTGGATTGTGAAGGAGCAGCCACCAAAATGAAAATTGCAGATAATAAACAGAGGAAGCTCTCTCCCCTCAGACTGTCCATTTCTAATAATCAGGTACTGACACAAAGATGCTCAGAAATAATTTAAACTTTCTCATCTTGAGAGTGATTTTTGATCTGTGGTTCATGTCATATTTTCAAGAAATGATAGCTAGTATATGGAATCTTCTCCTGATCTTTTTATGTAATATACAGTGCTTATATAGAGCATTCACAGGAGAACTTGTATTGTTTTTCAAAATTGAAGAGTAGGAATTGTGGGAAGAAAAAAGCTGTTAAAAGTACATTTACATTTTCCCATACACTTTCTTTATGGTAGCATCACATATTTCACCCCAGGAATAAAACTGCTAATTGCCTGATCTCTATGTTTAGATATATATTTTAGGACAAACTTTAAATCTTTGTCTAGTCCTTTATGTAAAAGTGAAACTGCATATAGGACTAGTGAACGCTTAATTAGTTTCAAAGTTACACTTTCATGCTTGTTTTTTCTTTGAAAACAGAAAACCATTGTTAGTTAGGTAACTTCTGTGTTTCCATATGATGTGGCACCGTTCATTAGATTCTATAGTGAATGTTCAAATGGAAAATGTGACTTCAATTGAGTACACTTCAGAGCTGAGTAAAACCTCTGTGTAAATGATAACATCTACTTTGGCATTCATTCCATTTCACTAAAACTAATACTTTTCTGTGGGTGTATAATATAAAGCTCCTAACTGTTTAACTGATTATAAAGTGATTAGAGCAGTGGCCATTGTTAGTGTCCAAAAATTTCTTTTGTTTTGAAGGTTTCATTCTGATAATTCTTTTTGCTTGGTGGGATGAGGGAGTGGGGATGGAACACTTTTCATCCTGATTTGTTAGTTTGGCTACTTCTGATGTAGTGATCTGAGGATTCTTAGTTCTTTGTAGCTTTCAGTTCACTCTAATTTACAAAAGGAGTAGAATTTCTGTAAAGCATTCGTTTCCATCTTGCAGGAGCCAGATTTTATCGATGATATAGAAGAAAAAACTCCCATTAGCAATGAAGTAGAAATGGAATCAGAGGAGCAGATTGCAGAAAGGAAAAGGAAGATGGTAAGTTGGGAAGCAAGTAGCTGCCTAAAAGGCTTCATTAAGGCTTAGTGACACCTGCTCTTCCCATGCTAATTGCTGCCTTTTTGTGGGCTTGTACAATCTGAGCATGTGCAAAGTCAGATCCTTACATGAACTTAGCCTTAAAATGCAAGGCTTGCTATTTGAGAACAGTTCATCTGGGTTCATCACTGCATTCTGACAAAAATCTGCTTTTATCTTCAATTGTATATCATATTTTAGTGTCTTTAGATGATTTCTGCAATGCCTGTTTTTAGATCTCATTATTTGCTCTTTTATTATTGCTTGTGATTTGTAATGGCTATTTTTATAGCTAGCATTGGGAATTAAGATTTTCCCCTATTTTATTTTAATTCCCTACTTGAATAAAAAGTCACAGAAATCCTAATTTTTGGATTTTGGTAGAGCATTGTTAATAAAACTAGCATCTTAAAATCTGCCTTTTTTTGTAAAGTATTTGAAAAATTAAGCAAGTTCCTAAATTCAAAGTAGGATTCTCTTTTTTGTCAAGCTGGTGTGGATGCAAGCCTTTGTTCAGAAGTCTAGTATTTGCAGGGATTGTAACATATCCCTTTAATCTGAGCTTCTGCTGAACTTGATCTTCATGTCAGACATATAACTGAACATGTGTAGAAGTACTTAAAAATATAGGAGCAGGAGTAATTACATATTTATATATATGAAAGATTATGACTAAAACTGATCATGGTTATTGTTAAATCCATCAGACAAGAGAAGAACGGAAAATGGAAGCTATCCTGCAAGCTTTTGCCAGACTAGAAAAAAGAGAAAAAAGAAGAGAACAGGCTTTGGAAAGAATCAGCACAGCAAAAACGGAGGTTAAATCAGAGTGCAAGGAAGCACAGATTCTCAATGATGCTGAATTTATTCAGGTAGTTATCTGGAACTTTATTTTAAAGCGTGCTTTTAACATTGCATATTTTATCAGTTTGGATGGCAAGCTGCATGTTAAGATGTATGAATTTTTTTTTTCCTTTGAACTCAAATACATGTAACCAAAATGTTCTTTGACATTACATTGTATTAGGTCCTGAATTTTGTTCCAGATAAGATACATATAGAATTCTTTAGTGAAGAATTTCAGTTACATGCATTTATGTAAACATACACACACACCCACACCAGCTGTGTAATTCAGTCTGTCTTTGAAGTTCAGGATGGAACATTTATCAGTGTTGACTTTAGCCACAGGAGTGACTGTCCTTAGGCACCCTCTGTAACCAATGAAGAACTATTTGTTTTTTCAGTGGGTTTTTCAGGAATACATAGTATTTTCTAATCTTTCTGTTATTTTGAAGGAAATGAGTTAGTAAAGTGGGTTTTGTCTGAGTTCTTGCAGATGATACTTCACGTTTTATAACAGTTTTTAACTCTGTTGTTAATGGATGCTTCTTAGTTCGCAAATACTCATATAATGATTGTCAGTCAGGGTTGTTTCCCTGAGCTATGTGTGTCAGCATTCTCTTAAGTACTTTTTGTGACAAAGGTAAACACCTAGTAAACTATGAATTGCCAAAAGAGTATTGGACTGAAAGACATGATGATATAAGCAGTTGACTTCTAGCTTATGGGTGAATGAGTGTCAGTTCTTACACAGATCTGTCATGATCTGTCTGGTGCTGGGTGTGTGTGAACACTGCTGATGATGATACAGCAGGTGCTTGGGAGGAAACTACAGAAATCCTATCATTTGCCTTCAAGAAGGAGAGATATGTTGTAGTTCTGACAACAAAAATGAGATTGAGACTTCTGTAAAAGAAGAGGGAACTGACTTCTTTTTTTTCCTATGAAAGATAAGTAGCTCTAAACATGTATGGGATCTGATTACTTGACTTTTGTCTTGTCCCAGGAACCGGCAAAAGAAGAAACTGCCACCAAGCCCACCCCAGCCAAAGTTAACAGAACTAAACAGAGGAAAAGCTTCTCCCGGAGCAGAACTCACATCGGACAGCAGCGCAGGCGGCACAGGACCGTCAGCACGTGCTCAGATATCCAGCCCTCCTCTCCTGATGTGGAAGTAACCTCACAGCATAACGAAACTGAGAATGTAGCACTGGTAGCTGAGCCTGAAACAGAAACTGTTGTTACAGAAATGGTTACTGAAACAGAAGCTCCAGCACTTAGTAAATGCCCTACAAAGTATCCAAAAACAAAGAAGGTAAGTCTGTTGAGGGATGAGGAGAAGATAGAACTTAACAGAGTTTTAAAAAAAATACAGGCTGCTTCATCAGTGTGCAACTGCATGTATGGGTTGTTTTTAAAATGTTTATTCATTTCTTGAAAAATCACCATTGTATAGCCACTCATTGGTAATAGATTAAAATATGTGTAGCATTGTTTGGTGGAAGTTAGTTTGGATTTAAGACCCTTCCAAAATACATCTTCAGAGCAATTTTGACACAAAATGTTTTCTAAGTGAGCTTTCTAAATGGATTGAAATAATATGCATAACCGAAATATAATTAAAGCTGAATTTAAAGAAAAACCCAAGGAAATAAAAGTTGCCTTTCTTCCTTTGTTCATTGTATGCTTCAGATAGCAAACAATATCTCCAAAGAGCTCACTAACTCCTAGTGCTTCTCAGATGTCTGTTCTGAAGTCAATGGATCTAAACACCCCAGATGTGTATGTGCATGTCTGGAGGGAAAATTCTTTACTCTTTAATGCTTTGCTTTTAAATTTCTTTCTATTAGACTGCATTGCAAAAAAAGTTGTACGAAATGGCAAAATATTAAAAGACACTCAAAAATCTTAAATCTGCAAGTACAACTAAAGCAGTATAGCTTTCTACTTTAAACTTCACAGAATGCATTAAAAAGTATTTGTAGTTTGATTTATAAGGAGTCCTGAAAATTTTAATCAGCGGAGGAAAAGTGGGGGGTGGGGAGTCAAAGGTCAAAACTTCTTGTCAAAAGAAAAATAACAATTTTAAGATGGTTTTCTATCTTAAACCCCCAAACATAATTTAGATTAGTTTTTTCCAAAAGGTACCTGAGTCATTCTGTAACACTGCTTATTTGCATCACTCTTACATTGTTGTGAGGGGGAACACATCTTCCTTTCTTGCCTATTGCTTAGCAGAAAAGAAGGAAGAAGTGTTTAATACTCTGAAACAGCAAAGTGCAGTAAAATTCAGGCTTTAGGTATCTGTGAAGTGTCTCTGCATTGCATCCATTGTACCCTAAGTGCAGAGAAGGTCTTGCTTTAAAAATTAATAAAATAAAAATGGATTTTTAAAAGACAAAATGTTTTATGATAATTTGTGTTAAAGTCTTGATATCATACTAATATTATTTACTGTTGCGTGTCCTTAATTTTGAATCACTGTAAAATCCAGGAGGTTAGTTTATCTGTTAATAAAAACTAAAATCTACTGGCATATTTTTTTTAAAACACTGAACTAGCTAGGAAATACTAGCCTTTTTGGACCAGTGTGGTTTTGTGTTAAATTACACCACATTTACTACTATGGTTGAAGAGTGTTGAAGGCAGCTGCCTGACATGTTGACTGAGGCACAGTCCTGACAGTATGGAAAACTGATGAGGGGCTTCTTTAACTTTGCTCTGTTAATGTTACACTATTTCTTCTCAGCCTGGTACTCAGGCACAAGTTTTTGTTTTAGAATTCTGTTACTAAATTGACATCCTAAATACAGTTGATCTGGGCACTTGTATTGTAATGTTCAGTGAGAATTAAATGCAAAAGAACTAAGTGTAGTTTACAACAAAAGAAAATAACTAAGCACCTCCGCCCTTCCCCCAAACTGGTGTGTCAGCAAATCTGTACTGATTTCTTCTGCTGTTCCCATGATTCCACTAAAACTTCTTAACCTTAAGAAGTTTTAAACTTGGAGCCTGGAAACAAACTGTATCTGGTTTGTGCAGTAGTTGACTAGGTGAATAATTGAACTAAACACTTCTAAAAAGCCACTGGTAAACAGGCTCATAAAACACTAATTTTTCTCTCTCTCTCTATTTAGCACTTGGTTAGTGAATGGTTAAGTGAAAAGAGTGATAAAGCAGGGAAGCCGACAGACACTCTACCAGAAAGGCCTCTACGCATAACCACCGACCCTGAAGTTCTGGCTACCCAGCTGAATTCCTTACCTGGCCTCACGTACAGTCCACACGTGTATTCGACTCCAAAGCACTATATCCGTTTTACTTCTCCGTTCCTTTCAGAAAAGAGGAGGAAAAAAGAACCTGTGGAAAACATTACTGGCTCTTGTAAGAAGGTAAAAAAGGTTCCCTTTGTTACGGTGTTCTATCCCATATTAATGAAAAAGAAGTCTTTATTTATAGCATAAATTCAGGCAGAAAAAGGCTGTTTGGCAAACCAGTCGTGCTATGCATTTTGAAATGTTCATCATTAAAGTTTAAGTTGCTAATTGGAACTTCTTGGTTTTTTACAGCGTTGGTTGAAGCAGGCTTTGGAAGAAGAAAACTCAACAACGATTGACAGATTTAATTCACCATCACAAGAGAGATCTAGAAGTCCAGCCATCAATGGTGAACATAAAAGTCCTTTATTACTGAATGACAGCTGTTCTTTAACAGGTGTGAAGCTTTTGTAAATACACTACACAAGAGCTATGATGAAGTAGCTGATTTTTGGGCACTGTTTTTAAATTGATGACTTGATGAAGATTCCAGGGGTATTTGCATGTTTTCCTGATACTTTCTTTGAAAGAAGTGCTTAGTTGCACATTGGTTGGGAGTTTTTCCCCCTTTAATGTATATTACATAAGAAATCATTATATATCCTAGCATTTACAGTCAACAAAAGACTACTGGTTTTGGTATTAGTATTAAGAAGTCAGGTTATAAATTTAAATTTCTATGCTTTCTATATAATTAGAATGCCTTTAAACCTTGGTAGGCCAAAGTAGCACACAGGGGGAAAAGCTGTGTAATCTTGCAGGCATAATAGAAAACTGGAGTGCACTAAAACCACCTTTTAACTGAACAGTCTTAAAAACCTATAGCAGTTGATTTGGCCTTCTCTGGAGACACAGGCAGTTCTTCCAAGCATCCAAGCACATGGAATTCACTTACTGATGTATCTGTTGGCTGTTAAGAGTTGATTTTTCAGGAAGCCTATAGGCTGTTAAAAGTTCATCTCTCAGCAAGCCTGCCCTTCAGAGATTTTTTTTGATCTTAGAATTCTTTAATTTGGAATTCACAATTTCATTACCTAAAGTACTTAAACAACTGTAAGTGATTGTTATATCTAGAAATCGTGTAACTTTTTCTAATTTTAACATACAGATCTAACCACACCACTAAAAAAACGAAGACTGTATCAGCTGTTGGAGTCTGCTTTCTCAGAAACCTCCACACCTACTCCTTCTCCCTATGCCACACCAACCCATGCTGACATCACTGCCTCTGAGCCATCGTTGTTTGCTACTCCTCCCAGGGTAAAAACAGAGGATGAAGCTTGTCGAAATGGTTACAAACCCATCTATTCACCAGTTACTCCTGTAACTCCATGTATACATGGAAACACCATGCACTTTGAGGTGAGATTTATCATGGATTCTAGAGCATTCAGAGGAAGTGTTCAGACATTGCAGCGTAAATCAGTATTTTGTACTCCTGCTACAAAATGGGGGGAGGTATTTCTCTAGGCTAAAAAATTAATTGACTTGCAATTTCTTCTTGTTTATTTAGAATATTTCCTCACCTGACAGTTCCCCAGAAATAAAAAGGCGAGCTTACAGTCAAGAGGTAAGGAAATTTGCAGAACCTGCAAATGGAGTCATTGCAACTTCATGAGATTTAAAGGCTAACTTCCCCATAGGTTTTACTCGCCTACTCCTTTATATTTCCACTTTACCTGTTATATTTTCAATTTTAAACTGGTTTCTCTCTGTATCACTTAAAAATGGTGATTTGGATCAGGATCGCCTTCTGTAATGGAAAAGAGTTAACTACTGCAATTTGTAAACAGGAACAGAAAGAGAACACTTTGCTTTCCAGGCTGTAGTTAGATTCAGATTAACATTTCTCCTTGTTACCAGCATTTCTCAGTTGTTTCTGTTGATCCCAGTTATGCTCAAAGTGAAAGAGTAGAGCAGAAGGTCAGTAAGTCAGCATAGGTGGTGGATTAGTTGAAGAGCAAGTGCTGTTGGAATATGCCTGGGTATTCCCAGCCTGCAGGGGTCATGTGTCCTGCCATGGGGCTTCATCCTAAAATTCAGAAGTGTCTTGGAAAAACATCTCCTTCCTTCTCCTGCTTTGAAATAGGTGTTTTGACACTGAGGAGGATTGCTTTTATGTTGAAGCAAGTGCTTTCTATCTTTCTGGCCTGAGACTTGCTCCTTTTGAAGCTCTTCCCCTTCCTCTGCCAGTCATAAATAAACCCTGACACTTAATGCTTATTTTTATTTTGGTTAATTACATTCTATAAAATGCTTTAACATAGTACATATGAATAGTAGAACTAGTAGTCTGGCTCTAGAATTTTCTTAAAAATTGATAAATTCATGGTACTGGAAGGCCTTTAATCCCACTTAAAGGCACATCTGAATGTCAGATAGGTTTGATGGAGTGTGAAAAAATAGTTACATGTTTTTTCTTCATGCAGGGTTATGACAGAGCATCGATTCTAGCACTGAATTCTTTCAGAAATTCCAACCTGACAGAAATGGGCCTGCAAGAAATAAAGACTATTGGATATTCTAGTCCAAGGAATAGGACTGATGTCACACGGCAGTGCACTGGAGAAATGGAATCTGTGTCAGACCTCCAGCTGGGACTCGAAGTAATTGAGCAAAGTGCACTGCATAAAAACCTGGAAGCCCCCACACATGATAGGACTGATTCAAACAGCCAATTAGAAACTGCTCATTGTGGACGGGGCACAATTTATTCTTCCTGGGTAAAAAGTCCTGACAGGACAGGTGTAAATTTCTCAATGAATTCTAATTTGAGGGACTTGACCCCTTCACATCAGTTGGAGGTAGGAGGTGGATTCAGAATAAACGAGTCAAAGTGCCTGATTCAAGACGATGCAAGAGGCATGTTCATGGAAGCATCTGTTTTTTGTACTTCAGAAGATGGAATTGCACCTGGCTTTGGAAGGACTGTCAATAACGACAATTTGATGGATGGAAATTGCACACCCCAGAACCCTCCACAAAAGAAAAAGGTTATACATTTAAGAATCATTTGGTCTGTCTTCCATTGTCTGCTAATTATGTTTCTATAACAGAAAGAACTCTAATGTAATAAAGACCATCTGATGGCTCTTATTTACATATTACAGTGTAGTAGACATTCAGGAGACATAATGAAGGGCAAAGAGCAAAGCTGCATAAAACTATTAGTAAATTTATTTTTTCAACGTAAAAGATACAAGTTCTATTTCATAGGAGTCTTGAATTAATTGCCCACTAAATAATTGCTTTTCAGGTTTGAAAATGGTTGCTTATGCCACCTGGTGTTACAGTACTGTTATACAGAATATATGCTAGCATCATAGAGACCACATACTGTGAACATCTGTTATGAATTACTGCAAGAAGTTGCAAGGATAATTTATGCTACTCAGACTTGAAAGTTAAAACTGCACAGAAATCCTTAGTTCCAAGAAATATTTTTCTTGGTTTAATTTGGTTTTTGGGTTTTTTGGGCTTTTTTTTGTTTTAAAAATAAGCTCAATCTAAATTTGCTACTCTCATTGAAACAGTTGTTGTAGAGAAGTGGCATTGTCATGGGTAACTCAAACCAGGATTGGAAGTTACTTTGTGTAATTCTTAGACTGCATTGTACTGTCAGGTTGACTCCCTTTGCAGGAAGAATGACAAAGATGAAAGGCAGTGGTCTCCAGTGTACCAGCTTGCCTGTTCTGCCTCATCACAGACTCTAGTAATCTTTCTTGTTTGAAAGGTGTGATTTATTTTCTTTACAGAAGTAGTGGTGAGGAGGGTGGGGTTTTCTGCATGTGTACATGCCTGCACAATGGGGTTTGGGGTTTTTTGGTCACATTGCAGCCCCTTGTATATTCCTGCTGCTCTGGGGCATCCTGCTGTGGAGCATTGAGGAGTCTTCCTTCAGTAGTTCTTCATCAGAACTGGATTTTTGTTTACTTGCTTCAAGCTGAGACATAAATGGAGCAATATTGTAGGAGCTCTGATCTCACCTGGTCACGGCCCTGAGAATTTGATAGATCATGTGTGTGTTACTGCAGCCCTGCTATTTTGGCAAACTGGAAAAGAAAACATAAGCCAAAATTCCTGTAACTTGACAGTCTTCTTTTTCTGAAGGCTAAATTAGGCTTCACAAATCCCAGCAGCACTTAGTACTTCAGTGACCCTCCCCAAGTCCCTTGCTGGCAAGGGTTGTTCCAGGTTACTGCTGAGAGCTTACACTACTCTAATCCTCCACTAAAGAAAGGTGTGGCTGCCCCCTGACACCCCCAATCCCAAGATTCTTGTCTAAAAGGCTCAGTTTGAAGAAACAGCCAGAGCAAATTGCATCTGTACCCCTGAAAGAGAAAGGGGTTTAGGATTTCTGAGGACACACAGAAGTTTGAAACCTTAGACAGTATAAAAAAAGAGGTGGTGGGCTAGATCCCACCTAAGGTGAAAGGTGAGGATTCAGTAATTTTGTAGGAGACTCATAAAAGCCTTTTCCCTAGAGTCATGTAAGATGGCAATATCCTTAGGTAGGTCTTTGTAGGATGTTTTTGCATATTTCTGTATTTTTGTGGACATTTGCTCCTCTTTTCTCTTACTATTGCACAAGTCCTTTATCAACACAGACCTGTACATTGTGCCACACTACATGGGTTTCTTAACATTTAAGCTTTCTTTAAAGCAGTATTCTTTAGGGGGTCCCTGTTACATGATGTGGAAATAATACAAAATTATTTGAGATCAGTTCTTAACCTGAACTTTTTTATGCAAAATTAGGTATTTTTCACTGTTTTTACCCTGACATATGGATGGGTCTCTAATAGATCCGTTTGAAAGCAAACAAACAAAACCCCTTAGGACTGGAAACAGCTGCAGCTTTGGTTTTTCTCTCTGTTTAGAAATGGATGTCCAGTTTTATTGATGATTAAGCCAGTTAAGCATTAATTTTTTTCATTATTGCATTTTAGTTTGTTGGTTCGGATGCTGTATGGGTTCAGAGCCAGATATTGATAACTAGAAGAAAATCTGTAGCCATTAAATGTAATTTTTACCAAACTAGTGTAGTTACTGAATAAAGTAGGCCTGAAGGTCAATATTTTAGCTTTGTAATTCAAATCCTGAAGATTCATGGTGAGAACATTTGAGCCTGTATTTTTTTCACTGAAGGCAATTTACTAACCACCAGAACTGGTTTCTCTTACATGGAACTTTGGTGTAGTGATTGTATATACATAATACATGAAATAGGAACCACGTGTCATTATTTTTAGTAATAGAGTTAGCTTAAAAATATGTTCTTAATCAGTCTGTCTTAAAGGGCAGTAAAGACAAATTGAAAATAAATGGAAAAGTGGCAAATTCTGCATGTTAAAAGGCATGAAGAGCTTAGTGAATCCTTTGATATATGAACAGAAGGGTAGTGGGTTCTCATGCAAGGGGGTCAATCTGAGACCTGGATGTGACGTCCCTTGAAATTGGCTTTACTAGATCAGTGTAATAGTAAAATTCTGCAGTTCAGGAGAAACCATAGAGTCCTTTGTAACTACAGCCAACAGAATTACTTCAGCAGGGGACCTTTTGCTGACCTGTGTCATCTGCTTCTTCTCTGAGGCAGAACACATAATGCTTCTCTTGGCAGAAGCATTTTTTTAATACCACCTTTACAGTTGGTAGTAGCTCAGTACTCTGTAAATTCCACTGCAGCTGTGGTGAAATACCACAATTATGAAATACCACAATTAATTTCTGTCCTTTTTTTTTTAACCAGTTACATGGTACATATTACTGAAATATATAGTTCATTTAATAGAAACTGTGAGAAAGAAAATGGGTAAAACTTCCTTTCTAATATTTGTTTGTGGGTTGTTTTTTCTCCTTAGGTGTCCTTGTTAGAATACCGTAAGAGGCAGCGTGAAGCTCGAAAAAGTGGCTCGAAGACAGACAGCTTCCCCCTGGTTACTGTATCTCCTCATGCTGCTGGTGCAGGAAATACAAGTAGTAATAATGGTGCTAGTGATGGGTATAACAACAGTGGTGAAAACGGGGAGCAAACTGAAAACACCGCAAGCCTGCCTTTACCACTGCCAACTACTGTTTATAATGCAGCTCCAGAAGACACTGGCAACAACTGTGCAGTTAAGGAATCTTCCTCCAGTGAGAAGAGTGAACCAGAAGTTCAGTGGTAAGCCACAAAACAACAGGATTTCAGTTTAATTTGGAAGAATTATTTATATGAATCTAAGGCTTTGGTATTTGAAATTTGTTTTTCATTAAGACTGCTGTTGCAGGTTACGGACTGGAAGCTCTTCTTCCAGCTTAGTGAAGAGTTGTCTTACCTTTTATCTCAGAAATACAGCAGACACTTGATAGTGATTCAATTACATGAAGAATTACTCACAAGATATTTATTAAATTATTTTAATTTATGTTCTAATGGCAAAATAGGTATTGGTTTGAGCATGTGTGTCCTTGTATTTCCACTGCTTTGTCTGTGAGATGAAGAGAATTTTTCCTGTTAAATCTCAAAGCCTTTCCAAATGTACTGTAGGGCATAAGGTGCAACAGGAGAAAAATCTATGCTCATTAGCAAAGGCTTCTGGAAGACCTTAGGAGGTCTGGTTTTCAGTCATGGCTGGAAGTGTGTGGAATGTTTGCTGTTGCTTAATTGCCCTGTGCAGGGCTGAGTGCAGCCTGGCCAGCAGCTCCTGCTCAGGTGGGAGCATGTGGTGACACAGCATTGTTGGTGTTTGCTCAGTGGTGCCTTTGTTTGCAGACCATATGGGCAGTGTGTGCAATGCCAAATACTCCAAACAATCCCAGATCCTGAGGAGAGGTGGAGTGTGGATGGGGAGAAGATAGAGGGACTTCAGTCTGTGTAAAACACTGCACAAATTTTTCATTGAGTTTTGGTAGCTTTAAAATAGATGGTTGACTGTGGTGACACTGTCTCCAAAACATAAGTAGTACAAAATAAATCCTGCTGATGTTCTTCATACTGTAGTGATGGTGTAACTGTAATGAGGATGAACCATGGGCTTAGGAGTTGGACATCCTTCTACTCAGATGCTCCCACTATTCCAGAAAAGAAGATTTTGTAAAGCCAGTTGACAGGAGAACTAAGTGAAGCCTTCAGTGTTCCAGTGAAAAGTGGCTGTTAAGTTCACTGTGCAGAAGCTACTGCCCTAAATTGTGCAAACAGGCTAAACAGGAAGAATTTATTACTTAGATTTTGCAGTAACCCTGTAGAGCAGCACCAAGGCTTATTCCAGTGCAGCAGTATTGTAAAGTGATGCCATACATCCTTGCCAGAAAGGAAAATGGTTTTGTGGAGCACTGTCACTTACAATGTTCTTGGTCAGGTTGTGATTGGAGATGTAATGGATTATAAGAGAGATGTGACTGTCACTGCATACCCGTTGTCTGGCAATTGAAGTTTAGAAGCTTAAACAGAGATTTGTAGTGGTAAGTGATTCACAGCTGTGCATCTGCTATTAAAGAGCAGATTCTTAACAACAAACTAACAAAATGACTACTTCCACTTCTGGACAAAGATAGTTTTCTGCAAATTGAGACTATGAACCAGTAACTGTGACCTTTATTTTTTTTTACTTTTCAGTTGTTTAGACAAAGAAAAACACACAGATCTGCAGATACTTCCTTAATAAGAGGAAATGCCAGTTTTTTAATGTAACATGGTTGCAGGAAATTACTGTATTTAAAGTGGGAGAAAATAGATACAAACCACTTAAGTAATAATATTCCTTATGCACAACCAGTTATTTGGTTGTTACATGCAGCCAACACTGTAGACTTTCTCTGACTTGGTATTTGCATATACCTTGTCCTAAATTTGGACCATGGGAGTACATCCTCTTAAATTTAAAATGGCCTTCTCTTGCAGGACTGCATCAACCTCTGTGGAACAAGTGAGAGAACGAAGTTATCAGAGAGCTTTACTTCTCAGTGATCATAGGAAAGACAAGGACAGTGGTGAGTTGATTTATTGTTTTGAAGATACATCAGTCTAACCAGTTCCCCTGTGGTAATCTGTAATGATTCTAATACTGTGTTTGGGTCTGCTTCATCTGTAGGGGGAGAATCACCTTGTAGGCCATGCTCACCGTCTCATGTTCAGTCTCCATCTCATTCAAATCTCATTTCCCAGTTGCAGCTTAAGGCCCCTTCTTTCACTGAAATTACGGAAGGTCAGTAAGCAGATGACCTTGTATGACACTTGAGCTATTCAATGGTCTAACAACAGCTTTAATAGTTCTTTTAAAGTCAAATATAAAGTGCTTAGTGATTTCTGCAAAAGATTTGATTTTCCCACTTTGATATTTATGTCTGCTTTATTTCTGTAGAACCTGATTCTGAAAATCCAGAGCCAACTTCTGAATGTCCGTCCCCAGATACTTCACAAAGGACTTGTAAGAGTCCATCAAAAGCAAGCAAGGTAATGCACAATATGCATAGGAATAGCTCCATCCATCTCTGGTTTATCTTTAAAAATGTTAATTGTAGGATTTACTACTTTGGTCACATACACGTGTTCATCTGTCTGTGCAGTAATTTAACATAGGTCGATATTTGCAAGAATACTTGTCCGTATACACTAAAAAGTGGATTTATATGTTGTCCTTTCAGTAGGTGTACATGTTTATGGATGAGAGAAGAGATTGTATCTGTGCTGTTCTGAGGTGTGAATGCTGAAGAACTGGCACTCAGAACCAACAGCAGTGATGTGGCTTACCCTTAACAGGAGGTTGCTCTTGCTCTGCAAGGGTTTGGCATTGTTTGGCAGTCTGATAATAGGGAGAAGGATGTTGAGTAGTGAAGTGATTGAGGTTGTCATATTTAGTCTGGTTGCTTGTCTGTTGCACTACCCCAGCTTTAAAACATTAAATCACTCTAAAAATTGCTTTACTCCTGTAAGTGGTCTTCTCTGGAATTACTTCTTTCAGATTCAGAAATCTAAAACTTTTAACAAAGAATAGAGTCAGACTTTGACCCAATGGATCATATTTCTGTTACACCTTTAAAATAAACTTTAGTAGTCTTTGACTTTGAAGAATTATTGATACATACTTGATAAAAATAGTACCTTCTCAAGCTTACCCTATTACTGATGTTTTTCTCACACCAAATACATATACTGCACCTCAGCACTTCCTCTCACAATCTGGGGAGGAGACTGTTCTGAGATGTTCTTTTTTGTTCATTGCATCCATGGTTGAATATTTCAAACACTGAGCACTGACTGTCTTTCTTTCCATTCCAGCCCTCTTCACCGAGTCCTGTAGTTTCAGCACAGCCACTTGGGAAAACACCCACAAAACCAGATTCGCACTGGGAAACTGCAGCTACTGCACCTGAGACTGAGAGTGTGAATCATCCCAAACCTGAGCTGCAGCAGAAACAGCTGACAAACAACGTCCAAGCACTTTCAAAAACTCATCCATCTCAGTCACATCTGCGCAGCTCTGCTGAGCAACTTTCACATTCACAGAAGTTGCCTTCCGCACCTTTGAAGCTGCATTGCCCCCCTTCGCCTCACGTAGAAAACCCCCCCAAGTCCTCTACCCCTCACGCGCCTGTGCAGCACGGTTACCTTTCACCAAAGCCTCACTCACAGCAGCTGGGATCTCCTTACAGACCTCATCACCCACAGTCACCTCAAGTTGGAACGCCCCAGAGGGAAACACACAGGAACTTCTACCCGGCGGCGCCGACCCTCCAGCCCAGTAACCAGGCGCAGGCTAGCGGCCCCCTCTTCACTCAGACATCATCAGGACAATCTTCAGCTTCCTACAGCCAGTTTAACCAACAAAATTTGAACAGCAATGCGCCACCTCCCCCACCCCCTCCACCCCCTTCTTCCACTTACTATCAAAGCCAGCAGCCCTCTGGAAACTTCCAGAGCTACAGCCAGCTGAAGGGCAGCATACCCCAACAGACTGTGTTTTCATCTGGACCAAATCAAGCACTTCCTGGCACTGCGGGTCAGCAAACGGTGCCAGGCCACCACGTAGCTGCAGGGCATTTTTTGTCCTCTCAGAACCCCAGTATTCATCACCAGGCATCGGCATCTGCTGCTCCTCCTCCTCCTCCTCCACCACCTGCTCCAGGACCCCACCTTGTCCAGCAGCAAAGTACTCATCAGCAGCACTCTGTAGCACATGTTGTCGGTCCAGTTCATGCCATGGCAGTGGCTCCTGGATCACACATTCATTCTCAAGCTGCTGGTCACCATTTGCCACCGCCACCTCCACCACCAGGTCCTCTCCCCCACCACCAACCTCCCCATCCTTCGACGGGACACCAAGGTTTGCAAGCACAACACCAGCACGTTGTAAACTCAGCACCGCCTCCCCCGCCGCCCCCTCCCTCCAGCGTTATGGGCTCGGGGCACCACCCCTCATCAGCACAAGGGTTACACCACCCCTCTCATCAAGGACCCCCCCATTTCCCTTCCAGTGCTCACACAAGCGTCTCCTCCTATTCCTCTCAAGCCCCACATCACACAACGTTAGGACCTGGACCTCAACATCAGCCTGCTGGCACAGGACCTCATTGCCCACTCCCTGGTCAGGGTCCTCACATCCAACCTCAAGGACCAAACAGTATTGCAACACCTACTGCTTCCGGCTTCTGCCCTCACCCCGGCTCCGTGAGCCTCCCCCACGGAGTGCAGGGGCAGCAGCAGGCCTCCCCCGTGCCAGGACAGATCCCCATTCACAGAGCACAGGTGCCACCCACCTTCCAGAACAATTACCATGGGTCAGGGTGGCATTAAAACAGATCCCTTTAGTTATAAACATTTTTAAAATGTTCTGTAATATAAACTGTGTATATTTAATATGTACCTATTCAAGGTACTTTTTAAAGCTTGTACATGATACTTTGTATAAAAGCAAACACCAGTGCTCTTCCATTGTATCCTTTCCATTTTTTGCTTTTTAAAATTCCTGAAAACGTGCTGTTAAGCCAGTATTAGGTATTTCTTTTTATTTTGTAAGTGGACATTCCAGCTGTTTTTTCTGGCAGTAGGTTTGATGCTGCATAATGTTTAAAATTTTATTGTTGCAGTTAAATTCATTTAGTGAAAGTTTTCTATATTACTTTTATACATATGTAATTAAATAAGTACACAGGCTAAGTGATGGCACTAACAATTTTTTTTTCCATTTTCTGTCAACAGTTTTTTGTGTGCATAGAGATAGGAAACAATGCAATACAGATTTTTATAGTTTTGGTGTGGACATGGCTTTTTGTTTCATCAGTTATTTGCAGAAATTGTAATTTAATGTATAGACTGTTTCTAATGTCTCGGACGAGTGCTGTAAATACTGTATTTCTTTCGCTTGTAAAGTTGCTTAAAGCTTCTTTCATTTGATATAGTATTGTATATAATAAGTCTTTTGCAAAAAAAAGTGTGATCTTTGTGAAAGTAGTACAGTATATGATCTTTAATTTTTTTTAATATACTGTCACATTGCAGCACTGGTTGGGCATTTTAATTCATGTTAATAAATCACAATTATGTCAGTTTTACCTACTTGTCCAGAAAGGGTGCTATATCAGCAGGAAAGTGGCCTTAATCTCTGATCCCCCCTGCTCCTTGTGAGGCTCTTCACTTCTCTGGAGTTTCCAGCTGTGGCTTCACTTCTGTAGCATAGACAGATGGGGAACATCCTGGAGGAGGGGGTTCTTTCCCCTGCTCCGTTCAGAGGTTGAGGAATAATCACCCGAGCACAGCAGAGTCCTGGGTCAGTTTACCAAGAGGGTCAGCAGGGGCGCTGATGGGCATTTTTATGCTGGAGGTGACATTGGTCACAGAGCAGGGAAGCAGTGCCTGCTGCAGGACCCTCCTGTTGGGAGGAGCTGTGGAGCAGTTTGGGTTTTCCTAATGGAAGTGATCTATTCCTGCTGCTGCAAGTGGCACTAAGATGGTGCTGTTGCGCTCCTCAGTGCAGTCACTCTGTCATGGGTGAGGCTGTCCTTCCATCTCAGCAGGAGCTGCTCTCAGTGCTCCTCACACAGCAGGAGGTGCTCAATGGCTCCACCTCAGAGCAGAGAGCAGAACCCGTGTGTGAGGAATGCTGAAATGGCACAGGAGGGGAAGTGGCCCTAAAAAAAGGGCTAATTCTTTTTAACACGTAAAAAAGGGGGCCACCTTAAATTCTAATTTGCTTCTAACTACAGAAGAATCTTACTAGTTAAAATCATACACTAGAAATGCTTTCCTGAACACCCGCTGGCTCGGCAGCACACACACTGGAGTTCACATTTTACGCTAGCATGTGTAGTGCAGGACAGGATAAGCCCATCAAAACAGAAAAAAGCCCAACGTGCCCTCTGTGCAGTTGCACAGACACTGATTCTGATGTGCATCATCCTGTCTAGCCCAGCATCCAGATCTAGTTGCCTCTCTTCCATAGCTCCAGCAACAAAATCATTTCAAACACAAGAGAACATTAAATACCCACCGTACTTGGCAAGGTCTGAGTGCAGTACAGGGAGCTGCTGCACTGGGGAGCACAAGAGGACAAGGCCTGGGCAGGGCTCCCAGTGCTGCTGCAGCACCAAGGCCGGGCAGAGGCAGAGCTGTGCCAGCCTTGGGCTGCCCCTGGCACTTCATCCCAGTGCCAGCATTTTCTGTCTAGTCAGGAACGCATTTGTGACCAGGCACTACAGAGCTGGGCTGGTGTGAAGCTGAATGTAATTTTTACCTCCATTGTGGCATCATCCTTCTGAGCAGCGTTGTCCTTGCAGCCACTAAGAGCAGTTCCAGGATGAGGGTGAAGGGACTCGGTCCTGAAACCCAACTGCTGCAGGGGCCTCAGCACTGGACAAGAGAGTTTCTCATTGCGGTGCCTTGGCAGTCTCTGGAGGAGTGGCTGCCCCAGCTCGGGACAGGACAATCGTTCCCTTGTTTACAGGACACAGCTGGTAGGAAAGACGCTTTTTTTTTGGTCACATTTCACCCAGCAAACCACTCCCACCCACAGCCCCTCCTGCCACAGGGCCTGTGGGGCTGCTCTGACCGACACCAGGTGATGTGTTCCATAAACGAACATGGGAAGCTCCTTTCTCTGGCCAGGACAGGCCAGCCCCCACCTCCCACCCCTCCAGCACCCCCACAGCTGAGTCGTGGCTAGGCAAAGATTCCAATGACCAGCAACACTGTCTGAAAAAACAAAACACTTTAATTAGACAACTGCAAGCACCTCAAACAACTGGTTATTGTTACAGCATGGGGCTATCTTCTCACAATCTAGTTATTGCAAAGGCATGTGAATAAATTTTATATGGACAAAGTCAAGAAAAAAGTGGCACTGTAGTTACATGAAGATCAGGAGTAAGCTTACATTCATCCCACTGACTTCTAAAAGAGGCCCAAACACACCTCCGTACTGTACATTCTAAAATCTGTATTGCCTATAAGCTTCAGCCTATGCAGCTTTTTTTCCTAGGAAACACATAATTGTTGCGTGCAACTTACAATGGGCAGTCGTATGTCTACGGATGGGAAAGAATAAAGCTAGTGCAATTTGTTTTAGAAACATGTAAAGCTATGAATGGAATGAGCATGATCTTGCTTCTTGGATTATTTTACCCACTGCACTGTAAATATCTGCAGCTATATCCTTCCTTAACTGATGCCAAGCACACACTTTTATTATAAAAGATCAGTAATTCTACACAGAGAGTGGTTCTCATGCTCTACTTTTAATTTTTTTTCTTTTTCTTAAGGTATAGTACAACTTACAGTGCTTATAAAAAGGCAACACCATATGGTACCATGTCTTCACTATCACATTGTAAGGGAAATTGCTATTTTTCTTTTCTTAAAAGCACTTAAAATAGGCAAAAGTTCTAAAAGGGAGTGCTAAATGATAATGCATACTTTATTAGAAAGAAGTCTAGCCTTCCTTTAAAGTGCCGTTTGGGGAATGAAATCCTGTAAACCAGAGCCACTTTGTTTAAAACCCAATGAACAGGAACTGCTACAGAATAGAAAGTTTACACAATTCCTTAAAGCAGTTTAAAGTCCACTACATGCAATTGGTTTGCTATAAAGCTCTCTAAAATTTAGTCGCTTTACTCTGAAATTGAGTCCCCAGTCCCATATTTAAATGGAAATAAACATTTACAGGGTGCATTTACATACACTATAATACAAGAATGACATCCCTTTGCCAGAAGATAAAATTGTACAATTCCTTGCCGTAACTCAGTTCTGACTTGATAAATTTCTTACACTCGTAAATTATATAATATGCATCAGCTAAAATATTTTTTTTTTCATAAATAGTTACAAAACTTGCCAAAACACATGGGGGGAAGTTTCTTTTGTTCAAAAATCTGACATCTGAATGTCACACAACACAAGAAACAATGCTTAAAGACACGTTAAGTGTTTTCTGAAGAAAGTGGGTGAGTAAACTACTAGCTGAGGACAAAAAGACTACCCTTCCCCAAGAACACAGTGCACAAAAAGCAAAATGTCAAACAGTACCTCAAGCAAAATAAAGGTCTGAGGATTGAAGCCAGCTCACGTGTGATCCTGCTAAAGATTTTGTGACAGTCACCATTTAGGTCCAACGCATTGGGAAGTGGTTGCTGGCTTTTTTTTTTTTTTTTTTCCTACAGCTGGAAGATTCTGCTAAGAATTCAGCCACGGATGCCTAAGGCATTCTCCAGCTGAAGCACGTTTCTCTGGGACCATTTCTAGCATAGGGATCAGGAAATCTGTAAACTGTGCAGCATCTTCATGAGGCCAACCATACTTCTCCACAAGCACATCAAAAAGACTCCAAGGTTTCAACTTGGTAATGTGTCGGAGTTCTCCTGCAAACAGAAATATCGATGGCATTAGAAAAACATCCTTTTTTACTTGTGTCAGTGACTAATCCCTGTTTTGTTTCTCTCCCACTCTGCATTCACAGCACCTTGCCCGGGCTGGCAATCGCTGTTTAGGAAGGGCAGCGCACACCAAGCTTGCTCGAGGTCCTCACAGGAGATGGGATGTTCCATGTCCAAGCCAAAAACTGTTCCTACAGCCATCAGCACGTTACACCTGGACTCCAGTGATGCCTCCTGCTGACTTCACTCTCTGTGCACACAGGCACTCATCCACACTCATGCTCCCACCATGGCTAAACCACACTGCAGACCTCTCCTCCTTAATCAGCCAAGGAACCCAAATTTCACAGAATCTGCTCCAATCCCAAGATGGGAGGTCCCAGAAACACAGGTCCTTGCCTCACCACATGGCATTTGCCAGCAATGCAGCAGAGCACTGATTCATTCCTAACCAAGGCAAGCAGAGGTTTGGTGCTGCAGAGATTCTGCTCCATCTCCCAGGCAAACACCCCAGGAAGGCTGGTCTGAGTCTCTCCTGAGGGAAGCACCTGCTGCTGCCCAGGTCTCTTTCAACCAACCACCAACAAAAATGGTGGCAGCAGCTGCAGGACTGGAGTTCCCCCCAAGAGGGGCGTCTTTGCCAACCTGGCAAGGTGTCCCAGGCCAAAAGGAAGGAGGTGAGAACTGTTCTGCCATTCAAACCAGCAACACTACCCAGGTCTGTCCATGGGTCAACCAGCATGATGGGAAAAACTCTTCATGTTCCTGCTCCTCCAGTGTGTAGGAATGAGGCCCAAAGCCATGAGATGTGCCATGAGGTACGTGGTGAAGGGATTACTGTGGGCATGAGCAGCTGCCAGGCCAAATGACCCTCACTGCTGCCATCAGGACACTGAGCTGTCACCTTGCACTAGACCCACAGCCTCTGCAGTCCAGGCTCTCAATATCCCTCATTTACACGTGGTGTGGCTGCCCCCTCACCATTCAGGATGGCAGTAACAGGGACTTTCACTACAGTCACACCTTCACTTCTCCCAAAAGTGTGAATCTGACATGGGACATCCTCCTTGGATGGAGGATGAGAACAGGACCCACCTTGCAGACAAGTCAATGGGCTTGCTCCTCTCTCCTCCCCAAGCAGGGACATCTCTTTGGTAACATCTGCCTTCTGACTGTGTCAGACCATAGCCAGGAACACTTGTGTGTGGAGTACTTACACTTTGTAGATCCAGTGCATTTATCACCAACAATCTAATGAATCTATGGCCTCTTGCTGCAACAAACTACTGCAGCTAGCCATGAATCTGTGTATGTGGAAGTTCTTTTACTGAATGTGACCAGACTTAAGAGTGCCTGATCTGTTCTGATCAGTAATTAAGCCCTGCCACACCCAGCCCCTCTGATCTCGGGACCAGCTGAAACATATGGGCAGTTTTCTGCCAAATTTCTATACTCATAATGCAACCCATCTTGAGCATGTGTATAAGCCAGACAGGCTCCACTGGACACTGCAAAAAGCACTTGAGAGATCCCTGTGCTGCTCCTGCACTCAGCAGAGTGCTGGGGTCTCGCCCAACAAGCTCACTTCACCACCTGGGGTGGGGCACCCAGGGCACACTGCCTGTGAGCCAAGTGGTTTGTCAGTGTGGTGTTTGTCCCTGGCTGTAACCTACTGCCCATAAAATGCCATCTGACACCAGCTCACAGGCCAGAGCTCCTGCACATCCCTGTGGCAAGGGAAGCTCCAGGGTAGGAGAAGTAACCCGTGTCCATCTGACTGCCCCAGGGGCTGAACACCTCAGTGCAATGGATTAAAAGCCCCAGAGGCTCAGCAGGCCCTGTTTCTGCTGCCTCAGCCCTCAGCAGCAGGTCCTAGGCAGAGTGCAGTGCCTGAAAAAGCAGCTCTCCAGCTGCTGTCACAAAGTCCCCACAAGAGCAAGAGTGCAAACAATCCATCACCCACAAACTGCAGAAGAGTCCTGCTAGAAACAGCAGCTCGAGGTGTGCTGCCTACAGGGAGGAACAGCAGCAGAGGCCATGTTCTGGTTTGTGTGTGAACACTCAGAGTGCAGGCAGGCCCCACCAGCACCCACAGACACAGAAAGGCTCTGCTTTGGGCCCACAGCTGCTCCACACAACAGGGAGCACAGCACACTGGGAGCAGCATCTTCATTTCCAGGCTCACTCTCAGTCCTTTAAATCTTTGTGCAACCCTGGAACTTTACTGCTGAACATCTTACCTTTTGGAAGGTTTCCAAAAGAGTGCATTGGTGACTGCTTACAAGAACAGGTAGTAAATTATGTAACAGGAATGCATGAAGTCAAATTACTGCCCAGAAGTGATAGAAAAATGACTTGTTACTGACTGCAAGCAAAATATTACTAGAAAATAATCACGTCCATGGTTTCTGCAGCTCCCAGCATTCATTGCAAGGGCTGCTGTAATCATGTGCCAAATAAGGATCAGCTCTGAGGGAGGGTGGGTGTGTGTTCCCATCCAGCCCTGTCTTCATCTTTGCACTCACATTTTGTCATTTCCAGCATCTTTCCCCTCTCAGATCTGGTAAGGTAAGATTGCACAATGAGGCTCCTGTGCCACTGTGGAAGGAGAGCTCTGCTGTTTGAGTACTCCTCATTTGTGACTGGCCAGCACAGCGTCAGCAGTTTTTCTGCTGAGGAATAAACACTTTTAGTACTATGGCTGAAGTTTTCCACAAGAAATTCTGTGAAGATTGTAAAAGCACTTAAGAAGACAGGATTCAGTAAAAAGAATCTGTGTGGGGGCCACACCTAAACTAATGCTTCAGTTTTCAGTAAGGATCATGATGCTAACTATAGAAACAAAATAGGGTAAGTAAAGACAATTAACACCACTTAAATGGACACCAAGTCTTAGAAATAATTTTCATGTGAGTCCTTCTCATTTCCATCTAAAGTGTGAGAAGAGCACAGGAAATGGAGGTGTCTGCCAACTCATATTTCCACCTAGTTCAAGGTGTTTGTACCATGTAGCTGGAGGAGAGCAAGGCTATGCCTATATTTAAGGGAGAAATTTAAAAAGCACAAGCCCCACCAGTCTGACACCATCTGTATTCAGGGCATTAGCATGAATTTTCAAAGTGCTAAAAATGTAATACTGAGAGCTTCCTCAGAGAAGCTCTTTATTTGGATTTTTGATAGTGAAGCACATAGGAGATAATCTGCAGAGGACAACAGAGTTGTCAGAGCTGTAAAACTCCTGTTATCAAAGCAGAGGCAGCAATGATCCCTCTGAAAAAGGAAATGTTAAGCCAGAAGGAAATTACTAAAAAAAAGTCTCTGAAGGACCAGGGGAGAAAAATGCTATTTAAAGCTGTCTCTGCTGACCATAATACAAAAAAAATCCAGAGCTAGTCTATAAAATTTGTCAAAGACAAATTTAAGATGTGTCACCAGGCAAGAGGAGGATGGATTATTGAACAGTAAGACATGGATGATGTGAAGAACTGGGGAAGCAGCAATGGGATATAATCTGCTGCTACACATCCATGGCATGATCCCAAGAACCAATTCCAGGACTGGTGGTGCAGTGGTGGAAGTGAGGAGCGTGCAGGGAGCCCTGCCTCCCTTCCAGGACATCACAGTGAGTGCTTCTCATGGCTCAGCTTCCAAAGGGCAAAGCCAGCACCTGGCAGCATCTTGCACAGGTTTAGCTCACAAGGAAACAGGACTAGCAAATACCAGAAGAAAAACAGAAGGGACCATGGTCTAGGAATAACAAAAGGATTTTATGTTTTAATGCCAAAACATATTAATAATTCTTACAGTCAAAACAACTTCCATGGAACTCCCTGGAGTCCTTTACTGGGCTCAGTCAAAATGAGACTCTATAAAAATATGTAAGCATTTGTGCTATAGTATAAGAAGTAACTTAAAAATGCTTTTCCTCTTTTAAATGCATCTTCCAATTTGAATGTCTAAAACTGCTTCAGGCAATTACTGAGAAAGGACTTGATCCTCTAAGTTACTAGCACCTTTCTTTTTGTGCCTGGGACTTCAGTAGCACAACTCAGATGCTTAAAGCAGCTCTCTGAGGTCACACTTGCTCATGGACAGGAGCAAAACTCAAACTGATTTTCACCCAAGACTGATGTTTTTGTAACAGGAGCTCAAACCAAGATTTCTAAGCCCACCTTTAGACCACAGTGAGAAATTCTCCCAAGAGCCTCAGGCCTGTACCACGAGGCTTCTGATCTCCAGTGCTCAAGCCACAAGCAGATGAGTACAAAATGCAGCAGCTTGCTGGTCAACTCTGCAGCCTCCCTCTCACACCCTGCCAGCCCACCACACACAAATCCCAGCTGGGGACAGCAGAGGCTGGCAGCACTGGCATGGCCAGGGAAAAGGAAAAGGGTGCCTGATGCAAAGATGCTCAAGGAAGCAGGACACTTGGCACCTCCTGTATTGTTCCACAAAACATGTCAGCTTCCCTAGCCTGCAACAGCAGAATCACTGTTGGGTATGATCTGAAAAAGCAGCTTGGTTTGTTACTCCTTTGCCTTGCATTTGAGATTCTCTGGTTTTAGCAGACAGGTGGGATCCAAGTCTACTTAACCTTCCACAGCAAACTTGCACTTTTATGTTGTGTGGTTGGTGAACCAAGCCTTTAATCCTACCTTAAGTCCCACCCTGAGGAGTTAAGAGGCACCCCCAGTGCCTCTGAGGAATGTCACTGATGTTCAAGCCCTGGAGGACAACAGTGACACTCTGCAGTTGAAGATGCTCATGGAAGCACCAGAGCCTCTCCACATCATGGGAATTTTACAAACTGCCCTCTCCTGTGCACTGCCAACACTGCAGTTACTGAGTAGCTGCTAGGTCATTTTACAGCTCTGTCACATCATGAGAAAATGCCAACCTGTCTGCTGTAAGGTGGAAAGTAGGAATGTGAGATACATTCCAGCAGCTGCAATCCCTGACTGGAGGTGCTGCAGGGAATCTCGTGCCCAGCCCTTACTGCGTGATACATTTCCAGACCTGTGGGCCTGAGTTTGCACATCTCAGTTACCAGGAGATTGTTTGAAGCCCACTGACACAGGCCCCCTCTCTCTGCCAGAGGAGGCAGCCAGCTCCTGAAGCTCATCACTGCCTGCTGTGCAGGTAACCACTTGTTTTAAAGCCATCCTCTGCAAATTTCACTGCCTTTCCCCCAGCTCTTACATGGTGAGTGCTGGCAAACAGCAGGTCTGCCTTCAGCTTATCCACTGACTTCCTGATTATGTAAACCTCACTCCACACTCAAAAGCCCCATCAGCCCCCCCAAAGGGCAGCTGCTCCCTCCTCGATCATCACTGCTGCCCTTCTCTGCACTGCAATGGCATTGGCAGCCTCCTTAAGGACATGGAGGCACAGGGAGCCCCTGCTGCATCAGGAATATCCAGCACAGAGCAGGAGGGAGGGTCAATCACTGCTGGGAGGGCACGGGAGGGTGAAGCACTGATTGTGTTCAGCCCCACAACCCCGAGCTCCAGAGCTGCCAGCTCAGCCCTCGGACACCAACACCTCACTGCAGCTGCTGGGCAGGGCAATCCCCGGCTCTGTCAGCAGCAAAGTGCCCTCCCCAGCTGTGCTGACAGCCATGCATGCTCCTGACAGACCCTGTCCCTGCACACAGCACAGGCTGTCTCATAAGCGAGGGGATGAACACCTGGGGCATCACCACATCCCCCCGAGTCAAACCCTGCCTTAAAGAGCAGCCTGGGCCAAGTTCCATCGGCTCTGCCTGCTCCCTGGGTGTGACAGCAGCCACACTCAGCTCAGTGCCCACTGCCCAGGTATTCCCTTCCTGCCTCTGCCATTCCTCACCAGTAGCACCTGCTGGACACCATAAGCTGGATCCAAAGCTGCTGGCAGATGATTTTTCACCACACTAGAAGCCATGCATCACTTGAGTCCTCACACTTACAGGAACATTAGACAACAGATTCACACAGACACTTGCTAACATCCACACTCTGCTGAGTACATCCCCAAATGAATTTGAAATGAAATCCTGAAATGAACACCTCAAATTGGGGCTTTTCCCAGAAAGCCAAGTTTACATCACGGATCTTCTTTAGTAAGTGCTCTCCATTTAAATGGATCTATTTCTTCAGTACCCGTAAATGAACATATTCTCCTTTTGGATAGTATTATGCTTTAAATTAGTGTTGCATAAATACCGTTACCTTTTTTGGTGAAAAACTCCTTGGAATATTTCCCCAACATAGCGTATTTTCGAGGGATTTTTCCCAGCAGTTCAATGATCAATGCTATGTGGTCTGCATTGGAGAACATTGCCAGCAAAACAGAAACATACAACAGTTTAATCAGTACATTGCATGCACACACTAACACTGGCCCGGTACAGACAGAAATAGATTGATCCTGGTAAAAAACACTCGTGTGCACACTGCTCACTCAGTGGCTACTTTGGAAAGATGCTTTCAGCAAAACTTCCTTCACAAAACAATGAGTGGCAGCTGCCACAAACAAGTTTTGCCATGTAATTTAAAATGTACCAATAGTTATTTTTCAGAACATTTGGGTAAAAAACAAAAATTGTCAGAGATTCGTGGGAATTTTGCTTTTCCAAATGGAAAGTTTTGTTGTGTGATTTCAGGAAATGCTCCTCGCTGGGACATGATAGAACCAGCAACAGCAATTCCACTTCTGTCTGCATCACGGCACCTTTCAAAAAGAAGAGGTACTACCTCTGCGATTGAAGAATTCCCGAGAATATTTTCCAGATAGAGCAAAGTGCCTTGGGATATTGCCTAGCAGCTCTATGATGTGTGCTATGTGGTCTATGAGGGAGAGAAAAAAAGGATACGGGAGTGGAAGGGGCAGGGAAAGGATGGGATAAAAAAGAAGAGGAAAGAAACTGGAATTAGTAAAAAATCAGAAATAGTTTCAAATCAACAATGTTTGCAGCAAATCCATGCAGAGGTTTCCAGGATCAGCAGAGCTCTGGCATCATTAGTAGCATTTAGGAACAATGAATGATGCCCACATTACCACTGCAAAGAGCATTTACAAGCAAACAAGCATGAAAATGGACAGGTATACAGATGGAAGCAGGAGTTAACTCTGATTTAAAAAAAAATAATTAGTAATTGCCTAATACAAATAAAAATACACAATGTAAACATTATTCCAGTGTCACTCTTGTAAAGAGAATAACAGAATAAAGTTCAAATTTGTCGTTTCTTTTCTAAACTAAAATGTTGTTATTTTCAATCAGGTTTCCACACATATGCAATCTTACAAGAAGGGTAGTTTAATTCCTTCAGGCAGTTGTTAAGTAGATGAATATCTGCAGAAGGCAGTTTTTGCCCACCCACTGCTAGTGGTGGAACTTAAAACTAAAAAGAAAAAAAATCATATTTATACTCTGAAAACAATGTGTATGAACAGTTCTACTCAAATACAAAACTTAAACCCCATTGTAAGCTCACTGGAAATTTAAGAGAAGGTGTATGAAAATACGAAGAAACTCTTACAATACCTCAAAAGAGTCATACCTTCATCCCTGGAATAGTCTTCACCAGAGTGTGGCTCAAACAAGTAATCTCCAGTCGCCAGCTCAAACGCCTACAACGCAACAGACACAGTCAGGCTGCTGCAGAAATAACGCCTTCCATCGAGAGGTGTCAGCACAACATCACAGCCATCTCAGAAACCACAGGGAGTTCACACTCAAAGCTCCAGCCTATGACTGGATCTGAGACTGAGGAGCAGCCACTTACCTGGGGACATCATTCCTGCAGAGCAGCAGCAGCAGCAGCAACCCAGGCTCTGCTGAGAGCCCCACGTCCAGCCAGCCCCACGTCCAGCCCCATGAGGGCCTGGGGCTGGAGCGTGCCCACCCCCCAGGCACTGCTGCCCATGCAGGTGGGATGAAGGAAGGAGTCACACAGGGCTGGAGTGCAGCCCATGCAGGTGGGATGAAGGAAGGAGTCACACAGGGCTGGAGTGCTCCCGAGGGTCTGACAGTGCTGCACTGAGCCAGCCTTAAACACAGCCTCACCCACTCATGTGCAGTGTGGTGGTTGTGTCAACTACCTGAACACATCAGGTATTTCAAAATATAATAATAATATATATAAATAATATAATATATTCAATAAGAGCTACACATGTATCTGATGGGTATTTACCTGTCAGGTTGCATGTTGGAGGCTGAACTAAAAAAGTCTGAATCACAAATAAAATCCATCTATGACTATAACTAATCATTTGAAATTAGCCAACAAAAAAAATCTATAGCTATAATTAATCACTTGAATTAGCTTCTTGGATGACTCTAAATCTGAAAGAGGTTTTTGAAATACTTCAATGGTGGGAGTAAATCCAGAACAGACACCAGGACATCAGATCCCCTCAGGGCAGGCAGTGCTTCCATGGGATGCTAGCCCTGTGTTAGGTGAGGGCAAAACTGATTTTCTCTGTATGGGTGTAATGAATATGAAAAGCTGCAAAGCTCTGTAGCACCCATGAGAGCCCCTACTTGTGTCCAGACATGGATTCATCTGGGCTAATTTGTTAAACTAGTCTCGTTCAGCTCTGGCTCACCAAGTGCCCAGGCAGCCGCAGGAATCTAATTCCTTCCAGGTGGTTTACACATCAAACTATTTTCCATGTCCAAGACATGGGAAAACAACTGATCCAGAAAAGTATTCCAAAAATGAGGCAGAACTTCCTAGCACAATTCTAGGATGGGATTCCACTCCATTAGAACATTTACTACAAAATACTTGTCTCCTGAAAATAGACACTTTTCTGTTCCAATTCACAAACTGGAGTTGTTAAATCACCTGTAAATTTAGCCTATTTATGAGCACTTGGCTTCTTCAAGCTGTGAACTGCAGTGTCATCCAAGTGGGCTACAGCCAACATAACTCAGTGCAATCACACATAGCAGCCAAGAAAACAAGAACACCCCTTGCTGACATTTCTGCTGATCCTATGAACAGGCCTTTAACTTCTAAAGTTACTACCACTAATAAACAGTCATTCACTATGTTTATTAGCTCAGGATTGACAGTTTGCATTTTACAGCTGAAAAAAACTGGAATGACTTCATAAAATACCGTGTTTCTAAACTGAAATAAATGTTAAGAGCAGCCAGAAGTGATCACTGGGATAGATCTCTGAACACACCACAGAGAACACTGTTACTCTCCTGAGATGAGACAGAGAAGACCCAAGTGTCCTCTCTGTATCTCATGGCAATGTATTTATTCCTAGGGAGAGCTGGACCAGCTTTCCCAAGAGAGCACACACCAATGGGGCTGATTCCCAAGGACATTGAGGAACTCCCTGCTATTACACACAGATCCCTGGAGAAGAATGGAAATGTAGCTGAATTTAGCCACAAGGGTAGATTACACAAGAATTTAGTTTCTGTCCATAAAATGAAGTATTAATAGCTCAATACGTCTGTGTGGGACTAAAAAGATTAAACTGAAAAACTGTGAAAACTGTTTATAGAGAAGGACAAGAGGTAAGCATGCTGCTGTGATACTCTGAATTTCAGATCAGTTTGTGTACTGCAAGAGCTGAAAATTCCCATAGATTTGGGATATTTTCTTTGTATACCACCTTCTCACTGAACAAAAACTACAGCTTCTGAAAATGACAATGATGCTTCTCTTTTCCTTTTTGTACAGTTCTGACTGCATGCCCAGGATGGGCTGGGGTCACAGCACTTCACACATTTCATTTTCTGACTCTCCCTAAAGGACTCTAAGAACAAAACCACTTCTGACTCAGATGCACACAAGGACAGCCCAGAGGCAGGTGCTGTGGTATTTGCACTGATGGTTCTTAGCATCCATGGAAGACAATGTCTCACAGGTTCATCTGTGGCAACCTGGCAGTATGTTCCCAGCTCCTTTCAGGACAGACTGGCTACACAGGGCAAGATAAATGAAATTTATTTGTCCTCATATAAAAAAGAATAAAACCCAGACAGTGTTTTTATCAAAAAGAATCATCAGTGCTAAAGATACATTAATAAACACATCAAGAGCTGTAAGAAAGACAATCCCATGTCTGGATTGTATCAGAGTTTTCTGCTCTTTAAAGCACTCTCCAAAGGGGTGGTGCACTGGAAAGCCCAGGCTGTTATGGAGTAGGAGCCATGGAAGAGCAGATCTCTGCTGCTGCAGACTGAGAGCCACAGCTCTCGCTGTGAAGCACTGCTGCTCCGGGCTTCCTGGGCATCCTCAGCACTTACACACGCTTTACACCCACCTGGAGGCACAGACAACCCCAGACCCCACAAGGGAGGTCACTGACACTCTGTGATGACACAAGGAGACCCCGAGGGCAGCACAGTGACCACGGGTCTGCTCTGCCCAGCTGCGAGCAGTCTGGGGCACCAGTGTGAGAGTGACCCTCAAGTCCCAGTGTGGGAAGGGCAGGGAGGACCTGAGGCATTCCAGGGGCTGAGCAGAGGAGGCAGGAGGGGAGGCTGGCAGGGCTGGCTTTGCTCAGGTGGGAGAAGGGATTTAACTGCTGCACTCCACTGCCTGAAGGCAACAGTGGAGAAGAAAAAAGTTCAACTCTCCCCAGTGAAAGGACAACACAGGCAGCAAGATGGGAAATTCCAATCAAACACGAGGAAAACAATTCTTTGGTGAGACTGCCTAAGTACTGGGTCAAGCTGCTCAGAAAGGCTGTGGAAATGCCATTGTTACAGGTACATCCTGGGGTATGTACCCCTCAACTGGACATGGCTCTGAGTGACCTCATCTACCTTTGAGAACAATCCTTGTTCAAGAAGGAGGCAGATACCAGGGATCACTTTAAACCTAGATTTGTCTATAATTTCCATGATGCTACAAACACAGACTAACTATATTTACTTACTTTCCCTTTGAAAGTAATAACTTCTAAAAACAAGCTTCTTGACAGAAGCTCCAACATTAAAATACCATGATTTTTTTACTTAATGTTGACATTTACCTCAAGACAAGTCAGCATTTCGCTTATTATATGGAGAAAAAAAATTAGATACATCACACTCAACATATGGCACAGAAGCCCAAGGCAACCATCCATCTTTACTGGGTGTTCTGGCAATTTCTACTTACCACTTTCCTAAGGTTCTCACAGAAAACCAGTCTAGACTGCTTTTCTCCATCTGCAGATGGTGAACCTTTCACAGAAATGGTTACACTGCTGTTTTATAGGCTCTGAAGAGGCTCTATTTCTTTCCTGCCACACAATTGTGTGTGAACCTAGCACAGCACAGAACTGGTGGCATCACCACATAATGGACCCATATCTAAACACACAATTGGAAATAGCTACATTTTCACTGTGTGACAGCTGTGCACTCAATCTGGTGATTGAAAAATGGATGCATGCCTAGGGAAAGCTCTCTGGGAGAGGACTGGAAAAACAATTCACTTGGACTGCATCAGCCTGCCTGAATTGAAGCCCCAGCTGAAAAAGAACAACAAGCTATAGGCCAGAATTATTATTTTGACAGATGAGATGCAGCTCTTGGCCAGAGCTTCTCCTACCCAGCTGAAATGAAGAGATGTGAATGTGAAGACTGTAACTGCTTTAAAAACAGGCTTGGTTTTAAGAACACTGTTCCACAGTGGGAGCATGGAAAGAAGATCAGAAAGTTTTCTGAGATTCACACACCAGCTAACAGCTTGTCCTCCCATGGACATCTCCCCCTGAAGAGCCAGGCAGGGGGAAGAGTATGAAAAGCATTTTGCATGGTTAGTGCTTGGTAAGAAAGGCCAAATATACAAACCAGAGACTTGCATGGGATGCTTGCAAAGGAAACAGGATCACTTTATTTGCTGTACTCTGATCTTGGAATCATGCATACTGAGTGGCTGTTTTGGAAAGTCAGCTCCTCTGGGAAATCATTTTCTTTTGAGTGTTTCAGGTTGTCCACCCACCACCCTCAGAAAGGGTGTACAGCGAGTAATAACAGCATTCTGTACTGTATCTGCCTACTGAAAAATACGTGCATAGCAACTTCAGCTTTTGCTCCCCTCGAAACCACATCTCTGATTTTCAATTTTTCCTCAAAATACTGCTTCTGTGCAGACTGAGGCTTGTCATCACACCTTTGGTATGTGCCACTCACACATACTGACACGATGATACTCATGATCCCATGGAGACATGATCATTTTTTCCCTGCTTACAGCAGTGAAGAGTAGTTAAGGACAATTCCCTCTCCACTCTACATTGGAGAACAGCACACAAAGAAATAAACTGGGGGCACAAGCCTGCAAGGCACCCACAAGCACTAACATGTAGGTTTAATTTCAACATAACTCAGGATATCCTGTTCATTCTCCATTCTGTTCCTCTGAGTTCTCTCACATGAACAGAAATGCCCACAAATAAACCCACAGTGCTGTAAACTTGCCTGCCTTGTAGTAGCACGTCCTTTGTTTTGAAAGCTCTTTGTCTGTCCCCTTTCAAACACACCTCACAGTGTTTTCTTTTATCATCTGTCTTCTCTTTGGGTAGATAAAATACCAAGTATAATTTTCACCTTCTCTGACTTCCTGCTGATCTCTGGCTGTCATCTGTTTGCTAGGTCTTATTACAAAGAGAGGATATTGCAGGAATCACAACCCTCCACAAAAGACACCTCAGAAAAGCGTTAAAAACTTCAAAAGCCTTGTTCATGTCCCAGCCTGTGACACAGTCACCTCTTCCCAGCAGCTCAAACCAAATGCAATGAACAAGTCAGATGATGAGATTCATCACTTCAGGTGCTTTTCCTGTCCCCAATCCAAGGAGACTGGAACCAGGAAAAGCAGTGGAATCATGGTGCTTGCAGTCATTTCCAGAAGCAATACAAAAGGATGCCGTCTGCCAGTATAGCTCCCTTATCTTGCCAGGATTTCTTGGCAGCAGCAGTGGAGTCCTGTGTTCTGTGTTTTCTGGGATTTAGGAAATGCTAAATCACTCAGAGTCTGTTCAGCTGCTGCTCTAAAGAAAGCAACCTGCTCAATACTGGTAATGTGGAAATTCAAACCAATACAACTAAATCATCAAGAATGTTTTCAATCCTGTCAAAGGTACTGCTGCCTCCAAATCTATTCCCTTTTTTGGGTGAAAATGAGAGATGCATGTCCCTGCTGGCAGAATTTAATTAGGGCTTAGTACAGGAAGGGAACATCTTCTAGAATTTAGTAAATGTGGAGAGATTCCCAGTGTGTAGCTCTCCATGAGAGCAGCTGAGTATTCCACATAAACAGGCCACAATGTTAAAAGAAAAATAAAAGGGCACTGTACAATTTCCTTAACCAAACTTATGTGGGTCCAGCAAATTACAGCAACAATCATTCTAACCAAGATCACTAAAGTCTAGAGAAAAAAATGTTAAGTTACACTTTGTAGAATTCTTTGCCAAGCACTGAGCAAGCAAACAACTCCACTGAGGTCTGGAAAAGCCCACTGACATCCAACCTCTTCCACAGCACTTCATGCATGCACTGCACTGATATAAGCCTCCAAAGATATGCATCATCCTCTTTCTTCCCTTCCTTCCTTCGTTTTTTTCTGGGCAACTCTGCAACTCAGATCACCTGAGCAGAGAATTGGTACTAGTCTGAGGATATTCACACTCATCCTTTAAACCTGAAAGGATGATTAAAAGAAGTTTGGGGCACAAAAACTGGGCCATGCCAAACTCTAAAATTAGCAGATTCAGCTCACAGGCTGCTGGCTTACAATGCTACTTATTCACTGACATAACACCAAGAAACAGCACTGCAAGACTATTAGCACTAAGTTATTTTGCCCTCTTTTGCTGTTAGGGTAGAGCCCTTACATGGCTCTGATTACAAACACTCCCAGCACAATCACAATCCTGATTAGAAACTGGCTAGTCCCATACTAAAGTCAATACAAATAAATCAGGACTTTTCCTTCCTGGAAGCTGCATCAAAACCATCACACTCCTGGCTAGACAAAGCCATCCCAAACTAAGTGAGGCCAGGTAAGGAATGCTCTCCATTCAGACACAATGTACCATGCTCCAGAGATTCATAAGGGGATATTCTGGAGGTTGCTGTGCACACAGGAACACAGATGCTTTGCAGGCTCAGGGCCTGTTTATGAGAGGCCTTGTTTAAAAACCTCATCTTCATCCTTACTATTAAAGACTGTGTAAAATGCACTGGCAAAAAGTATGATGGAAAAAGACATTCTACTGCTGCTGAGATAAAAAACAATCTTCTGTGCTTAACACACTTCATGCCATAAATACAAGCCCATACAAGAACCAGCAGCTGGGCTACTCGTGGTCAGTGCTACCTTCAGTGAGCAAGATTATTTCATTAGCAAGCAAAATGCAGTGGAAACTTCAGGCTCAAATGGAGATCTATAAAGCACAAGACCAAGTTAAGACCCCAGGTGAATCCTGGTACCAAGCATTACAAGTCATCCTTCATATAATCCAGGACACAAAGATTTTTGAGTTTTATATGCACACAAATCTGTGACACAGAAACCCTACAAACACGAAGTTCCAAGAAAGGCCTTTTTTTGCCATTTTTTAAATGGAGATGTGAGCTAGAATATCTGACACAGTAGTGGAGACAAAATACATGGAGAAAATCCTCTACTTTGCCAGCTAAGCAGTGTTCATGTGTGCTTGGTGCTGTCACATTAGGTAAAGTATGGATGCATGGAAAAGTAATGGAAATACTGCTGGACCAGTCATTTTGCACAGCAGTGCTTCCAAAATGTCCTTAACGACTCAGGACTTGCACAAGCAAAGTTGCCTCTGCTCTCCTTTGGGAGTCCTGGACATCAAGGCTAACAGGGTATCTAAGCTGTATTTTGGCTGAAAATAAACACCACCTGCTCCAGCAGACAATCCCTTTGCAAACACAGTAAACATGGAACAGAGTGAATTAAATATGAAACAAGAGCAAGATAATCTAGAAGGGCATTTTCTGAATCAAATCCAGGTACAACAAGGAAACCAAACTTGAGAAAGCAACTAGAGGCATTAAAACACTTTGGCACTTCACAGTCCTTGACTGCCTTAGGGATTGGAGAGGTTCACATCATAATTTCCAAAGACAGCCTAAATAAATTTGGGAGTTTGCAGTTCCACATCGGGAATGCTTTCCTGGCTGTTAATCTCTATTACAAGTCCTCTGCAGAAAGAGGTATTAAGGCCTCCAAGGCAATCCCTACCTCAGAGCTGTGTTCCATCTGATAGAGGATCAGCATCCCCAATGCTCTGACCCATTTTCTCAGCCACACAGCAATGCAAACAGATTCTAGGTTTTTCGAAATGATGAATTTTTCTACGAGCTTGAGAGGCTGCTCTCTATTTTTTACACAACTATACCATGATGACAATTGTATTCAAAAATTGTATGTAAGTGCTGTAATGTTCTAAAATGTCTACTGCATTTCTTAAGGGCAAAAACCTAAAGACTGTGACAGAAGGCAGAATTACAGCACTTCTGCCTCAAATGCTTTACTATCTGCAAGGCTTACATAACAAAAAAGCAGAAGTACATTTTTCTCTTTAAAATAATGAAATTTCATACATAATTGTGAATCTGAGCTAAGGTACTTCCAGTGGCAGTGATGATTTAGGCCTTTTTCTTTCCCTGAGTTTGAAGAAAGCAGGAATACTTATATAACATGGAGGAGAAGCTGTAATAGGCTGGGCAACCCCAAGTATTGCAAGAATATTATATTCCTTAGATGTGATATTGCTATTTAATACCCAACTATCTTTAAATACAGTTCTAGGTAGACCTCAGACTCCTTTATGTCTTTAGCTACAAGACTAAAAGACTATGTAAGACTATAAAATTAGCAGTGATAAGTACAACATAAAGATGAATACAGGGCATCCAATACAATAAAAGGTTATCAAGTTCAACTGAGGTTCACAAAATACTAGGTAAAAGAAAAAAGTCTCTATAATGATTTTGTAGTTAGTTAAGAGAAGAATAACTTAAGGAATTAAAGAACAAATTGTGGAATATTTTATAAGCTTTGTTTTCAAGGTAATAGAAAAACTCCATTTTGTCCCCAAATAGAAGAGTAATTTTGGAAATGGATGGGTTTGCTGTGTACTAAAGAAAAAGCTAGTATTAAACTCCAGAGCAGACATACTTTAATTTCACTTATGGGTTAGCTACTTCCAACACATGGCTTGCTGAACTTATAATATCTGTAGGATTCTATGTTCCTTTCAATCCTCCTCCTCCTCTCCCTCCGAGCTGTGCAATTCTTCTCATCACCCACACATGCAAACTGTGTCTAGTATTTGAGTCTTCTCCTCCTCCTCCTCACACACTTACTCTTATCAGACATGTATTTGTAAAATATAAAGATTTTATTAAGTTTTCACTTTTAAAATAGGCAAAGGTATTTCTACTTTTTTTTGGATGTACATACTATCTTAAATGAGGAGATGCATGCAGCTTGTTCATCCTCAAAGAGTTATTAGGGTGTTTCAGAAAGCTGCATGAGTTTTCACTTTTTCTGTTCTATAAAGACTCTTAAAAAGCTGTAATTCCAGTTGTGTTAAAACTAATTCCACAGAATGTTACCACATATTTTACGCCAATAAACTGAATTCCTTCTCTTGAAAGTTTAGAGCCAAGCCTAATCCAATCCATGTTTTCACTGCATTTGGCACCAATTTAAAGTATTTCCCTATTTTACTACTTCACACAAGAAAAGGGAATGCAATCACTGCTAGCAGTAGCCCAGGTTCTAAGATTGGAATGAAACAAACAGTTGCACTTTGTCAGTTACATTTTGTCATTCAGAATAGACATATATTTTTTCTCTAAACTTGCATGTTTCCGGCTACAAGTTTAAAATGCATCACATGAAAATCAGATGTGCTCTCCAAAATATTTCCTTTTGATTAAGGAGGCTTGAAAAATTGAAAGAAAGGGAAGAAATCATCAGCAGCTATCTGATACAGCATCATTTATGATAATATATTTGTGTCAAAACATCAAAAACATCCCCATCAGGTTTCCTCACTAAATAAACAATTGTTTTAGGAGCTTTACTCTTGTAAAATACACATTGCATTGTTCTTACCATACATGCTGTACTCCAGATATCAGCAGGTGTACTGTAACCTGCTCCTATTAAAACCTCTATGGATCTGTACTGTCTTGTCTGGATGTCTTCTGTGAAGTGTTTGTGCTAAAATAGAAAGAATCACATTAATGGAAAAAAAGGATTATAAAAAGACCTGTTCTAAATAGTGAACAGCTAAAATGATGTAGTTACACTTACCACCCAGCAGGCATTCCCCAGGTCAGCAATTTTAACTCTAATTTTATCTGCATTTCTTGGGTCCAGTGGATTCACCAGTAAGTCAGCAGCACGAGTTTTTGCTAACACAAGCAAAATGCAGAATAGTTAGAATGTTAAGCCCACTATTCATTATCTCTAAGCACTTTTGCCTTGACACTTTGTTCAGTGTTGTCATACACTGAATACATGAAAATAATTTGCTGAATGTTACAAGAAATTAAAGCAACATAAATAGGATTTCTTCCCCTGATTTCTAAATATCCTTATACATTTCAAGTGCAAATTTTCTGCATTTTTTAGCTGCCAAATGACTGTTACTACAATAACCAGAGGAACTTCTAAGAAAAACCAGTGTATGTTTCCAGGAACAGATTCAGACAGAAAATGTGAAAACTCAGACTCCAAGAACTCACCCACTACACACATGAAAGATATGTTCTTGGAACAGTTTGGTTGAGAAAATAAATCCTGCAGTTCCATGCTTGGCTACAATAAATAAAATCTGGCTGAATTCTTCCCTTTTTTTTGGTAAACCTATCCCAAGGGGTAAAAGACTCACCAAAATCTGGCTAATTTGAGAGCCTAGGGGGCTGTCATGCTTTTCACAAAGAATTCAGCATTCAAAGTCCTCTGAAGGTCCTATTTGCATCAATTATGATCCAGACTAAAAAGGCAGAACTTTGATTAATCTTGCAATCTTTAGAGGCTCTTGGGACAATGAAACCTTAACACCACCAGTAGAGGTGCTGCTTCTCTCTGTTTTGAAATTCCACCTGCTAGTTCCTAAACTGGGAAGAAAGCAGATGACTTGAAGGCAGAAGACAGAAGCAGGTATCACAAATCACAGGGAAACACAGGACTGGGTTTCTATTTCCTTGTCCCAAAGCTACAAGGTGTAAATTGGAAACTGAAGGTAAGATTAGAAAGAGGTACTAGATCCAAAGAGCACTTGTGGCTGCAGTGACCTGATAAACTGGTGAAAGCCTTGGCAGGGGAAAACACACCAGACTTGGGACAAGGACCAGAAATACTGGATGTCTAATGGAGAATTATTAGGAGTGACTGAGATCAGATGGAGATCTTCAACTGCTGGCACAGGAAGCCTGAATGGGTCATCAGAGCACTGAATTTTAGCCAACCAGAAAAGTGGCAGGGTCCACCAGAGGAGAGAGGGAATGAAAATACAGGAGGAAATAGCAAAAGGCAGAGGGGGCAGTGACCTCAACAAACAGCCCTCTAAAAAAGCTGGAATGGAGTCCAAGACTCAAGTTTATGAAAAGCATCAACAGAAGGAGAGAAGTAAAACACTCAAAAGATAGGAACTACTAAGACTCGTAAGCTTAATACTAAAGTCTTCCCTTAAAAACATGCTGCATAGTACAGTGCAATTTTTTTTAACACAATCACATGCATTACTGAAGAAATAACAGGACCTTTCTCAGTTCAGTAGTCTTTGCAAAAAAAAAAAAAAAAGAAAAGAAAAAAAATATATAATCCTGGATAAATCCTTCCCACACGTGTTGTTGAAGGACTGCAGTAAATAAAGTTAAATGAAGAGAGGAAAAAAGCCCCATGACTAAGACATCTGAATATGGCATTATGCAACAGCTTTCTTCAACCTTTTCCTAAGAGAAAGACCTGAGCAGGCAATAGGGAAGTGCCTACACTTTTGTGTTTTTCCAAAAACTTGTGATGCTTGAATCCTGTCTCTTCTTGGATTCTGTATTTGACAAACACAGATCATTTACAACTGAAAAGTGAAGTCAGAGTAAGTGTATTTTCCAGAAAGTACTCACAAAAAAGCATCCAAATAAGTTTAACCTTTGCACAAAATTAGTGAACACTTCTGTGTCCTAGTTCCATAAAAACTAAGAAATATCACCTTAATTCTCACAATCTCAGCATGACAATGTACTTAGCAAATATTCAAACACTGGAAAGAGGAGGAGGAGAGTCGTGAGGAAATTACAAATCTATCTTCAGGGCATTTGGTCATGCAGTGAAAACTTGAGAAAATAAAAATCTGCTCATCCACTAAACACAAATTGGTTTGTGCACCAAATAAAGCAAGAACCCCAAAAAAATGAGACCATGCCACTTAACAATGCATAGCAATGCCTAGAGAAAGAGAACAAATAAAAGTCTACTTCAGTACAATAAAAGGAGAATAAAGATATGATGAAAAATTATGTAGCACCATTTAAAAATATTAAATAGCCTCTAACTCCTATATGCGTCTTTCTAAACACCTTCATCCATTTTATTACTGTTATACTCAATGTTTTTACTGATGCCATTAATATCTGTAATATTCAGCTTTTCCCCTTTCTTCAAAAAAGCCAACTACCACTGAATTTACTGTCTGTCTTCTTCCTTTGCAAGAAAGGTGTGAGAACTGATGGGATAACATGGAGGAGGAACACAGTAGGATTTTTCTCCAGCTATGGAGGTAAGCTGTTTCCATGAGGACAGAGGCAGCTTTAATCTCTGATGGCATGAGGATCTTACATACCACCCCAAGAAAACAGCAGTGGAGTCTTTCTGCCTATATACAGCAGGCAGAACAAAAGAAACTACCAGACATCTAGGAACCTCCCCTGTACTGTTTCAGGGACTTGAGAGTGTAAGGAGATGGACTAAAGTCTTATTTGCCTGGATCTTCCAGATATGCAGTTCTACTGAGCTGTATTTTATTTCATATTTCTTACCTTACCTGTCAGACCCTGTAATAACCTGTGTGAATTGCTCTTCTAAAGTCTTAAACCAAGAAATACACCTGACTGCATTTTTCAATGCAGCTCCAATTCATCTGTGACAATGCTGACAGCAGGCTTGGTGATCTTCTCCCTAAGCTCCCATTTTCTTCTATCTGCTCACAGATTTAGACTCTCAGTATTTTCTTTATTAAAGCTGAAACCCATATATTTATAATTTAACCACTGGCACTATAAATAAGATCTATGTGTAATATCCTGAAGCTATTTAATTCAATGGCAAAAAATCCAGCTCTTTGCAATGACACCAAGATTTCACCTTCCATGTCTTTAAATGGATTTACAGGCAAAAATTCTGGACTGATGGCCAGAATTTAAATGTCCAAACCCATGCTGAATATAGAAACACCATAATGAGTTGAGGGTTGGCAACATGCCCTGCTGAGTATTAATAAAAGGTTAAAACAGGAACTGTTTGACACAGAAAGAACAATTAATGAATGAAAACACAGCATAATACAGAATTTTTCAATATCAGTGAGAAAAGATGTGACAAGAAGTAACAGAAGCTGCAGCCAGACAAGCTCAAACTTGCTACAATTCTTCTAAAACAATTCAGAGTACCAAGCAGTGGAACACTCTTCAATCACACTAGATTATAATTTCATTTGTCCATTTAAGAAAAGGTATTTTTCTTATTGAAAAATACATTTTAAGCCAACAATAAAGGTTACTGGGTTTAAAAGATGGTGTATTAGTGACTTGTTATCAAAGGACATCAGGTTACATGATCTCATGCTCATCTTCTACCTTGAAACTACAGGAATGATGTTTATTTGCAACTATAGATTTCCTTTTCTCTTTCACGTGTAGACTGACTTGTCAATGCAACTGTTTATTCTACAATAACTTATTTATCTAATGAGCCTTAAAAGCAAGTTCTAGAGTGGAAAATAACCCATAAATCATAGTTCTGCAAGAAAAACCATCCAATTTACTTAAAAAATTTTTTCTTAACCTAACAACTGCCTTTGTATTCCATTTACCTGTCTCTTTTATTTAATACAATACACACCCATGCTACTAGACAAAAGCCATTAAGAGGAACACTTACTTTTTGGCAAATCCCCAGTGCTGGAAGCTGAAACCGTTCTGCTCCTGTCATGAGATGGGCTGCTCTCCTCCCTTTCAGTTACAGTTGATCCTTCAGACACAGCAGAACCACAGGCTACAGACTCCAGAGCCCCAGAGAACACCGACGCTGAAAATTCCGAGAATTGGGACTCTGGAATTTTATGACGTCCATTTGGCAATTCACCATTAAACTGTTCATAGGAGCTGCTATAAGAGTAATCACTTTTTGCATTTGGATCATCAAGATTATACTCCTCTTGATTTGGGCATTCTTCCTCTTCTTCTTCCTCATCTTCAATCTGTTGTTCCAATAGGAATGGCCCGTTCACAATATGGCCGTTTGTTTTGGGGGATTCTATCCACTTAGGGTCTGTAGAGTCAGTGTTGACAAGTTCCTGCTCAACATCATCATCTTTTTCAGTGTTTTCCTTCTCTGTGTCTTCTTTTTCATCCTGATCTTCTGCTTCACCTGAAAAATTTTGGTAAGCAACACATTACATCACACATCAACAAACCGGACTAAAATTAGGCATTCATCATTTTTAACTCTTCAGTAACTACCTGACTTCTGACATATCACACAAGGAAACACTGACTATCACTGAAATATGCAAAGCTTCAAATCTAAATTAAAGGTAAAAGGATGGACTAGTAAGACTGTTGGAAAAATAAAAAATGGGAAGTGGCTCAGGAGGAACCAATCCAGAAGAGAATAATGTTATGAAGGGAAGATGAATCTGGCCTTGAAAGCAAACTTTTAAAAATCTAGAATTCAACCTATGTCAATGGAGTCATCACAGAAGAAAGAAAACTCTCTGTAAGAGCAGAACTACAACAAACCAAACTGAACTACAGTCTCAGTAGTTACATCTTTATCAGGACTGAAGAGCTGACAAGAAAATCAGGGAAGCCAGAATGGAGCTGGACCATAACGATTATTTTAACAAGACATATAAAAAATTTTAGTGAAGAAGTTGCAATCTTTGTTACCTGATAGATCATTACAATAAACACTGTAAGAAGAAAAAGGTAAAGCAATGATGACTCCAACTACAACAATAATAATATAGAAAAATGCATCTTCTTCTTCTTCTACTTCACCAGGATACTCAGTTATTCCACTCAATGTGGCATGGTGACTGTTCTGCTGAATTTTCTATGTGCTTTTTTGAATTGTTTATGGCTATACACTGATATTGATGTCTTTCTTCACTTCTGCAGCAAGTTTGATTTTTCTTTACCTTTTTAGGTACTGTAGTTACAATTTTACCTACAGGAGAAAATGAACTTAATGATTGGAGATTTTTTTCACTGCACCAGATACAACACTGCACAGTTACACTTTCTGCTCTGAAACACTAAACTCAGGGACAATAAAAACAAGTGATACTAACCATCATCATTTCCAGGTTCTTCATCTACTACCTCTTCTATATCAGCTGTTTTTAGTTTCACCTCTGGGTGGTACTCATCCTCTTGTTCATTTGATGGTACAGCTGAGGTTACATTTTCTTCTATTTTTTTCCTTTCAGCTTCCCGCTCTAGTTCTTCTATTTCCTGCAAGCGTTTTTCTAGCAGCTCAGCTTGCCTCTTCTGCTTTTTCTTCAGTTTTTTCTTTTTGTTTTTGGATATTTTTCCAACCTGAAATATTAATACCAAAGAAAGAAAAAGTAATTTTGCATTTCCAAGGCATCTCACATCAAACTAATTTACAGTTTCATTACCATTTTTTTGAAAATACTAGATGGCAACTAACTTAGTAATTATATTACTTTTTACAGTTTACATCAAATCAAGAATGATACAGGACTGTATGAGGCAAAAATCCACCAAAACTTTACACAGTTAATCATGTTTTCACATGGTCATTATTAGATACAAGAGCAAAATACATTTATACATCTAAGATGTCATAATAAAATTCTTATGATCCCATAACCTTGATAAACACAATAATCCTAAACTTCAATCCAGATTAACAGATGATACGGTATGTGGAAAATAATCAGGTATCATATTAGCTGTTTACATATAAATTCAATACCTTATTTCTCTCTCTGTATAATGCAGTTAATAACCAGCAAAAGTATTGTGAGCAAAAAGACACAAGAAAACTAAAGAGACTGAAAACAGTGAATTCTAAATAAAACCTGGGGTTTTTTCAGCTATTTTCTTGTGAAAGGAAAGCATCTTTATTACTCCCTTCTGGCCTAAAACATATGAATTACAAACAGCAGATGGCCATTATGAAGTTTCTCATTTTATATAACATAAGGATTGAAAAACTCAGGTACAACAACAAGGAAATGAAAAATGAATGCATTTTAACAGAATTATGGTTTCTATTTCTACTGATAAATGAAATCTATCCATTTTTCATTCATTGTTTAAATATCACAGTAAGAAATCCTCATATAATCAAAAAATAAAGTACAAGGAAAAGAGAAAAACATTTCCTCAAAGGCTTATCTGTTAATCCTGTTATTTTCATAAAAAGCCATGGGATCATTTAAACAAGACATTAAATTTCACAACCCTAATAAATTTCATCCCTGTTGTATACTCACTGAAATTATGCATGTTCTGTACACACAGAAAGCAGCTTTGGCCACAGATATTTCTGAACAGCTGTATTACCATTGGTGATTTCCTACATGCATATGGCAAAGAGATCTTTCAAACCTCAGAAAATTGCCTCAACTTTCAGGCCTTGATGATTAAGGCCTTTATGCCCTTAAGATATCTGAAATGCACAATATTTAGTGCATTCTCCCATTTTTGTCAGGATTTGGACAAATGGGTTACTCCTCAAGAGAAGAAAACAGCAGTGCTTAACTTAGTTTGACATAGCTATAGAACTGTATGTCTGTGAGAATTTCCATCACAGAAATACTGTGCTTAAAACTGGTAAGGCCACAGACATGAAAAGAAAAATGTTCTTTGAAAGATAAAAGCTTTATTCAAAGGAAGCTCTTAAAAAAGGGTTGAGGCTACTAACAGTCTAATACATATTAATAGCCAGAGAAACACAGAAAATAAGGCAGTTAAATTGTATTATGTAACAATACTTACAGGCTTTTGTTGTGGAGCTGTACTCACTAAAAAGACAAAAAATAAATTGTAAATAAAATAAAGGTTTTCTTTTTCAAAAACAACTTTATAAAAGCAAAAACAAGTAGAAATAACTTTAAAATATTCTTAACTAAATAAGGCAGTGTTAAATTTACTTTGTTAGCCAGATTTTTTACTCTTTACAAGTACATGCTGCCTGAAATCATTTGATGTCTCCATTAGAGCATCTGGGATCAGAAGGAGCTAGCAGCTATCTGTGTTCACTGTGCTGTGCTTGGCAGAGAGCTCATGAAATTTAAAAAAAAAAAAAAGGCTGAACCATTAAGAGTGGATAGAAATCATGGAATGACTGCAGAGCTGCCACAGATTAAATGTATGTCATCAGCTGGCAGAGCAGGTATAGACTGGTTTAAACAGTTCAGGGAATATTAGCAAAGATACAACTACTGTGTTGTACCCAACAGAAAAGCCAAATACTCATGTGTCTTACTCTGCAACAAGGCAGTTTGATTGCTAGGGCTGGAGGCATGAAGAACTGCCTAAGGCAAAAACCACAGCATATCACAGAAAAAGCAGCTCCAGCATGGGCCTCTTCCAGCAGCTCTGAGCAGGATCCCATCAGTGACTGGCTCTGATGGGATTGCAGTGCTGACTGGCACACTCACAGAGCACCACAAGCCACATTAAACCTCCCCCTGTGATCAAAACCAACAGAAATAACCAAATATGGGAGACAGAAGCAAAGTGAAGCAAGAGGAACTGAACGGGGGAGAACCTCTCACAAACTTCTTCAGACACACAGGCCTATGGTAATTAAGGAATGCCGAAAAAAATATAGAGTTGTTTTATAGGTTCAGATCCTGCTGCTAAGCTCAGGGAAAAACCTGCTTGAATACCCCTGAAAGGGCAAGGTTTTCAAAAAGATTCTTAAACCTGAGCACTAACATTGTTATAAAAAGGGAAATTATACACAACCTAATCTTGCAATGCTGTAAAGGATACACATGCTCAGCTCCCGTGTGTAAAGCCATACATTTAATTACAATTGGCTAAGAACCAAGTGTGATAAGAATGCCCTTCCTTAAAATAATACTCATTTTAATGTCAGGAAGCAATATAAAGGCTGCATGAATAAAATCAAGTGATTTCCCACATAAATAACAAAATCTCTAGCTATAATGTGATTACACATTATGTCAAATACAATACAATACGTTCACCATTTATACAACTTTTCATCTAAAAATATATAATGCTATTCCAGTGAAATGGATCCTGATCACTGTATTTGCTCCCAATATAAAAAGTATTTTTAGCATACCTCACAGATTTCAATCTGTGATATATTTTCTGACAATATTACAAAGGGAATTACTTTCCCACTGCCTGTAGCTGATATGCTCAATTGGCAAATTAGTAGCAACCACAGTACTAAAAATATATAGTACACAGTACTAAAAAAAAAAAAATCACTAGAAAAGCCACACTTCCTCCTTGTTTGTCTTTGCTTATTGCTGTGAACTTCTTTATCTTGGCTACTCCTAGATAAACATAAGGTACAGTTCCTATCAAAACTCTTGGCAAGCTTAACATAAAACATTTTACACTGCTAGGAAAATGGGCTTGTCACGAGTTCAGTTAGGTACAATAAATTCAATTTTTAAGGGTGAAAAATTATGAATGTAAAACTTTTCATTGATTCTTAAAAGTAAGTTACAACAGACAAAAAGGCAGATGATTTCACAAGGATGCTGGTGAATTTAGAACTAGACATAATTTAGGTAAGATTAGTAACTGTTGTTAGTATTAGAGATGTAAGTTCCAGAGTGACTAAAACCCAGGTGTTAACGCTTGTGGGATGGGAGGGGAGTAAGTTTACACCAATAAATATTTTTCTGTTTCTGGGGACCCTGAAAACAAGAACATGCAAAACCAGCACAAAATCATTACTCTGACAGCTTCCAGAGCAGGGACAAGAATTAAACAGACACGCATTTTTCACATGCAATCATTTAAAATGTGAATTCTCACTGTACAAAATACTGCTAGCAATACTATACTGATGGTAGTTGCCCACATTGCATTTTAATATGCTGTTCATACCTGCTGAGCCAGAGGGGGGAGGAGCCCCAGCCTTCTGCCACTCGGTGGCCTCAGCTGCCATCCTGCGCACGTAGGCGTCGTCCACACACATCAGGATGTTCTCGGGCTTTATATCCGTGTGGATGATCTTGCACTTGCTGTGCAGGTAATCTAGACCCTGAAGTACCTAATCACAAAGGGAATTTTAAAAAATCTGCTTGAAACTGCATCTAAATTTATTAAGAAACTCAGCTTTCAGCTGCATTTTAAAACAAGCCCGATTTTATCCCAGTGTTCAAAAGTACCCAGAAATTGGAAAAAATGTATTACCAAGTAGTAGCATAAACAGATAATTTTCCACTGCAGCATGGAACTACAGAAGCTTTTGAAGCAAAATTGTCTGATGCACAGTAACACCAGTGCAATCTCATCCCACTGAGATTAAAATAAAATTATCTCAGATAGTAGTAAGAGTTCAGTTCAAATATTGTAATTCAAACCTTCAAACTGTTAACAATTGAGGAAAAAACCTGATTAGAGTATTAACCAAACTTACCTGTCGAATTATGCTTTTAACACAACGGATGGGAAGGCCTTGATAATTTGACTTGATTATCCATTTTAGAAGATGATGCCCAAGTACTTCAAAGACCATGCAAACATCTGTAATTTAATTAAGGGTAACTTCCAAATAAACTTGTTCATGAGATTAAGTTTGCCTGTGTTCTGGCTAAAGGAGTAGTCATCCCCTTTAGAGGAAATATGATTCCCCCTAAAATGAGCATGGTAAATGCTTTGTTACCTTGTTTCAATTACATATAAACCCATACAGAACCAGTGTCCAACTGCAGAGTGAATTAAAATAAAACATTTTAATTACACAAATCTTGTCGTTACTTCAACATGTTAACAGCAGCATTAGGGTCAATAATTAAGAAAGTAATTGTAAAAAGCAACTAACTCATTTTTCTTTTCTCTGAGACAGATGAAAGTACTGATTTGGCCTATGATCTCTATTTTTTAATAAATTTTAAATTATATTAATAGAAGGTTTTAATAAGAGAAGTGTGCAGCAACCGTGCTGTAGAAAATGAACCATAATAACCATTTTTTATTAAGCTGAATAGTCACTTGACAACAAATACTAATATAGTATGAGAATGGATCTCTTAAAGCCTACAGTTTTAACTGCAGAGAATAATGGCAATCACCAAAGAACTCTCAAACAAAGAAATGCAGAACTCAGAAACAACATGCAAAAAACACAATGCCAAAATATTTAATTAGACACAGCATTTACTACTGGATCCTGACAGAGGCAAACAGTCAATTATCAGGGGAGATTATTAGGAAAAAACATGACGTAGGAACTTCCTGTGATTTCTGCTTCAAGGGCTTTCTAAGTTAAGAGATTATACACCCACATGCCTGGGTAGGTTATCTTTCTATTGAGAAAATCTTCAAATACTGAAGCTAATTTAAAGTTTTGTCATCACAACATTCTGGCAAGTTATACAATTACACTACATCCAATTAATCCTCAAACATGAGCTGGGAATGACCTTAATGTACCTGGAAATCAGAAAAAATGTTAAAATCTTAACTACATGATGCTATAACCTTGCCAAGAACAATGCAATACAAATAACCAAAAATTAATTGATGGAGATTGCAGGAAAATCTCGATGAATTAGACTATGTCAGAGACCATTCATACAGAGGACCACTTCTACACTCTTAGCAATCTTACCTAACTTCTCTAAGTTTTATTAACTAGAGTCTTGGCAATTATCTTAAGAGTCACTGTCTTGTGGTAAAATGAGACTTACCTTGTCTGTCAGTTTATCTCACACATTCTTCTCAAGTACCTACCTATATACATAAAGGTAACTCAAGTTTTAACATCTGCATCCTCTATACTGAAGTTACACCAGCAGTAAAAGTTCTCCAGACTGGTCAAAGCACAGTGTGAAGAACTGTGTAACAGAGCTGTTGCCAACTGCTAATCTCATTTCACATTCCTGAATTCCTGTATTAGAGGAGACACTGAACAGTCCTTTCCCACTCACATCAACTGGGTGTACTCAGAACTCTGTCCCATTCAGAAGAGGAAACAGTCTTGGTTACTTCACCCCACAATGAACACAAGCCACTAGTAGAGCACACAGCCATCATAAAGGATGAGCAGAGAGCATGAGCTCTGCAGGGCTTATTAACCGAGCCCACACAGTCAAGCTGCAAAGCTACAGCAGCACAGATTGCAAAAAGGACACTGCTACATTCAGAAATGAAATATAGGACACCCGCCCACAGTCCTTCAGACCATGCTGCTGCACTCTCCAATGCACATTCCTGACATTCCTTGCACTTATAGAAATGTTAAGCATTGCCAGTAACCAGAAGAGAAAGGATGTAGGGAAGTAAACAGTTGAGAGGCAAGGGAGAGCACCAAGAAGGAAGATGTAAGAGGAATGGCAGAGGCAGGCAGAAAGAGGGAAGGTCATCAGAAAGTGATGTCTACCTGAAAAAAAAAGAGATTGCAACATTCTGCAGGGAGGACTTGGACAAACTCAAGGGACACTCCATACTGGAGAGACAACTGGAATGGAGAAAAGATACAGAGCAGGCTCAGTGTTGGGAGCAGGTATGCAGAAATGTGCCTGCTGTCTGATTTACTATCCTGATCTGAAAAACATTAACCTTAAGCCAGACCATCCAGAACAAGGAGTTTGGGAAAAGGTCTGCATTAACTACTAGGAAACCAGCCTTGCAAGTCCCAGGATCCTCCTACAGCACCAATAACATGACTGGTGATAAGGTCCAAAAACTCCTGCAGCAAAAAAATACCCCTGAAGCCCACCTAGGAGACATGCTTCTTGTGCAATTCTCTTCAAAGCAGCACAGGGGATGGCTCACAGGAGGAAACCAAGCACAGCAGAAAAAGTGAGAGTAAATTTAACATTAATCAGCTGACAGGGTTAGCTGTGACAAGTACTGGGAGCTGTTCTTTCTTGACTCAAATCCTACCTGTAACTATCTATCTATCTATAAATACACATTACTCAAGTGTTTAGAAATATGACAAAGGATAAAGGCTAGTTAAGCTCTAGTACCAGCACAGAAGACTCTAGGATGCATCTCAGTTGCTTCTGTACTGGCACCATTTAGACACTATGACAATTAATAATCTATATTCTTTGGAGATACATTTATTACAATCATTCATATAATCAGACATAATGTCTGATTGTGTGGGAATGTTTCCTTCTTTATTTTTTCCATTTGTCTCTCAAAACACTTGTTCCATTACAGGATTATCCGAACCTTTCATTTAAAAAATGCTACACTGAAAGGAGCATTTATTATATTTATTTATTAAATGTCCACTGCAAACAAACATAATAATTCACACTTAATGAAAACACCAAAGTGCCCAAGATCATGAATTCTGTAATGTCATGAAAAAGTCGTAATTGCAATCTTTGCAAAATAAACAAGTAGGTAAAAAATTGTCAGCCTAGTGCAGGATAACACATTATTAAAATTCCTCTGTATATAGGCACTTACTCCAGCTCCTAGGAGAGAGAGAGTTTGCAGTCACACAGTGCAGGCCAATGGCTCTGCACAATCCCAGCTCTGTTCTACATGGTTCTTGACAATTTTCCCTGCTTGGAAGCTCCATGACATTTTGTGGTATTAGCCATCCAAAGGATTCACCCACCTCTCTTCTGTCTTGTTTTAGCTTTTGAATGCATTCCATAACGAATAATCAAGCCTCTATGAAACATATGTGGTTTTATTTTATAGTCAAGCAATTTAGTGACTTGCCCAAAGGAAGCTGGAAACAGCAGAGCATGGAAAAGATCTCAAATTACTCTATTTCTCTCAACCTGTGCAACTCAGTGACATAACCTAGCACCAATATAGCATTTTAAAAAGTAAACAGCACCAAAACATTAAAATCAATTACCTGCTCCATCCTAAGAGAACCTACACCAAAAATTATTTTCCCTAGAACTTAAAAAGGAGCTGATGAAATAATGCAACCAACCACTGCTCAAATAACTCAGGATGCACAAGCTGTTCTCAGGAAAACTCGTAAGATACTTGGTATCATATTTTTGCTGGCAGTCAGGACTTTGAGAGACTTCCAGATGCAATTTAAATTTGAGTCCAGTATCAGTCCCTCCTGTATACTGGTACTTTTCTGGAAAATGTACTTTTCAGTAAGGCAGGAACATCTGCCTTCTACATAAAAATTTCTGTATCGCCAGTTTTCAACGTGAAGGCAAAACTGAAATAGAATAAATCAACATCAGCTGTCCAGTTTTAATCTGCCAATACAAAGCTACCTGACTCCTTATTTTTCACTGGTACATGGTCTCTTTCAGCCTTCTCAGTGTAAGTGCTATATTGCAATAAGATATAAGTTTGGATATTATTTCAAAGTATTATTCCGAACAAAATTTACTCTTCACACCTAGAAACAGCCCTCACCTTTAATACAGTGGTATACATGTGAATCTTATCAAGAATTTAAGAACATTATTGGGAAATTGCTCTGATAAAGAGATAAGAGATACTTCTATGTATAGCTATAAATGCATTACTGTACTCCTTATTTTGTATTACTGTTTTACAATAAAACAATAAATCAAAATTCTTGGCTTCTAAAAATAATTATTCTTCAACTGTACTGCACTCAGATGAAAACAAATAAAAATGGGCAAAAGAAAACAAGATTAGACATCAGTTTGTAACTGAGAACACCTGACCCCAGACTCTCATTCTCACCACATACCCTAGATAGATGAATGGGATGGAAGCTGCTTGCACACTTCTGTCTGGAAGGATGCTTTCTAGTGAGCACTCAGATTTACTGACAGTCACCTTCTACATTCCTCTCCTAGAAGATGGGAGTTGGTGAAAGGTACCTTAATGTGATCTGCTGAAGGCACATAACCAAAATCAATGTATAATCAGGCTCTCCAGAGCAGGAACTCTCTCTCTGGCAATGTGACCCATGAACAATGAGGTTTGCTACTGGGCTCCAAACACAACATGCACACACATAAGTCCAGCTGTAACAGTAAATAAAAGCACAGTCATATAATAAACTACTAAAATACCTAATACGATCAGCAAGGAGAACTCAGTTTAGCTCAACTCTAAAATCAAATTTATTCACAGATCCGAAATTTACACCAAGAATTAGTCGGTTGTATTTTACTTTCTCTCTCTCTTTTTCCACCACCCCTGTTTTGTTTTTTTTAAGAAAGCTTTCAAAGACAAAGCTTTACAATCCTTGCCAAAAGCAAGGTTAACGCCTGGTCAAAAGTTGAACAAGAGAAACATCTCCATGACCTCACAATTCTCACAAGAAAACAGAAACCAGCTTTTTCATGACACTGACAATTTCTCTTTACCAGTCTAGAACGAAAAAAATATTTCTTGTAAGCTTCAGTTACTACAAATGTTTTCAGTAAACTCTATTTTTTAAGCAATCTATCTCTACTTCTACCAGACCATGAAAGGATATATAAGACCTCTTTTTTAATTTTGCTTTGTGTTTCGAAAAGCTAAGTTACTTTCACTCCATAGAGTGCCTTCCACATTGCACTTCTCTTGGCATCTACATACATTTTGGTGTTTCTACATTATATATTTAAAGTAAGATTAACTAGAAAAAAGCCAGAACTAAATGCTTACTTATTTCAGTAGAATATTTTAATGAGAATGCCATGTTCTCAAAAGGATACGAATTCCATTCATTCCAGAAATTTTGAAGTCATCAATGAGCTGTACAACCATATCCTTGTTGGGATCATTAGGGTCACTTTCACGAACCTAAACCAAGAATGCAAACACTGACATTTTCAGAAAACATCCACTTTAAAATACTGATTAGTTAGATTTCCACACAAACTTATGTATTTTAGAGCTTCAGAAGACATATTAATTCATAATAAGCCAGATGTTTAGAGGACAATATGTAAAAAAACAAGAGTCTAAAATAAATTCTCTGTGTTTTTTTTAATTCACTATTACTTTTATTATTGTTATTGAACACTGTACTGCAATAGTGATACTTACACATTTGAGTAACTTTATTTCATCCAAGGCTGTCTCCGTATAATGCTGGGCACTTTTTACAACTTTCATTGCAACAAACCTTTTTCCCCTTGAAAAGAAGAGAAACATTTTCAACATGTACACTGAGCTAAAACAAACACACTTTAAAGGTTGGGAAATTTTAACTAGAATATTTCATAGTCTAATGCATTTGTACAGAAAATGCTGAAATTGCACTAAACAACAACTTTTAACAACACTGTGTTAACAGTGTAATTATTGATATTTTAGTCTACTTGATGCTAATGTCTCTACAAGAGGAACTTGCTTATACATTCTATCATTTAATGAAGGTAATTACATTTTTCATAAAGATACAAAAGAAATAAAAATATAAGTTTATTCTTGCATGCTCAAGACAACCTGCAAATTCAATAAGCAAAGCTAATTTGTCAAAGAAAACAGAATTACATTTATTTGTATGAGAGTTTTAATAAACTACACCGTTAATCAAGAACAAAATAAGACTGTAGGCATCTTTCTGCACAAAAAGATAGTAAACATTTACTATAACTATAGTAAACATTTACATAACTTTATCATGCACATAAAACAGAAGCTACTGCAAACAAAATAATGTATTAAGAAAAAAATATAAGTATATGGAAAAAAGTAGTTTCCTTACTGCATATCCCAGCATAGCCAGACTGTAGAGAAGTGTCCCCATCCTAACTTTCTAATAACATGATACCGGCCATTGAAAAGGTCACCAATTTTCACTGGATGATAGCCTCCTTTATGAAAAAACAAGTAGAAAAAAGAATATTTAGAAAATAAACAAGAATTCCCAGGTTTTCAAGTAATTTCCTTGTAGTATAAATTTTCCACTTCAAATTGTTCTGTACTATAAATAGGAAATATAAAGAAAACTCTAATGGTAAAAATTCTGCCTTGCTTGGCCTGGAGGGAAAAAACTCATGTCCTGTAACTACTGTAGAGTTTATTCACCCTTCTCTCTTATGGCTTTTATTTATGGTAATATAACCATCTGTTCTCTATTTCCTTAGGCTTATCTTTCACTTCACAGACAGTAAAGATCTACATTATTTCTTTATCATATTTGAAGCCTCTCCAGTCAACATATTTTGGATGATTGCAGAATCTCAACAGAGATTGTTTTAATTCCCATTTGCTTTCGAGTAATAAAAGCAGCAATAAAATACTTCCTGAGAAAATGTTAAGAACAATGCAGACTTCACTGATGCTCTTCTACTTGGCTCCTGATCCACAGCAGCAATGCATTTTTCTGACATCTGAGGGTTTTACAGTGAGGAGGAAGAAGAGAAAGCAGGCAGCTCTGGGCTGTGTCTGAACTGCTTTTCCATTACTGAAGTCTGCAGTCCAAATTTAAACCACCCATGAAAAGGCCAACAGGACAGAGCAAGCTGGAGCTCAGATTTCTAGAGGTGTAATGAAGCCTTTTATTTCCTTTGTATTTTGGGAGACATTTTTATTCTTAGTTAAACACAGGGAAGACAATGAACACACAAAGTTTTTATTCAGACCTTAACACACCAACAGTAACAGCCATAATTTTGCCTAAATTGCAAACAAATAATAAAGCTGCACCATGCAACCCTCCAGGACACCAGCAGCAGACTCAGAGCAGCTTTCAAGGAACCACTTATTTATCTCTTTCTGGTCCTTCACAATGTCATGCCCAGCTGTAGCAGGATCCTCAGTTACTGACTAATCCATTTAGAATCAGGAAAACCTTCAACTACTTTCTCGAAGTTTCTGGATCTGTTTTGAATCCCCTGAAAATCTTGTTAAAACTGGTTAAGACAACAATGTGAATTTATAACTTAATTCCTTGAATTTAAAACAGAGACTTCTCTCTTCTCTCTTTTTATCTGTGGGAACAGTGATGTCAAATCTGGATATATTTTTGTTCTCTTTTTGCTAATAACATCTTCTGCCTTAGCAGAAGTTCAACAGTTCTTTTATGAACTCTCCTATGCTGCCAGAGCAGAATAATAAATTTAACACAACTGTGCTACAGAATTCTAACAATTACATTCTCAGGAGAAGGCTAAAGCTTAAATGACATACTGTGTTGGATGCTGGTGTGTCTAACAAACTCTACAACACACACAGCTTTGATAGATGTGTGCTGGGGTGTAACTGCAGGCTTAGCAAACAGCAGACACAGCTTCCCCCAAAAACTGACCCTTCCCTCGGGGAAGACCTCCCCAGCCCTCCCATCACTAGGAAGGAAATGCTCATGAAAAGGAAATGCTCATGAAAGCTGCCAGGACAACTCACCCAGCAGAGCAAAATGATACTTTCATTCCCACTGCTGAGTTGTGCCACCCTCAGTAAGGATGCCCACACTGCCAAGTGGGATCTCCTTATTTCCAAATCAAAACCCAGATCACTTTTGGAACACCTGACTGGATTTACCCTCCAGTAGAGAAGGGGGGATCTGGACTTACTGAGAGTAAGGATTGACTGTTATACTGTCCATCTGCAAACAGAAACAGCATCAGCCACACATGAAGCCCAAGTCTATTGCAGCTTCACAATTACAGAAGTTTTGCTGAATAAACGCAAATACATGAATCGGTACTGATACAAAAATTAGAAACCAAACTAAATTTGATTTTGTCTATTTAAGCATCCTTCTAGTAACAGCTGATGGAGACATTTAACAATCTGGATAAATATAATCATTATTTAAGACAGCTATTGAGTGGTTTAATACAAACAAACAGAAATCTAATTACTTGGTAATTTTTTCCCCACAAAATTTAGGCAGGATGATGAAGTCAGAGATGCAAGAGGAAAGTTAAAGAGAACATATAGGAATTCTGCCTTTCCATTACTGAAAAGATAAGCATTTGTGAAGTGAATCAAATCTGATGATCTGCAAAACTTATGAGACTTCCACACAGATACACCATCACAGATAAAAACACATTAAAAACATATATCTAGAAATAGTTTAGGCAAACAAGAGCCTTTTAAGTCTGACTCTACAAACAACTTTTGGTATACTTGTGCTTCAAAGGGCCAAAAATAATGAAAAACTTGTGATGGTTCCTTCCCATCAGAGACAGAAAAGGAAATAGCACAGAGAGGAAATCAGACAAAGACAGCAAAGTTAATGAACTGGGGCTTGATAAGTTATTTTAGCAAACTCTATGTGTTGGTAGCATAACAATACTATATATGTAAAAACCATGTAGTTTTGATCCCTACACCAGTGTCACAACTAATTATAACAATACACCAGCATATGTGACAGATGCCAACAGTGGGAGCATATATAGCATATGAGTGTATATATATTTCACAAGATACTTTCCACTGTCCTAAGTCACAGCAGGAGCAGTTTTGGAAATGATCTGTTACCATTCCTGTACACATTACTCTCTGATTACTCCTATCAGCAACATATGCATTTACAGGTTGTGGACAACCAGGTAACAACCCACTTAAGTTATGTGTATATCAAAAACTGGTGTCATCCTATGATGAATGTAACCATTTCAGTTCTCCATGATACCAAAAGGATTTCTAAGTATTAGTAACAAGAAAGCATCTATGCAAAATTAACAAGCTGATAAAAATTATGTGCTTTTGGAAAAACAATACTGGCATTTGAAAATATGCAATGTATAAGTGGCACTGCTGATAATTTAACACAAAAAACCCACCCTGTTGTACTGCAGCACACACAGAAGAAAAAAGTGTCTCTCACAGCTAGCTAGCTACATGCATGCAAGAAGGAGGGTCAGAAAAATGAGGTCATTATTCCTGAATGTCTCCTGAATGTATTGGTAATTGTAGCTGGCTCGTTCTATGTTTGTATAGGGAATTATTCCCTTTGTGAACTGGATGAATGAGAGACATCTCCAGGGGGCAGAGAAGATGATCAGAGAAGCAAAAAATTCCAACTACATTAATGACACAACAGACTCTTGCAAAAAAAAAAATCACCAAGTGTTTCAAGGCTTTTCAGAGAAGAAATACTAGTTTTACAAAGTACCCCTCAAAAAATCATGCAGTTGGATGTTTGATATTTCCATTCCTTAAATAAATATTTGAAAAGCATTTTATGCAAATTCAGTAACACAAACAGAAGTAATGTCACAGACTTCAACAGGCCCTGGAGGAAGCCCCCAGGGAATGGAAGTCAGCTGCTTTTCACAGATGGCTGCTAGTCAGCCTCTTTCACATCAGGTGCTAATACAAACTGATCCAATTTTCTCATTAAAAAACACTACTATGACTATTTACTAATCACCATGTAATGTGGTCAAGATGCAAGCCCAGCACACAGTAACATGCCCTTAAAAATAAAAGTAGTAACAAAAATACTCAACAGGAAGTACAGCAAACAGGCCATATGTTGAATTCCTGAAAAAAATAATTATATAGTCATCATCAAAATTCCACTCCTATAAAATTTCAGACTGGGGTTGAGAAGAGATGAAGTATGCTCTGGGCTTCAGTCAAAAACCCTGGAAGACTGCCATTTTGAAGATAAAATTAGGAATAAAAGAGACACTCCAGTAATAAATTATAATTTCCAAATCTTTATCTTCCCCTTGCTACCCAAAACAAAAAACGATACTCAAACTAATAACACATCTCTCCAAAAAATAGAAAATGCATCTAAAAACCATTCGGGAGTTCTTCACCAAATAACTTAACTCATTCCCTGTACAGAACATAAAATATATAAACAAATCCCAGTGTGGTCATGGAATTCAGATTCTTATGGAGACCCCCCCTTCAGTTGCACACCAGCAGACTGAAAGAAGGAAATGCACTGCTCAGTCTTACAGGAAATTAGGGTCAGAAAATAAGCAAATCCTCAACTGAAGCAACAAAAGCATTGCTCTCACAGAAACAAGTAATGATCATGACATCCAAATGAACCAAAGCTTGAACCATCCTTAATGTACTTTAAAAAATTCAAAGCCTCAGGGTCAGAAGAATTCAGAAGAACCTTTATGCATACAGAAGTTCCCTTTAATTTTTCAGGAAGCCTACAAGTATTCTTAGTGTAATGTAGTTTATTTCAGAAGTATACAGGTCTCACTACTGACCTGCTCTAGTTAAACAGGTAACTCATAAGCAGGCTCTCTACTTAGAATATTTTTTTGTTTTGTGATCTAGCTTTTGCAGCTGGTGACATTTTGCAAGGGATATTGGAAAACAGACAACAAGGCATTGTTTGAAATTAAATGCAGCCCTTACTTCAGGAAAGAATAAAGTCAGAGCTTTGAAATGCTTAATCTCAAGGAAATACAGATGTTTATGAGTACACAGATGTTTCAACAAACCCTTATTCACTGATGGAACACGTTAAAGACACCCAAAGAGTTATCTTGCAGAACAAATGTGTTTTAACACAAATAATAAAAAAACAAACCAAAATACGTGAGCATGGTTTAGCAACATATTTTTCTCTTCCCTGCTGCAGACTTTAACATCTAGTTTGAGTTTATTGTTTGGCTTTCACTATTAGCATTTGTAAGCCACTTATACATTTTAAATATAATATATTAATAAAACTTCTTACACCAAAATGAAACAGTCATTTTCCATTGTTAAATATGTAAATGCAAAACACTTTTCCAGGCTAGGAAGGGGAATCCTTGAAATAGCACATTTCCAGGCTTACACAGAAACTTCTGATTAAGAAGACATTATCACATTTGACACAGGAAGTGGGTTTTGGTATGAGGAATACAGAATACCAGATACAGTCAGTGTGCATAGAGTGCTTTTTGACTATTCAAAAATACTGATCTGAAGAGATAAAATTCTGATGTATGTATTCTTGAAATCTACTACAACAGGTAACCCAGAGTTGACAGAACTTTTATTTATCATTTTTCATCTAAGTACAGTGTACACTCTACCCTAATGGGAACAGACTTGCAACTTTAGCAGTGACATTAAAATAAATTTAAGTATTGACACTGTTGTACCGCAGTCATGCTTTTATGCATTTAACCATATTTAAAACCTGAATATAACCAACAAAAAAATTAAGGAAATTGAGTTAAAATGAAGCTGTAGAGAGCCTCAGACAATGCTGAGAGCTGTGAAATACAACATGTGGAAAAGAAGCATGTAACATCTTAGGCTAGTGCAAGTTGAAAGAAGAAAGAAAAAATAAAGGATACAGTTGAAAAATAAATTTAGGTAATGCTCCTAAAGGCACCAAAGCATTTTAGAATATTTTGGAGTATGAGTTGTTTGTCTTGGTTTGGGTGTTTTTGTTTCTCTTACAACTCACATGAATCAAGGAAAGTTTATTCTCTATTCTTATAATTAGGACATCAGGAAGAATACAGGGATGCCACACTTGTATCTCTACTAAAAATGCATAAACAAGGTATGGCTAAGAGAAAAAGTAATGCTGAAGATAATTATAAATTAGAAACAGCTCATCATTTCAGGTCCTGATGCATAATTGTTTCAGGACCTGAAATGATGAGCTGTTCCTAATTCTTGTATAAGTAAATTCCGTAATTAAAGATCAGCTTTTTAAAAATCCCTCAAGAACCAGAAGCAGACTGGCATGGCAGTGTTCAGCCTCCTCAGCAGCAGCAGCAGCAGCAGTGACCTGCACTCACCTTTACAGTAATCTGCGGGATCCTCCTGCTCCTCATCGTCGGAGCCCAGAATCTCCTCCTCGGGCTCGGGCGGGGCAGGCTCCGGCAGGGGCGGCGGCGGGGGCGGCGGCGGAGGCGGCGGAGCAGAGGGAGCTTTCTGCTGAGGCTCGGGCCTGCAATGGCACAGAGAGCACACTGAGCAAAGAGCCACCGCACCGGGCTGCCCAGCCCTCAGGGGCCATGGGAACCACAGCGCACACTGAGCAAAGAGCCACCGCACCGGGCTGCCCAGCCCTGCAGGGCCATGGGAACCAGAGAGCACACTGAGCAAAGAGCCACCGCACCGGGCTGCGCAGCCCTGCAGGGCCATGAGAAACCAGAGAGCACACTGAGCAAAGAGCCACCGCACCGGGCTGCCCAGCCCTGCAGGGCCATGAGAAACCACAGCGCACACTGAGCAAAGAGCCACCGCACCGGGCTGCCCAGCCCTGCAGGGCCATGAGGAACCAGAGAGCACACTGAGCAAAGAGCCACCGCACCGGGCTGCGCAGCCCTGCAGGGCCATGAGAAACCACAGCGCACACTGAGCAAAGAGCCACCGCACCGGGCTGCGCAGCCCTGCAGGGCCATGAGGAACCAGAGAGCACACTGAGTAAAGAGCCACCGCACCGGGCTGCCCAGCCCTCAGGGGCCATGAGAAACCACAGTGAACACTGAGCAAAGAGCCACCGCACCGGGCTGCCCAGCCCTGCAGGGCCATGAGGAACCAGAGAGCACACTGAGTAAAGAGCCACCGCACCGGGCTGCGCAGCCCTGCAGGGCCATGAGAAACCAGAGCAGCGTCTCACGTTCTCACTGTCACCTCTCACATCCCCTTTGGGACACGGGGGAGGCGTGCACAGGGAGGAACCTGGCGAAACCAAGAGCAGCTCTCACGTCAAAGAGCTTGCAAAGACTCATAAAGTACAGAATCAGATACACACGAGCTTTTGAAATCCCTGATGAGCAAATGACGTATAGAATCAGATACAGAAGTACAGTATAATCAGTATAGAATCAGATAAAGAAGAGCTTTTGAAATCCCTGACATTAGACTCATCTTCTTGAGCACAACTGAGAAGAAATACAAAGAATATCAAGTTTTTCAAAAGCTCCTGCCTGCTAGCTGAAGGAGGAAAGATCTCATTAATACACATCAGGAAACAATCTAGAGACACTGACCCAAACCTTAATGCACTTCTCATCTGTAGCTGCTGCCAATACTATGGAAAGTTGTATCAGTATACAAAATACTGAAAACATCTATTAAAAAGTATGAGAAAAAAACCTCATCTTCCTAGGTAGTCTATGATGCTCATCTCAGGGCATATAATATGCTTTAATATGCACTAATTAATTTTTTTAACAACCAAAACAAAATCACCAAGGTCTGACACCACCAGGCAAGAGATGAGGTTGGGGTTTTTTTGTCTTGCAGCTCCTATTTTTTTAAATAAACAACCAAAGTGAAATAATATTTTATATCCTGTTCCAAAGAAAGCTGTACTTGGTTACTACAAATTACTCACATTTCAAAACTGACTATTTTCCACAGACTTCAGTCCAGGGTTGAAATGATATGACCTCTCTGTCATATAATTAACAAAGACTTCCCCAAACAGGTTGATGCTGTTATTTTTTGTATTCATACCTCTTGAAAATAAAAAGTATACACTTTCCAAATACATTTGCAAAGAAACTTAAGCATTTGTGCCATCAAAAGCTGCTATAACTTACATTTACATCTACTTCAAATTAACCACATCTAAAAAACGCTGTATTAACAGTATTTTCTCCTTCGTGTAATAAAAAAAGATAAATCTGTAGTTAGCTGATATTTCAGCACTTAGAATTTGCTTTTGAGTAAAAAATTGCATACTAAAAAGATCCAAATACTTCCTTCATCATGAGTAAAAACTGTACTTATGTTTATCCCACTTCTAAGTCATCTTCCTCATAATTCCTTTTCCTGTTAACACACTGCAAATGTTCAAGACAGACAGACAGACCATTTGGAGTCAAAGAGAACATGGTTGGTCAGAAACAAATGCCACTGGCAACACTCACCACCTGCACAGCAGCTGCTATTACGCCTTTGCTTAAAAGGCCATCACTGCAAGCTGCATTGCATACTAAATTTATCTGCCTGCTACCCCTTTCAGATAATAAAATTCTTCAGTCAATCATGGTCAGATTTAAAAAGGGGTGTTTTGAACTGATTTATCAATGATTTAAGTTATTATGAGAAATCTAATGAAGTAAATGAATTTACATCAGTACCACATGCAACTAGACAGAAGAGAAAGAAGGAATCCATTTGAAGGATAAAAAATAAAAATATTTGCAGGTGTTCCTACTTAAAATTATGTTGGTTGTTTGCTTCCCTCTTTCATTTTTGGCTCCCAACAGATGTCTTTATCTGGTACACTGAGAGGAAAGTAAACTGCAAATGGAAGGTTCAGCACATTCTCTGACCAGCTAATCCTACTACAAACCAGATTTCTGACCCTCCTGGTTTCATGGTGCCAGCAAGCTCCCAGTGACAGTGACAGCTCCCACCCCTGATCTGAAGCTTAAACGCAACAAACCATCACAAAAGGACCTATGTTATAAACCCTGAACTTTCAGCTGTTGGGCACAGGATCATTTTGGATACACAGATAAAAAACTAGGAACACCTAAAAATAAAAATCTAATGGTTGGACTTGATGGTCCTAAAAGTCTTTTCCAGCCTAAATGATTCCACAAGCAAGAAGAAGAATGCATAGTGAAATAGCTTGTACTTCATGCATATATCTGAAAGCAGGGTGCCAAGAACACAGGCACATCCATCAGTGCCTGGACTCCTTATTTTGGATGGTACCATCATCTCACTTTGTTCTGACCACAAATGTCCATGTTGCTATTTTGGTCACATGAAATGGTACAACTATAGAAAATCCAGGGTAGGGTAGGGAAATGCAGTGTGGTAAGTTCAAAAATTCACTGAAACGGGTTAAGAAAACAGAGTTCTTCTGAGTCCTTCTCAAGCTACTGTATTTGATTTTGGTTTGAAAGGGGTTATTTTTCCTATCTTCAATCCCAGTTGATTTTTATATTCAGAAGTGTTTTCTTACTGTCCTTTGTGGACACCAGGAAGGAAGGAAAGATATTACTGTATTTCCTTTCGGAGTTATTTATGATTTTTATCTGATTTTTATTTTTTGTTATAAATAACAAAACACTGCTTTAAACTTGGGTTTACCCATTTAGCTTTGCTTGCATCTTCTGGAGCAATCAAATATTAGTAAAGGAAGATGAGGGAAGGAAAAAAACATACTGAGTTACATCAGTCTGACTGCTAATTCTACATTTTTGGCAATTTTTTCCTCTAGTTCAGAATTCTTAGCAAGAGATTCCTACCGTTCTTTGGTTTTTTCACTTTTACTTTTCTAGGATATATGTAAAGATCAAGTCTTCAACACTTCATTTGATGGCTTAAATTCTGCCTACAGGTTGAGTAACTCATCCTGGCATCCCCAATGCAATTGGCTCTTCTGCCAATTCATAGTTTCACAGTGTTAGGAAGGGCATCAATGAGAGAACTCCAGTTTTGGTATTTCTGAATGGCCTTTTATTGAATTGCAAAGATAAGCTATGATGAATGCTTCAACAACATCTTCATTTGCAATTTAGGGCATGAATATACAGTTTATTCAGCTTAGATTTCATTTTTTCCAGTACAGTCTGCTAAATGTAAATTATTTTTTCTTTTGAGTAGACTTTAAAATATTGTTGGCATTAAAAAATCCAACCATTTAGAAACCTGTGAGTCACAAACACAATCTCTATTTCCTTTTCAGAAATACAATTGTCAAATACTATTAGAACATAAAAAGCTATTCAACAACCATTATTTCAAGTTATTCATCTTTCTTATTCCTAAAATGCTATGTAATGATATGAATTAGGTAACACATGCATGCAGAGATAAATATTAAACTTGTTTTTCTTTTTTCTGAAGTAATCACTTGGTACTCTGTGGTCTACCACTATTAAGACTGTTCATCACCACCCAAGCATAAACACTCAATTAACACAAGAAGACGACACACCATTTCTAGACTCTCAGTATTTTGTCAGCAGGTATGCAGAGAACTGACCATCTTCACAGCTACAATGACAAACCTTCTAATTGTATTGAAAGAAACACTAAAAACAATTAGCAAACACTAGCCAGCATTTTTTTGTCTTTTAATTACTGCCTTTTCCAGGGGCAAAAATAAATTTACAGCAAAGTCCAATCAAAATACAATTAAATCCTATTTTTAAACTGCTCTTAGAGGGAATACTTAGTAAAATACAGAAGAAAAGCTTAAGTATTTCTCTTCTACAGTGAACTTGAAGCAAAATGCGTCAAAACCCTGCATGGAATCTTACAAAAAATCAACTGCCCACTGTTATGAAACACAACAGTTCTGACAATTCAATTTTACTGTTCTCTCTCGTGGACATGTTGCTCCATGCTCCCACAGGGTAAGAGACAACAGTAAAAGCAATCTCCTTAACACTCAAACCTTAAAATGCTGAGAATATTATACTATTAGAAATCCAGAAAATTCCATTCTTTTTTTGTTGTTGTTGTTGATGTTCTGGGGTCATTTGCTATTCTTCTGTTCTGGAAAAGGTAAAACAAGAGCAGTGAGAGTGACTAAAATCACAAAATGCCTTCCATATGGGAAGCATCTGAACATACCAGAACTCTCCAGCCAAGAAAACAAGACAGCAGAGTGCTACAAAATCTAGAGAGATACAGAGAAGGCAAATAGGAAATGGCTGTCCACTGCCTCATCCCATACAAATTGAGCCAAGTTGATGGAAACTCCAAAACAAAAAAAAAAGACTTATGCAATATATGCAATATGATGGTAAAAACTAAGGTGAACTTTCTTCCCTTGGGTATCATGGTTATTTAAGAAGTTATTTAAGTTCAAAAGGGCTCAAAAAAATTTATGGAGGAAAAGCTGACTGCTGGCAAACCCAGGACTGCCTGTGACCCATGAAGGCCAGCAGCCTGGAATGTGGAACAGCATTCAGCACACTGGGGCACAACCCTGCACTCCTCCCCAGGAGCTGCTGGCTCTGCTCCTTGCCACAGGGAATGGAGGAGCACTTGGGTCTGTCCTCGTGCAGTCACTCCATCTTCAGACATTCCCTTCTTTTCCTCAACTAATGAATGATCTCCATTACTAAAAACCAAAAGAGACTTCAGGCCTCTTTATCTGAAACCTTCACAGACAAAAAAAATATGTTTTCATTATGAAGTAATGGATAAGAATGTCTTGCAGGCAAGACTGCTATAGAAGAAGACCACCTGAGGAAAACCTCCTGTTCCCATGAGGAACAGGCACACAACAGCAGGAATCCCTCTCTATGAACATTCTGCACTCATAGTGACTACTTTTAGGTAAACAAAGCTTTATCTTCAAAGTGGCTAAAACCTGAACCTGATTCTCCTACCTTTAGGAAAGCATCGTTTCAGAAGGAAATCAGATTGTGTCAAATGAAAAAACACTTGGGAGAAAGAAATTTGTCAGATTAAGAACTACCTCAATCTGAGGGAAAAACAAAATTCCCCTTTAAGATTTTCAGATGAACACAACCAAAGACATCTTTTTGCTAACAGAAAATGCGAATAAAATTAAGTCAACTGAATTCTTCATATATCGAATAAAATATGGAATAAACTATATTCTAGTTTATATGATCTTTTGCCATGTCCACAGAGGTTCTACAGGAAATTTCAATCTGAAGTGGTAAAGAAGAGGAAGCAAGGGGGAGGGTGAGCATCAGAAGAATTACACTGTAAGCTTCCTAACAGATAGGAGCTTTACAAAATTTACTAATGAGTGTGGGTCCATCTCTCCAACTCCTAAAAGCAAAAGCTTTTATACTCCTAGGCAAGGCTCTCAAGGTTCTGTAGAGTTTTAAGTCTGAATCTCTATACATAAATTTCTTACAGCTGTTATTAATTGCTGAAAGTCTCAGCTATTTGGATCTCTTTCTTGTTTGTACAAATGGTGTCTGCTTTATGAGCTGAATTCTTGCCTGCTCTTTTTTCTCAAATGCAAATTTAGCTTAATTAGACAGGTGCCTTCTAACACTGAGCTCTTTGAACCGGAGGCAGCCTTAAATGGAGGCTTTCTAAATAAATTCACACACATCAAACAAACAACAAAAAACATAAGAAAGATCAAAAGAACTCCGAAGTTATCACTCAAGGAACAAAATTATGCTCCATGTTTCAAGTAAGATTTTAAGTGGATTATAATTCAGAATGTTAATAGCAATGATAAATTATTGTAAATTATTTGTAATTTAATCATTCTTTTTAATTATGCCAGAGGTCATCTTATGTTTCCAGAAACAAAGTCTACAAATCCAGACGGAAACAGGGCATAAGGAGATGTGTTTTTAACTAACTCCAAGAAATTGTTCATGTGAACTTCCAGGGACAGCTTTGCTATATATGAAAAGCACTATTTGTGTTCTTTTTGTAGAACAAAACTGTACTACCATCTCCAATTCTAGAAAATTTATGCATAAAAAGAGAGAGCACTGGTATGTCACAAGCATGAAGCAGTTTCTACATCTGGTCGTTATCAAACAAAATTATAATTTCTCCTGGGACTGTTAGCATTCCTTCCAAAGATATCATCCTACCATCAAACATTAATAGAAGCACCAGTAAAATCCCTCCCAGAAGGGAGCAGGCTGAGACATGGTAGCTTTTGTAACCTCAAACAGCAGCACAGAATGAATTTTTCATTCCTATCTTACTTACTAGTCTTTTGGAGGCCACCTTGGGCTTGAATGCATACTCAAAGTCCCAGTGAAATGCCAAGGAACGCTGCCTTCTTCCGTTCCAAACAGCAGCTACTATAAACAAATGCCATTTCACGCAGCAAGCGCTGCAGTTTTACCACACCCCAGCCCAGCATCACAGGAAGGGCACACTGCCAAGGGCACAGCTGAGGGGGCCCAGCAGCAGCCTGCCATTACACCAAATCACATCCAGGATGAAGCACTAAAGTCTGCTAAGTTTAGGAGAGAGCTCTTATGGCCTTTCTCTGATAAAGTTACAGCATGTTCCCAGAAGGAACTGGTTTCAAGCTCTGAAAGTCAGTCCCAAATGAAATTTTGTTCTCAAACAAATGCGATTCTGTTAAAACATTCTGAAGTCAGTAAGCCAGAAGCCAAATGTACCCAGAAAGCCTCCAGCTTAACTGGACTTTAAAAACTAGTATGTTTTCTTCCTCAAATACTGTTTTTCTCACAGTTGTATTTTCCAGACAAGTATCTGTTACAGACTTGCAAAGGGAAAAAAGTCAACAGTTAATTAAAAAAAAACACAGATCCACCTGGCAGCACAAAAAGAAAATATATAAATAGCTACCCAGCAGCTTGTACCTTACCTGTCTTTCTAGTCACCACTAAAGTGTTGTAAAGGCTGAGAATGTTAAAATCATTATTTTGAGTTGGAAGGGACCAACCAGCATCATCAAATCCATCTTCCGGTCCTTCAGAGGACAGGCCCAGAAATCACATTGTGTGCCTGAATGTTTTGTCCAAATGTTTCTTAACTCTGTCAGCCTTGGTGCTGTGACCATTTCCCTCAGGTTCCAGGGCCCAGCCACTGTCTGGGTGAAGAACTTTTTTCTAATATCAAACCTAAACTTCCTTGGCTCACTTCATGCCATTTCTTCAAGCTGATTATACAAGTGAAGAAATCAGTACCACACCTTCTGCAGAAGAGGTGACTGTCAGATCCAGCTTCACAAAGAGACATCAGGGATGGGCAACCTGAGACCTGAGGAGCTACACCTACCATCAGGCGTATCTGGGTGGAGATCCTTGTCCCAGCTGATGCTGTGACTCCAGTAGCTACCAGGGAATGAGTTCTGATCAACCCTGAGCAAGTGTTCACTGCTGAGACTCGGGATGAGGGTGCCTCTTTGCACCCTTTGCACCAACTACTGACTCTGTTGGCAGCCCCCAGATGTCATGGTCTGGTTCCTGGGTTGCACGTCCTTGATTCTTCCACTCAGACAGTGGAATGGTCTCTGTGGAGAGGAGCCTTTCCTCATGCCCTGTCTGCCTGCTGTGGTTGCTTGCACTCATTAGGGGCTGCATTTCATAGGCATGGGGGTGGTTAGACTGTTTTTTAATCTCCAACCACTGCTCTGGCAACACCCAAGTCTCATCAGGAGGTCCCACAAGAGCTTTTGGCTAAAAAAAATAGAAATTCCAAAGAGCCAAAATGGAGAAATAGAGCTGTCATAAATCCATGTATTATGTACTGTTCAATTAAGAATACAGTTTCTTATATATACACATCCTAACAGGTCAAAATAAAACTTCCACCTGAAGTACATCAGATATGGAATACCACTCCAATGCAATGATAAAAAAATGCTAAAAAATAACCTAGTCTCATTAGTCTCATAAACCACACATGAAGCTTCAACTTCTTCAAATCCTCTTGCAACAAGAATCCCTTCTCACCTGCAAGGCTTCTTCCTCTATGTAAGAGCAGCAACCTCCACTTCTGACCAATAGGACAACCTGACACAGAACACTAGCAGATGGTGACAGCAATGGCCACTATTTTGACTTCTTTCTCCACTCACCATGAACACACGATGGATTACTTTTAACAGAATGACTCACGAGTGTATAAATGGAAATTAATTTTTGACTTTCTTTCTGGCATGTTATGTTGTAGTATTTAATTTCTGCCTTTCTCTCTGGCATGTTAAATTATAGTGTCTCTAGTCTTTCTATTAATAAGATATATTCAGGAAACATGCTGTTGTTGCTTCAGTATCCTACAGTTGCCACTAGCAACAAATGTACATGTTTTGAAGGAGAGGGGGAAGAATCACCCTCTGCTCTCCAACAGCCCTGACCCTGGAGAAGTTAGCAGATTGAACTTGATTTGGCACCAAAATCACTAAAGTGACTGACCATTTGAGGTCAAATATGGACTGAAATATGAATTCATAACTAAATTACAAAATACAGGATTTAGTCTTTATCACAAGACAGTAACTCCTTCAAGGAAGTATATGTTCCATTTATATGTTAGAAACCATATGAATACAACTGAAGACAAATGAAGCAAAATGAGCTGAAGTAAACCAACAAATGCAGTGTTTCACTCCCTTTTTACCCATTTAACAGCCTAGTAGAAAGAATTTTATAGGAATAGTGAAATTGTAACCCTTCACTTAGTATCAAATGCAGTCGAGCAACAGAGTACTACCTCTTCCCTTTAATTGGTTGGTTTTTCCTGACCCCTAAAGCACCCTGGAAAAATGTAATCCTGACTTCATGTGTTCATCTCAGTGCAAAAATGCATTTTTCATGTCCACATTTACTTAATGTTTAGAAGACCCATTCATCCCATTAAGGGCAAATGCATCATGCTCTGGATTATGTCTGGGAACTCAATTCTTCAGGCAATGGAAAAAGGGTAAGCAGAGAGGCATTTTGCATTGGACATAACTGGCAGGTGAAAAAAACTGAGCCTGAAGGAACAAAATTGCATGACTAAGCCAGCAATTAGAAGAACCTCTCTGTCTGCTGCAAATACAAACGTTTGCTGCAGTGATAAATTCTGAATGCTCCAGTTGGAATTCTATTGATACCAGACTTCTCATTAACCTTCTTTTCAAGAAGCCGGAACAAGCATTTTACATGAACTCTTTACATTAACACAACTCATTTTCACTAACAGGTTTTCTTTCTAAATAAAGAATTGCACTCAGTCCTTCAAAAAACACGAACTCCTCTCCGAAACTTCCAAATCCCAGTAGCATTTCCTCTATAAAACAAGAGCTTTAATATATCTCTTCACAATTCCTACTAGCACTTATGGAAGTACCCAGCTTCCACTGCAGTATTAAAACTGATAAAAGCAAGCTAAACAAGCAACTCGAAACATTTTAACTATTAGACATAACTTGCAAAGATGCCTATAATGCAAAAACTTTTTGCTAGTGTTCAATAGTCAGTTATATTCTTCCATTTTGGGTATATGTGGTCATAAGTACAATATATGAAATGTCTGCTTTGAGTTTCTCTCTGTATATCTCTCATTCCTGTTAATTTAACACTAATTTTTCTAAAAGAAATAAGTAAAAGCAGCAAAAAGATTGCACAGTCCAGCTGCAGTCAAAAGCAAGCAAATGGAAAACTCACAGATGTTTTTCACAAAAATTCATTATTACCCAAATACAGATAAATAACAAGCAGCTGGCTTTAGCTTGATGACCATTTACTAAATCTCTGTCTTCTTGTCTTCACAGAGGCAGTAGCAATTATTACTCTTCAAACACATGAAAATACTTTTTATTTGGATGACTTTGACAAACTGATCTTTAAGAAAGCAGTTACTTAAGCTCCTTGGTTTAAAAAGTTTCTCTTTCTAAGCGCCTAGAACTTGGATTATTTTTTTCAGTTTACTTTTCATACTTCTTAATGCAAAACTGAAGCTGATCTCTTGCCCAGCAACCTCACAGAACATGGCATATTTTATTTATTTTATGCAGATGCTGTTTCCAAAAGCCATTGCAATCAGTACGCTCTCCTGTCACACTCCCTCAATGAAGAGGTTGTCATTCTCACTCTGTAAGACTCCTCCACGTGCCCTTTGTCTTTCCAGATGTTTCCAGGGAAATGCCTTTCCATCCCTTATTCACATCAATCATTTGTCTTGGGGGTTGTAGAGGCAATTTTGGACCTTTCCATTATTTTTAAAGCTTGCAAGTGAAGGATGTCTCATTTGACTGGATCTTCAATAAGCAAGCAGCCATTTCAGTAGAGTTAGGAAAGTCACCCCAGTATTACGGAGCACTGTCCAGCTGGCTTGAATGAGGCAGTTTTGTATACTAAATACTGCGATAATTCCTGTTGAGATTTTCAGAATCTATTCTGTGTCAGCACGTCTGAGAATAAGGGTTATCAGACCATCTGACTTATCCCAGCCTTGGCATGCTTTACCTCACAGCATGGATGCTGGATGATTCACTTATTGGAATATTCCTATTTCCAACAGCAAAGGAGAGTCTCATCCATGGTGGAAAAGCACTCAAGGAATCCCAGCTGTCGTGATATCCCAGATGAACTGCCTCCCTTGTGGAGAAGATGTAAGAATTTAAGAGGCACCTGTCTCCAGGAGTGGGATCTTTCCATATCCTGTGTCTCACTACCAGAACGCTGTGACTGAAGCTTCCTCTACACCAGGGCAGTAAACTCTACAGCTCAGGAAACTCACCTTGTAAAGGTAAATTCTGGACCCAGTTTACAACAGGACAGCAACTATTACTTCCACAAGGCTACAGCCTCCAGTTCAATTCTTTTCCAGAGGTAACCTGATCTCAGGGTTTGTCATGGAAGGACAATGGTGTCTGCTGCACCTGATCCCACACAGAGCTCTGAAAAACTGAACAATTTTCCTATTCCATGTTTCAAAAGTCAAATGTCCAGGATAATTGGCATGGTACAGTAAAGATCACAAACACTGTGGTGCTGAGTTCTAATGGCAGTAAAGAACAGTGATAGCATGACTTCAAACCTGTAACATTTCAGAAGCAGAAACTGAGGTCCAAGGAATGTGGCAAGCTTACTGCTGCTGAAAATGTGAATGTTAAGGTGTTATGGTGGTGACAAAGCTTCTAATCTGACTGGTGCTAAAACTATGACACATTACATATGTTTGTGATGTGCCAATGCCGTGACTTTCACTGAGACAGTGTCAAAGGCAGCTAAAGTCTTCTCTGCCACTGGCTCAGTAACAAGCCTCAGAGAAGTCTTCAAGCTATGGAGACTCTCAGTAATAATGAACAATAAAGAGCTGAAGAAAACTCTGAGTTGAACCATTATGTTCCAGGAGATGAGGCTAAGAACTGGAAACATAGAAGGATCATCTCCCCTTATGTACCTATGGTTACTGCAGAGGCAAAGTTGGTTTCCTCCTCCTGAACGAAGATGTGAATATGCAGTCAGTGCCACTGTGCACACAGGCCATCACCGAGAGTTTTGATTTGCTAAACCTCTGAAAACATGATAGCTGAAGCACAGGCTGATTGCAGGATGGGATGGAGATATTCCAGTATAAAATGAGACATTCTTAAATCATCAGCATGACAAGGCAGGCAAGCCTTGGACAGCTGTAAAATGCCTTTGAGCTTAATCCTGATTGATAGCGTGGGTGCCAGACATAGGAAAAGGCTAATATTCCTCCATGAACATTTCATCTACTTGGATTTCTACAAGAGTTCCAGCTAGGGTAAATCAGTTCCCTTTAGACATTTGATGAATTGTTGCTAGGCAACATCAGACACAGACTAACTGTATAGTGCCAGGGTTGGGAAAGAAAGATGATGATTCATAGGGATGAACAGAGCCCTTCACACTTCTAAAGAATACTGCTTCCAGTTTGGTTAATCTTCTCAGAAGGTTTGACTTCTCAGAACATCCCACTTCACTGAGGTGGAGCAGTACTCTGCGTGTAGGAGGAATACAGAAATACAAGGAGATCACAGAATCACTGGGGTCAGAAAAGACCTTTAAGGTCATCAAGTCCAATCATCAACCCAGCACTGTCAAGTCCACCACTAATTCATGTCCCTAAGTGGTACATCTACACATCTTTAAACACCTCCAGGGTTAGTGACTCAACCACCCACTCAACAGTCAAGATGAACAAAGCTTCACCCTAGTCACATCAAAATTGCAGGATTAAGAAATCCCTCCTCTAAATGACTCCCAGTACTGAGTACCACTGAAGGATAACAGAGGGTTGAAAAAACAAACAAGTAATCTTTTGCAAATCCAGAACCAGAGCAAAAGAACTGCCATAAAAAAAAAGAAAAACATTTTTTTTAAGTCTTTGTGAACTTTATGAACACTCTCTAATTTCTTTGTGAAAATCATTTGAAAGAAGTTGAGAAGGTGAAAACTAGAATGAAAATGTTAGGAGACTATGCCTCAGTCTATTTTGTCCCTGTTCTGCCTCAGGACAAAACTTCCTTTGTCCTCAGTACACACTGCTATTTCCATGCAAATATATCAATTATAACTGTGTATATATTTAACAGCAGCTTTCTATAATATTAAACGAACAATTATTTTTCTATTGCAAACAGCAAACAATAAGTTTCAATTTCAATTGTTAGACATCTCTACCTATCCAACAAATTTATAAAAATTGCTTAATGTTTTCGTGCCTTGAAATACATTTCCTGTCTAAAAATGTAGGTCTGCATCTCTTCCCTTGCATAAAAATACCAACCACAGCACAGCATCAGCCTTTCTCCCAGTGCCACCGTGTTGCCATGGAAACTGGACCCGATTTCTACTGCCAACATAGGTTCCATGTAAGCAGGAAATGAGCTTAAGTAATATTTATATAATATGCAACAGAGAACATGTATACAACATTTAGATTTCATTGGAGGCCTCTAGACTGGCTGAAGCAGCTTTAAGTAGTCTCAGATTGTTTCTATCAGACATTCAAAGTATATTTTTATTAACAGCCTCAAAAGCACAGCATAGGAAATGCACACATATGTGGAATTCACTTTATTCCTTTCTCCTTGTTTTCACGCAAAAAGACAGAAAAGCTCCACACTTCATAAATAAATAAAATTATGTGTTGGAAAACACTAGAAGTTAATTTATTCCTTTAAGAGCCTTACTCTCAAAAAGGCATGATAGGAGACTATGAAGGCTATTTTTTGTGACACAATGTGAAACAAAGGAAAGCCAATCTAACCTTCAGTATTTCCCATGGCATGTCTTTCTTCTCTTTCCCTCTGCCCCCTTAAAAAAAATTTCCTATAAAAATATTGCCATGAAAACACTGCTCCACAATTTTGGTGGGGGTTTGGTGTTGTTTTTTTCCTCTGAATACAAGCTGTGTATGCCCACAGTCATAGAAGGGACCTGTGGAGATCATCTGGTCCAACATCCCTGCTCCTCCAGCCAAACCACCTAGAGCCAGCTGTCCAGAACCACCTCCAGATGGCTTATTTGGAATATCTCCAAGGATGGAGATCCTACCACATCTCTCATGGGCAACCAACCCATGCTGGTGCTCAGCTTTCAGCACCAGGCATGAGATCAGGAGACACAACTTCTAAACAGCAAACAACCCACTGAATGATGGCCAAAATACATTTTCAATAATAAAACAACTTTGTTAGGCAGCTTACTGTAAAATGACATAACACAAAATACCTTTCAAGCATACTTAAAGGGATGGTGAAGAGACTTTCACTAAGTCTAATTTCCCTCAACTCTCTTAGACTCTCTCAGAACACTTTTTCAAAGGTAACATGTTTTGAAAAGAACTACTGGTCCTAAGCAATTTCTTTTTGGTCTGGAAGAATTTCTCACTAGGAATATTAGAGTGGCCAACAGAGGCAACACAAATTCTCTATGTGTAGATAACATCAGGAAAAGTCAAAAGCTCACTTGATCTGCACAATCAGAAATGTATTTTTTACTTCAAGTAGCTAGTTCTTCCCTATATTATAAAGCCAATACCCAGAATCTGTTCCTAGAGTCAAGTCTTACCCTCTTTTTCAGCTATATAGCCTTGTTTCCAAACAAAATGCTTTAAAGTTGCAAACATTAACTAGAATTAATTATCTTGAGGGCAGAAATCCCATAAAAAGGAGCAGATGCAGGAACTTGAACACAACAATATTAGAAAGGCCATTCTAGGTCAGTTCAGTGATCCACACAGACCAATAACCTATATTTAGAAAAACAGCTCCATGCAGATGTCAAAGCATAAGAGCAAACTAAGCACACCAGGGATCCTTCCTCCTGTAAGCAGGTCTCCAGAAAATGGCAGCTCAGAGGCCACCAGATGGGATTCCTGTGTATTTAGTAACTCCCACCTGATGTTTACTCCATAAATCTATCCAGTTCCCTTCTGAGCAAATGGAAACTTCTAACATCCATCTCAGATGGCACAGCATGAAATTCCAGAGCATGCTCACACCTCTTCCAAAAGATCATCACCTCGTGTTTGTTCTGCATCTGCCATCTCAGAGCTTCAACTGATATCCACAGAATTTTGTCCTGAAAGCCTGCAAACATTCATTCTGCAGTCACCTTCTTCCTGGCACACAATTTCAGAGACATCTACTGTACACCCTCTGCCATCTGTTTGTCAGCCTTGAAGATTCCTACTCAATTTTGTCTTTTCTCACAGGAAAGCTGCTCTACAATTCAAGATCCTACCCTTCACTCTTCCCTGAACCTTGTCATGCTGCACTCTTCGTACACAATATTCCACAGGCAATGTGTGGAGGGTGTATATTTTGGTATAATGACATTTTCTACCATGCTGTCTCCTCCTTAATTTCTAATCATGTATTTGCCTCTTTTTATCACAACTGAACACGAAGCTGATGCTTTTATGAAGCATCTATTTAAACAGCATTCACTAAATGATTATCACCTCAGGATCCTTTATATGAAGTTACAATTATTTTTCAGTGTGCATTGCTTCAACATTTGTTAGGTTGAATTTCATTTGCCATCCTGACATCCAAAATGCTGGTATTGAGTATAGTGATTTGGGCCTGATGTAGCTTTTTTGACCAAGATCCACCAAGATAACATGGAAGAGAAGAAATGCACATACTTCCATCACATAATATAATCAAACTAAGTTTCTCTGTCTCTTTGGGAAAACAAAGATTTGATTGGTTTTTTATTTGTTTCTAATATCTTGGGTCTATGACTAGCTCATATAACTGTGACTCCCCAGAACTGTCTATTTATTTCATAATGAGAGTGTGATTATGGTATAAGTTATTAGATCTTTAAATAGAAGTAGATTAATCAGTAGCTCTAAAAGGAAATGACATTTCCTTTTAAAATATCATTTTACATTAAAATAATTATGTATCTCATGAATTTTACATAAATAAGATTCTAGAACTGTAAAGAGACCTGAAATTAAAAATATTTACCAAAGCCATACACAAGGACTCCTGCTCTTTTTTAGTTAACATTGGACAGTCCCACAAAACATATGCTTTGCTAAATAATGCCGAGAAGACATATTCCTTAAAGTAATTTTATATCTTAATCAAATATACTACTCAGGTACTCTTGAAAAAAACACATGCAATTTATAATATAACCTGGGACTTCAAAATAGTTATCTCTAAACTTGAATTTCTATGGATGTCATGAAATAATTGTCATTGATAGGAAGAAAGTATCAACATGAAATGCCAGGTAGTACAGACTAAATTAGAAAAGAATAGTGTTCATAATTGCAATTCTGAGGCCATATGCCAGGATGATAAAAGGTACCTCCCTAATATAGAAAGGTGAGGAGACTAGAAACTAGAACTCAGAAACCTAGTGCAGTGTTGTAGACTCAACTGTGTACAATAATGGCAGAAAAAAGGGGCAAATTTACACATTTGGTGACTAGTAAAAAATAAGTATTTAATTTCAAATGAATGAGTGTTATACTAGCAAATAAATAAACTTCATTAAAAATAATTTTCCTTTTAATGAGGAGATTATAACAATTGAGAGATAGGTGTAAACAACTGTTTACACTCCCACAATATGAATAAAATGAATCAAACATGTCTCAAAATTAAGTTTTTATCAGAAAAACTATACTTCTCTGAAAACAGCTGCACTAAAAATATCCTAGTGACAATGGGTGAAGATAATTGAGAACAATTTTAAAATCAATAGTTAGGGTTTTATTGTTAGCTATTTGCAGAAGTCAAAAATCAGTGTAGGCCAGACGGCTCCAAGCTTACAGCAGATTTTGGCTTAGCAGTCTAGAGAAGACAGCAGTTTCTTCAAGCAATTTATAAATTAGTAGAAGGCTTCCATGTGTTTGTAGCAAGGCAATATATTGAAAACTTTATTAAGTTTTGCAGTGCAGTATGTTTTAATTTCACTTCATTATTACAACTGTGAAGAAATCTCGACTTTATAATGCTATTTATTGTTTTTCAGGTGATCGAAATATATCCAAATAAAGATCCTACAAAATTGCAGCAAGCTGCAACTTAATCCAATAACATAAAAAAGTAATTTTCCCTTCAGCTATTTCTGTACAGACTGCTATTCTCAAAGATGCCTGTTATTTACCTATGTCTACCATTAAATAAAAAGTAAAAAATCTTTATGAATCATTACGATCTATAAAAATGAATAATAAACCAATTCTAGTTTCAAAGCAGCTGCTCTTCATGCAAATGAGAACTCCAGTACCAGAGTGATCTTTGTCCACAGCCTGAGCATTCAGCAGCTTTGTCAGCTGCACCTTCCACAAAAGGTGCACTTTCCACTGCACATGAACCATGTGCATTTGTCAGTACTGTGAGGAATTTTAGGATCAACTGGGCAAAAGGAAAAGATTACTGTAATAAATACAACTAAATGAACAGGAATGAATCCTTAAATTAAAACTGCTTTTTAAATATAAAGTATTAGTTTGCACTTAAAATTCATGGTAAACCTCAGGAAGTTTGCTCTTTCTTAAATTTTTTTTTCTGTCAGATCCTTCTGGGAGAACTACAACACTACCTTAAGTGCTAACCCACAATCACATGTATTTGAAATATTTTCAAAATGTATTGCCTAAGGATCAATGACCAGAAGCAAAACTGTTATAATGAGGTGGGTTTTAAGATCTATGGATATTTAGTGTTTGGTTTTTTTTTTAATCTGTAGAATAAAACACCAATCTAAACTAGGACAAAGATAGGTGAAGGAATACTTCCCTGCTGATCTTCAAGGCTTTGCTTGGTGCAGCCTCTCCACACAGAGCCTTCAGCTGACCCAGCCCAGCAAGAGCAGAAAACAGTCAAAGGATGTAAACAGGAAGATACATTCATTTATTTCCTGTAAATTTTCTGACTCTGCTAAATGTCTAGATCAATTAAAGGAAAACAGACCTCAGAAATGTGACTTAGCTCATGTTTTCTTGCCTGATTTTGAAATGTGACTGGAAGTGCAGGTACCACAGGCTCCACTAAAAAAAGGCTTTTGTCTCAAGAGTAGAGATCACAGCAAGAGGAGTGTGTAGGTACAAAGATTTTACTTCAGCTGTGAAGCAAAAAAGCCCTACACTGTTTTGCCCCTTCAGCATCTGCTCCTCCTTTTTTGCCATTTATTTCAGGCATTTATCTCTTGTAATTGTATTTATTATTCAGTTAAGTGATTCATTATCCCCACAAAAGTAAACCACAATCTTCCTGACAAAATGTCAGGAGTAGACAAAAATTAAGCACTTCCTCTCCCCTTTTGCAAAGTATAGGCTGGTTAAGGGCCTATGAAAAACTTATTTGCAAAACAGAATCCTTAAAACCCACAGCCCTATGTGTTCTATTTTGCAACAAAATTCTGTTCAGGTTGAGGGAATTCTCAGGAAGCAGAAACAATGTCAGCAAAACTGCTGTTACAGTTTTTAAAAAATAGGGCCATAATTTGCATTGCAATCAATGTGCAGTGCAAAACGTATGTAGACTCCACAGTGAAATAAACAGCATTATTTGCTCCTTACAAAACAAATCTATGATTTCAGGGCACACAGATACTGGGGATGAGGACCTTAGGAATCATAATGTGAGACTTTATTCCAGATGTTCTCTAAGAAACACAGAAAATTATCTGAAAACAGGTTTGAGGGAAATGCAAAGCTTTCAATTTTCTTTAGATTACCTGTCAATTATAAACTTACATCAGGCTTAGGACAGATTTTCTTTTAAAACTCAAATGCAGCAGTCAGGCTGCATGTCTGTACAGGAATGGTTCTTTAGGAAAAGGCAGAAATACTGGAAAATATAACTTTTCTGTTGCAGTGTTACTTCCCATGCTCTTCTTACTGTTGTTTAATTCTTTTAGAGTTGGGGTTTTTTTTAATTCTTTAGAGAAGATGAGAATCAGGATGCATATGCTCTTAGTGCTACATGTGACCACGCCTCAGAGGGAGCTCAAACTGCAGCATTCTCCTACTCATATATGCCCTGGAAACTGAGTTTATCACCTGAAAGGCAGCTGCAGACTGCCCAAGTGAAGCAGTAGCCTTTTGTGTGGTTTTTTTTAAAATAAAGCCTTTTTTTTTTTTCTAATAAAGCATAGAATATTGGTGTGGCAACATGCATGAAATGAGTTGCTACACTTTGTTTTCCTCAGCTTCTAACAGTTCTGCAAGGCTAAATAACCGAGCATATGATTCCATGCCTAAAAAAGGTTTATGGATTTAGGTTGAAAAGAAATCCCTACAGTGGTGGAAATAAACTGACATTTTGGTTTTTTAACTTAAATTACATAGCACTTTGAAAGAAACTGGAAGAAATTCACTAGGGGGAAGTAATTCACTGTTGGAAAAGATCAGTTCTAAAAATGAACAGACTGCCTAAACTGCTAAAACTCTTGTTAAAATCCCCAGATTTACCAAGCAATCTATCTGAAAACCACAGGTATTTGAAACAGGGTATATTTAGCCTATGGCTGATAATAAAGTCACAGTTCTTCTGCCTGCTTCCTTCTTCTGAGACAGAGTAACAATTAGGAACTATGCTCAAATGACCCACAATGATTTGCTCAACTTAAAACTTCACAGAATTTTTTTAGCTGTAAAATTGCATGAGCTTAAATACAACTAGTAAATTCATCTTCTACAAGCTAAAAATTACTGTAAATCAAATAAAAGGGCATGTAATGATTGCATCATTAACTAAGCTGCTGCAATAATGACTACAAAGACTGGGCAAACTCCTCTGCAAGAAGTTAAATGCTTAAGCTCAAAATGATAATCTGGCTATGAACAATGTGTTCTTCCATATTTTTCTTCTAAATCAAAATAATGAAAAATAAAATCAAAAAAAGCAAGTAACTTTAAAAATGTATTTTCTTAGAAATACACTCTTGCAGGTCCCACTTTTACAGCTCAATAACCAGTTCAAACCAAAGGAGGCCATGTTTTGCAGAACCAGCCACCTAAAATAAACATGCAAAAAGGACAGGAAAGTTCAGAAATTACTGCTACAAGAGTGTATGAATAGAACAGCAAGTGACAGTTTTGGAAGTCTGCTTTCCAAACAGAATCTGCAGAACAGCAGAATCTGCCCTCAATTCTCCCAGGATAGAGCCTGTAGTTATATCAAAACAGGTCTGAATACAGGGTCTAATCCACTCTGAAGCTTATAGATGTGGGCACACTCCTCTGCCATGACAGGCCATACTTCAAAAAGACTTTAACTTACAACACTAATAGCTTTTAACCTGTTTTATTCCTTACACCTAATCTACAATAATTTGGAAACACTACAAATAATGATGTAATTTAAAAAGAACAAGTAATCCTGAACAGTAGGATAAAGAAACATTTCATGAAAACTTTAAAAGGACAGTCAAACATCAGAATGCAAAATCAAGTCACTCAGCATTTCTTTATCAGACTCAGCCTTCACTTGCAATTGCACCACAGTGGTGTTAAAACTGTAAAGGCCTAAAGATAAAAACAGCAACAATCTTTTAATATCAGTTCTTGCTGCTGGGAATGATAATCACACTAGTACTCAGGCTCAGAGTTGTTTGACCAGACTGACAGTGAGCTAGTTCTTGTTAAACCTGAGGAAAAAGTTCTAAGCCCAAAGATATGTTCACTTTTTAAAAGTCATTTAATTTAATAAAAGTAAAAGGTATTCTGTAATTTCAACAGTTTGCATTGCAAAGTTATTCCAGGAAAACACCCTCTTGCCTGTATCTGTCCAGAAGATGGACAAAGGATTTATGCATAGCTGCAACCACGATCCTTCTGCACAGAAACAACACACAAATCTTTAGATAAAGGCTCACAGATCTGACTTCACTTCTCCAGGAGACACCTTCCAGCACTTCCCCAGTGTCAGCTGCCCCAGAACAACACCTCCATGTTCACTGCAGGGAGCCCTCTCCAGCAGGCTGCTGCCATGCCCTGGGGCTCAGCTCCGTGTGCTGCTGCCCAGCAGGGTGAGACTTCCAGAGCCCTCTCCCACTCTGGCTCCCAGGAATTTGGGAAGAGCTTGGTTTAAGTGTGAGTAGTGCCTGAGCAGGTCCACACTGAAGAGCACAGCCAGGTGCAGGCACAGGTACCCAGGGTGCAGTCAGAAGGCACAGGGAGGGATGCTCAGGGAGTGCCCATCAGGTCTTGTCATACACTCTACCCACACAGCAAGGTGAGACCACTACAGATAACAGCAGCCTTATCAGCACAACCAGGGAGCTTCAGCAGAAAAGTGGAGATGCCACCTTTCAACATAAAAGCTGATTGCTTTTGAAGGACCTACTGCTCATATTATGGATTTTGAAGGACCTACTGCTCATATTATGGATTCTCCTCTCAAACTACAGTATGAGGGGGGAAAAATTGCTGTAGAAACATATTATAACACAAAGGCATCCAATTCAGACTCTCATTTTATACTTAAGATTAAAAAAATGTTCTCCTAAGAAACAGGATCATTGCATTTCCTGGAGATGGGTACAATTACTGAATGTATACTTACATCAAAACAAAGCCTGGAGTTTAAGTCACTTGCCAAAATATTACACTCTCTCCAAAATCAAGAGTTCTTTTTAAGTAAAAGCAAGTACCCCTGGCAGGGCCTGACAGTCAATAGGCTGATTAAGAAAGGAGGTTCTTTGTAATCACACTGTAGAACTGTCTGAGTAAAAAACAGGCTAAAGATAACCTTGAATATTGTGAGAAAGAGTCCAGAAAAACAGAACAAATTAACTGTGTTTTTATGAGGATTTTTTCCCCTTCTTTCAGAAGGAAGAAACTGCAGACCAGAGTCACACAACTTTTACAACACCCAAATCCAATGTCACACCACTTGCCTTCAAAGTTGCAAATGGGTCTGGCTGAGCACAATCTTACTCTTCAGTACTGCTCATGAACTGTCATTCAGATTAAAAAAAAGAAAATAAAAATATGGACAAGTGGGTGTAATATTCAGGCAGCATGTGCTACACGTACACAGTGGTGAAAGGGAACTCAGCTGTCGATAAGGCACTATTAACATCTATAAAAAACTTTACAACTAAGCTTATAAAAATGGCTTTTCCTATTGCTACAAAAAAGCAGTGGTTTAACATTTTTACGCAAAGGTTATTTTCAGCATTCTAAAGCATTGCTAAAGCTCTGGACAAACAATGCATCATTGAAAATGGTCTGTAGCATTCAGTAAATAAATTAGAGTGTGTGGGTGCAACCAAAAACTGTATGGCAGTACTATGGCAAACAGAGACTGAAGTTATTTGCAAGACTGTAGTCACATTTCAGTGAGAGAGATTGAAACTAAGCTAGGAAATCAAAACAGAGATCTGAAACACACAGAAGTGACAAGATAAATGTGATGTCAGCTACCATATGCAAGAATCAGAGAATGGAATTTGTAGACCAGTTATGAAAACAGGAAAGCTATAGTTGAATCTACTTAGATTTAAAATGGACTCCATTCATCTGTAGGAACAGACTATAGGATAGCTTGAAATTTCTCTACTGTAACAGAAGAAAATCTTTAATTAAAACCAAAACAAAACTTCTAAAATTTTTAAATTCTTAATTGTTAAGCCAGCTTAAAATCAGGATTGCAACCTAAAGCCATTAAGCCCTGAGGTTAATTCAGTAAATTAGAAAGACAACAGAATAGAAATTCTCCAAGAATTAGTACTCATCTCTCAAAAGAAAAATTCTGGCTTTGGTTCTCTTGAAGTTGAACTCCAAAACACTGTCATGACTTCATTAATTCTATATGTACTCCCAGCCCTTCTATTTGTATAAAATACATATAAAATGTATACCACACATATATAACCTCAAAACCAGGTAAGTGCTGAAGGGGTTTTCCCAGTTTTGTGTGGACCCCATGACCTTCCATCAATCTCACATATATTGTAGTTACATTGCCATTGTAATCAAAAATTATGTTGCACTTAAGAGTTTTTTACTTAAAAACACACACATGCCCCCTAAAACAGAACAACTTCAGAATACAGAAAGATGTAGGATTACCTACCTCCCTTCTGCAAGTTCCTCATGAAGCTTGAAAACCTGTACATTCTCCTTTTGGAATTTAAATATTTTCCTTGCTGGTTCTTATTTTCAACATAAAACTACCATCTATGTCACAAGATTCTGTTAAAATTATGTGATTATGACTCTAGAGATGATTAACCTACGATTTAACATGAGATGTGAAGTTTTGTTCTGGTTTGTCCTTTCCACCTCAGTCTGCCTTTATAAGGATTCAACAACTCTGCCACTTTAATTAAAACAGTGAGAACTAGTAATGCACATCTGACTCATGCAAAACAGAGAATATACCAGACTAGAAATTTTATTTTAAAAACATTAAGAGCTGGATGAGTTCAAAAACATTTCTGAGAGCAGGAAAGAAACATTTCAGAAGACCTTCAAAACTTCTGTATTCATTACAAAAATGAGGTACAAGTTCATTTATTCTTTATTCTGTACATGGTATGTCCAAGTGAACAATCATTATACAGAGAATAGTTATTGCCTTTAGTGTAGCACCTGAAATGGCTTCCACAACTTACTGCTCACCATTTACAAAACAGTCTTCACACGGAAGGACTAATACAGAAATATTTTCTAGAAAAAGAACACCAAGCTTTTGATTTTTACTATATACTACTGATCACTTCCAAACCCACACATATCAACTTTTTCTTATCTACAGACATGAGACTGTCATCAGGGATCTTAAAAACACAGCATGAGTTTGCAGCTTTCAATACTGTGTGTACTGAGTATATCAATCACCTTGCATATGTGATTTAACCTATCTTCTACAATTTTAATAAAAAACAGCACAACTGTTATTCTACCTGTAGAGGTACAAATATCAACAGTGGCAAATTCTCAACTTCAAAAACATTTTTTCTAACCTGAAGAGTTCAAACATTATCAGTGCCAAGTGTGGTCCATTAATGTTCAGTAAGAAAACATCTAGATTTACTCATGCCACTTACAGATTATAACTTCTTTTTTTTCCAAAATAAAACTTATCTTGACAATCCATGTAGATACTTTAAGTTCTGCTAACAGAACAGCTACACTGAGTCACATCAAAGTTCCATACTTTGTCCATTATCCTATTCCTGACAGTGGCTGAAAATGGACACCTTAGGAAGGGTACAGGAATGATCAAACCAACAGCCAGGCCCATTCTGCAACCATTTGCTATAGGGGCCACAGATAAACTCTTTATATTTATCCACCTTCAGTGAAGTATTTTTCTACAAACTTGCTCAGTCACTCCTTGAACTGATAAAAGTTTAACATTTTCTGCCAAGAACTTCTACACACTTAACTACCCATATCTGAAGAATAATTTCCTGTTTGTTCAAAAATTGCATGCAAGTTTCCTCTGTGGGAAGAAATAGAAAAAAAATTATTTTGCTCATCATTTAATATTTTCGATGTAATTTCTCTCAATAATTTTATTCTAAGATGAAAACCATATTTAAGGCACAAAATAGTGCTTATTCACTATTTCCTTTCCTGATAGTTTTTAACATCATCCTTTTAAAGCACTGAGCTGTGACTTCTGTGTACTCAGCATTCCTTGAACACTGATAATAATTGCACTAGATCCCATTAGTAGATGTCAAAGGTTTTCCCCCCATGAGCTTCATTTCACATTTCTTACTCCTTTATGCATATTATTTCCCTCTTATAGCATTTTTTTCTAAAATTTTTTCAGCAATCCCTCAATTTTACTATCCAAACCATACCAGTATGACTATGGTCAAACTCCCTACTTCAATTTTTTCACCTGTCTCCTCTCTTGCTCAGTCCACCAAAAAGCCCCCAAAGCAAAACCAATGAGGTAACTTTTCTTTCTTACAGGTTAAATGCAGTGAACAGAAGAGTCACCAGTGATACACTGAAGCAAGATAAGACACAGAATAAGTATCACCAGAAGAAGGAATCAATACCTGCCCCTCCTTCCCATTTTTGATGGCAGAACCAATCTCCCCTTTTCCTCTCCTGGGGCTGAGAGTGGATCTCTGGCTCAGTCACACACATGAGGTCAACCCAAACTCAGAGCTGCTGTCAGAGGCAGTTTGCTCCTCTCTCTCACAGCCATGGGCACACAGCCCTGCCCTCTGCCCCAGCTCCAGCACTCCTTTATCCATGTCTTTTGGAAGTTGTCCTAACAGGCTGAAACATAACAGGCCAGTTGCAAAGTGCAAAAAAAATAACCTGATGTGGACAGAGGATGGGTAAGTTATTTCAATGGTAATGAGCTCTTGGATTTGCTGTTATTCAGTGTATCTTTTGAGTGATATTTATTAGAATTATCACTTTAAAATCTCTACAATGCACTTGCATCCAGCTCAATTCTTCCAGTGAAAAGGACTTCTGCTTCTTTCCAGGCACTTCCTGTGCCTGTGTTTGTGTTCACACCACTGTGCATGTGGCTCCCTAATCCAGACAAAAACCTGCTCCCATCCTCTGTGGCAATTTTCAGGCTCATCAAACCTTCATCCAACTGATTACATCAAAAGCAGCAGTGCCAGCACTAAAGATAAACAGAAGAAAGCAGTGCTGGATATAAGGCAAGACTTTAAGACTTAAGCCTACTATGAAACTGTAGCCTTGTTGTGTTCTTACAATATGAAATATCTTCCCTGCAAAATTTGACACAGAACCTTAAGAACTGTGCAGTGACACTGCAGTACAAATGGCTTAAAGGGTAAATACACATAGTTCATTATGGACTCGTGAAGAACAGAACTCAGGTGAGCTGGGTGATTCACCCTACCCTTTCTCCTGCCAGTGATCCTGAAATAAATATATATGCACACACACAATCTTCTAATAGTCCTGATCTGGGCAGTATGATTTGTATTGAAAATCATTAGCACTCTATGTAGATTTCAGCATCATCTTAACTAAGTCTTATTTACCTGATTAATTCAACATTCTGTATTGTAAATTATGATAAAGGATGCAGCATTTTTGAACAGACACTGCTTTGAACAATGATGAGAGTATATACACGGGTGAATATTTTATAATGACAGGTATTGTATGCATTTGAGCCAAAACATTTACTAGAGGTAAAGTAAAACTTTACTTACTTAGAGTAAGTAAAACTTACATTTTACTAACTTAACAGGGTTCCTTTGCCAGGTGTTGCCTTTCCTCTCAGGATGAAACCCAATCATGCAATATTTTTAGTCACTGGTACTTGAAGGTCCCTCCTTTTAAACTGCTTCAGGGAGAGCAAATGCCATCACCCTAAATCACCTTGTCAAAAGCTCAGTGACTTGCACATATTTTTCTTCTATCTCCATAAAGAGCTATCAATGAGGCTGCCCTGTCTCCTGGGGTTACTAAAATTTAGATCAAATGTCCTTTCATACTAGCATGATCTAGCTATGCACTGTTCTAACTTTAAAGTAAAACACCTTTCCTGCAACAAAAACATAACATTTCGGACACAGTGAACCTGAAACCATTATTATGGTCTGTGACAGCTACATTCATGTTTCAAATGAGTCTTTGAAAGCTTCTAGATCTCCAGCTTCTGGCTAACATACCCAAATCACTGAAATGGGCAAAAACACATAAGGTAATTCTCTAGGGTATTTTGGTGGGGTTTTCTCTTACAATTCAGAATTTTTTTTGACAGTGTTACTGTTAAACTAGGGTTAAAATTCAGAAAGAAATGTCATTCCAAGACTGGTCTAAAAAAGCCGTTATATTGATTACAGATCAGAACACATTTTCTCATTCCACAAATAACTATTTGTTGCCATGCATGATACATTCAGGAGGATGCATCATTCCAACAGGACTGCCAATGCCTTGCTTTGGCAATATTCTCCTTTTTAGAAATATAGAGGTGATGCATCACATGTGCTGGACATGTAACCTTTGTAGGCCAAAATGTTACATATTTCTTTTGTAAATATCAATGGCTACATTGTCAAAACTTTATCAAACAGAAACAGATTGCCTTAAAATTCTAACAAGTTCCACTGCTGCCAGGAAGAACTGCTGAGACAAGAAATCAAACACCTTATATCACACAGATTGATTGTTGCTGTTGATCTGTGAATTAGAAGATGCTGGATTAATTAATGTTGAAAAGAAATGGTAAAAAGGGAAAACATCAAAATGCAAGGATAGCAACTGTCCTGGACACTTCTGGAGAGAAGTAATAAAATGTCACACTTATGAAAACCAGGATCCAGAAGAAAAACCCCATGAAAGTCTCAACTTTCATCCCCCCAAATTGGAAGGAACTGGGTGATAAAGCTCTACAAGACCAAATGAGCCTGTTTTGTAGGTGAGCTCTTTTTCCACATCAGCCTTCAAAAGGAGTGGCTGACTTAGCAATTCCTGAGTGGGAACCATGTACCCAAGAATATTGCATAGTTTTTCTTACTTCTGTTTCATTTTAATGTACCTTAAACCCAAAATACCCACGCAGTATGTTAAGGTGAAGATCGCACTATCTAATAATTAAGATGAAAGAAATGTCTGCCTACATAGCAGGTAGACATTGAAGGATTGCTAAATAACTCAGAACTATGCATGAACTTTATTAGACATTTGATTATTCAATATGCTGAAAGACATTCCATATTCTTACTTAATACAAATGAGCTTCCATCTAGATCATCATACTCTTTTATGCCAGAATTTCTGTTAAAAGCTGAAATTTCAATTGCAACATTTTCTTTTAACTAATGCTATAATGATTGCCAACTGCAGCTATAATGGCAAGGACTACAAGAAAAAAGTACACAAAATAATGGTGAATTGCTAAGACTGCCTTAGAATAGTAACAAGAGAATCCTAGGTGAAGTTCTAAAAACCTAAACATGAAATGTTATGCTCCCATACAGCATTCAGGCTCTGGCACTAACCTGATTTACCAGTGAACTAACTCAGCTCATTGTGGTGAAAACTTTTTGGGGCAAAGAGGACTTCAGGAGGCTGGTGCTAGTGAGGAAAGCTGGACCACTCACTTGGGCTGCAAAACACTGAGGCTGCAGTGAGCCCTTCCCACAGAGCCACACACCATAGGGATTAATCCCTTCTAGTTCAGGGGGAAGCATAAGGAATCTGGGTAAGCCTGTCATGTCACCAGCACCAAAATCCTGTTACAGGATTTGCCAAGCAGAAATCCAGCAACTATCCACCTCAAAGACAGCTGGGACAGTGTAAGGTATCACCAGCTCTCTAGGTACTTGTTTCTGTGCAAGAAATCAGCCTTCCTGTAGGAAAGCAAACAGAACAGGGAACTAATACTATACCAGTAATTCATTAATCATTAATCCCAGTACTACCAGACACTAATTGCCTAACAAGCCTACAAAGATCCAAGGAGGGCAGCAGCATTGCCACACTAACCAAGCAATCCTCCCATTCACAAGCATGGCTCGGTCAGGGTGTGCACACACACAGTGAGCACCTGCCAAAAGCTACAGAACAACTGCTGTTTCCTGCTGTTACACCAAAAAATTCCAAGAAAGCACAAGCCTCATCAAAAGGTACATCAATGTATGTTAAACACAGTAAAGAATTATCATAACCATACCTTATTTCCTCACTGATCCGTAACTGCACAACACAACATGGAGAAATAAAAATGACAGTAAAAATGGTCACAAGAGTGATCAAAATGGCTTAGAAGTTAAAGCAGCATGAATACAACAACGTTGGAGAACCAAACACAGGCCTTGTGCTCTGACTGTCACAGGCTGGCATCATTTCAGCCACAGCACAATCACATCCTGAGCGACAGTAATGACTTTTGGTGCTCTGCTTAAAACCTAAGGACTACCCAAATAAATAGTTATTGATGAGTCCTGGAGGGAGATGGATCAAGCTTTCCTCAGGCAAGCATGTTCTAATCATCAGCCTGCTAAAAGTAAGCTAGAAACAAGAGTATTAGATGGGGACAGATAGCTTCAATCAATGTGGGCATAAATTAATGCTGCTCATTGAAACCAGAGTTTTGCCAGCCTCAGTCAGTATCTGTTTCTTTTAGCTAATGCTTTAATGTTTGCAAACTGCAAGTGTAACAACGGTGGAAACAAGATAAGGAGTCACCAAAACAATGCTGAGGTATTAGGACTGACTTAAAAGAAGTGCAAGAGAAGACTAGGTGAACTTTTAAATTTTGTTTAAAAAAAAGCAGGAGCATTAAGTTGAACACATAAAAATTTTCAACATATATATTGTGCCTTTACACTTCAAAAAATTTCTCAAAACTCAAATACCATTCTTTCTTAAAAAAAAAAACAACTGAGGGAAAAAATGAAAAAATCCTTTTCTTCAGACAATATACATATCATGTCTCTCCATACTTGCTTGGGAGAAACATATATATGCATCTTTTATACTAAGAATCCCAGTCTTAAAGAAAACTCAAATCACTTGAAAGAAAAGTTCTAAATAGACAAACCACAGTCATACAATTAAAGACATAGTAGCAATCTCCTGTGAATAAAACACTCCGTGTTTATATTGTTAATGAACCTAATTACACTACAACACCACCATCATGTTAATTATGTTTATGGATTCCAGCTCAACAGAAGTCTGGACTGTCCTTAAGTATGCAGATACAACCACTTGCAGTTGACTAAAACTTTAAAAGAAAAAAAGAAACCTTGAGCAGTGCACAATATGTACTATACAAAATCCAGTATATTCAACAGATTTTGGAAAAATTAAACTAGTCATGTCAGCAACACTGGAACAGTAATTAGTAATATCTAGACATATTTGCCAAATTTAACTGGCAGGAAGCTCATAAAACTAAGAAAACTCTATTGCCAAATGAAATATTTATTGCAATAGTATGATGAATCAAAGTATTTGATACCCACACAATATCCTCATCTTTAAACTAGAGGGACATGAACTTGACAGATGGACCGCTTGTGGATAAGGAACTGGCTGGATGGATGCACCCCAAGGGTTGTGATCAACAGCTCGAGGTCCAAGAGGAGGAGCAGTGAGGGCTGGGGTGTGTTGTGTCCTGGGCTGCACCCAAAGCAGCACAGCCAGCAAGTCAAGGTGCTTCTCCCCCTCTACTCTACATCCACCCAGATGGAGGCACTGTGTCCACATCTGGGACCACCACCTTAGGAAGGATATAGATCTGCTGGAAGGAGTCCAGAGTAGGCCACCAGGATGATCAGAAGGCTGGAAGAGCCCTCTGCTAAATAGACAGGCTGAGAGAGTTGTTGTTCAGCCTGGAGAAGAGAAGGCTCTGGCAACACCTTAAAGAACCTTCAGTAGCCAAAGGGAGCTAAAGGAAAGCTGAAGAGGAACTTTTTACAAGGACACATTGTGACAGGAGAATGAGGAATGGCTTCAAACTGAAGGAGGGCAGGTTTAGTGAGCATGCTGAAGCACTGCAACAGGTTTTCCATCCAGAAGACGTACCACAAACCTGGAAGTGTTCAAGGCCAGGTTGGATGGAGCTTTGAGCAACCTGGTCTCAAGTGGAAGGTGCCCTTGCCCATTTTAGAGAGAGTGGAAGGAGATGGTCTTAAAGGTCCCTCCTATCCAAAAGCATTTTATGATTCCATGAAGCATTACGCTCCCTTACATTTCATTTTTCTCCTTTGTAAAATAAACTGTGCACTTCATGGCTCCTAGTAACTTGCATTCTGAAGTCAAATCACTATAGAAAATGACTTACAAACTCTCAACTTTACATCTTCCTACCTAGTTAATGATTCAATTCCAACAAATCACCTCCACTGACATTTCGTTGACATCACCCATACCGCTTCAAAACAGCAATTTAAATCTTCCAATCTGGCACAAGGAAACCAATCTGTATTTCACCAGTTATAACAGTTTCTACTACATTCCACAAAATAACATTTTAATTAAAAGCAGACTTTTGCATTGCTATGGAATTATGGGATTGAATACTAACAGCAGCAACAAACGTGCCAAAATATAATTCGAAAGAAACTTGAAAACTCACAGTCTTCTCTTATATTTTAAATTAGAAAACTCTGATTTTCAACTCTGGAGGATTTGATTAAAAAAGCATTAAATTACTCGGGAACAAAAGATAAAATTAGATGTATCACGCTCATGGCTTCGGGACAAAAGGTCAACTATGCTCTTAACCAATTCCACCTGTAAAACTGTGCAAACAAACAGTAGCTTCCTGTAATGCCTTATATTTGCTGCACTTCACAGAATCATAGAATCACAGAATTGTTTGAGTTGGAAGGGACATTAAAGCTCAATCAGTTCAATTCCCCTGCCATGGGTGAGGACACCTCTGACTGGGGGGGATTGCTCTGTGCAGAGCCCAGCCTGGCCTTGAACACCTCCAAAGAAGGGCCATGAGGATGGTGAAGGGTCTGGAGGGGAAGCCACATGAGGAGAGGCTGAGGTCACTTGGTTTGGCCACTCTGGAGGAGACTGAGGGCAGAACTCACTGCAATCTGCAACTTCCTCAAGAGGGGAAACAGGAGCAGGTACTGATCTCTTCACTCTTGTGACACCGACAGGACTAGAGGGAATGCTGAAGCTGTGTTGGGGGAAGTTTAAGCTGGCCATCAGGAAAAGGTTCTTCACCCAGACAGAGAGAGGGTGGTTGGGCACTGGAACAGGCTCCCCAAGGAAATGGTCACAGCACCAGCCTTACAGAGTTCAACAAGTGTTTGGACAATACTCTCAAGCACATGGTGTGACTCCTGGGGTGTCCTGTGCAGGACCAGGAGATGGACTCAATCATCTTGATGGGTCCCTTCCAACTCAGCATTTTCTAAGATTCTATGATAATATATTCCTCCTCCAATCAATTAAACTACTCACAAGAATCCATTTACAGATTGCAGTATGCACAATACAAATCACCAAGGTTTACATTTCAGTAAAAATAGCTGTAGCCCACTAATTTATTATAATGTGCCTATCCTAACAAAAACACAATGCTACGTATTTTACAAGTAAAGTGCACCAGGATCTAAAGCTTCTGTAAACATGGAAAGGAAGGTTATCAGGAAGAAACAATATGGATTCAACAAGAGGAAATAATGTGTGACCAATCTGATACCCTCCTACAGTGACATGTCTGGCTTGGGATGGTAACTCAACAAAAGGAGAGACAGGAAGAATGAAGGCTGGAGTGGGAGCTAAAGGGAAAGCTCTATGATAAATCTCCCACTGTATTATTTCCATATAGAATCCCACTGCAATTCAATATCAGATTACTTTCTGCAGGCAACACTACACACATGAACTACTAGTTGTGAACAAAACAACAAGGTCTTAGAAGTAGTTTAGAGAACCAAGAAGTTGTTACTCTCAGAAGCTTTCAGGAGTTAGGGAAGATAGGTTTTTTCCGCTGACTCATACAGATTTAGACCAATGGAGCAGGGTGATGAAGCACCACATGAAAACCTAGTGAAGCTTTCAAGAGAAGAAAGGCAATATTTAGTAGGGGGAATAAAAGCTACAACCAAAACCCAGGATAGTCTTAATCTCTCTTGCCGTAGAGAAATCCAGTGGAAACCTGGCAGAAGCCTTGAAAGACAGATCTTAAAGCAGCTCACACCTGTCCATGGGAAAGATCTGACAAGGACTATTTGCAGTAAAGGGCAAGAGTCCTCAGATACCATACAGAATGAGCTGGAAACAAACTGCACTGTCCAGAAAGTTAATAAAGGTAGTGTAGTACACATAAAGAAGTTTTTTTAAGTTTCGTTTTAGGTGTAGCATTTTTATAATACAAATTTTATGTCTGTGATTGAGCTGCTCTCTAAGCATTCAGTATTTGGCTGCAGTCAAGGCTGAGACTTGGGCTGAATACCCTCCTTTCAGTCTCAGTAAAAAAGGAACATTAGGTCTTTTACACAACAGCTGAAAAAGCAGGAAAAAAAAACAGCAAAAAAATGCTGTGCCTGTGATTCCAGGAGAGAGTTGCGTGGGGTTTTTTGGGTGTTGTTTTTTGAATTTTAAGGGGGGTTTTTTTAGTACAGTACTTGCTAGACAGGCAGACTTGAAAACATCAGCAAAATAGCTGCTTGTTGCACTTTGTTTCTACTCTGCTCAAGCAAATGAGCTCTGTTTACATGTTTTGCGTAAATAAACAGCACTGCACATATACACACAAACATTCACAACCTTCAAATCGTATATTTCTCTTCCTGAGAACAACTTGGCAAAGTCTCAAGTATTAGCTATCTCCTGGGCTCCCAAAGTAGAAGTAATACATGCCAGGTTTTCTGAATGCTGATGTCAGATAGCCAGATACTGACTAACACACATTGTGGCTCTGTGTCTTTTGCCTGCTCAGCTACCTTGTGAAGGAACTGAGCAGTATCTTGATGTCTGCAGCTCAGATTAACAACTGGCCTTCCAGTCTATCTCAGAGACATAGCCTTGTTCAGAATGAGAGTAATATGATTCTTTTTGCCTTTTTTAAAGTGGCACTTTTTGACCACTATTACCAGACATCTCTTTTCTGGACCAGACCACAGAGAAGTAGGATGTGAGACAGTTTATGGTTCAGAGCTGTTTACTATTATTATGCATCCCTGTGTTACCTCAAATGGATTTTGTGACAAGCACAGATACCAGTTCAGCAGAGTAAGGAGCACTGCTTGGTTTTGGTCATGCCTGAGCTTTGCCTTCATTAGATGTATGAGCTTGACACATCCAGCAGTGTACATGTGAAGCACAGAGAATGCATCTAACACATGGTAGGAATACACATCACTCTTCCTTTCCAGAAACATAGGTCTAAAAACTAAATAGAGTTACACAGTAGACAAAACTCTGTAACATCAAACTTCCAGGAGTGTGAGAAGTAGTAGCAAAGCATTGGTGCATTTCATATCCTCAGTTAATTTCAATCTCTTGGATGCCCATATCAGATGGCCAAAAATGCAAACAGACCTAGATCCAGTTTTGACAGGTGATAATAGCCTCTGGGAGACCAGTGTTAGGTTATCTGATTGAAGAGAAACAGATCCAGCAAAGATCAGAAGCAAAACAACAGGTCAACCCTAATATCCTCAAGAGCAAAAATGGAGCATGTGAATCAGCTACTCCCACGACTATCAATTAGACCATGTTCCCCCAGTGTGAAACCTACCAAGATGAGTCAAAACTCTTCCAAAAAAACACCCTGAAAACTAAAGGTTATTGCCTTAAGGGGTATGGGACTTATTATGGGATGCAAAGAGAAAGAACATTTTGGGATTGTGTAAAACTTACCACAGTACTGTGAGAATAAGCAAGACGCTATGAAATGTTCAGGGGAAGGTATTAGGCCTGGAGGAAGACTGATATAGAAGTGGCTAAGGGAGAAATAAATAAGAGAAAATAGCAGGGAAAAAGGATAAATGGGGCAGGTACAGTACAAATAAGCATCTGGTCCATGCTTTTGCCTGACTAAGCCCTGTCCTTGATCATGACAGTCACTAAAACCCTATACCTGTCTTCTTTGTGGATACACTTTCTATTTGGAGTGTGTATGTGTGAACTCAAGCCAATTTCAAGTCAGACTGGCCAGCCAGTAAATAAGGTCCAAGTGCCAGCAACTCAAGTGAGAATATGAATCTTGAAGGCTCATGCATTTAGGGGCTAGAAACTACTTAGAGGATTTAAAATTGGCTAAGAGAGCACACAGAGCTTTCATGTGAGTTTCTGTGAAAATTCCACCAGTGGACTTCCACTGTAAGGAGTTAGAAAGGAGGAAAAGGACGAGGCTGTCCATGCAGTTCTTGCCTCAATGCTCTGTGTGTGTTGATGTGGGTGCCAATAAAAGCCCTGGATTGAGTCTCTGCTGCCCTGCACGCACAGCTGTGGATGCATTTTCTGCAGGAGAGCATGTGCATGCACACACACCTGTGGGGAGGCCATGCTCCTCACTGCCTGGCCCTGGGGACACAGCACTCACCTCTTCAGCTACAACAGGAGATATTGCCCCTGGGACACAGCAGTCCTGCACTCTCCTCTTCAGCTACAACAGGAGATATTGCCCCTGGGACACAGCAGTCCTGCACTCTCCTATTCAGCTATGACAGGAGATATTGCCCCAAGGACACAGCAGTCCTGCACTCTCCTCTTCAGCTACAACAGGAGATATTGCCCCTGGGACACAGCAGTCCTGCACTCTCCTCTTCAGCTACAACAGGAGATATTGCCCCAGGGACACAGCAGTCCTGCACTCACCTCTTCAGCTACAACAGGAGATATTGCCCCAAGGACACAGCAGTCCTGCACTCTCCTATTCAGCTACAACAGGAGATATTGCCCCTGGGACACAGCAGTCCTGCACTCTCCTATTCAGCTATGACAGGAGATATTGCCCCAAGGACACAGCAGTCCTGCACTCTCCTCTTCAGCTACAACAGGAGATATTGCCCCAGGGACACAGCAGTCCTGCACTCACCTCTTCAGCTACAACAGGAGATACTGCCCCAGGGACACAGCAGTCCTGCACTCTCCTATTCAGCTATGACAGGAGATATTGCCCCAGGGACACAGCAGTCCTGCACTCTCCTATTCAGCTACAACAGGAGAGATTGCCCCTGGGACACAGAGCCCTCCATGTCTGGCTACCTCTAACAACTGGCATGGCTAGAAGGACACATACCTTTAGCAAGTTTCTTAGCAAAGATATCAGTAACACTTTGAAGGTGAAGTGTCTAAATCTGCCTTAGGTTTGAGCTTGGGGTAGTCTTTAAGACTTTTAGTTGCAGACTGTTTAAGCTGTCCTGGCATCTGTTGGAACACACTCCATGCAGTTTTGCTAAGGCATTTTTTTAAAGCACTGAGTATTTAAATGATAGTAAAAAAATGCACTGGCATTCTCGGACACTGTCCTGCTTCAACTGGATGACTTCTGGTTCTTTTAATAGCCCTTGAAATTCCTATGTGCTAAACACATTTGAAAAGAATCTTGACCAGTTCTTTCCTGTATGTTTTCTTTCCAAGCCAGGATTCATTTAACAGAAAAGTAACATAAATAAAACAGATATACAGGTGAAACAAACTACATAAAAATTCAACTACAGAAACATATTCAATAAGATTGCCTTGGAGAAACCTGTGAAGAGATTTCCATAAAGAACAACAGCACTTTAAATATTAATGGTCTACACAAAAAACCCTCATGTATTCACTGACAGCATATTGCAGTTGGGGTGCCCAAGGAATAGGGTCTAAGTTAATTCATTGTGTCAGTAATCCACTCACAAACATCAAGAGCTCTTGAGAGAAAGAGGAGGAGTTTTTTCTCTGTAAGTTCATTCTTTTACTTTGGCTGTGGAACATAAGCATTCTGAGGATGGCTGTATCTCTCTTTATTTGGCTTTCTAGACTAATACTCTGAAACATTAATTACCTGGAAAGGAGCCGAGTGAGATTTCTAAGTCCATGAAGACTGTTTCTACTCTTATTTATAACAGAATGAAAGGTTTTAATTGATAAAAATGTACTTCAGAATCACTATGGTTGACCATCTTTTTCATACCTTAGGGAAGTCTTGGTCCAAAGCTGTATTAGTCTTCTTGGAAGCTGGCACTTATCATAGCTAAGGGACCAAGCAGCAGTGGAATTCCTGATTCTTGTCACATATGCAACAGGAGCTGTCAGAAAGGCTTTACACTGTCACACTAGGGATGACAAAGCACCACTCCGAGGAAACCACCACACGTGGTCTCCGAAGGGTATAAGGTAATCCTTTTATAGAAGGATTCATAAAGAGCAGAGCTAACGCCAAAAATCTTCCATTCTAGTTCATGGCATGAAATAAACAGAGGTGGATAGTGTCTGGTATGTGGGCACAGAAGGAACTGAAAGCTTCTGTGGACCGTGGCTGCAGCAGCTGCAGACAACAATGAGAATCTGTAGGTCCTAATGCTGGATAGAGAATAACACAAGAGCTGTCCACTGAAACCCACAGAAATGTCAAACCACCTTTCCATCTCCACCAGAAAAAAATTGCTGGGTATTTTCTGACACAGCAATTGCAGGAGAAAGTAATGATGTCTCTTTATAGTAGTATTAATGACAAAAATAATACTCTCAGTTTCTGCCAGAACTAGTAAAAGTTAAGCTTTGACAGTGCAGGACAGAAATGTAGTTTAACAGGAGTTTCTGCTGCAATTATATGACCTCCTTTGCCCCCACAAAAGACACACACTACCACCATACACAGCAGAACTGAGCAACAGAAGGATGAGCCCTTGCCTTCTTAGAAAGGATGAGACCATCTCACTAGGTTTGGGGCACAGGAAGTTGCTTCAGGAAAACAAAGCACTGAATTCTAAAAAGGTTTCATGTTACTCCAAATTGAAGCAGGTTAAAGAAATCCTCCTTTCCATGGAATTAGATTGCACCAAGCTCGGGGAAAACAAGTCTGGAAGATCAACCAGCCCAACAGTACAATATAAACATTTCACAACTCTCAAGAGAAGAAAATACCAATTTATGGTATTTATTAGCAGATATCAAGACAAAATTAGGACACTTTTATTAATACAGAGAGGTTATTTAAAGTGCCTTCATTAAACACAATGGTCAAAACTTCATACAAATAGAACATCTACATGAGATGTGGTTCTGGTTTTGAACATTGTCCAGCCAGGAAAAAGAAGCAATCAACCAGCCTGACTGACCTAAAGCTATAACCACACAAGGAAAACTCTATGGATATATTTGGTGAAGAACATAGGCAGAGCTTGGAGCTGCACACATTCCTTTGGTAATTGAAGCTTTAAAGATTAAAAAGAGAGAAAAAGAATGAAGCAGAAAAAAAAGGAAATCACAGTTCACTATCCATCTAGTCACAAATACCAGCATGAGTTTGGCAGGCATCCTAGATGAGATAAATTTCATCTGTTTTTAAGGTAACAGTGACTGTTCAGATTTTGTCAGAGATCACTCAAGACTACAGGTGAGTTTTGGAAGAAAATACAGAAGCACCTAAGGCAGACACTGGTTCAGGAGTGTAATGTTCCTGAAGAAAGAACTAGTAAAAGACCACCTGGTCACAACACCCTTTGGACAGAAAAGGTATTTTTCAATCCACTGGAAAGTTTAGATATCCTCCAAACTGTACAGTAGGGTTCACATAAAGTCAAAAGCTGAGAGATGGCACAATTTCCTGATAATATGCTTATAACACAAAATATGCAACAAAATTGAATGCTTAAATCTGCATGCATTTGCTTAATATGTTCCTAGCATCCCTCAGTAACTACATCAATTCTGGATCAGTGAAAACACATGTATCACAACACAGTAAATTCACTGAATTACATTAATATCTAAACATTTTATTATTAATTTGTAAGTATATAATATGAATATGCATACAATATGAAGACACAGAAAACCACAGATGAGTTTATCCTGTAATACACTACAGCAACAAAAGAAATGCAAGCTTTGGGCATAAATACACATTGTTTTATGCAATCTATCAGGTAACATTCGTTTACCATCCACCTAGGGGCTGGAGTGGACACTTTAGTGAAGGCATGACCAATACAGTGATTAGGCAAAACGTTTCAGGTCATGAAACAGACTAAATCTGTAATACAAAAGGCTTTGCTTAAAATGATCCATTACTTTTTTCCCAGACATTTTACCTGGGATAGAACTGGAATACTTTAGAAAGTATATTGTGCAAGTCATGGTTTTCCAATCTTTTACATACCTTTTTTTTTAGCCATTCAGTAACTGTGTTCAAACCACCACTGGATTGCTTGAGTTAGTTCCCAGTGAATAGCTCTCATACAGGAAAACCTCATACAATGCCCCAGAACCTTCCATCTCTCCCTTTCACAAAATTCTCTCATTTTAGTTCCAACAGGAACTGACAAAATCTGAGGTTTTAGTTTTCAGAAAGTATATGAGAAATTTCCCTGTAATAAATACCTCACAAATACCTGCATGATGAAAAGTTGCTAATTATTTTTAAAAAATAATTAAAGGAAAAAAAAAAGTAGTGCACAGGCCATCTGAGTAGCAGGGGTACTAATGATTTATTTTACTTGTAATTTTTTTACCTATAGCAGAAATTCCAGACAGAATAAACTGAGCAGAAAATGTATTTATAGCAGAAATAAACTGAGTCTATCCCTGGAAAGCAAAATACACTTAAAATTCTTAATCTTTTCAAAGTCTACTAATAGAGGCACAACTGGTTTAAAAAATTAAAGTACGGTGTCCCCTAAAAATATCACCTCAACATGCTCCACAAGTGGCTTCTTCTATATAAGCTATTTCCATTTTTTCCTACACAAGGACAATGGCACGTTGCAACATTCCTTGCCTCCACATCCCTTTCATATTTCACTTAAAAGCCTCACATGCTAAAACAAGTGAGACTGTGGAACCTTTAATATGATAGCCACACAAAACATAGGATTTATTTTGGTCCAGAACTGGCAATCTAAAATTAAGCACCCAGTGTAAGAGAGCTATACAGGTACACTGTCCCCCAAAAGTGTTGGTGGTGGAATGAAGTGCCTCCCTGGACAAACAGCTTAGGGCCCACACTCAGCTAGGATGATTTTCTTTCTATGAGATAAAATACAATAAATAGAATGAGCTTGTAATTTTGGGAGGAAAAGGGGGGCAAAATATATATTGGTCACTGTTACCACATATTAAACAAATCAGAAAAGTTATAGTTGTATGACCACTAAAACTAGATTTTAACTGTCCTGAAATGGAAGATGTACAAAATTTTTTTATCCTATAAAAAAGAACCAGTAGAAAAAAAGCTGAAAGAGAGCTAAAGAAAATACAGTATTTTGAAAATGTGTTTAAAAGTTACTGGAACTGATGAAATAGTTGCATTATTCTGACAACTATTTTTTTCAGTGTTAGTTACATAAATAATGGAATCATTATCTTATAATGCCCTATTATCTAACAATTATTCCAAACCATTTATCTTACATACAGCAATATCAGCTTACACATCATGTTGTTAGCTGATGGTTCTACTTTTAAACATTATTTCCATATTTATTACAAGTTACACTTCTACCTTAAAAGTAGTGCATCGACAACTAAATTTAAAAAAGAAATACTCACACACAAAAACAGAATTAAAAAAAATCACTGATGTTCCAAACCTGGAGGAATCTTTCAACATCATAACTTGTTTCACAATGCCTCCTCTAAAAACTAACATTAGGTCTGCCAGAAAAGAAAGCAGACAATACTCAGCCTCCATCTTTTTCCTTCCTTCTCATTATTTCAGATTTCTTCCTCCTTTACTTTATCCCTGAATGCCCTCTTGGCATGACCTGATGAAGAAACTATGTAAAAGCAGTGAGAAATACATTAATTTGCTCTGCAAAGATAAATTACAAAGATAGAGGGATATACATACCCCAAGGCTTAAAAAAACCCAACAAAAAGCCAAACCAAAACCACCATTATTCCTTAAAACTTGCCTGTACCACCTGACACCAAATACTTCTACACAGATTAACACAAACTTGTCATTTGAAAGGATCTTTTCTTTACTGCTATTTATGAAACCCCCCAAAATGATGAAAATTTAATTATATACATACCAGCTACCTACTTTAAGACTGTTCATAAGTGGCTGCTGTTTTTCAAAAAACACTGAAGCAGAAACTCATTTCAAAGAAACATGCTTATGCAGCATTTGTATGAAGAGGGGAAAAGAGCAGGTCAGACACTTCAGAGTGATCAGCCTTGCTAATAACCTTTATGAGAAAATGCTCCACGGTAAAACTGCACTGCTGACACAAATTTAGAAGCCAAAATCAGAGCTGAAGAAATAACAAGTTCTTTGTCCTAAAATGTGAAAAAGAAAAGTACTACATACAGGAAGTCTGAAGTCTTAAGAGTATAAAGCCATCCAGGTGAAAGAATTAACTTTTCTCAAAAAGAAACAGAAACTTGCCAAGAGTTCCACACAGCCCCTAAAAAGGGGGGGGGAAAATATCTGTGCAGCCGAAAGCATTCCCTATACTGTAGCTGAGAAGAGTGCATAACTCCTACACCAGAAATTAAAAGTATTTTCACCTTCCTGGAGGGCTCCTAAAAGACCATCCCTCCTCCATCTGGGTGCTGCTACCTGCTCCCTCAGGACATTGGCAAGGCTTGGAGCAGTAACCTCAGCCAGCCTCCAGGGAAACACAAAGAACAAGGAGGTACATCGTAGTTTAATTACTACTCATTAGATAAGGAAACCAGGCGAGTGTCACATCGTGAGCACGCTGTAGGAAAACATATCCATGGTCTCCTTCAGGCTCAGGCATCCAAACAAATCAATTCAGCACCAGCAGCTGCAGGGGGTTACCTGATCCACCGCCCAGCCCACGGGCACGCTCACATCCCCAGTTACCTGGGTTACCTTATCAACAAGGAACCAGGACTTCGGCCCAGGCAGCATTAACTACCTGGAAATTCAGGACATAGAGACTCTGCCTGATGGTGTCTGCTCAGGAAATATCCCATAGCATGCCAAAACACGGGTATCTTAATCTCATCACCTCAATTCTGCAACTTCAGTTTTTCTAGGGTAAGTGGAAAGGAAGGATGAATCTATGAAAAGTGTCTCAGGTTTGTATTAATTTACTTTTCAAGGCTGCCAATGTCTTTAAACATCTCAGAGGTTCCTCAACAAAAAGGTTCAACTTTCTTGCTAATGTCTCCTAAAAGGTTCTGAAATTCATAGCAAACAACTATCCTAGGAGAACGCTGCAGGATTTCTAAAATGCTGAGCCTCCATAACAGCCAAACCATCCATTATATCCCAGCTTTCTTCTCATCAGTAAGATGTGACAGCACGCTGAACTTGCCAAATGAGCAGGAAAACCTACAAACACCAAACTGTCTTGTAAAAACAAAGACCAGGGAAAGAAGGAGGCAAGTAATGGGCTCCTCTCTCATTCCTCCTGTATTCCCATTTCATCAGTCTCTGTAAATGCACAGGGCACCTCCTCTCCCCTCCCCTCTGGCTATGCAAGCGCTGTCTAGCAGCCTCTGCTAGCGTGGAAAACAAGAAACAAGCCATGGACTCTTTCAGATCTTCCACACAGCATTCCCACACGGAGAACTCAAGCTTCACAAGAAGCCCAACCACTAGGAGCAAGGATTAAAACCAGCAATAAATAAATAGGCAAGAATTCATTCCCTTTTTGTGTTTTTCAAGAACATGCATATTCTCATGTCTGCATGGCATAAATACACGTTGCAATTCTTCTACAGAGCAGATTAGGCCAGTTTAACAGTTCAGACACTCAATATTATAATTATTTCTTTTTTAAAAATCTTATATATTCATTTTCAAAGAGCCTTGAAAGGAACTGGCGGCTAATAGGATAGACAGCACTGTTTCATAACAGCTTGCAAAAAAATTCAGTCTATTTTTAGATGGGTGAAAAGAATGTGGTTATTTAAAAAAAAAAACAAAACCCTCCTATGAAATAAAGATGTTTTCATTTATAGCTGACCATGCAGCTGATATGTCAAACCAATCTCCAGGTGAACAGTACCATATATTTAAATCCTCAAAACAAATCTGTGTGCATATACAACAGCCACATTTTAATCTTTATTGCGTGATAACACATCATGCTGTTAAAAAAAAATCTTACTTTTTAATGACAGTCATTCAAATGAATCTCAGACAAATGCATCTTTTTCTAATTGTGTTAAGATCCTTTAAAAGGACCTCTTCATCTAGGACTACCATTAGTTCAACCATGAGCATGTTCTGCTCAAAACCAGACTGATCAGGTGTCAGGTGCTGCATAACACTCATTTTGATAAAATAAGTATCTGTATTATACACCAAATTCCCACACAGCAATGCCAACGTAAGTCTTTCCAAAAATCAAGTTAACACCTGTTTCCTTTACTATTTTCACTCCATCATCCTCCCTGTTACCACCACCATTTTATGAGTCTTGTATTTAAAAATTTTAGGCATAAGAGTGGGATAAAGGTTAAAAAAAACCACTTGCATTTTCTCTCCTCATTCTTAATTTTGAACAAATAAATACTAAAATTTCTCTCAAAGCTCTTCTTATATATCTCCATTTTGGAAAGGTGACTTAACATCCCATTCCCCCCCACCATTTTCTGAATCTCTTATTGCTGGTATTTTGTTATAACCACAGCTGGTGAAAGGCAATGCAGTTTGCTTCTACATATCATACGTAAATATACTTATAAATCAAATTAAATTGCTCATTTTGGTTTTTCAAACCACCCATGCCACACAGCACTCGTTCATTTTGAAAGATGTCTTTTAGCCTGTTTCCTTAAGATAGCATTCAGTGCCTTATCATGTCTCTCTAAGCTGAGCCATTCAATAAAATAAACTTCAGCTCATCATTTCAGCCTAACACAGTTTGAGAGCTTAAAATTAACAGTATTTTTTTACCAGCATCCAATATTAAAATGGTGAAACAAAACATTCAGAGGGTCTTTTGCATACAGCCAAAATGTTTATTGTAAATAATGGGAGGAAAATGGTATTATGTTTCCCTAGACTGAAGCAGTTTCAAAACCAAAAATGCCCTAAAATGCAGCTGCAAGCAAAACAGAAGTGAGCAGGGCTGGTTTATTTAAAATCAACAAAATAATCACCAGGAGGCTATTTCACGTCAGAAGACTTAAATGTACATTTAGTACCTTCAAGTATTTCCCTAAAAATGAAACAGCTACTTGAAATAGCACTAATCTGATTGACAGATAAAATAATTGCTTTAAAAACACTTCTGAGTCATTTTGTCCTTACCTGCAGGCATGAACCATTACTGCATGCAGCGACTGCTCCATTTCCTAGCACAGACTTGAACAGGGATCACATCTATCTTACAGAATGTGACTAATAGGGGGGATTTGCGATTCCTGAGCTACTTTCCAAAGGACACTCCCTTTTCCACATAACCGGGCACGAAACGCTCGGCCAAGTTCTATTTGCTACCGATGCTCACGGGCAGGAGCGCGGGCAGGAGCGCGGGGTCTGCGCGGCGCCGCTCGCCTGACAGGCGCGGCGGAGCGCGGGGTCTGCACCAGCCAGCCCCGCCGGGATCCGCATGCTGCAGCCCGCCGGGCTCCGGGGCACGGCCGGCCACCGGCAACCGCGGCCAAAAGGCACAAAGCTCGACCGGGAGGGCAGGCTGGGTGGGCACGGTGCGAGATCCAGCATGCAGCACACGCGGACAATGCCAGCAGCCCCGCGGAGGCAGAGGGAGAAGCCCCGCGTTCATGCGGACGGGGATGCGGCCGTACCTTTCTGGAGAGGACGACTTCTCAGAGTTAACTGACATCAGCAGCTCAGTCTTCTGCTTGATTTCTGGAAAAATCAGAAAACGTTCACCACCGACGCCGCCTGCCCTCGCCTTCCGGAGGTCTCGCTTCCCTGCGCCCTTTTGTCCGCCGGAGGCCCGGGACGCGGCGCTGTGCGAGGCCGCCCAGCCGCGCTCGGAGGGCCGGGCCCGCGCACATGACCGCGCACGGCGGGCGGAACCATCGCCGAGCGGGGGGCGCCGCTCCGCGCCCGAGCCCGCGGGGGCAGCGCGGGGGTCGCGCCACCGCTGCCGCCTGCGGGGGGGACGCGGGGGGTGCCCGCCGAGGGGAAAAACCCCGAAACAAAAGATTCCCGGCACGGATCGTCTTCCCGGGTACCGTGCTAAGAGGTACTGCACACCCGCCAAAGCCTCCAGATCAAGAGCCCTGAAAAATATGGCTCTTTGAATCATTTTTGTCACAAAAAGCCAGGTATCAAGTCACTACTTTCACACACGGCTGAGCAACCAGATGTGGAAAACGCTAGGCACACCTGGATTTTTGTTTTTTAGTGGTCTGCCTCTAATGTCCCCCAAATACACTTTGAAAAGTCATATTTCCTTTTTCTTTTTTTTTTTTAACACCTAGTAATTCCCCCAGAGGGTGGCTGGGCTCTGAACAGGCTCCCCAGGGCAGTGGTCACAGCCCCAGCCTGGCAGAGCTCAAGGAGCGTTTGGGCGATGCCCTCAGGCACATGGGGTGACTCCTGGGAATGGTGCCATGCAGGGGGGACTTGGGCTTGATAATCCAGGGGGTTCCTTCCACTCAGCACATTCTGTGATGCTGTGATCACCAGGCCAGCACCTGTAAGGCCTGGGCTGGTCCCTTGTTCCCAAAATGCTGGCAGCACACCCTGGCACGGACACCCAGCATGCTGACCCCAAGCAGAGATGCACCTTGCCACTCACTCCACAAGATCCTGTCAAAGCAGAACAGACTGCTGAAAAGTGAATTCACCAGGTGCTCTGGAGTCAAGCACCCAAAAAACCCAAAAGAACAAAGGGATGTGAACCTCATTTTAAGACCATATCCTCGCTGGAGACTGTATTACCTGTGGTAATAATGGTAAGACCTGAGCAAGACTATGTCAACTTGTTAACAGCCACAGTAAACCTGAACTCTAAGGGATTAACCATTCCACAATGGAAGACCTTCACCCTGACTTTTCTTCATCTCTACATACATATCTTAGGTACAAAGCCACAGAAATTTCTGAAAACAGAAGAAGAAAAGCTGGGTAACTAGATTTATTAATTTTTTTTCAACCACAGTTACCAAAGTATTATTACTATCTGAATGAGTTTATCACTCTCATGCTCTGGTGGAAGGCATGCAAGCTAGCCAGTGATCAGCACCTTTTTGAGCATATGCCACTTGTTCTTCCCAAAACATACTGATCAGAAGAACCTCCAAGAAGTATCTCAGTTCTCACATCCAAAGTAGACGCTTCTCAGATTTTTGAAAACATATCTGTGAAATGTCATTATGTTCACAACTGGCTCCACTACATGACTGCAAGTACCATAAAAAACTTCTTTTACTGTTGTCCATCCCAGGCAGCAAGTGGTCCTACAGTCACAGCTACCAGATCACTTCTCTGCACCCCCAGACACACATCCCAATGCAGGGATGAACTAAAGTAAATGTCTCTACTACAGAGCCTTGACACCAACTGACTATAAACATGGTCCTCAACTTCAAAGTCCAACAAATTTTTAATTGCTTCTGAAGATGCTTATAAATTAAAATTGATTACATAAACAGATATTAAAAAGGCAGGATTTTATAGCAAAACAAAATCCACAGAGTTTGGAAGGAAGTGATCAAGTTATTTATTCCATAACTAAGCCTCCACATAGGCGTTGCAATGGATTATTATACTAAGACTTTATTGCTAACAGTACACCACAGGATGCTAAAAATAAATCCAAGATATAAGTTATTTCACCACAAACTTTGAGTCCCTGGATTCTCTACAAGACATTTCTCCATGATGGTATTAAAGCACATAATTTAATTTTACTTCTAGTAACCAAGTGACAAGAGAGACTTATTTAATATAGCTGCAAGAAGAACTTCAATAAAATGAGACCCCATAGGAAAAAAAATTCCAATGTCTTAATGAGCATCCACAATTAGGTAACACTCTTTTAACAAGGTTTTGTGGTTTTTCTTTCCTGTTCCCCTTCTGTCAATTTGAAATATTTTCTTATTTTGGATTTACCAATCTTCTGTCTCTGCTACCTGAGATTTTTACAAGTAAGGATCCCTTTTGTTCATTTTTAAAAGCAAATCTGTACTTTTACACATCCATATGGCACCAGCAAACTCAGGCTGATACCACCACTATCACTCCTCATACAAAACTGATTGTGGGAATATCACCAAAATAAGACACATGAGTTTTACACTAAGTGCCTTTAGGCCATAAGAGAATAATGGCTGGAGAAACAGCAATGTTTTCATTTGTTTATTTTGATTATTTATAAATTACATATCCAGAATTCTGGGATAATTTACAGAATTTATTAGAACTTAGAAATTGCATCCCAAGTCCAAATAACATAACAGAAAAATCCCTTCAAACTGCAGCCACCATAGCACCACTCTATTGGCCATTGAGTCCAGAAGAATGCAAATTACAGCAGTATTTGTTAAACTCAAAGTAACAGAAAAAGAAAAGAGAGGAAAAATGAAAGTTTTACAATTGAATAGCTCTTCCTGGAGGTTTCTCGTTTCAAGACCCCCCAACCTAACACAGAATTAACATTTCCACTTTACCTCAAGTACAGTGCCACAAAGGCAAATGCTGGGCTGTTCAGGACCTGCACCTCTTAGAGATTCAAGGAACCACACCTTTAAAGGGTTTCATGAGTAGATTCAATAACTGTACTGTTCAGCACCCAGAGGTACAGAGAACTGCTGAGTGAGCAAGCATTTACATCCTGACTGAAGAGTTTTGGGTTGTCCTAATTTCTGAGGCCACAAAAAAGACAGCACTCTATACAGAACCACATCCAGAACAGATCATAACACTGACTGAATAAAAGTTGAAGATGAATGAAAATTAGAGCTTGCATATCTCAAAGCAGCAGTTAATGCAGTAAATTTTTTCAGCTACAAAATACCAATAAATTCAGGTATGGGGTAGTATCGTTGTCACCAACTCCTCAGTCATTCCATGCACTTCATCAGCCCACTTTGAATCATTTTGCAGTGTACAGATCAAGTGGCAGACAACTGGCTCTCAGCCAATGCCTGAGAGAAGCAGATACACTAAGTCTCTAAAGCCATACTATTCAAGCTGTGATTGAATGAAAACAAAAACCAGAAAGGCTCTACACTGCCCAAAATGGCTTCCTAATCATCGTGATTGTTATTCTTTCAAACCAAAGGAAAGCCAAAACTAACCATAATTTTTTTTTTTAGCCTAGATGTTTGCCTCTTCTGATACATTCAAGTGGAAATTGTGTGTTAGACTAGAGAAAAAGGCATCAGATGAAGTTAAAGCAAGAAGGCATTTGCTAAGCCAAAAAATAAAAAGACCAGAGTCTTGGAAAAATGGAGAGAAGAGTCCTAGAAAGAGATGCTGGCAGTTTCTAAGCTCACAGGGGATTTGTCAGAGAGCATCATATCAAAAGCTCCAAGCAACCTGAAGTTTCCATACCAAATTTAGAACAAAACACCTCAGAAATTATAAGGGAAGAAACTCTCCACACAAGATGAAGAAGAGAAATTCTGTTATTTCAGCAGTGTGAAAGAAGAACAAAAAAAAATTATGTGGGAACTAGGGATATCTATATAATCTGGAAAAAAGAACAGAAGAGCAGAATTAGCCTGAAGTTTTGTTTATTTGTTCTGTCAATTAAAAAAAAATACACAAGAGCTCTCCACAATAAAAGAAAATAAAAAAAATCCTAGCTGCTGTTTAAGCACAGATGGAGAAGTGTGGACAAGGTATATGGCACTGCACAAACTGTTCCCTGTGACATATGTGTAGATATCAGAGTCACCACAATTTCAAAGTCAACTGACAGAAGTCACTGTTTCACTAAAAATTTAATCATGTCTACCACAAACAGATTATCTCAATGGTCTACAACATGTTCATCAGTCAAGATTAAAATATCTTACTGACAGTGCATGTATTAAATTTATCCAGGGCAGAGATCCACTGTTGCAGAACTCAATTAATACAGCTTCTTCCTCCCACCACCCCCAAGCCTTTTGGGAGCAAAGGAAGAGACAAAGTAGCATCTAAACATAATTACCTTCCATTTTTTGCAATGTAAACCCTGCCATACAAGTTTTCATACATCCTTTTAAAAATAAATATTATACTAAACAAATGCAAGAAAAATATACTTCATTTTTAATTAATAGGTAGGCTCATCCACACATTCTGTTAGTCAAATCAGATCATAAACTAGCAGGTTTAGTGCTTTTCTTCCATTTTCTGTGTGGTGTGTATGTTAGGACACAAGCTTGAGGTGCTTTTAGCCTTTCTTCTTCACTACCTTTAAACATGTACTGCCTTATCAATATCCATCCTAGTCTATTCTCCACTGAATTTTCCATCCTTGCATCACAATTACAGCTGCTTGGATCTTACAATTTGCCTATAAAACCTCATCCTACTGCAAGTTGACTACTTCCAGTATTACTCTTAAAAGAAATAGTCCTGCTTCCCAAATGAATCTATGAAGACAGATCTGAAACTATTAAACAAATAAAATTAATCAAACTGTCTAGTCTAAGTAATTTTTCAGCCTTGAAGTCATGAAGTGCATTAGGAACTTTGGTATCAGTAATGTGATTTTATGTGGACAGATCTATGTTTTGAGCTTTGGATAATTGTACAAGTGACATGCTAAACAGCACAAAAGGCAATACATTTAATTTCTCCCAATGAGGTGCTGGACCCTAAACAAAATGAGACAGATTTGCACACAACTTGAGAAGTTCACTGCTTTATATGTTTTAGATCATATACTTTTAAAATAAATAGTTCTAAAAGACTGCTAGAATCACAGGCCATGTGATTAAAATGGGTTTCAAAATGGCACAAACACAGAGCAAGCTTAAATTTGATAAGCATATGAATACTATATGAGGTAGTATTGAAGCATAAAGAGTATAACTGCTCTAAAATAAAATCATCTTCCAGATGTTACTAAGCTTTTGAAGTGAGGGAAAAAAATAGTACCTTTATGGACTTCTTCAGGTCTCTCATAACATTCACATCAATGCTGATACACAAGAGAGCAACTGCCTCACTGAAGAATAAGTGACAGAAAAACTAGAGGCAATCTCCTCTTGAGGAGATTACATTAATATTATTAGTATTTTTCCTCTTCAATATGTTAAATAATATTTCTGCTCAGAGCATGAGGAAATTAGAACTTTTGAGGTAACACCATACTTGTAATATTAAAATCACCATTTTAAGGAACTGTTTACTTCCAAATGATAAAGCAAACTGTCTCCTTTCCTAAAGACATGTATTAGAAAAAGTCAGTAATACTGAAATGCACTTTAAATTTTAAACATTTTTGTAAGAGTTGTGTTTTAGTTACTGCACTGAATGTACAGCATGTTTTGAAAACAACACTTCCTTGTCCCACATACAAGTTCTAGGGACCAGATACAGATACAAAGGGAAGTTTTTCTCTGTACACTGCACAAGTTCAACTACAGCTGGGTCCCACTCATGCTCAGCTCAGCAGACAATATCTAGGAGTCAAGACCTAATGGTGGAAAAAAATATATAGAATTTTTTTTTTAAAGTCTCTCATTTTCTCTTGCATAAAGGGGAAGATGGATTTACTCAGTATCTACTGGTATATTCCATGGATCATGTTAATAGTACTGACTCTTTTGGGGTTTTTGAGAAACTATATGTTGCATCTGATCTTCTCCTAGAGATCTCAGAGCCACTACCTTTTACATCTCTGATATACTTAAAACTACTGGAACCATATGCTCAGGTACTTTTAAAGAACATATTCATAGTATTCATATTCACTGTTGTCCTTCTAAACAGTTTTCCACACATGAGCTGTGGTTGAAAAATAATACTTTCACAAAATATTCTGAGGAAAACATGTCTTCCTTCAAAATGGCTGCTAGTCCCAGTTAGTACCCAAAAGTTAAGTCTACCCTAATTCTTAAAACCAGACATCCTTCACATGCAGATGACACTGCCAGTTGCTTAGCACAGTTCTCCTTAACAGAAATGGAGGCCAAAGCTGCTCTGGAAGACAGTACATACTTTAAATGGTAGTTGTTGCCTTGTTTTTGCAGAAGAAAATGAAAGACTATTTATTGAAAACTTGCAGAACAATGGTAGCTCATTCAAGAAAAACAGCAACACCAGTATTACCATTTTACAACTACATTTCACTCAATCTTCACCATGAGGAGGACACTGGAAAACACAGGATACAGAAAGGAGTGAAATGTGGTAGGAAGGAAGCACACACTGCAGATCACAAGAGTGAGAACAAGCTTGAGAACATCAACAATACAGTCAAGCTTGTTTCTGCTTCTCCAAAAGGGAAAAAGGAATACAAAATGCACAGATGAATTTGCCTTTTACTTGTTTAAATAGTTGGTTTCCAAATATATAAATATACATAATTGATGTAAGTTACACCTCTGAAGAATTTTTAATGCAGTCAGATTATATATTAATAATTTTGAAGGAAGTTTGTAGATAAATTTGAGGAAATATTAGATATTTAAGATAAAAAGCATTACTATATGCTACAGTTACTCAATAAGTGGTCCATTATGAACATAGGGAAGCGGAATAATTTATGTTTAACTAGTTAAACATAACTATTAATTGGAATTTCTTTTAGTCATCCACATAACTTAACTAAGCCCAGCTGACATTATCTGGTATTTCATTTATTAACAGACTGTAATATTCCTTAATAAAGTGCTTACTGAAACACAAAGGTGACAATAAGAGGAATTCCTCATTCTCATAGTTCTGCTGGGTCTGGCAGCATTTGCTGTACCAGATGTATGCCCAGCACCACGTTGCTTTTCCCTCCCTCCTCCCATCTCAGGCCAATAAACAACTCTGACCAAAGTTTCTTTGAAAATCCATCGTTTTACAAAAAGCCATTCTGCAAAGAAAAAACAATTCTTCGTTTTGCATAACTACTTGTCAGATTACCAGGAAGCACACCAAAGAAAGCACTATTCACCCCAAATATATCTGTGCTTGTTATTTCCTAATTATTGTCATACTGAACTTTATTATTTAGAAGTATTTAATGTTTATGAGAACAGTTTTGTTTGGAGGGGACAGGGACATAGTTGAGAACATTTTCTAGAGCTGCCAGAAAACAGAAAGCTTATTCCTACAAGTTTATTAATTTTAGGGGGAAAAGAACAAACAGCCCAAGCCAAAATATTCTAAGTATCTTAAAGCATATCCTTTGTCCTTTTAAAATCAGCTGCCAATTGCTTCCTATTGCTAGGCAAAAAACCATATTTCCATATGGAAATAGCTGAACACAAGGTAGCTAGAGACAGAGTGAATTAAAAATTTATACATGGACAGCTTTTCTGCTGAAGCTGAAAAAACTTCAAGTTCCAGCAAAATAATGAGTGTTATATACCCTCAAACTACATAATTTGTAATATTTTCACTATCTTAACTCAATGGACAGAGTGAATGATTTCTGATTTCTAATCCAAAATATTTCTACTTTATTCCCTTTATATTCTTGAGTACAATTATTACTGTGTTAGGATCCTTCTGATAATAGCATTTTCTTTCAGGTCTATAATTTGCCTGAATGTCTTAAGTGCTGTTCAAATTTTCAACTGCTAATATTTTCCCATCATTTGTTATGCGCTTTATTTTCAAAATTGAAGGGAAAAAAAATTGCTCTAATGTAGCAGATTGACAATTCCAGTTTTAAAGGAAAAACAGGTTTCTATTCATCCAAACTGAATCAAGCATATGTTACCTTATAAAGACTAAAGCAGTGACTCATAAAATCTTGCACACACTGATTCCTCCCTCTCCTAGGAGATGAAGCTACATGATTTACCCAAAAGGATTAAATGAGGTCACAGTTATTGAATACATGTTATAACCTTAAACTTCAGGTTAAAATTTCTTCTTAGTCTTATTTTTCAGAACCATTCACTGTTCTAAAAAGCCTTATATTTTTACTTTTCCTTACAAATTTACAGATAGAAATCCTTACAGTAGAAATACTTTTAAATTGAGATATTTAATACATTTGCTGTATGCTTTTCAATATGTTTTTATCTTGTGGTTATTATCATAGTATCTACACAACTGATTTTTTCAAATATTCTTGTAAGGTTTTTGACATTTCTTATCCAGCAGATCTTCAGGCTCTTATACTCCTTGAATTTTCAGATGCTAAGACATTCTCAGCCCTGTTCCTCTAGGACATGGGAAGGACTTGTTTCACCTTTTCCTGGGTTCATAAGAGTACACACAGTTCTCAGAAAAAGCTCCATCAAAAAAGCACAGTTCTCAGAAAAAGCTCCATCCCAAGCACAAAGCAAGCCAAAAATCTTTCCACTTTAGCAGTGATTTGTGCCCCACTGGGACATGGGCCCACATGGTGATCAGCTTACCTGAATTTTAAGTCTTGAGGAACATTGGACAGGTTACAGAGCTGTCCCTGTAAAACTTCATATAAGATGTTCCATATTGTTTATAATAGAGACAAAGGGCAGAATAGGGAAACAAAAAGTGTTTTGCATGAAGGAGTAAGAGCAAGAGAAGCATCCTCAGCAGTCATTAAAAGTGCCAAAACGAAGATGCTGACGCCAGCTGTACCATGCCACACTCACCAAATAACATCATATACTCCTGGCTTTATCTCTAGGTCCTACATTTGGACACAGTACAACTCCTGTGTAAATAAGGCTGACCATGTCCACTCAGCAGTACAGGCTCAAACCAGACACCCTTGAATGAAATAGGAAGGATTTGTCTCACAGCAAATTTAATATTAAACAAAAATTGAAATTCTCTATCTGAGCAGTCAGCCACCCTTCAAGTATGCTCTTTGCAGTTTGTTTCTTGTTCAAAAGACAACTGAAGGGCCAATGCAAGCTCTGAAATCCTGCTCCAGCCTGTCAGACCAACACCAATTACTGCAAGGAGAAGGCTTTGGATCTGTGGCACCAGTGCCAGATATCTCTTTGCCAGAGATAGCAGAGATACCTTCTGCCTCAACTGGCAGAAGAAACTTTATGTGAAACACCACCACTTCCCAGCCACTGGAGATGCACGAGCAGTGACTGCAGCCATCCCTGCCTCTGGCACAGGGATGTGCCCTCCTGCTGCCACCACCACCACTGACAGCAAGAAAACCCTGAGACACTGCACAGGAGGAAATCACTGTCTGCTGTAATACACACCCACAGTAACAGATCAAGCTGCAATGATCACACCTGGGAACAAAGACAATTCTCTGTTAACACAGCATCATTTTATTACCTTAGATGTTTTTAGTTAAATAAATTGATCTACCTATTCTTAAATTACATCTTGATCAAGTTTAATCTTTTGGAAACAGTATCATCAGTAAAGCTGTAACACAGAAAAATTAAATTTCAGAATTATTACTGGAGATAAAATTGTAACGAGATAAAATTGTAACGATGACAAATTTTAAATACGCACGCAGTGCCCACAAAAGGAGGGACCATCTAATTATATTTCAAGTGTTTTTCTCACATATACCATTTTCACTCTTTAATTGCCAATGCTCTGGATTTACATAGCAACATGAACATACTGGGGGATTTTTCTACTGGGCTTCTCTGGAGTGCAATGGACATAGCAGTAACACAGGAAAGTATTTCCTTAAACAAAAACCCAACGCTGATAACTTGGCCCTCAGCCAGCTGACACTTCCCATTTGTAAGGAACGGAAATACCTTTAATTCTTCAGATGCCTGCCTTTGTGAAGTCTGACTGTAATTACCACATAATACATAGATGTACTGAATATCTGTAATTGGAAATATTGGAAAGGACATACTACATTCACAAAAAAGCAAAGAGAAAATATGAGGTGTTTCCAGGTAAGGGAATGCTATGAAAGCCTTCTAGCCCTGAAGAACGTCTATTAGAAATATTTTTAATGTTATAGATAATATATACAACATGCATGCAAATACATGTCAAAATATCCCCTTGCTTTGTTTTTGCTCTGTTCTTCAAAGAAATTGGATGATTTAAAAAAAAAACCCAAACATTATACATATGCAACAACAATAAATGACTGAAGTGGAATCTGGAGAAATATCTATAATTTTTTCTGCAAGATGTGAGATTTTTTTAAATCTGATCAGAAGAAAATTCTGGCTACTAAGGACAAAATATTTTTATAGGAAAGAACAGAGTTGAAAGCAATCCCAATAAGGGAGGTATTTAGATAAAGCAGAGGTTTGTCCAGACCTGATGAGATCTGATCCTGCAATTAGTAAAGCTATTTAGATCTATGCTGCTTGCCTATTTTTTTCCTTGTTCATTAATATCTCATCTACACTGTATCATAATCAGCCATTGCTGATGTAAAATTACAAGTGTTCTTGGCTGGCCTGCAAAACTACCTCTTAAACAATAAGACTTTCAAGGCTGGTTTTTTTTAGCTCTACTTTTTTTCTTTTCACACCCTCTCCTCTTCTCCATCTGACTTCCCCATCACTTATTCAGCAATCATATGAGAAACCTGCTATTGTCTTGCCTAAAAGCTGGCTACAAATAGTTTCTTCTGTGGTGAAGACACAGCGATGTAGGTGGCGAGAAATCACCGTGTGCTCTGCAAGCATGTGGTGATGTCACTCTGGTACCTCCCATCCTCTCCAGGACTGCATGGCACAGCTTTGATTGCAGGATGCTGCTGGGGTGCAGGACATCAGCCAGCCTGTCCCCAGCCTTCTCCTCCCTGCACTCCTTGTCCCAGCCCATGGAGCGCTGCCATGTGCCCAAACTGATGGCTGACATCTCCAAACCAGGCACTCAGGACTTCTACACGTGCCCATCTTTTCCGGGAATCTCTGCTGCTCAGAGTGACCCTGAGATGTGTTAAAAGTCTCTTTTCCCAGCCCAGCAGTCGAAGAAGAAGTCAGAATTGTTCAGGTGTAGTTTTCAAGCTTGTTTATTTTCTTGTTATCTATAACATTCTGAGATCTGTTCAGCAGGTCAGTCCAAGGCACACTGAGCACCCTCAGAGGCATTGTCTTTTTTACCCTAAAAACTACATGTACATTTACAATAATGTCCCAATACCTATCACCTGTGTTAGACAGTATGCTCCTACCTTAAACCAATCCAAAAGTTCCAGCATCACACAGAACATGGAGGCCAGAAGAAGGAGAAAGAAGGACAAAACATGCCCAAATTGCTCCATCTCGGAACCCTAAACCTCCATTCTAAAAACCTTAAAATTCTACTTTTCACCCTGTGATAAACTAACTACTATTCTACTTAAACCCTCCTGACTTGCAATTCTTCATATAGAGGTGGTAATTTGTTCCATGGGTCAAAATCAAAGTCACAGGAGTCTTGGGCTCTGTGCCAAGGTCTCTGAGCCCCCTGGCAGGAGCTGGAGCCATCCAGGACAGCCAGAGGGATGTTGGCAAGACAGGTCTTCAACAACACAGTCCTAAGTTTGCCAGTTTTTAGAGCAACATTTAAACAATATACAATGCTATACAGGCTGCCTACAGTGGCAGTTACGTCTTTCATAAAAATAAAACCCTATTGAACTAAAAGAAACTGTTTTAGAAACTGATCGGTGCAGATAATCACAAAGGCATCAAAAGGAAAAAGAAAATGGGAAGACAGATTGGCAGATAACACTCTACCTCCTATTTTAGATTTTGCTGAGGACTCAGAGCAAGGGTTCAACCTTAGAGCATTTCCCTTTATATAAACACAGGTGAACAAACTGAAAACCTTGTTGAATAAAATAAAAAACCTGATGAAAGAGCATGATAAGTTGTTCAATCTGAATTCTCCTCCAGTTTCACTATCCTATTCACCATTCCCTAAAGTATCTAAGTTTACAATCACAGATGATACATGCTTGAAAATCAGATTAATCAAGTTTCAACAGGACTGGCAAATCTAGCCCAGACAAACCTCACCAATGATCATCCTGGCTCCCATACAAGGAAGGAAACACGCTTCAATGTTATATATTTTTAAGTGCCACTACTACTTGAACCACCTTTGGCAAACGTGGAATGTGACTACATTTACATCATCTTTATTTGCTCCTGGTATTTAACACCCATAATGAGAAATTATGAATAAGCATCATAAGAAGAGACCATATAACAAATTGATTCTAAATAGTGTGATTTTCCTAAGTTATGAGAATCACCAGTATAGTTTCAAATGTTAATTAGAAGGAAAAGAAATGTTAACATGAAGGAAAAGTTGGGAAAATGGGCAGAAATCACCGAGAGCAGAAAAAAGTGAAGCAATAGAAAAATACAGCAAAATTTCTGGAAGAAAGAGAAGGAACATTGACAGAGAAAAGGTATGTTGCCAAGGCAAAAATAGACAGCTGAAGACAGTAGACAAAGAAGGGTGAGAACACTCAGGAGAGTGTAGGAAGAAAACCAAACTGAAAAAGATGAGGACTAAAACTTGCAAGGGAAAACACTCAATGCAGCAAATGTGTTCAAATGAGCTGATGTGAGGTTGTTAGGGAGAAGGACAACAAGAGCATTTGGTATATTTTAGGGAAGATTGATGAATGCTTTTCTGTGCAGTGTCTACAGGATACCCCAGAATATGCACTGGAAAATAACAGTTGCTTTCTACCCAAAAGGACAGAACAGCAAGGACATTAGCACCCTCTCCCCATGGCTGCACTGCTGCTTCTACTCAAACAAGCACCGAAGCAATGACAAGAAAAGCTGAGGAAATGGCAGATCTGCAAGTTGCACCCAACACCTTACATTTACAACCATGTTTTGGAGATGTCTATACACTTGAAAATATGGTATCTTGAGTACAATTTAACCTGACTTTAAGAGACTACAAAGTGTATTTAGAGAATCTGCAGCATCTATTTTTTTACATTAAAAATTCAGCTTTTGCCCATTGTGAATAAGGCAGTATAATAACATCATGGAAACAAGAAGTAAAACATACATTTAAAAATTGGATCTTCTTCAGAGTTTTGATTAGTTACTCTTCATGCTTATTATATAGAAGACTAGGGAAAAGAACTTGCTTTTTTTACTTTTTAAATATGCAACACCCACAAATTGCTACGTTAAAGTTGGAAAAACTTCCCATCAAAATGAGTCAGCAAACCATTCCTCCAATCCAACAAGAATAAAAAAAAGGGCAAGACTTAACATTGCCCTGGTTTATTTTTACTTAGAAATACCATTAGGAAAAATGATTGAAAGTGATGAAATATTCAGACTTTATCCCTCTAAGATAATTATTACAATTATTTCATCCCTCTGTTAATATCCTTGAGAAAGCACACAAGGGAACTAGATAAAAAAAGGCCACATCCAGAAGAAGTGTAAATTAAATTATTTTATGTTAAGCTTGTGTATGTCCAACAGTCCTCTTAAAAATCTAGCTGGAACTGTTGCAAAAGCTACTAAACCCGGCATTTAAAGGTGTATAAATCCCTAGCATTCTGTCAAGATCATTGAGGATATCACCATTATTTTTAAGAGGGAAAAAATGGCTTTCCTACAATTCTCCTTGTTCCACAGACTGAATAGGCACAATGACAATTCTCAACCATTAACTTTTAGACAGATTAAACAAATTCTGCCTATTGGTGTCTTCATCTGAGTTACCATGCTCCTTTTACCATAGGCAGGGAAATTGCCTATGTTGAGATTTCAGCTCATTACTTGGTTAATCTAAGCCCAAACAGGCTGAATCCCCCACGTACCAGCATCTCCCCACCAGCAATAAAGTTTATATAAGTATAACCAGACAGAATGTGGATGCCTACACTGAAGACAGCCAGATGAGATCAAGTGAATCCCACTTTTACTGCACAGATTCAGGTAGTTGTATCAATTCAGATAATTTTCACCCATTTGGTTACTGACTTCTGCTGCCATTTAATGTGAGATTAAAATATCAGTTATCACTCATCTTTGTGTATTAATGACACCAAATCACTTGCCTTCTACAAGGAATAAACAGGGAAAGAAGGCTGTGGTTTGGATGGTTTTTTAGTCTGTTCAAGAGTAGAGTCACTCAGCTGTTCAATTTTTTAAATTGCTGTTACTCACTGCAATCCACACACGATAAACATTAGAACAGGTACTAATATATCTCCAGTAGCACATAAATCCCCTTACACAAACACAAGTCATCAATCACATTAACATTTCATCTTCAATGAAAAAGGAAATAACATGGATATGACAAAGTTTGAAAACAGGAAGCACACAACTAACCAGGGAGAGTATCAGTGGAGAAAAAGTGGAGTGCTTTAAAAAGTTCATAGGAAATTTTAAGAATACATAGGCATGTTGGCTGAGAAAAATAATTTTTAAAAAGTAGACAAGGAAAAACAAAAATTTCTGTTGTATTTCCTTCTTATCATCACTCTTATATTTATGCAAAGAAAGGGAAAAACAAAAATTTCTGTTGTATTTCCTTCTTATCATCACTCTTATATTTATGCAAAGAAACAAAAAGGCTATTTTTTTTTTTTTAAGTAATATGGCAAGATAGACAAGGAAGTACACAACAGCACAGGGAAATTTAAATACTGATGGAAATGCACTCAGGCTGATAGAGTTAAATGGGATAAATCTAAGCAGATATATTTGTGGATTAAGAGACACATACAGGACTGTAAGAACATTTTCAGACACATAATGCCCCTAATCTCTATTTATATGAAACTCCTGGTTACCAAGCCAAATGTTTAAAGCCTGTGATGGGTAAAGTAAAGGCCATTGTAGAATCATTATTTTTATTTACTGTCCTAGAAAATGTAAAACTTCAGGGGCAATAAAGATATTGCTACTATTAGCAGCACAACAGAATTATCAGTGTAGCCATTGTGTTGTTTCCAGAGCATGAGTGGTCCAGCACAGGTATGGCCACAGTTCTGCAGCCAGGGCCAGGCTCTGAAAAACTCTGGATGCTGCCACAGTTACAGCAACCACTATGGACCCTTTTCAACTCAGTTATGGTTTTTTTCCCCCCCCAACCTTTGAAGCTAATAGCACACTATCTGTTCACATACAAGCATGTAAATTCCTGACAGAAGACAAAGTTTTAGACACACAGCAGGTTCAAGGAGCAGAATCCTCATCAGGAAGACCGAATCATCTTATAATAGGGCACATTTCAGCAAACATCAGTTGAAAAGTAGCTGAACAGAACAGACTTAATCTTGTAACCATTCCATGAACTAAGGTTTCAACAAACCTACTAGCAGGCAGCTGAATGATAGAATAAAATTGAATCTTCCACAGTCCCAGTAACAGGCAAAAGAGAAATAGGTCAATCAACAAAAATTTCATCTTTTGCTGTGTGGCAAAATCTATCCCAGAGTGCTGACATGTAGTGTTTTCTGTTCTGACTTGCCACTTTTATTATAAATGTTTCTATTAAAATAAATAACACAACATTTTAAAATACAAATGTACAGTTAGAATTCAAACCAGGAGCATGATCATTAAAGTGAAAATCTTACCTTTCTTATAGCTGGCTTTTATTATTAAGCCATGTCACAAAGTAGAAATGATTTTATTTTGCCAATTAACCTGCAGTGTCAGACCACTGAAATATCTTTAAAGAAGCTAATGAGAGGCTGTCTAGCGATGGCACAGGTTGGCTCATGCCTGGCCTGCTGCCATGCATACAGATTGGCACCAGAGCAGCTAAAATTACCTCTCCATTACACTCCTGACAATAGTATGCACATACTGAGTGTCCAAGAAAGAATAACTGCATGAGATAATCAGAGTTTTAAAACAAACACACACAAAATACAACCATGCCCTAACTACTTTCTGTGCATTTCTGGCACAGCACCCACAAAAGTTAATCAATTGGAGGATAACTGGGAGAGTTTGTTTCCCTCTACTTTTCTTTCCTGTTTTTTGGTTGGGTTTTTTTTTTTTTAACTTCTCCTCTGAGATGGGGACATCAGTATCTTGCAAAAAGGCCTGAAGGAGCAGACGTTTCGCAGAGGTGTGGATTTTTAGTCATTGCAAGTCATTTAAGTCATTACAAAATACCAGAAATGCCTAACTTGACCAATTGGCCATACTTGTAGAGGGTAGATGTATGTGCAACTGGGGCAGAGCCTTTTTTTGCCTCCTCCCTCTTGCCCTTGGACAGACACAACAATCAAATATTCAAGACAGCTGCTAATTCACAAATTTTGCCCTAAGTCTTTCGGAGTTTAGAGCCAAGATTTGTCCCTCTTTCAGTCAAGGAGGTTTTGGCAATGCTAAAACAGGCACAAGTATGAGACCGAAATGTAACCACACTTAGGGGGTAACTAGCAGAGATAAAATCCTGCATACCATTAGCTGCTAACACATGCCAAGAGCAAACATGTGGTCTGCATGTACTTACTCCATTGTGGTGTCATAAATCACAACCCCAGTTTAAGCCCTCTGTCAGGCTCATCTTTCCTTACTTCATTGAGAGTACGTAGTCTTGAATCATATCAAGGATTCCTTTTTTTTTTGTCTTTCCTTAAGACTATTTTTGTATACCAAAGAGACTGTATATATATATTTAAGCTGTGTGTTAACCTGTTAAGATCTGCCCAGAGAGAATGTGCTCAGAGAACATGTTTTAAACCAGTAGTCTGCTTCATACTGTTCATTTTCTCAAATAGCTTCATTACGTGGTGGCATTGTTGTGACTGGCTCAAAAAGCAGCCACTTTCTACTAAAAATGAAAAGAATACATAAATTATTATGTATGAATGAGGAAAACAAGCATGGTGAATAGCTGTGTTTTCCATTTTTGAACACAAAGCTATGTATCCCACAGGTACCTGAAAATATCGCTCCTGATTAAGTCATATTCACTTCAGTTCACCTGACCCTGTGGGTCAGTCTGGCGTTTTCCATGTCTGAAGTGCTCACAGCAGGTTTCACTGGACCTTTCCAATGCTGAGACCAGAACCATTTCAGTCTTGCTTTACCCACAGAACTAGACTGGCTCTCTAGAAGAGGAGGACATGTTCATCACTGACCTGAGTTCTGCCCTGTAAGACTCATTCTCACAAAGTACAATGAAAACATTCATTAGTTTGGCAGAGAGGAAAAGGGGTTGAAATCGATATTTTATTACAGTCTGTGTTTAAATCCCTCTAGTAATCCCTCTTCCTTTGCAGTTTGCTTTTCTGTTTAAAAAAAACCCATTAGTCATCTTTTTCCTGCAGCATTCCTCAGGGCAGACTGATTATAATAGTGCCTTCTCTCTCTTTGTAAGCAAAAAGCTGTAGAGGACACTTGGCACTGATGGTGCTCTTGAAGCACTGCTTTCCTCTCACCTCAGAGACAGCTGTACTGCACACAGCTCCTCAATAAACCACAATCATGACCAATAAGTACCAGGATACATTTGTGATTTATTGACGCAGCACTGTTAAGTTCATTCGAAATTCAAAATGCACATTTTTCCAGTGACTGTGGAGCGTGTCATCTGTCAGGGAGACCCAAGTCATGTTTCCCTTTTGAGGACTATTGTACTGCCTTCCAGTTAAAATCACTTTCTTTTTCTTTGCACATTAGTAAGTACTTTTTGTACCTTCACAAAGAAATGCTAGGATAAGTGTGTTCCAAATATGTATCTACATTATGGTATTAAAGCCTTTTTGAGATACATTTTCACGCTAGGTCCTTATTTTTATCTCCTACAGCATTACAGCCATGGAGCATTTGTGACAGACTTCAAAACTTACTAAAACTCCAGTTTTTCATATTCTAGCTCCAACACTGCCATCAGACACAATTCACAGCAAACACTGAGGATCCATCCCCTCTATACCAGCCAAAGCATCTTACATAATAATGAAGTATTCTTATACAGAGTTTACATTACATTACTCTCAGATAGGGTTAGAACACACTGTTCCATATAAAAACATAGAGACAAGACTGCTTCCCTGAATGGAGAGCTTATGGGCTAAGAACACAAGGAGTGTACCATGGGGGAAGAGAAGGCAAGTATGGCAAGATAAAAACATTTCTAAGTGCATCTGCACAAGTAACATTTATCATTAGAGTAATGCAATTGCCAACCAAATCCATCATCTCCTCAACTCCTTATGGCTGTGGTGGCAAGAAATGGCTAAGGAGGTTGAAAAAGATGAGTGCAGCAGCTACAAATGTTCGTGATGAAGGGTATTTATAGCACAGGAACACCACAGGAAGAAGAATGGAGCATTTACAGGAGATAAGGAATGAGTGGGCAAGGTTTACAATGTTGACAGATATGAAGAGACAGAAGATGCAATCAGATTTGTACATGAGGGAGGAACACAGTGGGCAAGTGCAGATAATAGGGGAAAAATAATCTGGCTCACTTTAGAGCAAATGTTGATGAAGAAATTTTGAATGGATACTTCAGTCAAAATAAGAAATAGAATTCATTTGTGTGTGCTTCTTGGAGGGACTCAAAGGGATGATTCTGCAGTGATTGAGTTGGTAGATAAGGTGTACATATTTCCTTTCTCACATAAATTCTTCTACTTGCTTAGGAAGCTGCCTTTTAGCATATAAATATATTTTACTGCTCCCAGCCTCAATTAAGATGCTCTTCTGCATTTTATATTTTAAGTCACAGCACAATATCATGCACTCCAGGGTTTTTTTGGGGTTGGGGGTGTTTCTTCATTCTTTTAAGAGCTTTCATGATTCCATACTAACTTCACATGGAATGAACCAGCAGTCTAACACAACTTCATCTGCAATATGTTATCTTTAGCAGCACAGTGTTCTTTAACATATGGAATTAATGTTATGAAAAATTTGAAGAAGGGATTGGTAATAATCTTGCTGCAATGCCTCTCAGAGCAGGAATGGGAAAATACTAGGAATTAAATGACTGTGTCTTCTAGAACCATGTACTTTAAAATACCTCCCTCTTATTGGTTTCATGACTTCATTAGATAACAAAACTGTATTGATTTCTTAAATAAATGTACATTTCTTTACATCTGTACTGAATTCTGTATTCACTTAATTATATGCCTGAATAGTAGGATATCTCAGGATTATTTAACCTTTAAAAAAACAGTGCATACATCTAACACTATGGATATCTGCTTTTTGCCTCTAAGTATGCAATAATATAGAGAAACTGCTCCCTTTCTTTTATATTCTCATGTTTTCTTGAATGACACATTTCTGTATCATGGAGTGGGCAACTGCACAGTGCCACTGACTGCTAGTAATGATCAACCATGCCAACATTTCCTTTCTGCAGCTGAACCCAAAACACAAAAGATGCTAGATTACTCAACTAGTTCTCCAAAAGATCATCACAGGTCTCTTTCCCAGATTCTCCAATAACTTCAGAGATCCAAGTAGCTTTCAACCACACCAACCTTCACTCTGAACCTACTCTGCGAGGATGCTAAGCATCATCTGAAGGACAAATTTGGCATGCAGAATTTCCAACCTTATGTGGCTTGCCAAATCATGCAGAAGAAAGGTTAAACAACTTTATCTATATCTATCTTTAAAAAACCCCAAAAAAATCAAAGGTCATACACCTAATGCTTTTCTAGAAAGAAACACCAGCTAATAAATGAAGATCAAAACTTATTTTGTCTATTGATTGCTTTTCTTCTCATTCTTGAGCATAAAGTCCTGTTTTAAGTCAAATTATGCTAATTAAATGTAATGATCTCATAGCATTATCACTGTCAAAACAACTAGCTGCTCACTGAGAAAAGCCCCCAAAGACTTCAAATTGTAAGTCATCAACACATGGATGAGTGTGTAATCATCAGGACAAACCAGTTCAAGGTCCTTGCTTTTCTACCTTCAAGACAACTGATTAAAACAAGTTCAATGAGAACAGATCTAGACGTAAGAAAAATAACATAGAACGAAATAACTCAAACCACTGAGTCCTCAGAGCATCTGTCAGAGATATCAAAGCCTTAGGGACATCTGCAATATTTATATCAAAACTTTTTTGTAGATTCTAATGGCTTTATGATTGCATGTAGTGTGCATACAACTCTGAATCTCAGAAGGTCCCACCTCTTCAATGAGGTCTTAACTGACCAGTGTATTTAACCTATATCCCATTAAAAATAAAGAAGGTAAGTAAAAAGGCAGAAATATAACTTCTGAAACCTAGTAGGACAGGGCTTCACAGGATAATGTTTAAATATTTGTAGACCATCAATCAAAACATGGAAGGTCATATTTAAGGGAATTCATTTTCAAAGCAATAGTTCCTGTAATTACCTAAGAATAAATTGGCTATTGTATATCTAATCATTACAGTCAAAGAACACAATAATGTAGAAGAATTGTCATTCTCTTTGAATTAAATATCACAAGCAATCCCCAGACTGCGTTTGTGCTTGAGGTGTTTTTTCCTATGGGAAGGGCACATCTCAAAATTCAGAACTGCTGATACTGATGAGGGAGTTCATGAGTTACCCTGAGTGAGAAATGTCCAACAGGGCTAAAAGAGCCCTCAGCACATAATTTCTTTCAAGAAGGCAGCATAAGAAAGAATATAAAACCTACTAAGAGGGCAATTTTAGAGAATGTGAAGTCTTTTTCTCTGTTGGAGAGCTGGCATATGGTGAGCCATCACAATGTTCAGTATTATTTACAGAAAACAATTACAGACCTTACCATTATCTGAAAGATAAGTTACTATATCAGGTTTAGACTTCTGCAAAATGAAATACAGGTATAGGGAAAAAAAAGAAACAAAAAAATTACATCATTCTCCATGTTAGAACAAAAACTATGTATACAATATGAAAATTAAGGTGTCTCTGCAAGCTGTGCATTGTGCTCTGGGATGAGCCTGCTTGGCAGCTCCTGTACAAGTGCCTCTTCCTTATACCAGTGGCCTCTGTTCTGAAAGAGCATCAATGCCAGCAGGAAATCCTTCAGATAAAGACTTTGAAGTAATGAGGTTCAAACCAAAATTTTTCCCTTGCAAGGCAGACTAAAAATCAAATACTGCTCCAAATTTAAACACCTTGAGAATAATTAGAGGAATTTCTCTTTTCCCTTTACTTACAGGCTATTATTAGTTAGTTATTTTCTTACCAGAGTACTGGAAAAGCTTGCTTTCTCCTCTGAGAAAGGGCTTCAGGTTTATAACTATACAGTTCATGTAAAAATACTGCTATATAGAAGAACTAACATCTTCAGTCATCTCTAACATAAGTATCAAGAGGTTGCAAAATAAGCAAATTATTTTTAACACACATATGGTAGAAGATAAATAAAAGCTTTCTCAATGCACATGAACCTGACAAACAATTCCAGCTTGGAAATTCTGTAGTACACAGATCTATCACTTGAAGGCATAAAAAATAAAAAGCATTTGTTCTGTTTAAAACATCACAAGTGCTAAACCCACCCTCTTATTTTTGATCTGCTTTAGATCTTACAATTAATTCCTGCTTTGATGGAGAACCTGACTGTACAAATATTCTGAGTGCCTAAGACAGTATTTAACTTTAATTTGGTAATTTAATAACTGTAAATGAGATGCACATAAACAAAGAATTTGTTTGGAGAGCCCCATCAGCTGATGTCTGAGATGGGAATGAAAGGTCCCCTTTGTCTACCTAAAAGATGTTTTTCCAAGTGACCTCTGGCATGTCACTTAAATTGAAAGGAGGAGCCTGAAGCTTTCATGAATCTGAGGTTATATTTTTATGTGACCTTTGTTAAAGACTTTGAATTTACCGAGCATAAGTTATTACAAAAAACATCAGTTTGTTCAATTTAAAATATCAAGTGTGCTATAAGTAACATCAAAAATGAACAACATGTAGAGTCCAAAACAAAATTAAATGTAGGTCTCATGCAAAACAAAATTGTCTGGTTTACTGATGTCTTTCAAATAATGATTCAAGAACACTTGATTTGAATACTTCAAATATTTTTAGCAAGTAGCTAAAAATCAGTACAAGACTGAGATTATAAATCTAATCATATTCATCTCCTTATATGGATTTATTAAATTACCAAAGGCCTTGATTTCAGTTCATCACTAGCAGCAGCACAATCATATAATGAAGCAAATTCAGACTGGCTCACGCTGGAATAATCCACATTGACTTAGCACTTTAATTACTCATGTTTCAGCCTGCTATAAGCTACTGTAAGGTTTTCCTTTACAAGTCAGGGGCTTTCTTCTCCCATCAGTGTCTAAATAAGTAGCTAAGTATTCCTAGTTGCTTTGGGTTTTTATTTCCATGGAAGTCTCTCCAAATACAAATAAATGTCCTAATGCCTGGCTTAAAACTTCATTCCCCAAATCTGACCCAGAAAAACTTAATATGCCAATTTCTATGATTAATTTTTTTTAAAAAATTCCCAAGCAGCCACCTTAGTGATCTAATTTATTTAAAGTAAAATTAGCTTTGTCTCCCTGTTGTTCTGGTATTAAAATTAAGCTGTGTCCCACTGCAGTTTTGGTGTTTTAACTTGATATATGTAACTAGCACTTGGATTGCTCTTCTCACACAACTGAACACAAAGCCTTCCAACTACCTCTGCCCACTCCATACTTTTCACCTCAGCACAAGTGCAAAATGCCACATCTAAGGCAGTTACATCACCCTAATGGTATTCAAAAGCTAAGTAACACAGTATTAGCTTCACTCACACTAGTGATTTCTTTATGCATTCTTAAATAATACCACACAAGCTAAGGAGCAGCATAAAATTCCTAACTATGGCTCTCTGAAATGGTAACACTGGTGCACCATAACATCCATACTGCAGTCCTGAAACACCACATCTTCAAAGCCATATCTACACTCCTGCTCACTGCAGTTAAGATATGCTGATAGATTTGTAGTCTAAAGGCAAAAATAAAGCAGTGTAAGAATACCTAATTCTTGCTTAAAGTTCCAGTCTTAAAAGCACAGTGATGACATTCCCATAAGCTTTGCTTTCTTCAGCCATTCCACCACAGCCAGGCAGTGAGTCACAAATGCAGTCACAAATCACAAATCCCTGTTAGACACAAGTTCCAGGTCTGCAGAACACAAAAGCCATTTTCCAAAGCAGCACAGCATAAGAAAAATCTTCATAGCAGCACAGCTCCCTCTCCAGCAGAAGGTAGGTCCACAGCAGGACATGGAATAACAAGGTTATCCAGGAGTGGTTTTTCTTAATGACAATTCTGATTAGTATTTATGGTGATTTTAGGAAAAATTTAACCAACTACACAATTTAAGTAAGACAGAAGAACCCTTTGCACCTTCCCTCCCACACTAATTTTCACATTTCGCAATATTAAGATATATTTGGATTATATTTTTTAATTGTTAAAATATTGAGATTTTGAGTATGTTAACTACAAAAATTCAAAAGAGTGGGGAGAAATACTTGCAAAAATAACTAATCACAAGTCCAGTACCATAAACAAATTACATAATTAACAGCACCTGATTGCCCATGATTTAAGCTTTTTTCCTCACCACTGTCTTAGTCCAGTTACTGCAAGCTTCTCCATTACCCTTCAAAGACACCTTCCTGACACAGGACAGCAAAACTCCAACACCTGCCCAAAGCAGAGGTGTTCATCCAGCACTCCCTGCCCAGCAGGCAATTCCAATGCATTCTTATGGTTTGTCTTTGAGACCCAGATCTCCTGATCTGGTTTTAACACTAGTCTAGATAAAGATTAGTCTTTGTCACTTGCAAACCCTGTCAGGTCCCTGGAAGATTTTGAAACTCTCAACTTCCCTGGAATACTACCTGTACTAAGTTACAAAAAGATGTATTCTAGCATTCACTACTATTTTCAGTCTAGGACTAATTTATATGCACATCAAGGGATTTCTTAACTTGTAAAGCTCATCTTAGCTCCTCAACATGCTAACATGGATATTAGTTACATTAGCTGATGCACTTTAAAGCAAATTAAAATAATATTTTAAACCTACCACAGCATGAAGAAGAGAAACCCCCTTTTACCTCACAGACTATTTTAGACAAAAGCATAAGCCAATGCCCTCTTGGCTCTTAAATCCACCAAAGCAAAATGTAATTTTTACACCGAAGAATAAAAAGAAAAGTTTTGTTCAAAGAAAACCTCACAGTAGAAGAGGACAGCACTCACAGAAAATCTGAACAGGACAATAGGTGGACAATAGGTGGGACGTTTCACCATCTCAAAGTAGCACACTGAAGTTGCTCATTCTTCAAGTGAAAAAAAATCAGGCTGTGTAATATATCTCAGTAGTTACAAGGACAGTGGCATTTTATTATGTAGTCCCCATGCTCCTAGCAACAAACTACAAAATATCTAATTCTAAGAAACACTCTAAATAGTGCATTTTTGACTGATTTTATCAGTCATGCAATACAAACAGAAGGAGGAAAGAAGTCAACCCAAGCAGGCAGCTGACTGATGGCCAGTACTCTGCTTGCTGCCACAGAACTGCCAAACCCTTGTGGAAAGATTAGGGAAAAAAAAATTAAAAATATTTAAAATATACTAAAGGGTACTAAAAGATGCAGCTTTTTTTTTTCTATGGTTGTGGAACTGACTTCCTTTTACTATTTGCATTTGTGTTTATATTCAAATTGTTCATAAGCACACAGATAATCAGCTGCTTAGCCAGCTAAAACTTCAATTGTGTCATGTAATACAGGACTTGTAAAGAGCTGTGTAAATGATTTGTCAAACTTCATTCATGTTTGACAGAGCAGACACTTTCATTGCAGGAGAAATTAAGTAAAAGTCAACATGTAGGTAATTACTTGGACACAAATGGAAACAAAGCTTAATATAATGGGAACACAATAGATTCTATAGCATATAACTTGGTTATCTTTGCAGACAAGATCTTGGGGCCTAGGCTACTTGGACTATTTGCCTGAGACAACATAAACATATAGGAGAAAACTCAATACAATAGAAACACTATTTTAGTTTGTATTCAGGATTTAACTAAATGAGCCCTGTAGCCAAACTGCACTGTATTTGCTCTTCTTTTACAAAGCAAAAAACAAGTAAGGAAAATAATTCTACTGCACATAAATAAATGTTTTTGTGTTGCAGCTATCAAAACAGATCCATACTTTGCTGAATCCATTTCTCAAAAGCATGCAGTACTGAATAGGAATGAAAATCCACAAGGGGAACAGATGGATTCAGATGATTTTGGAGCAAAAGCCACTGCCATCTTCCAAAATTTTTCAGACCACCAGCAAAACTCTTTGTCAACTTTGTATTTACTGTAGTTCTGCAAAGTCACAGCAAATAATTTTTCCCTGCCTGTCATATCACAATGAAGGAGCCACTGGAAAACAGACAAACCAGAAACACTTTTTATTTCAGGGTCTACAAACCCACACATACTGCCAGCAGCTCCTGTGCAGAAATTATAAGGTACAGGAAGAATCAGTGAACTACTTCACACACTTCTGGAGATTTTAAAGAAACAACAGATCAATTAGCCTGGGTGCTGAGTGTTCAACCTTCCAAGCATCTCCTCCTTCCCAGGAGCCACATGTCCCTCCGTGCAGAAGCAGCCTGCAGTCCCTGCTCCCCAGGGCTGTATTGCTGCTAGACACAAAACCAGGCACTGCTCTGCTGGGTCACTGGCAGGCATAAACCAAGGGCACACCTACAGAATTTATTCTGTCTTCAAGAAGCAGATGGGAAAATAACAAAACTGTTATTTGCATAGAAAAACAAAAAAACATTAAAAGCATGCACAATCTATAAACTTTAAACTGGAAAACACAGCAAAAAAAAAGTTAAAATTGCCTTAAATGAAGGGAATTAAAGCTAGCATTTGCAGCATGTGAGGCAGACAAGAAAACAGACATCCCACAAAGCATCCCACTTTCTGATGTGTCTTAGACAAAAGCACAGGGCTGCCTACAGAGCACCAGTCCTGATGGGATACTTGCTGAGGCAAGTAGTTCCAGCAGTCCATCTGCTGCCTTTTGTGATGGTTTTGGGTATTCTCACTTATTTGAGGATTCTTGTTTCCAAAGGAAAAAAGCTCTCCCAGACATAAATGTGATCAGGGACCTGCTTAGTGATTAACCCAGCTGAAATGAGTCAAAGACAATTCAGCTTTTACAAGAACAAAGGCATGCAGTACTCACTCTTAATAGGATTAATCAGTAGGAAAAAAATATTCAAATGAAATATAATTCAAATATCAGGAAAAAAATTCACGACAAAGAAAGCCTGATGGCACTGAAGTACAAGGAATGTTCAGGTTGTGTCATGGCTCTTCTTGTCCCTACAGAACCAGGAGATGCCTGAAGAGGCAAGGAAGCAACACTAAGGTAGAAAATCACAGAAAAGTATTAGAAAACTGTTAAAGGGAGACCTATTTGAAAAGACTGAGATATGGTAAGCCTGTGGTAACACAGACACCAGACCATCACAGAAAGCAAAGCGCTCAGAACAAGAATGCCAGGAGGGCATGGACACATTGTGCAAAGTACATGCCACGCCTGGAAGAAAAACTGTTAAGCAGCAATGACACAACATTATTTTTGGATAAAATGAACCTTGAGAAAAAGGACAGCTAAGAGAATTACAAGTGTTTCTTCGTGGTAGAAGAAATACCATCAGGATTCAAAATTGACACAATGACAGAAAATACACTTTAATATATAACACAGGCAAGTTTCTGCCTTGCATTAACACAGGCCACCTCAAACATAACCAGGATACTTCACCTACAGAAACATGCAACAATGAATACCAGGAAGAGGAATAACAGCAAGAAAGTCAGCATTGGATTCTGGATCAGAGTCTAAAAACCTTTAACAGCATTTGCCAACTCATTCTGCCTGCTAAGTGAATTTTAGCATTTACATTCCCTGCTCAGTTATCCCAGATACAATATCAATGTGGCTTTACTGACCCCTATGCCTAAGACAGCCTATAACCATGAAGCACTTTCACACAGCCTCTAACAGTGTAATGCATAAATTATAAATTATTAAACTTAATAAAAACCTTAATAGCAGCAGACTCTACAGGCATAGGTCTTACCACAATACAAAGTTTTGGAAATACTTTCCTTTTATCCCAGTAATGTTTAAATGTCTACTGTAATAGAGTAAGATTAAACCACCTACTCTTACAGAGGCAGTGCATACAGAGACCCATGTTAGAGCAGTAATACCACCATGTACAATGTAATTACCTACCTCAAAAAAGAAAATGGAAAATAAACTGAAGTTAAACCTGTAAAAAAACTTAAACAAGCAAAGAAAAAAATAAAAATCCTTAATGGCACAATTCTTAATTGCCTAGACCTTATATACTAGACATAGCAACTTATGAGAACACTACCACTGAATTTAGGAAGCACCACTCACAACCTCTCTGAACAAGCAGTCCAGTCTGATCTATGACAGAGTTTATTTGGCACAAAGACCATCAAATCAAGAATCTTCAATACCACTTGAAAAGCATCACTTAAAGGGAATGCTTGTGCTGTATCAACCACACCAGAAATAGATCAGGAGAAATTGCATGACATAAGGACTGAGGAACGGTCACTGCAAAACCCTAATAGACAGCAGACAGAAAGAAGAAAGGCAAAATATAAATCACTCCAAGATAAATTAGTTCCTCCAGCAACTGCCTGATTAAATGATTATAAGTCCTAACAAAATAAAGACTAAGTATTAAAGCAACAGACAGCATTACCTCCTCAAAACTACCCAAGGGCCACAGCAGGGTTACTGGCATGCCCATTACTGACAGAACACAGCATTGGAAACAAACCCCAAAAAGGTAAAGCACCCAAGAAGAAAGCTTAACAAGAGCACAGCATATTACACAGATGTTTCAAAAATGCATGTGGAGTGGTCCAGGCAGGATGGAGCAGGCAGACAGGAGCTCCAGTAAAACCACACTGAAGCAGAAATGTCACTGTTACCACCTACCAGCAATTTCATTATATGTATTCCCAAGGTAATAACCCAAATAGGAGCTTGAGCAGGAACACCAGCAAAAGCATCTTGAATCACCATGCTGAAAAAAGATATACATATCTAAATAAAAGGACCAGACACCTCTGATAAGACAAGCCCTGAGACATGGGAAATGGTTTCTGTATGGCTTAGTTGTGCAAGTCTCTTCTCTCCCACATACAAACCCAGCCTGTGTGCTGTACAGTGGCACCCACACCAAAGAAGATAAAATCAGCACACCCATTAATAAGTGTCTACTTGTAACATACAAATATTTCATTATTTCACCCACAGCCATAAGTAAATTCGTATTGATTTTAAATTAAGTAGTTTGAAATGTTTCATGTTCACATCAATAAAGATTTGTTTCTCAAGTAACATTGATACAACCCAACTTAATCTAACTGGGAGGTTAAAACAAGTTTCATCAGGAAGTGGTATGATAATAGTTCACCTTTGCAAATGTCTAACAAATATTGCAGAAATACAAAAAAGAGAAAGCCACATTTCCTCTCCATCCAAGCAAATACACCCAGCTGTCCTCAGTCACCAATCACCCACACCGAGCGCTTTGGAAGAACACTTCCTCTCTACATCAAGAAAATCTTGCATACAACAAGTTGTAATGTTTTCACTTTAATCAAACCTACTCCTTAGTGCCCCATTTTAGATGACAACTTGAACTGCATGTATTGGAAATTTTTTAATTGATATTGCCACCTAGCGGCTTGTTTCAACAATATTAAATAATCATAAAAGCCAGCAGGAGAACATCAACATCTACAAGAATTTTCCCAAGAGCCATCAAATATGGGTTTTCATCAGTATAGAAAAATCTAATTCTGCTTTCCACCCAAAACAAAGGAAATCCTCAATGACTACATACAGAATTAAGCCTGAGGTAGTACATACTCCCCAAAATAAAATTATTTCTATGGCCAGAATAAAACAGCATCATAAAATCATTTGGTTTATGTTATGCAATAATGTAATATTGAAAAACTCTCCAAGCACATAATTCCAGAGGAGAAGTACCACTACGAAAATCTATGTATAAAGTTTACTTTTTTCACTTTCTTGAATGCAAAATAGAGAAGAGGAACATATTTCCCATCTCTGGTCCTCACTTTAATGTAGGTCTGCTGTTGTGTTTCATGCCAAGATGATCTGAATATCCTAAATACAGAAATTAAAATGCAGAACAAGTCCTATTATAAGGGAAAACAATTTTCAAAACAATGCTGCTGGCAAGTGCATCTTAGTTAATGTGGTGGTGTTCGCAGGGGTCCCAGGACAAGGGAAGAGATGAGAATCTTGACTTCATGTTTCAGAAGGCTGATTTATTATTTTATGATATCTATTATAGTAAAAGAAAATTATATATTATAACTATACTAAAAGAATAGAAGAAAGGATTTCATCAGAAGGCTAGGAAGGAAAGGAAAGGAATGGAATGATAATAAAATCTTGTGACTGACCAGAGAGTCTGAGACAGCTGACTGTGATTGGCCATTAATTAAAAACAACCACATGAGACCAATCAAAGATGCACCTGTTGCATTCCACAGCAGCAGATAATTATTGTTTTTCTTTTTCTCTGAGGCTTCTCAGGAGAAAAATTCTGGCAAAGAGATTTTTCAGAAAATATCATGGCAACAAGTTATATGAGAAAAGAAAAACTAGACAAGAAGTTCTTAGTATGTATGCAGCTTTTCCATTGCTATTTCATATAATAATAGAATTGTTTAGGTTGGAAAAGATTGTATGTAAGTTATTGGTTCCATCAACTGGAACTTACCATCACCATGTTCACCACTAAACCATGTCCCCAAGTGCCACATCCACGTGCCTTTGAACACTCCCACAGGTGGTGATTCCATCACTTCACTGGGCAGTCCATTCCTTTGGCAATCTGACCACCCCCCTTCAGTGAAGAAACTTCTCCTAGTACCCAATCTAAGCCTCCCCTTGTGAACTTGAGGCCATTTCCTCTGCTCCTGTCACCTGCTCCCTGGGACAAGAGGCCAAACCCCTGACCACAGCCTCCGGTCAGGCAGCTGTAGGGAGTGATAAGGTCACACCCCTGCGTCCCCTTTCCTCCAGGCTGGACACCCCCAGCTCCCTCAGCTGCTCCTCATCACAGTTGTGCTCCAGACCCTCCACCAGCTCTCTTCCCTTCTCTGGACTCTCTCCAGCCCCTCAATGTCCTTCTTGTACTGAGGGCCCCAAAACTGAGCACAGGATTGAGGTGTGGCCTCGCCAGTGCTAAGTACAGGGGGACAATCCTTGCCCTGGTGCTGTGGCCACACTGCTGTTTGTACAAGCCAGGGTACCTTTGGCTTTCTTGGCCAGCCTCAGCCAGGCACACACAGGCTCACTGTGATCCAAACTAACACACACACAAAATAGAATCCTACAGTTAGAGATAACCCTGCTCTTTGTTCACACTACAGCCATCTTCAGTATCTTGTGGAAGCATTGGTGTTTATCATGTAGCATTAGTAAAAACTGATTGACAAGACAGTAATTTTCATACTTTCTGCTTCCACATCCCTGTTTCTAAAGGACAAAAATACTTTCTTTTTACCTTGCTGCTTCAAAAACCTACATAATTTTCATGTGTCTGTGCATCCAAGCTTTTTTCACAGCATGAGGTTCAACAAGACCAATGCCAGGTCCTACAGTTTGGTCACAGGCAGCACTACAGGCGTGGGGCAGAGTGGCTGGAAAGCAGCCCAGTGGAAAAGGACCTGGGGGTGCTGGTGTTCAGTGGCTGAACATGAACCAGTGCATGCTCAGGTGGCCAAGAAGGCCAATGGTATTATTATAGCCCAAAATATATATACTTACAGAGAGAGAGAGAGACTGGTTATTACTCCACATTTTTAATACATTTTATATAAAAACAGTACTGAAGTTATAATCAGGAAAGGAAAAAAAAAGAAAAAATATTATTTTCCTTAACCTTGAGGAGATACACAGACCAGGTCTTTTGCTTATGCTATCATCCTCTAAAAAACTCAAAAAGATCTCTCCATTATTTGCTGCCATGTTTCTGATCTGCTACAGGACACTAAGTATATCTATAATGAAGCTAATACCTTGAAAATGCATTCAAGCCCTTTCAACTATATTTAGCTAGAATGTTTATCCAATGTTTAGTCAGTTCAGTGCTACACAGCTCTGTCCTCTTTTATCTCAAAGCCCTTACAGTTTCTTCCATGACTGCAGGTACAAAAGTCCCATTGTGAGAAGAAATAACAGCTTTCTAATGAGGTGCTGAATAACTACATGTTAAATGTAAAGGAAACTGAAAGCTACTCTGCAAACCACCCATATTTAAGGACAGTACTTCAACAGGATGCAACCTTCACAGGTCTTTCCAAAGCTTATTTGCAAACAAGAACTTCACCACTACCCAGATTTTCCCACTAGCTACTACTGCAGTTCCCAGCAAGGAAATAATTCAGGATAAAAATAAAATAGTTTAACATTATATAGACTTTCTATAAAAACAGAGCAGATTGTATTGGAATCTTAAAGCTAACCCTCTTATAATTTTTCAAATATACAGGAAGAACCCCTTTCTCTGGCAGCATCCAGGTGACCTGAACAGAAAATGGTGATTGCTGCTCTCCATGGATCACACTAAGCAAGGTCATGGAGCCAATAAAAATGCTGCTGCCATTGTTTGTAATGGGCCTTTGTGCTAAGGTGAGCCTTGGGACTTTCCATATTCTGACTGAAGATTTGGCCTGCCTGGAGATTTGTTTTAGCATTGAACAGCAACAGCCCACTGATCAAAGGACTATTACCTACTTTTTCAGCTATTGCTTCACCTTGTACAGTTGTGCAGAGTAGCACCCATTGTTATACATATATCTGGAACTAATAGAGCAATAATAATTATTCTGTGTAAATAACTATTTAAGATGCTGAAATAAAATGCAGTGTAAAGGATTCAAGATATGGAACCACTCCAAAGGACTAGAATGTGACAGGATGACACAGAGAAGACTTGGGGCTACAAATATCTCACCACTGTTCAGGTGCTGGCTGCAGAACTGCACTCACAGAAGTAACAAAGAACAAGCATCAAACTGTTGTGAAATACACTATTCTACAGTCAATCTGGATGGCTTGACATTGATTGTAACATGGATTTACAAGGCAGCACAGAAATAACCTGCAGAATAACATAAACATTATTCAAATGCATTTCAGAATAGGGAGTAAAAAGTTACCAACATCAAGCTCTCAGACCTCTCAGCAGGGCCAGGAGGCTGATGACTGGCAATATCCCTCCCTTCTCCCAGATGAAAGCATCCATCCCAAAAGGGTAAGCATGGCACTGGGGAAAGAGCAGGTACTACAAAGTTTGGGAATGTATCATTTTGTCTGTAAGCAACTGGAAACAAATACTGATATCACTGTAACTCAAATATCAATAATTATTTGGTTGGACCTTTAAGACTTTGTAACAACCTCTCTGAAACCTGAGTGCAACAAAGCAGCGAGGAGAGACTCTGAGACTTGGAAGGGCAGATCCAGATGGATCCATTAGTAGCTATTTAACCTGCAGAGAAATACATGTCCAAGCTGCATTAATAGAACACCTCAGCAGCTGGTGGGTGCAGATCATGCTGCAGACATGGCAGACAAGCAGTGAAGAACTTCAGGCTGAGAAAGCACACAGCTGGAATACTCATTACATTCTCTTCTTCCCAGCCTCCATAAAGAAAAGAGTGAGTTCAGAATTAATTTATCATCCTGTAAATAAGATAATATGTTACTTGGAGGGGAAATAGCAAGCCATTTTATTTATACCTACAAACACACAGGCATGCTCTCTTCACCTCACTAAGTCCCCATTTCCAATTTTCACAGACTTATTAGAGCATCTTGGGTGCCTGCTCACATTAACTGGAGCACATGCACATATTTCCTCCATCAGTGAAACCCTACATTGTACATCAGTCTTTCCATCTTCTGCTGAAGTAACAGTGCCTTTACTCTGGCTCTGCCCTGTCTTCTATTTCCTTTCTCCAAACACCCCCCTTTATATTCCTGTATATGTGCTAAGATAAGCCAATGTCACTATACACTCACTGACTCTTCATTCTGATATTTCAGGTATATTCTATTTACTGGCAGCAAGTATGGCCTTTGCTGCTTTCCATTGCTGCTGATAAAAGCCAAAATTAAATTTTATCCTGTGAAATGGGTGAATATGCATTTAGTTCTTGATTAGGTTTTATTTCCATGTGATCTATAATAACTCAGTTTGAATGAAACCAGATCATCTTAAAAACAAGGCAGCTTACTCCTTTTTATTTCACTTGTTTATAATTGCCATACATTGATGAGAACACTACAAGAAGTAAACCCAAGAAGAAAGGTGAAGATACTGGGCAAAGAAGTGAAAGGGGACCAATTTTTCTACTTTGTGGTTTTCAGTCTCTCCTGAACACTAAAGATTACACACTTCATTCCTGCTGTGAGATTAAAGGGACTTTATCTACTGAGTTTAAATGATATTTAAAGACTCACAAATTATGTTTGCTATGTAAAGGCAATAGCTTATGTACATGCACATACATAACTATTACTTATTACTGCTACCAATGCAAATCAACCATGAAATATGAACTATAATGTATTTTCTCAAAAATACAATATTGGCAGAATTGACACAAACTGTGAAAAAAAATCAATTAAGGATACAAGCACCAAAAGCAATAAAATATTTTGCTTAGTTCTGCAGTATGATTTTAAAGCAGCTCCTTTATTACCAATGTAAATTTCATGGCATCAACATTGAGTATCACTACAGAACAAAATCTGAGAAAAAGTTGAAAAGCAGACTCTGGGAATTAAGATTCTTCTTGCTGGATATTGCTCTTTTGCAGCAATCATTGCTAAGTCAAACATGCCAGCATCTGGTGCACCACAGTTCAGAGTTTAACATAGTAATTTAAACCATGCACAGTTTCAATTCAGCTTAATACCTCGGGCTGTGAACTGTAATTAGGAAAAAGCTGGCACATATTCAGCTCCACTGCCCTTGCATATTAACATCATTATGCCTTAAAAACATTCTGAATAAACCAACAGGACAAGCACGTTCTCTGCACTTTGCCCATCAGGTCCTGATGCTAAGAAACAACTCACAGAGGTCCCATGAGGACTGGTTTGCTTTTTAAAATTTTTGCCAACTCTTACATTATTTTCATTACTTTTGCCATAATTAAACATACACTGTATTGATTTAAGAGAGACATTGTCAACATACATATAATGCCACTTTCTGATTTAAAATCTCAGTCAAATTCTTCTACTTAAATGCATGTCTTCCATAAGAATTCCCACTTATTGAAGAAATCAGATGAAGTGATTTTTAGCAATCTATGCATCTCACAAATAAATGGAAAAGATAATTATTTGCTGACACAAGTTTCTGGTGTTAAAACCATTATAAAAGGACCTTCTTTTACCATTACATAGTTTTATTTTTAAAGTGGCTTTACTACTTGACATACTTATCTAAAATGTTGATTGTTTTAAGTGGGAAAGGAGCATAACAATGCAAATATGTCAAATTGTCTGATTCACAATTGAAAGAGTGAATTATTCCTTTTTACATGTGTAGCCCCAAGTTATCGTGTTCCTTTTTCATGATTTGCAAAGGCAGACTATCAGACAAATCCATTAAAAAAGGCCTAGAATTCTAACTATAAAATGAATTCCACTCACCAGACAGATACATACAGTGATCCCACATACTGATGTATGGAAAAAACTATAATGAAAACGGAAAAACTTTAAAAATAAATCTGTGGGTTTGCTTCAATATATGTATTCAGCTGTAGTTTATTTTAATGTTCCTTTTAGTGGCAGCTATTAAAAATTCTCTGTTTTCACTGGCATGGCAAAGCACAAGCCATGGATTAAGATAAGAGAGAGAAGGTACAAGTGGAAGAGAAAGGGAGTCTGATCTACTTGAACTTTATCTCAAGTTTTCATAATGCTACAATTAGGACAAGATATGGCACTGTGTGAGACACAAGCTACTGAGAGTCACTCTGGAAACACAAAATTAGATCAAAATGATCATTTTAAAAGAGTAACATCTTTATTCCCAAGACAAATATTCTCATTACACAAAACTGATTTCCTGGTTTCAGAAATAAACATTAGAGAATACAAGTATACTACTTTTCAATTATAAAAACAGGATAAAAAATTTTATTTCCAGTACCATGCTTCTTATACAATATGTAAAAAATTAGTCAAACTTCGTTGCAACATTTTTAGATAAACTAACCAATTCTCAATAACACTTGTTTTAGACAAATGAAGAAAAATTGGTATTGTCTATTGGAATAAATAATTTCAACCTTGTTTTTAAATGCTGGATTTACTTAACAGCTTGGACTAGCAGTGAGAATGCAACACTTAGAAGTAACTGATCCATACTAAACACCAAAGCAGTTATGTAACAGGTAGCTGGTGATCTAAAATATAGTGGTAGCCTCAGCATAGTTCTTTAAAGCTTTATCTCACATTTTAAGTCCACTTGAGATTCACATACTGTTTTCACATCCTGCTTCTCCAAGAGCCTGGACTGGCTGGTGTGCCCACATCATGTCTGCCCACCACAGCATTGCTGAGTTCATCACAAAGCTCCCAACTCCCAGCACTGCTCATTTCCTGATTAAAGAGTGTCTCTATGAAATGCACACTGTGGAAGCAACTACCAAAAATCTCTGTCTGTCATCTTCTCAACACTGTTGACACAATCCAACTTACACGTTACTATATAGAAAACATTTCTGGGAAAAAAAATAAACACTAAAACCTCTAACTTTAAAAAGAGAGGCAATGCCCTAAGAGTATTTGACTGGAATGTGATTAGATGTCTAGGGACCAGCATAATGGACTTGGACACCAACATGTGCTGAGACACTGTCACTAATATACAAAACAGGTCACCCCAAGCAATAGGCTACCTTGAAAAAAAAGTCAAATGCTTTTTCAGATGATTTTTCAGATATTATTATCCATTCAGATGATTTTTATTCTTTTGAGCCAGAACTCCTAATAGTATCATGAAGTTCCTGGTTGTATGCAGGTTTCCCTGAAGCTTTACAACATTCACCAGGGAATAAATCCTGGCAAAGGGATCTGTCATAATGTGCCTCCTGACACCAGGAAAGGGAACTTGAAAGAAAGCTTAAGCCTCTGATCTCCTCAGGGCTCCCTCTTTCATAAAAGTGCTGAATTGTGACTGCTGCACTAAAAAGAAAAATCATTTAATGACCCATACAGCCTCATTCTAACCCAATCACCATTGTTTTGTAACTCAGTTACCTGGCAGCAGCCAGGCAGCATGCTGATACCTGTGTGTCAGTGAAACTTGATAGCAACACTTCCCTTTTAATCACTCACCTTCCAACTCCATCAGTCTGCTGCTTTTGATTATGCTGCAGAAGGGCTGCAAAGCTACTGGCCAGCCCTTACACACCAAAGCCCAGCATGGCCTATAATCTCATGATTGACACTTGCACATGGCAGGTTGAAATAAGCCTGAAATTCCTTAGGCATCTTGACTCTTACTTCACAGGTGAGTGAACTACTGAGCTATTACATAAGCATGAGAACTGAAACCTTAAAGTAAAGCTACTTGTTCACAGCAACTGAGGAAATAATCCGAATTCTTAGATTCACAACTTTAAAGCAATCCAGGCTCATTTTGGCATCAAACTCAGACCTGCAGATGGCATCAAAGCCTACAGGAAAGTAGCATTTCAAGCATGCCCATTCCTTCAGTATTTTTCACTCCCTGGAAAGCCTCCTTGCCCTATCATCATAACCTTCCTGTTCTTGGGCAGGAAAGCTCTTCTCAAACACACCTCTACTGATTCACTGTGCACTGGGATTTAGGAGCTAACTCCAGCTTCACAGCTCCTTCCTGAGCCAGGTACAGAAGTGTCACACATTAGGCCACCCTGTTTGGATCCAGGCTCACAGATCCTGTCAGGCTTGTCAGATGCTGCAAGTGATCCACACAGGTGGCCTTGAAAATCTAAGGGCTGCCACACTAATTTAGGTCAAACACACACCTAGGCCAGTATTGTACCACGGGGTGCCAGAAACATTTGCTTGGAGAGGAGTACACAGGTGGATCACTCTGTATCAGGACAAATTCACCTGACAGGTCTTCAGCAAACAGGGGCTTGGAAAATCACACTGCACTGACAATAGCATTCTTAAAAACTATTGATGGTGCTGCTTCCCTGTCTTATCCTTCTTAAACCCACCTGTAACTTGGACTCTACAACATATTGCAAAGCCACATTCTGTCTCTCATACTGTACAAAAAGAAGCTGGGTTGGGGTTTTTTCCACAGGAGTCATTCTTTGAATATCATTGTTTTGTAATGAATAAAGGCGAGTTATTTCTTCTTCCATTTCTATACCTGTAATGATTTCTTAGGCATATCAAAATGCTTCTTAATCACCTTTACATATCTGAAATGTACTAGTCATAAATTAAGCTGCCCAATATCCTCAATCACCTTCACTACCTTCTTCTTTGAGCAGTTTCCAGTTCTACATAATCTTTTTTGAAACAGTACAATGTTAACTATGTAATCATAAATGTAAACCACCATTTATAAAGAAGCACAATTTATTTTAAAACATTAGCTTTCAAACATTAAAATGGCCATAAAAAAGAGTACACTTTATTTATTACAAGATACCTTACTGAAGTCTCAGCTGCACTTAACTGCATTCTTTTAAATACTTTTTACTTGGATTTTAATGATTTTTATTAATTACTTGGATCTTTTAATGATTTTAATGATGTTTTTGAAAATCTACATTCCAGTCTGTGATGAAGGAATAACATCACATACAGGTGAGCAACAGGAACATAACAGGCAGCAGACAAACAGTTATTACACAGAGAAACTACTGGGGTGAAACATGAGACCAGAAAAAGCAGAGCAGTGCAAAGGGAAGAAATAGGTCCCAAGAGAGCTTTCTTTAGAAACATGAATACGAAACCAATGCAATTTTAATACAGTTTGAAAAGTAGTAAACAAGTGATTTTAACATTGGAATTTAAGGTACATATTCTGTAGCTAGACTGCTCTGACCTTTATCACTGCAACAAGAACAGTAGAGACATAATTTTTTTTCCTCAGGGATAGGAAAATATAATTGACCTCTAACGATGGAATACTCCCTTCCATTTTAGAAAACTGCAAACTAAGCATTGATAATAGCTCAAGGCAACTGAAGCCCTTGGTTCTTTTAATCTCCTACATTCAAATTATCAACTTTTAATTAACTAACTTCTGTTGAGGAAAAACAGTGAGGCACCAATACTGTCAAGAAGCATTATTTCACCAGGGCTATTCAGTAGTTTCCCTTTAACCAAGAAGCTCAAGATAAGATTCCTTTAGCATTAACACTCAAAGAGACTTCCTTAGCTAACATTACTTCATTATGGAGGACATCGATATAAAAGTCAAAAGTCTGCCAGCTGCTTTGCTGGACAAATCAGAGTATGTGTTATTTAGACATACACTTTAATCATAGGATTTAATCATAGGATTTCCCAATGTATAACTTAAAATAAAAACAGTACACGTGAAATGCAGAAAAAGTTAGCACCTTTACAGAGGTTCACTTTGAAATTTACACCACCTTTTTCAGCCAAAAAGCTTGTTCAGAATATCTTCTTTAAATACAAAAAGTTCTTCTATGGTTATCTTAGGCTGAGATGCAGACTGCTGCAATTCTGTTCTGCTACATGTGCTTTATTATATTAGGCTTATTTTTCCAGCCAGTTCTGCACATTATGAGAGATCCATCCAAACACAAGTTTACAAAGGCAGAGCTCATCCTAAAAGGTATATTACTGAGATAGACAGTGGACACAAGAAGCCCTGCCAACTTCAAACAGGACCATCCCTCTTACACTTACCATATGCTGTAACTGTTAACAGATTAAAAGTGAAAAATGAGATATCAAGGATAAGGATTGTAGAGAAGAGGAAAAATAAAAAGTCTTGCTAGGAAAATCAGGAAGCAAGGGTTCACTTCAAATATATGAAGGATGAGACAAACAGTACTTTAAAGGTACAAATACTGGGAACTGTAATGACAGGTAGAGAGACAATGTTTTGTTTCTTCAAATATTAGTAATTTTAATTTTCTTTTTAAACAACCCAGTAAAACAATGCCCATTCACAAAGTCCCCACAGGCAATTAGAACAGAATTAGTTATTGATTATTAAAATATAGACTAGATTGCAAAGATAAGAGTCTGGTAGAATCACAACAGAAGCAATTACTACTATAAGAGAGGGACCAATTATGAATACAACTGCTATATAGTTACATTTTCATTTTATCATTTAATTTTCTTCATCGAGAACTGAAGTCACCTTATTTGCTTTCATTAGATATTGGCACAACTTTGGGTTCTACTCTTCTGAATCTTTCCTACTCCTCCTCTTTAAAAGCTTTTAAAAATTTAACATTAGCTTCTCTGACACTCTTCAGTAAATTATCCCAAGAAGAAAAGAAGACAACAACTTCACAAATGTTGCACTTGAAGGGCAGATACAGGACCACTGCAGACTGTGGGAGTGTACAGCCACTCTCATATAGAAAGGCCAAGAGCTACACCCATGGCCTTTTATCAGTGCCCAGAATACATTCAGCCAGTGTTCATGGGAACAGGAACTACCTCATAGATGCTGCTTCTAAGGAAAAAAACTACTGAAAGAGGCTGAAAAACACTGTGGTAGAGAAACAGTAACAAACAAAAGCAGTGCATGACTTTTACACATTTAAGATTCCATAATAATGTAATATATCCTAAGCCTTGCTAGCTGTACAGTAGTTATGGGTTCAAGAAGTTAGACATCTGGAAGTGCACAGTGCAGAAATCTGGCACTTCCCATGTTAGCCAACACAGATGTACTGCACCACTGCAAAGTAACAGCCCATGGTCTACACCACCTGCTCTAAAGTACTGCTTAAAAACAAAACCAAAATCAATCTTGGTATTTGGATTTATACTTCTGGATCAAAATATGCAGCACACATAATCTTCTCTCCATAGGTTCACACACCATCACCTAGATTTTTTTTTTACTTACCAAATGCTTTCTTTTAACTTTGGATAAAGATGTACAGTTGACATGCCAAAGAGGACAACTCTAACTGGGTATTCACTTGGGTTTTGTCACATTCACTTAGAAATAAAGTCAAGCAAAAAAATATATCCAAGGTAGAAGTTTACCCCCGGTGAAGCCTGTACTGGTCTGAACATACAGAGCCTACCATTGTGCTGAATGCAAAAGGCAGATGTACCTGAGGCCATCTGTTAGCACTAAGTGAAGGACAGTAAACAGGCTTGTCTGCCTATAAGCAAGTTTATCTCTGAACAGACTCAGGCATCTGTCAAATTCACTATTTCACAGACCTCTCTCAATGCAGGCCTCCACTTCAAGAAGAAATAAATTGCAGAGGATCCAAATTAAAAATTTTGATTAATCTTTTGTCCAGTTGAAAAAATACGTGAGTAGTTTGAACACACTGCATGTAAATTCATCTATTACAACCAAAATCAAGTGCTAACTTATCATAATTCAGTGAGATACTCTGTTTCAGTAGCCTGCATGTTTAATTTCAAAGTAAATTTTATTATTACAGGTAACTATAGGTATAGTCTTGATTCAAGACAAAGTGCTTCCTCTTAAAAATATGAGACACTCAGTTTCTATTTTCTTTTTTTTTTAAAACAAACCCAGATTCACCTCCACCACTTCTCATTGACTTAGGGGGTCAACACTGAGCAGCTACAGGACCAATCTTACAGCCTTCCCTGGCAAAGAAGGTCATAACTGACAAAAAGCTATTCAGAGTACTGCAACTTTTTATTCTTGTGCCATCACCTTCATACTCTTCAAACAAAAGCCTGCAAGTAAGCTACAATAAGATGTAACTCCCCTAGCCAATTTTACAAGAGAGGTCCTGCCGTGTCCTTTGAAGCACATTGTTAACAGCAACAATGGGAGTTACTCCATAAAGCTTTGGCCTGGCATAGAAAAGTTTTCATAAGAACCACAGTAAAGAAAAAAAACTGCTTTGGATTCAAAACTAAGTTACAATTTTCCTGTAGTGAACAAATTCACTACAGGGAACCTATGGTATAGAATCTCCAGCCCTCAAATCAATATTTTCATTTGCAGATGCTGTGCATTTGATGCACATCACCCATACCACATGCCTCTAAAACACTAGAATATGCTGTAGCAGTTGAATTTAAAGTAAAGCTAGAAAGAGGACCAAAGAGATACTGAAAATGTCTTATACTGGTTGTACTTGGGGGCCTCAACCATTTGCAAGGAGACTTAAAAACTTGAAAGGAGTTTTGCTTTCATATAGAAGCACAAAACAGAGTAGGTCATCTCCAGAGCACAGGAGTGGTATGAAGAGAAAATACACATAGCAGAAGAGAAAAGATAGCTCTTGTCAGCTACAGCAAAACCACTGGTTTCATAAGGCAACTGATCAGATTGGAGCATTGCATCTGGAAACGCCGACTCAGCCAGGCAAACAGCCAGCTCCTGACTGTGCACCCTGACTTAACAGTAGCCAGTTTCTTCAGCAAACACAAAGACTACCAGTTCTGCACTTATTATGGCTCTGTGAGAGCAAACTTTTAACAAACTCACTCAGTAAAACATCCCACTTAGCTCCCCTAAGAGGTGTATTGAATGCTTTATCACCTAAGAGTAGAAGTTTATTAACAACCTTGTGGTTAACACTTAACTGAAAGCTTCAAAAATAACTCTGAACCTAGAGCTACAGTGAAATTTAACCTATTTCTGTTTTCAAACTGGCAGAAGACAGATCCATGTAACACTACAAACTGAAAGTTTTTGGAAACAAGGGAATCAATTACTGCATATTTTGCACATAACATTTGTTTCCATTGCAGTAACCCCAAACTCAAACAACTGAAAGCATAATACAGCTTTTACACAATGCTGGAGGAAACAGCATGAGTGGAACAGGATGTGAACAAAAGTTAGCTGCCAAAGTCTAATCACCACTACACCAGCACCTCATCTATGTTATTTTTACCCATCCTAATGGGGAAAAAAAGCACTCATTTATTGTAACTAGGAAAAAAAAAAGCACACCAAACACCTTATGGTCACAGATAAATTGTTATTTCTTCCAGAAGTCACAGAAAGACCTTGCCCCTTGAATCACTTGCCATAGCAGAGAGCAGCATCTCTCCCCACCACATATATCCATCCATCCATCCATCCACCCATCCACCATACACTGCTTCCCAGTTCTAAGACTATCCAGCTAGGAGGAGAGAGGAATGAGTGACATCAGGATGTATTTCCCTGTCAGAACAAAGCAGGTAGACTGGATTCCTAAGTAACTACAACAAAGACAAGAGCCTATTGGCAACTTAATGAGTCACCAATAAAGTCCCACAGCACAAAACACAGTGAAAGTTAGTGACACAAGCATGTAATCCTTCAAGGACAAAAAATGAAAATAGTCCAAAGCCACAGTGTCCTAGGAAAGAATGAAGTGTGAACACTGTAGAGATGGAAGAACGTTCCTATGTGGCTCAGTGAACAAGCATCATGAGAAAAGATCAACTGGACAGTGACAAGAACATGAAGAGCTGGAAGAAGACAAGAAGGGGAAAACAGAACAACTTCTGTTCTTATCTGTAGGATTCACAGAAACTTAAACCAAAGAGATACTGGTATCAGCATCGTTGGCGATTAGACACATCTGGGAAGGGGAAATAGTCTGATGGTACCGAGGAGGATGAAAAAAGAACTGCCTGTAAATGGGACAATGATGCAGACAGAAACCTCGGAACAGAAAGCGCTGGGAAAGGAGACCACAAAGATGAGAGAACTGGAGGGAGAACCAAGAGGAACACGTGGGCTGGGCAGATCCCCCACAAACCGGGGGCTCTCAGGGCCGGCGGCCGGAGTGCCGGGCGCGTTCCACGGGGCACCGGGCGGCCCTGCCCGAAGGATGCTGAGCCCGGCGCCCGGGCTGGGGACGGTGCCCGAGCTGCCCTGGCGACAGCCCCCGTGGGAGAGCCCTGCCCGGGCGGGTGCTGTGCCCTGCCGGGGGAGCCGCCGTGGCTGCCGCGGGACCGGGCAGCCGGGACGGCCCGCGGGGGTTACGGCAGCGACGCGCGAGGGGACCACAGACAACGGAGGGGTCGCGGGGGGCGGCTCCGTCCCGGCGGGTCGGGGGTCCCCATACTCACTTTTTGTGGGGCGCCGAGTGCTTGTCCCTCCTGCCGGCCGCCGCGGACTGCTTGGGCCGCCGCCTGCGGGCCTGCAGGGCCAGCACTGCCGGGAGAAGAGAACAGCCGGGAGCCGGCGTGAGCAGCGGCGGCCGCGCAGCCCCCCCTGCTCCCGCCCTCCCTCCCGCCCGGCACAGCGCGGTACCTTTGCGCGAGTTCATCGCCCCGCGCCGCGCGATGCTCGGCGGGCGCGCCGCTGCCCGGCTCCGCTCCCGGCTCCGCTCCCGGCTCCGCTCCCGCTCCCGGCCCCGCCGCCAGCCGCGACCGCGCGCCCGGCACCGTCCGGCAGCATCGGCACCGCCGCCCCGCGCCGCCGCCGCCGCTGCGCAGGCGCGGGGGAGCCGGCGGGGCCGCGGCCGGAAAGGCGCGGGCGGGGCGGGGCGCGGCAGGTGGCGGCGGGCGGGCGCACCTGAGGCGGGAGCGGCCCCGCGGCCGCCGCCGAGGTGGAGCTTTGTCGGGCGGTCGAGCCAAAGGGGAATTTATTCTGCCAAGTTTTGGTCGTGATGGGAGTCGCGGAGCGATCCGTCCTGGTGCTGTGCCACGTTGGGAGCTGTGGGAAGGGGCAGAGGAGAGAGGCGTCAGTCTCCCTCCACGGCAGCAGCTGGGGCGAGATCAGCTTTAGCTTGTCCCGAAACCTGTGTGGGGTGAAGTGCCAGAACCTATTAACCTCGTGGCCAAATCCAGGGAAACTAGATTTCCTTAATTCTGATTCTCACTAAGTTGTTTGATTATCATGACGGACAACTCTTGGCAATTGGTTTTTTCCTGCCAGCGGCATCTTGCTGCTCGTGGTACCAGACACTGCTCTGATTCGGCATAGTCATGGCCCAGTGAACACTGCCACTTCTTACCTGAGCTGTGCTTGACAGTGTTACGACAGAAATTTTGTGCCGTCTATACCTTAGTGCCTGGGGCCAACATGATCTGGGTCATAGTCAAAGCTCCAGAACGAGAGTGAGGCTTGTCTGGGTTATCTTCCCGTGGCAGTGGAATTCCAAGGCATAGTAACTGAAAGGTAACAGGGGATGGTCATTAAATTTTGAGGCAGAACTGCCTCCCTAAGTGGCAACACAAAGAATCCATAAGGATGAAGATCCTAAAAGCAGCTACAGTCAAGGCATTATGAGAGTGAAGGGAACTAGCAGTAATTGCTGGTCTCAGGTAATTGGATCATTGAGATTTCATTTAGACAGAAAATTGAATCCCTAGGTCTGGTTAGTCCAGCTTAGGAGGGGTAGAGCCACAGAAGCTTAAAACCAGACAACCCAAAAAGGAAGCACTACACTGTATAATGCTTTTTTGCCTGACTTTTTTCTGAACAGAAAACAATAGGACCATGAAGTTTCTAAACTGCAGCTCTCATAAGGCACCCCAGCTGCATTTCTAAATCAAAACATTTTCTGTGTCACATCCTCCATCATAAAAGTACACAGGAAATAAACATTTTCAGTATAAACTGCTACCAGTAATATGCAACACTGGTAGGTTACATTTCTCCCTTACTGTAGTTAGTCTTTTAGTCCAGTGTGATAGCTTAGTTTACAGAAGGCTTTATTGAAATTTTGAAGGCTTTCTGACAAGAAAGTTTAGGTGCATGAAAATTACTAATAGCTGACTGTTAAGAAAGCAGATTATGTATTTACTCATTATTTCCAGGCTTATTTTAACTTCACTGGTAAATTGTGTGTGTGCATGAATACTTGTTCCTCTGTAGCAAATGAAAGGCAAGAGCAGCTGATGATGGACAAAAGAGTAAGACTTGCTTTTTTTCTTTCTCAGGGCAGTGCTGCATTACAGTTATCTTGTAGCTATGGTTCTAGAGCAGAAACCATACCAGGGTCATGGTCATCTTTTCAGCAACTTGTGCCATTCTATTTGCTTTAACAGGAGTTTTATGTGTAGAACTGATTGGACAATTGTGTCTTAGATAAGTACAGGGAGCTTTGCTTACATCAACAGGATTATAAATCCACCAGATCTGGAGTCAGGAAGGAATTTCCCTCACGAGCATAATGTCAGCAACATAATCAGGGCAAGGGAACAATCTGCCAGCACACAGAAAAAGGAATTGTTAGGACTAGGTGGGTGTATACTATGCACGCAATTTCATTCAGTTCTAGTGGAAACATATTTTGGGACTGTATTTTATCGGGGTTTTCTTGTTTTCTTCCTCCCCAACCCTGCCAAGCATCACTCAGAGGATGATCATGCAGAAGTGCAAAAAAATCGCTGAGACTCTCTATGTATGTATAGAGGATTACCATGTGCAATTAACTGGCTGGAGAGTAAATTAAGGTCAGTAGAGGCTAAACATATTTCAGAAAATGAAAAAACAAAAACCAACAAGCCCCCACCCTATTTCTCAGACGCAAGAGAATAACTCCCTGAGAAGACAAATAGTAAATGAAATTTGAAAAAATTAAAAGAATAATTTTATTTATGTGCTTGTTAAGAAAGAGTCTAGCCTGTTTATTTGAATCCACTCATTTCGGGGAAATTTTCCATCTTTATTTAAATATACATCTTTTTCAAAAGGAAATGATGAGCCAAGAGGGAAGACAGACTAAATAGCAAAAGGCAGCACTTGCAAAATCGGTGTACAACATAAAGGTGGACTGAGCCAGAATGTATCTGCCTGTCTCTCTCTGAACACTTTATGGGAACAGGTGTCTGTTTGGTTGCAGGGATTACCACAGAGCTCATTCACTCAGGGGAAAGGCACTGTGAGGTTCAGGTGATATGACCCATGCAGAAGGGAGGGACAAGAGCAGATTTAGGTGATCTTAGGTGCAAACACCAGGAGAGAACAAGAATTAAGTAGCAAATTATGGAATGGTATTTTTGCCTGTCTGTAATATAGCTTGGATCTGATACCCAGAGATGTTTGGTTTGTTTCATTTTCACCTAGCTTTGAAATATTCCCTTACATATGAAGACTAACTTTTCCTTTTGTACAGAATAAGAAGTTACCTAGCAGCAGTCCTGTAAACATGATACTGTCATCCATCTGAGAATAACTGAAAATTCTTCCTTCAGCAGAGGGATGTTAGAAAATTTTGCCCTGATTTCTGTACCACTTCCTTTTAGCACTGCTTTTCCCACTCTGTAGTAGCATGGGCTCAAATTCTTATTTCTGCATTTCTCAGAAATCAGGATATGAGCCAACTTCACACTGCTCTTGCACAGAATGGAACAAACATGAAATAACACATAAGGCAGAGGAAGGAAAAAAACCCAGCAAAACGATAAGTGGTGGAAAAAGGGAAAAGAAAAATGTAGTGAAAGGAAATTCCCAATTACAGGCGAGCTCTCATTAATATGCAAGTCCAGCCTTCTCATCCTCTCGCCTTTCATTGTTGTCTCTTGTTCCTTCAGTTCCCACCCCCACTCTGAATTTCTTTAAGTATGACACACCCAAGTAGGCACACAAACAATGAATCTGTCCTTCTCTTGCTCACTTGAAGAATTTTCTATTTACCAAAGTGGTTTTTCCCTTCTCTAGTATGTAAACAAAGCAAAGAGGACAATTCTCAGCTTGGTTTTGAGCAACACAAACAACAAACTTACAGATAGGAAGGATTAAGCAACAGTAACTAAGTAGCTGAGTTTCTTTGTAAGGTCAAGACTATTGGCTCATCAGTGCCTTAGTATAAGCAGTTAACATTAATAGGAGCATTGCACAAGTTAAACAAGAAAAGTAGTCTATTATATCGGTAGTGTAATGAGAAAAAATAGCAGGAAGCATGAGTTGGAATTTCCAAAAAAAACAAGAGGTCAGAAATTCCTCAGTTTAAATTCCTGGCTCATTCACTGATTCATTGTGCCCTTCCTAAAGCAAATTACATGACTCACCTGACTAATTTTCTTCATCTATAAAATGGTACAGTGCATGCCAGCTACACAGCATTTACATTGGTAGAGAAATCTTGTTTATCAAGTTAATTTGGATTACTAATAAAAGAAGAAAGACATAAAGGACAAAGCAGACCGGTTTAACACCAATTTGACATGAAATTAAAGAGTAACCTGTGCCCAGAAATAGCTGCATCAACCCAGATATGTATTGAATGTTGTTTAAAATAGGGCATGAACTGGCATGACTTAAATCAGATCTGAAATAGAATTAAAACAGACTCTGGCAATATTTTTATGAAAATATTTCTTCTAGTGTTGAAGCACACAGGTTTTCAGAATGACTCATTCTAGCTTCCCCCATTACTTCCAGCAGGCTCCCAAACACCCCTTCAATTAAACTCCCTCCAGTTTCCTAGGTCCTTGTCTTATATTTCCTCATTAGACTCCACTCCTGGTTCCCAGCTCTTTACCGAGCTTGCCCTTCTCATCTTGACCTGCATCATCTCCTTTTTCAAATATATTGTCTTTTTTTTTTTTTTTAATTCTGTTTAAATTGGATAGTCTCTTCCTTCATGCTGATTAGAGGTCAGCAAGGGAAGAAAGGATCACTGAAAGATTAGCAACTGCTCTCAGTTTTCTGTTCAACCTAGACACAAGCAATTACAGCAAAAGTTTCTCAGCAGTGATGCAGTGGTGTTTTGGATTCAGTCCTACAACTTCTTTCTGATTGGCAGCTATGCAGTCTGGTTGTGCATGTGAGAGATTCATCTGCTAAGTAAGCAAGGAATATTTTCAAACTTAATTATTAAACACTCACATGTCTTCAACATGCACAAAATGCTCTTTCACAAAATCTCATCATTTGCCCACATTTAAGCAGATTTTCCTAAGGATTTCAATGGCACATCTTTGATATTAAGGCCTTTTTCTATGAAATCTCAGCCTCCTACTCAAAGGTAGGGATTGCCAACCAATGAGATGAGAATCCATTAGCAATGAGATGCAGGGCTTACCTTGTTTCCCTTTCCCTTGACTTGGACTACACAAACAAACATCACAATGAAAACAATAAGGGACAAGCCATAAACTTAAGCACAATGTAAGAGGAAGAAATGGACTCATTTTCTCTGGGAGAATAAAGCTTCTTTCTTCACTGTAACCTCCCCTGTACTTTTACTTTATACAAGATGTTTTCACAGCCTTCAGAAAAATCAGACACCAGCTGACTAGTAGGATGATGCCATGTTATGTCAGTAGTACCCCAAACGTCCTTTCTTCACACATCCTGCAGTGTGACATCGCTGCAACGCCCTCACCAACACCCTCCTGGGACATTCACAGCCACTACCCCACTGCTGCTCAGTGAGCACCAGGGCTCCTTTGCAAACTTCCAGATTACAATGCATTCTGAAATCAACTCCTGGGGGGGGGATGGCCCCTAAAGAAACCAAACAAGTTTGCCTGGGTACCGTTCCAGAGCTTCATCTTGACAGCAGATTTGTCCTGTTTCAAAGGAAGCAACCATTTGGTAGAGGATGGCCCGGTTACACTGGCAATTAGCATCAGCAACGTGCACTAGCAGCCACAGTTATCAGTGTACTATTGCTTGCCATTAATGCACAGAACATTGTCTCTTTTGCTCAATTAGTTTTGACTACATACAGAATCCAAGGAACTACTGGGGCAGAGGAGCATTTCCAAGAAGCGGCTGAGGATTCTTTTCACATTATCAAAACAGCATTCTTTTAAAAGTATTATTTCATGACTCAGCATGGGATATTTCATTCCATATGATTAAAGTTTTACAAAGTTAACAGTAACTGGATCTTACAAAGTGAAATGTCAGCCAGCTTCATAGTCATAGGCATTACCAGCCTGGTTCATAACTGGTATGAACTAGCCATTCAGTTTCATTCTCTCTAGATAGGTCTATAACATATCTATACCATGTAAAAGAGCTACAGGAATTTTTTCAAAAGCTGAAAATCTTACAAGTAATTGTTAAAATAAAAGCAGAAATAGCTTAACTTGTTAGCCAACCTTGTTAGCCTTCACAAAGAACACTCATGAATGAACCTTGTTATTTTCAAAGAGCTGGAGAAAAGACTGATTATCCACCTCTAGGCATGGGAAATTCCCTGTGCTCCTACTGAAAGATGCATAACATCAAATCACAGTGAAAATATTATAAACAGTCAGCTATGTTCATTCAAATCACAGAGAAATAATCTACTGCAATCTGGCCTTGTGCATTGTTTCTTAGAAATTAATTCCGTGGGCTTGATTTTTTGGGTTTGATTTAATCATGTTTTACGCCCACTTTGCCATTCATTGTAGTAATACAAATGACTGTGGTAGGAAATATTCACATGCTTTTGCCTTCAGAGCTGCAAACTATTATAATAAACATAAAGAATGTAAATATTGTCACCAAAGAGTATGTCTTCATTGCACTGTTTACTCAAGTCAGGCCTTTAAAATCACTACACTGTTGGAATATATTCACACAATAAGTCTGTATTATTTACAGTAACTTCTAAGCCATGAAGTTTTTTACCCTTTTTCCAGGATACTCATTCCTTACTAGCTGGGCTGCCCTGGGACAGATAAACCACAAAACTAAAGGATTATGGCTCTTTCAGTCCCTAGTGAGGAAGAAATCCAGTGTAGGACAATGATTTCTTCAACTTCCTGAAGGGTAGCTGTGGTGAGCTGGGGGTCGGTCTCTTTCTCCGGGCAACAACAGACAGAACAAGAGGACACAGTCTCAAGCTGCGCCAAGGGAGATGCAAGCTAGAAATAAGGAGGAAGTATTTTACAGAAAGAGTAGTCAAATACTGGAATCATCTACCCAGGGAGGTCGTGGAGTCACCATCCCTCGAAGAGTTTAAAAAAAGACTGGATGTGGCACTTGGTGCCATGATCTAGTTGAGGTATTAGAACATGGGTTGGACTCGATGATCTTAAAGGTCTCTTCCAACCTAGAATTTCTGTGATTCTGTGATTCTGTGATTTCTTCTTTCTTCAGATACCTGACTTTAACTTGTTTTGAAAATAAGGGGGTTTACTTTCTTCAAACACTAGTTGCAATAGGTATATAAGTCTGTTTCCTAAAACCTCCTCTTCTGTCCTAACTTATGCATTATTCTTAAAGTAAGCACAGAATGGCAGAAAACTGCAGAAAAAGCAGAATGGCAAGAAGTAATGGCAAAATGGTGAGATAGAATGTGTATCTGACTAGTTGATGGTAGGATACATCCATGTTTACCAACAAGCTTGGCACTATTTGCATTCAGTGGAGCAATGCACTGGACCATTTCTATGGGAACAGAAACAAGAAATGATACTGTGAACTCAATACACCCACAGCATGCCTCTTATCATTGAAAACCCAGGAGAACAGAGGGCCTTTTCTGTCTCTTCCTTTGAACTGTAGTTGAAATGCATGCGGAAATATGATGAGGTTGATGGCTTTTTGTAGCCAGCAATTTATCTAAAACTGTTGTGGTTATAACAACAATGGTTGGACTTGATGATCTTAAAGGTCTTTTCCAACCTAAACAATTCTAAGAGACTATGATCTTTGCCTGCCCTGATCAAATTTTTGAATAAGGTTCCTTGTCCTTTGTTTTCCTGAAAATAATACATAGTTCAAGATTAAGGATTCTGTTACAAACTGAAGTAGTGTATGAAATAGTACTGGGAATTTACCCGCAAATAAAAAGTTTGCAGAAATCTTATTTGCAGTGAAATTAATGTCAATTGCAATGGAAGTCTGCATTGCCAGCATACTATTATCTTTTTCTCTAGACTTAGCCTGGTCCTCATATAAAAGAATTACATATGTCCAAATAGTCTTTCATTTCAGGAATTAATGATTGGCTGTTATTCTTTAAAATCTGGAATTGCCTAGCCAGCTGAAGAACCTGATTATGGGAAGTACAGGTCCACTGTATATCACATACAACCTGGTAAAAATGTGGGTGCTTCAGCTTACTGGACATGAGGGGAAAGAGCAGCTCAAGAAACTGTTTTCTATTTTGTAATATGCATTCTAACTTTCCAGTTGTTCTCTAAACTATTGACAACTACTGCTCATCTCCCTTTTCAGAACTCGAGATGCACATTAGGCCCATGTCCAAGGTTTGTTTGCAGCAAGTTATCCTTGAATCTTTGTTGGTATTGTTTTGTTGGGGTTATTTTAATTGTTGTTGGATAAGGGTCCTTTTCACCAAATGTGTATCTGATTTGGCCCACAGAGAGAAGAAAGAAAAAAAAGTGTCACCCTATAATACTTTGTATCATGCTGAGCCTTAAATTAATATTTTATGTGCTTACTCTGCTTTCATTTCATCTCTTTTTTTCTGTTCAGAAACAGTTGTATCCCATGCTGCCAGTGTACAGAGCCTATAGTATTTCATATTAATGCATTCTTACACAGGGACTGGGATGGTTAGGGAGGCCCTTGCTGAGGGACGGGAGCTGTCAGATGAAAGAGATGTTTACCAGTTAAGGTTTCAAACAGCAGTGCCATGAGAATATATTAATCAGCTGGAGATCTCAGACTGGAAGAGGAAACAACTTTTCCCAGTATCTGGTAGAAGACCATTTTAGTCTAGCAGGCAATTAGCCAGCCATTGAATGGAGAGAGGCAGTAAGCTCTAGGATAGATACAGGGAGTTCTCTCCAACAATTCCACTGACCACTGTGATTTTCCTCATATTTCAGTCATTTGTAAGACTCATCAAGCAAGAACAGGGAAAATACACAGTTGAACATTAAAAAGATCCTGAATTATAATGTTAAAGCTAGCTAAAAATAAATCTGATTCTTATCTTTTTGGCTCGAAGGCATCCTGTGAACTAAAAGAGACGAGAGACCAGACACAGCAAATACAAAATTATTTCTTCACTTAACACAAATGGGACTTAGCATGGGCACTCCCTGGAACAGTGCTTTAATGCTAGCACTTGTGTGACACTCACAAAATTCAGATGTAGATAAAAAGGCAGGCATTTGGTTCTCACTAAGCATCTAATCCCAGCTTTCAGCAAGTTTAATAGTTAAACCATGTCTAGAGAAAATACTTAATTGCACAGGTAAATTTTCACCAACTGGAATTTATATTGGATTCTATGTGCACATACCCAACAGAATAAGGGTCCCAAGGGGAAAAGGGAGACAGAAGTTACAACTCCTGCCCATAACCAAAGGAACAGTCATACTATGCTATCTGCTATCCCCCACACCAATTAATACCTGCACAGGTTATATTGTGGTGATGCTGTAATTCTATCCATCTTCTATCCAGTGGCTGTTATCAGTTCTGTTTCTGTGTGAGTCAGTCTGTCCTTTGGTAATGTCATGGTGTCTGTCCATTTGGTTGTTTTTGAGACCAGCTCCACATCACAGTTACCACTTCATTACCTCTGCAGCAGGAATTTCTTACAGTACAGCCCTTTCTGCCCCACTCTAAAATCTGATACAAACTGTTCTGCCTCAAAAGCTGTCCAGTGTGAATGGACATGCAGATGTACCTTATTTTCTTTTCCTGATATTGAATGACTCCCTGCTTGATTCTTTTATTATCAGACTTAGAAAAAGTGTTTATCTGTAAGGGTTTACCACCCTGAATTATCTTTTTTCCTGTGCTCACCCTGAGGACCACTAGAAGGTTGTGCAAATCTCCAGCTAGCTCACAGCATGCCCAGGCACAGCTGTCCCAGAAGTCTCTTTTTGCATTGCTTAAATGAAATAGCTGTAAAGAAATGGAGAAAGTAATGTGAAAACAGGGACTTAAACTGCTGTATGGTCCCTCATGGAAAATGGGTAAGCAGACAGACAAAAATAGAAGTTGTCTTGAAGTGTGCAAGGCCACAGAATAGTGCTGCAATTGACGTTCACTCCACTAAATAGGTGGGATGGGTACAAAATGACTTTAATTTATCCACTTAGCTAGGCAGATAAGACTAGACTCAGGGGATTTCAAGAACATTTCCTAATATGACTTTTTCAGGAAGAGATTGCAAGGAATAAAAGTATAAGCCACGCTTCCTCTCCTGCCCTATTTTTGGACATCACTGGCCTTAACTTTTCATCTCTTTGAGAAGGAACGCTTCAGAGTTTCATCACAGTAATTTTAGGTTTTTGCTGTCAGGAACAAACATGCCTTCCTGAATTTTTTTAAAAGCCCACTGCAGACAAAGGTCCAGGTGCAACTTGCATAAGCAGGTCTATGTTAGCTCTAAATGAGCCTGTCTGGGTACTATAGCAGCAGCCTGTTTTGGGGACCTGTGGTTACTCTGTGCTAAATTAGTGAATTAATGAACTAGTAACCTAGAAAATTAGCAGGGTACACTGCTGGATAAATGCAAGTCAAGTAGTTAAAATTAGCTTAAATTTGTTTGGAAAATCTGTAGTTACTCTACAAAGTTGTACAAAACTGGGAAATGTGTCTGTGATCTTGGACCTTAAATTACACTCTGCCATGTAGCAATACATTACAGTCTCATTGCCAGCAGACCACTGAGTTGGAATTCAGGACCTGGAATCCCCAGCTATTTCTCAGCCTTACACTGAAATGAAATCCAGCCAAGCTTGACCTTCTCCACCACCTGGTTTCATGGGTGGAATAAGAATTGGGCATGAGGCCAGCAAGCACCAACGCTGTGCTCTGGTATGGTCTCTGATCTGGAGGAACTGAGGAGCTAGTGTTTGGTTATGCTGAGCAGCACTACACTCTGCAGTTTAGACTGGACTTGAGAAAGTTTAGACTGTTTTAGATTAATAACATATTGAATACTGTGTGTATCAAAACCTTTTTTTCTTTTCTAAATTTAATGACTGCTTAATCATGCTTTTCCAGCAACAGTAAAAGAGCATAAACAATTTAGATTCTTTCCCCATTTTCCTTAAAATAGTGTACCATTAATTTCCTGTTTTCTTAAGAGTTATTTTGTGGAGGTTTCTAGGCTTGACCTCTGGATAATCACCCCTTGTTGTATATAGCAACATTTCACCCCATATATTTAAGCATTTAGACTTTAAACATCTCTATTTTTACTACCCTCATCTTTTAAGGAAGGTTTAATTTCATTAATGAGATCATGGTACCCTAACTCCCAACTTCTGTTTGCAATGTTCAAAAACTTTGCAAAAAAGCTATCTAAAACATATCATGTTTGTTGTCATGCTGCATTTATGTTTGTTTCCTAAGCAATACAACAAAGACATCTATTAATGAAGAGCAAACACTCAACCACAAACACAGTTTTTTAATCAAGTAGCATTTAATTAAATTGGAAAATCATCCTTTTGTAGGGCCCAAAATGTGGAACCTAAATAGAGATATATGTCAAATTGCTCTTCTTTGAAAAAGTACTACAGCTTAACTTGCAAGACAGTAATTTTAAAATGTCAAGAAACATTAGCAGCAGAACATTTGAAATACCAGAAATTTTTAGTTAAGTTTTTAGAGAATTTTCATGCTAAATAACTTCTTCATCTCATAACTCATTTAACCTATTTCTTAATTTCTTTTTCTGAAGTGGGAAATTATTTGTTTCTACTAAGTGCAAGCAATCCCATACTCTAAGTTAATTAAAACATCTACATGAAACATCCCTACAGCTATCTTAATTGGTTTTTTACTCTTGTTTTAATTTTTAGTGGGATTTCTATTAGTATTTTCTTAGCATATTTTCCAAGAAAACAAGATTTGTATGAAGGGTTGGTCTCCCTCTGATATATTTTTAATTAATTGCCTGATTTCAAATGAAACTGGGTTTGTCTGCCAGTTATTAAATCTCAAAATTACTGTGAGGACACTGGGATAGCCACTACTAATGTGTCTCTTGACAGCAAATGAAGGAGAACTGAGAAGCCTTCGACTCTGTTTGGCAGGATTTGAATGAGTCAACCCATTCTCCTACTGTGGTCCCGGCAACAAGCTGGAAAAAGGCAAGCAGAGGGTGTACAAATGATGTACAAATGCCTGGAATGATGTACAAATTACCAGAATTACAAGGTGGGGCAAGACATCTGAGATACAGATGGGAGCTGAGGGTATTGGAAGGAAGTACAGGAAGCAAAGAGAAAGGCTGGAAGAATATTTTGATGGCATCATGGTGGGAAGTTAGTAAAGAACACAGAAAACAAATTTATTAAAAAACAACCTACATTGGTTTTACTACTCATGAAACACAGTAGTGGTTTCATGGTTCAGCACTGTCTTATTTTTGGTGAGAAAAACTGAGCATGCCTTTATCAATATGCTATTATTGACCATGGGGGGATTCAAGCGACTTGCCCTTGTAATTTTTGCAGTTTTTAAAAAAGTTATGAAAAATCCTGAAACTAAATTCTTTTAACTTGGGTAGAGAACTGTGAGCTGGTTACCTTGAGCTACCTGGAGCTGATCTAGATACCTGGAGCTAAACAGCTCTGAAAATCTGTCTGCAGTGTGTTACAGGAGATTCTTTTTCTCAGTATCAGTTCAATGGCAAATACTGTGTGCTGCTAGAGGATGCAGATGCTGTTCACACACTACATAAATGCATTTTGTAAAAATACACACTTAGGAAGGCTTTTTTAAGGAATCTCTTCTGAATGTATCTAAGGAAGTATGTGATTGAACAGCTCTGTAGAGGGATGCTTCAAAATGTGTTAAGGAGCTTTGGTGGTTTATTAGACTGTATGGTTGTCAGAGAGAAAGCATTGGAAATACTATGCATTTGTACATGATTATTCACTTTGTAATAGCCACTCTATCCTCGACTGTACTTCTGTAATGGGAAAAGTAGCACCAGGAAAATGAGTGGAATTATTATTTGTGGACCTGCAGTGACTAACAGTGGTATGAAAACTTAATGGACCTATGAAAGAACACTCTGTCTGCAGAGGAGTGTGCTGTCCACAGGAAAGTCTGTGTACAGAACCTGCCCACACAGGGCTGCTGTGTGGTGTTACAGTGCAGCAGGGAGCACAGTGTTTCTGTGGAGGCTGGTTACCTAGCCTGGCTATCCTGATTTTCAAATGGGACTTTCCTACTGCACTGGAAAGAGTTTTTCACACTTGCTCAGTTTGTAAAAGGCAGTTCCAGACCCTATTGTAAGTAGGTGTGTAGAGCCAAATAGCTGCTGATTAAGGCCTTCTCTTCTGTGCCTGGAGAATTTTATGGATTACAGTGAACAACAGACTAATTTGTCTCCTGAAGCATATATTGATATAAATGTGATTTTCTGCACTACCTAACTTGGGTTAATGGAGTGTTGCTTCAATGTATTGTGTTTCTGGCATGTTCTGACCGTATCCATAATGTCTTTGTGTGACCTGAACTTCCTGTTCATTACAAATTGGTGAATAGCAGTAAGCAGCTCAACAAACAGGTATTTCTTAAGCTGTCAAACTGAAAGCCTGAATAATCTAAAGAGAAGTGAACTCAGACCTGCCAACTGTAAACAATAAATACTTCTAAAATGCAGAATGGCTTACAAATAAAATAAAACTGAAAAGTTAGGTTGACCTGCAGCTCAGCTGTAGTTTATGAAAACATTAAGAATGTTTTCATAAGAAAACAAAAGAATGAAGGCAGCACCAGTGCCTGGTAACAACTCCCTGCTTTTTTCTCCTTCTGTTGCTTCCATGCACAGTGTAACACACTACAAGCATACAAAAGGAAAGGGCTGCAGGGTTCCTTGAATTGTTCCAGTCAACTCTCTTCATGTTTGACTGCTAACTCCCATGCATAGAGATTAGAGGGAGACTGGAATAGATTTAAAAGTCTATTAAGAAGCTGAAGCAGCAGCAGAGCAAGAAGTAGGTGCTCATTGTTTCATGCAGAAGCCTGAAAATGTGCAGGTACTCTCCCTGTTTGGCCCTTCCTTTCACCACCTCTCTGTGAGAAATTATTCTGAAATTTTTGAGTCTGCACACATTTATATCTGAATGTAAAAAGCGAATGTCAGTTTCTCAGTTAATTTTTCCTCCAGAATCTGCATTCTTCCAAACTATTTTATCTGTTCCAGCAGGAGTTTCAGAATTACTTTGGACATAATGTTATGTGCTGCACATTTCTATTTGATTTTCTGTAGCATCATTTACTGAGGCTAGACAGGAAAATGCCCAGACTTTCCAAACTGGAGCACCAGACTGCAGTGATAGTCTGGTCATTTTTTGTGTGTATGTGGTAGAAATAGACCCACCCTTGCTTCTATTTCTGCAGAATAAAGCCATCAATCCCAACTGTATCAGCACAGAATTTTTACCTGGACCCACACCCACAGTCAGCAGGCAAATATTGGTCAAAAACAGGAAAAAATAACAATATATTAAGATGTTAATTTAGATATTATTTTAAAGAAAGGGTTTTATTCTTGGAAAAAGCAGTATGACTGGCAGTGAACCAATTGTCAGGGAACAGAAAATAAGGAGCTGAGTTTATTAGTCAAAGCTGTTTGTCTTTTATAGCAATTCATCAAAAACATGCATGAGTTGGAAGCCCTAGAAAGATTATAAGGTATTTTTTCAGTCCTGGAAGAGGAGACTGTCCTTTCAAGGATACAATGGTGCTTTTCAAAAGAGCAGTGACTGTGAAACTTGTCCATCAATGGAAGGCTCCTTTCAGAGCAAATCTCACTCTACTGCTTTAGGTAGCTATTCTCTAACATTCACAATTGACTAAAATTATTGTTGCATAAAATATCTGTAAATATTACTTCTTTGATATGAGTAAAAGACAGGGGGAAACCCAGATAAAACTTAAGCAATCACTTTCTGAATGGTGTCTGTTGAACCAGGCTCCTCCCTCACCACAAGCTAAGAAGAAGAAGAAGAAAGAAAACTCTGGACTTCAGCATTGAGGGCTTGCTTGTCTGACTTGCCCCAGCTCAAACTGTGACTGGCCAACGGGACTTCAGCCAAAAACACTTCACCTCTCATTCTCTTTTCCCTGCTTTTTCTATTCCACTTCAACACACAGTTTCCACAGAAACAGAGCAGCACAAATAGCACAGGTTTTGGGTGCCTTTCTGGAGAAGTAAATGTAACATAACAGTCTGCATTTAATGTATCATTTTGCTGAAAAGCTTTATTACATTCAGAGGTTATCTGGATACTAAAAATTATATTTAGAATTCTCTCCTTTTTAAACCTTGTGTAGTAACTCCATGGATTTTCTGGCAAACTGGCAGCAGAAATATGAAACTAATACTCTATTTTATCACTTGGTTTAGGGCTTTTTCAGATTTCTTTCCTCCTTACTATTCATCAGCAACATTGACAAGTGTCTGACAGAAGGAACAGAATCAGGCAAACCACTGTAGCAGCCCACTATCCAGCTTCCACTGTGCCCCACAGCCAACTTAGTGTTAACCCTAACACTCCACTTATTTCATAGCTACAGGATCATTTTGTACACTGAAAAATACAGTGAAGGTGGTTGCTCTCAGAACATATCCCATGTTCCCAGCTGACCAGCTAGCAGATAGATACCTGAGAGGATTCAGGATTCTGCTCCTCATCCTTGCCTGCATAGGGCCCCTTATTTATGTGTTCCTAGTATGGCTGCACTGGTCCAGTGAATGCTCAGATAAAACAAGCTGCTGTGAAATGACACACTGAATATTACCTATTTCCTATTGGAAACCATGAATGTTTTCTGTACTGCTTCTGCAGAGTAGCCTGAAGTCAGTTGTGCTCTTTTTGTCGAGCAGCCAGGAGGACCCAGGGATTACTTTTGCCACTGCTAATCAGTTTGAACAACTCCATATGTGAATGATGAATGCCAGAGGTCTCCTTCATATATCCCAGTATCTTCAGACTGCAGGAAAGTGATGGGTGATAGAAAGGTGAAAGATTATTTGTATTCTGGATTTTATTGTCTACATGCAGAATTAGGCACATAAAGAAGGAGTACTACATTGTGGCTATAATCTGGGAGTTAACCAAACACAGGTACCAGGATTTTCTGTATGGATGATGAGGAATGAGATTTTAAAGTAATTCATAACTCTGAGTAAAAAATACCCCAGGTATTCCCACAATCCATTTCACTTTCACATCTGTGAATCTTTGATATGAATGCTGTGACTTCTAAACAGTTTTTAGTGGCCAGATCCAGTTGCACTGAGGAAAACAGGCATTTTACCAGGAGCTTAATAAGGTACAAAATTTCACAGCAATAACAGTGATCAAAGGCAGCTAAAATAATTCATGGAAAACCCAGTGTGACAGCAGGCACAGGCAAGGCAGGCAGGCATGTAAAGAGCACACTCTGCTACCCTGCAGGCCAGCATTCAAGCAGCATGAGCTGACAGGAGAGCTCATTTTCTCCCTCCACCTTTGTAGCCTTGGCTTTTCCTGCTGTGTGTGAGGCAGCAGCTTTGCTGCAAGAGAGGGTCCCACCCAGCATCACTCCCAGGCCCTGCTCTTCTGCAGCCCTCATCAGCACTGTGGGCAGCCCACACTTCAGCCTCTGTCCCATCCCAGCTGTTCCCTCCTCCTCTGCACAAATACAAGGAAGGTCTTTCACCCCTTAAAGGCTTTCTGAGATAATTGTGAATAGGGGCAGAAATATATAATTATTCCTCCAGCGCAGATCCCTATTTCATATTGTGTTTGCTCTTTACCATCTCTGCAAAAGCTGAAGGCTGCCACTCAGACAGTTGATCTGTGGGTGATCACATCCTGTTTTGTCTACACTGCTGCAAAGGTTTACACACCCCTGAGTCAATTGCCTAATGGTGAAATTAAGGTAAAAAGAGAAAACATATTTCACAGTCACCTCCCAATCCTATGCTTAAGGTTGATTTTCTATAGTCATATGCATTCTTATTTTAAAATCAACGTGTAGAGCACATTAATTTTTTTAGATATGAACTGACTTGGTCAAAAAAAAAACAAAAACCCTCTCTGCCTAAAATTCTCCTCATCTGTCTAGATAAGATCCTTCTCCATCTTTCTTCTATTGCCAAATAACTGACAAATGGATTTAGAGATTAATTTCAAAACTAAGCTGCTTTTTATTTAAAAAAATAATGGGTGAAGGGAAAAGGGGAAGCATCAACTTAAAGGTGACGGCCTATTAAAGTGCTATAAACTGATAACTTGTTTTCTTGGAAAACCATTTTTGTCATTATTTTGGAAATCTGTATGATTCATTTTGGACTGTTTTCAAAATTCCTCAAGGAACCTTCTTGCTGAAATTGCGTTGTGAATAAAATTCTGTATTTTCAAAAAAATCTCTTCTTCATACTTTTATATTTTTAAATTTTGCATGGTAATGAGTTATCACCCCCACTTTTTGCTTCATGCAAGGCCTCAAAATAAGCATGAAAAATGCAAACAACCTACATAAGAAAAATACATTAGGCTTTTAATAGTTCTTTGATTTTAGTTCTCTGTGGTGCTATTAGTGGCAGGTAAAAATCAGGTTAGTTAAGTGCAGCTGGTGCAAAGGGGTGTAAAATTACAACTTATCTGCCTGATTGCCTGTGCCCTTGGGAGGCATAAAACTGAAGAAGAGAGAGAGCAGTTATTGCTGCTCTATTTTATTAGCTTTTTCTATAGACTGGGAACATCTCAACTTTGTACCTTCAGATTTTCAACAAGCATCTTTGGAGGAGATTGACTCAAGATGCTTCTCACTTGCATTCTCTTCCTAGCCAGATTTATGCTCCCATCTGCTGAGATGTGCTATCCTGATTTCCCCTCCTGGGGAGCCTGAGAGTAGGAAGACATCACAAACTTATTAGAGCTTGCTCGTATTTTTTTTTCCACAAAACAAACCTCCTTTAGGTTATGTTTAACAAAGTTTCTATGGGAATATACTGATACATTGTAATAGAGATTAAGATAATATTTTAATGATACCAACCAATGGATATATTAGATCATTCATAATTGAAGGGGTTTTAATTGTTAAACCAACCAGAGGAAAAAAAATCAAGCTCAAACCACGTTATTATTTTCTTTTTATGTTTTACAGTGTAACTCTGTATGTAAAAGGAGCACTCGACTAATGGAAAGAGAAAGAGGTCATGACTGCGAGCCCTTTGCCAGCTTACACTGGAAACCATGTTAAGGGTAGATCATAACAGAAGGTGACTGAGCAAGCCATCTTCAGTGAACTCTACTGATGGTCTCTACTGGCCAGGGTGGATCAGTTCTATCTCTGCAGCAGATCTTCAGAGCATTTCCCTCTTTCCAGCCCCTGAATCATAGGAAGGGTGATCTCGTGCATTATGTCAATTTGTAGATTGTCATACACAATTGTTTAATATGTCAGAGAATCTTGTTGGTATTGAGAAAAGTATTGATAATTTTTTCTGAATATATTAGAAGACCTGGAAAACACATAGGAATGATCTTATTAATCTATTTACCTTTTGGTAGCACCTGCAGGTCCTTCAAAATGCTGGTTCTTCAGTGTATGAGGTACTTCACACCACTCCCAATTCCATCTGAGCTGATGGTAGGAGATGATAGATGAACACGTAGTCAACAGGGAAAACTAAGAGAAGGGTAATTATCATACCAAGCACAGTTGTAAGATAGAAGCTACTTAATTACTGACAAGGATTTTAAAGACAAGGAGGTACTTAATGTAGGAATTCGGAGGAGGAAAAATAAGTATTTTAGGGAAGCTCTCCTGCACAAGATAGAAGAAGCAAGAAGTTACATGACAGAAAAAGTTGGACCACTGCATGGTAGAAGTCTTGCTGAAGGTTTCCCCCAGCCAGATGTTTTTGCCTGGGAGAAGTGAAGAAACAACTTTCCAACATAAAAGCCATAGTCAATGGCCAAATGACAGCAATGTTCAAAGGACACATAGATCTCTCTGTGTTGCCCCTGCAACTCAGACAGCCTGGAGTTGGTGATGTCCTAGCCCTGGCTTCCTCCTTGGCACTACAGCTGTCAGAAGTGCCATAATCTGCCTTGTCAATCACTAACCTCCATTGCTGCTTCCAGTCCACTGTTCACCTCTCCTCAGAAGTGCATTGAAGCCATTCCTGATATCCCTATTGGTATTTGGTAGGTTAAGTTCCAAGTGTGAAGGCTGGAGAGGGGGTAAACTAAAGCGCTGTAGAAAAGACAAAGATTTGATCCTCTAGGCCTTTATAAAATAAATCTCCATGGATCCATCTCTGCTCAGACCTGAGGAGAGCTGCATCTTTGCTCCTTCTTTTTTTCCTAGATGGGGTCTTTTATAAGGTAGTCATTGAGGAATTCATGCATACCTGGGATTTTTTAAATTCCAAGCAAAGTACTCCATTATGTTACTTTCTTACTCTACTCCAAGGGAGAAGGTAAGTACAAGAGATGAGAAAATAAGTTACCCATATACATATACCAGCTGTCTCATCACCAAGACTGTGAATACAATACAACTAGAGAATAAGAAGTATGAGACACTAAATTATTAATAGCCTGGCTCAGAGGAAGTCTGAGACAGGCTGGGATTGGGACATGACACACAGGGTCTTAAGAATAAGGACAGATCTACGTGTTGAAATTAATGAAAATACTTTCCTTGCACCAGTGCTTAAAATAGAAAAGAGGGTAGAAGATGACATTCTGACTATATCAGAAAGGACTGATAGCACAGATCTGGCCTGGTTTTTAAAGTGATTTGCATAGGCGCAGTGTAGGTTTTGAATGGTACATTCCCTTGTCGTGGGACTAATGTTCAATTAGCACCACGTGTTTCAGATGCCGGGAGGCTCAGGAAGGCCTCATCTCGTGTTCACGATTCCCTGCTTTGGCTATAGCGCCTTTTGGAAATCAAACTTTTGTTCTGCACAGTTGCAGTTCTTCCGTACATCCCCGCCTGCCTACCCCAGCCTCTTCCCAGGCATCCCGAGCGGGCCGGCGGTGTCGGAAGTGCGGGCAGGAGCAGCCCCTCGCCAGGTACCACCTCCCGGCCCGGCTCCGCTCCCCGCCCGCCGTCAGCGCGGCGGGGCCGGCCGGGGGCGGGCGCAGCCTGGGGCCGCCTCCGCCCGCGCGGGGCTGGGCCGGGCCCGTTCCGCGCCGCCTCCGCCGCCCGCCCCGCCGCGCTGACGCCCGGGCCGTCCTGCCGTGCCGGCGTGCGGGTAAGTGGCTCCCCCTCGGTGGCTCCTGCCTAGCGGCGGGCGGAGCCGCACCCTCCCTTCCCCGGCAGCCGCGCAGGGCTCCGCGGCGGGGCCGGGGGGCTCCGCTTCGGGGAACTTCGCCCCCGCTGGCGCCGGGCCATCCCCTGCCGCTCCCGTGTTGCGCCGCGTGTTGCCGGGACCCCGCGGCGGAGCCCTTCCTCCTGCCTCGCCCCCGTGCCCCGCCTGCCCCGGCCCCGGCGCGTCCTCCCGCCCTGCCCCGGCAGCCTCGGCGCTCGCAGCGGCTCTTCCGGCCCGGCCCGGCGCCCGCAGCGCTGTGGCGGCAGCTCGGCCCGGCCCGGCCCGGCCCGGCCCGCGGGCTCCGAGCGCCGCTGCCCTCCCCGCCTGCGCCCTCCGCGCTAGGCTTGGCCTTGGGGCGCTGCTGCGGCACCATCGCCCTCCTCTCGGTCGCCTTTTAATCCCACGTGCCTCGTCTCATGGGGAAGCGGCTTCGCACCTCGGCTCCTCAGTGCCCTGCAGCCCCCGCCGTGCCTTCTTGACTGGTACCGCGCCAGGAATAATCGCTCGGCGGTTCAACAAGAAGTGTCGAGTCAAGTGTTTTATTTGTAGTATAAACTCAGTCTCTGTTAGAACATTGAAATTGCTGCGGAGTTGATGTTTATGCAGATTCTGGCTTTTATGAAAACACCTGTTAGGAAAAGGTCCGAGACAATTGAGCAGCTGTCAAAAAATAATAGGAGCCTCTCACAAGCAGCCTGCACACGTGAGGCAGTGTGTGCCCCGCTCGCTTCAGCGTGCTCCTTCAGGCAATTATCCTGCAGAATTTATCCCCCACGATGGCTGCCTTTGGGCACAGGGTAGCACTCTGTAATATGTGAGCCACTGTTCTGCTGGAAGAATAGTCTGTGTGTGACAACTTGGGAGTGTTTGTGCCCAACATCGAATTCTTCTAACAGCCTGTATAATTCAAAAACTAGGTATTACAGTTTTGTTTAAGAAGCACGAGATTTCTCTTCTTACTCCCTTTGGCAGGTGTCTCAGAGGATTTCACTGTGCTGAGTGCTATTTTGTTCGCTGTGTGAAGATACAAGCCATCTAAAAGCCTTTTCCACTTCAGTGCTTTATAACCCAGCCTCTATAAATTTTGGTACATGGGAAGAGAGTCTGGAAACAGCGGTGAATTGCTTCACTTGGTTATGACTTTTATTTATTGTTCCTCTTGAGAGAAGGATTTTATGAACTTTTATTTGAAGACAGACTAAAATTGGTGCTTTCAGCTTGAAGGTACATTGTTTTGCTAATTGTTCTGCTTTCTTGCGTGTCTTATCACTCTTCACACCATACATACAGTTAATTTTATAAGTCTCTCCTTACTTCCCTTTTGTTCATTTATTTTTGTAGCATTCATTTTCAGTTCTTCACTTGAGCAAAACATTTCAGGCGTTTCTAAAACAGTTGTTCCTGCCTTTTTAGCCTAATCTGGTAATCTCTTCACTGAGGTGTCCAGGCCATGAAGTCAGCCCTGGCTAACAGCTAACTGGTATCAATTACTTACCAACCCAGCAAATGCTGATTGTCAAGTTAGTCGTGGGACTTCCTTTAACATGCCCTTTAAAATTGGATAGATTATGCTATTTAGTGGCTGGAGAAATAATACAAGGTGATGTATGTAGCTCTAAAATACTGCTTCCTGCCTAGATTAATTTCTCAGTAACAGCTAAATCCTATTAATTTAGAAACTTGGTTGTTGTGGATAAAATTGACTTGACATGGGGAATTCAATTTATTACCACTTAACTTTTAATTACCAGTTGGCTGGTGATGTACAAAGAAGACCACTACCTAAACACAGACTTGGAGAAAACTCCTTTCTTCCCCTTTCCTCCTTGGCTCTTAGGTTATGCTCTGGCCCTTGGGCAAGGCAGTGGTAGTGCAGGAGGTTGGAGTTGGTACATGGAGATTTGTTTCTGCTGCTCAGTTCTTCTACTCCCATGTGGGTCCTCTCTGTGGGCCCCTCAAGGGTGTCCATGTCCCAGCGTGGGCACCTCCACAGGCCACTGTCCCATCAGGGGTGTCCCTGCTCCAGTGTGGAGAGTTTCCTTCCAGGAGTGCATCTCCAGCTGTTGTCCCCTTCTGCATGCTTCCCTGTGCCTTTTTGAGCATTTTGTCACATGTCCCCTCCTGTGCTTTCTTTTGCCTTTGCTTCTCCCTTTCTCAGATGAACTGGAGCAGGGGAACCATGTGGTAGTTGGATGAGTTGGAGGGCGGCAAGGCAGTGGGTTTATGGAGCCAGCTGAACTGGCCATGGCCCACATAGGGCAGTTTATGGCCTCCTCCTGCTACCAAAACCTGCACTTTGTCCTCAGTACACTCCTGTGCCAATTGGGTGAAGCTGGAAGAAAGGTCCTGTCCATGCCTAATTATAGGAACCCCAGTTCCCTTTTATACACTTAGAAATAAAATCAAAGTTCTCTCCTGTAGCTTGCTAAATGGCAATAATATGTTGTGTCACTAGGATGGCAATACTTTGGCAGTTGTATTTATTAACATATCTGTCTGAGTCCATATGTGATTGCATTCATATGTGTTTTCATAATTTTTTTTTTCCATAAAACCTTCTCAAAGAGTTATTTTCCTCTTTTTTTCAGATCTGAAGGCAGTGGTTTTGCTGACACAAAGGCGGCAGCTCTGAGCCCTATTCCACCAGTGTGAGTAGTCATGTTCTTCCCAGAGATTGTTAAATTTCCTTGTTTTGTTTGTCTCACTGATTCAAGGATTTTGGTATCTCATCCCTCTTATCTTTTGGGCTGAATTGATGCCACCTTGAATTCCGTGTAGCATTGTGTGTGTTGGAAGCACATAGAAAACAAAGACATGAGATTTCAGGTTTGGGGGAACTCAGCTGTTCTCTCTCAGTCTTTGCAAGATGGAATCTTGATAGAAAAGGGAATAATTGAGAGTAGTCATGTTTAAGAGAAGGCTTGGGAACAAACAGTTTCTTAGGCACTAAACTGCTGCTGACAGCAGAGCCTGCGTGTGCACAGGCCTGCAGGCAGCCATGGTAAGGGTGGGCAGGAGTGGTGATGGTGGTAAATGGTCAGTGTAGTACTGAGTCCTGCTCTGCTGTAGTCCAGCATGCATGCTGCCCTCAATGTCTTCCTTCTCTCTGCCCAAGAACATATTGTTTCTAGGTATTCAAAATTTTTACTTGATGTTTAACTTAAATGCAGAAAGTTTATGGTTTTCCTGAAAAATCACAGGGGGCAGAGTCCTGGAGTGAAGTGCCTATGTATTGATATTGCTCTTAGCAGGCAGAAAATAAGCCTTTCTTCTTTTTTTCCAGGGCTTCCTATCCTACCCTGTGCCTTAAACATGGAAACTGTAGAAATGAATAGTGTATCCTTGAAACGTCCTCGCTCTGAGGATGATGTGGCCAATGCAGATGAAATTAAAAGACAGAAGACCTTGGAGAAGTCCAAGGCAGAGAACGACTCTGGGCAGAGTATTGAGACTGTAACAGAACAACCCGAGGACATGAAAAGTGAAATAATCCCCAATGAGGAAAGTGAGGAGCAGGAAGAGGAGGAACTAGAGGATAGTGATGAAGATGGAGATCCAGAGAGCTTTGCAGACATGATGAAGCATGGACTGACAGAAAGTGATGTTGGCATAACTAAATTTGTTAGCTCTCACAAAGGGTTTTCTGGAATCTTAAAAGAGAGGTAACTCTTTGTCTTCTTTCATATGTTAATTCCTTGTGTAACACAGCTGTAGTTCTCCATTTTCCTTTTTGGACTCACAGATTGCAGCTGGATTAAGTGAGGTTCATTACTTTATTTACTGCTAAGAAAGGGTTTAATTTAGGACTTTTCTAGATTGTGGGTTGGTTTTTTGTTGTTTTTTGTGTGTTTGTTTAGGGTTTTTTGGGTTTTTTTGGTGTGTGTTTGGTTTTTGGTTGTTTGTTTTTTTAATTTATTTTCCTGTCAAATGGAGCTCTGAAGAAGGAAGCTGTGTATGAGTAGAGATATATGATTACACTGACCTTGCTGTTTCCTTTGCTCTCTGGCAGTAGCAGAAACATAAAACCTTATGCAGTACACCTACCTTTTGTACATCTTCTCAGTTCTGATATGAGATGCACTGAAAAATGGCATCAAAGCCATCTTTCTTTGGTTCTTTGTTTCTCTCTGACTCTTTTGTCCTAATGTCTGTAAACGAGGATAGTTGGGCTTTAAATTATTGTCTGCTCAGTTAGGCTTTAAATTATTGTCTGCTCACTAATGTCATTTACATAGAAGGGAGTTTCAAAATTCAGGATATGGAATTTATTATACATATACATTATATATTTATTAAGATGTTTGGTGCTTAGTAGCTTTTTAAAATGAAACTTCTAGATTTTTAAAATTAAAGAATAGCTTTGAGTAAAACAGAATGCAAATACAAAAGGTCACTGAAGTGAGAATCACTGTTTCTCTGACTCAGCAAAGCAGTTCAGGTTGTTTTGTTTACACACTGAAAAGTTGCTGTGTTTAAATACTGGCTTCATACATAATTTTAAATAAAATGATGTATACATATGTATGGATTTAATCTTTATGTGCAGCATTAAGCAGCTAGTGTAATCCTTCTCTGGGAAACATAGTCTGTGCTGAATCTTCTTCTGGGAAATCTGCCAATTTTGGTTGGCCAAAGGTAGCCATGTGGCAAAAAATTCGTGGGTTTATAGGTTTTTTTTTGGATTCTAGTTTTTAACACCTATTATTAATTCACTCTTGGCATTTTTATGGAGCCATCACTAGCATGTCTAGACAGCTGCAGATAATACAGGAGAGGACATTCTTCAGGAAAGAATTCTACCAATATGTTGTGTATCTGCACAGAGGGATGGCAAAAGGGGGCTTGGGTGAGGTACAGTAGAAAGCTTCCCATGGTGAAGTTTTATTCATCTTTCAGCATTGATAGAATAAGAATTATTCTCTTTTTTTTTCCACTTTGCTAGCAAATGCTGCTTAAAAATAATTTAAGAGTTGCAGCACAAACTGACTGTGCTCTGTTATAGTTGGGCTGTTTTTATCATTAGACACGAGTGACTGGATTGAAAATGTCAAATTCTTTTTTGCTGTCATAAAGTATGCAGAGTAGCTTTATTTGAATGATGCTCTGTACAACTGAATATATGAACAAGGCTGAATTTGTTCTGCCTTCTGTAGAGTGGCTAAAATGCTCTTTATTTTGCAGGTTATTTCAAGTGACAGAGATAATGCAGTAGTTAATGCATTGGACATTGTGGCAATGCAGTAGAGTCTTAATTGCCAGTAATGACTGGGATTGAGGATAAGCATTACTGATCTCTTCAAACTAGTGAGAGAATGACTTGGAGAAATTACAGCAGGTGTTTGGTGATCTGCAAAGAAGTCTGCTGCATTTGCCTGTGTGTTCCTGTGGTATCCTTCTGGGGAGTGGGAATAGGTACAGCTTTCTCATGGCTGTTAAGTTTGTTTTACATGAATTGATTTACACAAATTCAGAATTCTTCAGTGAATTCTGCTAATAGCTTTTTAGGAAAGGACTTTATGCGATGTGGGATTTTTATTACAAATGTAATGCATGTTTCTTTCTATCAGATACTCAGACTTTGTTGTCCATGAAATAGGCAAAGATGGACGTGTGAGCCATTTAGATGACTTTTCTGTTCCAGTGGATGATGAGGTAAATTCTGAGATAGATTTGGTAATGACTATGCTTCTTAATGTTCCTTAAGCAAGAACATTGAAAGACTGGAAGTTACTCTGTGAGAGTTATTGGATGTTTGTTTTTTCTCCCCAAATATGTATTAGGACCCATCAGAAGAAACATTTACAGTTTTGTCAGACGAAGACAAGCAGCGTTTAGAGGAACTCCAGCTTTTTAAGAATAAGGAAACTAGTGTTGCCATAGAGGTAAAATTATGAAATGATATCAAGTTTAAAATTATGGAATGATATCAAGTTTGGGATGGAGCAGAAAGAGGCTGAGGGAGGGAGGGAGTAGAAGGTGCATCCTTTCTAATGTGTGTAAGGTATAAGAGCAATTTGAATGTGATGTGACAGATAACACCAAACTGAGTCCAGTTTAGGGTTTAATTCTCTGAAGTCTTACAGATGTTCTTAATTTCATGCATGTGTGAGTTGTTACTTTGATTTTGGTGAGACTGTACACAGGAACTTAAATATAGGTTTTAATTCCTGTGGTGTTAAAATTACCTTGCAGTGTTTTGGTTTCCTGTCTAGTATATTGTTTTAAAGAATAAGAAGGTTTACATAAAACATCTATCCTGATGGAACACTACTTTCAAGGTCAGTGTTTAGTGATTTAATAAAAAAGAAGATAAATATGCTTTTCTGTAACAAGAAAGATAAGAAAATTACATTAAAGCGTTGATATTTTTAAACATTCAAATATTCTACATATTGAAAGAGTAACTATTGAGCTAAATTTGGGACACGGAGATGAGTAGGATTACACCTGGTAGTTTTAAATAAGCATTCACACACTAAATAATCTTATCTAGCTAATTTTTTTTTCTTTTAAGGCATCCTCCCCTTTTGTATTAATTTATTTGGTTTCTGCATGTATGTGCATTAAAACAGGTAATTGAGGACACCAAAGAAAAAAGAACCATCATCCATCAGGCTGTGAAGTCCTTGTTTCCAGGACTAGAGACTAAAACAGAAGATAGAGATGGAAAGAAATACATTATTGCTTATCATGCTGCTGGGAAAAAAGCATTGGCAAGTGAGTTTCAGTATCACAGCAGATGGGTAAAGGAAATGCTAAAATTATCCCCAAAGTAAGAATAGTTAGTAAGTACTTCAAGTGAGTGTGCTTCCTAATGTAGTCTTACTTCATTTTTCCTTCGTTTCAGCTGATGCTATGCATCTAAAATGATTAGGACCACAAGAAATGCTTTAAATTTAAATTTCTACTTGTTTTTCTTTCCAAATAATTCATCCAATACAACCATATTAGAAGAGAGAACATTATCTTCTACTTCAGTAGGAATAGGCAAAACAGAGGGTTTATTTTCAGTATTTTTTGAATTTAACTTTCATGATCTTAACTGTGTGTGTAAGTGTGTGTTGTGGATGTAAGAGGCTGTAGTTGGAAAATGTACATTAGATTGATAAATGATGTAATCTTGACTCTCTTGAATACCAATGACAAAATTCTCAATGACTTCAAGAAAGACAAACATCTTTTTGTTTTCTCAGAGTTATAGTTTCATATAAACATAGCTTACCATGATCATTACTTCTGCTTCCAAGGCTAATGATATTTGCAGAAAATGATCTTTATTCTTTATAGATCAGTTAATCTTTCGAAATAGTCAAAGTCATGAAGGATTTTTGAAATTAAATGTTATCCACTTTAATCTAGCAAAATACTATTTTGGATACTGGGAATAAATTGACATGTTTTACATCTTTTAATGTTACTAAAAATTTGTTGCTACTGTAAGGTTAGAGGATTATCTACCTACAGAACGGTGCACATTTAAGTAAAGATAGTAAGGTTTGGTTTAACTTGTTGTATTCCTCTGTCATTTCAACTTACTACAAATGATGGTATGTAAACCTAACCTTTCATTTTAAAGACAAAGGAGATGGAAGAACGATAAAGAAATAGTCATTTAAAATGGGGAATAAAGTAACCTTCCCTTTTATTTAGTTGTTTGTTTAAGGCTTGTTATAAGCAAATATGGGAATGTTGTATTTTTATTGGTCCAATTATAATGTGTTTGTGTCTTATTTAGTCATGTTTAGAAAATGTGTATGTTTGCATGCTTTATGCATGGAGTATGTATACCTACCAGCACAGAATTCTCCTCAGCCAGTTTTGTTCTGCTCGTTTGTAATGGTTTTTCCTCCACCTTTTCCTTCTGCTGCTTCTATTCTTTAACCACTCTTACAATCAAGTGGATGTTGTTAAGCTGATTTAAGGGATAATATATAAAAAATTTAAGTATTTGAAATATGCTGAAAAGAATTTAGTGGTGTGTCTCTAGGATTAAAACATTATGTGGAGCACCATCTTGTGATGTAGAGAAGCATCATCTATTTAAACTTGGATTCCCTAGCTGTGATGCTGCAGGCACCTGTGCATTTGTTGGTGGAGGTGTCAGTTTCTGTGAGTGTGTGCAAATGCTTATGGATGTAAGATTGAAGTTCTTTTTAGTCAAGATTATGTATATCTTTCTTGTTTATATAGGCACAAACATGTCTTAGCCATGAATGGGCTCCCCAGGCAAGAAACATTTCAGAAGTGTAGATTATTGGATTATTAGCTGAGATACCTGATTACTTTGTTGATAACATAAAACATTACCAAACATGCTTCCTAAAATTGAAAATCAGATGCTGCTTTGTTTCTATAGTCAGTTTATCCTCCAAATACTTAAAATTACTGAATTGTCAGTAAACTGTTGTTCCATCATTGTCCACAAATTAAGTTTGTTGCATCTCCAATTGAAGCTTTCCATATGTTCACTGTTTGCCTCTGCACGATTCCATTCCATAATTGTCTAAATTGCTGTCATCCACCACCTAGCTGTTGGATGCTCCCTGAAGCATAAACAATCCCATAACCATAAACCTGCATGTTCACCTCTAAAAACCCTTTGACAGTCTAAAAATTAAATGCTACTCTTTTGTACTCTTTATGCTCTGCATTGGGACAGAGGTCAGAACTGCAACAGGTAAGAGATGTTGACATTTCATACTAACAAAAATGAAATGCCAACCATTATGACCTCCTAAATAGCAACAGGGCTGGCCAAACTTGTAACAATTTCTTAAAAATCCCTACACATAAGTATTACTTTAAATACCCTGAAACAGCCAAGATTTAGGCTTATTCTGCCTCTTTTTTGTAGTGCAGTATAGGCAGTATTCATTTGGTCCAGAGAAAGTCTGCTAGTAATAAGTGATATGAATTATCTATTTTTTCAGTTCATGTTGACAACTATAGTAAATTTTCCATGGTTTTCAGTTAGTGAAGCCTTTGCCCTTCAGCCCCTATTTCAGGCACTACTATCTGTCTTTATAGAACTTTAAAAGCATTTATCACACACCCTGCTATTATAAAAGAGCTTCCAAGCTTCGAGTTTCAGCAAAAAGTTTGGAAATACAATTTTATTGTCAGAAATGTAGCATGACTCTGAAACACAGCAATAAGGACTGCAAATTGTCCCATTGCTCCATCTACCCAGTTGAATGCTTTGCAGTATTGGGTGAGGAATGGTTGAGTATCAGGACTGTGGCTGCAGCCTCCTTTGGATAGGGTCATGGCTGTGGTGCCCAAAGCATGAGGAGCCCATTGGTCTGTGTGGTACCTACAGAATTCTTTTAGTGTAGATCACATTCGGGCTCACTTCTTGATGTGTGTTGAAATGCCCATGTGCAAGATGTAATACTTAAACATAAAGAATGGTTCCAGTTGGAGAGGGTTCTCCTTTGTGAATTGAGCTCTGTCTTATTCTCTTCTCTTCTAATTGCTGAGATCTTAGTGGAGAACTTTGCTCTTCCAGCTGAATGCAGTGTTTCATTGGCTGAGTTGGAGTAGTGCTGGCTCAGAAGGGGAGACCAGCAGGAGCATGAGGTCTTCAGTTCAGGTCCAGTGAAACTCTGTGGGAGGGGGGCTGTGCTTAGAAACTGATGGTGCAAGGCAAGTGATGCAATAATTCTAGGTGACTAAAACCTGTACATATAGTGTTTTATACTGTAGCATCCAAAATTGTCTTTGCAGAAGTGTGTGCATGAATGGCAGCTTCTCAAAAACAAGCAAGAATTTAACATACTTACTATCTGTGTGGGGTATCTGGACTTTGTAAAACCAGTGTGAAAAAAAGAGCAGTATTTCCCAAGAACTTCCTTCCTGCATTGGTGTTTGTATATTGAAATAAGGCTGGCTTTTTCAGTTAGCTTTTCCTGTTATGAAAGATGCTTAGGGCTTTTTTTTATAAAACCAGATATGTCTGCTTAGTCGCCAGCAGGAGATAAGGGACTTCTTATTTAAAACAAAGCAAATTCTTAATTTTCTTCTTAAATAACAAGGAATTGATTAACCTCAGAATTGAAGAAACCTCACAGTTGGTTGCTAAACCTCTGTAGAATCAGTCTGCCTTCCCATTAATGCCATCGACAGTGGATTATTGGAAACAGAAAGTGTTATCTGTGGTGGTTTTTAATGTGCAAAGAAGACCTTAACAAATCATTGACAGTTTCCTTCCTTCTACAGAAAATGTCAAATAGTAGCACAGAATTGTAAATCAGTTGTTAATCTGTGGGATCTGAAGTTATTTCAACCTCTGGCCTTTTCTAAGCATGGCACCATACCTGCCATGGATTGTATGTTCATGTCTCTTTTGTACCAGATTTCTTGGTCCCATTGGATTTTAAAAAAGAACCATCTTTAAGCAATTTTTGAGCATAATTTCGTAGGGTTTTGTAGTGATATGATTCATTCTTTTGTTTGACACATAGAAAAAATACTACAGAAATAAAGAATATGTCTGTATGTCTGTACTATAAATAATAATGGTAGTCTTCCCACAAACAGAACTCCAGTGGTTCTCAACTATTAATTATAGAAGGAGCTAGAAGAAACGTGGTGTAGCTTCTATTGCGCCAAGTCAGTATAATGATAATGTTTTTGAGAAATTTAATCAGGTGATACAGCAATTAAATGACTAGGCTATATTTTCAGATAATTTCATGATAAAGGATCTGTCACTATTTCATTCAGGATTTTCTAGGTGACAGAACTGATTAAAGAGAAGTTTACAGTCCAGTGGAAGGGGAGGTCTTTTCAATGTGCTTTACAGCTTTTGCTGTCAGTAATTAACTCTTTCCTTCTCATTTTTTTAAAGCAGATGGAAATTAGCAGAAATTGAATCTTGCATTTTTAAAGTAAATGTAGCTGTAATGGCAAAAAATATTTATTTTTTTAAAAAGTGACACTTTAACCTTTTTGCTTTTAAAGATCCAAGAAAGCACTCTTGGCCAAAATCTAGGGGAAGCTACTGCCATTTTGTACTGTACAAGGAGAACAAGGACACTATGGATGCCATCAATGTTCTGTCCAAATTTTTAAGGTAAGGCCGTTGTTTCTGCCATCCTGGCTGGCATGCAGCCCTCTCCCTCCATGTTTCTTGTTGCTGTAAACGTTGTGCTTCATAATTATGTAAGAGCAACACAAGTGATTGCTGTTCTCTAATTTGTAGACAGCTTAAAATGAAAAGTTACTTTAAAATATCAAATTTAAAATATCGAAGTTTTGTGAGGAGGTGAGAATGGAACAAAATGAGCCTAAGAAATTTTAAAGACTACTCTACTGCTTCAATGGAAAAAGTCCACAATTTACATTGGCTGATCTGAGAAAGGCTTGGCAGCTGAAAGCCTCAATGTACGTAACATGAATTAAAAGCCATTTTTTCCCCAGTGTGTGAATATATGCAAGTATGTTATGAACCTGTCAGATATTGTTGTGATAATATGCTGATCAGTTCCTAAGCAGTTACAGTTGATAAACTGTTGTTCCATGTATTAATTTCTCCATGGCAACACAGACTTAGTTCCTTTCACCCCATCAAGTGCAGAAACAAAAAGATTTGCCAAAGCGTGACATGAGCACAGTGAATTGCAGAGGAAGAACAGTTTTAAAATTGGGTCAGTTCAGTGATCTACTCATAAGGAAACTTCCCCACTTTTCCCTTTGCCCTTCTTGTCCAAAAAAAAAAAATTGTAATCTAGATCTTAACCAGTGAACTACTTGGTATTGGTATTGAGAACAGAATGGCAAGGGCATAGTTAGATGTAAGACTGTATGTATTGGCAATCCTGCTACCCCCTGGAGCCCTTAACTGGAATAACTGGAAATACTCCATCTAACACAAACTGTAAAGTACAAAGTGAAAAGAAAAGGAAGTTTTCCTCTCAGGGAGAGGAGTTTAAATTTTAAATTAACTTCTCATACTCTCTCATAATGTGCAGGTATGGTCTTCAAACAGATAGGTTTGAAGTTTAAGGAAGAAGTGGACATGATTTTTTTTTCTTAGTGAAGTTGGTGGTGGCTGTTCATTTCTTTATCCAGTTAATGCATATAAAGAAGTACTTCAAAGTTCATGTTTTGCAAGCACTGTTGTGTTAAAAGTTGTCTACATATAATTAAAACAGAAGTTTCCTTGTGTTTTATGTACTCATGGGTGAGATTAGAAAATGTCACACACATATCAAATTGTAACCCAGTTCTGAGGAATGTAGGTATATTTTTCTGTTTTTAATTTATAAGATTAATAATTCTAGGCAATTATGCTTAAAATTATGTTTGATCTCTTGCTATTTTAATATACATAATATCTTTTACTGTTGCTTTTAAGAGTGAAGCCAAACATATTTTCCTACATGGGAACTAAAGATAAAAGGGCTATAACAGTTCAAGAGATCGCTGTTCTCAGGTGAGTAAAAGTACAGTCTGGAGTATTTGCACTTCTGCTGTGGTAGCCTGGATAAATACCTAAAGGACTCAGTGGCACAAATGGCAGGTACAGGTCCTGACCTTGTAAAGCACAGGTGGAGGATGCCACAATCCTTTTGTATTCTGTGATTACTGCTGATATTTTCAGTCAGTGGTGCTCTGAGTCACGGGCTGGTTACGTGTACTTGGCCGAGGCAGTGGGACAGATTGCCTGCCTGCTCTTAGGCTGCTTGGATCTCACGCAACAGCAGAAAAACAGAATGACATGGTGAAAATCATGTCCCGCTTTCTTCCTGGCTTTTGTTTCCCCCTTTCTACAGCTAGAACCCTATTTTCTTTCCCAGTCTACTCTCTGAACAGTGCCAGAGAAGGCTAACACTGCCCTTGCTCATCTATGAATAGCCAGAAGGGGCAAAAAAATGATGAGGAGTTTTTCCTGCCTTAACCTACTCCCTTAAGTCACCTTCTAAGAGAAAATAAAATTTACTTAGTCATAGTCTAAGATAATTATATGGTTTCTGGGCACTTTAGGTTAGTGCTAGATCCATAGCTGAGAATGACAGATGTCTCCCAGTCATGTATTCCAATATCATTTTAGCTGGCTGGAATATCCCGCCTGCACTACTTTTCACAACTTTCTGAAAACCAAACTCCTTGAGTGAGGACTTCACAGCTTGAAAGCCAGAGGTTTGATCAAATCCTTTTTAAAAGGAGGGCATCCACCACTGAACTGTTTGTATATTTCCTCCCAATGTTCTGTATGTGTGTGTGTTAGCACATATAAAGGAAATACTGATTTGTCAATTGTGAGAAGCCCCAGATTCGTGTTGCTGCAAGGCAGCTTTGCAAAGTGGTAATAGTTAACCAGTTGTGGGTTTAGCCATCTCAGCTGCTGTTCCATTTACTTTTTAACATGATCAAATTCAGTGTTGTATCCAAGAGCTCCAGAGTGCTGTAAGTGTTGTGTGGTGTCTGTTCTGTGGTGCCACAGCCCCTGACCCTCCTGCACAGGAGAGGGGACATTGCCAGTTGCCAGCCTGCTCTAAGCTGAGTATGCTGGCCATGCTGGTTCATAAACTTCACTATCCTGATAAAAATTTAGCAGAAATGTCCAAGAGCAGCTTGGTGATGCAAAGAACAGGGTATGCTTCCAAAAATACTAGCAATGAAAATGGCAGAAATCAGTGACACATTGGATTCCATGTTCCTTCATCTGCACTAGGCATACACAGTAGCTAATTTTACTTAACTCTGTATTTATAACTGTGCTGACTGGGGTGTATGTATTCATGAAGTAGTTACTCAATGAATGCAGAGTTCAGCTTGTGGGGTACAGTATACATCAATACTGCAATATAATTTTTCTGGAGTATGTGTTTTAATATAGATGTGAAAAGAGAGTGCTAACAGTCTGTCACAGTATACATTTTCTTTTGTATGAGTATCCTTAAGAATTATGTATTATCTTCCTTTAGCTCTTTCATTAAAGTATTTTGAAAAGGCAACAGTAGAAAATTGGGGAAACTGGACTCACTGTTTTTCATTTTGTAATGGCAGCATTTCTGTATTTATCTGCTTTTCTAAGCATAGGTTGGTCACTGTTGTCTATTTCTTTTTAGAATCACTGCACAAAGACTTGCTCATTTGAATAAATGTTTGATGAACTTCAAATTAGGAAATTTCAGTTACAAGAACCATCCACTGAAACTGGGAGAACTGCAGGGGAACCATTTCACTGTTGTTCTCAGGTAGTATGTTAGTAGGTATTTAGATGGTTCTGTTAGAGTTTTTTTCTTTAAATAGATAATCCATATCAGTGCAACTTGTGTTACAAAAAATAAGTCCTGTTGGCAGGAGACTGTTCAATTTGATGCATGCTATGTAATATTGATGTTGAGCTTTAATATAATGGGCATCTCAAAATAGCATAAACTGTTAATCTGTCTATAACTTTTTTTTTTTTTCAATGCTAGAAACATAACAGGAACTGATGAGCAGATAGAGCAAGCAATGCATTCACTCAGGGAAATTGGATTCATTAATTACTATGGAATGCAAAGATTTGGAACCACAGCTGTTCCTACTTATCAAATTGGCAGGTATGTATTGCTTTCATCCTCCCCCCCTTCTTTTTTTTTTAAATTTTACTCTTATCACCATGTAACTTAATGTATTTTTGGGAACATTTTTCTAACATATTGCCTGTACCAGTTTTAAATTTAGATTCAAGAAAGATCTTGTTTCTGAACTTGCTTCAGCAGTTATCTTGCATAATAGCACTACTTTTAATATTGCATAAGTCTAAACACTAATACATATTTTTTTGGTAAGTTGGCTAAATCCCTTTAAAATAGATTTAGTCAGTTCTTAATACACTTTCCTGTTTGAATCCTAGAGCTATTCTACAGAACAACTGGAATGAAGTAATGGATTTGATATTAAAACCACGACCAGGAGGTGAGAACTGAAAAATGATACATCCTGTGTTTCTGCCTCTTCTCCAATAGGCATATGTTTAGGAAAAGCTTGAGCAGTTTAGCAGTGGAGAAGCAATCTTCAGACTCTCCCTTTCTGCTCACTTTCCTTGCTGTGCAGTTTCTTGCAGTGGGGCTAAAAAGGGACCTGAATACTTGGTGTTTGCTCCATGTGACCTCAAGTGTTCTATGATTCTGTTCGTCTCTAATTACCATGACTGAAACTTTAATTTTTCAACTGTTTTAAAAAAAGGTGAGATGGATGCTTTTTTTGGTGTATAGTTAAAATGTTTTTATTTTACATCCTTGTTCTAGCTGAAAAGGGATACTTAGTCAAATGCAGAGAAGAATGGGCAAAGACTAAAGATCCAGCAGCAGCCCTCAAGAAACTACCTGTAAAAAGGTGCGTGGAAGGACAGCTTCTACGTGGACTCTTAAAGTATGGAATGAAGAACATAATCTCTGCATTTGGCATAGTGAGTGTAAAAGCTGGGCAGTATTTACTTGAATAAACATTCTTTTGATGGTATCAGGATGAATTTAAAATAGACTCATTGATGCTTGATGAGTTGAAAGTCAAGTTTAAAAATCTTTACATTTATCCTTCCTTTTTGCTGGAAGTACTGCTGTGGAGTAACTGATGACATCTCTAATTAATGTATGCATAATGAGCTTTCCAATTTATACAATAGTCTCTCTGGTATGTGGGCAGCAATACAGTTATACTTAGTAGCTATGTATAATACAGATCTGAGAATTGTGCAAATGTTCAGTTGGTGTTTTCCTGTTGCTTTAAAAGTATAAATCAAAACTGATGGTGGGCGAATGAATCAGCCTGATATGGAGGTGATGGATCCACTTGTCATTTTCAAGTGCTGTAATCAAGATCAAGTGTTTGGAGAAAATACCTCATCACTAGCAAACTACAGGGCCCATTGTAGGATCTGGGGGATAATTTCTTGTTTATGAAGAAGATAATTAGAATAACACAGTGCTTTCACAGCTGCAGAGTTTACTTAACATTTCAGGAGGTTGAATATGAATTCAGTGTTTAACCTGAATGTTTGACCTGTAGAGTTAAAAGTGTTGTGGTTTTTTTTATATTTAAGCACAGTTCTTTTTTGTGCAGATTTCAAATGTGCAAAAGCATTATTTCTTCACATATCCTTTTCTTAAAAAAAGAACAAAAATCAAATATGTACACCAAGAAATTGTGTATGTCTTTTTGCTGGATGAGGTAACATTTCAAATATGCACCTTTTTGGTTATGATTGTCAGAAAAACCAAAAAATATATCTACCTAGTGTTTAATTTTTTTTTTCTTTACCTCTAGATACCAAGAAATAATCGTTTAATGTATATTCATAGCTACCAGAGTTATGTGTGGAATAATATGGTGAGCAAGAGAATAGAAGAATACGGGCTTAGAGCTGTACCAGGAGATCTCATACTTAAAGGAGGTAAAATCAGACAAAGCCAGTGATGCTGTATAGTTCAGATTCCTAGGAAAACAAGGCATGTAGTTTGTGTTGTGTCAGTGTTTGTCTGATACTGCTTACATAGTTTCTTTTTTCTCACCAGTTTTGGCCCAGTGATAGCTGAATCCATTGGCCTGTTTTCGGCAAATTGTGCAAGGAATTGGAAGTTAGGTATTATACTTCCATGAGCTGTTTGTTAACCTGTTTTTTCCAATAACTGGATAGGGAAGAGAGACTCTGGAGGACTGATTATTCTTAAAAATGACCTCAAACCTAGTTGAGCTGTGAAGGACTGTGGAAGGACATTATGAAATTTTAACTTCAAAAGTTTTTGATTGCTCCACTCAGTTGAAACTTTCTTTATGTATGCCTGGTGCATGGAAGGAGCTGTTCCTCTAGCAGTCCTTCCTTCATGTAGTTTTAAGTCACTGGAAACCAGGCTGTGATTCTGCCAGCAACTGTGACAGCCTTGGAGGCTGTTAGTTCTTTTCTTAGAAATGTTGTCTGTTAAGTGGAGATAAAACATGGTAGTTATCTTTCTCGGAGTAAGCTTATTTCAATCAAAGGCTTTATTTTAAATTTAGCTGAAGTTAACTGTCACAGGCATCATCTATACTGGTAACTTCATTTTTCTGTCCTGACTTTAGCCACAGCTGTTCACATTGAAGAAGGAGATGTTGATAACTACACTATCCATGATGTAGTGATGCCATTGCCTGGATTTGATGTTATTTATCCAAAGCATAAAAGTAAGTCTTACTGTTAACTGAAGTACTTACTCTGAAAACATAAGTCTTCTTTAAGATTGTTCTTAAAAGGAAGATTGGATCTACTCAACCTTGGTGATTTCTAAAGCAGTACATTACTTCAGATCTCTAAAACATTAATGTCAGCCTTTTGTTGCTGCCAGGGTGCTCTGCTCAGTCTCCTTCCCACTGGGAATCCCAGATGACTGCAGAGCAGAGTTTCTCACTAACCTGTACCACTGCAAGGATTTAATCAGGTACAGGATTTTGTCCTTGATGAATTTCATGAGGTTCCTCTTGGCCCATTCCTCTGTTGTGCCTCAGTCCCTCTGAATGGCAGTCCTCTCCTTGCATGTACTGAAGCCACCCCAGCTTGGTTTAGCCCACAGATTGGTTGGGGTGAATTCCAGCTCTTCTCCACTACTTCACAGGACACATCTCAGTTCCTTGAGAAACTTTGCTTTTAGGTAGAGCTGTAATAAGTAGTACTTTGAGATGCTGAGCCAGACAGCTGTTACCCACTTAGCAGTCCACCCACTGTAATGTTCTAACCTGGGACACAAAGATGCTGTGGGAATGCATTGACAGCCTTGCTAAAGGCAGGCAACAGTCCCTGCTCTCTCCTAATCCATAGGGGTAGTAATTTCATCATAGAAGACAGTAGTGTTGCTTTTTCTCCCCCATATTAAAACCACACTCATTGTGTGCCCAAGGAAGATTAACTCCATTATTTTTCCCTGGGACCAGAGTGAGCCTGACTAGTCTGTAATTCCCTAATTATCATTCCTGCTCTTTCTGGAGTTGGGTGCAGCACTTGGTTTTCCACAATTGTCTGGGACATCCCTAGATGTGCACAATCTCTGAGATGATAGAGAAAAACATCACCATGATGTGAGCCAGCTCTCTCAGCCTGTATCTTCTCCCACTGCTGGTAGTCCCTCTTTCCTAACCTTGACTCTAAGAGGAGAAGTTGCCTGGGGCACTTTGCTGGTCAAGGCTGAGGCAAAAGAGGCACTGAGACCATCAGCCTGCTGTCTGTCACTAGACCAGCTGCCCTGTTTAGCACCAGGCCATTGCTTTCCTTGTAGTCTTTCAGTCCTCATGTTGCAGCTGAACTCCTCCTGGTCTTGATGTCATTTGCTGCTTTCAGCTGTAGCTGAGCTCTGGCTTTCCTAACACCATTTCTGTGTGCCTGGACAATGCTGCTATAGTCCCTCTTTGTAGCTGGCCCTGGGTTTCACCTGTTCTGTGTTATAGATGAGGTCAATCATGAGTTCCCTGCACGTTTTCCCCAATATTGGATTGAACTGTTCTTGTACTGTCAAATTGTCGACTGATTTCTCTCTGCTGCTTTTTAATGAGAGAGTAATGGGTAGTCTGGCCCTTTATTTTTTTTCCCATGTACCTGAGATTAGTCCTGTGAAGTCTAGAAAATGGGAAAGCATATATGAGATGGCATTTAAATATCAATAAAGTATTTTGTAAATTTTGTTTTCAGCTGAAATTTGATTTGATGCATTCTTTGTTACTACCTCTACTAATCAGGGTGTAGAAGTAAACAGGTAATAAGATCTGCAGTAATTTTAAACTTCTGTGTAGCATTTATCCCATCTATGCTGAAAACTACTAAATGTAAGGGAAGGGAACAATCCATGAAAACAGTTTAAATTTGCCACACTACATTCTCTCCTATTTAATATTTTCCTTTCTTGCAGTTGGTGAGGCCTACAAGGAGATGCTGGTAGCTGACAACCTTGATATCAACAACATGAGGCATAAAATCAGAGATTACTCACTTTCTGGAGCATACAGAAAGATTATCATTCGGCCTCAGAATGTCAATTGGTGAGTAGGAGCATAAAGGAAATTACACTTGAGTTGACAGCATAGAGTTTAAGTACAAAACAAGATGAGACTGCTCCATGGGACATCCACACGGACTGAAACATAGGTAGAAAGGAATCTCTCTGCACTTCTCTCATGTTTTTAATGCAGCTGAAGTGGAACTGTACCCTTATTTCTTCCTTGGTTCTCTTGTTCTGTGGTGGAGGAGTATCAAGACATCTTATCTAGTAGTTCACTTCTTGCAAGGGCTTGCCTGAACACTTCATAGGTAATTACTTATGTTGATAAAATGATAGATAATACTCAAAACAGCGTTTTTTTTGTAGTCTTGCTATGAGAAAGTTGGTCTCCAATTACCTGTCAGTCAGAAAAATTTGTATCACTTAACCCTACTAAATCACTGTTGTTAGAGATACAACCTAGTTTTCATATGGCAACCTTTTAAACAGGGAACTGTACAAATGTGCAGAAAGACAAGATCAGTGATGCATAGAATTAAATATAGAGGGTTTAGGAGGGAGCACAGAAATAGAAATATTTATATATTGAAACATCAGCACTAATTAATATTAAGCTTGTCTACTTCCCAGTTAGTTTTTCAGCCTCATGGTTACATATGGGATTTCTGTTAAATGAATGGCAGAAACCATGGAATGTGTCTTAGCCCTTTCAAAGTTTGGGTGACTATTGAAAGGCTTCACTCCTGCTAGCTACTCTTGGAGTTGACACCATTCTTCCCTTAATTTCATGAACTATACTTCTTGTATAGTTGGAAATTCTGACAGCCACAAGGGCAAACAGATGAATTATGCAAAGAAACTTCTCACTAACTTACAATTCTTTTTTAATAATCTTTATAAAGCCAGGGCAAGTCTTCTACATAAAGTTCTACCCATTATTTTGCCTAATTCAATTTCAGTTGTAAATGCCAAATTGCAATAATAATAACAAAATAGTATTATAATAATACATATTTATATAAAATGTGTTAACCTAAATAATTTAAAATAATAATAAATTTTATGTATATTATAAAGGGAAGTTGTTGCATATGATGATCCTAAAATCCCATTATTTACTACGGATCTGGATAAACTGGAAGGAAAACCATTACCAGTTCTCCCTACAGGTAAGTTGATTTTTCTGCTGATTTGTTAAATAGAAGTTTGATCTGGCTGTTGCTTTCAATTGCTGCATATTTAAAGCTCCTTTAAGGAAGAGCTTTCATTTCAACTATTTCATTTTCAACTATTGACTGTTAAGCAGGTAACAAGGACATCTAAGGCCAGGCATCTAAAGAAGGACCCTAATTTCTCAAGGGTGCAAGCCAGTCCTCCAGCATCTGTGTTGACTGTTACATTTTCTTACAGGCATCTGTAAAATCAAGTAAATGCTTTACAGAAATTGTCTGCAACTAACAAAGGTGCAATTAAGTCACGAGTTGTCTATATACTGAACTTGTATTATTGGTGCTGAATACAGATGACTGAAATACTTAACTCTGGTCACAAGGTGTTTTGACACTGCTTTCCAGAAAAGTGAAGACAGGCTAGGAATTGAGTCTGAAAGAACAAATGTTTGTTTTTAGAAGAAGAAAACTCTGAAACCACCACTTTGTCCTGAGAGAAAATGTTAAAAAATTGTTGCAATAAATTTTTCACTGTGGATTATAAACAGGAGTGTGATGGTGGTGGTTGTTTTGTTTTATGGGCTGGGGAAGTTGGTTGTGGAAGCTGTTAGCTCAGTTTAGATGGCATCAAGAATAAGCATTATATATGACCTTAACCACTTATTCTTGCTTTTTGTCTCTTTTACCTGCTGATAGATGGCAAATTCAGGGCACTAAAGATGGAGTTCTCCCTTCCCCCATCCACTTATGCTACCATGGCAATTCGAGAAGTTTTGAAAATGGACACAAGCATAAAAAACCAGACACAACTGAATACTACCTGGCTGCGCTGAATGAACTGCAGAATGACTTAATTTTAACAAAGTGTTTTCTTATTTACATGTTCTGTACAAATCTTTAAAGAGTCACAGTAAGAGATTTGTATTTTTTTAAGTTTTTTTAGTGCTAGCTTTTAACTTCAGTAGTCCTTTGCAAGATGGTGACAGTAATATAATACAGATTTTAGTGACTGGTGCTTTTTACTGAATGAGTAAGTTACTTGAGCTGTAACATGGGTGCATCTTTAGAATTGTGCTTATAATGGCATCAGACCTGCAAGAATGTTTAGCTTGCTTTCTTTGGCAAGCACTGAATGTTTTCACACGAGGAAGACTTCAGCCATCCTTGAAGTCTTTTCAAATACAACGAATTACATGGGGAAAGATGAATTACAATAAAATTAAGATACTGATGAACATATGTATTGCTGGAGTTTTGCTGGTAGCATTTGCACTGATGCAGTAGCAGATTCTGTTAGCAAGGCTTTTGTGTGCTGTAAAGCTGTACAGCTCTTTTAAATAGTTCGACTTTTCATTGAGAAAATACTTGTATTTTCCAGCTAATACCTGTACCAAAGAACAGGTACTAAAAATAAACTAACCTGAAACTCTGAGCAGTAAGTGCTTCCTTTGCGCCTGTCCCTTGCCCATTGTTGGCGGGGAACGAGCCGGCCTTCGTGTTGGAAAAGAAAATATTATGCAGCTGTTCTAAAAAGACCTGGCCTATTCAACCGAGTGCAAAGCCCGTGTTGCAATCCTGTCGCCCGCCACGGCGGCTGCGAGCGGAGGGGCGGGGAGGCCGTGAGGGTGCAAGGCTGCGTCCCTCGGAGCTCGGGCCGGGCCAGCCCGAGGCCGGCGGGCTGTGGTTCCGGCCGGGCCGTGTCCCTGTGACCATGGGCCGGGACAGCCCTGGAACCGGCGGGCCGCGGCTCCTCCGGGCCGTGTCCCCGGGAGCACGGGCAGAGCCAGCCGGCGGGTCGCGGCTCCTCCGGGCCGTGTCCCCGGGAGCACGGGCAGAGCCAGCCGGCGGGCCGCGGCTCCTCCGGGCCGTGTCCCCGGGAGCACGGGCAGAGCCAGCCGGCGGGTCGCGGCTCCTCCGGGCCGTGTCCCCGGGAGCACGGGCAGAGCCAGCCGGCGGGCCGCGGCTCCTCCGGGCCGTGTCCCCGGGAGCACGGGCAGAGCCAGCCGGCGGGTCGCGGCTCCTCCGGGCCGTGTCCCCGGGAGCACGGGCAGAGCCAGCCGGCGGGCCGCGGCTCCTCCGGGCCGTGTCCCTGTGAGCACGGGCCGGGGCAGCCCCGAGCCGGCGGGCGGGGAGCGGGGCCCCGGGATCGGCGCCGCGCCTGCGCCCCGCGCTCCGTCACCCGCGGCGCTGCTGACGCGGCGGGGGCGGTGCCGCGGCCGCCGGGGCCCGCGGGGAGCGCGCTGAGGGCTCCGGGCGGCGGCTCCCGCACCCTCCCGTTCCCGCGGGGCCGTCCTGCGAGGGGAAGCGGCGGCTCGTCGGCCGCGGTCGGGGAGGAAGGGCTCGCCGAGCTGCCGCCCGGCTGAGGGGCTGCCCGGCCGCCCAGCCCGGGCCGCGGTCGGTGGCGCTCCGCTCGCAGCCTCCCGGAGCCCGCAGAGCCTCCAGCCGGCCCTTGGAAGGGCCCGGCCCTCTGGCCCAGGTGGGTGCTGAGCCGCGGGGCTGAGCAGGCAGCTGGCGGGAGGGATGCGCCCACACACCTGTTCCTGTCTTGTGTAACCCGATCCCTTCCACTACGTATGCAAAGAGCACCGTTTGGTTAGTTTTTTTCCTGCTGTATAATGTTTACATTGCTGCAAACAGGAATTTTCTGCTCTGCTTTCTGTATTCGATTATTCCTCTGCAGCACTCTTGGTCACCCAGTTTGTTCTGCCTGCTGCTCTCTATTGCCTCTGCAACTCAGGCTCACCAGCTGCGCCCCTTTCTCGCTGCTGTTGTCGTTTTAATAGGGATTTCAACTTAATTAAAGGTAGTAGCAGACGAAGTGCAAGTGTATCGGGTTTTATTTTCAAATAGTGTTTAGAAAGTAACACGAAGAAGTAGAGGATTGAACTAGCCAAACAGTTGTCATTGTTGCCTTTTTTGTTTCGCTGTGAACATCCTCTCACTGTCAGGTTTCTCTGGATGCTGCCAAATGTGTGGATCAGCAAGTGTCTTTTATGTTATACTGTGTGGGGGGGTTTTTTTGGTAAATATTTCAGTGATGTATTTGCTTTCCAAATTATTTTAAGGCCCACATGGTACTTTGCTAGTAATACAATTGTCATGAGTTGGTAACTCTGAAATTTCCTAAACTTGTGAAAAGGGAAAGTGGAACATTATCTTCCTTAGCATTTTACAATTTTTTTAGTTTTCATTACATTTTCTGTATTATATATGTAGGAACTACATCTTTCTTGAACTATTTTAAATAAAATTCATGCTCTTGGGGAAGGAAGAAATTAACAGATGTGTTTCTCTTCGGTAGTTAATATATAATAAATCACCAGTTGGATATGTCAGCAAGGTTTTGTCAGACCTGACTTAAGCCAGCAAATTGTCTCACTTAAGACAGTATAATTCATGAATATGGTATTTCAGTCTCAGTTTAAATTGAATTGCCCAGCTTTTCATGGAGTTTTGTTCCTCAATAGATAATATTTGCTTGTTCTGTCTTAGTGTCGGCTAATTAGAAGTCATATACTCAGTACTGCAGAGGAAGAAGCCATGGCAAGCATTGCTGTTAGAAAGAAAGAAGTCACTAGAGATCTAGACCACTGTGATATCCCATACTATGTTTCTGAATTTGTGGAAAGAGAACTTGGAAATGACTATGATTCCCTGGGGAAGCTAGACAGCCTGATTGAAAAGCTATCTGAAAACAAAAAGCATTTAGAAGAACAGGTAAGCATCTTTCTGTTTCATTTTTTTTCTTCTTCTGAACACACTGTATGATTGATTGAGATTCTAACTAAATTAAATGTATCAGTGGGCCTGATATACAGTGGCACTGCTCTACACAGTGCAGTGGTTTTATGTCTGCCTTAACACATCTCCGTCAATGCAGGTACTTACAGTTTCGTCAGAAGTCCCTAAAAGAATTCAGAATGCCTTAAAGAATGCAGAAGATTCCAAAAAGTCTCTGAGTCAGCTTCTGGAGGAGGAAACTGTTCTGTCAGAGTCCATCAATAGCCACTTGCTGCAAGCTGAGCCCTGGATGGAGGATCTGGATGTGCTGATAGGTCAGGTGGAGGAGATCGAGCGACACCTGGCCTACCTCCAGTGGATTTCTCGCATAGAAGAGCTCAGGTAGTTCTGAGTGCTGTATGTATGTTCTGAGAATGGTGACCTGGTTTATCCCCTTATTAAAATATTTCAAATTCAGGAAAGTTTTGTCTTTACTTTTCAATATCTGAATGATTCTTTTCTGTTATCATTAATGAATATTTGGCCTTGTGTTTTTGGTGTTTTATAGTGATAGCATTCAGCAATATCTGATGACCAACAATGTTCCAGAGGCAGCCAGTACTCTAGCATTCATGGCAGAACTGGATATTAAACTTCAGGAGTCATCTTGTTCTCATCTTCTTGCTTTTGTGAGATCCACTGTTAAATTCTGGCATAAAATCCTTAAGGACAAATTGACAAGGTAAGAGAGATACTGTGACTCCCTCATCTTTGTGTTGTTCTGTCAGTTGGTGTCCAAGTGCTTATTTTGTGTTGTAGTGACTTTGAGGAGGTGCTGACACAGCTCCGCTGGCCCTTTGTGGGGCCACCTCAGTCCCAGGCATTTGGCCTTGCTGCACCAGCCAACGCTCCTGAGGTGTACAGCAACCTGGAGATGCTGTTCTGTCAGCTTCTGAAACTGCAAACCTCGTATCCTTTAAATTCTTGCAGTGTATTTTAGCAAGAATAAAAACTGTTAGAGATGCACGTCCTGAAGAAGAATTATTTTAAATTTTATTCTCCCTAAAGACAGAAGATAATTTATGTTACTTTGTATTAACAATTGAATGTTGTGGGGATTGGGTTTGTTGGTTTTTTTTTGGTGGTGGTGGTGGTGGTAGTGGTTTGTTTTTTTTTTGTTTTGTTTTGGGTTTTTTTTTTTTGTTTTTTTGTTTGTTTGGGTTTTTTTTGGGGGGGAGGGGGTTGGCATTTAGAAACTGCCAAGTGCCAAAGTTGTCCTTTTTGTCAGTAGCAACATTTTAACTCCAAGTCATCAGATCCAATGCTCTCATGGTAGCTCACAGTTTAGGTTGCATGAGGATTTGGCCTTACACTGTTTGGAATCATTACCCATGCATGTTAATGAAAAAATGGTGATGTGTGTTTTATTAGACACAGTTAATTCTTTTCCTTTTATAGCCTTATGTGAAATAACCTTTAATACTTTAATATGTCCCACCCCAGAAAGAAAAAAAGGGAAAACATACATATCTTGGAAGGAGACTTTACAAAAAGGGGAGACTGCAGGAGGATTTCTGTTGTGCAGCAATCATAGTCTGCCTTTGAGGTTGCTCAGAGGGCACTGCTGCTCATTCTGTCCCTGATTAATTCACAAAAAATCAGTTAAAACTAAAGCTCAACTAAGCCTTTGTGTATGTGTGTGTCTGTGTGTGACTGTGGCTTGTGGCTGCTTTTTTTTTTTTTAAATCACATAGTGGAAAGATGCAAGGCCATTGTGCACAATCCTGAGTTGGTAACAATTTTGGTTTGGCAGGTTTGGCTCACTTAAATCCATTACATGAAAATGGGAAATCATGTGTTGCATTTATTAATCCCAGGAGTCTTTATCCTCCTTTAACAAATATGAATAAGTGTGTCTCTTGGACAGCCACTGTGTTTGTTTCTGAAAATGTTGCTTTGTTGGGTTCTTGCAAGTTTCCTAAATCAAACAGACTTAAGGGACATATATTGTCATTGAAAAAATAAACCCTAAAGGCCTGAGTTATATTTAATACTAATAAAGTGGAATATTTTGAGTATCTTTTATAAGGAATTGTATTGTTTTCATAGTACTGCCTTCAGTCAATAGTGTAGAACTAAGCAGTGTTCATTTTTATAAACCTGTTCTATTGAAATGATGGTGCTGGGGTAATTCAACACTTACATCCATCCTTGACTGTCAATCTTAGAGATGAGCTGTTAACCAAACCCAAACAATTGCCAGAAAAGTACTCTTTACCCCCTTCACCACCAGTCATCCTTCCAATACAGATCATGCTGAATCCTCTTCAGAAAAGATTCAAGTATCATTTCACTGGAAATAAACAAACCAATGTCCTTAACAAGGTATGGGAGAAAGTGGTTTGACATTCTTAAATTGCTTTGTAAGCAACCTCTAGATTGCTGTGTTTAAATTGTATAGATTTCACATTTTCCAAAATTAGGACTCTTCAAAACAGTGCAGTTCTTGTGCCTATCTAAGTGTGGACAGACATCAAGATAGCACTTGGAGACCTTTCAGAGACACAGGCATTTTCTCTGGGTGAGGCAATATTTTTCACTTGCCCAGACTCCTCATAAGGCATCATTACAATCTTAGACTGACTCCCATCTGTTCACAGGTTTTGATTAATTTCCTCTGTCTTGTTGCAAGTGGTTTTGCACTGCTCTGTATTTCTTGAGCTCAAAGGCTGTGACTTTGATTTTTGGCACTGTGTTTTGCTACCTTCATGTAACTGAAAATGTTGGATATGAAATGTGATTAGTCTAAAGATACTGTTAAATAATTATTTTTTTAATGGGTTGAATTTTTAAATTGACATAAAAGAAGAGATGCTGAGTTTATCAATTGGAAACTGACTCACTTCCTGTGTGAATTGCCTTCAAAGACTGAGGATTTTTATCTGAGAATTACCATTGGAATAGGTTTCATTGCATTAATGCCACTGCAACATCTGGAGGAGAGTTTAGGAGCTGTTTTGTAACAGTCCTGTTGCACAGGTCTGCTTATGATCACCATCTTGTGTAAATCTAAATACATTTGCAATCTTGACAGATGCTACTACAGATCTTTTTAAAATACTGTTGTGTATGTTAGTGGGAAAAACATGTTTTAGATATGAACAAAATTATTTTAAAAGCAAATGGAAAATTTCTGTTGAAGACATTGAATTTGCCAACAATAGGTGAACAGCTATTTTAAAAATAAGAACCTATTAAAAATGTTACAGGGAATCTAGTGTCAGGTCAGAAAGATATTTCAACAGGGCATTGCTGAAATTTGGTTTGGGTTTTTTGTTTAGTAATTACTTGGGAAATGCAATAAAGAAAATATCAATGTAAAATATTTAAAAGACAGCAACCTGGACAAGATTAACAGTATTTCAGAGGAGAGGCTCAGAGTTCACAATGACCTTGCCCAGCTGGGGAAGGACTGTCAAAAAAACTCAACAACCCAAGCATGATAAAATTAATGAGACAAGTGAAAATGAATACAGGGGTGAGAAACAGACACACAGAATGTGAGTGCACCTCAGCAGAAGGTTCTTTAGCTGTCGGCAGTGAGGAAACAGGAGCTGCTTCCAGTTGCACTAACACTGAAAGAAGTTCATCAAAACCTGCAGCCCATACTTTTAGGTGTGGAAACTTGAAAAAGCTTAAAGGCATTAAAATGTGAAATGAGAGGGTGATAGATTCCCTGCTTCTAGGGGGAAGGTGGGGCTGAGGTTAGGTACAATTACAATAAAGTAAGAGCAGAGCTTTTCTCAAGAGCACATCCTTTTTGTTGTACCAAGAAATAAGGGCCACACAGGAGAACAGGAGGAAGTATATGGAGCAGAAACAAGGCTCTCATGAGTGAGAAAGCAGTAGAGAAAGGAGAAATAATAATGTAACTTTTGCTTGAGAAACACAATATTTGTTACATTTAAGACAATGCAAGTCCAGAAATATTTTTCTGATAATGCTTTTATATAAATGAAAGTTAAGTAAAACAGAGTGAAAGACTTGTGTGACCTGAGTTCATGTGGGGGAAGAGAGTTGTATTTTTAGAAATTTGTCCTAAAATACTAGTAGCACTTGAGTAAATGTTTGGATGCATTTAATAATTTCTTTTCCTTTTTAAATAAGCCTGAGTGGTATTTAACACAAGTACTTATGTGGATTGGAAATCATTCAAAGTTCCTTGATGACAAAATCCAGCCAATACTGGACAAGGCAGGATCATCAGTGAATGCTGGGGTAAGTAATGAAATGGATTGTAAATGTGAATATAAATATCAAAGTCAGCTTCTGATAGATATTTGGCCTATTTCCACTGAGATGTGTATGTGGTGAGACTTAGTCTAGTAGCAGTTTCTTGTGTACATGTTTGCACGTGTCAGTACTTCCTGTCTCTGACATTCACTTCTTTCCTTCCAAAGCTTGAATTCTCTCGTGCTCTAGTAATGCTGATTTTGGAGAAGTTGGCTGCTGATATTCCCTGCCTGTTGTATGATGATACACTCTTTTGTCACCTCGTGGATGAGGTCCTTCTATTTGAGAGAGAGTTATACAGCGTCCATGGTTATCTCAGCAGCCTTCCCAGCTGCATGCATATTCTGTCAGAAGAATCCTGCTTCCAGAGGTGGCTAACAGTGGAAAAAAAATGTAAGACTTCCAGTGCATTCTGTTGGCCTTTATATTTAACAGTCACAAAGTATGTGTCTACTTACACAGCTACCCTTCTTAAACAGGATAAGTCACTTGGACAGGGCTACTGCCAAAAACATATGTATTTTTATGCTCTGTAATTATTCTGAATAAAAATTGATTAGGTTTCAACAGTGCCTCTGTATTTTGTGGAACACTTGTCCCTAAGCTGTATGCAATCAAGTAGGCTTATTTTTAGACAAATGTCATGTGTGTGCAGACAGAGATGGACTTTAAATTGAAATAAGGGCAAGGTATTAGTTTTTGAGAAATGAAGAAGAAATATATTGGAAAAGAGCAAGCCAAATATTAAAAAACAAAACCAACCCCCCAATCAATTCTGGCATTTAACTCTGCTAACAGTGTTGCAAATAGATATATTAAAGCTGGTTTTGTATGAAACGACTTGTCAGTAATTTTTTATAAACTGAAAATGCAAAATTTAACTTACCAGAGATAAGGCTTTTATATTAGTATACTTTAGAGGAGCTTTTGTTAGACTTTTTTTTAATTAAAAACTTAACTTATAAGTTTTTTGCATTTCAGTTGCTCTTCAGAAAATGGACTCTATGCTTTCTTCAGAGGCTGCATGGATATCACAGTACAAAGATATCACTGATGTAGATGAAATGAAAGTTCCAGACTGTGCTGAAACTTTTATGACTCTCTTGTTAGTTATAACAGGTAATTATATCTATGGGCATTGCTCTTGTTTGTAATGAGCAGTAAAAAACCTTCAGCTAACAGACTTCTTTACTAAATAGTTTACTAAATATTCATTGTCAGCAGTAGTCACCAAATAAACGTGCAAAGCTGTGATATTTGCAGTTTAATAAAAACTTCCTGTTCATTTTGTATTTTGGACACTAACTCATGCATGAGTAATCTTGACCTAGTGACATGTTTGCAAAATAATAATTATAAATATACATTTGATATTTACCATATTCTCTCATAGTTGGCAGAATATACTTTGTTGCAATGGAGTAATAAATCCTAATAGTTCTTTTGAATCTGTATCAATTCAGAAGCTATTAAGTAACTTCTCTTTTTTTGCAACAGTACATAAGAGCGAATTTGTTATTTGTTTTCAGGAGACCATTGCATCTCCAATGGCTTTGTCTTTCTCGGTGTGAGGATGCTTTAGGGGCCATGCTGGAGGGTGTGGTGTTATCACACATTGCCTCAAGTGTTAGAGTACAAACTGCTCGTGGAATCAGGAGGGGGAAGAAAGTCTGCATGTTTAGCTTTTGCATGGGCAGTTTCCCTGCAAACGTTGAAATATTGGCTGTTTTAAACACTGACAACTAAATACTGACTTTTTGATGTTCTCACAGGCATGAAGTGGTGCATGTATGTACCTGATGCCTGTGATGTTTCTTTTTGAAAAGCTTTTATTTAATGTTGAAAAGCCTAAAACCATTTTATTAATGTCTTTCCAGACAGGTATAAGAATCTTCCAACAGCTTCCAGAAAACTCCAGTTCCTGGGCCTACAGAAGGAGTTAGTGGATGATTTCAGGATACGATTAACTCAAGTGATGAAGGAAGAGACAAGAGCTTCCTTGGGATTCCGATACTGCGCAATCCTTAATGCTGTTAACTACATAGCAACAGTGCTGGCAGACTGGGCTGACAATGTAGTAAGTAAAAGTAAATATTCTTCTTTAGGAAAAAAATACTTTAAAATGGACTTGGGATGTTTGTTTTGTAACAAACATTTTGTTTTCAGTGCTTTTTGGGTGTATTCAGGAGAATTAATTACTGAAAAAGTAGAATGAGATATAAATTTGGATTTAGTAAAAGATGTATAAATAAGGACAGGTTACTGTTTGAAGCCTAAGCTGTCAATTATAAACTTTCTAGGGAAATGCAGAGAGAGCCTGGGAAACGGAATAACCTGAAGAGACCAAAAAACCTAGTCTCTTTTACATGCTTTTTATTGTAAAAAAAGGTGAATTGATTTTGAAGATCTCTGAACCAGAGCAGCAGCCTTTGCCTGGTGCTTGAACTCTTCCCATGGCAGGAGAGCCTAGACAGATCCATGTGTGTATCTGTGTTGCAGCACAGTTCAGGTGTGGCCCAGAAAGGCCACTCACTGATAACTGGGAATTAGTGACTGCTGTACAACAGCCTGGTGGCAGCACGGCCTAGTGAGGAATTGCAGCTTTTCTGCAGCTATTGCTGCTGAAGGTCAAAAAACCTTTTACACATGGAGCGTGCAGAATAAGGCATTGTGTGGGCTGTGGGCTGCCTCCAAATTCTTACTGTCTTCACAGGAAGCTGTGGCTCTAGCAGGGGATAATCTTGACTTGGTAGGATAGCAGCCTTCATGTTGTTTAACTGCATCTACTAGTGTCTTGATCTGCTTAAAAGCAAAACCAACAAGCTGTTGCCACAATGTCACATTGATCTCGATAAACTAAATTCATTTTCTTGCTGTTGTCAGCACAGTAAATTTATGATTCAAATGAATAATCATTGCTAAATAATTACAATTAAAGTTTATTTTTGCAGATCTTAAGGAGACCAAGGTAGGGTATTTTAAAAGCATGCTGCTGTCAATCTTAAAATATCTTTTCAGTATTTCTTTAGATCTCTTCCCTTTACCTATCTGCTGTTGTATCTGAAACATGTATCAGTTCCATCACTACGATTAAGCCACCATGTTCTGTTTTTCAACTAAATCAGGACCACAGGGAAGGACAAGAAAGTGTTTTTAAAATCTTAAATTTTTAACTTTATAAATGTGCCAGAGGAGAGTGTTTTCTACAACTGTGTGAACAAAGTACCAATGAAAAGTTCAAGGAGCAAGATTATTTTCTATGGTGTTCCTCTCTGGTTTTGTTTGCCTAGTTCTTCTTGCAGCTGCAGCAGGCTGAGCTAGAGGTCCGTGCAGAAAGTGACACCATGAGCCAGCTCCAGCTGGGACAGCTGGCATCCATGGAGAGCTCCGTCTTTGATGACATGATCAACCTCCTGGAGCGCCTCAAGCACGACATGCTGACACGACAAGTAGATCATGTCTTCAGAGAGGTCAAAGATGCTGCAAAGCTGTACAAAAAAGAGAGGTGATTCTGTTTATTTAATCTCTTTGCATGTTACAGGATTATTTCCTGTTAAAAATATTGAGGTAAGTAAAGGCAAGAATAGATAATAGGCAGTAATTTTTTTTTCTGGAGTAGGAAAGCTGCAGGGTAGTAAGTTCTGAAAAATACTCTTTATTCTTACCTGGGGACAATTGTCATGCTATGTTTTCTAAAGCAGTTCCACAATTAGTAGATGTATTAGTTTAAAATCCTAGGAAATATTCTGGATAGTTCTAGTTTTCTATTTTGAGCAGGAATTATTGTCTTCATAGTGGTATTGAAGATTTTATGCAAAATGGCCTGTCATGACTGTTCTGTCTTAACAGACTCCTAGGGCTTCTTGAATATTTTCTTCTGAGTAGAATTTCTGAAGTACTTAATAAAAGGAATAGAACTCAACAATTTTCAGATTAGATGGGGTTCCCTAGAATGACATGTTCAGAGATTTATAACTAAAGCATGAGTTTAATATTAAATGAAATTCAAACACAGCATTAGACTGATAACTTTTAGATTAGAAATGGGAAAGGATTCTCTGGAACATTGTAAATGGGTAAGATTTCTTTTTAAAGGGTAATTTGAACTTTGTTGTACTTTGTTGAACTCAGTTGTTGTAACATGAATAATTTCACTCTAATGACTGCAGTGCAATGGTTTCTTTAGGTGGTTGTCTTTACCCTCCCAAGCAGAGCAAGCAGTGATGTCCTTGTCGAGCACGGCGTGCCCGATGCTGCAGACACTGCGAGACCGTTTGCTGCAACTGGAGCAGCAGCTCTGCCACTCACTGTTCAAAATCTTCTGGCAAATGCTTGCAGAGAAAGTGGATCTGCACATCTATCAGGAGGTGGGTATCAGTGTGACCTGTGCAGCGCCCTGTAGGTGTCAGTGACTGGTTCAAACAGCAGATGCACCTCTTTGTGTTTGCAGATCATTATGGCAAATCATTTCAATGAAGGAGGAGCAGCACAACTCCAGTTCGACATGAGTCGGAATTTGTTCCCCCTATTTTCGCATTACTGCAAGAGGCCAGAAAACTACTTCAAGCAGTAAGTAGGCAAACTTCTGATCTACTGGTATCAGAAGGGTGTGTCTAGAGATATACAAGTGTTCTACTTAAAACCAAGATTTTTTCAATTAGTTTTGATCCACAATTTAAATGTGTGGATCATTTATGTGTCTGATGTTTTCAACTAGGAAAGCGATTCTGCAGCATGAACTCACACAGCAACAGGCTATGGCATGTGTCTTGGAGTATTTTGTGCAGTCAGGATGTCTAGATAAAATCATGGAAGGAATATTAAGAGGCACAAACTTCTGAATCTGGGGCCAAAGAAACTAGTCAAAGATACAGTTACAACACAACAAACTGTTGTTAGAAGGACTACTTTACTCAGAATTGCCTTGTGAGGCAGTCTAGTTGCTGTCAGGGATGAGAAGCTGCTACCTCATTTCTGGTTAGTCTATTTCACTGGCCCAGAGTGTCCTAAATAGTCCAGCATCAAAATCCTCAGCTGATTGGGGGTGAAATCTGAATATTTCTAAACCAACATGGAGCATGGAAGGGTTTTTTGTTACACTTAAATTTCTGCTGCTTACATTAATCCATGTAACTTTTCCTCTAGCATAAAAGAAGCCTGCATTATCTTGAACCTGAATATTGGCTCTGCTTTGCTTCTGAAGGATGTCCTGCAGTCAGCTTCAGAAAATGAACCATTAAAGCCCAGCCAGCCATCTGCAACAGCAGCACTAAATGAACTTGGAGTTTATAAACTGGCTCAAAGGGATGTTGAGATTCTTCTCAGTTTGAGAGCTAATTGGCCAAATACAGGAAAATAAAGACTTCTTCAGAAATGGTTAATAACTTGGTCTAGATTACTTATCCCAAGAGAAAGCAAAGCGAATATCTTGTAATATACTTCTTTCTTTCATTTCTATATGCTGAGAGATTGTTTTAATTGAATCTTAGGCCTTATTCTATACAGTTCAAAGAAAAAATTCAAAATGCTACTGCCTTGGTGTTGAACTGTGCAGATCTTATTTTCCATGGCCACCTTGCCATTGCATTTGGAAGCTAAAACTGTTCATCTCTAAGGAATAGTCTGCCTTGTCTGCATCATTCGAAGGAACAGAGTATTTACAGTATAAATGCAGTTTTGTACAACGTGGGCTAATGTTCCCTATGAACTGCTCAGTCTTGAGTTAAACACAGATGTTTTAGATCTCCAAATTCCAGATAATGGATGTTCTGTATTAAAATGTATATAATCAATGCAGAAGGAAGGAATGTGTCACTGTTTTCTTCATACAAATTAAGATAGTCTTTTACAGAAAAAACAATAGCCTAATTTTTAAAAAAAGTTTCTTCTTATAAATTGAACATTGTGTGCTAAGTTTGAAAATACCACTTGGAAGTGCTACCTGCATGTGGTCATTTACATGTGGACATTTGTCATAACTTGTTGGAGTTGTTTTTTCCTTAAAAATACCTGAAAACCAAAATGCAGCACAAGGCCAAAAACCAACTTTATTTTATTCAGTGCTGATGAGCCAACAGGTAACAATCCTTTACTGTAAACTATGACCTGAAGGAGGAGACTCCAAAATACTATTTCAGTTGCAAAAGAGATCTCTACTTTTTTTTTTTAAACCATCTAATTATATTAAGAAGAGCAATTCTTAACTATACTCCCTCCAGTGCCTGCTGGACATGCACATGTTCTTGTCACTTGTCCTCTTCAGCTGATTGCTCCACTGAAGGGCAGGGAAGATGAGAAAAAGAGAAAAGAGAATATTGCTTAAAATCAGCTCTTCACAGCTGACAAACCAGAAGAAAAATTAGGGGAAGATGCCTGTTTTTAATATATACAGCAGACCACTGCTGAAACTAATACACAGACCAGCTCTCCAGCATCTTTTTCTTCCTAAGACAGAAAAAGAAAATCTCTAGTTAGATAATGAGGATAATTAGTTCCTTACGTTTCAGCAATTGCAACAGTTACTAAAAAATTGCTCCTAGAACCATACCTTGACTGTGAGGAATTATTTGAACTCTGAACCTATTTCATCTCCAGCTGTGCTGCCACCCCTGACAAAGATGACAACAGGGTCTCACTGTTCCACATTTCTAGATCAGTATTTTAACCCTGGGCTGCCTGATGACTTCACTCTGACCTGAGGGGTGGGTACTGTGAGAGGATCCTGAAACTGAGGTAGTGGAGGGCATGGAGTTCAGTTCACCTTACAGCAAGGCAAGAAGGTCAGGCACTAAGTGACCTCTTTTTAAATCTTGCAATGCAAAGTGACACAGTCGAGCTTAAACTAGCAATTAAACCATCTGTTAATTATGTAAGCTTTGTAAATAAAAAATAAATCTCAGTAAAGTATCTCCTATGTATATGCCCCCCCCCAAAAAAAAACCAAACCAAAAACCAACACCACAATTTCAATTAAACTTACATTCCTTCCTTGAATTCATGCAGTGTGATCTCCACATCATCTTTTAGCTCTAAATCCTCAGTGCTCAGTCCCAAAGTTTTAAGGGCTAAAGTTAACAAAAGAGAATTTCTTATGCGAGTTTTTAGAATGACAAATTTAAATTTAAAGGTGCCTAGATCTAATAGAAAGTAAATGTGTGAGGATAACAACATGTAACTTAAACTAGGAAACTTAACCACATGTAACTTTTTCCAACTTTCCAAGTTCCAGGTTGTGTGGGCAGCTGTGTGGATCATTTTGAAGTATACAGATGGGTAACTTTGAAGTTATTTGAACAGTTCTGTGCAAGGGAACAGTTTGGTGTGGCCGGGTGCAGGCGGACGCACCTTCCCTGTACTGCGCGGCCCGGATGGAGCCCTGGCCCAGGACATCCAGCAGGCTGAACATGGCCTCCACGTTGGCCTCGTCCATGAGGAACGGGTACTCGCCCTCGGCTCGCCTGCCAGCCTTCACCCGCTCCAGCACCTGGATCAGGAACTCTCGTGGCCGCTCTGCAAGGAGGTCAGAGTGCCCGCGGGCACCGGGCCTCAGCCGGGGCGCGGAGGCCGCGCAGCCCCGCCGCCCCCGCTGCCCCCGCTGCCGGCGGGGCCGGGCCTGCGCGCACCGGGCCGGTGGAAGAGCAGCAGCGCTCCGAGGCGGTGCAGCAGCTCGGGCAGCCGGTGCCGCCGCAGGTACTCGCGGCTCTGCTCCTCGCCCGCCGCCATCCCGCGGTGCCGGGGCGGCGTGAGGGGAGCGGCGGCGGCGGGAGCGGGCACGGGCGGGACGAGGGCGAGCAGAGGAGCCCGCGGGACGCTCCGCTTGTGCAGCGGGAAGGGAAGGAAGAACTGAGTGACTTTCCTGGAAGTCGTCACGGTAGCACCGGAACAGCCACGCCTCGCTCCCCGCTGGGTTCCGGCTCTGCCTTGGTTCGTGGGGAAAGCAAATGACCCGCGGTCGGTCCCTTGTAACACCTATGCGGGTGCTGAGGGGCCCCTTAGTCCGGAGAAGACTCACGGTATCCCCCTCAATGCATGTAAATGTCTCAAAGGGCCATGCCAAGAGGATGTGTCAGACTCTTCAGTGGTGTCAGCGACAGGACGGGTAGCACTGGCCATAAAACAAAACACAAGAAGTTCCACCTCAACACGAGGAAGAACTTCCTTACGTTGAGCGTGGCAGAGCACTGGAACAGGCTGCCCAGGGCGGTGGCGGAGTCTCCCTCTCCGGAGACATTCCGAACCCGCCGGGCTGTGCTCCGGGGTCACCTGCGCCAGGTGACCCTGCCCTGGCAGCGGGGCTGGCCGGGTGATCTCCAGGGCTCCCTCCCAGCTCTAAGGAACTGTGATTCTGTGTCCTCACCTCCAGCCACGTCTCCTTCCACCGGCGGTTCCACTTTCTTCGCCTCCCACCGTTCCCAGGCACAGCCCTGGTTCATCCCCGCCCTGTGAGGGGCTGCCAGGATGTTCCCGGTGTTCTACACCCGTACGAGGGGCAAAACCAGTGGCCAGCAACTGAGAGTAAGAGAGTTTACATTTTAAAGCCATTATTGAGTCTTGCAACATAGCCTATACAAAAGAGAAGAGACATCAAAGAAGCTTTTGACTGTACTACCCACTGCTAGTAGGAGAACCATAATCAAGTAAACCATCCCACTAAAAAAAAAAACAACTGAGGAAATCTACAAAGATATAGCTATCTACCATCAAATAAAATCAGACAATGATAAATGAGCATGTAGTAAAGCAGAATATTCCTGTGAAAAGTCTAGTGCTAAATATATTTAACTATTTGCCAAAACTAAAATAGCACAAGACATTAATAGAATTCACTTAATTTTTTCTTAGATAAAGTGGGAGAAAGGCAGCATCTGCAGAGATTGTACAACCTGCAGAGATTGTACAACCATGTGCTGTCTGTATTCTCTGTTATTTTAAACTGACTGTGCTACCTGCTTTTAGTCTCAATTAAGGTTAGAGGAACTGTAGGTTTCTAACAGTTGCCTCTTATGACAGTTGCCAGGCAGTGATGGAAACCTCCTTCTCCTGAGTAAAACATTCTATAGTTACTCAAGCCATTCCTGCATTTGTCTTTCTATGCCTTTCTGCAGAGTTTGCAAAGCATTAGCAAAATTTTTTTCCTAAAAAAGAGCCATAGGAGAAAGTGTAGATTGAAATGTGGAGAAGTACAAGCAGGAGAAGGGCTGGTCAGGAGAGGAGAAATAAAGATGTGGAAAATACATTCTTGAAGGTGAGAACCTAAGGATAGGAAGACTGACAGGAAAAGAAGGAGCAAGTGAAATACTGCTAGGTAGGTAGGTAGGTTAGTGTTTAGGTCAAGGAAACCAGCATCTGGCAAAGGATGTTTCTCCTTTAGTAATCAACAAAGATAAACAGTAGGAAATACATGTTAAGGCTAAAATTTTAAGAATAAGCACAGGAATTATGGATTTGTGTCTCACTGAGGAATGGTTAAAAAAAAATCACTAAATAGAGCAAATCCCAATTTGATTTACAACTAGAAATGTATTTTTTAAAATTCTATTTCATTATTAAGGAAGCACAATTTATTTACTTGAAAAAATATTCTGATGATGAATCATGTATTTATTATTTACATAATAAGTTATTATCCTCAGTTCATATAATGATAGTACCAGCTATATATATGGATCCTAAAAGTATGATATTTCAGGATAATTTGCAAGGAGCTCCCATGAGCTATTGTAAGGGAAACTGAACTTCTGGTGGCTGAGAAAAACAGGATTTGACAAACACCTGGAAGTATTCTGGTTCCATTTTAGAGATGCTGCTAAATAAGTTTTAATAAAGAACCAAAGGACCAAATTATTTTCATCTGTTTAAAGCATCCTGGTCGTATAAATTAGATTTCTTTAAAAGGCTTAAGACCTGTTGTGATAGAAGCTGAGCCTTCTACAGAATATCACTTGTACTTTAAGCCTTTTATCTAATTTAATAGGGCTAAATAGACTACAATGAACCTTTAAGAGTTGTAATGAAGGAAAACAGGGGCTGCAGGTCAGATATGCAGCTGGTTCCAGAACAACCATTTGTTGTCCTGCAGGGGGAAACAGGCAGATGGACGTGCTCTTTCAAATGGGAGTGCCAGAGGACTGAAGTCTTGGGGTATGGGAAAAGACAGGAGCAATACAGGCTGGGAAGGATCCCTAGATGTGCCACAGGCTTCCTGTGCACACAGCTGCTGAGAGCAGCTCCTTGAAGGCTTTGCTTCCCTCTGCTGCTCCCTGGCATGAGCTTTGGGATGCACTCAGCTATTGAGCAAAGGGTGAGCTGTAGGGATTGGTGCTGCCATTGCTGTGGCTGCTTTGGCAGAGCTCCACTGCAGCTTCCCTCTGGGTGCCCCCAAGGACTTCCAAAATACAGGTGAGTTCCTCATCAGGGGATTTTATATTGTACATTTACAGAGGAAAGTGCTCAACTACAGAAATATTGAGCTTCTGAGTATTGATTATCGCAGCAGCCAGAACCACATTTTTGTTGTTTTTACTGTACAGAACAGCAGAATTATTAGGTTGAAATTGTCCTCTGGAGATCATGTGGTCAACTCCCTTTCCTCTTCAAACAGGGCTAATTTCAAAGACTGGCTCAGGTTGTTCACAGCCTGTCAAGTTTTTATTGTCTCCAGAATGGAGACTCCCCAGCATCATTTGCTCTGTGTTCCAGTGCTCAGCTGCACAGGAATGGTACCAGCCTGTATCCTTGAACCAAGCCCAGCTTTTCCCACAGAGATGCAGGATAAGCAGTCCTTCACTCAGATGTCCTGGGGATAGCACCTCACTGCCCAAACTATGCCCAAAGCTCCAAGCACAGACCTCTCCAGTTAAAAACTGAAGCAAAAGTAGCAATGAGTGTACCTCTGTCACCTCCCTGTCCTCACATGTACTGGGGCCCACATTTTACTTACTTTTCCTTCCATGTTAATGTACTGGAAGTGTCCTTCACATCCCTCTTTAATTCCAACTGCAGCTGAGCTTTGGCTTTCCTGTTCCTATTTCAGCATGCCTGGGCAGCGTTTACTCCTCTAGGGTAGTCCATCCCTGCTTCCACAGTCTGTGTCCTTGCCTTCTGCCTCTGACTTTGTCAGGAGCTCTCCATTCAGCCATGCTGGCCTTCTCCCATGTCTGCCCAGCTTCCTGCAGATCAGGATGGACTCTTCCTGTGCTGCAGCTAGCTCTCCTGGGCCCTTTAGGTCAGTCTCCTGCAGGATTCTGCCAACAAAATGCCTGCAGGAAACAAAGTCTGCTCTCCTAAATCCCAGGACTGCAGTTCAACTGTTTATCTTCCTCACTTCCCTCAGAACTGTAAGCTTTGCTACATTGCAGTCACTGCTGCCAAGGCTGCCAGCAGTGTCAGTGCTCCCAGCAGCCCTTCCTTATGTGTGAGCAGCATGTCTAGCATAGCCCCACTCGGCTTGTTGAGCCCTTCTGTCAAAAAACTGTCCTTGATGTACTGCAGAAGTAGCTGGATCACCACTTGTGCCATCCCAGTCCTCTCCACAAGAACAAGAGCCCACAGTCATCAGTCTAAGCTGTGAATGTTGGCTTTTTTTCCCTTTCTCCCAGTCAGCTGCAAAATAGAGGTGAAACCTGCCATCAGAAATCGTGTACTGGGGAAAATAAATCAGGAATTACAAAAATACTTCTTGTTTCTGAGTGAAGGAGAAGAATAAATCACAACATGCCTAGATTGATATCAGAAGACTTTACTGTAACAGAACTGTCCACTTCTCAGTGGGCTGAAAAGCCACGAAACTGATTTCCTGGAACTATGGTTGGACTCCTGCTGAAGGCAAAGGGGAAAAAAGAAGTTACTTGAGCAGGAGCCTGCTTTCTTTGAGATACACAGTATATTTTCCTGTGTAAGTATGGCTCTGAGCCCATGGCTCTTCAAAGCACAGAAACTTTTATTCCAGCAGGATCTGTAGAATGAGCTCACACTACACAGGGTGGGAGAGATCAAGGTCCAGCTCCATCGCCTCAGTGTCTCTGACACCCCATAGTTCAAATAGACATTTTGAGCAACAAAAAGCTGGGCATGCAGTTAGGAAGCAGAAGTATGGATTGTGCATCTCCAAAGGTTTGTGTTTCTGAAGAGTAACCCCTGTCTTTTCCTGTACTTGATTGCAAATCCACACATCTGCTCTAACTGTAGTCACGTCAGTCAGTACTTTGTAAAAGCAGTTACCAGGAAGAGCACTTCTTGGTGTTACAAACACAAATCCTAAAGAAAAGTAACATGGAAGGAGTAGCTCAAGGCAAGATTTTAAAAACAACAAAACCCCCAAATGCCCAAGAAACCACACCACAAAACCCCCCAGCTGATTATGGATCAAAATAAGAGAAAACTAAAGAAAAAGGAAGGCAAATAATTGCAATTTAAGACTGGAGTTGACCAGAGGGGAAGGCTGTTGAGAACACCTTAGAACATAGAACTAAGGCAAGATATATATATATAGAGATACATTTATAGAGATAGATAGATAGATAGATAGATAGATAGATAGATAGATTCTGAAGCTGTGGTGGAAAAGGCAAAGAGGTTGAGCCTGTGTGGTCATTTCCCAGTAGTGACGTATCTCACTCACCTGTGCCACAGTGCTCCAAATCAGCACTAAGGAAGTTTCCCACTGGGAAGGGATGATGGTTTCTCTTCCACAGTGATGTCTCCTCCATCACAGTTTCATCTGCTGCCTCAGTGGGGCCAGGCTGGAAACGAGCTGACACAGACAGGGGGCTCCCAGGGCTGCACTTGTGTTCATCAGGCCATTCTTTGTACTTACACCAAAAGGCCTTCACACCTGTGGGTTCTGCACTTTGAACACCATAAACATCCTTGTGGTGTCACATCAACCATGTTAGCAACTGCTCCAAGTTAATCAAAGCCAGACTGAATGTCAGAGTTCAATATGGCACATTTGGGAAATGGGCAAAGGGCACAGCTGAAGGTAGTGCCCCATCTCAAATCCCTACTGGTGTCCTTACCCTCAAATCAAGTTCTCCTGGAACCTGATTATTGTTGCTGGCAAACTTCTCCTAAAGCTTCTCTTCTCCTTTCTGTAGGGACAACAGATCACAGACTAGAGCTAAATATTTTTGGGTCAGCCATAAACAACAATACCCACACAGAAAAGAATCCAGCTTGTGTCATTTGTAGTGCTTTAGAAAATGAGAACAAGAGCTCAGCACCGCCTGCCATGGATCCTCCAGGCAAAGGGCAGACTGGCACATGCTGCTCAATGATCAGCTTTAGCTTTCTTCTACTTAGAAAATTTAAAAGAATGTCTTTTAAAAGAGATCTGCATTTGCTTTGAACAGTTGCTTTCAGGAAGTATTCAAAGAGCAAAACAGCACAGAAAGATTTGAATGAAATAAACATTCTTGTGTTCTGAAGTCTGAATGCGTTGTATGACTCTCCTCCAAATATTTCTGGAATCAGTATTTGGCATTTTTTCCAATTGTGAATCCTGACAGATTTGGAAGAATAAAACCGATCCTGGTTGCAATGACTTCCTTCTAAAATAAATAGTTCCATGGTAAAAACAGAAGCATAAAAATGAGAGTGCAATGAATAAAGAAGTTACAGTGTGATTTGCTTCTCTCTAAAATGGGTGGTATTTAGAGCATGTTAGAGAATACTAACAGGAGAGGAGTGCTACAAGCAGAACACTTGTGCATAACCAAAAAAAGGAGGGGAAACCCAGCTCCAAATATGAGAACAGCTTATAGATAATTCAACACACCCAAAAGAGCTAAAAAACTAGTGATTCATTTTTGGGAAGTGAGTGGTCTTCAGCCTTTGCTGGCCATAGGCAGTGATGGCAAGCAGTTACTATATCAGCCATATTCTGTTTTCTTGGCTGTAGTTTTAATTTCTAATGGCTGCTAGAAATAGCAAAGCATCCTATAAACACAGAGTTATCTTTAGCCATACATGGAGACCACTTTTATCAGATGAAACTTCAGCATCTACTTCTATTTAATGATATTATTTTTTTCTGTACTGAAAAAGATAAACTAAAGATTTAAAAAAAAAAAAGCTTTCAAAATACAAGTATCTCAGTATCTCAGATCAAGGCATTAACTGGACAGTAAAGAGGAAATTCAGGATTAGCTTTTGTGACAGGAATCAGAAAGTGCAAGACATTATAAAAAAAGCTGTTTACCTAGAAGGTAAAATTTCCCTCTTTCAATTCCCTTTTCCTGCAAGGCAGCCCAGCTTCCTATCTCCTCTGCAGTTCTGAGTGTGTGCACACAAAATGCAGTTTGCAATCCCAATTGCTTGCTTTTAAAAAAGATACTGTAATTGTGAGCATCTTCCCTCCAGTATCTCCAAGACAGTTTCCAGCTACTTCATGAAAGGAGCATGAAAATGTCCATCTTCCCCAGATATGCAGAAGAGGGTGGCTGCAAGAGAAAAAACTGCAATCCTCTCTGCAGAGCTGTCGAGCCAATGAACAATTTAAGTCTCATTTGATCTGTAATTGGAACAGGCTTTGCACAGAACAAGAATCTTAACGCCTAGATAAGAGCTGTGGGTTTAGTATTAATGATGATAAAAAGACTGGTTATAAATTTGTACTGCCCATTGAAGTGAGAATTCCTAAATCTAGCAGCTGTAACAAAGTTAATTCTTACACTGATAAGGAATGAGAAAATGCATTCAGCTAAGCAAAGGAATTTAAAAATGGTTTATCAGTGCAAAAAACCTCAGTAGCTGATCGCTGCACGTGTCTTGACATGTAAATACAGAAATATTTTAGACATGAATGCCAAAAATAATCCCAGGGCAATTCAGCCCTGTACAGAAAGCTGGGCAGATCTTTTGAACTACCGTGGAATTCTCAGTGCAGGGCATCTGCAAAGTGTATTTCAGCCTCTGGGAAAAGAAAGCAACACACACCATTTTTGCTTTGCAAAGGAAATAATGACAAACCCCATCTGTTTCTTACAAACATATAAATTATTTTATTTACAAAGCCATGTTACAAAAAAAAATAATAATAAAGCAAAAAACAAAAAATACAATCGCTCACTAGAGAATATCTCCAGGCCCGGTGTTGAACCATGGCAGTATCAATCAGATACATGTTTGTTCTGGTTTTCCTTTTTTAAACTGTAAGCCATAGAATTTACTATTTACACCTACTTTAGACATTTATTCTGCTTACAATTATCACAAGCATGGAATGAATTCTATTTGATACTGCTAATACATAAAGGTGCAGGACAAAGAATGAAAATACTTAGTGTTACAAAATATGGATTGTAGAAAAGAAATTGGCTGTACAAGTATGGCATTTTTTTTTTCTTAGAATGATTGGACATGCTTTCTTCAAAAGTCTTCTGGAAAAGGTTCTAAAATCTGTAGTAGGAAAGCACAATATAGCAGGTGCAAATTCATTTCTGTGCAACAACAGTTATTTAATATATCCCATGACTGACCAGCTATGCAAAACCCACAGAGTTTTGTTAAAGTGCCATGGGTCAACAGCATAACAAAATATAAGGTGTAAATAGAAAAATTTCTTTTTTTCTTCTTTTTTTTTAAAACAATAGTTCACTGAGAATCAGCAATAATAGAATATGCTGTATAAACTATTCTCTACAAAGGTCGATCAGCACTATTTACAATTGTTACATCGATACAAAAGAAGGCATACAAGTTATCCAAGTCGCTTTTTATGGCTGACGGGCCTATGCATTGCGTATGTGGAACAACCAAAGCTTCTGAGCCTCTATTGCTGGAAACAAATCACAAGGTTTTCAGGCAAATGGGGAAGAAAAAGAACTACAGGTGAATGCTACACTAAGAATGCATTATAGGCTGGTCCAGTTTGTATCCACTTTTTTTTCCAAAAGTTTACTTCCATTTCATTTTGCAGGCTAAAATTTCTGATACATTTAATGAAATAATGATTCTTTGATGATGAAAGAACACCACGGGATTTTACTTCGTGCTTAACTTTCCTGAAATGCTGTCAGGTGTAAGCCAGTTGAAAATAAAATTTAAGCAGCATTCAAAGGACAGGCTCCATAATTCAGCTTTCCAATTAAAAGATGCATGGAAACAGCTAAAGCTTCCTAAAACTACAAAATTGCTCCTTCAGTCACTGATTAGCATTATTTCTCAGAAGCAACCACTGAATCTCACAACCACTGTTTTCCCTCAACAAATAGAAATAGCAGTTCATTGATTACAGAGGATGACTTTGTTACTGAGATTTTTAAAATCCTGCAGTTTTATAACTCAAAATAAATTAAAAAAAAATCAACATAGTACTGCTCCTAAAACTGAACAAGACAAAAATTGTGCAAAAATAACAAAGATATGTACACATTTTTCAGTCTGAAGAAATGTACAATAAAAACATAATTCAAAGAACATTTTAAAAATATAAACATTGCTTAAACTTTCCTAAGTTTCATACTGTTTCTGAAACTATACCGGTCAGTTAGCTCTGAAGTATAGCAAAACATAAATTATTACAAAATTAACACTATAAAAATTTATTTTAAGAATATTTCTAAACTTTTTTTCAAAGGGTCTAGCCTTGTTTATAATTGCTTAAACATTTTTAGTCTTAAAATTTGCCTTAACCCTTCTTTTTTTAAAAAAGAAAGTAGTAATAATCTCCCTATTTGCAGTCTCTCGCCTTTCCCCAAGATGTAAATAAACCAGCATATAAGTGCACTTTTAACACTGTAGAAATAAAAATTAACTCCTCTGTACTATTGTTCCAGTACCTAGTATTGGCTTCCTGATTATAAAATCTATATTTTATTAAAAAATTATTCAGTAATCCTATAAGAAACACTGTCAGTGCAATTCTATTAATGCAAGCCAATCTGCTCAACTCCTGTCCTCGCAAACCCAAACTGCTCACTGAAGTTATCAAGTGCTGTGTTCTTAAGGGTCTGAAATCCCCCAAGATATGGGGATTGTACACATTGGGCCCTGATAACAGTAATTACAGTTTGGTGCAAAATTCTGCTATGCATTGATTGAAGTATAGATTCCTTAAGAGCCTGATTCTGGAAGAGGCTGAACACTCAGAGTTCCCACTGAAATTATTAAATGCTGTAGGTACAGAGCACCAATCAGGATTAGTCCCTAAAGTTGCAGTGCCCCAGCTGTTTGCAAATTACTAAGAAATGCACTCAATTTTTATCCATAGGACAAGCTTAAATACAGAATTACTGTAATTTTTATTTAATGAAAAAAATTTGGAGATCCTTTAAATAAATTCAAATCATGGTCTGGATTTTTTTTTGGAATGTCCATTGTGTTCTGGTTAGGAAACAAAGGGAGCATTGCAACGCTAACAGCTTTAAAAGGCATGAAACATAACCAAGCAGAACGCACAGATCAGTGGCAAATACAAGTGGAAAAACTAAACAAATCACTATTACAGTTTTCTGTAAATTTAATTCTCATTAAAACCACAAATTCATAAAAGATTAAATCCATCTGCAGGACATAGAAAAGAAAAACCCTGTGGAGTAGGGCTGCTGAGAGCTAGAGATTATAGGCTGGTTCCTTTTCCTTGTTATGGAAGAGTCCTTATTCTACCAGTCCGGTTTGATGTCTTCTAAAAGAGAAACCAGAGCCAGGTTCAAAATCACACAATGTCTTTTGGTATAAAACACTTCAATAATGTCTGTGGCTGACAGTACTCAAAGCAGGAATTTATTTCAAGTCCCTGAACTAAATTTCCTCCCTGTTTACTGATTACATTAGACCTTTAAGAAAAGGAACTGCTTTGAATAAACGGCATATTTCCTTTTGGGACGGTCTGATCTTAGTAAGCTTTGGTGAATTTCATGTTCATTAACTTGGTTATCATTACAAATAAAGAGCAGCAATTAGACGACAACTCTGAAGAATCTTTTCCTCTACACAGCATGTTTTCATGCACAAGGAATCCTCACACAGCATACACGTTGTCACCTTCCCTTAATAAAATGATCTAGTTATTCAGTATTTAAAAACCACCGCATACTGAGGTCTTGAAGTGTTAACACTTTCAGGCACCTAAAAGCACTATGAAGACAAAAAGACTTGATTAGTTAAAAACCTAGAACAAGAATAAAATCTGGAGAAAACAAACTTTTAATACATACAGGCACAAATAATTTGACTGTAAAACTATCATTCCATGAATTTCTGTTAAAGATCAAGTAGTTTTTGTAGGGAAAAGTAGTATTTCTTTTACTAAAGCAACAATAATAGTTGGAAAAACAGGCATGTTTTTATGTATACAATCCCTAATCCAGCTCTCAAAGAGGGGCAGCAATACTGATATTCAACATTAATTGAGAAGAACCTGTTTGAATTCAGCCTGATGGAGTTTAATGCAATGGGATGGAACTGACAGGCCCCCAACAATTCTCATCATCCACCAGTCCCACGGGAGAACCTGAGTGAACTTCAACACATGGAGCAAATGGTCAAAAGCAGCTACTCCTGTGACATCAGAACAACTACAGGCCACCTTCAGCTCACAATTCAGTAATAAGAAACACTCAGTTATGGGTGGCAGGTGACTTTCACAGCACTGCCATGTGTCTCTCACTGTGACTGGCTGCTTTGGGAAGCCACTGGAAGCTCTCCCGCTGGACTGCACCTGGGCAGTCACAGGCACAAACGAGACTGGGGTGTGGGTTGGGTTTCCAGCCCAACACAATTTTGCAAAAGCCACATTCTCACCCAGCCACTCAGCCCTGTGGTGAGTTATGGACCCTTCTCCCTTCTCTTGAGAACAACAATCCTCTCCCTTCTGAGCCAGCAGACAGCTCCGCCAGGTTGCCTGGCCAGGGAACAGAGCAGAGGCAGCTCAGAGGAACTGCTCCATATGCACATTTACATTTAGCTCAGCAGCTGCAACTCTGCTTCCAAATGCATTGTTACAAGTCTGTTGTTGTGATGTATTCATGAAAACTTGCCAGATTTTTCCAACCATAGGCCCTGGTGTACAGCAGAGATTGTCTCTGCCTACAGACCTTACTTCACTTGGACTCCCTGATCATCATGGTTATAGTTACACTAGCATTCCAAACAAGAGAGCTCAGCTTCCACAGTAATACCTTTACTGACACAGCATCTACTTGTAGATCCACTTATTGTTACCTAATTATTAACACCTTTATAATGAAATATTACAGCATAGTTTAAGGCAGAAATTTTATTTAGGGACTATTCAATTGCTAGATTGGAGATAAAAGCTGCCAACAAAGCAGCTCAGATTTGACAGTGACAAGCATTTATTAAATAGGGAATCATTATTCATGGTTCCAAATACTAAAATCCCGTGTAAGTTAAAAAAAAAAAAAAAGTTTAATAAAACTTAGTATCACCTTGATTTTTTTGTATTTATACTTTGAGCTCCACATTCAACTACCAAACTGACAAACATATTTTTAAAAAGAAAGAGTTTGTGGGGCTTAAAACAAGCAAACACTTACATTTTTATAAAGCTATGAAAACAGGCAGCTGAAAAGTTCTGCAATAATCTCAGTTTACATAGAGCTGACACCAAATTAATGTTTTGTACTCTGAGGTTTTCCCCATGGGATCTAGGCAACAGATCCCAACAAGTTCTGCTCCTTGGGTAGTGTCTATGTTATACTAACACAGGAGCAAGATGTTAAAACAAAAACAATTTTGCACTTCAGAACAGTTTGTCACTGGCAGTTGGATGACAGTGTCACACAGGAATGCCACTCCTTAGAAGTATGAAGAAACTTTCCACTTTTTTCCCTTCACAGTAGTTCTTCCGTATGTATTTGCATTCAGCAGTGAGAGAAAAAAAATAATTTACTGTTTGGCAGTTCATCTCAAGATATGAGCGATTCAGAGTATTTTGAATGGGCATGAAGTGTGGGTGTGGGTTATCATTATTATTCTTTTCCTGTGTCTACACAGCAGAAACTAACAGCACAGCCATTTGGAATAACTACTCATGCATAATTTAGCCAGAATACATAACAGAATTCTAAGACACTAGCTGTACAGAAAAACCTCTGGATTACTTGTGACTATACCTTGCTGAGGTGGGAAACCTTTTCACACTAAAGAATTTGATATTATATTCTTGATAAAGTACTCAACTTGGAGAATCAAATAGTAGGGACCATATTAAAATAAACCAGGGTAGCAGTCCTCCAGACAGATGAGGGCTGGACCAAAAAAGCCGAGTTACAGCATTTATTATCATTATCTAACTCAGAGCCTGTTTAAGAAGAACTCACATTACACATGGGTTAGTTATGCTTTCAGATTAGTTTCTCTGAATCGTCAAGTACCTCATCTTCTCTGTCCTGTTTCTGCTCTCCCTTTGCTGCTTCACTTCTGGCCTATTTTTAAATGCTGTCCCTCCTGTGCCAGTCTGGGGACTGTGCTGTGCCATCTTGCTCAGCAGGAGAAGTGGGATAGAAAAAACAGCAGAGATCTGCTGCTGCTGAGCCTCTATCACCAAAGCAACAGCCAGTGAGCAGCACATGAGCCAACCTGAGCTGTAATACAGGTGGTGAAAAACAACTAAAAAAAGGGTAATTCATAATTCTTGGAAGGGAAAATAGCTGGAAAAAAATTATATGAGAGGAGAAATCTAGTATTAGCTCACCAAAAGGCAGCTTCTATAAAGAACTGGATTCATAAAGAAATTGTATTTGAAGGTTTTATAGCATAAAATTTGAAGGTTTTATAGCATAAAATGTTTCAAAACTGCTTACAGACTACTTAAGTACACTTTTTTAAAAGCAACTTACTTGTCTGTTGTGTACTGGGTTTGATGTACTCGAAGGACTGGATTGTGACAAAGCTACACTGCTATTTTTTCCAATCTGAAAAACATTAATTGAGCAGTATTGAGAGGCATATTTATCAGTTGAATTCAGATGCTGGTGATGGCCTTCCCTTCCCTGTGTAACGTGGTACTAATCGTGTTGCATTTGGAACACAGGTATTTTGCTATTGCAAAAGATACACTTCAGATAGAATCATCATTATCTCTCAGAGCCTGTATAATTTAATAGTCTTAAAAGGCACATAAATACTGTTACAGGTCAGAAAATAACATAGAAAACACTAGCTGAAGGAATATAAACTGTAACCCCCCACCTCTCTAGACTGAAATACTGGTTTCTCTAGTTACTGGAGTCACTCAGGGCAGCTGCTCCAAGTCATGGGATCCTCCCCAGGAGACCTTCCCCACTCCTGGGGAGCTCAAAACAAGTGGCCAAGCACCAAAGCATGCCCTAAATTATTCTATTTTTTCCCATATATCATTACTCAATAAAGCAAATATTAATCACAAAAATGAAACTCCAGAGGTTCAAATTTGCATTTGCATCCATTTACTGCATCACAGAATTTCTTTGGGAATGAGTGTAAACTGTAGTACACATACATACATACATTTTAAAAGTACTTTGTTATAATGCTGCAAATATTCCATCAGCTTGTTTCAATGTTTGTGAGTTCACAGCACTCTGCAAGAGCAGCCTGATATAGGTTTTTGTACAATGACCTGTAAACATGGTGTAGATATTTCTGTTGTGATACAAGAAGGGACACAGCTGTTGAGTCACAGGAGCAGTTCCTCAGGGGTTACAAAACTGATAAAATTTAACCATGGACACCTGTCTGTAAATGGCAGATGACTGCAGTGTGAATAGTTGTTTACAAAGTCACTGACTTCAAGTAACATCATTTTAATCCTTTGATGGAGAGGTAGCAAGGACCTGTCTCCTAAACACTGAGAAATGCAGCAGCCAGTTTCTTACTGACTTGTTGGGGCTGTGGCATGGGCTGGCAAGGCCTGCACAAGAGCAGCTTTCTCCTTCCCTTCTGCAGCATGGTTTGTTATTCTGCCATTTCAGGTTCAGAGTGAAAGGTAGCTTCTCTCCTCCTCTCCAGACCTGCCCTTTCTCACACAGAGATAGCTTGAAACAGTGTTCTCTGTTCACACTCTGTCCAGAATAAACGTTTAAAGTTTTTATTTACAGCTACTTTTGAAGGTGCTCCCATGGTGCATGAAGATCAAAAGGATGGGTCTTTGCCTGTCCTGCTCCCTTCAGCTTATTTTGCCTGTCTCAGCTGTTCTCTAGAGGATAACATTCTTCAGCTACAAATCTTGACTGAAGATACACAACCTTTTATCTTTCCTGGTCATTCAGAACACTGGGACACATCTGCAAATCTTTCTTCTCTGCATACACCATAACAGCATTCATAAACTCCTCCATAATAAATACATGTCCTCCTTTTAAATGGAGAAATAGCCACACAGGCTGAACAGGTACAGCACTCTGAAAAGAAAGAAAGTTTCCCAGATGTCTTGGGTCTTTAATGATGGGAAGCATAATTTCAAAAGTATAAGTGGGAGGCCAAAACTCAATTTTTTTTTTTTTGCCAGTGTCCTTTAAAAAGAAAGTGTACTTCAAAACTTAATGATTAACATTTCCAGTTACCATCTATCCAGTCTAGAGTTGAATTAAATAAGAAAATATACCTGAGCCTATCAACTGTTGCTGTGTTTTTAATGTCTTCAATTTCCCCTATTACATGAAGGAACAGGAGCCAAGATTTTAAGCCACATCATTTTTTTTGGGTGGGATTTTTAATGTAATTGTATTTCTAGAACACATCAAGTCAAACAGCACAGCTTAAAAGGGAATTTAAGTGTTGTATTCTCCAGAGCTTCAATATACACATGTAGAGTATGTAATATTTGACCCATATGCTTAAATGGGTTCAAATTCAATTTATTTTGTATTGCATAGAGTATCTTGTCACAAAGACAATTAGCTGCCAGCTAGATTTCTGAAATACAATTAACTCCATTTTACCTCCTATTTTTGAGGAGGTAACATGTTTTAATAGCTGTATCATATTAAATATAATGTTTTAACATGTTTAAATATCTGTATATTGTAACACTCATTACAAATATTTAAGCTCTTACTTAAGAAAAAAATACTAGCCAGAATTACATTTTCACAAATATTCAGCAAAGACCTCTGATTGATTTCTTGTGGTTTATTTACTTCTATTGCTGTGCAACATGATGAAATACATCCCAAATTGAAACAGGAATGACACACAGGAACAGATTTGATCCCGAGGGAGCTCAGGATTTGAACTCAGAATCTCTGTAAGATTTCCTCACCCTGTGCTAGCTACAGGCACGGTCTGTGTCCTGGGAAAAGATGATACAATTCATTTCCTATTACCCATGTTTGCACCAAAGCACCAATTTGTACTTACTTTTTCTTTCCATTTGACACCTTAAACCTCAGGGCAATTTAATCTTTTTGGGGACACATGTTTCAAAATTCAGACTGAGTAACAGAAGGAAGAATTTACAGCTGACTTCAGTTACTTGAAGATCAGTTCTGATTGCAGGACACATTTAAGAGGCTTACAATAGAAAGACAATGCCACTTCCCATTTTAAAAAGCCAAACAAGTAATCTCTGTTGCACCTCTGCTGGAAGTAGGAAAGAGAAAATATACCTCTAGGCCATTCTTTGAGACATTCATTCTGCCTCCTACAGCAGCTTTAGTATTCATTTATTCCCTTTCTCCTCTCCCATTTCTGCCACATTACTTATGGATTGCTTTGCCCTTACCATCTTCTTTTCAAAATTCCACTTTTTTTTTTAATGTGCAATATCCTTAGGAAATGAGAGTTTCAGAAACAAAAAAAAAATCAAACCAAACCAAAATTTCCTAAGCTACCTTCTCTGGTTTCTCTGAGGTATCCTATTTTCTATGGCCTTGTCTTCCAGATGCCAGGGCCAACCATTGTTTTGTGTGCACTGCACAGCACTGGACACAGTAGCAGAATGAAAGAGTAGATCATTATAAAGATCATATTGGCAGCTTTCCCAGCAGATCTTACTTCACATACACTTTTGTTCTTGTATAGCACCACTGAAAGAGGAGCCAAAGCTCTGCTGCTATCAATGAAGGAAGCATGTGTAACCTTATCTGCTGCACTGACTTCAATATTCTGTGAACACAGGTACACTGAAAAAGTAACCAAATATCCTCTAAAGGTCATCCAGTTAAGAACTTAATTTCTTAATTTTTCCAGTTTCAAACAGGGAACACCTCAGACTCTCTCCAGGAGAAAGGTAGATGTGTTTTACAGAAGAGATATGAAGAGACTAGCATAGCATCAGGAAATTAACCAGCAACAAGTTTGGGGAAAGAAATAAAGAGAAGTTCTGACTCTCATCTTCCTGTTTTCAATAACACAATTTATTTCAGAGAGATGAGAATTAAGAAAATTTTTTCTAAAAATTTTTTATCAATTCTGGCCATTCATTTTTACTTTGAGATACAAATAGGTACTTTAATAATTGAATAAAAAAATCTCATAAAAATATTTTGAGAAAGTATTTATATATATACATATATATATATACATACACATATGTATGTATGTATGTATATATAAAATTTTTTTAACTCTCAAAACATCTTTCTATGTCTGGTACAAACCAAATACAAATATGTTTCTGTATTAACCTAGAAAGTAAGTTGTGTGATGAAAACCCATCTGAAGCAAATGTGGTATTTTCTTTTCAGAATGGATGAAATATTTCAAGGAAGTCAGACATGATCTGCAAAGAAATAACTGGAAGAGTCCCTTACCTGCCGAGAGATGGAGCTGCTTGTAGGATCTGGCACCGCAGAAATAAGGTTGGCAGTGCTCTTTCTATGAACACTATTCATACCAGGCATTTTAGTGATTTTACAGGCTTTGCTACTAGAACTAGAGTTTTTACGTTTTTTTCCTTCTGATTTGTCAAAAGAAAGGGGTAGAGAAGACACTGCATTATGTGCTCCCAGGGAGTGGTCCCCTGAGTGGTGCACCAGAGAAGATACAGACAGATTAGAAGTGTCAATACTGCTCACTACCATGCTCATGTGTTTCACTGAGTCTGTTGAACTACTCGACAGTGAAGTCCGTCCTGAGGGCTCCGATTTGGCACTGAGTGGGCTTGTTCCATTATTGGTATTGTGCACAGACACACTGTTATAGGAGGATGTCGCCTGATAGGAGTTCAACGTTGAACTGGGGTTCAGGACACAGTTCTTTTTGTGGGACCCTGAAAATGAAGATGAGGAAGATGTCTGCAAAGATAATGAGGATGAGGACGACGACGAAGACGACGACTGCGGCTTTTTCTTTTTGTTACTTGAAGACTCATCACTCCGAGATGACAGGTCTTTCACTTTTGAGGATTTGCTGGTTTTTGTTTTGGATGGCTTGTGGGATGGGGAAGGGATGACTGCTGGCACTGGTGACACAGCTGATGGTGCCTTAAAAGTTGAGTCCATGATACTTAGGCTTGCAGCCACATGAGGAAAAGCTGTGGTGTGTGACATAATGGAATTCGTCTCTGCCGTTGTCACAAAGGCTGCATTTGATAACATGGCTGATGTCATTATGTAGGAAGAAGTGATCCTTGAACTGATAGGTGTTGAAGGAATATACACTGCACTGGGGTTGCTGAAGGGCTGTAAGACTGATGCTGGAAAAGGAGTGGAGACATGTGCTGCTGGAGAAGGCATGGGACTGTCTGCTGCAGGAGGGATTTTCCTAAACAGAAAGGAAAAAAAAAAGGAGATACATAAAAAATTCCATCCAAAAAATGCAGACAGGAAATAATTTCCATTAACTTATTCAAAAAGGCAAACCTAGTTCATTATAATTTTGATTCCTAATCTATTCTATTAATCACATACAGCAATTAAGTGCACAGTATTACAATTTAAACACAGCATTACAAATTTCATTTCCTTTTTCCTTCTCTTATTTTACCAAACAGTTAAAAAAATGCAAATAAAATGCCTGACAGTGGCACCTATACATATTCTAGTCACTAGGTTTCATTAATTACGTATCTTTTGCTTCAAATTTCAGATTGTGGAACAGTTCCAATATCAACCTAAACTCATAGGTTAGATTTCATTCAGGTAGTAAATGAGCCAGTCTGGGGGGCTGTGAAGCACTTAATCATTGAGCACAAAGAGGAAAGATCACCCCTTTCCAAATGCAGTGCTATTCCCAACAGCTCATTTGAGAGCTGGTTAGGTGGGATTAAATAGGCAAATTATTGATTAATTTTCACTAATATTGAAAAATTGACAAAATATTAAACAGAGCTTGATAAGCTTTATAAACAGCTGAATATTCTTTTGAGAAGAAAGTACAATAGTATTACCTGTGAAATCAGTAGGATGTATTCAAATTCCTTTCCATTCAGCCATCGCCTATTATTTTATCTAATGTGGTGTTACTGAAGAACCAGACCTTCATAATGTCTCTTGGAAAACTATTATGTGATCTTTTCCCATTATTTAGACTTATATTTAATTCACAGTTTAATCCTATTTCTCTTTTCTAAGAAGCTGTACAGTCCCATAACTCTGCCCTTGTTATCCTCACTAGTGACACCTTTCCCATTTTTAAAGGCTTACTCTTGCCCTCACAGAAGTACAATAAAACAGCAGCCCTGAGTGTGCTGTCTTATCATAAATCAAATCCCAATTACAAGTGCTCTCTCCAGGTATTCCTCCTCTGGAGACTGTTGGACAGAACACAGTTTATGGCACAGTTCCATAAGGGATTACATAGGTCCATGCTGTCAGAAGTGAGGAAGTCCTACTGCCTGCCACTTGCAATGCAAACACAGCTGCTTATCAGAGCTGTCCTTCAGGTTCCTTTTAAAGAAGGGCCAACAATTCCTACCCACATTTGCAAAGTACTTTGAGAAGTAGAGATAAAAGTACTTTGTTAATGTTAGTTCTGAGAACATGGCCCTGCACCCCTGCACCTCTGGCCACAGCTGCAGAGCTATGGAACAGCAGCCTCACATCCAGCTCTGCCTGGGGAGCACAGGGAAAGGTCAGCCCAGAGGAAGGTTGAGGACAGCAGAGGAATACTGGGGTAAAGCACTGTCAGCTTCCTGTGTTACACAGACAAGTGAGTATGGCTGGAGCTCATTGAAGTATTAGAGATTACATAAATAGCTAAAATTTGGGAAAACTTTTAAAATCAGATTTAGTGGGAGCAGGATAAGGCCTGTTTACTTCTGGTTTCAAATAACTACTAGAGAGGTTTTTTTTTCTGTACTAGTTTGTACTAGTGGTGGTATATGTTTTTTCAGATGCTCAAGCATCTTTTCTCCTGACAAACAAAGCCAATAGGTAAAAAAATTTAATATTCCTATATAAGGAAACAAAAAATTTTATTTGTGGAAGGTGACAGACACTAGTTTATGAATTTACAAAACAGATTGAGCATGATCAATCTCTGAAAAGACATGAAATTGGCTCTTTTATGGCAGAACCAAGCATTTCCAAACTCCTAGCACAATGGCACCATTATCATTAAGTTACCAGGTTAGTCAGACAAGCCAAGCTGTAGTGCTTAAAAATATATATTTAAATAAAAATCAAACCTTGTTTATCTAATGGCTGGCATCCAAAGAATATAACACAGTCCTGATAATAAACAGTGACATGAAACACTGCACTTTAGCATCATTACATTGAAGAAGAATGCATATTCTGCAGCAGAATATCCCCAAAAAATCAGTCCTATCTGTACATTCCATTAACTTTTAATTACTTTTTTTTTTAAAGAACATCTGTTTTAGAAGTGCAGTCTATTTCAATGGCTCTGTGTAGTAAAACCTATAGTGCTTGGAACCTGCATATGTGATAGAGAGGTGCTTCAACAATGAGTAATAATCAGAATTTTAAGATCCCAGAGGCAGCAAGGGCACTATGAATTAAAAACCTATCATAGACAGACAGATGTGCACCAAGTTCCTTATCTTACAACTCCTGTGTCTTGCACAGCAAAGCCTGAATGGGTGGTACAGGGGCATGATAAAGGCATAAAATCCTAAGCAAAAATCTTCATTCTTAGGGACTAGAAAGTCTTCAATCTGGCAGAAACTTACATCAGACTAGGAGATTGTTCTGTTGGACTGTATATCTCTTAACAGAGAAGATTTGTATACAGGTTACTGCTATACCTTAATAGAGGTAATTAAGAGGTAATTAATTAAGAGGTAATTTTACGAACGCTGGCCATGGAGTGCCTAATTTAGAAGTCTTGCAGAATAAAAAATGCAAATTACCCACCAAGCATAAAAATCCCACTTACTTCCACATCTGTGAGTTCAAGTGTTTTTCTACCATGGAGTTCAGTGCGAATCGAAAATGGTCCCATCTTCTGTCAAAGACATAGTACCCTCTTCCCATGAGGCGACTGCCATATGAACAGAACTGAAAGAAAAGGTATTTCAATGTTGCTTATACAAATGTATTTCTACAGCATGAAATATTTATTTACTGATCAAGGAACACCGTTGTAATTTGTATCATGCATATAAAACTTCTTTTAAAAAATGGTTTTCATGATCTACAACATAGTTTTTTTAAGAATTATCAAATATGGGCATAGTATTTCAGCTTAGTGTAAAGTATATTTCATAGTTCATTAATGAATCTGTGCCAGAGAAAGAATGTAACTGTTCAGGTACTTTCAGAGAAAAAATTCTTACTGCCTCAGAAAGACAAGTTACACTGTTCTGGGTGTCTTAAATCTCATAGTTGTATGACAGCAATAAAAATATAACTGAAGAGGAGAAAAAGTGCAATGGGAACATATTTAGTATCTACTTAATAAACAAACCCCTGACATTTCAGTAAAAAAGTAAATTATCATCCGTGGCATCTGTGCTACAACAGAACATGAGATACACTCTTCACAGTGCATGAAAATCAACTGGAGGAGTAGTATTTAGAGAATTCTGCAGAGCTCAGGAGTACTTGCACCCCTTCCTCTGGAGAATTTCCTGAAAAGTCCTACTAAACTCAAATGTGACAATCAGGAATCTGCTCTTGTTTCAGCTCAGTCTTACTGATCTAAATGATGCAATGACTGCTTGTAGGAGAGAAACCTGTTACAAACCATCCTCAAAAAACAAGACAACTCTCCATCATACAGAGGACCCAGTCACAGCAATTCTGGCTGACAGCAGAAGCACTGATGTGGTAGAAGAGCATCCATTCAAAGTAGTTGTCAGCTTAGTGGACAGCAAGTGGAGACTGCAACTGTTCATTTTAAGTCTGTTTCATAACAAGGTTAAACAGGTTAATTAAAACCACCATCTAAGCTGACAAACTAGCCTCAGCTCCCAGTGAGCTACCACTAACATCAAGTACCAACAAGAGGCAATTTGAGTAGCTATTGACTTTCCCCCTGTTTAATTATTACCACCTGGCCAGTAGTAAGGAAAACAGTAGTTTTCCTTTAGTAAGGAAAACAGTCTTTTTTAATACAAAATTCAGCAATTTAGCATGATTTGGAGGTGATTTACATTATCTTTTCTCACTTCACACTGATACAGACCAAGAACTAGTTTCACTACCAGTAACTGCTTCAGCTGAGAGATGCTAAGATCTCAGAGAACAGATGAATCAGTGGGTTTGACTTGAAACAGAACTAGGATCCTAAACCAAAATGGCTATTGACAGCCATGCCTCACTGCTGAGGCATGCACAAGAACTGGCTGCACTTAGATTATTTTTTCAATTGTGTGGGCATTCATGCAGTGAACCTTTAGTTTTTAATTCATAGAGAAGCAGTCAGCAATACCAAAGTAGCATACAGTAGTAGCAAGGAAACAGGAGGTTTCTGCATATCATAGTATTATGTGGACTACAGTAATTCACATTTTCTCTGTAAGAACCAAATACAGGATTTTGTCTGACAGTCATTTAATGTTTGGGTCATGCTTTTTTCTGGTGTCTGACAGTAACAAGTTCTCCTTTGCTCTAGGGAATACAAGCAATGCTACCAGTTATCACAATGTTTGTTTTATTCTGCATATCATATGGAAAACATGTAAGTGTATTCCTTGGCTCAATTTTTATGAGAAACAGCTTCTAAGAATTTCAAGAGTTCTCCCACTGCTTCTTGGTTTGAATAGTGTAAACAAATTCACACTGCAGAGATAATACCACAAAGCAGCTTTTACTACTTACAATGAAATTTCTCACTAACGCAGGAGAAAGACAAAACCAGCTGCTCAAACACATACTTGAGCCACCACCAGAGCCTTTCCATTTTGAGATAAATGAAGCAATAGCTTCTAAGTCCACATACACTCACTTAATCGACATTTAATTACTGCTTTAAACCAGACTACAGAAATCAATGGAGCACTGTACTAGCCTTCTGCCACCAACTGCCAGGTACAGCTTTGTAGGAACCGCAACCAAGAGAATATCTGCTCATGTCACATTTAAAGCAATGCAACTTTCCTCAGTTTAGCAGAACTACATCCAATTTGAGGTCTACTGAGAGGACAATCTAAAAATAAAAATACTGATTTTCTGCTGCCCATCTTGTCCCACATCAATGTATCATGTGTACCGACCAGTGGTCTCCTCCTACCTTATCCCATCCTTACCCTTTTCTGTTAAATGTATTTTTTCTCTTTAGAACACTTTTCAGAATGTAAGGTCTTCATTCCTTACCTTCTTATTAAATTACTTATTTGTTCTCCTCTCCCTAATTATGCAAGAACAATGGCAAGGCATACCAGAGACTGACACATACCCCAAGAGGTCTGGGATGGTGTCCAGAAAAGTGACAGTCTAATTTCTCAGATTCTTCAGCTCCATCCGCTTCTCCTTCATCACTGGACAATCTGCTTGTGATGTCTCCTCCCATGGAAGGCAGTGGCAGTTCTGGTACGTACCCACTGTGGTTTGAAGAACTGGTGCTGTTTATGCTATTTGCAGATGAAGGTCTAGTAGGAGAATATACATTTAAATCATCAGTGCCCAAAGGCTCTATAAACATACCTGCTGGCATCAAGCATCAAAGCAAATGATGCCAGAAATGATCAATGGAAACAAGGACAGTAAAAGACACTGAACAGCTGACATTTCATCTTGTCAGAAATACACTCAGGGGTTGTGTCCTGGTTTGAAAAGGAAGTGAGGTTTTTTGGGATGCTGTGGTCAAACCAATAGGTGCTCAGATTTGAATATTGGCACCTGGTGTGGCCACTGAGGACACGGATACGCCTCTGAGAACACAGGGGGTTAAAAGCAGAGAACTCCTGGGGGAAACACAAGAGGTCTCAACGGTGTTTCCAGGGGAAGCCTATGGTACAAGAGGGACTTCTCTCTTCTTGATGAACTGAGAATTGATTATCTAAAGGGTGATGATAGACTGAGAGTTGGTGATTTGAGGGGTGGTAACTGAATTAAGAATCCAAGGTTTTGTACTACTGTGATGTATTGGAAATTTGGTGGGGGGAGGAGGAATGTTTTTGGAAGATTTCATTCTGAGTTCTGTGTGTGTTTCTTTTTATATATAGTTGTAGGTTAATAAAGTTTTTCTTCTTTATTCCTAAGTTGGAGCCTGCTTTGCTCTATTCCTGGTCACATCTCACAGCAGACACCAGGAGAATATATTTTCATGGGGGCAGTGGCATTGCACCAGCGTCAAACCATGACAGGTTGTCACCAAGTTCATGTAAACAGCAGCACACTTCTATTGCTTGAAATTTTAAATTTGCCATGAAGTTGGATTTCAGATCTTGAGAGAGACAAAGTATATTTAAAACACAAATAAAAATCAGGTATAAAAAAATCTTTTTACACTGAACCATGACTCTGCCACTTGATTAATCCCAAGGGTCCAATTACAAAAATCCTACTAAAATCAGTGTACTAAATATAAGAGTGTTTAGCTGACCCCCTCTACAGGTAGATTAGTGAGTACAATAACTGGGAGAGCTCCTCACAGCATGTAGGTTTTCTTTAACTTTGTCTAAAATGCAATAAAACAAAGTAGGAATGTCTTTGCACCACAGGGTATGATGGTGCCTTGCCTTTCAAAAGCAGTTTGAAAACAGATTAGATTAGAAGTGGGGGTGGAAAAGCTTCACAATTACAGTCTGTATAACCAAGTATGTATTGAGAACTCTGAGGCTGGAGGAGATGTCCACACTGGGCAAAATCTGTAGATATCTTCAGCCTCAATGAGTTCCTGGTCTCAGGACAGAGCAGCCCCTGAGCAGCAGCAGCAGCAGCAGAGCCCCAGGCTCGCTGGCCAACACAGAGAGGCCACAAACACAGAGCTTCCATGGCTGCTCTGAAACAGGCAGGACAGCCCAACAGAGGCACTGCAGCAGAAACAGAAATGCAGACTACAAACACAATGTCTGACTCCTAAAATCCTCCTCCTCCTCCTCCTCCTCGAGTACTGCTACCTCTGCAGTTTCTGCAGCTGACTCTCTTGGAATTGCCATGGAAGTTTATGAAATCAAAACTCCAGTTTTTCTACTTTGACTGTAACACCTACTAAACCCCATTTCTATCTGTCTGTCTGTGCTGCTCTCTGTGTAAGGTCACTGCTTTTACAAGAATTAGGCAGAGAAGCAGCAATTCATCTGTGGGTATTCTTTCAATGTCTTTTCACTCAAACACTGCAAGGCCCATCTCTGCCACCGCAGGAATGAAACTACATTCAGGCTTGGTGGCCACACAGAAAACATTGGAAACAGCTGTCTGAGATAGCAAATACAAGAAGTATCTCTTTGATACTTCATAAGGACTATTGTAGTAGGACAGTTGCAAAATGAGCACCCAGTCCTGACCAAGGTTTTTGCAAAGAAATGAATGATGAAAAAAATATAAAGATGAAAAAAGCCAACTAATTTAGCTCGATGCACTCCAGCCAAAATTAGTACCAAAAAGTCACACAAATATACAAAATATACGGGAAGTTTTCCAGAGGATGATTAGAATTCAGTAGATCAAATATCTCACATTGTTTTTTGCAAAAGGATGCCTTCAGAAGTTTTCATTGTCCTTCTGAAGAATGTTTTTGTCCTTTCTAAAAATCTTCAAAACAAGGGAAGACATGCTATGGATAGTTTGATATCAATAGCTTTAAATCAACACAAAATTACACCGTAATTGGAAAAGTATTTCTGGAGAAAAATTCTATATAAATGTACAGAATTTTACCACTAATACCTACACTGGTTCATGTAAACAGACTTTTCTTCTCAATTGTGACCAAATGACTTGAATAAAATCTTTCCTAATTATAACTACCATTTTAGCAAAAAAATGCAGTTCGTCTGAGATTCTGAGCCAAGGATGGACACTACTCCTTTCTTCATTCCCAGTTAGATCACAGGCTACCATGGACAGAGTTCAGTTAACATAAGCTAGCAGAAATTCTTATATTAGTATGTTTTATTGTGTAATAGCCTAAAGAAGCATTAAATACTTTTAAAATGAGATGTATGAACATCTAAGAAATTTCTTGCAGCACCCTGAGAATGCAACATTCCACACTGGAGAACTGCTTACCTTGGAAGTACAGAATTTGGTGGTCTAGATTTTGCAGGAGATGTTACTTTAGATTCTTGCCCAGAGTTCACTAAGGATCCTGACAGAGAGTCTTGTGCTGGTGTGGGCTGGCTCTGATAGCTTTCCCTTGCAGATGGTGGATGCTCTTTGTCTTTTGAAACTTCTTTTTCCCTGGATCGAGCTTTGTGTTCAGCTAGAAGGATGTCAAACTGTTTTTTACGGCCTGGAACTGCTCGTCGATGATTAAGTGAATGAGTCTAAAAATAGGGTGGTTAAAAAGCATTTGTGTGTGCATGACATTGTTTATGAGTCCTCTATACTTCTGATACACCACTACTCTAAAAGATAAAATCTACTTCAAATAACTTTAGCCACAGTTATGGAAATAAAGCTGCTATTCCACATTATCTTTGATAACTTATAAAGTCATTCTTAAGAAATGCCAACATCAAGGCTAAAATTACTTTTTGCAACAATTTATCTATATAATAGAGACTATCGACTTACCTTTTTCAAGATGGAAAATAGAATTGCAGTAATTTAAAGATATTAAGAAAATCATTGTAGCTTTTAACTTACAATGAAAAACTGATTTCATTGGATTGAAAAACATGAATAGATTTTAAAGCAAATTTAGCTGATGATCTCTACTGACAGGCAGCACATACACATACAAATGTTCATTAGAAATGTCTCACATTGCAGCTACTTTTGATGCGGGAGTTATTACTATCACAAGGGCAGCCTCCAAGTAATTTATTATACAAAAATATGGTAATTTTTTTTTACTGAAAACTGACTATACTTTAACATTGTTGCACACATGAAGCAAAAAAGAAGCATTTAAAATAACACTTGGGCTTCTACATGAAACGTTAATGCTTTTTGCATAATAAAATGACATGAAAAAAATCTTTTTAGAAATATCAGTGGAATAATGCAGATGCTCTGATTCAAAGAAACAGAATTACACAAAAGAATTACCTGAAGACAGCGCCTGAATACCATACCCATTGTCTGTAAGACAGGAGCAGGTATGACCTCTCAAACTACTGTGGTAGGATTTAAACTATAACAAAGCATCTGATATTTTATCTTCTAAGAAAAATACCTTGCAGGTGAGTGATCTTGTGCAAGGTTTCTTTGTTTCAGGATCCAGTACTCCACAGTGCTTATTTGGGTCAAATTCTCTTTCTGTTAAGTGCGAGAATGGGAAATGAGAAAAAAAATACATTATTATAGAAGTTTTAACCAGAGTACCTTATAATTTTTGCCTGTTAGAATTTGGTTTAATCAGGTTCAACCTGAACCACTGACCCCAACCCCAGCATCCCATAACAGTACTATGTGCATCATTCATAGAGTTATGTATTTTTTTGCCCTTGCATCTTTAAAACCATTTAGAGCAGGATTTCAGCCAAAGACTTCATGGAAATTAGTCTGCTTACAGTGGAGTGGCCCAAACAAAGGACTAAGCCAATTCCCTGTGACTTCAGTTCCCGCTCTGACTCTGCCTGCCTCTGAGGCCTAAAACACAGCATTTGCAGCTCTGGCTCCAGAGCTGGGCTAAGACACAAATGGTATCACAAGTGCTTTAAACAACATCTCTCTGACATACTTAGAAACTCTAGAAAACAACCCATGGTTGATTACTGGTGGCATTTAAAAAATAAAATTTATCTAAATCTTTATAAAAATAACATGTAAGTTAGTTTTTATTTCCCCATGTGAAGGGAGAGATGGATTTTCAAGTTTGCAGAGATTATGAGAAAAGGCATTTACACGAGTTCTACTCATGATTAACATTAACAGGGCATTAATATTTAATATGCTGTATCTGTATATTTAATTTCATTAATGATTTACTATTTCTATGCCACAGATAGCATCACTTCCCTTAGGTTATGTGAATATAATTTTAGGGTTTGCATTAAGAATTGTAACAAAACTATGGACACACACTTTTTAGTTTATGCCATCAAAACCCTTTACCATTACCTTCACAGACCATGACAAATTATGGTATAATTGGCAGACAAGTTTGCCTTTGTTTGGTAGGGGAATACAAACTATTTGTCAAATCCTATTTTAACTATACAGCGGTGTTACATTCAGATACAATAAACATCCTGTACTCAAATACAACATTTAATCAGAGGATGCAAAAATTCTTTTAAACCAACAAATGGGAGCTAAGAGGAGACAATGATTCACAGCTGTGTTACAATGCTATGACATCACAGCAAGAAGAACAGCTGGAATAAGAAAAGTAAGGAGAAGTAGCTTATGTTGGACAGCAACTCGCCTCCAGATAGCACAATTTCTAGCAGTTTTATGTATTCTGCTATCTAGACTTAAAAATGCTTATGCAAACATTCAATGGTTATATTATTAACCTATTAGCAAAGCCATACAAAAAAGGGAGCTTGGAAAAACCAGCTGGCATAGTTTTTTATTTGTGAAATCTAGAAAAGAACTGAAATATGTTATAGGCAGTTTTAGTTCCTTTGGCATTTACAACACAACAGAAACACAAAAATAGCAGTGTGTGACTCAATATAATAACTATTATTTTCTACTTAATAGATGAAAACACATGTTCATGAACTAAAGGAGCTAGTTGCTCCTGGGGTTTGAGTGTAAGATGTTCCTATTACAGTTTCCTGAATGACCCACCTAAAACCTTCAATGCAAATTGAAAAAAACAAACTAGGGAGACAATATGGACTAATAAATATGCCTTCAAATGAAAAGTCCTGAAGACAATTATAAGGCTATGGAATGTGTTCTGAAAGTTACCAAGCAAGGACTGTTTTAAGGGAAACACTTAAAAAATCAAAAGTGGTCCAGATTGGTACTTGTCAGTAAGTGGCTCAACTAAGACTTGTAGGACTGATTATGGCAAAGTCAGTTATTAGGAAAACATATACAGATAAAAATCAACATAAGGAGTTATAAGAAGAAAGAGTGGAAGTCTCTGCCATTGACTGAACAACAAAATAATATTGTTTCCCTGAGAAACAGAAAATACTGAACAAACAGGAAATCACTTCTCCTGGCTGAAGCATTTATGGCTGCTCCAGCGAAATCATGAACATCTAATTGCCAGCTACAGACATGCCTGGTTTGGGCAACACACTACGTGAAACTTACCACCTTCTTATCAGTAACAAAATGCAGCTTCTGCTCACTGTGTTGGGAAATGGGGAGTGTGGCAAGGCCCAGAGCCCTGTGCACAGGCACAGCTTGAGAAAGCTGTTTTTCTGGAATGGATTCCACTTCACGTTCAGTGGACAAAGGGAAGAACATTTGTTATAACCTCACCAAGAGAAGAGCAAGGGCCAAGACTGAACTGTCAGAAACTTCTGTTTGCAACAGAACAGTTTTTCTTGGTGTACGCTGGGCACCTGCATTCTTTAACATCACCCCCAAGAGAACAAGAACTAAGGAAGATTTAGAAAAAAATATTTTTTTGCAGTTGCTACTAGGAAACACTGATCCACTTATGCTGGGCAGCTACAGACTGTCTTTTGTGGCTCCACAAGCTGTTTCCTCTCTCTCAACAAGGACAGTGCTCCTGAAAAGAGGGCAGGTTCATTCATCACACAAACCACCACCAGCTCTCAGCAAAGAAAAAAACCAACTTCTATCACAGTCAGGGAAACAGTGTGAGAGACAGTAGAGGTTGCTAAAAAGGGAAGGAAACAGATGCAAACGGGCCAAACTTATTAGGGAGCTTCAAAAAGTAACGTCTGTACAGCTCTAGGGCAGCAGACTGAGGGAAACCTAAATCCCTTGGCTGCAGTTTCATCCTTTTCATGTGAAATGAATGAAATTATGGGATAACTCAAATAATCATCTCATTGACCTTCCAAGATCTTTTTATCAGGCTTTGCACAGTCCTATATAATAATAGAGAGAAATACATCATAGTGACACACAATCTACAGGCAATTCATCTCCAGGGCTCTCAGGAGTTCTACGATTTGAATAATCCCTAAATTATTGCATTGCTGCATCAGTACTCAAGGCAGTAGAAGTAAGACTGAACAGATCACAAATCTGACCATGACAGAGAGGCTGTAAAAAAAAAAGTCTCAGTTCTGTGTATTTGTCAACCATATAAAAGTAAACACATGCCTATCCAGGTGCTCAATCAGTTCAGTGCAGAAATTTCCACCATGTTCCCCAGCCTTAAAGACACTGCAAGTCAGAGCTTAGAGAGAGAACAGTGCCAGAGCCACCTCCACAGTAAAGCCAGCAAGCTGTAGGAAGGCCCTGCAGAACTGATTCTCCTTTATAAAGACATTTCTGCAAGCACTTGCACAAAAATGTACAAATATCACCCGCAGCCCTGCAGTGGTAAGTAGTGACATGAGGAAAACCACTAACAGTTTAAATTGCTCAAGAAGGAATTTTGAATTGATTAACTTAATTAGTTAAATTTAGCATCTAACCCATTATGGGAAATAATAGGTTAAAAGGAAGCAATATTCTAAATTAACTGTAAAATATAGAGAGTTTTTATTAGAATAATATATTGGATATTAAAAAGTGAAATGTAAGGGTTAAAGCCTAATCTTAAGTTACTCTCTTGTAACATATTTTTGTGCTGTGAAAAGCTATAAATGAACAAAGGTTGTGTTTCCTTATATGCCACCTTCAACTAGTTAAGAAAGCAATCAGTGTACTGAATCCTTTCAGGCAATGGCATTGTTCCATGCCCCACACAGCCCTAGCAAACACCTCACACTGGTCTGAAATCCAGCCAAGGTAGCAGCACCATAGGCTAACTGCCAAATCTGAGAAAATGAACAAAATAAACCTGATATTCAGGCAAAAAATAGGACACACTCATTAACTGGAAATGAAAGCATTTATCTTGTACAACTTATACTGGTTCATAACTAGTGCACATTTAGAAATCACGTGAACTAACTTTGTGCCAAAGTGACGATCTAATGTGGCTCATGCTGCCATTAGCAAAATTAGCCTTTCAGTACACACAAGAAGTTCCTGCCCGAGTCACAAAGTACTGCCAGCTGATGAATAGACCCTGCACAGCTTCTTCAGCTGTAAATTTGAGTCAGTTACTTTTGCTTTAAAAAAAACATAAAATAAAAACCCTCAAAACACTTTGTTTCCCTTCATTCAGAGCAAAAATCTGTTTTCTGCTTTCAGGGGTAAATTCTCTTCTTGCTGCCCAGCAGCTGACATGGGTCACCTCTAGGGAACTCCACCAAAAATAATTCTTTCTCCCAGTGGAAAATAACCTTTCTAACAGAGCCTCTGTCCTCCCACAATGTGTTGTTCTCTGCTTTGGTGGCAGGTTTGAACAGGGACCTACATCCTCAAAACTACCCTGCCTACGGCCATCCAGGGCATTTCCCATTTAATGTCATTTTCTCAACTCCACTGTCCTGTTTTCCTGAGTAAGACAAAGATCCTCATGCTAGAAACATTGCCACTCATATGGGAATTGCAGTGGGAGAGGGCTGAAAGGAAATTATGGCTTTTAACACTTCCCCAGCATTTCCCATATCTCCTTAAGATTTTTCTCATATCTAAAACAAAAAAAAAAGCATTTTTAAAAAAATCATGACTTGGAAGAAAAACCAATGTTTTAAAGCTGTTCAATTTGATCATGACTGAACTAAAGTCACCCAACTAAGGCACATTTTCCTTTGTTGTAAACAGACTCAAATCCCATAATGGCTTAAAGAAGTTTTCTGCCTTTCTGTTTTAATGAATTTACTTCCTTAAAAATTTATTTGGCCTGTTGACCAGTAATTTCAAGCTAAACAGAATGTGTACTTTAAAAATATTTTACACATGCTAAGAGTGTGAAAGCCTTCATTTTCATACATGCAACCCAGCATCTTAGAGCAAAAAAATCAACCCAAACCCAGCATTTTATTAGCTGCATTATGAGCTATAGAAGCATTAACAAAGAAAAACAGACTGCCACAAAAGGTGAATGACAACATCACGTACCTGAAAGTCTTTTGTAAGGCTTGTTACTGCTTTTAGTGCCATTTTGGTGTTTCTTGTCTATTGATGGAGCTACAATTCCTTTGCCGTTCAGAATCTTTTCTGGTGATGGTGGCACTGACTTGGATGTCACACCAGATTTAACCAAAGTTGGAGCAGGTATGGTGGATGAAGAAGTTGAGGAGGAAGTGATGGTGGTAGTGGTTGCAGAATTCATTTTTACATTGGCACCATCTGCCTTCACTAGGTTAGGAATTTTCTCTAGACTGACTACTGGAACAGGAACACTGCAAGATCAAAGGAAAATATTCATGTGGTATTTTCTGCACCAAAGATTTACAGTTACTTAATCCCTTTGCACAGATACAAAAATTTCAATGCAAGTGACACAGCATCTTAAGACCAGACTAAAATGAAATACTTGGTACCAGTATTGACTATTTTTGTTCAATCAAGCATTTACAAAGCCAGGCATCTGTAAAGCCCGGCAATGAAGAGAATTATGAAAATGAACCTTTGTATTTTTTTTTAAGATCCAATCCCCTACTATTCATAAACAAGATCAGTATTTGGTACCAAGCAAAACACACTCCTTACAAATACGGTCTCATGCCTTTAACACAAGCACATACCAGATATGTGTATGCTGTACTAAACTCACCATGATAACGAAGCAGTTTGCTAATAATATTAATATTTTTAAACAAACACAAAAATAATTCATTTGCTCAGATGTGTCTAAATGACATACAAGTTCTGGAAACAAGGAGAAAAGAGATTTTAAGCATAGAAATATTAACAGCTGTCCCTTTGAAAGTATTAAAATCCTTGATGACTTGAGCAATACTACAATGTATTTTAATAAAATCTTAGGGACTTAAAAATAAAAATTTTCAATATAGTTATTAACTTACTTGGCCCTTTTCAGAGTAAAGTTTGCAGTAACTAACTTACTCTAACTTAATTACCACCATTGCAGATTTGTGACACTAATAAATGCTACCTTCTCAATTTGGCAGCAAAACAGATTGAGACAAATTATTTTCAGCTGCAACAGTATTTTAACATTTCTAGCTCCACGAGGAAACATCCAGTGATATTATCTACTCAACAACTCCAAAACTGGATATCTTGTGACCACCAGTTAATATATAAGTTATATACCCCTCCCTACTGAAACAAACCCAAATAAAAAATATAACATAATGCATGTACAGTTAGGGAAATCCTCCCATTCACAGCTCACACAATTTCAGTCTCTTGTGTCTGAAAAATGGCACCTTTGCTGCACCTTTCTACAGAAGGAATGTTTACAGGTGTGGAGTTTTCACAATCAGAAAAAGATGACTTTGAGATGGCATTCTCCATGGGACACACTTTGGAAACATCAAAGCAGGATTCAAAATAACTCAACTCTTGACTTTCCTGGCCTCCTATAAATCTCTGTTTCTCTGCAGCTGCTGAAGATCATAAACCTTATTCTAAGTGTATTTTAACATAGGAAAATGTACCAGCATTGATATAAACAATAAGTATACACAACTATGAGGAAGATTTAGACACCAAGACATCTTCTGGAGCTGAAATTAAATTGTATAAAACTCCTGTCTCTTGTGGTACTATAAATGTAGCAGTTAGTCAGAATACAGATGCAACTGCAGTGATGTGTAGAGCACTGGCCAGTAATTAAGCAAAAAATGTACCTTATTCACAAAATCAGAAATGAATGCAAACATGTAGCTATGAAAGGGAGGATTTGATTCTCTCCTTTTTTAAACTGCTCTGAATTTATCAAATGGCAGACAAAAATTGTAACACCTCAGCATAAGAATTATTTTGTTTTTGTCTTTAGACAGATGGCAATTACATTTTCTGAAAATAGGAGAATTTTACATTAAGTAGTTCTACTATACATAAACTATATAAAAACATATGAGCAAATCCTCATGCCCAGTTTCTAAGAACCATCTTAATTCAAAATACTCATATTCAGGGAAAAAAAAATCAAGTGTATGATATGGTTTAGTAGTGAAATATTGTTAATAAAAATGGACAGGGTTTCTCTGTTTTGCAGTGTTCAGAATCTCAGATCCTAGGGCACATATGGTGGGATCACTGTGATAATGAAAAGTGCCCAGGGGAGAGAATATTTTTGCTTCATTTTGTTACAGATCAACAAGTCAACCTTCATTATGCATTTCATTGTAGTGTAGAAGAAAAAATAAAAATACTCCTGATGCCTTAGTTTTAGCTTTTGTATTTTTTAGGTTTCGTATTTTTTTAGTGTGTGACTCTGAACTCCACAATAAGCAATAGCAAGTTCTCTTCACAGTTTAGTTAGACAAAACAATCCTTTTCCAGCCTGAGAACCAAAGACACCATTGCAGCTTCAGGCCCAAGAAGTATAAAAACCAGTAAATTGAGGAGAGCAATCTGGGAGGATGGGAGTGCATAACCTGAAGCTGTAATCGGACAATTGACCCCAATATGTAAATGGACCAAAACTTCTAAAAGTGTGAAAACTCATGACCGTTGTCCACCTTGGGTGTGGCCTTGGCTAGGCTCTTGCACTGCCCAAGGTGTATCCTCTGAAGGGCTTTCAATAAATACCTACTTTATTCCTTTAACTCTGCCTAGCCTCTTTAGGCATCACTCCAGTACCTGTGGGTGTACACCTTCTATAGGATTTCTGGTACTCTATAGTAAATTATTTATGATTTCAGAAGCTACAGGTTATAATTTCTCTCACTTTTACTGTATTGAATGGTGAGGACCTCTAGTTTAGTCTTAGCATAACATTCAAAGAGTAATTTATTACCAAATGGCAAATTGGAAGGTCCACAGGACCAGTGACTGGAGTAAACTATTAAGGTCTTAAAAAGTAAATAAATCACAAATGTTCATATTTATATTTGGTAGTTAGAAAGAATTCTTTTCCCAAACAGAGTTTTTTGAGTAAAAAATTGAGGGTTTATTTCAAAGTTTGTTAGAAAAAGAAAAAAACCCCAGGTTTTTAGTCTTATTTACTGTATTTTAAAAGGAGCTTTTTAACAATAAGCTTGTTTAGATTTTTTTAAAGACAGTTGTTGAAGGGGACAATTAGAAAAGCAACATGCAACCAACATAAAAAATGAGGAAAAAAATCTATTCAGTAAAGACTTTTTTTTGACAAAAGAAACTCTAGTAAGAATAGCAGTATCTACCTAATAGGCAATAAAAGTTACCAAAGCAAACACATCAGAAACATTCATTATTTCTTCTGAACTAAGAAGGAAATAGGATAACTCTCTCCAGTCAGATAAAAATACTTTTTGATTCCTTCAGTTAGTGCAAAGTGCCAGCTGAAAAATAATGATTGATTTTTTTCTTTTTACATAAGAGAATCTGCACAATGTGACAATGGGTTCCAAAAGAGTTTGAGCAATATTGGGTCTCAGCATATTAATTTTTAATTGAATCTTGGAATCTTAGAGAAGCTAGCTGAGTGCTGCTCTTTCATCCATGCTGAAAACCCAAACCAAAGTGTCTTGGAAGAAATATTCAAAAAGCTAATAAAAATAAACTGATAAACAATAAGTTGACATGGTTTTGCTGAGGATCAGATTCTGGCAAACAAGTATCGTCTCAGTTTTTGATGAAGTTACCAGTTAAGCTGACAAAGATAACTATGAAAATGTTCCAGTTTTTGAAAGGCATTATAAAACACAAATAAGAATGATTTAAAAGTAAATGTTAAAAATATGAAATTCATTAGGGGTGTGTTTCTAGGGGCATTTTTAGCCATCATTACCAAGTCTGACATGACCAAAAACTTCAATGGACTTGAGAAATAAAGATAAGATTGCTGGTGATAACATGTACTGATGGAATCAGGATTGACAGGAACTAAATAATGAAGAGACAAAGCTATAAAAAGCACTATGGAGTGTCTGGTAAAGTTCATTAACTCAAAGAGACATTTTAATACAAATGAATGTAAAGTTACACATGAAATAACAAGCTGTTCAGTCTGCAGTGAAATACAGGGAAATAACACACTGGAAAAACAGTGACACAAATATTTAGTGGTCACAGTGAATAAGCAATATGGGGTTTTATTTTACTGTTGTGCTTATATCAACAATGGGATATGGCAAGTAAGAAATAGTTTTCACGTGTCCTTGGTTATAGTGATATTGGATTATGGCTTCTAGTGTTGCTGATCAGTGGGACAATACCAGGGTTGATGAATTAGAAAGGAACCAGTAAAGGCTCAGAAATGAGGACTACAAAAAGTGCACGGTCATGACAGGCTTTAGAAGCTCATTTTCTTTTCAAATAAGGTAACATTTCCTTCTGTTTTCTCATGCTTTGTTGGGCAGTTGGACTAGATGATCATTGTAGGTCCCTTCCAACATGCAAGAAAAATAACTGCAGTATGTCACAATACTTTTCATACCTGTAGCTCCTCTTACTTCTGTTTTCCTTTCTCTTGGCTTTTAAAAATGATTTCTCCTTCCTATTATGTAATTTTGCTGGGTTTATGTTTTGGTCATTTGTAACTATATTAATTCTAAAAGCTCGGCCACTCATCCAACTCTTCCCATTTGTGAGAAAAGAAATTCACAAACATTTAAAAACATAAAACATTGCTCTATTCTACATTGCTGGAACTGCCTCTACAATGTACAAAATGTTTGTGATTTAATGTTAGATTTTATGGTCCAAGTTAACCCTGCTCAGTTTTGCTTCCATGCTACAATAGGAATATCCTTAAATCATAACTATCTTCACTTTCTCAGCCTCAGTATGAAGAATGATATTTCCTTATAGAAATAAAGGCCAAGAGATTATTTAAAAATACTTTGAAAAGTGACATTACAAATTTTAAAGGATTGCCCAGAGGTATACCTTTGGGATCCTTTTTCTGTTTACAGAAAGAGTCAGTTTTCTCTGTGTTGGTGAAAATCACATAATTTCCATCTCATTTTTTTCATTTTCAGAACTTCTGGCAGGCTAAACTTTGTGGAGGGAGGCCAAGGAAATCTGCTTCAGCTGGTTTCTTAGCACTAGCTTACTTCAACACTTTACCCCAATTTTATGCTGCCTTAGGATCATGGATAGGTGGAAATGAACACCCTGTAGCATCACAACACCTAAATCCACCATGGCAGCACCCAGAAGCTGTGCTGGGGCACAGCAAGTGAAGCAGCATCCTTTGGGTGGGTCAGCAATGAGGAAAAGAGCTCCTGGCTGCAGGAATTCCTTTTATAAAGGGTAAGCATCTGAGCTATGCTTACTAATTATGATCACTTGTTCATTATTATTGTTATTTCTACAAATTCTTTGCCCTTTTCTCCCCAGTTTCTACCCTTCTGCTGTACCTCTTACCACCTTGACTGCAAGCTGCAGAAAATGATGGCTTGCATTTATCTTGTGCACAGTGCAGTGGTGCTCCAGCTCTGCTCCAGCTCTAAGCACTGCTGTATTAATAGCAACGATACAGAGAGATACAGGGGGAAAAATCAGAACTGACAGATATTTCTGGATGATGTATTCACAATAATACTTTATATTCCAACTACAAGAAGGGAGGTATTAAAACAGTAGCTAAAAAATTAAACAGTTCCAGATCTCTTTTATCTGATTATTCCAATCATGATTTTTAAAGCATTAGCCATGGAGCAAACAGAACCTCTGGAGCACATCTTAGTACAACAAAGGACATGAACAAGAAAGAGCTACTTGGTCAATGGCTAAGATGATGCCTCAACCAAAACTATTACAAATATAACAACAGAAGTTGGATCTACATGAAGGTGGGCACAGCAACAGATCTACTGGGCTATGCTGTTGCAGAGGCAAAATTCTAGCTGCAACAACTAAAATTTAAAGGAGATGCTGTACAAAACAATCCGGCAAGCAAAGGTTGTTCCAGGTCTAAAAAGCAATCACTAAAGTGATATAATTCCTGAAATAAGCTGATTTGACAACTGTCTGGAAGAACTTAGGTCAAATAAATGCTTGGTATGAGATTACAATGTAACAGGCAAAAGCACTGAAGACCTGGAAGCTTCTGAGGATGACAAACCACAACACACTTGGATGCACCATGAATCCTATTTGCATTTTTGAGACAAATGTTTCTGTGTCAATTGAGTATTTCTTTCTAAAATCTAAGACAAGAAATTCCATGGCTTGTGCAGCAATTGAATGGAAAACAGAATCTTAAAAAAGAATAAATTTTATTAATAATTTCACCTTAAGTCAGATCTGCTGAATATTTTCTAGTATTCTAAATAAATATTATAATCCTCTAATGGAATAGGAACAAACACTTGTCAGCTCTCAGCTGTCAGCTCTCTATAACCTGTGATGATGAGCAGACATATTTTATTCTTTAACAAGTCATGTAATCTAAGGCACTTAACACTATGTTTTGCAAGAGAATTTTATTGATCTTCACTTCAGACTGTTTGTGATTTGCTATGTGGTAATTACAGTATCTTTAACTACTATATGCCTCATTTTTCCCCAAAACAAAACAAAACAAAACTGCAGTATGATCTCCCAGCACGGCTGCAAGAATGATGTAATTCTTGGTACAACTACTGTCATATTCATTGCCAAACAATCAACAGAGCAGTACAACACTTCTGAATGGTTAAATCTACCTTGTCAATAATCATCAGTAAATATTTAGGATGTTACCAATAAAGGGAAAAGGGATTGGTGGAAATGCTCAGTTATTTTGTTCCCTTCCAGCTTTTACTGACTGCCAGAACGACATCTGTTGCCAGAACGGAAGATATTGTTTAGAGATTCATTGAGTCTGCTGAAATGTGGATATGTAAGTTGCTGTCTGTAACATGATGAAAAAGAGGTTTATAGTCAATAGTGTTAATACTCTGAAATCCTTTCTGAATTTCTTTTAATTAGACTTATAAAAGAATTCCCTTTTGTATAAAATTCCCCTCCAACATTGAGAAGAAAAAGTCACCATTCAGTCAATAATATTTGGTTTCAAGTAGTTAATGAGATACTTACACACAACTGAGAGGCTATTCTGCTATTCTAGTTAATGTGTGAGTGTAAAGTCTAACCAATCAGATTTCCTATTTTCAGAATTTTATACCATAATTGCTCACAATACTCATTATGCTTGAAAAGATGGTAGGTCCAGATTTATAGGAAGAATAAATTTTTTTCAGGGCAAGGTAAATTCTACAGCTAGGCAGAAGCTGCTGTCTTTGAAATCATGCCAACATGTGCATGTTTCAGGCAGAAACATGAGCTATGCCTTTAACATAATCTGAGCTTATTGTTAGTCTCATGAGTGAATAGTTTGCATTAAATGATTTACTGTTTTAAGGAAGTTGTGTCCAGAAACCCTACCTAAAATCATGACCTTCTTATGCTAGGTATTACATAGAAAAGGGAAGGATCCCTAAAGTAAGTAGATAAATCTTAAGAAAAAAGGAAGTCTCACTATCTCAAATTTACAGACAGAGAACTGAAGCTGAAGGGACCAAGGCATAACAGAACCAGGAACTCAACCCAGATCTCAAGTCACCAACCTAATGGCCTAATCATAAAGCATCTTTCCTGTAGATAATGAAGACAAAACAGTTTCTTAAGGGATAAAATAGCGACCCAGTTCTGCTGTCATTTATATTTTTGCAACTCTGCTGCTATCGTCACAGTCACAGGAGGATGGGCACGGCAGTCTCAAAGCCTGTATGTGTACATGTATCACAGTACATGATGTAAGACACCCCCAAAATAGTGATTTTTGCAGCCAGAATTTTCTTGTCATCTTGTAAGGCATCAAACATTATCAAAACACAGAATGAACTCCAAAAGCAGCTGCTATTGAAGATAATTGACTATAACCAGTAAGTTTTCATGAATATCAGTTAAGCCAATATTAAGAACTCTGCAAAAATTATCCCGATAAACTGTTTAAAAGCATCAGTTCTAAGGGCTGATAGTGTAATGGAAGATGAACCTTATAGATAGCAAACTGGGTCAAAACCTCACTTGCTACATGCATCTTAGAAAAACACATTTGATGGAACATTGAAAAAGTAATTCAGTCCTTCTTGCACTTCCTATATATAATTTCTTTTTCTTCATTAAAAAATATCCCAGTTTCCTCCCTTAGAAAAATAGAGGCTTAAACTGTAAACTTAGGTAAAATGAGAATTCAGATTTTTTTTTTGATTGTGATATATCTATATATATAGAGAGAGAGATTCTGAACACCAACATCTTTGGTAACTATTATTTTGGTACTTACCATGGTTTATCCCGTGACACTTTTGAAGGAAAGACTGTGTGCTGTTTGCTACTGGAGGTAAGTAGATTGTCTTTGGGCGTTTTGAATGGCTTTGAGTTGCTGCTGACAGGGTTATGGCCGCTGATACAGGATTTAGGTTTCATCTGTACTAGGGATGTCCTGGAATTACAGGCTGGAGAAGCTGGAGAAGGGGAAGGTTTACACATTGAACTGTGTCTTCGTTCTGTAACAGAAAAGGAATGAATTTTACAATATGTCATAGGCTAAAATTAAAAATACAAGTCGGGAAAGAGGAAATTGTTCTTTTCTTTATGCCAGGTACAATGATTTTCATCACTCCAAAGAACACCAGTTCATTAATGTTGTGAATGTAATCAAGCCAAATGATAATTAGACAAAAGTCAGCTTCATAAAATGCTCTGAAAAAAAAAAGTAAAAAATAGTAAAATAAATGGCAATAATCTATCAGAAAATTTGCATTTGGTGTCCCAAGTCTTTCATGCCAAGAAGAAAGGAGAGTATGTAACAGCTAACACAACTCAGTAAAATGCTCTGTGACAGATATGTGATTGCCCCTAAAATGGTTCATGATGAATTCATCTGACCTGGTTATTGGGCAGTTTACTTTATGACTATCTTGTTTCAATTTTAATGAGAAATTGTAGGAAAACAACAGGAAGACTGGAAAGTAGCAAAAGGTCTAATGCTCCCAGCCCTGCCAGAGAGGCGGGCTCTGCCTGGTTCGCTTGCTTATCTCCAAGCACCATTCAGGGTAAAAGTTTGGGGCTTTTTCCAGACAGAGAAAAATGGCATGTGCAAAAAACCCAGGAAATTTATGTCTCAGTAACAAATGTGGCATCTTGAGGTCAGCACTGCTCACGCTGACACCAGAGGCCTCTCAAGCACTGCAAAAAAGCAAGGCCTGACTGATCCCACACAAGACAGACAGGCTTCAGTGAAATTGTTTTGATTGGGTCATTATTAGCATTTTTTAAAATATAAATGTCCTATCCCTCCTATTGTTAAGTAAAAAGACTGTTTTGGCCATTCTTTACTAATTATATCTTTGTCCAGAGTAGAAGTGCCAGTGCTTGGCCAGCCGGCTGCACCAGTGTGCAGCAAACAACAGGCGTGTGCTGTGAACTTCAGCACAGCTACAAAATCCTACAAGAGACAGGAGCTGATCTTTGCTGTAAGATTTTTGAGGGGTGCTGTAAACCTTGAACAGTCCTGTTGGCCCCACTTGTGAAGCACCCTTTTCCCAGCCCCAGCGCTCCCTAGCCAAAGGCAGCAGCGGGTGGCACGGACGGGCTGGGGGAAGAGGAATTTTCCGGTCAGCAGGGCCTGGCTCATTGGCACTGACTGCAGTGTGCTGGTGCCCAAACACCAAGAGCCTGATCACAGCAGGGATTAGAAATCAGAAAGGTACCCCCAGAACCAACATAGTAAACAAATGTAGCAAGCAGAATGTAAGCATAAGCTGAGTACTTCAGACAAGCTGGAGTTTCTCACTCAACACACAGCAATTTTTCCTTATCTAAAGTCTTCAGCACTTAACTTGAAGAATCCAAGTGGGTGCTACTCTTTGAGCTTGGCCACCATCACACAGTCAACCAAGAGCAGGTAAGGAAGCACCAGTGACCTGCTACTACATGGGAAGGTTTTGTATTTGCATCATCAACCCTGCACTCACTAAGCTTGATATTTCAAGGACACCTAAGAAAAATTTTCTCACAGAGAATCAAAACATGACAATTTGTCTGGCATCCTCACAAGTAAAAACTTGCCAGTAGCAGAAGGATTCATCCATGATTAACTTGCAATACGCAAATACCTCAAGAACAAAGAGAAATGCTTAAAAAAATTCCAAAATGTTTCTATTAGATCTCAAATGACTGAGTAAAGCCATTTTTTATTTAAGATCAAGCATTTCCATATCTGCACATTCACAGCTTTAATTACCAATGCTGGAATTTCCTCCAGATTCTCTGGCAACTGAAGAGCAAAACAGACTTAATTTTTTTTCAAATACAAAAGTATCTATCCTTACTCCCAAAATGTCCCCTATCATTTGCCAGTTTTCACCCTACCACACACTTCAGTGTGCAGCCTCTGCCTTTAAAACTCCTTTGCAGGATGCAGTGGATTTACATTCATTTCACCTCATATTTGTGGTAACACCTGTGTAAGCTACACATCTGATTCTGAAATGCACAGTTGCATTCACAAACTATTAATTTTATTAATTAATAGTTATTGTTTCAAGATTTACCAATCTTCTCAACACCTATTTAATAAATTTTAAGTAGGCTAATCAAAATTTGCAACTTTCCCATTAATTAATGGAGGACTGATGAAAAGAAAATGCTATGCTACCAACAAAATCAAGCTGTATATAAAGTAAAACTTGGGAGAAAACATGTTTTCCACACACATACTATATAAACTTAGGATTAATTACTCCAATTTTCAACCCAGCTACTGGTTTTCTTAAACGTGACTGCTTTCTAGTAAACTGTGTCATCAATATGAGCCCTATGGATATGTTTGGAAATGAAATATATTACTCTTATTAAAATTAATCTTCTGGAAAGACGAATGTTCAAGATACTGATTGGTGGTCATTCTTGTGATCAGAACTGACTGCTATAATTAGCATTTCCTTTTAATTCCTCAAACTCCCCTTTTCCCCCCAAAACATGGCTACAGAAAGTCTTTCACCTTTTAGACAGACTCCAATACACATTCGAGTTTTATCAGTGTTACCCAGATTTTCTTCAAATTTCTTAGAATGGAAATGGAAACTGTGACCTCTGTAAAGTCCTACAGGAGAAAGAATGTAAATAGCCAGTGCCACACAACCAGAGGTGTTCTGAGACACTGCTTGGATGGGTAAAATCTGTGCATTTCCTCACAAAAGTTAATGTCACTTCAATGTCAGCAGAAGAAGATGACAGCAACACATTGCAAGTATGGCACAATGGAGAGCTGGAAGAATAATTCCCTCCAAAGGGGCATAAACTCCTGAGCTGGGCAAGCATGCTGCTTGCAAGAGGCTGTATTTGACAAAGGTGTGAATTCTCAGACAAATCTCAATGGTGAGGGCATAAATTGTGACTAAATATTGGTGTATATTCCTTCTCAAAAACTATCAAGTTGCCTCTTGATTCTTCATTCCTTACAATGTATCTGGTAGTCAATCACCTTTAGATACTGGTAATGTGTTTCAGAGAAATAATGGGAATATATGACAAAAAAAGGCCGTCAGCTGTCAGAATCAACTGCTTAAACCAGGGTGCTGGTGGCCTCCTCTGCCAAATTGACTTTTGTGGTCAAATCTGTTTTAAACATTTTTTACTAATTTGTCTGTTCCTATTTTACATATGTAAAAGCAATGACACGCGATGTCCAAATCTACTATTATACAGCCTATGCAACAAATTAATGCGTGAATAAAAGACATTTGCACATCAAACAGTTGTCATAAAATTAAATATTCACATACTACCATATTCAGGAGACAATCAGCTATCTGTGTAACACTTTCTACGCCCATTTGCAGTTCATATGTAGACAGATTAGATCTAGTTAAGCAGGTGAACTTGTATTCACCCAGCTTTAGACATGGTTGTCCCTATTCACAAACACCAGTGATACAGCCAGTGGACATTGATGAAACTAAAGAAGAATGAAAGTTTTTGCCCCTAGAAATGATTAAATGCAGTGAGGCAACTAGAAAATCAGTTATCATCACTGGTAAGATACTAACCTAAATTCTGTACACTTTTCAGCAATGCTATGAATACATGCTCCACTTTAAAAGATAATTTTTCTGATTCATTTAAATACTTCCAAATGAATGCTTACGTTCCCCATAAATAACAGCACATATTCTGTTTTGTTTCTAAATACCAGGTGCTGTCAAATCCAAGACCACAGGAGCACAATCAAAGTTACAATCCTCTTTACCACATGAATCTTTCTGCAACCTCTCAGCTGTCTCAGCATGGCCACTGCAAGCAAGTGACAAGCAACACGTGACTTCTGCTGTCAAACAGTTAAGGTATTAATGGCATTAATCTCAGAGGAGAGTTTAACACTCTCACTGAATTACTTCACTTTCTATAGAATCAATTTCAGATCAATATCTTTTTCTATTCAGTGGCAAGTGTCCAAAAGCCTGGTGCTCCATTTAGTTCCAAGGTGCATTGCAAACTCTGCATCAGTAGCACTGCAAATGATCTTAAACTATTCCAGGAGATTCTCCATGTCCTATGGAAACATGGATATAGTCCAGCTTTCTCAGCCAAATCTGAATTGTTTGTAGATGTGAAGTCCTTATGTTGTTGGAGACCTAACAGTCCCTGAATCTCCAGAGCTTCTCTCCTATGCCCTTATACTCCATTTTTAATCCTCCTTCCTGCCTCCTGCACAATGCAACGCCCTGCCTTTCCCCAAATCTCTGCTGCAGCTGCCAAAGTCCTCTAGGTCTGCCTTTAAATCTGTAATTCCACTGGATCCTCTCTGATGGGTCACCAGGGAATACTAGCAGCTGTTTTGCAGGAAACGCCACATCTTCTAATCATAAGCAAAAAAAGCAAAGCAATAGAGGGGCAACAGGCTCCAGAGCCACAAGCACAGCATGTGGGAAAATGAGGCAAAACCACATTCTGAGTAGAAAGTCTCTTTTCAAATTTTTGCCTTGACTCTTATACGCAAGATCAAGCAGTGAGCTCACAGCAAACCTTACAATGACACTACAGCAAATATGATGCCCATAAAACATGTCAAACATTGCAGTTTCCTACCAAAAAAGTTCTTTATGTGATCCTGAAACTGCAGATTATCTCTTATCTGGACTGGAAACAAAATCCCATTTCTTAGTATATCCCACCTGCATCCACAATCTCACCCAACATATGCTACTCAAAATTGATCAAATCAAGTGAAAAGTTTTTGCCCAGTTAGTGCCTTCTCCATCAATATGACAGACAAGCATGGAGGAAAAATGTAAGGATATAATTTGAGCATAGAGAAAGATATGTCTTTCATCTTTCAGTGCTTTTTTTTTCCAGATACTTGAAACAAAAAAGGAAAAAAAGCCCCTTCATGTTGTCACAAGACAGACACTAAAATTTTGTCAGCACGAGTCATTTTGAAACACTACTCTTGTACAGCAAGATCTGACTTCCTGTGTACAAGAGGCCTAAAGTAAAAATCAATTTTAGGTTGACCCATGAATAACTCCGAGACCCAGTGTTATGGATTATAGCTTGGTATTACACTTGGTAAAAACAAACAAAATTTAATTGCTAAAACTCTGAAAGGTAAGAAAGTTATTTACTGCTAGTAAACATTTATAGAATAATAAAAATACTTTTTAAGCTTGTATTCATCACAACACTTGAGTTCAAAGTCCTTTTACTTGGAATAGCATAAAGTAAATGATCCAACTGCCCTTAAAACAATATGAATTCTGTTACTCCCCATTTACAATATTTAAGCAGATGGTAATGAAATTTAGTATCTCATAGTCTTGTTGATGAAGATGTTACTCATGGTAACTCATACACCGCCTTAGCACAAATTACAGTTTTTCTATTTACATTATATCCTGAGGTGCTTTGTTGCACAGCCTTTCACTGTGCAAAGTTGAGCAATGTATACTTACAATTTCAATAAATGGTAAATGAAACCTACCACCTTGTACCGATCCCAGTTCAAAGTTTGCAAATGTACTTGGCATTAATCCTAATAAAACCAAAACAGAAAAAAACCCACACATGCCCGAAAAGCAACAGCCAGCAACCAGAAAATGAACAACCTAGACTCTTGCAGAAATGTGTCATCTTGCAGGAACTGGCAGCTGGTTCATAACAAGAATTCATAAACACCTTGTAAGCACTTTCATTTTGCAGCCACAGTCTGAAAAAACACTAGCAAAACCCGGTACGTGAGGTTAAACAAAACTAAAATTGTATTTGATGTTAGCAAACTACAGCATAATGTTGCAAGATTGAAGGATAACTTTACCAGCTTTTTTGACAAAACACTATTCCAAGTCCAGCTGAAAAAGTTTGGAAATAATATCCGCAAACCGTTCCACCCTTCTTGCACTGCGCACTGGAAAGGAAACAGCACAGTCGGTTTCATTTTGATACTTCTTGTAAACTGACAAAGGAAATAAACTGCCAGCTCCAACCCCTGGACTGATCTGCTGCATAAAACACTGCTCAACAATCACAAGCTTCATTCCAGGTCAAATGACATAATTGGGAAATTATCAAGTGCTAAAATAACCACCGTTCCGCTGGTGTTTATTTACAATAAACACAAGCTTCGCTTTCTGACAGAAACCCACTAAAACCATTCTCCATTTCACAAAGTCTACAAGTGAGTAGGATCAGCAAAATTATGCAAAACATCCTGCTAGAAGAAGAAATGTAAACTGAGCCACTTACAGAGAGGAGCAGGCTGCCAACTTAATCTGATTCTACGACGACTGTAAACATGTACTTTTGGAACGTGAAGCGTTCACATTGCCACAGATGCCGTCAGAGAAGCACAGCAGCGCGATTAGGTATTCTGCACACGGGGGGAACTCCGGCAGATGACCTGCCGCAGCAAACACACATCTCTGCTCACTCACACCAACTGTTTTGACTACAGGCACTTGTTAAGCACCAAGTTTCGGTCCTACCAGTTGGACACCAGAACTGAACCTGTGCCAAGAACAACACAAGCTGAAAACGGCTGCAGGGCTTTTTTTTTTCTTTTTTTTCTTGTTTTTTTAATAATTGTTGATACAACTCAAGTAACTGCAGAAAGGAACCAAAGTGCAAAATTTAAAGCAGCAAAACCCCCAAGTGTATATTTAGAAGAGGACACTGAATTTTTACTTCCTTGATGCAGGAAAGGAGGAGAGTGTTTGTGTACAACACAGTAGGATGAACCTGATGTTTTCCTGAAAATTCTTTTATTTATGGAATAACCTGGCATTTGTCAGGATAATTATAAAACACATGAAAAATAATCTCTAGACTATCACTGTTTTACATTTACGTGGCCAAGTATCTCAAAAATGGTAAAATTCCATAAAGAGCAACACACAGCACTTCCCAGAACACAACTATTCCTCATAAGTAAAAAGCATGAAAAGAAAGAAGGATCAAATGGAACTTCAAAAAATGCTTCAAGTAGTGCAATTAATTATCTGAAATGTAAACTGAAGCTTCTGGGTACTTGCCTACTTCTTTCATAAGGATTCTGAGATATAAATATGAAGCTCCAAGGTATCACTGAAGTATCAGACAGACAGGAAAACATCAGAAGTGTGAATACCCCTGCCCTGGTGACAATGTCAGTCTTCACATCATTGAGCAGGAAGACCCAGATTTAACTGTAATGTCAAGGTCTGTTTCTACAGCTATAAAAGGGGATATTAATGATTTAGAGTATTAACTTGATTAAAAAAAGAATTGAAGACTTAAGTAGGAATTCATCATTCCTGTAATGACACAATTCTACACGTGTAACCAGCATTTGCCACCTGACACATTGCTACTGCAGAAAAAATGACAATTTTCAACTCCATATTTCTCAGCTCAGCAAGGCCAAAAATCCCCAGGCAAAAAAGAAGTAACAGAGCAAGTGAATCTTGGGTACACACTTTTGTGAGTGACAGCCTACCAAAGAAAAGCAAGGAAAGCTTATGCACAGAAATTTCACATTCTGCTGGAGGAGATGCACAGTTAAGTCCAACATGAAACGAGAGTCTGAGCTAAATACCACCTCAAACCTTCTGTCCAGCACCACAAGGACAGCCCTCACCAGCCTTTTGCACTGGTACCTTACTACATGCTGACCCACATTCCCACTATTTTTGTACTCAGGGTGGAAATGCATTATCAGCCCTAAACTTAGGACAGACATATCAAGTGAAATGCTAAAATATTTCTAGCAATCAAGCCACAGTACTCTCAAAGGTAAATACTGCCAAGAAATCAGAATTTTGTGGGTGATTTTATATGTGAAGAGAAAGCTTTTATTTGCCTAAATGTACAAATCTATAAACAAATCATCTATTCATTTATTCAAACACCCGACTTAAATAATGACACTCCAGATTGTTGCAAAATAGAGGAAAATTTAGTATTGTCATCCTCTTATGCTTTGTACCATATAACAGACCTGTTCCCTCAGGCAGATCTTTCACACTCAAGGTCATCTAATGACACATATTTTTATTCCTTTATACTTCTGAGGTAAAATATTTCACTGTACCTCTATTTCCCTCTTTACTTATTTCCCTTAACTATATTTACATAACAATAACAAAATAATTTATGTACATTATTGCTTTAAGAATGAATTAAATCTTTCCCTTCATCTATTATAAACCAGAAATGTTTAATGTTTCTTTAATGTTTTACTTAATCCAAAAATATATAATGTCATTCATTTTTACTGTTAAGAAAAGATAAGCCATTGCACAGTGAGATGGGACTACTGAGGTGGTTTGGAAAAAAAACAATGCTCTATTATGATTCTGAGAAAACAGGCTATCATTTTTAGGTGACATACTCTTGACCTGGCTCTGTGAAAAACATGGCACCAGATTTTATTCAATATCAAGATCTCATATCATGATCTCATTTTATCATTCCGCACAAATAACTTCTAAAGAAATAGTAACTTCACTGAAATGAGCCCAAAATAACATCTTTGCAGGACTTGCTTATAAGCTGTTGTTTAAACCTTCTGGCTTTTTCTGTGACCTGGGATCCAAACCCAGCACCTGGTGAATCAATGCATTTCTTAGCAAGCTTTTTTTAAAGCACAGAAATAATGGATTTTTTTTTCTATAAATTCACAGGTTTGCATGGTAAATTGCTCCATCTCTGTTACCCCGAGCTCCTCTGTCCTCCAGCAGCCTCATCATTTCATCCTGTACCACAGGCTTTGTCCCTCTCCCAAGGGATAAGCTCTGTTTGGTCTGCAGGTAGACATGTGCCAGCTGTCAGTACAAGCTGCAAATGTGCTACTACCACATGGAATACTGTTCTCTGGGCCACATTATTTAAGCTATCTCCTCACACTTGCTGATTTTCCTAAGACTGCTAGAACTTTGGATTTTTGAACCAAATCAGCAAAGAGCTAAAAATTCTCAAACAAAACAGAAAATAGATACAATCACATAAGGTTTATTGCTATTATTATTTTTTACTAGTAGCATTATTACAATATTTATAATATTATAGGAAATCCAAGCTAAAATCTACATATGATTTGTTTTTACTTGGTTCTCTCTGTTTGCCACTCCTCATGGGTATTTCAAGGCATCAAATTAATTCCTTTGGAATATTCTGACATAATTTCAAAATCCAGGTAACCATACAGAGCTAGGGGCACTTGTTTTGTTTTGAAAAATGGAATGAGCCTACATTTAAGTTTCAATTGGCTTTATCAACACCTGCTACAAAAGCAGCATAACTGTCAGTTCAGAATATTTCCTCATTCCAGACATTTTAGATAAATCAGTTCACTCATCTTTCAAGCACATTATTTGCCAGAGTTAAGAAAATCTATTATTTAGAATGCTGCATGAATAACCACAAGTGATTACCCCTTAATACACAGCCTCCAAAATGAATGTGGAAAAACAATTCCTGAAGAGGTCACTTGTTCACATTTCCCTCATTACATACAATAGCTCTTACAAACAAGAAACCAAACTCTTAACCTTCTACAGAAAAAAACTCAAGAGACAACACTAAAAAACATACCCAAATACAAAAGTGGGTTTGTAGGGCATTTTTAATTTGTTCCTCTCCCTTTAAAAAACTCTTTAGTTCTGTATTTACATACAGCTTCTTAATTCTGAAGTTGGTTTTCACTTTAACTTGCATCATTTATGACTTCTAACTGTGCAAACTAAAGAAACTCAGACAAACCGCACATGATGAAATAAATGCAAATTAACCTCTGAGAGTCCAAGTGACAACTACTTCATATTCTGTCTCTTCATGTACCTCTTGACCATTCATCACTGCAATGAACTTCTCAAACTACAAATTCTTTTGGATAAACTATTTCTCCATTCATAATTTAATAAATTTCCCTTCATTGCTTGTGATGAGAGTTTCTTATGTCTAAAATATCAAATGTCTGCTATACCTATATATACATACAGTTAAGATTTTTTTTCTCAGATAGGTATTTGCTCAGTTTTTTTCAAGTTGAGTTTTCCAAAGTTTGTTGAAGCATGGTCAGTGTTTCAGATGCTGTGTGAAGAAAGGCATTTTCCAAAGCCACACAGCCATTAGAGATCACACAGCAGATCTTAATTTAAAGCATTCCAAGTTTATTCACCCACTGATGTTGCCTCTCTTTTAGAATAATATGGCAGGAATGACACAGGGAGAAGGGACAGGTGATTTCCAGTGCAACTATCTCCCAAGGTGCATGAACTGCTGTGACAGCACAGCTGTGCAATTCTATTTTCCCTTCTCACACTGCCAATGCCCTGAATAAACTGTAATCCAGTGTGGATGGCTCTAACTTTCCATGGATCTGCTCAGAAGCATATATGTACCATATTTTAGAAAAACTTTTGGAAAAGAAAAGGTGTAGGTGCTCACCAGCTGAAGACACAGGACATTTTTCCTAGGAGGCATTCTAATTACTTTCTATAAGCTAATAGAAAGACAATCATATTAAAGCAAGGCATAACTCAACTCAGAACAATTCTTGTGAATTTTAACATGGACAGTAAGCAAACAAACCAAGATGATTAGAAGTCCAACTTGAAGCAAGTTCATACGAATGAACCAGTTTTACCTGAAGACATTTAACTATTATATATGCAAAAGGATACCTCTGAGAAGAAGCATGCAATAAGTATCTTTCCAAGGTATCAAATGTTTCATGTGTGTCAGTCATTTTTGGTTTAAACCCCAAGAGTCAATTGGAGCATATGTAAAACATTAGGATGATTACTTCCTACAATGGACTTAGCTGGCTTTTTATAGTGCTAGAACCTGGCTTTACCATGCTTGGTGTAACATTTCACTTCAGGAGGGAAGATATGAATAGGACATATGTTTGCCAAGACATGAGAGTAACCCTTGGTCAGCCAAGAAATGACTACAGAGAGTAAGCTGGGCTCATTAACAGGAAGAAGAGAAAACAATTTTAAGACAAGGATTTCAAAGTGGGTTATTTATAGAGTCAACACTCAATTATCCATGGTCAGATTATCTGTACCAGAGATGCAGAAACAAATCAGCTCCAGCTGGGCTCATTAGCAGAGGTGCAGCTTGGTGCAAATGTCCCTACACTTCTAAGGACATTGTGGGTTTAAAAATTACACAGCATCTTTTTTTCAGCATAACAGTGAAGTCCTTTTTTCAATCTAAAGTGAGTCACTTGGGCTGCTTCTGTATAGCATTCCAAAGGCAAGAGCACTGGGGAAAATGGCAAAGACTTCAGACAAAGCCACTGCCTGGCAGTGTTACCCCCATGCTCTGGGTCCCAAGAAACTTTATGAGCTCAGGCCCAGCGTCAAGCCCGAGCTGGCTGCGTGCATTCCTGCACTCTGTGCCAGGGCTGCGGCCTCCGGCAGGAGCTGGGTGCAGACAAGCACCAGATACTTGTGACAAAGCAGGAGCCAGGCACCAGCCAGCATGGCAAACAGCAGGCACCTCAAATACAGCTGGGGTGGCCTCTGTGCAGAGGGACTGAGCTGTGAGATCCCTTCAGATTACCATTTAAACTTAAGTCATTTAAACCAGATATTCTAAATGACAGGAAAATTAAAATAAGTCCTTTTCTAACTTCAAGAAAAACACAGCCACAGCAATATCAATCCAGCTTGAAGCTGTTTTCCTGGCCACACTGCCAAAAATATAATCGACAGTGAAATACAAAGGTAGATTTAAAAAAGGGGAGGAAATGGAAAAAATCCAACATGACATTTCTTACCTACCAATTGCTTCCTCTGAATCAGACTATCTGTGTTCTTGCTCAAGGACTGAAACCTTTCTCCATCTGTCAGGAGACAGCAAACTCCAGAAGAGACTATGATCTTCTGGAAGTTGTCCCTTCTCATCAAATTCATGTTCTATAGTTGAAAGAAATCCTACTGTTTAGAGATAATAAAAGATACTTCTGGAAGAATTTGAGATTCAATTTGTTTTTTTCTAGCCATGGGAGTCACTTAACCAAAGAGACAGGGAAAGGACAACAAGCAGGATACTGGCATGATAAATCTCAGCTATAATCAACTGACTCCAGCTTGATTACAGAGGAGGAACTAAACTCTGTATTTGGCAAATGGATCACAGAGCAAGTCTTTTCTAAAGCTTTTTGCTGAGTCTGACAATTGTTAGCTAGACAGTACAGCAGATTTAACCAGCAATGGCTAACAAGTGAACCAAAACTAACCATGCCTGAGCCATCATCCCTGGGATTTGCCTACTGTATCTAAGTTCTGAGACAAAAAGGTTTATTTACACTGAACTGCTCAAGTAGTTTCAAATAGCAAGAAACAGAGGATCACTGAGTGCAGGATGAGATAGAAGAAGAGGGTTATCTATCCCATCAGAAGATCATTGTAACACTTGAGGAAATCTGCAGGTCCTAAATCTACAACTTAATTATCCCCCTTCCTTTCTTCCTCCCTAGTCCCAAATTCCTTGACTTTCTAAGTTGCTTAAGGTCTGAAAAAAAAGTAATTCAAAGAAAAAAAACAGTTCAAAAGCACATTCACTATGATAGATACTACTTATAAGAGAACTCTGGCAGTTTTATTTCTTCTAATTTCTCCTTTCATTTCAGATGTCTAAATGCCTACTGCATAAAAAGTGATAGCAGTGGCAGTTACAAAAGGTTTGCTGTCTGGCTTTGCTGTTTTGCCTAGGGACATGAGGTCTATTCTCAGTATTAGGGACTAACATATTTTGGAAGGTGTAACATTCAGCAAACAAAACCAGAGAACAGATCTTCTGCTGTACAGTATTTGCAAGTCTCGTGTATGGTATTTATCTTGGAATACACACTAATGAGGACAGCAGCACAAGCACTGCAAGGGAAAAGACTCAATTACTGTAAACAACTGGGAACAAAAGACTGTTAAACATTCAACAATCACATCAACATAAGGTTTAGAAGTCTTTACCTCTTGTTTACTGTAACAAGATTAGGTCAACACTTCCCTCTGCCTCTTAGCCTCATCAAACTAGGGAAGACCATAAAAACAAAACCACTGCACTAACTCACTCAGTCACTGAAAAAACTCACTGCCCTGCTCAAAGTATGGAAAGATACCAAAGTATCTGGGGCTACTGCCACAGTAAAAGTCAGCCTGTAACCTCCAGCTAATCGGCTGCATATCTGTCAAGCACATACATGCGAACCACACTTACATAAAATTTCTGCTCCCTTACTGCTCCTCCCTCTCCAAGATATCAATTCTAGCCAAGAATTTGATTAGCAACAGACTATGAAACACTTTCAGAGAACATCAGAGGTGGCACTTACAAAAGGACAGTGAACTTTTATGGCCTGAAGGCCCCAGAGTGAAGTGTGGCAGCTGCATCAGGCATTGCATGTTACAGCTGCAGTCATACCATGCATCAAAAAGAGATGCAATTTCTTTTTCTGCTCTTCTTCCCTTTCAAAACATTCCTGGCACACCTTTGGCTTCAATCTGGTATTAATCCATGGTTGAATTACAGTGTATGGATGGAGACCGGGCACATTGTGTAACACAACCTTGAGTCTTTTAGCATTTGCTTCCTAGAATAGAGTGCTCTTGCCCTGCAAGTACAGTGTGCATTGTTGTCTCCAGATGTAGCCTCATAGAGTCAATATACTGAAAAAGGCCTGCTAAGCCCTCTTTCACAAGCAATCTTGATTCATCCCTTATCAGGGACCTCTCTCTTGTTAGTAATTTTATTCCAGTTTAGGAGTTGCAATTATTACATACTCTCCCACCCCTTCCTGGCTAACTGTAAAATTATTAAACATCAGACTTACTGCTTTTGTAGGACTTCTGTCTTCCTCTTTATAATCACCTGTCAAAATCTGGTACATAGTGAGTTTTAAACAAATCATTCTATGCTGGTTTTGTATTTTAATTAAATATAAAGCAACACTGGTTAGATACCTTGGGACATTTCTCACTTTACAGAAATCAGAGCTCATTTAACAGCCATAGTATTTCACAGACTTAGACAGACACCTCTATCAGGTAACACTGGTTTCAAGTAAACAAGTAGGTTTTGTTTTTTTCCCTGAAAAGTCTAATGAAGTTTTCTAGTGTCACTTAGATTCATAACCATTTAGAAAAATGTAACAGAGATAGAGAACTTTCTGGTTTTCTCCTTTTAAGTTCATTAGAACAAATAGAGGGAGAATGTAATCCACGCACACAGCAAGTAATCCAACTGTAATTCATACCACAGCATAGCAGAGGTAAAGCGGTAATGCCAACATTAAACCTGATACCATTTAGCCCTTAAAGCTTGCAGGTAATCCCTCTCCTTCCAAGAACTGCACACTGAGAGAAATCAGATATATTTAAAGAATAATTCAGTATCAGATATATTTAAAGAATAATTCAGTATCATGAAACAAAATAATTTAAATTGAGCTTAGACATCTAGAGCCATATAGAGGCTTCCAAAAGCAAACACTCAGGAACTGCCTTGCTCTTAATTTTAAAAGCTCTACAGAATACATATAAAAACATAGCATAAAAAAGTTGACAGCTGCCAGTTAAAGAGTCAGCAGTTCCCCACTGACATATTTTGTTTAAACTACTTTGGAACCACTGTCATGTTATTAACCAAATTAAAAAAAACCAAACCTCTCAATGAGTTATATATTTCTAAAATACTACCCATTACCAATGTAATTGTAGTTTGCATTATTCTTTAACCACATTGCCACAGGTGAAATATACCCAAAAAATGGCAAAACAAAACACAGAACATACAAACACATATTTAAGGGAGAAATCAAGGTGACTTCTTGAAAATATGGCTCTTGCTGAGTTTCTAGTTACCTGCATGCATTTCTCTTTAATCTTTCTGAGGCTGCAGCAAATGGAGCTTAGTATCTGCTCTCAAGCTAAAATTCTTTGCAATAATTTGTGTAGATTTGTGCAGATAAAAATAAAATCACAGACTATATTAGATTCCAAGACTGTAAGCAACATGAACTATCATATCTGCACAACAGCATGCTGATATAGTTGGGAAAAAAAGTAAAAATAATCACAGCACAGATAACCAAGGGTCAAAGTTCTGGTTATGCATGAAGTTTCAGTATTGGCACTTCCTGTTCTGAGTCTAAAATACTCGTAATTAAATCTATTTTATCCTTCTTTGCTGAAGTAATGGACTGCTATTCTCTCCTCTCCTCCATATATCTACAGCTGATTTGCTCACTTACATTCCTGTGAACCACGAGGCCAGTTTTAAGAGCTCTGCGGTGCACCAGAGGCACTGGCACCCTCAGTCCCGCAGGCCAGGGCTGCGCTCGGGCTGCTGCACCAGGCTCAGCCCAGGAGCCGCTCCCGGCGCGGAGCGGAGCGGGCCGGGAGCTCGATGCCATCCCCGCACCCTGCACCGCCTCAGCTGCTCCGGACACCGCAGGTGCTGAGGCAGCCCTTGCACACGGGTCACCTCCCTCCGCTCCGCGCAGGTATGTACGGCTGTGCGTGTTTTTCTCCAGCAACAGCTGGGTCCTACAGCCTCGTGCGGCTCCCGCACCGGCTTTCTCACGCCGCTCGAGCACAGCAGCAACAAAGCAAGGCAGCATCTGCAGCGACCCTCACTCACATTCAGCCCGCCGCTGCAAAACCCACCAGCGGCACCTTCCCCTGGCGCGCTGACAGCTTCGCCTGCAGGGCTCCGGGCCGTCCTTCGGCGGGGCCGCCGGGCCGCAGGCGCCGTCAGCGGCCGGGAGGCTGCCGGGAGCGGAGGGCCGGGAGGAGGCGAGCAGCGAGCCGGGAGGGGGAGAGCGGCGGGCCCGGAGCTCCCCCTCCCGGAGCCGCCGCCGCCATCCGTCCTTCTGCTCCGTACCGGCTCTACTCACGCGACGAGCAGGGAAAGCCAATACCGAAAGGTCAGGATCAGCAGAGTTAAATGCAAAACTCGTTTCACACGATTTTTCTCCTGCAAACTCGTCAAACTTCTAATTTAGTTTTGGAAGACTTAGGGAAAGTCAGTCCTTCGATCAACAGTGCCACAGCTTCAGCCACTGCTGGCAAGGATACACATACTGTCCACAGTAACTCGAAATTCAGGTTCTGAACTCCACACAATAATGTATGGTAACTGGTAATAAAAAATTAAGCTTCTGAGGATCTGATTATCTTTGATTTTTACACATTGGAATACAAGCGGACCAAGCAGATTAAGATCCTGTTCAAGTCAGCTGCTGGATAAACACAAAGGTCTTTATCACCTATTCTTCTTCTTACAAGTACTCCATACTCATAAGTATGCAGATATCAGAGCTATGGTGTCACCACCCTAAATAAAAAGTTCAGTCAACCAGCTGAGCTTTGCTGTGGCACAGCTCTGCATGTTAAAGCATCCCTGTGCCAAACCCTCAGCCAGCTGATTGCTGCTGGAAATGGTGGCTTTCCCATTAACCAGAAATTCATCCTTGAGAAATACTAACTCTCAAGATTTGGAATGGCAGTATGTTTAATGTTTAATGGTACCATTACGAGTAATTTGTTTCAACTATATTTAAATGGGCAGCCATTCAGCTCTTCTCACATACATGCAACTTCTCTTGCAGCCAAGGAGTTGCTGGCTTGTCCACTAAATCCAGCCAAACCCACCAATTTGCAGCAGACCAGCATGAGACCTCAGTTTAAAATTCAAATTTATTCTTACATCTGTGTCCAACATGAAACATACCAACAAATGTTAGCTCACACTGCAAGGCATCTTACAATGTTTCAGGAATAAATTCCATATATTTGAGCACATGCATGCAGTGGTGTTCCCCAGGAAGCTGAGCTAGAAGTTTTCTACGGAGTGCTGTGTTCCCTGGCTGTGCACCCTCCTGACTATGCAGGGATCCCAGTGGGGCAGGAGCAGGAATGGCCCCAATTTATTCAGGTTTCTATCTTAATCACAGAATCTTCTGCCTGAGGCCTTGGAAAAAGATGGGGAGTGTGAAAACAGAACCAGAAAATCTCAAAGATTACTTACCGTAAGTAAGCTCTTCAGAGGGCAGTGTGGGTCCTCCTGGCAGTGACTTCTACTGGACAGAAGAACTGGATTCAAAATATCCAGACCGACTGGACCCAAAGATGGAGCCCAGAAATTTAGTCAACAGATCTTTGAAGGTGCATAACCAGTTCTTTTGTGGCTTTGTTTGGTTGCTTTGTTTTTATTTAATTTGAACATGGGACTTGTAGTAAAAAATAAGCCACTATATTTTTGAAGCATAAGCCTAGCTAAACAAAATAGCCCTGAATGCTTCTGGGATTCCTGTTTAGGAAATCATTCACTGCAGGTGTACATGCTTCACAGAAGAGGCAATCACTGAAGCCAAGGAATAATGAGACAATAAAATATGGAAGTATAAATAAGCAGAAGAAACAATAATAGGTATAGAAATAATAGGCAAGTAATATCAACAGGCAAATAAATAAGACAAATAGGTACAATGTTTAAAACTGACTGGGAAAAAAAAAGCCAGCAAAAATGTATGCTAGTAAAAAGTTCCAGCTAAGCTGAGAAATAGAAGGTTGAAAAGAACTAGTGGTTGTGTGGTATACCTCCATTGTTTTATGGTGAGGACATTACACACTGCTAATACCTATCTGTATATCTCAGATTGATGCCTGTGGAGCAGCTGTCAAAGCATGTTGTAACACATAATCCCGGGGATCCACGGGGCTGCAAGGCTGCTGCAAAGTGAATGGTGATTGCTGCCTCATGTCAGCTTGTGATAAAGGTCATATCAGAGGTCTTGAACAGCCAGGAAGGCCGGTTGAGCGATCATGAAGATTTAGAATATAACACAGGGTAGTGTTAAGGGAGAGTTAACTTCTATAAAGAAACAAAACAACGCATCAGAATTTGGAGGTGGTGGGTAGGGAATATGCATAGTAACCATGCAAACAATCTAGCAGAAGTAAATTTAAAGTAATGCTTTCACTACCTGAAAATAAAAATACATCTTCTGAAAACCAAGGCTGATGTTAGCTTTTGTTGAAAACAAAATCAGGATCTTGACAGTTTTCTGTACCTTAATATTGATCCAGCAATAAATCACCTAAACCAAATGTTTCAGGAAGTGATAATCAATGCTTTAGTTTTCAATCTAAAATGGGAAATTTTTAATGTTAAATAGGAAAGGACTTCTACAGTTGAGCTGAAGACCACAGACATTCATCTTATAGATTAACTTCTGTAAATAAGTATCTTTATACAATGTGATACTAACAGAGACAGTTTGTGCTAATTGACAGACAAGTTCTACATTTAATCATATTGAGAAAATAGTGCATAGGAAATAATTATTTTCTAACTCTAGAATCTTAATACAGAAATTTCTGCACAGAACCTGCAATCTGGGGAAAGGCTAAGAACAAAACTAATCAATAGTTAAAAGAATGATTCATTGTAGGTAATACAGGGAAAGGATTTTTTTTGGTTAGAGATCACTTTCTTTGCTCATCTTGCAAGCTTTAATTAAGTGGCTATGAAATAAGGAGTAGCTAAGAATGATTCTTTTGTAACCTGTTTTCAGGCTATAAATGTGTTTCTGGTTATAGTAATACTACATATAAAACCATTAATAAAACTGCCTACTTACCAAAGCCTAGATATAGACATTAACTTGCCTGATGTGAGCATGAAGTTAGGATATCAGGGTGCATTTAGGCTTATCTTGAAAAGAAAACATCTAACCTCTGTAGTAGATTTGCACTGATGAAATTGGGCTTGTGTCTATTGAAGAAAAAAAGTGATATGCTAGTAGCACTTTATGGTGACTCTTTTATGCTGTGCATCAGAATACTCCCACAGAATTTTCAACATGAGGCCCAAAATTTAAATATTAAGTGCTTTCCTGATGGACACTGGCATTATCAGACAGCTTGCACATTTAAGCCACTTGAACCCAGGAACACTTAGTACCCAGCACACAGAGACTGCCTACTCTGGAATGCGTATTGGGACTAAAACTTTAAAATCCAGAAACCAGAGTCCAATCTGTTGGGAGTGCACATGTTTCTTGCTAAAGCTGAGAGGGCCTAAAACAGTGCTAAAATTAATTTTCTTTCCTTGTACTGCTAGGTAGGTCAACATGCAGGATTTTTTTCCCACCTAGAAACAAGGCTACAGCTTCGGCAATTCAGCACCAGCAACACCAGAAGAGACTTCAGGCAAAAGACTTTAACCCAGTAAAACACCAGCATGTATATGTGAGTAGCAGCTGTATGAAGCTTTTTGGGTTTTTCTGTATCTGTATGTTAATCTCATTCTGAACCCCAAATCAATTTTCTTATGTTTCAGTACCATGGATATTTCAGCACCAAAGGACAGAAGAGGGGTGTTAGAGAAATGCAAGTCAGAGTGCTTGAGAATGCCAAAATTGTACTGACTTTGCATGTGGAGATTATTTCAGAAGAATCTCTGAACCTCTAGCTGATAATTTCTGCAGACATCTTATCTTAACCACATTTAGAAGAAAAGAAGACAGAGGACCCAGATCTCTATGAATTCCAATTATCCTGACTCAACTCCTCCAACAAATCAAGCACCTGATCCATTTTCAGAACCACACTCTACAAAGCTGTGTTTGTGGCCTACAAGACAATCCCTTGACTCTTAAAGCATTACAGACCTTCATAAACAAATCAAACTGTTGTACTGAGCAAAAGTACAAAGCTCTGACTAACAAGAGGCACTTGACAGACACTCAGTTATGCTTACATTACCGTACAGATGAGACTATTGCCTCAGCAATCCAACTTTTCACAGCAGCTCCTCCAGAAACCCCATAGGATTCTGGAGTCTTGTTAAATCTCTTGGAAAAATGAGGAACACTGGTTTACTTGAAGAGCACCTTAGTCCCGCACAATCCACTCCTAAATCTATAAATTAGACTGTATTTTTGGGAAATCCTAGAAGGACTGACATATATTCATACTCTGAGATAGTGCCCGATTTTTTCTGCTTATCATCTCCATGTATTAGAATTTGTCCATATTTAAGGCAGAGAACTCCACTCCTTTTCACTTGATTTTAGTCAGACATGCATGAAGTTTGCTCCATCCTACTCATACAGAGAATAATGACAAACAGGGTTCTCTCCTTTTTCATGCCCTATCCAGTCAAGAAGGTGTTGTCCATATAGGTGTCAAAATGTATGCAAATCACATTTAAAAATCAGCTTCTAACAGTGTAATAAAAGACAACCTACCCTCTGCTTTCTTAGGAAAACACCATCTTTTCAGAAAGTGTTTATTTAATGTCTAGCCCAGGATTTCTTGTTTCTTGGTCAGACCCCCTAGGGGTTCCTAAAGACCAGTTTGTCTAATTAAAAATGAACTATCATAATAACAAAATTAAGAATAAGTTCTGTTTCCATTTTGAGCTGGACACAGCTTTCTTGCTGTAAACCTTCAAACCTAATCTAGACAAGTTGAAGTACCAAGAAGTGATCCCACTGCCTTTCCAAAACAGCTGGAGTTATTATTGTGCAATCATGTAAAGCCCAGTCTTTGTTCTCAGTTGCTTATAAATGACTTCAAACACCTGGGCACCTCACCAGTGCCATGGGTTCAGCAGTACCACTGCAGGCGGCTCAGGTACTTCACTTAGGTACACATCATGCTTAGGCACTTCTAGGATAACCAGTGAAACTAACCAAGGGAACATACATCCCTCCTCCTGCACTTAAACCTCAATTCAACAAGTGAGCTCACGGACACAACACATCTTCAGTACTTCTGTCATACAATTTTTGCCACTGCTCTATGTCTCTAAAAGTTTTTGAGTATTTCAGAATAATATTTACTAATTTAATAAAGCTAAATGATACACAAAGAATTAATGAATTCACAAGTAAAATACACAAAAATAGCATTTTTTAAAGGAGCAATGCTGCTGTACCTTGAAGTGATTTCTGACGTTTATTACTTTTGTCCTCATATACACATTGCTTCCTTAAGGTGTTACAGGGCCTCAAATGTATCCTTTAACTTCCTATAGCAAACAAGAACAAATCTGTTGCTTGATGTGTGCAATGCTGCTCAGGCCTTCGTAAGTACCCTGGCATTATATTTCTCAGCTGTGAAATTCCACAATCACAGGTACTAGTTGGTATCTTTACTGACTTAATTCAACTGATAATAAAGGGTTTATTTCAATTAGTCTCACATTAGAATCAGTGATTTAGATTTAAATTAAATTCACATAATTTTCACGTCCTGTGGGTATGCATGTTTTGACAGTACTGCAAAAACGTGCTGCAAGTTGCATAGAAGTTGATTGAAACCGTCAAACCAGTATTTAATTGCTTGCTGACATGTACCTCAAAAATAGTCCAGAGTGGATTTATCTGAACATACAAAAGCACAGGCAGAAAACACATTTTCATGACATCTCCATGCACTGAAGAAATAAAGGTTTTATTGCTACATTTTTAACTCCTGAATCAAACAACACAGCTTTTGCCTGTCATTTGCTGTATGACTACATGCATCACCTCAGACTTTGAGAATTCTTTTTTCCATATAATGCATATTATAAATTAATACTTCCAAAATTAAACAAATATTGAAAAAGAGTTTTAAATGTAAAAATTTCCTTACTTTTGTTCTGATCCCCAGCTTTTGAAAATCTGTAACATCTGTGCAGTTTCATTAAATACATTTGTTCAGATAATGTAAAAGAAAAGCAATTCATAAGCAATGTGTAAAGTTCACTAAGCTTTTGCAGAAACTTTATGCAATCTGTCATTTCTTCTCTCCTGAATTTGGTGCTGCAGAAAGCAATATTCTGGACATGTAGTCCAGCAGTCCTCACCACTTTTTTCCCACTTAAATCTCATTTTCTCTAATTTTACTTTAATCCTAATCAGTCAGTAAAGTTTTAGAGTTGTCTTCTAGACTTTCTATGTCTTTTAGTAATTTTAACAGGCTTATTTCACACATTAAAACCTACTCTTCAACCACATCCCTCTTTAGGGCTGTGAATTCCTGCTAGAGAAGAGTGCTTTTGGGAGAAGAAAAAAAAAAAAAGGCATGTTGCCACCAATTCTTAGATCACAGAATCAGAGAATGGTTTAGGTTGGAAGGACCTTAAAAGTCATCCAGTTCCAACTCACTTGCCATAGGCAGTGACACCTTCCACTAGATCAGACTGCTCAAAGCCCCACCCAACCTGACCTTGAACACTTCCAGGGATGGGGCAGCCACAGCTTCTCTGGACAACTTGTGCCAGTGTCTCACTGTATAGAATTTCTTCCAAAAGCTAATCTTAACCAGCCCTCTTTCAATTTGAAGCCATTCTCACCTGTTCTGTCACTACATGATCCTGTAAAAAGTCTCTCTCCAGCTTTCCTGTAGCCCCTCTTGGTATTAGAAGCTGCTCCAAGGTGTTGCCAGAACATTCTGTTCTCCAGGCTGAACAACCCCAGCTTTCTCAGTCTGTCTACACAGCAGAGCCGCCTCAGCCTTCTGATCATTCTTTGTGGCCCTCCTCTGGATTTGCCCCAACAGGTCCATGTCCTTATGATATTGAGGGCCTCAGACCTGGATGCAGTACTCCAGGGGAGTCTCCTGAGAGGGGAGTAGAGGGGGAGAAGCACCTTCCTCAACCTGCTGCTCATGCTGCTTTTGATGCAGCCAAGGATACGGCTGGCAATATATCAATCTAGTTATGTCAACAGCCTGTAGGTATCAACTTAAAAAAAAAACAAACCTCAGATCTGAACAGACACAGTCCAGAAAAAGACCACTTTAAGATAAATTCAAATGGTAAATCTTTCATCTTCAAGGTCAGGTGTCCTTTTCAAAATATATGCTTTTAAGGTAGTAGTTTAGAGAAGACAGGCAGAGCTGAATGAATAATTAATTGTGGCTGCTGTTTCCTGTGCAAGTGCCACTCTGAACCATGCATTCTGAACCATGCTTTTGCCTTGCACCATCTCTGGCATTCACCTGCTGCCCTGATGGGTGAGCTTAGCTTGCTAAGCAGAAAACTAACCAAAGAAAGGGGGAAAAGTTGATAAACCACAAATAACTGAATAGCTTTCTCCTGTTATTCTCCTGATAATAAGTTGACTAGTGTCACTACAGGGTGAGATGAGCAGCAGGGAAGGAAGAGGATCCCTGGGCTGGGTAGGAAGGATGAGGTGTGAAGAACACACTCTGCCCTCTGCAGCAGGGTACCTTCAGATCCATTTGGGACACCCTGCCACAGTGATAGTCAACAGAGCTGCAGAAAGGGCACTGATGTCACTAACAGAGACAACATCCCAGAGAGATGATCATGTTTTAAAGCTACTGGAGGTTTTGCTGCCGTTGAAACAAGCTCTCGCTTATTTTAAAAGGACCATGGTTGCCACTTGGTTATCAGTCCTTGCTGTAAAAGAGCACCTGCTGCACCTTGTGACCTGTGGCTGCTCTCCCAGCTGAGTCTCCGAGCCATCTTCTCTTCCTCCAGTCTTTACCAACTGAGGCTTAAGAGTTTATTCTCACAAAACATCATTGACCATGTTCTATTTCAAACAGTGTTATTCTGGGGAACAATAGCAAGTGTGGTAGTCTGGAATCAACTGTGTGATACTTGTACCCACACTGACTGGTCTTAGTTAACCTATCTGCCTTCAGTTATGGGAGCAGAGAGGACATGACAAATAAGTAAGAACTAACTGATATTTTGAGAAATGTGATGAGGGTTCTGTAAAGAACTGGATAAAAAAATGAGAGAAACTTCACTCACTATCATTGTGTATCATAAAGAAAAAACAAACCTTATTTTAAAGAACAAAACACTAGAAAAATTTACACCTGCTGAGCCTACTGGACACTGCAGACCTACTTCATTAGTGACTTCTGCATATCTCAGAAACAACTATTAGAAAATTAATACAGAATTTTTAAGACAGAAAATTAATATGATGAATTTGTCATAACAATCCTTCATGACTTGGGACTCAACACTATTATAATATTAGTACCTTCCTTGAGAGACTAATACAGCTCATTAAAAAAACAGTCTAATCCTGACAATGAAAATTCTCTATATCCTAAACTTTAAAATAAAACCATTTTGCATATTTCATTTGTCCCAAAGTTTTCAAATAAATTATGAACTAGAAATACAACTGTTGTACTATTTATTTTCTTAGTTACTTAAGCCACGTTTTTTAGTTAAAATAAATACTGAAATAAAAGATTTAAGAAAAATAAGCTCACTACATTAAAATTAAGTTGTACATTTAGATGAAGTTTCACTATACCAAAATTGACAACATTGAATAAATAAAACATAGGTTGCCCATCAAAAGAAAAACCAGGGTGCAAGATGGCGTAAAACTGTTAGTAATGTTTATATGCAGCATAATCAAAGTGACTATTGCATTTCTTACAACACTGTATGAATATTCCACACATCAGGAAAAGAAAAACCATGAAAGCAAGAGATACAAGGAAGCCTATCAATAATGTAAGAACAAATGGATTACAATGTTAAAAAACCAAACTGCTATAAGGTGAGACCTTTTCTATAAATGGCTAATCCACATTAATAAAACCACTACTAAACATCACTGCAGGTAACAATTCACTTTAGATTAATATCACCGAAGGCAAAACATATTTTAATGTAACAGCATGGGTTACATTTTAAAACAGTTTAGTCATTTTAGTCATCAGCACAATCCAATGTTTCTAGGAATGCAAGTCATTTTTATTAGGCAGCCAGCTGCAGACATTGCTGGAACTAAAGTTCCAGAAAAACTGGGAAAATTACCATTCATATGCTTTCAAAAGTTTCCCAAACACATGAATGGAAACTGTGTTTGAAAGGCAGAAGTCAAACAATTTGGAAATCAGATTAAAGGAAATAAGTAGTGATTTATTTGCAGTGCATCTTTTCATTCCACATAAAACCGCTTGTGCTTAGTGACCAATATTTGGTCCATACTTACAAGAAGATACTACTGCAATGATGTATTATGAAATAATCTTTGAAAAAAAATGAACCAGGAGCAACTGCTTTAAAGAATTACTTTCCTGCACACAGCATCAGGCAGTGATGACTAATGGGGAGAGGCGCTGCTGGGCCAGCTCAGTTGCACAGTGTGGGGGAGGCACTGCATACCAGAGAACGCTTGCAGGGAATGTGAAGCAGATACTCTTGTATTGCAGGGAGATAAACGGGGCAGTAAGACAAATAAAGCTGCTCAGCCTTTCCTCCTGTAGTATTTTATAAATATAATTAAAACAAACTGCTAAATTTTAGTGTAATCTTATGAAAATTCCCTTTATTTCCATATGTAAAGCTAATACTGAATGGGTTTCTTACACATGTATATACTGCATTCACCTGAAGAAAATTAAGTCCAGGTCTCCATGTCCATTACACATGATATAATGTGCAAAGCCCACATGATAAAATCTTAACTTTTGTAATAATATTGATTCTAAAACTTTCATAATTCTTCCTTTTTACAGAAAAATCAAACATTTTAGGCCACAGTACAGCTTCCTATACAATAGTTATCATAGCTGTCATTCTTCAATTCAAACGACTTATTAATTGTTAGAGCTTTACCCAGCAACACTTCTCATTAATATTTCTAGATGATGTAAAGAAACTTCTTGCTCTTAGTTAAAAAACCAGAATTTAAGTTCTTTTAAATAGGTATACTTTAAAAAAAAATTCAATAAAATAGACAATGTTTCAAAACTTCTAAGAATATCTTCAGGTGATCTGAATGAGACACTTAATACAGCCTATTGCTGTTTCTAATTGCATAAGAAGTAGAATTAGCTAATGTTATATTGACCACACTTTATCCTCTCAAATTTTAGAGAAGTTACATGGAGGTTCTTGGCAGAAACTTGGCAGACTTGGAATCCCCAAGCCATTTCTCCCAAATAAGATCAGTACACATCCTGCTAAGCAAGGGGATCTTGAAGAACTCAGTATACCTGCACATAACCTGTGCTATAACCATGGTTCTGCTTCCACTTGGATGGTTCAATTATTTAGGAATACACTGACATTCCTAAAACTAACCATTAAATGGAGTATTTTAAAACACAAGTGGGACTGATCTGTGTGGCTCAGCTGAAGCTGAGCTTTAAAATGAAACATACCAGAAAAATGGGAAAAGCAAAGCCTAACAAGTAAAACCAGCTTAGGTCAACAATGATGCTGTTTCATCCAGTGTAAATGTCTTATGTGAATTACACTAAAAAAAGAATCCTACTTGAAAGGGAAAGAAAGAAGAAAAAAAAAGAAAAAGAAGGGTCAGACAGGGTGAAATAGAGCCTTTAAAAGCCTGGAACAATTTGCAACACAAATACTGAGAAGCAAGCAGCTTCCTCTTTGAATGAAGCAAGGGTTTGACCCCTTCCTGTGTCACAAGTCCCCACACTTATTATGCTTTCTACTGGCAGTAAAATAAACATCAATTCTATCAGCTTTACAGACATGTGTGCACCAAAAAAGACAGCATATTGTATTCCATCCAGTTTTAGAAGAGATAGAGGATATATTTGAATGAGCATCTTCAGATCTTTGTTGCCTGAACTGCTCCATAATATTACTTCTGATGAAACAGCTCATAACTTAAACCTCATAAATAAATATTAACTTCACTTTTTAAAGTAGATTCTGTAATAACCTAAGAACACAAAATGACTGCTACAAAATTTACAAGAAACACACATGAAGATCATGGAGAAAATGGTACCTTGGCAACTCATGCAACTCCATAGTATGCCTTATAATGCTGAGTTAAGCTACACTTTATGCATTAATTTCCTTCATAGACTTAAAATGCCCAGGTTAGATCTGCAGTTAGCTGACTCTTACACAGACATCCACAAGTTTCAGATGAATATTTTAACTGAAGCTATGACATTTGTAATACTTTTTCAAAAAATGAAAGTAGCAGTGGACCTCTCAAAATCCTGTCTGGACAGATCTGAGTGAAGCACAGTTTGCAATCTGCCACAGCTAAAGAAGAAAAGGCTGCAAAGTGAAGGTATGATGTGCTGCTGCAGCAGAGACAGGTGTGTTAGATCATACACACCTAAAAACACCACTTGTTTTACCTGTTTAACAGTTGATATTATGCAACTCTGACTGCAGAGAGTCAGCTGGCATTTGTATATCCTCTGCCCATTAGTCAGAGTTTTCCAACAGATAATTCTAAGTATTAAAGAAAATAATTTCATTGTATTTTTTTGTTTGTGTTATATATATGTTTTGGGGAAGAAAAAAAAGGTCAGTCTAACCCTAAAGTAAATATTAAAGTCTAAAACAACAAAATCAAGACATTAGGCAATTCTAAAATGACATTAAACTAAGTTTAAAAAATATTTCTGTTTTATAAAATACAACTATGGAGCATTTATCAATGAAATATAAATAGTTAAAGTCTTGCATTAAATTAGCTGGATTTAAGTGTTCAGTGGAATGAATTTGGTTCTATAGCTTTCCTTTTTTAAAGTGTGGTACTCGAAGCTCTATGTATCATTCATTTGAACTTTGTTTCACCTCAGCAATACCATCTTGCTAGAATTGTCACTTTCAAACCTAAGTTAAAATACAAAATTAAACATGAGTTATTTTCTTACTGAGTGCTTCTGGTACAAATGCTTGCAGCAACTTTGTAATTCCTTCATATAACTGCATCACATGATAAGCAACTGGAAATAAAACTGTCCTAAGGATACTGAGTACCTTGGATCCCTCTGCAGATGAAAGCAAAGCAGAGGCTGAAGTCAGCTTTGCACATTTCACTGACACAGATATGAACATGCAAAGAAGAAAGACAATTCACTGCTTCCAGCCTGCATTTCCAAAATCTACCTTTGTACTTTGACTTTTCATCACACAGAGTGCAAACAGGCCACTCACAAGTTCAAGATGACTGGACATCCCCAAATTAGGGCAGAAGCAAAAATTCAGCTTTGTTCCCTTATGCCTCGCTCCAGCTACTCACTCTGAGTGCTAAGAGAATCACCATGAGAAGGCAGGAAAGCACATGGATAAACACTGGCATGAAGTGTTGAAGGGGAACAACCTCAGAGCATGCATAGGCAAGTATTTTCACTTGACCTATGCTAACCATAAGATAAAATCTTTTCAATTGTCTGTTCCTAAGAACTCCTGAATTGGAGGATGGCTGAATAAGTATAGTGATCTCAAAACTACTAATGTCCTGTGAGACATGGTAGTTCAGTCTATGTGGTTTTGTTTCTCTAATTTATGAAAATAAACTAGAGTGAAAGCTGTGACGGTAACATGGACTGGATATGTAAATATCCTGACCTCTTCCTCTTCCTAGTTCCAACCAAAAAACCCCAAACCCTTCTAAGTGTGTTCACTGCTGCAGGATTGCCATTGACCTTTCGTTCTTGTCTCTTCTCAAATGCAGACAGGCTAATTTTGAGTTAGTTTATTTCCAGTCTGTCAGATAATATTTATGGGGCAGTAGGGATCTGGGACATGGAAGAGAAGAAAGGCCAAAATACTCCAGTTCTTCCCATGGCTGTCTAACAAACACTGGTTGAAGTTTTCATGATTCCAAGCTAGAACACGTGAACTCTGATACTGGGATTGTGTGTAACAAACTTAGGCATCTCATCCTTCTGCTTTTGGGAGACAATATAAAGGGTTTTAAGTTTTTTGTTGTGGTTTGTTTTTTACTCACCTCCCCACCCCTTCCATCTCTACAAGAAAAAGACTCTGACCTCAACATGGCATGAGTTAAAGGGCACCTGTAGTATTATTATCAAGCCATATGTTAGGAAATATTGAACTCAGTGCATGTATAGCCCATAGCTCTCTACTGGACCAACTGGACATGAATGATGTCATGGAATTGTAAGGGAACCCTCAGGTTTTGTGAACCAACTCACTGCTGGTAACTGCTGCCTAAGCCTTCAGCCTGTCCCCAAAATTATTTTATATTCACAACTCATCAGTAGTTATCACTAGACCAGTAAACAGCTGATATAATATGGCTTTTCCCCCTCAAATATCAATATACAATCCTCTGATAATCTTGTAACTGTCTTTGTTTCTACTCTACAGTCAGCTACTTTGGCTTGGTTCAGAGAGTGGGTTCATATCTAAAATTCTGACAGAATAGTAAGTATTTCTAAATATATTTTCTTATTAGAAAGCCATTTAGTGCTAGGTCTTTAAACAAGACAAAGTTGGTGAAAGGGAGATGACTACTTCCCTGATTAAAGCACTCACCTTCTTGTCATCTGTCTGAACCCAAATCTTCCCTTCTTCATAAAAGATCTCTGACAAGGATAAAGCCTTGTGAAGGGTGTTAAGGAGTTGTTCTCTCTCCATCCTGCTGAAATTATTTCAGCCTTTCATAAACACATTTCCTGAACCACAGATTGGATGCCAAGTATCTTACTTGTCAAAGTTAGGGATGAATTCCCCCTCTTACTCTGTTCAACTGCTGTTATCTTATGTAAAGTAAAAACACCAAAAGGAAAGAAGAAATCAGTGTGGACTGGAACTTGTGTTTTCCAATAGCAGAAGCCCCCAGTCTGCAGGTAATTCTGTTCCTCTCAATCATTTGCATTCCTTTTCCATACAAAACATGCAACAGGAGAAGCAGGCAAAGCCTCACAAGCAGAATTGTTCCACCACACCCTGGCAGATGAGATACCCCAATTGTCATTAGCATTTCTTTATGGAAAGGAGAAAAAACACCTATCAACACCAGGTAGCCTGCTTAAGGCTCGATTCAACTCCCCTCCGATTTGGGAAGAAAAGTGTAAAGAGAATGTCCCACATTGCACATTAACTGTTCTAATCACACTAGTGGCTAAAGGAAAAGAAAAAATTTTGCAGACTTAGAATTTAATTTCCTCTGGGCTTTTTTTTTTTTTTTCCAGTGTCTTAAAAGAGATTTTACCTCAGGCCAAGTGCAACACTTCACCTCTAAGGGCATGGAAATTATTTTGGTAAGAAAATGAGAGAAAGATTTGTTATGCTCAAGCCATTTTTTAATGTGAAAAACCTCTGTGTTTTATTCTTCAGCATGCTATAGGAAAATATCCTATTCTTTTACCAATTCTATCTACTCAGGAAGTGGCAATAAGCCACTCCCTAGCAGTTATTACAGAAATAAGGCTACAACTGCATTGGGGTGCAATGGACAGGTCAGGCAATGCACGTGAATACATAGAGAAATGCATACACATAGATACTTATGCACAAATAAAACTTTGCTTTGCTTATAGTCATGACAAAAATTATCTTTATGGTCCACATGCCCCAAAGGATTTAGAAAATCCATCTCCAACTGAACTAGTGACTTGACACAAGAGAAATCCAACTGACACAGTCTACTCAAACATGTAAGTGAAACAAGACCATTTCTTAAAGTAAAGATACCTGGGCTATAGAACAGGCCAAGGAAAAGAGGGTAAAAATGGTCCTCAAAGAAATAATTCAGCAATGGCATGCAGCAAGAGCCTGTATTAGTGCCCGAACTATTCAGCATATCCAGAAATGACTGAAATAAGGTTGTGGTTAGTGAGAGAACATGATCTTTGGTATATAATTAGTTAGAGTACTAAAGATGAAAATCAACAGACTGCAGAAAGACCTAATACTGACCAGTGTAATAAAATAGGAAATGAAATTCAATGTAGAGAAATGTAAAGTGACAGACATGGAAGAAGAAAAGTATCTTCACTTTATATATGAAATGATGGTCTTTCACTTATAATTACACAATAATGAAACACTGGTCTTGTAACAGTTCCATGAAATTATCCTCTCAATGATTTGTGGTGGTCACAAAAGCAAAACAAATGTTACCCAAGGAATACAACACATCACACCACTGCTTCCATCCCTTCAAAAATTGTTTAGAAGAGTTAGGCAAGATACAAAAACACACAGGAAAGACACAGGGAGTTTCCACAAGTGACAATTAGACCAATTTGGACTTGTCAAACTGGATGAGTGATGACAGAGGAGAGTTATGGTGTACATTTATTATGGACAGGAAATGATAATTTGTTGCTGGTTCAAAAACAAATCAAAAAGTGAGGTATTTCTCCACACAGCGTACAGCTAAGTTTTAAGAATCCTTTCCAAGGGACCACATAGCTCTCAAGTTTCTATTAACTTCAAAAAACCCACTGTGTCAACAGAGTTGTTTAGCAGCACAGTGACAAATACCAGATTTTTCTTTTCAAGGTTTCCTTTTTTGCTGCACCATTTCTATACTCATTTAACTAAACATGCAGTTCTGCACTGTGCCCTTCCTCACAGACTTATCCATCTGGTCTTGACTATGCCCTTCCTGGCCATGCAAAAATGCTGAAACTTTTGCTGCTTGTTTCAGCATTCTTGCTACATACATCTGGTATTAGACAGTGATATAAAGATTTACTTAAACTGCAAACAAATCCTTTGTTGTCCTAGCCAGATTCAAAAGCATTACTTCCACTCACATTTTACACTCTTCACCTATCTAGAATCACAGAATGAGAAACACTTGTTTTCAGACTCATTTGGACAAACACAATACTTCCACAAGATACTTCCACAGAGAAAGCCTAAAGAACACACAAGGATGCACTGGTCTCCACAGTTCCTGCAGTCCTGTCTCCATCATGTACAAACCAAATCAATGTAGACTTTTACAGTGTTGTTGGCCAGTTACTGGATCAAGTGTCAGCTTGCAAAGATGTATTCCTAATTCAGTATTTTTGGGTAGAAGTGGCTGTGAAAACAGACTCCTTCCTGTCAATCCTAATCAACTGAATTAAAAAGTGAAATTACCAATATCAAATCTAAAACACAAAACTACACTTCATTTTAAAAAAAATTAAAAAAAATCAAACTTATCTAGTTCTCAATTAGTAAAGCACAACATCAATGACATACTCATGAAAAGAATACCTTATAAAACAGAGGGAACAAACTGAAAGGATGTGTATCAAGTAATGATACATTAATGCTTGCCATAAATACATTTCTCACATGCAATGCTTGATATTTTATATAAATATGCTATTAGTTATACTTCACTAGTTGCAGAGTGATGCTAGGCATGATTTCACAGAAACAAGAAGTCTGCCCAAAAAAGTGACTGGAAAAATATGTTATTTCCCAGAGCACTAGTCAAAGAAAATGTTCCTAGTTAACAGCATCACTAATCTCACAAACATAAATAGTTAATGAGACAAGTTTTCTAAATTTTATTTAGGCATCATAACAATAGGTAGGTTTCAGTGCAGAAAGCTAAACCAAGTATTTGAAAATTGATCATAATGAAAATATGCACGCATTAAAGTGAACCAATAGTCCATCATCATTTGTGTAACATTTTAAACATTTCTTTCTTACTGCATCATGAGTAATATAGTTTTTTAATCTTGATAAATGAATACAAAAAATGTATTATGAAAACAGAAGCCTACAGTGTGTCTAACCTACCTGCAGTAATAGAACAAGGTCTAATTCAATATTTTACATTTTAATGTGACAATTATTACATTAATATCACCAGTTAAAGATAATAGTAACAAGCCATTAAGATAATTATATGAATCACTAAAGGGGTATGAAATGGGAAACACAAGGAGCTTCAGATATATTTGAAATTATGAGAACTTTAAGTATAGTATTGTATGCCCACAAATAAAATGTTTTGAATAGATTTGACACTAGTCAGGTACCAAGAGGTTGTGTACTATTATTACAATGAAATAAACAGAACTCAATAGTTTCAAACATGGGGATGTGACAAACATGCTTGCATACTAGATGAAAAAAAATACTAAAATAAGAAGAAATATTAAAAAAATAACAGGTATACAAAACCTAGGATAAATGTTACTAATGAAAACAGTGTGAAAAGTAATTTGCAAGCCTTGTACTAGTGAGTTTATCACAGCTGAGATTTCCCTCTACCAAAAATAAGAAGTTTTTTTAATACACCAAATAAAAAAATATTTCTTCATGAATGGCATTTAATGTAACTACTTCCAGTCTGACAAAAAAAATAAAGCTCTTGAAATACAGCCCAATATTTAATTTAATTGCTCTCCATTGCACATCTATGAACAAGGACATAAGACTACCCTGTCATCTGCCTGCATGCCAATGGAATTTTTGTATTCCTCACTACACCCCAAGTGGCCTGTAGATGTTAGAAAGGCAACACAAACATTGCTGGAAAGAAGCACTTCAGCCTCTCAGAAGCAGCACTTCCAAACCCTAATAAACTGCCATTCCAGTTTTCAGTCCACTCACCAGTGTCCATTAGAAGGCAGCTGTGAGGGCCACAGCTGCATTCTGGGGTCATCCAGCCTCCTCCCAGGCCTCCCCAGCTCTGCAGGAAGCCCTTGAATGCCCAAGCCAAGTTGCAACTCCAGCCCCACCTGCCACCTCACTTGCAGGCTCAGCAACCACAACTCATGGCACAGGAGATGTTCAGCTGCCAGAGAAGACACTACCCCAAAAAAGTGCTACTGCTTATGCAAGGAAAAGCCCAATAATTAATAGACAGGAATCAACTTTATGAGCCAGCTTACAGAAAAAGTTAATACCAGGACAGTAAGAAATTACTAGACTTGAGAAATGCTTTGCAAGAAAATGCTAAATGGTAACACAGTAGAAATTCAGAAAATTAACTAAACCCAAAATATTCAGACAACTACTAAAAGTCATGGTCTATGGTGAGGGCTACATGCAGACATGACTTCTACAGACTTGAAAGGGATCTTACAATATTTGCCAGTACCTAATTCAAATGTTAATTACCTTCTGTAAACACTATTGTGTACGTAAAGTGAAACACTATTACCAAAAAATCCTACACCCCACACTAAAAAAATCCACCATATAGACTTCTTTGTCTAATCACAAGCAGGAAGTACAAAGAGATAACAGAGAGACAAGACTTGGTCTTAACACTTCTATACTTCTGAATGCAGTGAAGAAGGAATGACTTCTTATTTGGGTATCTGGCAAATTCAGGTTCCACTTCAAATATTCTCTTTTTAGAGTACACCACAATTTGATATAAGAAGGAATTTGATCTTGATTATCTTTTAGTCACCAAAACACCTCCAAACAGTGACTTAAAAAACCTCTTAATTCTATTTTGGACTTTGTCTAGGGATAAGACCATAAAGTCTTTATAAAATTATTTTTAAAAACATTCCTTCTCTAAGATGGAAAGCATCCACCTTACTCAGTAAGACATGCTATGGAAGACTTCATGCCAAATACTCCAAATTTTAATTCTGTCAGATTTTTACAGATTATGACAGGAAATTTTCACTAACTTCTCTCCTCTCTCCCACTATCACAACCCCCATCCCTCCACCAATGAAGCAGCCAAAAGACTGATGCACTAAACACAGCCCTGTAAATAATAGTATGTAGGAGATTAAACTTAAGCCTAATGCTACAGTCAACCTTCAACAGCTGAGTTCTATTAATGGACACTCCTTAAATGAAATCCTTATTGGTTACTATTTAAAGCTACAACTCCATTAAAATCTTGACTGAAAGAAATTACATGTGATACATATTGCCCATCACTGCCATGACAACACCACCCAGTTCAAGTATGCATACATCATTTACCACAATTTATCCAAAGTAAAAAAATACAAAAGGGTTCACTAATCAAATACTATCAATGACTACACAATGTGAAAGAGATGAGTTAATTTATAATGGTAGGGATTATGTGTAAACTAGACTAGTAAGACTTCAAGTGCACTGAAAAGCCCAGTGCCATTATTATTCTTTCATCTTCCTATGTGGATTTATTTAAGATCAGCATTGTAAAATTACAGCACAGTCAAGGCACTGTAAAGAACTTAATAGAAAACATCAAGGGAAAAGACAATTAACTGCTGTTTCACTTCAATACCTCAATTTCATGCACAGGACCAGAAATATGGGGAGGGTGTGTAGGTTAGTATGCTGAATAGCAACTGCATACATGTGTGGCATTCTGTTCACTGCTGAATGTTTTCTCCTGTTGAATACTGACTGCTCTCCAATGCACAGTGCTTTGAGATTCAAAAGTGTTCCTGCTTTCTCATTCAAAGAATCTTTTGAATGAAGAAATTTTCAATTATTGACATATCAACTTAAGGCCAAATTATCTGTGGGAAGTTGTCAGCTTCCTGCTTACACTACTCGTTGACCTTGTAACTCTTCATGTACCATATCTATTTCTATATCTGAACTTCCCTGTTTTAGGCTCTGTCACTGATGATGAATTAGTAACAAGAAAGAAAACAATTTGAACAAAAGATGATAGTAGAAAATAAAAAAAAAAAGCCAACCCTATCCAATATTATGCTACTTGCTTCTAAGGAAACAGGTCAGCAGGTCTGAACACAGTTCCACTTTTAATCCACATGCTAGACTAAGTAAGGAAAGCACAACAAACTCCTTCAAGCCTTGAGCAGGCGAAGACACATTATGTTGCTGTTGTTCTGAACATCAGATGCACATTTTTCAGTCCCATCGCTGTTCTTCCCTTTGATCTGGGTGTTACTTTCTACATTTAGGTTCACTTTGTCTGATACATCTCTGCTACAAAAAGCAAGTGTTGTCTTGCTTTAGCCTGGGTTATCCTGGGTGCGTTTTCCTCTCTCAGGAGGTGGAATGTGAGAGAACAGCTCCCAGGTAGCAAGGTTACTAAAGCCAAATCTCTTGCTTCCTGGACAAGTTAAGTACAGGGATGAAAAGATTTTGTTGTCATTTTTCTTGAATGACAAGGTCTTGTTAATATATCTTTCAGAGAAATGATAAAAAAGCTCAGGACTGTTTGCAGTCCTAAATGAGCACACTAGCCAATACAGAAGTGACCAACACTCTCACACATACCAGCAGCTGTGAGGGATTTTTCTTCATTTTATCATTTGAACCAAGTATTGATTGCCTTTTATGCAGCTAAGTGCTTTTCTGGCCAGACTCTATCAGCAGTTAGAATATAAACAAAGTAAGATTTTGTAACAGAATAAACAAAGCCAGAAATTTGCATTTTTGTACCTGTTTAAAACCTCAAGAATTGCTGACAGTCTAAAATATGTCACTCCAAGAATATATAAGGAAAAAGATGAAATCAAAGAAGTGCTGGTTTAGTTTTGCCTCTTCAAGGGTAAGACATGCTTGACCCAGATAAGTATGTATTTAATTACTCCAGGAATGGTGCAAAAGACGGCTGGTGACCCCAGCTTCACAGTGTCTGCCATTATGCTGGGCTTGGAAATCTTACAAGGACATGGACATGACAGACCCTCATGTACCATTGCAGGAACTACAGCTGAGACTTTCATCACTGACAGAAGACAGAGGTTTATGCTACTGGCTGTACTTTTTCTCTTGAGAATAAGGTTTCTGATTGAAAGACTGTAAAGCTACCAAAACTTCTTTTGGAAACAAGGGGTTTCCAATTTATAGCAATGGAAATTAGAGTATCAGATAAAATTGGTGTATCCTAGGCAGTCACATAAATAAAAATATACATATAAGGTACATAAAACATTCAAATCCATCTTCCTTCTGTCCCTACCCCTACCAAGGAAAAAATTTAATCCTGTCAGTCTAGCTGCTACTGTTTCCAGTTTGAAAAAGAAGCCATAGGGATGAGACCAATTTTTATTATTTTTTGCAGTGAAACCTAAACATGTGACAAACAGAAAGTTATTTAATCAATAATGATATCATAGAACAAGTTTTGACAAGACCATGAATAAAGAAAATCGCAGTAACAAGAAAATAATTCAAAATGCCATTGCCCTTTAAGAGCACAAAAGTGTCTCTGATAAAAGGTCAAATGCAGGGGATAAAGTATTAACAATTAGAAATCCCCAAACAGTTGTATTTAATAAAAAACAAGGTACTGAATAATTGAAAATATACAAACAGTATAATCTGTCAAATGTGACACACTTGGATCAAAATCCCTATGCAAGAAAGGTGCCAACTAGTAATGCTCAAGCTAGTGTTAAAAAAGCCAATCATTCTTATTAATACTTCAAGTTCAGCCTTCTAGTCTTTAATCACAGTTCATTAAATTGTAGTGCACTATGGGTACAATGTAAAATAGCTAGTCTGAGTAATTCAAAATATATAACCTCTCTCAGGAAAATAATTATGATATGGAAGGCAAAACAATTTATATTCTTCAATGCTCCATTACTTTTTAGTTTGCTTTTCTTTTAAATGACACTTACACAGCCAAACAGAAGGATAAAAAGGAAATATCCTTTTGCAACTTTCATGAGGATATGAAGATACCAACCTAAGGATATATAACTCAGAAGCAATGAAAACAAAGTGTAGGTTTTTTTCTTTTTTTAAGGAATAAGAATTTCTACTCCTTAATTGAAGCCTGTTAAAAGAACCTTATAGGCAGGCAGGATAGATATCAATGAGCCTCCAGTAAAGAAATTAGCAAAAAAAAAAAAAAAGGTAATTTCTCCTTGATGAAGCAAAATTGGTATGCTACAACTTCATCAAATGGGGATCTTAACCATTCAATTCATTAAGATACCATCCGCAGCTTTGGAAACTGTTCCAGAGCATGTGTGGAAGTTCTCTTTGATGGTTATACTGCTGCTGTTGTTTAACCAAACTGCATTATTTAGCTTGGCTAATTCACCTCTTCCCCCACCTCATCCCCCCAACTTTTTCTTTTTTTTTTTTAACACTTTCCCATCCTTAATTAGTTTCCTCACAGTAAAAGCCAAGATGTCTTGACAAGCTCTCTAAAAGTACACTGCTTGATCCTCACTGTGCCAGAGCTACATTTTATGAGAGGTTTTCCTTTTAACTGGGAAAGACCAAAGTTAACAAGACTATTAATGTACAAAACATAAAAATAATAACCAGAACTGTATCTGATGCTCTTTAGTCTAGCAAAGGACAATGCAGTATAAGGACATGAAGGTTTAATTTTTCTGTTGCCAAAGAAAAATGGAAATGTCTCCTGGAAATGGTACAGGGTGCCATCTTCACCAGCATTTAACAATGACACAGAACTGGAGTTAACAGAAGACAAAAGGACAGAGTTAAGCATAGACTGCCAGCTTAAAAGTCTCCTAGAAAACAGATGGACAAAAACCCCTAAACAAACAGCAAGAACATTATCATACTTCAGGTTATACTATGGCACAATATTTTGATATTCCAAGAAGTGAGGTATTCCAAGATATTCCTCTTCATTGAGGTTGGCATTTGAGAACAAATTAAAATTTCCTGAAAATCAAAACTACTCTTCCTTACTATGCCAAGTATACTCAGGAATGCTACAAGCTGCATATCCAGACTGACTTTTTATTTCAAACTACTTTGTGGAGGAATAAATACAACTACATGTTCATACATTAAAAATAAAAGTAAATCCAAGAAACTGTACCACTACAAGAAGTTACTCAAAAGAAATGGCTTCAGAAGCAAACACCACTATTTCTACTCTATTGTTGATGACATTATGATACACTATTTTATAAGTGCACAATAACACCAAACAACCTCGAGAACTTATTTGATTTACAGTTTATCCAGCAGTCTATAACAGCAAGTCTCTTCCAGGTAGCCTTACATCATATAGAAATGAATGGTTTAATACTTAAAAATGGATATGTTTATCCTGCAGATGCAAGAATGTGAAACTGCTCTTAAAAACAGCTCAGTATTTCTCTGACTTAGGGGCTAGAAGAGATCTGTTACTTTGCAACCCCAAGGTCTATGTTGTGTTCACTACATATACTCTCAAGCCCAGCAAGTCAACCCTCTAATTACCCAGATCTCTTCTTTTACCTTCCTGATTTCTACTGCTAAGGTTCTATGACGCACTGCCTGCCATTAAAAATAGCTTGAACCACAACCAGATTTTTCTTTTTTCCTGCTTGATATTCCAGGAATCAAACCCTTAAAACAACATCTGCCTCTATAATATTCACAACCTTGCAGAGCCATCAACACGGATGGCTGCCACATGTCTGAAATCAGAGGCAAATGAAACAGTGGGTCCTCTTACACTCTGGAGAAAGGCAGATGCCAGCAAGGGCTCAAGAGAAGTGTTACAAAAACCTTTGCTAAACTAAAGCATTCCAGTGCTGCTCCAAAGCCAAGACCTTCAAGATACAATGCAGGGAACCTGGAAACATAAAGCATGTGCCTGGCATGGACCTCATTTCTTACTGAGAGGATATGGATTGGATCTTACCAGGGATATTAGCAACAAACCACACTTTGTAGGAGATTCTGGGATAGATCTCTACAAGCCCTTGTCAACAGCAATAAAGACTCCCCATGACACAACCTCCAAGAGCCAAAAACCCAGTAGTGCCTTCTAATGCTTTCTCATTCCATTGTCTGTACTACAGCTTTGAAGCAGCAATTCAATACCTGTGGAATAATGCATTTTGTGGTAAATATGAGAGTCTAAAACACCTCAAAGTCTACTGACAGACATGCCTGGCATCACTGAATTTAAAAGCATTCTGCTGCATCCTCTAATTAAAGAAAGTCTGATCCACAAAAATGAATGTGTCTGAAGGTGATAAAACTCTAACTAGAGCAGAAAATTAAATATTCCTGCTTCACAGAAGAGCTCTGTGCAGCCAGAATCCATGTCTCAAATGAGGCCTTGTCCAGGCCTCTCTTAATGGACTACTGGAACCATAACACATCCAGCAAAAAATTATCCAACCACAAACAGTTAATGGTTAATGTATTTTCTATCAGGAGATTTCTATAATTTCCTAACAGACAATGCAACCACAGATCAATTAATAATATCTCTGTGTAGGTCTTCTTTAAATCTTACTCATTTCTAATGAAAATGATAAATTAGTAGATGCATTTCACATATATAATATAGAGTATTTTTACCAGAATAATTTTTTAAAAATAAATTATTAGTTATTTTACAACAATTCATGAGACTTTGAAGAGACTTATCTTCTAAAACTTTTACATTTTAGTACATTGCCTTTACTGTTTCTTCTTTAAAAAAAAAATAAAAATTATCTATTTAAAGCCCTTTCACAGGCCTTAAAGTAATATTACAATATTCCTTTCCTGAAACAAGTCTGACTAGATTAAATACAATCTTCCAGACCTCTGGTCAATTATTTTCAGTAGTCTCTGGGGGGTTTTAAACAGTTTTTTTCCCAAGTCTTTATTGACCTTAGGCTCTTAAATCAAGCAATTCATAACTTAACATTCAACCACCCAGTGGTTATAATGAATGATGAAGTAAATAATGAAGATGAAGTAAAGGGAATAGTAAACAAATTGGAACAATGGAGAAAAGCAGACAGTAACTCATGGGATCTTTGTAGTTTACAGGCATTACCCTAACACTGATGGCAATACACTACTTACAAAGAGCTCAAAATCCTTTCTAACACAGAGGAATTTACTCTCATCTAGCAGGAACATTATTTTATGTGCCTACTACCTGAACACAGGACCAGCTCTCACACTGCTCACCAAACCAGGTCAATGCCCAGGAAAGAGCTCAGCTCTGGAAGGCCACAGCAAGGCCTCCCACAGCTCCTTCTGTCCTGAAGCACATTTTATCCATGCACAAGTTCCATGTTTATGTGCCCACTGTACCTACAGCCACATGTAGAGAAGCTTTTCTGTTACTGAAACAATCATAAGATACCTGAAGCTGGGCAGAAAGGAACCATACAAGACTGTGAAAAAAAATAGCATGATGGCTTCTTTACACACTAAAATCAACACCTGCCCCCACCATTAAATTAATAAGCTTTTTTCACCCTAGAAAATACTTCTAGATCTTTTTTCATTCACTGGATTGAAAGCAGTATTTCACTATAACCATTTTTTCACAATTATTTCAATCTAGGTCAAAGCTGGTGGCAAGTCTTAGAACTGCTTCCCAAGGTGAAAGCAGCTACTCCTGGTTTGTTAGCAGTCTATCCATACAAACACAACCCAATATTTAGGTAATATGTCTTTAAAAGTAAATAAACTCTTTTTCTGTCCGTCCCACTTACATTTTTCCATTACTGAGTCGCTTTGTTGCCAAAAAGACTAAAAGAGGTACAGGATTTCTGAAGTTTACTTGTATTTAGACAAGTAAAAATTTGCTGGGCTATTCTTTTTCTTAATGTATTTAATTGATTCCATCCTCAGTAGTAGTGCCCTTTCATTATTATGCAACCTACTTCAAATTATTTTGATTAAACTAAATTTTATTAAACCTCATACAAAGCTAGCTACTCTAGTCACTCTTTGCATGCCTTAAAAAAATAGTAAAACAACAAAAAAATCACCATAGAAACAAATCACTGGACAAATAACAAATAAACCACTAGGTAAGTAATAAATAAACCAGACCTTGGGATCAAGTTTTTCAGAAATAAATGAAAGTAGTTTGTTAATCAATACCAAAAAATTCTAACTGAAGTAATTCTGCTTTCAAATAGCCAACATAAAAATCATCACCTTGTTGTCATACTAACTGAGAAATTAATATATGCATGTGCTTCTCAAGACTCTCTAGAAAAATGTTTACTTAAGAAATGTGTTTCAAAATGCCAATTTTGTACAGAATTTAAAACTTAGGATAAATATAAAAATATACCCTATACATAGATACACATGAATCCCATCAGAAAACAATCCATAACATCCAACTTCTAATTCATGTAGATCAGTATCATAGACCTCAATCTACAGCTTTGATAAAAGACAATCCAATGTTAGGTCATAATAATTTTAGTCTAACTAGTCTCTAACTAACAGGATTTATTTGTTGTAACACATTAATTTAGTGTAACAAGTTCAACTTGAAAAGCTCAGCTTCCAGAACAACTAATTTAACTTCCTTGACAGGAAATATGCTTATTTGAAGGCATTGCTGGTGTTTTCTGTGGAAAGAACACAAGATAACCACAAAAGTCTATTTGCAATGCCTCTGTTCTGATTGTATGCAATGATTCTTACGAGAGCCATACGCCAGTTTGGCACTGTAATTCAGGAAAGAAAACATTCACTTACCGCAGTGTGACTGGAAAACCTGTGGCTTGACTACCTGATTGCAGATATTGCACACTACAAGATAGAAATCATCATGAGCTGGATAATGGCCAAATAAGTGCATATCTGTGGGAAAGTTAAAAATATATACAAGAATTAGAAGTTATGCTTTAAATATCTATTAAGAAAAAAAAAATTGAAAATACTGTAGGGCCATTACTGTTATATTAATTTACACAAAGCAAATGTATACATTGCTCCATAAGAGCTTCTTACTATGTTAAAGAGATTTTTTTCCCTCTTTTGGGTTTCAAGGTCCTGTACTAATGCTGCAGTGTCACCCCTCAGTCTGAGTCAGAACACAGACTGCAACACCTTTTCTTAACACTTACTGCCAAGAAGTGGAATAAGCATTTCTGTACTGGTCAAATGTTGAAACAGTAAAGGAATATTTTTAAAAAAATCTCTGCCTAGAGATCCTTACAGAAAACATGTTGCACAGGTTATATTCTATGTTACAATATTCTAAGCTTGACTATAAAATGCTTGAGAAAAGCTCCTGCTTAAAAGCTGGTTATAGTAACCAAGGTCAAGGATCCTACAGCTTCAAATACAGCCAGGAATGCCATGCCATATGAAATTTCTGGTTCTGTGCAAATCCCCGTCCCTAGTTCTGACACCCTGCTGTTTGTCCCCAACAAATACTGTGGCAAGAGACAAAGTTGGTTAATAAGGTATTTCTTGGTGATGGTATGAGGAATTTAATGAAATCCAAAGACAGGTACAGTCAGATGATGACAGGCACTTGTCCCTCTCAGATGAAACACATAATGCAATACATGCATTCTTAAGCCATTACAAACAGAGTAAAATGGGTTTAAATTACTAACTGAAGTCCTCAGAACTCTACCATTACAAGTGAGGGAACCTGTTCTAGTCTTCATTGGTACAGCTTAAGAACAAGCACACACACTCATGCACCACAGCTTGGAGGACAGAAACTCCAGTCACTTTTACGCATTTCAGTGGGATCGTGTCACCGTACCCAGTGCTGCTAATGAATGTGCTGCTGCACTGCTAACCCCATGCCAAGCAGTGGCCCCACAGATCACACTCTCTCTCACATTATAAAAATAAAAACGTTGTAAATTTCAGTGTTACTCAGAAGCATCTGAAATCTGTTACGGAACTTACAAATGTAGACTGAAATATTCATCTGGTGGTTTTTAAACAAGAGGAAAATCAAGAGAACAAACATGTAAAACAGCAGCTGTGATTGATAAACATCAACAACTAAATCCTACTTCTCCAGTAAGTCATGTACTTCTAAAAAATACTGATTTCTTTCAAAAACTGACTCAACCAAGTACCTTAGTTCAGTAGTTCTTTAATAAAGCAATTATTCTGGCCCTAGAACTACTTTCATAAGTAATTTTGCCCTGGCCTCTGGCATTGTAGGTAACATCACTGCTTATGATGGCAGTGCTTGGCATGATGAAGTGCAAAATGTCTTCAGCTCCCAAAAAGCCCAGAGGAAGGGGGCATCACACACATGCTAATACATGCAGTACCACAGGCAGATCCAAAGAGGCTCATTCAAGAATCCTTGGAGACAAACCAGCCCCACCAACCTGCAGGTATTTCATAGTATGGTATGATGTGCATTGCTCCTTTACCCACTGAAAACCAAAACCTTTTCCTTTCTTTTACTGCTTGTACCAGGTTATGAAATCCAGTTGAAAGGTTAACCAGACATGACATCTTTTCAGACTAAATTTAAAAGAATGCTGGTGGTGAGGTATTGTGGTACTTCTGGTGAAGCCAAAGTTAGGTTCAATCAAATCTTCCTTACTGGTAAAACAGATAAACAAACCCCTAAGCAGGCACTAAAACAGGCCTTTTTATTCTATTTATTGTTTTAATATGAAAATTGAGTGGCCTTAAAAATTATTTTACAATGGCTATTCCTAGCTGGATAGTTTTGATGACAACCTACAGATTTTCAATAACAGCACTGTAAATTGCACAGAAAGGAGTACTTCTTCTGGATATGATTTGACACAAAGTCTCAGCTCAAAAACATGCATTTAATTACAGTTATGAAGTATTTTTTAAACGGTTAAAACACCTCAAAATATTTTTTTCTGTTGTTCGAAAGGTACGGTGACAATCTTCTAACAAAAACATAGAGACATTGCCCTCCACAAACAGAAAAGTTACAACTGTTTTCCAGTTTAAATTCCTTAAGTTCATTTAACCTTCACAGGTCTGTATCTTAACCTTTAAAGCATGTCCAAGTCTGAAGTGTCTAAAGCTTGGCTGGGTCTGAGTCTGAGTTTTTATGATTTCTGGCTGCAGGGAGTAACTTATAAAAACATAAGGTATTACTACTGGCAAGAACCATTCAAGGACATGGGTGGGAAAGGAATCACATTGGTTCACAGGATCACAAAACCATCTATCTTTTCATCAGGCACTGCCAAGGAGCCAGAGCAATGAAGAAAAAGTCAACTTGCTCCACTACCCTGGCAAACACCACTGCACCTATCTGGTAAATAGCATCATTCCAGGTTTTGGTGGTTTTTTTCATACTCCATATGGGTTAATATACAAAGAAACTGCACAGACATGTAGGAAAACATACCAAAATGCTGCTGTAAGACACACAGCATCAGAAGGATGCACAGATGCAGTGACATCCTGAAGCGGCATTTTGGAAATTTTTTCATTTTGCAGGTGCCTAGAAACAGTCCATTGTAAATGTGAGTCTTCTGTATGAAGTTATCAGCTCCCTCTCAAAAGTCCATTTAAAATAATTCAAGAATCTCGAGGATACAAGACTGCAGGTTGAAAATAAGAATCATAGCACACAAATATACTGTTACTATTGAATCAGAATAGATAAAAACTTGAACACCATCTTTCAGGTTTTTAAGATTCCTTAAAACTCTCACTATGCAGGAGTTTTTAAGAAAAGAAAATTCTTTAAGTTCAAGTACTACCTCTCAGTTTATTCATGTTAATCAGATTGGCACAAATCTGTTTTCATGATTAAATTCATGATTTGTAATGATATAAATTACTTTTCAATTGAAATTGCACAACGTATTAATATTGTCTCACTACAAAGTCCAACTGGGGATACACTTTATTAGATGCAATAATACTACAAATACAATCCAGATCAGAGAATTTACAATGAATAAAGCAAGGGACATTTGAAATTTAAAATAAAGTAGAAAATATTAACAGCTATATATCTTTTCATACAGGTTTTTCTGTTTTTAATAAGAACAGTTCAATGCTACCATGTCCTACTCAAAATAACCAAGACTGAAAGATTATTTTAGACACTGATATCTTTCTTAGATCAGATTGCAGCCATTTGACAATTTAGACCTTCTATGTGCAACAAAAAAAGACAATGGCCTCTCCAAACAAAAATCTGTCTTCTAAAGGCAATAATCACATCTCCCTCTCTGCTTAGTCACAAAAAATCGTGATAAGCTTTTCAGAAAAGATTACTTGTGGGGAAGAAAAAAAGTCAGCTCAGGAAAGACTTTTTCATGGGAAGAGGCAAGACCACTGAAAAAGACAGATAACTATTGAATAAGGTGAGAGACTATCAAATGCTACTGAAATAATTATCAAGGTACAAAAAGAATAAGGAGGGACAGAAAAGCAACTGTAAAGAGTATTTATTTTCTACCAAAAACTGCCTATCCCCTAGAAGTGAAACAAAGTGACCACAGCATGCATGACTCACCACCCACTGGCCCAGCCCTCCCACAAGGTAAAAGCACTCCCTAGCCCCCATCCCAGTCACCTCAATTTACTGGAAGACACTTCCAGCAGATTCAAAGTAGACTCTTGATGGCAAAAAGAAGTGATAACTTATTTTTCAGTAAGGGCCATCCACATATACCTCACTCCTTGCAGTGCTGAACTCTCAAATTGAACCACAACTGACACAGCCATGCCCCTGCTCAATGAGAAAAGCCTGCTTGAAAATGAGCTACTGAACTAACAGCACGCAAAAGGGCCCATATCATGGGAAAGATATTCTATATAGCTGGAAATCTGAGACAGTGAATGCTGCCTCTTCAAAATGACTTTCATAGATTAAAATCTTAAATTATTACTCTGTGTATATTTTGCTATGGCACTTGAAAAATGAATACAACTTTCGCCTGTAGGTGTTATATTACTAACATTTGCAAATAAAAAGAGAGCTGTAGCCATATGACATAGCTTTGTAAGTCATCAATTTGGTGAAATGTGCTTTAAGAACACAAATATCATAGAAAAAATAGAAAATGTTGCTTCTGCAAATTGTGGCACAAACACAAAAATGCAGGTGTCAGATATGACTTTTCATCTTCTCCAATAACACAGAAAGAAATTATTTTTAGTAACAATCCAAGGCAGATGACTTACATGAAGTTCCTTCTCTATTATTATATAATTCATAATCATTTACATCCCACTGTATAATAAAACACAAGCTAGAAATAATCTAAAACATTCTTCCACTGCAGAATTAAGGTTGTCAAACAGTAAGACCTCACAGTATTGCGTGGGAAATCAAGTTTTAATGATGATCTTTTGCTATAAATTATACACACTTTAAATGTTCACTTATATATCTGTTGTTCCACTAAATATACCCACAAAGCCTGCTTTGAAAAATATTAGTGATGTTTATGTGCCAAGAGAGAAAAGGGGAGTGAGGAGGGGAAGAGAAAGACTATTCAAGACACACTGCACACTGGTTTAAAATTAAAGAGGAAAGCTAAAAAAAATAGCAATGGCAAAAATGGCAATGGACAAAACTAAATATACATGATTCTTCCAGCTCCTGGAGCTACACACTTTTAAACTCTATGTCTAGAATTGTGCCCAGTATTTCCCTCTTGTTCACAGAGGCAACAAATCTGTACATCATTCAAGAACTGGAGTAAAGTACAAAATCTTTCAGTGCAGTAGATTACTTCTACATTTGAGATTACTTAAAAAACGAAGTAATTTGAATGGTGAATTGAAACTTGAAACTGCAACAATAAAAAGACAATCTTCAGGGCATTATTCAGACAGCAGTTAAACACACTTGCATAGACAGGTTGGTCTTATCATAGAAATAAATGTCACACTCTTTCCATTTAACATGAGCTTATTCTCCCCCGAGTGCAGTTTTCCTTTCTTACACAAAAACCAGTAAGTCACTTCAATAATTAGTTCGCCAGAATAAATTGCATTTTACCTCTGAAAATGTCAGTCACAGTTGCAAATTAATCACAGAATGATTTAAACTGAAAGAGATCGCTGGATGTCATTTCCTCCAAAATCCTGCTGAAATTGTGGCTAACTTCAGGGTCAGAGCCACAAAGTAATGCTCAAGATCATTTTCTGATGGAAAAATGCAGGTCATGCAAGTAATCGTGAAGTTGAGGACAAAACAAAATTAAAATATACACAACAGAATTAACACAGGACAAACACAACTGTCATAAGTCCTGACTGATGCCCTTCAGGTGCTAATACAAGGAACTTAAGCTTCTGCATGCTAAAAAGTCAAGTGAGAAAGAAAACAGAAATACTGGCCTCCTCAGGAGCAGCAATAATAAATGAAACATGATCATCATAAAGGAAAAAAAAAAGTAGGGAAAAAGCAGCAAATAGACTTAGGTGTCAGTGTGGTAAAGAGTTAAGGTCATGACACCTTTAAACCAGTCCAGTATGGTTGAATGGTATGCTGCCTCCCAGGTTAGAGCAATCATGAGGACAGTGGCAATCCTAAAGAATGCTGGGAATAGTTCATTAATTATAGTGTAAACAATAAATACCAGCCCCAATGACGCAGGAAGACTTTGTACTCCACGGCCTTATCCAGGCGTTATGAAATGGTATCCAAGATGGAAACGGTGCCTTCTATTCCCAAAGACCCATAATAAAAGAAAAAACAAAAGTTCATAATTGGGAACCAGTGATCTAAACAAATATTCTGGATTAACCATATCTGCATATCTTTTGTAACAACCTTTGTTTGGAAGGGATTACAAAGTAAACTAAGCCACACTGACATTACTGTTTTGCATAAGACACTACATACCAATAAAGAGAAGAATGAAATAAGCACGGAAAAATTGACAATGTTGTTCTTTCATAATTCTGAAGGCTTTTTTTGTCATTTATGTAGGCTATTAGCCATCCCAGTCTAAGGTAATTTGGCAATAGAGGACCAGAATTGCCTGGGCTAGCAGATTAACATATCACAAGAATACTGGAAAACACAAAACTCACGCGTCAAAAAGTATGCTGCATACCTGTGACACCAAAAAATCTCAGGTTTTCATGTCAGCTTAGCAGGACAAGGACAATAAAACCGATGTTTGTAATTGAAATGGACATCACTCAATTACACAGTATCTAGTTTTCAGTAAGGCAAGTGTAATTGTAACATAAGAACACGAGGCAATTGTAACAACTCCAGTAACAGCTACAAAATCATTAACTGTTCTTACATTTTTCCTTAATTATTAGCTTGCACTTAAGGGAAATTATCTAAAGGAGTTTCTTCCTCAGGAACCTGGATTTTGAACTGTCTTCTATTTTACATACAACATATTTCAGGAACTATAGCAACTGCTTATGTAGTTTGTATTATAAGACCGTACAGTCAATACCCAGAAGAAAATCCTGCTATACTGTAAAACAGATACCAGTTAAACATCTTAGATTGAAAGACATAAACAAATGAAAAAAAAAAACACAAACAAAAATCCCAAAACAAAATCAAAATTTCCACAAATCAGTTACCAAATATCCCTCAAAAATCTAGGTGAGCAAAATATAAGGAATAAAAGGCTTTTAATGTGTTCAAAAGCAAGCTAGAAGAGTAATGTAAATGTAAACAGTATTTTCAACCATTCAGATCTGGTTTTTGGAATTTAAGGAGATGTGTGCCACCAAGTATCCCTATTTTCCCAACCAGATACATTTAGTCTAATTAAAGATATCACCTCCAGCTACAAATTTCATCTTGCTTATGTCTGGAAACCTTCAGGACAGCAATAGTATTATCAAATGACAGCAAAAATTAAATTACTGAGGGCGAGGAAAAAAAGACACATTATTAATAAGGATCCAGACCATGTACTCCATATCCAGAAGAAGAAGTGACATTCCATCTATGTAACACACAGCTTAACTATCCCCAGACTCCTGAGTATGGAAAGCATGGCAAAGAGCTGATCAGAGATTTCTAACCCTGCAGATACAGTGGATTTCTCTTAGATCTCACATATATCCCTATCAAAAACCTTGGAGAGTGAGCATGGCTGCACACAGGTGTGCATGCAAGGGGGAGGGAATGTGCAGGAAAATCATCAATCTCTACATTAGAATTCTGATTTCTTAACATCCCACAGGCAGACATAAGGGAGGAATGGCTGGAAATCATCTTCATTTCTCTCATAATTCAAAGTGAACCTCATGCACCCTGACTAGGCAGTCTCCACAAACCACCTCAGAGCAACAGAACAATTCTTTCTTTCTCAAATATGTATTAAGAGAAGTCTCACTGCAAATGAGACTTGTCATCACAAGAAGTACCCTTCATGGATGATGGCACTAAATTTCAGGTCAGATTGATGGATAACTCTCTGGAATCAGACATTCGACCTTCAGCAACAGTTAGAGGGTTGCACCACATCCATACTTTCTGCAGCAGGTGGACTCTGACAACTTCTATGCTGGGAAAACACACCTTGACACAGGAAGAGATGTCTTCTGCAATTTAACTACAATAACTCACAGAAATACGCAGTGTTTCAGCTTTTGATTTTTCTGCATGAAGATGATTAAGCTTTCTGATACACAGCCAAATAAACTAAACAGGTTTGGAAACACCATGAGCATACTGGTCCTGCAGAAGCAGTTAAGATGAAGCTCTGGAGATACCAAATGCTGCTTGACAAAGAATCAAAATAATTTAACAACCCATCTGTAAACTTCACAACACTACCTTTGTACTACACATCATCTTTAGAGTGAGTCAGAGTGAGTATTCACGTGGTTTTTCCTTATTTTACCCCATTTTCCTCATAACTTCAATGATTTTATATTAAGTGAACAAATATTAGTGAACTAAAAAATAAAGTTTGAAAGAAAAATAACTTCTTTGACATTTACTGACATTTTCTTTTGGTTTTTTTTTTTTTTAAAGGAAATATTGAATATGTCATATTAAGGATTACTGAATTTGGAGCAAAAAGAAATGTTTTAAATCCAATTAGTTTGCAATATTTTTACTAATTCCAACATTTGGAGTGCTAGTAATGAAATACTACAAGGATAGCAGGTTTAATTCTTTCATTTTCTTCAACGCACACTAAGAAAAAGTTCTCTACGCAGTAAAACAGTCCTAAGGAGAAAAATCCCATGGCCACAAAAACCCCTTCATTCCTATTTCTTCTGTGCAGACTGCCATGAAGCAGACTTTAATCCTCCAACTGGTGTTTCCTTCATAAACACTCAGCAAGACACAACTGGCACTCACACACTCGCCTGCAAAGCTGTATTATCTTCTGCACAAGAGTGACTCTGGTTTAAGGCAGTACAACTGGACTGAAGGAGAGAGCTGGCTTAATTCCTGGCTCCCAAACAACATTCTTGCATGACCCTGATTAGATTTTTCTGTGCCTCAGTATCCCATCTCTAAAATCAGGATAATATGCTCTTTGTCTGCCCTGCCTGTTTAGATTGCAGCCTTTCAGTATTCTCTTACTATTTGTCCATACACTGGGACCACAATGGGGCCCTTCATTTTGGCTGGGACCTCACTATGACAATAGAACAAGCAACTAATAAGATAACTTGCAGTGTGTTTTACAAGCACTGTGTGACAATCTTGACAGAAATTCCTTTTTTTTGAGTAAGGACATAAGTTATTAAAGATTAAAGAAAGTCTCATAAAAATGAATTTTTCACACCTTTCTAGGCCACCTCTTTAGTGATATTATTATTATTATTCTTGAAAATAAAATAGCATTATCAGAAAAATATCTGTCAGAAAATGATCAATTTTTATAGTACGGATAACTATGAGTAAATGAGCAAATAAACACTGAGAAAAATAAAATCTTTAATCTCACCTACGTAATTTTACAAAATGCTAAGTATTTCATTGATCTTCACTTCTCCCTACAAAAAGAGCCACGGCCAAGAACATCTTTTAATTTCACTCTCTTCTCATCCAAGACAGAAAGTGTCTGCTCATTCTTAATCAACAGTTGGATATTAAATGGAAATGTATTGTCTAAATGTACCGTCTAAAAGGACACAAATAATTCTTATGCCAGCTCTCTGAGCTTTTTCTGTATTGCCTCCTACACCTGTAACAGCACCTATTTTCAGGAATATTGCCTCTCATGTAACTCAACTCTCTGAAGAAAGTTACTTTCAGATAGACTTTCAATAACATCATCTTTTTCCTTCACACAGTTTCAAATGAAATAGATTTAGTTCTCTTTCTTGTAGGCATACAGATCAAACTACTGCTTAAAGTTTTCAGCTGTGGGGATTTTTCAGTTAGATGACTTTATGCCAAGGAAAGATACATGAGAAAAAATATTAATGAATAACAGGAGGTGGAAAGATGAATGAGAAACTTCCTAACCAAAATTCAAACATACAAAATATCTACCCCAAGGCCACTTCGATAAAACTGCAAAAGAATTCCTACAAATTGAAGAGCAGCCTACAGTTCCACTATCACACAACTCCAGACAACAGCTCTCATTCTAAGAATTCTGGTCTCAAGGGAATAATTATCTCTGCAAGTGCAATCACTCAAATCAGACTTGCACTGTCTGAAAAAGCATATACACATCAGCTCTTACACTGAGATTTATATAGTACACTTTCATGCACACCACAAACATCTCCCAGTATAGGAATATGCTCCTGCTGGTTCACCGTGTTGCCTACAGACAAACAAGTCAGGCAGTGCAGCACTCTGTGCTGGCCCAGCAGTCTCATCCTTACTGCAGGAGGTAAAAGCACAGTTTTGCTGGACTAACCGTGTCCACAACGAGAACCTGCGGCACGTCTCAGGGAGTGTTCTTACCTCAACAGACACAACCCTTAAAGAACATGGTCATGAAGGGCTCAGGTCAATACAAGTCTGTATGCCACTAAAGTGTCCATCAAATCTTCAGTATGAACATATTAAAGTATATATATATATGTGTGTGTACACACACACTATATTCAGAGGTATTCCGTTCTCTCCACCTCCCTCCTTCCTCCAGGAGTGCTACTAACACTTTCTCAAAGGTACAGGATCAACCACAATTTAAAGCCACAAAATAAAGCTTTGCAGTTAAAGTGACCACCCTATAAAGGAGCAAACTCCACTACCAAGACAAACTCATGAAATTTGCTGCCATAAAATGAGAGTAAAATCAAGTTTTTTGTTCCTATACCAAGCATAAAAAAGGCCTTAAGAAACTTGTGGAGATTTTATCAACTAAAGAATGAGCAGAAGAAACTTTACGTGTTTTCCTCTGAAATATCAAGATATTTCAGTTCTGAAGACCTTCAAAAAATTTACAGGGCAAGTCTAAAATAACATGCCCATCTAGTAGTACTGAAAAAGCAAAAGAAAGAAATGAAAAGCAATGGAAGACACACTTACTACTTGTATCTGTCATCAACTTGTTATGTTGCACAGTACCTATTCCTGAGACAAATCATTGGTTTAATATTGTCACTCAAAGGCATACATGTTAATATAATAGAAGCTATTAGTGGGGGCTCTTTCCTTTTAATGAAAGAAAGAAGCAGTTTATTAGCTCAATCACATTATTGTTGTGTTTCAATTTCTGCTACACTGAATACAGCACAAGTCATATTCTCATCTCCACATATGTAATACTCACTATCTAACAAAAAAAAAAAAAAAAAGCCACAATTTTGTTTTTGTGTTCTCCAACACAGCCTTGGGAAAGCTTCAGATGTCTCTGGAGCTGTTTTGTTTGTTTCCTGGACAGGAGAAAAAGGTGGCTCTTATGAAATAAACTACTCAAAATATGGAAAGATAACAGATTTTCCTAATTTTAATCTTAAATACATGACTACTACAAGGATCTTTCCAGCTCACTGCTCTTCCCAACAGTATTTCACCTTCCACCACTTGACAGCAGCAATGACTTACTAGTTCATACTTGATTGGTACTTCAAGGGGAAAAGTACCACTAAGTAGCATTTCTTCTTGAAATACCACAAAGTAGCATTTCTAAGACTCCAGAAGGCTTTCTCTTTAAAGGAAGACCATTGATGATTGAAGATCAAGTATCAGCAGGCTGAGTTGAGATGTGCTACACTGAGGTAAAAATAAAAATGTTTCAGATCCATTTGACCAGGAAGGCAGTGAGTCTCCTTCTCAGTGCAGTCCCCAGGTTGCCACTCCTTGCAGCAGGTACCCTGCAGCTTCACTGCTGTTGACACCTGACTGAAATTAGGATATGAAAGGCTCAGACATTTTTACTGGGCTGCTAAGAACATCCTAAGAACACACACAAAGAAAACTTCACCAATATTAAAGCAAGCTGCTGAAAATGGCTCTGCTCAGTGACTGTCTCAGGTTCCTGGCACAAACGTGTGAGAGGTCGGCAACAACCTCTGCTGACAGGACCTGGTTCCTGAGGGATGCTCGCACCTCCACCCAGCTTCCCACATCAATCTCACCCACCTAACAGCTCACTGACATCAGCAGACCACTTAACACTTCTTATGCTGCAGTCTGATGCCTGTCAACTTTGCTAAGAAGCAATCTCCCTTCCAGCGTTATCCTTTTCTGAGGATTTGGGTGTAGAAAAGCAATTGTTCATTTATTTCTGAGGATTGGGGTGCATGGAAGCAGTTGCTAATTTATTTCATCCAGTATTGAGAGTGTTGTGCTAGCTCTTCAACAACTAAAAAAATATCAACCAACCAGTTCTGTTTAAAGACTGATTCTTCATGTGTTTAGAATCAACATTTTTTTTCTTCAAGTCAGCTGTGCCCCCTAGCACTCCATGATTTATCTAATTGTAGGGTCACTGGAACAAGAGGTTTCCTAGATAAAGTTCAAGACACAGCTTTTCAGAGACACTCCGTTCTCTGGCACATATCTGGCTTCAAGAGTGCCTTGAATTGACAGAAAAAAAGGAGATAGAGGAGCAAAAATACACTGCCTTGTCTCATGGATTTCAAGTACACTCCAGCATCATAAAGCAATAAAAATTCATCAAGATGTATGGACAGAGAATACTTTGGAGACTTTTTCACCAATCTCATTTAACAAAAATATCTTCCACATTATCATAAGGAACAAACCTTACCCCCATTTACTTTAACAGTAAAGGTCCTTGGAGGGCTGCTACTAATTACTGCATAATCCAACAGACAGGACAGTGGACAAAGGAGGAGTCAAACACTGCATTCCTTTATCCTCTGTGGGGAAAGCTTTTAGACAAATTTCTTGAATTCTCAGTGTCTTTCCCTGTACATCAAGAGGAATTATGTCCATTTGTAACTTATAATTAAACACTTCCAAATTTACGAACGAAAAGCATAGAAAAGAAGTATATCCATTATTATGCACATTTGAATAAATGCTAACAACTCATCTGCAACTTTCTGTGATAATTACAATGGCATAAGTGACAGCTAATTCCTATCACAGCATTTCATCTGGAAAAACACCACTGGTATTACTACTTTTCCAAAAGACTGAATTCAACAAAATCCAACTTCTGAAAAAAAAATCTCAACAAAAATTAGCCTGAATATGGTACAGCAGCCATGTGAGTGAACATTTGTCCACTAAAAATTATTTGATGCTCTCCAATTTGCACACCAGAAGCAAACTCTGGAGCTGCTTGCATGAGCTGAAACTGCTTCAGTGTGAAGAGGTACATACACATTTTGAGGGGTGCAACAAATCCCAGCACAGGACTGCACTGTGTATGCTATTGCAGCACCAGAGCTGTAGAAGGTACCAGCCTCAGGAATCTTGCCAGCAGGATGGTGAGAGATTAATGTGGTGCATGGATTTAATGAAAGGTAGGGAAGGGGAATACAACACCAGACAGAATCATTATTCTAATCAAAAGAGTCTGTGAAATTCTTTGTTAAGGAGTCTAAATACCTGAGTATAGGAAAAAACCTAACACTTACACCAACTAGCACTAACACCCCACTCAGCACAGCACATAGAATGACCATATACATCTCTAAAGTGCATTTTTGGAGTATCATTCACAAAACCTCCATGTTAGTGATGTGCACTTCAACAATCTTGTCTTGGATAGACATGTGAGCTTTGTTGAACTGTGTATCTGAATGGCAGACACAGCTTGTTAATGTAAACTCCCTGTTAATGAAGCTTCTGTGAATGATCTAGCCAACTACTCTGCAATTAAATACCATCCAAGAAGATCATAAATACTTTTTCATCATAGAAAGCCTCTGCCTAAGGAGTACTCTTAAGTCCCAAATACAGTTTCTTCCAGAGTGTTAAAATACAAAGCACCTTCAAAGTTTCTTAAATTAGTTTCATACCACATTTTGTTATTTTAAGTCTCCATGTTCAAGTGCAGTACACATTTTGATATCTAAAATTTGGTCATTTGACTCTGTTTAAAACTTGTCTCTCAATTGCAAGCATTAAAGAGTAAAGATTCCTTGTAGTTTATAAAACTGGACTCTTTTTATTTTGATTATAACATGTTTCTGCAATGCAAAAAGCCTGCAAGAACAGTGAGAAAGGAGAAGCACATCCTCTGAGTAATTTACTAGGATACATATTTACTGCATAGTTACATGATAATACAATAGTTACATGATGATGCAATAGAATTAAGGCAGTTTGGACACCTTACCTATACATTTCTTTACTGATTTAATATCTGAAAAATTATTTTATAGCTTTATTATTCTACCTATATTTGCAATACTTGAAGGATACTTGCAACAGCATTTTGCAAACTGCTAAAAATCTTATAATATTACATTTTTTCAACATGGTTTCATGTTTGTGAAACAGAGAGTTGTTTTTTCCTTCCTGATTGTATCATCCTAAACTCTCCATAAACTAAACACAAATTAAAACTTGCTTTTTTTATTTTGTTATTCTTTCATCATTTAAATGAAAGCAGTTTCTTTTTCATGCACCAGCTGAATTTTACAGCTAACACTAGCAAAGTCATCACCTATTAAATCCAAGAGCAATACATGAATGCTTTTAGTAGAAAAGACAGGCATAACTAAGATTTAACCCTGGATTCAAGCTTTTTGCCTATATCTCCACAGACTTAAAGTGGGAAAGTGGGGATACTAAGCTTCATCTCAGAATTATATTTTACAGCAAGGAGAATATTGCAACTATTTAGCACTTACAGTTTAGATGCTGACCACTTGGCCATTCACAATTAACTTATTTTGATTTAGTATCAAGAGGGTAGCTACCAGAAATTAACAGATGATTCCCCTTGTCAAAGAAAGGAGAAAAAAAAAAGAGAGAGCAATCATGAAAAAGAAATTGTAATACCATAAAAATCAGTAGTAATCATTCATGCACAGTTAATTATCAAAACATGCCCCAATTCTTATTAAAATAACATACTGACAGCTAGCTCACAATCACTGTTTACATTCCAAGTGCTTTACAACTGCATGTTTCAATAATCTTACAAGGACTTATTCCTCTGTGCAAACAGAGCATTACAAAATATCAAACTTGTTGCAAAACTGTTGATGAAACTGTGAATAAAATCATCTCTACTAAAATTTCACCAAAATGATATGCTATACAAAAAAAACCCCAAAAAACTAAAGCATTCCTTCCAGGTGAGTATTTTTTCATTGCAAAAAAAAAAAAAAGAAAAAAATTCAAATAATACAGCACTATTTTTTCCAGTTCTATTGTCAACTGTTATTTCACACACTTGAATTGCATTTCCCTTTATTAAAAGTTACAGAACAAAGTACATTTCAATGACTGGATTACTGTGTTATCACCATGACATCTGCATACAAGAATATAAGGATCTCCTCAGGTCACATGCACGGATTTGACTGCATGGCTCTCAGTTACATTCAGAAGACTTCAAGATTTTACTAGCTACAAACTTACACAAAAAGAGGAATGTTCACATTTTCAAAACAGTCAATATTCTGAAATTTTTAGAAAGATTTGGGACATGTAAGGTGAGCGAGATCATTCATGATGGGTGCTATGCTGCTGTTAATGAAAACTTTGCCCTTTATCTGCCTGTGCAGAGTGCTGAACACACATACCAAAGGAACTGTCAGCAGTCAGTAGCCCAGACACACCAAAACTCAGGACACTTTAAGCAAACAAAACCTTAATCATTTACCACACTTCTTGAGTCTTTCAAACAGATTCTGATGATTTGCAAGCTCCCATCGTCTTCACATTAGGCATACCTGAAGCACTTACACAAAGCAAATTAGGCAAGAGGTCACACCACTAGGCAGGACACATCCCCTGAAACTTCAGATGATACCTTCCCACACCCTGCCACCATACCAACTCCCCTGGCTCCTCCTGCCCATCCTACTCCATGGTAATTTCCACTCACCCCTAGCCACCTCCAACCTTTTACTTGCTCAAACCCCTCTAAATAAAACAAAGCTATGACCAAAAAAAAAAAAGCCAGGAGCAACTCAAAACTATGTAAAAGCAGATATTACACACAACACAACAAGCAAGTTCCTTGCTGCAACATGTCTCTGAACGAACCAGCTCCATAGGAGCACTCTGAGTCAATTTGCTTTCTTAAAAAGAAAATAATTAACTGATACCTGTTAAAGAGAAGAAAAGCCTCCTTCAAGCTATGGAACACACAGTAGCATCAAATTTCTACTCTGCCAACTCCTTTGGTCTAAACACAAATTCTGAAGAAAAAGAACCCCACATTTCAAAGTTATCAGAGGTTTCAGTACACAGGTTACTGGAGTGCAGCACACAGATATTCCTGTATACATTGTATATTCCAAGGCAAGCTTTGCCAGTGCTGTCTGACAAGAGACCTGGATTTTGCTAAGTGCCTACATTTGGTTGACTGCAAGAAACAGCAAGTTTTAAGAACAATTAAAACAAGAACAATAAGAAATATTGTTTCACAATATTCCCATGACAAAACTTCTTCTGCAGACAGTCCTTAAGACATGCACTTGCTGGAGAGACCAAAAAGCAGTTTTCTTTCCTCAGATAAAGGAAAATTAAAACTTAACTTGACAGCACTAATGTAAAGCTGTGGCTGGTCAGTCTCCAAGTTCCCACATACATACCTGGTCCTCCATCACCTTTCATAAAAGTATCAGGGTAAGGAGGATGTAGCTCCCATGCAGATACAACTAGCTATGTTGTGTAAATAACAAGATCTATGTCTAAGGTGAATATTGTTGAAAACATGTCATGTGTTGCAATTATATGCAGCAATTTATTTATTTTTATTCACCTCAGCTTCACACAATCTCCATATGCAGGTGCACTTAACCATAGCACTCCAGCAATACAACTAGAGATTTATCTTATATATCTGGAGCTAGTCACTTGGCCTCTCCATGTTTCTCTGTTTCTCCATCTGTGATGCTTCACAGAAAGCTTGAGAGGTTTAATTTATTATGCAGCCTGCCAAGTGCTTTAGAGAAGTATGTTACTAAAGCATTAAAACTGTTTGTTGGTTCTGAAAGAGTAAATCATTAACCAAACCAAAATGTAACCAACAATATCCTTAAAAGGTGGCTCCACTTTTAAAATGCAGAAGTATCATGTTTACCTTATTTGCCTTTATAGAAAAATAGCTTCCATCCTTTAGGTATTTTATTACATTAGGACATAAGGAGATCTGATTTTCTTCTGAAGCCCCTTTCCATTCATTTACTGTTACACTCCCAGAGGAGGTGATAAGCAGAGAGAAGCAAAGCAGTAATGCCAAATCAAAGTGACACGTGCCCAGCCAGACTCACTGTCCAGAGGCCACAGGGAAAGATCTCCACTAAGGAATCAACAATGTTTAACTGACAGCAGATGCCAACTACACGTTGCCTGCTCAGGGCAGGAAACAGTTCAGATGCTAATAAAGACAAGGGCCAACTGTTCCCAACCAACACCTGCAAGACAATATACTAAATACTGACAGTAAACATATTTAAGCCCTAGACATTTCTCAAACCAGTATGTCACATGAAAGTTTTGTGTCTATACAAGCACCAGGTATAGGCTTCTGCTCTTTTTCAATTGTTGTTTTTACTGCAATATCACTGAAAGAATTCTCAGGAAGCCATTTCTGGCAAGCAAAAGAGTTCTCCTAAAATATTGACAAAGGTGGCCAAAGATTGCCTTAAAATACCATCTATAGAAAATACAGATATATATCTACCAACTCCCAAACACTAGTTCCACTTATATACTTTTATAGCTAAAACCAGTTATAGAGGCAGCTGGGACAAAATAAGAAACTCAAAAGAGAAATAAATAAATAACAGTATGATTTCTTGTAATTTAAAAAAAATCATTAAAATATGACTAGCGAAATAAGACAAACAATCTCAAATGCATCACAGACTAAAACCAGTTTTCATTTAGGCAAAAGAGCCCCAGCACACTATAAAACAGCTGTAATATTAGACCAAGGAATGTAAGTGGTACCTTGAAAGAGGGTAATTTTGAATCACCAGATACTTAACAAAAATCTTGAAACCCAAGAGCAATGATGATTCCAGACAATTTTCTAGATATATGAATGTATGTGTACACATGTGCATATATTTTTAGGAGATCTGCCTGCAGATTTTCAGCATATAGCAACACTCCAGCCATTCCTCATCTTAATGCAGCTATCTTTGTTGTATGCTTTGTCTTTTTCAGACTGCAAATGTATATTTGTACTGCACTTTGCTGCTAGTGTATCCAGCACACAATTTAAAAGATGGCCTGATGCAACTGTCAGGATTCTTCACTAGCTCTCTGCATCCTTAAGCTCCCACATCAGCTCAAAGTATTTAAATCACACACTTCCATATCCACACTGCAGAGCCCATCCTGTCTGCAGCATCCTGAGGAGTCACTACAGTGAAAATAACATTTTTTCCTCCTGACAGGTCAGTGTGGCTCTCTCTCAGCAGGTGACTGGCAGTAGGAAAGCAGAGTTTCAGTTCCATCAGATGCACAGAGATGGACATACTCCCCTTCTGGAGCCAGCACCTGACCCATGTGCCATATCAAGAATATAGTGTTAAGCAAGTTAGCAGGCTTCTGCACATTTCAGGACAGGAGCTCTTCTGGTATAAATGATGCCATTTGTCTCTTGCAGAAGCAAGCAGTGACATTCTGGCAAGGGGAGAGGGGAAGAGAGGAAGGGCTTTTTTGTAATCAATAGACATCAGATGGAAACACATGGCTCAAGATGCCTTGCCTTTTTGTAGGTAGGACACTGATAAAAAAAGGCAAGAAAATGCCCTGATTAGTTTGGTGCTGTCATGTGCTATATGAGGTTCTGAAGCTCTGCATCTTACTTCTTCTGAAGCAAGCACAACTTCAGTAAGATGACAGTCCTAATCCATTTAAACTTTGAGACTGTGGCATGACAGTGTAGAGCATGATTTTGCTCAACAAGTACTTTGTTCCTGTAGAAAGCAAATGAGAAGTAAGAACTTTGGTGCTCTTAACTTCCAGCTTGAGTAACAGCCATGAAAGTACCTCACAGGAAGGTGAAGCCTTGAGCTTTCTACAGTACCACTGAGGTTCCACACATTTTAAAGATCCCTATCCAACAGCAATAGTGATACAGATCTGCCTAATACACAGCCCAGCAAACCACTGCCTTGGCTGGACACACCCTGCCAGCAGAGTAACTTTATCTATTTCCTCCTTTTTAATGAATCTCTCCCTCCTGCAGGGTGTCAAGTCTCCTCCTTGAATTCTTGCTTTCATATTAGAAATTACTCTTTTTAGTGCCTTATGTCAAAGCAAATATCATCTTTTGCTGTTATATTTGGCACAATCTCAAATACAATTTACCTGAATTTAGGTATGGATTAAATGATGCTGGGAAGGTCAAGCAGACCAATCATCTGATTGATCTTAGCATGGCTGTTAGCATTCCACAGCCTTGCAGAAGATCCTGAGCTAATCCAACATTTGCTGGGTAAGAGGATACACCTATTGAGGAGACCATGACAAGGGCCAAACATTCAGTCCAGCTCATTATACAAGAAACATTAAAGGTGACTCCAAACAAACTTCTAAACATTTTGTAACTACTCAGCCAAAAACTGATGGATCAGATACCCATCAAGCTCTGTGACATTGTCACAGGCAACAACAAGGAACTGAGGAAGACCAAATTTCCTGAACCTTTAGAATCTCCTCATGGTATCACTACAAGGTAGCACAGGATATTTGTGACCCTGTACACTCCCAACTAGAAAAAGCCGACATGAACTTCAAAGTTCACATGGCTCTACAATAGACCACACACTAACACGTATTTGAAGTAAACCTCATTGTCCAATTCACAGTTTGTTTTAGCCCTTCCAAGTGCAGCAAAACCAACAACAAAGTCTATCCTAGAGTACTGAAATTCTTTAGTTTTTGTTGGGTGTGTAAGCCCCAAATCCTGATAAAATTCACTATCCCTATTTTCTTTTTTAGAACACCAATTCACGCCTTCTTTTTTTACAGTTTTTGGAGGCAGCAATACTGGTAAGGGGATGAGGGTGAAGAATTTATAAACCGAAGATGCAGCACATTTGCTCCTCACTTATTTTGTATATAGTGTTTACAAGAGTTATAGAACTACTGATGTTGGGAAAACCTCTAAAAGCAGGTTAGGTGCTGCCTTTAACCCCACAGACACATTTCCTATCTAAGTTAAATCTACCTTATATCAGCACTGATTTGCCTTGCTGTCAGCATAACCAAGAAAAACCATGACACTTGCTCTCATACTGGGGATGATTTTACAAATAAGAGGCAAACTAAATGATACAAGTACCAATATCCTTCAAACAACTCCTACTGACTCTTTTGCAAAACTAGGATAAAATGAGTTCTGATACAATTCATTAGAAATAACAGAGCCTTTTACTCTACCAAAAAGATTGACCTGCTATATTCTCATAAATCCATGGCCAAGAAGGCAGCACCAGGGAAAACCTGCTGACAAAGATTGTTTTGCTTTGCAAACAAAGTTGAAGAAGGCATTTGGGTCCAGCTGTCAATTACCTGACCTTACAATGAGAAGGCACAAACTACCTGCAATGCTTCTGAAAAGGCCAACAATTACATTGGTAAATGATTAAGTTATGCTTAGAATTAATGACTGGAGGGATATCAGTGGTTTTGATTACCAGAAAAACACAAATCGAGATTGGAAAGCGTTACTTCCTCTTTCACCTGCTGCTAAAGGACAGTCCCTTCTCACTCACCACATTAGAAGCTTTTTTTTGCTTTTATCACCACATCTTTCACATGAACTTATTTTGTTAACAAAAGCAGCAGTAACAACATATGAAATTTTAGGGAGTTAGAACAAAAAATCTTCCTTATGATCTGTACTGACTCTCTATGTTAAAACAGGCCACAGAATTAAACCATACTATTTTAGCCTCAAACCCAAGCCTTCTGGATGGCTAAAGCCCTGTGTGCTTCCAGGGGAAGGACCAGGGCCTTTTGCGAGTATTTTGTGCAACAGAGTCTGCTACACCCCTTGATAAGGTGTTCCTATTTAATTGTATCATTAGAAAACTGCATCTTATGTCTAGTCTGAACTGATCTAGCTTCAGCTTTCAGCCATGAGAATCTCCTTAATCTACCTGACAAAGAACCATCTAACTGTCAGATACCTTTGCCCTGACTAAGTACTTATAGACTTATCAGGTAGCCTCTACTGTCTGTTGATAAACTAAATAGATTGAGCTTCTTAAATCTTCCATTCTAAAGCTGATTATCCAGGCCTTAAATTAATGTATCTTTTTTCTGAACTCCTTCCAGTTTTTCCAAGAACAGATGTGGACATGAGAACTGGGATACAACACTTCAGTAAAGCAGTATAAAATGTAGCAGTATTCACCTCCCCCTACTCTCCCAGCCATGCACTTTCAGCCTCCTTCAAGACAGCTCTGCAAAAGGAGTAACACTGCAATTAATCAACCCTCAAAAGCAATTCTTCCATCTCTGCTTACATTCTATCTAGTTCTTCCAAATACAAAAAATTCAGAATGGACCACGACCAAGTTCACATGTTTATTGTAAAGAAAAAAAGATGTATTTTTAACCCAAATTGCCAAAACCGCAAGAATGATGAAACCTATAAATTCAGTGCCAAAACCGCAAGAATGATGAAACCTATAAATTCAGTATTTTACAAGAGAAAAACTGCAGAGAGAAAGATTACACTCCAATCATGTAATAGTTACCCAATTTAAAGCTCTCTCTTTAAACTACTATTTAATTCAATAAACTGAACATTTCCAGCCTATTTTGCACTGTGGCATTCTGATGCTCACTTATATATTCACCTCTTGAGGTGCTGGGTGGTCACAGCAGGTTTTATTCTCAGCAAAATCTGGTGGGCACAACGAAAAATTGCTTCAGGCTAAAGCCAGTGTTCTTCCAGACAAAAGGCAGAGCTGCAGGCTAGTCATGGAGGATTTGCTAATGTTATAAATCTATCCATGTAGTGAAAATTACTTGCCAGTTATAATATTCAATTATTACTGTATCACCAGCTAGTTCCCCTTTCTATCCTGGATGAAAAAGAATCCCAAGTAAAATCATGAAGTATCTAGGATGATCATTTTCACAACACAACAAAAAGAAAAATGCCCCAAAAAATCCAATTAGAGATTATAAGATCATATCCTATCATATCTGGTAAAATCCATGGTCATCCCTGGTAGAATGGATGGGTGCAGAAAAGGTGATTGTAATGTTTGCACTGCAAAGGAGCAAGCAATCTAGCTTTTGGAGCAGTAACAGCAAATTCTGCCTTTAAGTAATTCAAAAATTATTGAAAGGCACTGTACTAGAATATGTGGTGACTTGCTAAAATATAGTGAATTACTGCAGGTTTTTGCTGTAATAAGAGCTGACCTATTCTTCTAAGAGTGGCTTGGGTAACAGTTCTTCAAGAGAAAGATAATCCCCAACAAATGTATTTTGAAGTATGTCAGTCCTTACTTTAATGTAAGTAAAGTAATGTAAGCAAAATTTGGTGCCAATGGCAGCCACTGACCTTTGAGAAACAATAAACAGAGTGCGAGTCAATAAAGCCTGCCACAATCTGTCATATGGAAAGGTAATGGGCTCTGGTATTTTGCTTTTTCTTTCCCCCCCCCCCCCATAAATAGATACATTCTATGTGCCTGTATTCTCTTTGGAATCTAGAAATAAAGCATTTTCCCTTTCCTTTTGAAATTGTTACGCAATAGCATTCTTCAGTGAGGACTGGATTACACCCTATCAGTACAGAGTAGGCTTCCAGTGTTCTTTCAGTTAATTCCAGGGCAGGTATGATTAGTCCTTCAGCAGCAGCAGCCATGTTTGCCCATCCTCTTTCAGTGACAAAAAATTTCTACACATAGGTGGTAGGACACCTTGGGCCTCTTTACAAAGAGAGGTGATCTATAAACATCAGTAATCAACTTGTTTCTTCTTGTGACCTCTTCCCATCCACTCACTCCCTCTGCCTTTCCTCACATTGACCTGAATCCTATTTCATACCCTTCCCCTGTACATATACACATTGGCCTGATTAGTACTCAAAGCAGCTTCCATAGAATGATTTTGAACACAGAGAAAGTCTCTCTCATAACCTCACACAGTACTAAAATGAGCAAGCTCTTAAAAGCACTTGCTCTGTGTACTGTTTATGCTTGCACATGGTATGTCAGAAATCTGCTATGGAAAGCCCACATTAAAATGGGTTCTCCTAAAAAAAAATCTAAACTTCAGAGAAATTTGGACACAACAGGCTCACTCTAAGGTTGATAGTTGAGAACAAGAGTCAAAACTGCTTAGAATTTTGCATGCCACTTACCCTCCAAGCCTGTAATATACAAACAAACAGGCAGAAAAGAACTAATACAGAAGAAAGAGTGTAAAAGAATGACAAATGTTGTTGCATACACAATGTGTTAGTTTCTCTTCACTTTTTGCCTAGTAGCAAAACTAGGGCACTATTCAAGAGAACAGATGAGGCTGAAGCCTAATAATAAAGGCAATGTTTAAGTATTTGGAGAACAGAGGTCATGTTTAGGGAACAGAGTTAAGAAAGATTAAGATTTATCTTTCAATATTTATGTTATTTTTGCAGTCTGGCAATTACAATCAGTTTTGCTTTCCAGCTCCGAGACAGTAAGACAATATTAGTAAAACAGGGAGAGTTTATTTTTACAAATGAACTGCTTTCACTAGAAATCTGTTCTGTATGCTACTTTCCTGTGTGCTATACTATCAGCTTTGATGCCTCCTTCCTCCACATCAACTAATTATTCTCTACCTCCTTCAAATTCCTCCTTAAAATAGCTTACTGCATGAAATTTTTCAGCATTCATAGACTGATTTTTGTCTTCACAACATACACTACTTATGGTTTTGTCTGAAATGTATTGGAAGCTCTCAGAAATACAGACCATATCTTCCTGTTTCAAAGCTAACACTTATATATGTTACATCATTTGAACACATATATGACACATTTCTTTAGAACTTCTCCAAATACACACTTAATTACAAGGAATTAAAAAAAAAACTCAAATGAAAAGCCTATAAGAACTCCCACAGAGGATACACTCTTACCTTCCAGGAAAGTGATAAAAGTTTACAATACCTTTGATTTGCCAAGGAGCTTGGAAAACAAACAGTCAGAATAGTGACAGGTATCTTGAAAAGCTGGAAAGAATAATAAATGCCACAAAATAAAACTCGTAGCATTCCCTCATTGAGCAATGCAGTCAAGAATAATTTTTCTTGATGAGCAAGAAACCCAAAAATATGTAAAGCTGCATTACCTCTTTCAAAATTTAAATACCTAAAAGGCTTGGTAATGTTCACACCCAGTGTGTTGTGAGTTATGAGAGAAGCTGAAGAAAACTTACACCAAGCACAGAATGTTCGAAGACTCTATTAAAAGCGCTATACACACAGCTCACCATAATTTCAAGAGCTGAAACATTTTTTTCTCCCATTTCTCCTCATGTTTTTCCATTGCCATGCATCCAGTTTCTTAATATATTTGCCCAAGGTTCTCCAAGTCTTCTAAAAAGCCAAAAATATAGCAAAAGCATGAATACAATCAGAATCACAAAACTTCATGATAGTGCACAAAAAAAACCAACCACCTGAGAGACCCTGAAGAGAAAATCTGAACACCTTTTTCTTTCCCTGTTTTCTCAGCACCTCTGCATGGTGACGTGTGTAAGCTGCTGGGATGACTGAACATTGATAACATACAGGGACATGCAGAAAGTTGCTTGGGAAAGGCAGGCAAGGTAATGAATAAAGCCTTCCAAGTCAAGGAATCAGCTCAATGCTCTGCGCATGAAGGAACTAATCTCTCCCACAGCCTTTTCCTCTTCTTTAAACAGTTCTTTAGATCTACTAAACAGATGTGAAAACCTGAGATTAACTTCTTAGACACTGAATGACATGAATGACAGCCATTCCATCTAACCCCTCTAAAATTACTGTCCTGCTTTCTCAGAGAAAAACAAAAAGTGCTGTATCATAAAGCATGCCTGCCTGGCCTGCCTGTAGCATGTAGACAGGAACAAGCTGCTTTGCCCTGCGAGACAAGCACAAGCCATACACCCATGGTTACCGCAGCACCGTGCCCAAGCTCCCACCCTGATCCACCCTGAGCAGTACCACATTACCCGGGGCCCAGTCCACGATAATGCAATCCTGTGGCCTTGGCTCAGCTCTGGAAGCAGGAAGCACAAGTCAGTTTCAGAATGTGACAGATCATGTAGACACAAGACTACTTATGATGCACTGCAGGAAGGAACAGAACTACTACTATCATGTCCATCATGCTATGTGATAGATATGACCACACACTCTTCTCTCTCCTTGAAGAGCTTTTTACTTTTTCTGATGATGGTTTTTGCTCTGCTTGCTAATACTAGGTCCAACTCCACCAATCCTGAACTCACTCTTGTCTTAAACATCCATTTTCTTTGCTATATTCTCGCCTGTCCTAGAATTGCAGTGGAAAAGAGAACCAGTCTGAAAATGAGGTTATCGCACATTTTCTCTCTCTCTCCTGCTGCTTACTAATCTGTGCCATTCCTCCAGTTGAGCTGAACCCACACCTGCAATTTCAGCCTTTTTTCTTCCTACTTTTGACTCACTCCTCAAACCTTTTCTTTTGTATCTATTTCTTTCTCAGCAATAGAATGCAAATATTTATTCCAAGAGAAAGCGAGAAAACATAATAACCATTTCACATTCTCCCTTCCCACTCTCTTTCTCTCCCTTACAGCTCTCCCTTCTTCCTTGTACAATAGATGTAAAACACATCTGTTCCACTCTCTCCTTGGCTCACTCTCATCACCCATACCTCACATATCCTTTCTCCTCCCGCTCTGACAGAACAGCAGAAGAGTCAATCAGTCTTTCCTGTGTTTGGAAATCTGCTTCTGACTCCTTGATTCTCTAATTACATTACTCTTCCTGTCCTTCTTTCATGTCTAAGCTTATTATGCTCTGTTTGATAACAAATTACACTTTTGTCTCTAACTTCAGTGTGAGCTTCCTTCATCTGACCCTTGCAATACAGTGAAACTATACCCACTAAAATGTCTAAAAACCTTTTACTATTGCAACATCACAAATTCATCATTTCCATCACCCATACCCCTTGTGTGTTCTTCATAAAAATTAGATGCCTTTTTCCTTTTGAAACTCTGTTTCTGACTTCCATTACTCTCCCCTCTCCTACTACCCATCCTTCCTGTACCAATCCCTCCACAGAGTACTGGCAGGCTCTTTATTCTTCCTTTGTCTTCTAGCAGGTCTCCACTGAGCTGTATCTTTTGCTGCTACTCTTATGTCCGAGAATTTTACATTCAGTTCCTGAGAACAGTCTCAAATACAGTAGATTTACATCTAAACAAAAAAATCTCATTCTATCTGACACCTCTTGCCACTGAGTAGGTGTTAGCCTCAGCTCGATACAGCCAGAACAGAATTTAGATGCCACCACTCCTATCCTCTTTTCTCCATCTCCTCTCTTGATCACCCTGGACAGCATAATCAACTTGTCCATCATTCAGATATAAAATACTATGATAAACTACTATGTCATCTTTGCCAGTAGCTTCTCTCAAACTGCTCATTCAGTTTACATCCACATCTGAATGCTTCTTCCTGGGCATCCCTAGGACAAAGTCTGCTGTAAACATCTTCAGAACTAAAGGTTTGTCTGGAGCTTCACCTCACATTAGTTATATTTTCTTATTTTCCATGTTGACAAACATTATCCTGCTTGTTTACATTGTTTCTAAAGTTTCTTCTATATTGTCATACTGTTTTACTCTCTGTATCCTTCTATGCACAATCCTCCATTCCAAATTTGAATACTGAGAACAACTCATCTTTGCTTTCCAGGCTCCTCTGTTATGTACACTAAACTGTCCACATCCTACTTGCTGTCACACCATGTGCTCACATTTCTAGTTGGTTCACATTGTCAGTATCCATTTACAAAGCTTTCAACAACCAGCCTGTATTTTCATTCAGGCCAATTTCCACACCTGAATAAGGATACCTCCTAAGATCTTGCAAAATTACTTCACTGCCATCCAAATACCACCTTAAAGCTTTCCTTGCTATGGTTCTAAGAAAGTCACTTTAGTCTAGGCTAAAGTCAACCATCTATCACAGTGAGCAACTAAGTGCTTTTGTTTGTCAATATTACAACTCCTGCTTTGTCACACATTCAAAAATTAGTTCTCTGCAGCACAATTGCACAACACAAGCACACACCCTTCCTCCCTTTGCTGGTACCCTGCAGAGCAGCATCTAGTGCCTGATGGGGCTGCTAAGCATTAGGATCATGCAAATAACAATACTGCCTCCCTAGTCATTGCAGTAACAGATCAATTACTTATATTCTTCCAGATCATTGTCCACTGACTATCTCCATTATCAGACCCAAACAAATAAGGTTTTGGCTCTGTCAGTGTCTGCTGTGGTGGCATGGGTCCAACAAACTTTTCGGATGTAAATCATTGTATCATTCTGTCTCAGTATGACATAACTAAGAGCAGTTTAAAAAACAATTGAATGTGCTATGACATGATAATGTACCTAATCTGCACAATCACAAGTGGCCAGCCTGAAAGCCACCTGAGGACAGGATACTTATCAGAGATTAAAAAGTGAACACACATAATGATTTACATTTCTTTAAATCTCAGCTTCCATTCTGACTATTTCAGCTCAAAATGATGACAAGCTCAAGTCACTTATTCTGTTACTGGAGACATACAGTTCCATCTTTGTCTTGCTAAAGAAGAGAATTTCAATCCAGCAAACTTCTCAACAACTACTGATATGACATTAGCAGTGTTAAATCCAAATATAACTGCAAATTCCCAGACTGTGCCTGTCCCCTGTGTCTAGTCCCCTGTAGTAGGAAAAGGAAGAGAAAGAATGACTGGACAGAAAACATAAAACACTGTATAATAGAAACAAATATAAACAAAATAAAGAACAAAAAGAAGATCACACAATCAAACCCCACGAACTCTTGCCCTTTTCCAGTCATTCCTATGTCTTGCTACTACTTCACCAGTCCCTCTTCTGTCTCTTCTGCTGAACACCTGCTCCCAGGGAACGGAAAGGGAAGCCAGCCTAACCCCTGTGTACCATGCACAGCTCTGTCACAATACAACTGCTTCCGTTTCACAGATGATTCAGGAGGGGCCTGTGGACTAAGTGAAACTGCACTAGACAGATACTGGAACCAGCAGTTCTGCAGAACCTGGAAATTCTGTCAGCAAGCTCTTTGCTAGTTCTGGTTGATGCTCCATCTAATCTGGGAAAACTCCCCTTCTTTTTTTGCCAAACAGCACACACTTTGTAAACACACGAGGACAGAAATCAAGAAGCTGGAAGACCAAATAACTGTAAATTCTAATTACTGTCACGAAAACAGAGAGACAGGAATAGTGTTGGGCTTAAGTACTGTATTATTAATACAACTCAGTAAAATACAAAATGAAATTACTGAATAATAACCAAAACATTTCAGAAGTAAGGAAGACATTTCTATAAGTACAAGACCAAGAGCAATCAGAAAGCTCACTTCCCCACCAACATCAGTGGCTTTTGGGCAGGATTTTTAATAAGCCATACAAACAGTTATGACAAAACCAGTCCCTTAAAATCAACCATAGAATGGGCACAGAAGAGAAAAAGAGAAAAATTATTCATGCCATAGTTGCTTTTCCTCTGTTCCATATCAGCTTCAAGTAGCTGTGCTGGATTCTTGGTTCAGTTTGAGTCAGCTTAGTCAGCTGCATAGCACTGCGATAAAAAACTGGGCCATTTTTACTCTCATGGCTTCTACCCTTCCCATCCAGCAAGAGAACCATCAAAGATTTCTTGCTATAGACTTGCTAATAGACCTCTGTCAAACACCCTTACTATGTCACGACAGCATTTGCCAAGGGGTTTCTTTGCATATTAATTACTTAAAGACACTAGCTTCACCTGGCATCCTGCACCATTAACTCCTCAATCAGCTTTTTCAAAAGACAAGCTGAAGAATTCTGCACCAAGCTGAACTTGGAAGACAGAAAGATCTAGTAATTTAATCCATGCCCATACAAACCAAAAAGCTTTCTTGCTAGTTATTCCAAAATCACTCTTAATAATGAATAGTCATGATAAATTTATAGTCATAGTCAGATAAACTTATACTGGAGTTAACTCTTCAAGAAATACTCATAGCAACAATACTATTTTTACTGAAGGTGATCTTTCTTAGTAATGCATGCAGTGACTACCTTTCACTTTGACTATCAGAAACTTATGCTTTCTGCCTACAGTACTCCTGTGATTCACAACTTCAAATGTAATTTGAAATGTTTTCCATAGGATTTGCCACTGCTTTCACCTCATTCATACACCTCAGCCTTGGTATAATGGCTAGTATTTTTTTTGCCCAAAGGTAAAACAGAACCTGATAATGGCCCTATTTTTAATTAACTAGAAAAAAAGGCCTATTTCAAAGAAATTACTCCCTTTCACAGTGGAAATGATTCAGCTCTTGTGTAGTCTCTTTTTAACACATAGAAATCTATATTTCATCTATTACAAACTATTAACTACATACAGAGGCAGATCCACAAGAAGACACACACGTGTTTTTATATCTAAATCAAAATTAGATACACAAAGTCATTTACTTTCTCTAGTGACAGCAGGGCTTGGGGTACCCTCTAGTAAACACATAAATTTCCCTCTTTCTCAAGTCTGGTTATAAATTACAACTAGTAGAAGGAATGTCAGAGACAGATCCTTAGTGACAGTGCTGTCAGTTGACAGGGAATCACACATGGTTTCCCCACACATAATGAAAAAAAGGTACCTTAAACAACAGGAGATCTAACCTCTTCAGAACAACTGTTGCACAAATAATGCATTTTATCAAGATATGTGCACCTAGCAAAATCAAAATTTTTAATGAATTCATTTACAGTACGACCGTTATAGATACATATTCAAAACCACCAAAATCTTGATTCAAAACACAGAATGTCTGATCAGAGAGCTTTACCATTACTCCACTCCTTTTATCCAGTGTGTGGGTTGAAGAACTAAAGGACAGGTTTCAGAAAATAACTATGTAACTATGAAGATAAACTACAATTCTGACTAAATTTTCTGGGCGCTATCATACATAATGTTTCATTCTTCCTCTGTCATCATTCCTTGAAACACATTAAATGAGGTGACAGCCATAACCAGGAGACATGCCACCCCCTTGCAGAAGCTGTCCATATAAGAAAAAATAAAAATATCGGAGCCAGATATCATATATAGAACTGATCAGTCACTTATACACCAGAATGCACACCAGAATTCAATTCCACTGTCATGTCTCATCCTAAACAAAGACCCCATGGGGATGTCTGCTTACTGTTCTTATTCCCAGTATAAAGAATGGTAAGAAAAAGTTTCTCACCATTGGCAGGCCACAGTTTTGTGCCCTGCCAATTCTCAGTTCTTTCATTCATCAAGCAACATGGAATATTACATTTGTTTAAGAATCAGTATCTCCGGAAGACTATTTTAGTTTACAGAGAAGAGACAAATTTATACAACCTTCAAACTCTCTTTTGCCCACTGCAAAACCAAAACCAACCCCAAATCACCAAAACCACCAAACCACCAAAACCAAAACCAACCCCAAATCACCAACTATGGTGGTCTAAATTGGACAACCTCACTTCTTTCTTTTGGAGTATGTGTTCACAACCTTGTTATAATTTTCTTTCCCTCCCAGCCCTTTTTAACCTTCCCTAGTACCACAAAAAGGTGGAAGATGAAGGCAGTAAGTAAAATGAGAATGTTTTTATTCTCTTTTGTTTAGTATTTTTATAAAGGAGACAAATAGCAGCACAGGCAAACCACTAATAAACAAAAAATAAATAATAATTAAATAAAAGTTAAGTCCAACCTCTTTGCTTACATTAGCCAGCTGGTTTTTTCTTCTCTTCTTTCACAATCTCAACATAATAGTTTTAGCTCTCTTCCTCTTGCTTTTCATAAAGTAGAATGTTGTATGTCACATCCTTTTTCCCCCTATAGAAGTGTTCCTTATGACCACCTAATCTCCTCAACTTCTTATTTTTCCAAGAAGAACAATAAAATCATCAAGATATTTTTCTGAAGAATTAAAAAGATACTGAAAGCAAGACTAATCAGTATCCCTTTAACTTTGTCCTTATGTTGCTAAAGGGTTTAACAAAAAACTTTCCGTCAGGTATTTGTGGGGGAAGTCAAAATAGGAAAAATATACTGTAAACAATTATCCAATAGATTTAAAACTCCAGTTTCCATGTGCAATCACAAAGTAAAATGGTCAAGTTTGGGGTGGAACAATAAAAATCTTATAACAGAAAATCAGAAAAATTAGAATTTTTTACTTAACATTCTTAATGTCAAACAATAATGAATCACTACGATTAGTGAAAAGATTATCCAAGACAAAACACACACATCATCAGATTGAAACTTCAATGATACAAACCCACTGAACTGGGAAAGTGAACTTGACTATGACACCAAGTACCCAGACACAGACCTAAATGCCATAGGTCATATTTAACTCTGCTGTAATTCACAAAGATTCAAGGATATCTTTTGCTCCTTTACAGCCTGTGTCTATCTACAAACACTCATAGCAAACAATCAATGCTTGCACACTACTAAACCAATTATTAATACAAGTTCTGTACACGAAACCAAAATATCCCATTCTTCCATTATTTTCTCAGATATTGTATAAAGTAAAACACAAGCCTCCTAAATTAATCTCTAATCATCTACAGGTTATGGCTCATAATAACAGAACACTGTACCTGCCTCAGGCACACAGTAACTGTGATGTTTTACAGAACACAAACTCTCAAATACAGACTTCTTTTACTATGCCTGCTATCTGCAAGAAAATCTTCAATTCTTCAAATATGCCATTCAACCTTTTAAAATTCAACATAAATTCTAAATGCTGCTCTAATTCTGATAACCCCTCTTTTAGCTAAGCTGGTTGCTTGGTAGTGATTTGTCAGATAAGTTACACAATACTGTTTCTGTTTCCTGATTAGATAAGCAGATAAGTTTTGGGGTTCTTTTCTGGCACAAACATTTATATTAAAAACTTCTCATTTTCTGTGCACACTTGGAACTTTGTAATCCCCTCTCTACAAATCCACATGCCAGTAAAAGTCAACCATGGACAGAATGCATTTGCTACAGGAAAACTCAGAGTAAGTGTCAGCATGCAAAAAGCAATTCTGTCTAGAAAACTGAACAAACGTTCAGGAAATTTCTCTCCCTCTATGCTGCCTACATATACACTGCAGAATAAAGGGAAGCAGTGGGCAATACTTCTGTGTCTTTATTTTCACCCCTAAGATGGGGCACAGGGGGCACACGGCCCCGGTGCATCTCTTGCTTTACAGAAATGAACAGCACAGTCAGACTGTGAGCCCTCTGCCCAGGGAGGCAAGCAGCAACCCCTTGGGCAGGCAGAGACTTGGCAGACAGTGCTCCTACCCCCACCTCCAGGAAACACTGCCTCCCACATCCCCTCCTGGGCCAAAGCAAGGAAGAGGAGCAGCCCACCACTCTAAACACACATGGTACACAACCACAAAGGAGGCAGCAAAGCAAGCATCACGCTAACTGGAAGCACTTTTAGCCACCTAACACCATTGTTTTTCTACAAAACCAAAGTGAAACACCTTGTCATGGTCTGAAAACCAATATATTCCCACTCTTTAGCTTCCACCATGCTCTGCACACAGTTTCACTCATCTGAAAAGCCTTCTTGCTAAACTGCTTACAAAGGGATGGCTGCATAAACCTGGTCACATCAACTAAAGATGAGGAAGTGCAGACAAATAATAAGTAAGTGCAGAGAGATCAGGTTTTACACTATCTTTATCAAACAGGACAGTAATTTTTGATACTTAAAATCCTGTCCATCTGTTGCCCCTGGTTACTTGATACAAGAAGGTTACAAGTAACATTTGATTTTTCTAAGACACCACTTACAATCTCCTGGCACCACAGATGCCATTAAAAAGGTCTACTCAAATTGATGAGATTGTAAAAAAAGGAGTTGGGTTTTGTTTTCAGAATTATCATAACCACAACCCTCATCTATGAACGAAGCAGACAAAAAAAATTCAACATGTCACACAACACACGAGCAAGGTCAGAGTAAAAGCACAAGCATTTCTGCAAATACATGAGAAAATTTCCTGCAGACCAATCTAACTCCTGAAATCTTCCCTCATCTATACTAATAAGGACTGTGGGGCCCAAGGAAGATTTACAGTGGGTGTTCAGACACACAGATGGGTGTGGTGAAAACACCTGTATTAACAGACTGCCGAAGTGAATACAGTAGAAATATTTCAATACATACTCATTTATTCAAACTTCATGGAAGTTCTTTCTAAGTGATCTAACACAAGTTACTACTTGAAAGCAATAACATCCCTAAGGCTTTTTATTTTCTAAATATAACAGTCAATTTTGGTTTTTTTTACACGGTATTATGACATAAGTACTATAAAAGCCAGTAAATGCTTCACACCTGTCATGATCATAATGTCAGCAATGACATTATGCTTTGTTTGGAAGTAATTTTTCTGGTTAGTGAGTTTAGAGTTCCTCTGATGGAGTCTCTGACCCACCCCCCCCCCCCCCAAACCAAACAAGACTAGAACTGATAATTTACACTGAATCTTTCTAGGAAACAATTTGCATACTATGTATAACTAAGGAGTTGAGATACTTCAATCTTTATATCCCATGCTTATAACAGGAATTTGTGTTCAAGGACTTCTGAGCACAAAACATTTTATCTCAACAAATTAAGCTCCTTATGAAGGCATAGCTGAAGTAGAAAAATTTTTGTTCAATTATTTTTGAATCAACATTACTGATATATGTACAGAGCCTTGAACCTTTTACCTATAAATAACTTCATGAAAATCCCAGTTCTGCTGCTAAATTATCTTTGGGCTGACAAAATAGAGAGGTTCAGGAACATAAGAATCAAAATAGGAACACAATCAAGCTTGGCATCTCTGTAAAGGTCTTTCAAAAAGGAAGTTATATGGTATTTTAAATAACTTTAATGCATACTCCATGCAATTTTATAGTTTATCACACAAATCTAGATTACTCATTAATTAATTAATTAAGTCTTTTTTCAAGAGCTTGTTTAGCAAACATAAGATTCCTTTGAGCTGCCAAGATGCTCAAAATCGAACGCACACATAATGACAACTGTAATGTAATGAGAAACTTAACATCATTTCAGAATATTTTTTATGACATTACAGGTAATAGTGGGATTTCTCTCAGCGTAAGTCACACCAAAGTTTCACTATGATGGGATCGTTCATTATGAACTGACTTCCCAAGAAGTATTTCCCAAGACAGAGAGGTTGTGTACATAAAGTGCTTTCTTAATGAAACAGAAACAAAAATAAAGCTACTTGAAAAAGCATCCTGAACTATTTCACTAGTTGCATTAGATGTTACCTCAACATGATGTAAATGGCACACATCACAAACAAAATGTTTCTCCTCTCGCAGCTGACAGAGCTGTGAAAGGCCTGGCATACTGGGAAATACCTCTAACCTGGAGTTTGCCTGTTCACACTGATGGTACCAGAGGAAGTTATAGCCCAAATGACTAATTTTATTTTGTTTTGCATATTATGCATGGGGTAGTGTAACCTAAGATAATATTTGATGCTGGCTGCTCAGTTGACTGTAGGTCACACTCAGCAGTGCAAATGAAGAATAAAATGTGATTTGAGTTAAAGTGAAAGAACTCAAAGATGGTAACAAACCCTTTCTCGCTGCAAGGGAAAACATCTCCACTAAGTTGCTAATAATAATATAATGTTTAAAGTTTATATGCTTATCTTCACATGAGCAACTGGAATGTTGCACCAAGGGACAGGGTCCACAAAAAAATCCAATATGGCCACTGATGTGTAGCTGTCTTTTGCCTCAAAATTTTCTCATCTTTTACCACGTCTGTCAGTTGTGTGTATACACCTGTTATACCCTTACTTCAAAAGAAGTTGACACAGTGACAGTCATCTGCATGTATCCAACCCTGAAATGTTCTTCACGGCAGAGAAATCCATATGCTATCAGACCACCCTGTCAAGGCCAAACTACAGTCATTCACAAGCACCAAGAGACAGACAGGTAGAGAGGTGTGCCAGCACTATCCACTTACCTTCTTTATTAAGCCTCATAACCTCCCTGCTTTTTCCACCCTCCTTTCCAGTCTCTTCCAGATCTACACCTGCAGAAGAGAAGCAGAGTCAGGAAGCGCCGAGGGCCCTGAGGTGTGCATTTATTGTTTGGCGAGGGGAGGAGGAGAGGTGAGGAGGTGAGCAGTGTTTCTATTTGCAACAGCAAAAGCACAATGGTCGGAGCATCTGCCAGGGAGCGGAACCGCCGGGCCCCCCGCGGCAGCACCCTGGGCCCCCCCTCCCCGCCCGCGGCATCCTCCGGCCCCTCCGCGCATCCTCCCCCTCGCCCCCTTCCCCCACCGCGGCGCCGGCCCAGCGCCGCGGGGCAGCGGCACGGCAGGCGCGGCGCGGCGTGCGCCTCCCGCACACATGGCACGGGGGCTCGGCCGAGCGTCAGCTGAGCGCCCGGGGGGGCGGCACCTCCCGGCCCCGGCGGGAGGAGGGAGGGAGGGGAGCGGAGGGGGGGGGCGGCCCGGCCGGACCCCGGCCCCGCTCCGGGGGGAGCGGCGTGCGGAGCCGGACCGCGGCCGGTCCCTGCCCTTACTGTGCGGGGGGGCGGCGCCGTGCGCGTGCGGGGGGGCGGCCTCCCGCACCCAGGCGGCCCAGGGCTGGCCCAGGAACGCCTCGGGACTGGGCACGGGCCGCTCCAGGGCCGCCATGGCGCCGCGCCTGCTCCTGCCTCCTTGTTGCTTTTCCCGTTTCCTTCGGCGGCGGCGGCGGCGAGCGAGCGAGCGAGACACGGGATTCGAGAACGCCGCACGTCATCCTCGGGACGTTCCGCCGCCCACACGGGGGTAGTGTCAGCCCCTGCTCCCTATCAGATCGGGCTCCCCGCCGCACAGCGCGCATGCCCGCGGTCCCCCGCGCCTGCGCTCCGCGCCGCCGGCACCGGGCCCGCGCCCGCCCCGAGGGGCGCCGGACCCGCGCAGCCCCCGCGCTGCCCCTCCGGCCCGGCCCGGCCCGGCCCGGCCGAGCGGAGCGGGACCGGCGGCACAGGAGCCCCGCCGGGAGGGCGCGGCCGCCGGCCCTGTGCGCCTCGGGGCTGCGCGCCCCGCAGAGTCTCGCTCGCAGCGCCCGCAGTAAGTCCCTGGGACGGGCTCTCGGTAGCTGCGGCACGGCCTCTCCGCGCTCCAGCGCGGCCGCGGACCGGACCCGGAGTGCGGGGCCGGGGCTCCCTCGCTCCCCTGCTTCCAGCTGCGCTCCTGTGGATCACCTACAGCCACAACCACAGCCATTTTGTTATCCAAATACTGCCTGGGCTGTAGTAGGCTTCGTCTGTTTGCAAATGGGATTTTTCTCGTCTTGGTGTTCTAGGCTACGGTGCAGCAGCTCTGAACTCGCAGGTCCGGCTTCTCTCAAACAATACCGAGGCTTTCATCTCGCTCTACATAACCTATGGGACGTAAATGCTTTTAATTTAGGATAGTGTCATTTTTGCTTATTTCACCATTGAGGTAAGAATAGAAAATATCCGTGAACATTTTTATACTCAGTATACCTGTTCTGGATTAGGAGTTTCAGCATAAGCCTGTTGCTTCAGCTCATACCTCTTAAGACAAATATAAACGCTCCCAGTGAAGGGCTTAGTTTCATTTAAGCAGCCTCACATATTCCTCACGTAGTGGCTTTCATACAGCTCTGCAGCCCCATTAGGGGTGGTGTTCACTGAAGTTAATGGTTCAACAGACGCTTCTCTCAGTGGTGATGTGAGATTTGCATGATCCCATCCTTGTCCTACATCTTTTCCCAGACACTCGTTCACTTTTTGCTGGTTCAAACCATTGTGAGGCAATACTGAAGCAGAACATGGAATTAATGTGGACTCAAAAAAAACCCCAAAAACAACAAACAAACAAACCTCAAAAGACCCAAAAACCCACCAAAACATTTCAGGCCTGCTCAAAAGTTGGAGCTGTGGCCAGAGGGGCAGTTGCTGAAGGTATATGGTGCTGCAGTCTAGAATGGATTTAAATAAATTTCCCACAACTTCATTAAGACTAAGCTCTTTATAGTGCTAAAATGGATAAACATTTGGGGCAAAGGACAGACACTCTGCCTTATGTGCACTGTCAACACACTCCACCTCTTTCAAAAGGCAGCTGGAATATACAAGTCCCATCCCTAATGCCCAGAGGTGAGTCTAAAAGCTTTCATTCTGTATGGCCTAGCCAGGGTGCCTCCAGTCAAGTAAACATTAGCTACAAGAAACTTCAGTAACATTATCAAAGAAGCAGAAAGCTCACCAAAATAACCTTCAAATAAAACCAGGCAATCACAGCAGGCTTGTTAGCAGCCATCATGAAACAGACATAGGATGCATGGTCTTTCATAGACTACGTGGGGAATTTCCAGAAGCAAGAGGGTAGTTGGGATGTAATACAAAGCCCTGGCAAGATATATTTAGGAATATTATGTGCAATTTAAATTTATCTTCCTATCAAAAAAAAAGTGTGGACATGGTTATGAGAAAGATCAGAGGACTTCAAATTCTATCATTTGAGGACAGTTTTACTTAGTCTAACAAAATTCAGCTGGTAGTGAATATGTTTGATGTTTTTAATTATAAGGACACATAATTCCTTCCACATCAATGAGGAAGAAAGAAAGAAGAGACATAAATTGCTTATGTTGAGGTTGAAAACTCTGCCCACTATACTGAAAAACTCTTTGGTCAGAAATAGCAAGATGGAATTCCTTAGAAGGAATGATAAGTGACATGAACTTAATAGTCAACCATGTTTGACACTTGTGTTCAAATTCACTGCAAGATAATTGATCAAACGTCTTGCCAGTGGCCAAATAGTCTCATAATACAGAAGTTAGACTGCATAGTTTATACCATAACAGTGGTGTGATTACCCTAGATGTGGATCTGGAGAGAAGATGCAAAAGAAAGGCATGTGAGCACCCAGGAAATCCCCATCGATGAAAACCAATGTTAGATTTCAGGGAAGTATGGATGGCCAAGTGTCCAACTAATATTAAACACTACCATGGGATGCACAAGTAGTAAAGCAATTCCTAATCATACAACTGGGAAAAAAGGGGAGGGATAAAGTATTTAATACAAGCTGCCTCAAACCAAGCAAAAAAAAAAAAGTAGAAACTTTCCAGCTTTAACACATGGCACTGATCTACATGCTGCTTACCATGACACACTACAGGCAGTCTAGGTTCTTAACAGAAACAGACCATATGAAGGAAAATTAGCATAAAATCAAAGATTCAAGATGTACCAATTCCTTCCTAAAGAGAAACAATCCAGCGACTTACAGTTTAAGAGAAAGGTTTCCAAAGCCCTCTCCAAGGAATTTTTCCTCCCTCCTGTATTCCAGAACAACATTATCATTAAACAAATGGTTCCACAATCAGAATCATAGGATCATTTAGGTTGGAAAGGACCTTTAGGGTTGAGTCCAACCATTAACCCTTATTCCATCACTGAAACATGTCCCTAAATGACACATCTACACATATGCCCAGCTTTCCTGTGATCAGCATCTTTTGTTTAAAGAGTGTGAGTTCTGCTTTGATTATATCTATGCTGCCTCCATGATCTGCACCAAGAAATGACACCAGCCCTGGGCAAACCAGCCTTCAGTTTGTCTCCCTTGTCTTGTAGGGTGCAAGTGCTGAAGCTGCAGAAAAGTTTCCTCACTTCTGCACCAGGAGTTCTCCCCAAGAACACCTCCTGTTTCACTCCACATTGGTGTCAAATAAACCAGTGTATGTTGCATGGACAGCTGTGACTGTGCTCCAGAGCCTTGTAGCAAAATAGGAAGAGAGTTGATCTGACATCCTATGAGTTTTCCCATTGTTAGGAATACATGCAGTGCTGTCTTGTGAACGTGAGCTCGAGCTGCAGCTTTACTGTAGACAGACCATGCAGATGGTTTCTTCTTCCCTTCTCCTGGCATCTGCTTCCACAAAATTCATAGAAAGACAAACCTATTTAAGACTTTCATTCCTCTTTCAGATTTGTTTTTATTAATCAGTTGGGCCAAAATTTATGGATGGAGAGGGAAAGAAGTGAGGGAAAGTCACAAACATGGTCACAGAAGACTTTGTTCCTTAAGAAATTAGTAAAAGACTTGCACGTGAAAGTGCAGATTAAACAGCCTCTGTTTTTTTTTTTTCCACCTGCTCACCAATACAGAAATTTAATTCTTCTATGACCTTGAACAAGTCATTCTGCCACAGAAAAATAATTAAGTCAGTCAGGAAAGGTCTTTCTTTCCCTCCCTGGTCCCTGAGGATTCTTTAATTTCAATTGCCAAGCAGAAGCTCCCTTTTTTATGTGATTTTTTCAGAATTCAAGGTAATGCAGCTTTGATTTTGGTTGCAGCTTCTAAATACTAGAGTGATCCAATCATAACATGGTATTAAAAAAGTAAACTATAAGCAAATTATTGCCTTTATTTAATAAATGACAATATACAGATAAAACCTCAACTCTAATCTTTTTAATCCATATATCATTGGTCTTTTAATAGGATGATCTCCAAATGAAAGCTTTTTGCCAAGTAACCAAAAGAAAAAAATTATATGTTCCTATACCTACTTATTTTAATTATGTTTAAAGACTTGGGCTTTATAAAAGCACAGTAAAACTTATGACATTAGAAGAGATCCAAAGCTGCATATCAATATTTGTCTTATTTGGAGACAACATTTTTATATAATTTTCAGGATCTGAATGTGAAGACATGACAAACTAAAACAGCAATTCTCACATGTGGCTCTCAGGAACATCATATGTAGTCTCCATGTACAAATAAACAATGACACAATTTAACTTCAATTCTACTGTCACACATTGAGAAAATACCATGAGGGTGCTGAGGGTGCATGTGTAGTCACAACAACAACAAAATCACATATACCTGGCAATACCTGCACCAGATGGCTTTAAACTGGCTACAAAAGTATTGTAAAAAAACCAGCTGTATAAGGCCTCAATATCATTACAAGATTGTAAACATCTGATGCTTATAACAAAGTCATGATTTAAGCAGTTTGGCAGGAGATTCATAAATACTTCCCAGGATCCCGTTGTGCAATGGATTTACCATAATGGTGGTTTTGTCTTATATTGCAGAAATTATTCCATAGCAGACAGTTTTATGAACCCAGGTATCTACTTTGGTGGAAATGGAGCAGTAAATGAATCACAAGTTTTTCTTACAGGTAGTGATGGAGTTTGCATAAGAAAAGCACGAGCAAAGTAGCTGGCTGTCAGTCACAGGGGTGTAGAAATTTTAATCCTTCAGCATTTTGAGGAGTGCAAAACTAGTGCAAGCTATTTCTATGGTGGACTTTTACACTCATGCTAATTTTAAACCTTTAGATTATCTATTTGCAGTCATCTATTTGCAGTCTCTCTTTCCACAGTGGATAAATGAAATTTCTTTTTAATTCTACAGCAACACCTCAAGTTAGCAGAGAAGTTTGTATTGAGAAGGTACAAAGTCCACCAAATGGATAGTCCTGCACTTCTCCATTAAAATGGATTCTGAAACTTTTTTTTTTAATACAATGTAACATTCTAGTATGCTATGTGATAATTAGAGTTGCCGAATTCATTAAATAAATTGGATACTTTAAAAAAAGTCCTATATCTAGGTTTCTGCAAAAAGATGTGTACAGGATGACCATTAAAACAACTCAGGAGTTAGCATGACAAGTGTAGAAGCCACTATGAGCCAGTCTTCCTAGAGCCACTCTGGCCAAAAATGTGGTCCCTGTAATATTTCTGATCTCTTTGTAATTTCAGAAGGTGTCTCAAACACTATGTGAGTACCATCATAGCAGACTTCAGCTGGAAAACTGTATTAAATAGACATTTATAGCAGAAAAATCTATTTTTAATGTCCTCTGAAATAACACAAGAAAAAACCCCCTGAATTATGCTTTCGGTTCCCTCTTAGCCAAAGAAACTAGCACTCAAAAAAGAAACAGAAAAAATGGAGAACTGAAAAAGAAATTCAAAGTGAGATACTCTTGTATCCCAACAAAAACATGTTTCTCAAAAAAGGGTTGCAAATTGCTTCACACAAAACAAAGCAATGCTTGAAACACTACAGCAGCTCTAATCAGATGAAATGGGAAATCTAAAGAGAGGTGCACCACACAGGTTTATGAACAGACAATGCACAATTAGGTAACTTTCTACATTGAACTCTAGAAAGTTTAAAGAAGAAATTATACAAAAATAAGGCTATGAACTAGCAATGGAAATCAACAGTTACTGCACATTTCAAACCCATGAGAGTTACGCAAGCACTGTGAAAAAAATTGCACTTCCTTTTGCTCCAGTGCCTAAGCAATTTTTCTCATGTGTTGGTTGTCATCTAAAAGCATTAACCTACTACTATACTGTCTTTTTCCAGAGGATAAGTTTTCTTCTCTACTTTATTAGTGTTGCTGGAGTGTTTCTGATACCAAAGCTGGCAATGCTACCCTTTGTGCAGTGCAGGCATGTATCCTCACTGAACACTAGCATTTACCAATTGCTTCAGAGAAGTAAAACAGTTTCTTTTTTTTCTGCAACTGTTTCAGGTTTCAGCCAGGAGCCTCTGAGAATTCATTTCTGACCCATGTCAGTGGCCACTATTTTCTCTCCCTCCAAAATATTCCCCATGTCCTGATCACCACCAAACACCTGAACATCCTCTCTCAGTGCTGTAGTATAATCTGTATGAGACATGGTTCTCAAACTCCCTCCTTAAAACACACTACCCAGAGTCCCTGGTCTAACACTTCATCAGCTGCTCTTGTGGCAAGAAACAAGGTTAGACGAGGTCAGAGGAGTGCATTCACTGAAGAAGAGTGACGACTAATGCAAATGTTTTGGAAATTGAAAGACATGAATGACAGGTCAAAGAGTACTTGGCAGGCTAAAATTCAGTTTGCTTGTATTGACAGGCACTCAGGGAAGATCACAGACAAATTGTTTTAAAAACATTGTCACTGCATGTCTCGTACTGCTTCTTAAAATTATTAAACATATCTAGCATTGGTGCAGCAAATCACTTGTATTATACTTACTAAATATTAATCAGTTTTTGTTTGTTGTTTGGTGTGTTGTTTTTTGTTTTTTTTTTTTTTTTTAATTTGAAAGAGGTTTTTGGTTAATAATAGCAACAATAATATTCTCAAAGGCCATATCCAGATTTTAGAGGAAGGCTCTTTACTGTCCAGTTGGGACAGAAAGGAAGAAATTTGTAGGAATTCCCTGCATTTTTGAAAGACAGAGCAAAGTTCTTTAGATTTTGATATATAAAACCTCTTGGGGGTGGAGAAAGTTACCTTGCCTCAGTATGCAGTCTGCTTTCAAATAACGTGCTGCTTTCCTGTGCTTTGCTCTCCACAATGCCCGTGTGAATAACCAAAACCACAAAACATGAGTCCCCAAAGATCTTCACACATTTCTCGTGAGGTAGGCATAGAAATATTCTTTCATTAAAAATTAAGTTTGCCTGATGAATAATGTATATTTTAACTTTCCATTCACCAGCCATGTTTGTGTGTGTTGGCAGCAGACAACAGCAGCTTCCTGCCTTTCCCTCATTGCATTGTAGCCAATTTTCTCCTGTTCCTTCTCAACATAGATGCCATATTTGTCCTGTTTGTATCCCTCTTTCTCCCAAATGCTTCCCTTTTCTGAGTTTTGTTCCCACTTTTCTGTCACTTTACCCTAACCATGCATGGTGTATTTTCATCTCCTGCACGGAAACCCCAGTTTGGGGCCTGTTTTTCACTCTCAGCTCATCTCTCACCACCCTCCCACTTGGGCCCAGCTGCTTCACCAGAGGCAACCATGTCTTTTAATACACACTGCCTTGATTTTATCCCCTACTTTGCAGTTAGGAGACTTTCCTCTCCTTTCCCATGTCTCTGTCAGTGGAGGACATGTCTCTCCCAGTCCTGAGTCACCTCTTCTCCTCCCACTAGTGAGCTGCCTCTTCCATCACAAAGCTCTTTGGAGTTGCCCTCTTTTCCTCTCTTAGCAATTCCTCCTGTTTTGGGGCATGTCCCCTCTCCTTCTCCCCTCTTCTCTGCCTCTCCTTGGGAAGCCAGCAGTCCTTCCCAGTCTAACCCTGGCCCTGGCTGGAGCCCCTTGGCCCCAGTGCAGGGATCTGCCTCTCCTCCCACCATTTTCCACAAGTTCTGGAGCCCTGTCAGTGCCCCTCTCTCAGCAGCTCACTGATCCCCACCGTAAAAGGGACTCAGTTCTGGCAGGGCCAGGCACCGTGGTGAGTGGGCTGAGGGGAGGCACCCACAGGCTGCCAGAAGATTTCAGCCTGGGAGGGATGGCCCTCAGTGTTTGGGAGTCACTCGGGTGTCCTTCAGCTTGGCTGTGAAAGTTTGGGGCCAGCCAGAGAAGAGGTTTGAGTGAGAGTCACACTGCTACACCTTTGGTAAGGTCACCTTTGGTCCTTGGATCAGTGGAGAGCAGAGGGCCCAGCCTACTCACATGGCTCCCCAAGTCCTGTCTGCTTCTAGAGGCTGGCTCCAATGACACCTTGCTCGAGGTTCTGAAATGTTTTGACAGTTGTTGTGGTATGTCCTACTTCCAGCTCGTACAGGAAGCAGACATGTTGAAATCACAGAAGAAAGCAAGCCTGTTCATCTTGTATTTCTGGCTGAGGCTGGAAGTGGAGTGCCAGAAATCAATTGTGTCTCATCTATTATAGAGGGAATTCTCTTGTAGCTCTTTGCATTGTTGTGCTAATTTTGCAAGGAGATTTGTCCTAATAAGATTCCCATTACAACCAGGAAGAGTCAAATGGAGTATTTCTGATAAGCACTGCAAGTTCTGTGCTCAGTTAAAATGCATCTGAAAGGCCTTAGCAGGATTGGGGTGTAGTTAGTGATGCGTTTGACTACTAAATGCACCAAAGTAAAAACTATGTGTGATGTTTAAGCATGGACTTGACATGTGTAAACCTCTCATGGGCCACTCTGAACTTCTGTCATCAGACTTCACCCAACCTTTTACAAAGGCAATGGTGGTTGCAGAGATCTGATGTGGATGGATCTCAGTTATGGTCTCACCGATTGAGAGAATTTTTAATTAAATCTTTCTCTTAATGATAAAAATACATTGTCCTTTTCTATTTTTTGGAAACCTGTGTTTTAATGAGTGTTCCTGAGGCACTGTTTCCTTTAAGGAATCCAAGTATAAGCATACAACTAATAATACTTTGGGTTTAAATGGAAACCATAGCTGGTAAAGACAAAAGTTCAGACATCATTAAAAATATCCCACATTACTTATGAAGGGTGCATACTTCTGAAATGCCTATGAGCTGAGACTGTAATTTGGCAGACTCAGATTAAGAGAATCTTTGTACATCTATGGCCATCAAACATTTTAACTGGCTAATAACATCCAGTGGTACAGATCTGTGCATTTAATCAAATCTTGTTTTGTAGATACTCAGCATGTGATATCCGGTATATGCAAAAGTTACAAGACTGATGAAAAGTGAACAGTAGTGGTTTAGGGAAAAAATTAACTGAAAATCATTACAAAATTGGTATTTGAGAATCTTGTAATTCAACTTCAGATACTCATTTGATCCAAGATTAACAGAACTGTCTGTTGTTTCCCAAATCTTTTAATTGACAGATAAAAAAGTGCTTTTTCTTTAGGATACAGCAGGCATCTGTGGATTCCCTGTCTGTGTTTAATTCTGCCAAATCATATATAACAATAATAATAGATTATTTGAAAATACCCGAATCCAAACCATTAAGCATGAACTCCTCTTCCTCCCTCTATGGAATTGGAATCTTTTCCTGCATATACTAAATCTGAGCCCTTAAAAACTTGCATTCATGTTGACATTCAAGGATTCTCTAGTAATCTGATAATACAATGGCTGGTTTTCCTTCTGCACTAAGAAGAGTATTGGCACTGCAGCTACTGGTGACTTCAAAATATTACAGTTGTGGCCTGTGGTAACAGAAAAGCTGGCAAAATGAGAATACTTTATGTACAGTGGGCTGAAAAATTTTGCAGTAGATTATTTGTCTAAGCATATATTGACTGTCAGTTCTCTATAAAAAGAGGTGTCTACTCTTCTGTTTACAGGAGAAGAGGAGCCCTTTTTCTGTGCCCTCACACATCATCATAATTAGCACAATTAATACAACTCACTGAAATCTATTAGTAGCATAAGCAGTGGCATTTTATTGAATTATGTGTTCATGTCACAGTAGAGTTGGGCACTTCTGAATATTTCTAAAGTTGTTTGTAAGCAATGGAGCAAAACTTATGTCATGTTCTTATTAAAAAAATACAGTGTTAGAGGCTGTATGGAAACAGAGTGAGTGTTAGTGGTGACAAGACCTAACAACTTGAGTGCCTTGATAAACACAATATATAATAGCAGTACAATAGGAATTGAAATTGAGAGACAAGTCTACATTGGAGGGGTTAGAATTGGTCTGGTATGGAGAACTTACAGGTGCATAGAGCCATGAACCTGTGTCTTCTGGATTTGTAGAAGGAAAATTTGAAGGACATCTCTGGGTTCTGAAAGTGCTCATATATGGGTGAATCCCTCCATTTATTCAGGGCTTTATGATTTTGCCTATGGAAATTTTTACATCAGCTGACAAAACCCCCTCAGTCTGTCTTTGTCAATCTGAATCTTAATGTAGCCAACTGTTCTGTTCTGATCTCACACTACATTTGTGGTGTAAGAGTCTAAGAGCATGCTGTGTCAGCTATGGGATTATTGGTCCTGGATTTTGCAAAATTTCCCATACACATTTTTGAAACAACAGCAGATAATTATGAGAATTGGCAGATGCCACAGACTTAATTGTTTTCAGCAGCTACAATAGATGTTTTAAAAACATTTCCATATTCAAACCTTTAGTTAGTTCAGGGCTAGTGAAACACAATTCTTCTTATTGTCTCCTGCCCTCGGGACATCCTCTAGGGATAGCAACCAGCAGAACCTCTGGTCCCTCTTTCCAGCTGCTTTTCACCTGCCTGGCTCACCTTTTAGGTCACTGCTCCAGGTAATTTGCTGGGTTGCCTCTCTTCTACAGCTGTCTGGATTTTGCAAAGACTTCAGAAAAATCATGCCTCAAAATAAGTATTCTATCCAAATGAAACCATGTCTGGAAAGATGGTTGAACTCATCAGCATTTTATTTTGAAAAGTACCATGGATAAGAAGTTCCTTTGGCACCAAAATATTATGTGTTAGCATTCAAGGCAGGATAATGATGTAACAGTCACTTTCCTTTTCTCCTGTCCTTCTTTTCAAACTTAACCTGACCTGACCTGGGATTAAACAATCAGTCACCATAACATGTTTCTCATGCCCAAAGATCACAAGTAGGCTGAACTCAGCACAGAGCAGAAATGGATGGAGTGGCAGAAGGTAAGTGATGGTACACAGGTGATCTTGACCTATGCATTTATACCCATGCCCTGCCTGCAGCACATGTGGTCACACATTTGTGAGATGATAAAGTTTTCCTTTCTTCTGTATTCTTTCCCTTCCCTACTCGGTTTACCTAAGCAGCAGGAGTCATCCTAACTGTTGTTAGTGGGAAAAGATACAGAATGTAATACATCTTCTTGTCCCTCAGGAAAGACATTTGGTAAATTTGGAATGAGCATCTAATTCTCTCCAGGATGCTCAGAATGTAAATTTGGAAAGAGGAATTTCTCCAAATAATTATAGTTTAAATGCCGAATTTCAAATATATTTATTTTCTTTGCTTTTAGGTTGGTGCGTGTTGCACACACGCTAGAAGAGATTTCTTTTTTGTGGTTGCTATGGCAAAAAGCAGTCCCCAGTCCTTTTACTTAAAACCCATGAACTGCAATTAACTGTTTAATGTTGTAACAGACAACAGCTCTAGTAACACCTTAACAGCTTTGAGCATGATACTCCCATCATCTCAGCAGATGGTGGTTTTTGGCATTCTGTGTTTTCAGTTTATTCTTCTCCTTTATAGTCCTTGCCATTATATCTTCTGACAAATGCTTCTGGACTAACTTAATTGCAATTTGATTACACTGAGACAGCCCTCAGATCTCAGATATTGTTGGATTTCTGTTAAAGGTGCCTAATATATGAAAAAGAATTTGTGCGTGTATCCCCCTCATCAATTATAACACCAGATTTTGAAGTAAGAATCTGTTTCTTCTCATCTGTAACCATAAAAATACAGTCTTGAAACATTCTTAGTCTGCATAGACTGAACAGAAAAGGAGAAATAAATGATTCTTTTGTGAAGGAGTAACTTTGAATGTTTGTCAAGAGTCTGAATTAAATAAGAATTACCACTTCCAACTAGTTTTACTACAGGGAGTTGCCCCTCATTATTATTTCTATAGAGATGGAGACTGAATTCCCCATGAATCTTGCTCATTGTTTTAAAGATTTATGACTAATATAAATGCTTTTAAACAAGGACTTTCAATTAAATTTAGAAAAAAATTCAAAATATTGCCTTGTGAAACTGTCTTTCAGCTACTCTTCCTTTTTCTCCCATATAATCACTGTTGTATCCCAGTTTGTAGTTGCAGTTGTATTCCATCTCTAATTTTGTTTTTCACTTAGAAATAAATTCTTTGGAATTAAAACCAGCACTGTTCTCAATGTTGCTCTTTAAAAGGTTTTTATTTATTTATCAGGCAGAACACTTTAGATGTTTCATTCTGTAATACAGGGCCAAATAAAGTTTTTTTAGTACCTTTAGGAGCAGTATTAGCATTTCTTCTTTTTTAGGGAAAAAAAAAAACAAACCAAAAAACAAGAAGGGAAAAGGAAAAGAATCATTTTCCCAGAGTCATAACAAGATAATATTGCAGTTTCAGGTTTTAAAATATGAATGTCTCACTCACAGCTATTTCCTGGCTGACTCCAGGTTTCTATGATTATTATTTATTCAGGGCTGATAGTGTGCTTGACATTGTGCAAATATAGAAAGAGATATTCATGTGGACTATCTGCCAGGATTTCCTAGTTGTTAGTGGCAGTGTTAGCCTCTTTAAGCAGAAGCTTGAGGCTGTCTCTAAAGCAGAGATGCTTATCCCTCCTGCCAACAGGCAGCTTCCTACATATGACCGTGGGAAACACTGCTCAAATGCACAAGGCTTTGGAAGGATGGACCCAGTGGAGTTTAATTTAATTAGCACAGCAGCAGTGTGTGGTAGATCTAACTAATCAAACCTTTAAGACCAGGCATGGTAATTTTAAAAGCTGGAAATCTTTTAGGGAAAGATGACTGGGAAGAATCAATCCTTCTGATCTGATACCTAAAGAATCAAAGAAAGACTGTTTGCCTGAATACTGAATGGTGTGAAATCCTGTGTCTTCTGTGAAATCCATGAACTGTTTTGTAATTTATCTGTAGGACTTAGTGATGGCCTGTGTACTTAATTAACCTGGATAGTGCTGGTGTCCCTCGAGTTGTTGCTGCCGTTTGCAGACTATCCTTGGCCAGGCTGACATCTGCCCATGGCTTTGTCAGAAACAATGTATTCCAAATTGTAGCACTGAAGGCTTTTGTCCAGGACTAATTTCTCAGGTTAGGGACATTAGGGCCAAGGGAGAAAAAAAAGTGAAAAATCTTAGTCTAAATGGAAGGAATGTTTGTCTTTTGTTCAAAATCTATCTTTGGATTTCCTTTCCGAAGGAGTCGCTGAAAAATCATTCTAAGGATCTTTAGTGACACTTCCTTGACTTTATCCATGAAAGAGTAGAAGTGCTGTCTGGTGTTTCACAGATGAAGAATATTTTTGTCATGATCACTTATAAATACAGTAAAACACCCAAAATCCCACCAATAAAACCAACTTGCAGTGAATGAAAAGGTGAAATGCAAATATTTGTCGTTGTTTTCTCCCTGGATATGCATTTCATGATCTGATTCTTTCTCAGACAGAATGAATGGATGATGACAGTAAGCTTATCTCTTAGTCTGAGGTGGTGATACCACCCAAGCTAACACTGAAAGACCTTCTTAGAGCAACACAAATCATATACAAGAGCCAGTATCTAAAAGCTCCACATCCAGAAATGAGCACTTCTGCCACGTATCATACAGAAGCAGCCAAACCAAAAAGATTTGTAGAAAAATAAACAAATCTCTGAGGAGCTTGAAAGCTGAAGTGAAATGTCTTGAGGTCAATTCAGAACTGCAAAGAAAGTTTAAGATGTGTATATCAAATCTGATATATAAATTACAATTCCTGTATTAGTCATATTTGTTATACCCCATAATTTGTTTGGAAAAGGAAAGACAGTGCTCAAATTTCCTTGCCTCTCCACCCACCTCCTTCAAAGTGTTCCCTTTAGCTTTCAAGCAATTTATTTACACTGAGCAAAATGTCTGGTTTGCACTCACAGGAAAAGTTTTAATTAATTCTCATTTTACAAATCCTCCACAATATTTATTCAAAAGATTGGCAAATGCCAGGAAGTTCACCCATCCCTGAAAAAATAAGTTTTGTAAATAAATCTGGCAACAAATTTATTTTAACAGCAGCAATCCTGTTAATCTGTCAAGATGTAGTTTGTTTCTGACACTTAATTAAATTCTTTTTCTTAAGAATAGAAAATAATTTGCTACAAACAAACCATTTAGCTGGGACATGGTGACTGTCCCTCTGCTACTTCACAGAGAATTTAATTCAACAGAAAAAAGCTAACAGTATAACGTTTAGCACCTTTTTTTTTAACAGAAACAAGGCTAAATTTCTGTAGTCACAAACAACAACAACATTAGGGGCTTCAGGGCCCTTAAAACCCATCCTTGGTGTATCCCACAAACTGGACCAGCATTACTGCACATCTCTGAACATAAACAAAAGGTGTGTTTCAGGCTGTATGCCACAGGATTTTTTTTTGCCCAGACCCCTATTTCCTGGCTATTTTTTCCTGTACATATCATCCACTTGCTCAGTTCTTATCCAGCCTCAATTCATGGATCCAGTTCCCTGTGCAGCAACACCAGCAATTGTGCAGGTGCATTAGCCTGAGACAGCCCAGGCTGATGTGACACAACTGAGTGGACAGTGCAGCTTAGTCTGGTTTCATCAAGAAAAATGTCCATACCCAGAAAAATATTTTATAAAAGGAAACAGTCCCAGATGTTTGCAAATATCAGCAAAGCAAAACAGGCAAGCCCTGCCACTTGCCATTAATGTTGATTGAAACAAAAGATCCATAGGTGCTGATGTTCAACTTAAATGGACGTCACCTCTCTGTGTTAACACTTCATCCAACTGCACTGCTGGGTGTGTGGACATTTTGGGGTGTTCACCTCTTGATTCCTAAAGAGCTTTGGCATGTCATCCCACTGCTGCTCCTTAGCACAGGAAAACAATTTGTGGCTCTATTTTATGTTATAGATGCATAACACTGCATGTCCTGGTATAGAGGCTCATCTGGTGCAAATGTCAGTATAGTCCTGGCAGTTTGTACCAGCAGGTAAAATCTGCCATCCATCTTTCCTGACACTTCCCCAGCTCCTTCAAACTTTAAAAGGCTGATCCAGATCCCAGTGAAATCTGTGAGAACTTTGTGCTGGATCCAGCAGTATGCAGGCTCTTGAGTACAGCAATTAGGATATAGCTAATGTTAGTAATCCTTTCCTGCCTGCCCAGAACACCCAAACTGTCTGAGTCAGGCAAAAGCCTGAGGAAATCAGTTGGGTTTGGGCTGCATCTGAAAGGTCAGTCTGTGTCCCCATGGACTAAGAGGTACGGGGGAGTTCCAGAATTTGCTGCCAGTTTGTTGCTATTTATTTCTGGAAGCTGTTAGCTTAGATTTTTTTTAGCTAAACTTACTTATGGGGAACTGAGAGGATAAGAGTGAGGGCTTTGGAAAGTCACATTTCTGGGTGCTTTAAAATGCTTATTAATCTACAACTCTTGCTTTTCAGGTTCCTTTTTAGATGGAATTTTAATTCACATTATGGACACTCAGGAGAGTGCACATATTCTATTTTTTTTCAAATACCATATTTAAGGACTTTGCCAAATGAACAAAAGCAAGGAAAATAATCCTAAAAATCCTGGCAGAGTTTGACATCATAACTTTATACAGTACTATTATTGTGAGACATTTTATTATCTAAACAAGTCCTCATTTGAAGGAACTTCAGAGACACATTTTTTGCAGTGTATTTAAAATCAGTGTAGAAAAGGAAAGAATTTATATTTGATGTAGGGATTTATATCTGATGATGTGAAATAGTGGATTTTTAAAATATAAGCACATATATATAAAAAATTAACTTAGCAACCTCTTGCTTAATTGGCACTCATGTTATTTAAAAGAAAAGGAGTAGTGGGTGTCAAAAACTTCCTCAGGCTGAAAAACAATATTCTTTTACATTATTGACTCTGATTCTCTTTGTGATTTAATCCTTTCCTTTACATGGCTAGGGGGCAGAAATAGTGGGAAAGTCACAGCCACAAGCAATAACATAGCAATTAACTCAGAGGTACTGGTGGGACATTTAAGTAATTTTAAGTCAATATTTATAAACATGATGCTGCTGGCTGGAAAATCTGGACATTATTTGCAGCTTTGGAAGATTTGATTACTTAACTGATTTTGATTTTCAAATTGCTTTTGAAAATCAACCACTGGTTTGAATCTGCTCCAGATGGGCAATGACTGAAAATTGTTTTCATCTGGCATGTATTTGGTGGCGTAGATAAGCAAGTTGATGGCCTCATTAAAAGTATCTCAAGCATATGTGCTGATTAAAAACCCCCTCATCTCAGGCCCAGCAGGGTTTTGGCTGAAGGGAACTGAACTGCTCTGTCACCCCTTTCTGGCATGACAGCAGGAGGAACTTCCTAAAGCTGCTGCACACAGAGGTGAATGGGAAATGTGTCCCACTGTGCCTGCCCAGCAGGGAGTGCACCCTGGTACAGGCCAGCAGGAGCTTCTGTGGCAGCATAAGGGTCCTCACAACCTGAATGAGAATCACACAGCTGAGAGAATGGGCTTTAAAAGTCTAAAAGTGGTATTTATTTTTTCCACCAGCAGGTCCTCAAAATTATTGCCTATCTGGTTAAAAAATGGTCCAGAGAGACAGGCACTGAAGGTGCAAAGGCTCTGAACATCAGAACCAGACATCCCAAACCCCCCTTGTTGTCTCTGCAGAGAAACAGATGTTTCAGAAGTACATCACTTCCCATCCTAAATGCAACTGCTAAGGCTGGTCACACCAGTTGTGCCCTAGTAGTGCCTCTGTTTCCAAAACAAGCCTAAGGTGACCATAGAACAATAACATATACAGGTCTGTTTTTCAGGCAGGCAAGAAAAATCCCATTCTCAAGAGCACCCCATCATTCTTGCTAAACTGCTGTGAGAATATTTTGCACTTTTTTCACAACCTCAGAACAACTGACCAGGGTCTTTCCTCCAAAGTGTTGTGGCTCAGCTCCCACAACACAGTAATTTTTTTAAAGGAGAAAATGTATCATTTCTAATAATTAGCCGGCAAAGACACTGACCAAAATGGTGTCCTGGGCACATATATCCCATAATATCCTTTTAGAATGCTTTGTAACCGTGGCCTGCATGAATTAAATGGCTCTTTTCTGTTTAGACAGCTGGATTTCTGTGTGGCACTAGATGGCAATATTCCCTCAGCTCCTGCAATGGTCAGGGGAGCCATACACAGCAAAGGGACACATCCTGACCTTGTTTCCTTGTTATCACCCATGTAGCTCATATTGTAACAGCCAGGTTTTATGTGACTAAACTCAGTCTGGGCTGCAGGGCTTTTTAAAATCTCTGTGCATTCATCCACCTACCTTTACAGCTTCATAGCTCTCTGTCAAAACATTTATTGGACACTAGGTTTACTGTGTGGGATCCTCTGTTTCATTAAGAAAGCTCTTATGGTCTCAGGCTGTTCCGTGATATCGATGCTCAAATCCACAGGCAAGAAATATATACATCTGGAATATTGCACTGGTTTCCTGCTGCCTTTTGTGGATTAATGTGGTGGCAGATTCAGTCAAGTCATTACTCAGATATAATGTTGCCTTCATGTCAATTGTAAGTGGATTATTTTTTTCCATTCATGTTTGTTCTCATATAAAATCAGCATAATCTAAACTCAGCAACTGTAAAAAAGTAATTCTGTGTCTGTACCCAGATGAATTTAACCCTATCTCTGTGTGATATTTCTAAAGGTTTTCTCTAGTCAGCAGAGAACAACAAGGAAAAGGGCCAGCAATGAATATTGTCTATCTCCTTTGGGTGATGAGGATTTTTTTTGCCTTTTTACCACTTTATCAAGGTCCAGGTCTACTGAAATTGTTCCTTTCAAAACCAGGCTTGTCATTGATTTTTGTGCGACCACGATCATTATAATGATTTTCCAATGATTAAGTACTCTGAAACAAAAAATGGAGAGTGAAACACTCCTCCTTACATACCATGTCCCTCTTCTGGTCCCCTGCAGAGCCACAGAGCCCAGCTGAAGATCTCAAAGCTCTTGAAACCAGAAGCAAACAAAATTTCACACTGTTAGGAAGTAGTGAATTATTCTCACTCCTCTTGTTCAAAGGATGGAGGAACTTATGTGTAAAACCCATCTATCTCCATGTGATGGATGGAGAGCCCTCACCCTGTGCCCAGCCATGCCCTTTTCTGTTAGTTGCACACTTCTCTGTGGGTTGTTTTTTCAAAGTCAATCGAAAATATTTTATGTGTGCTAAAATGCAAGGTTGCTTTTGCAAAAATAATCCAATCCCTTTTGCTGGTTAAACAGGGAAGGTTTTTCATGTTTCATAATGCAAAGGCCTGTTTAAGTAATTCTTGATGATATAATAAATACTTGACTAAATGAAGTGCATCACACTGTGTACATAGAAACCTTAAAGTTTGTGTACCCATATTTTCCCAGAGCATTCTTTCTTGTTGCACTTGCATCTTTTGCTATTCACAGCCTGGTTTATATATTTACCAAACAGCTCAAGTGGCCAAGCAATTACAATAACAAGTGTGTAACAGGGAGTGAATGCTGTATCATGAGGTACAAAGTATTGCTGCGTGGGTTCAGGCCCTCATCCAATAACCAGTAAATACAAGAAGAAGACTTCATTGGCCTCAACACATTTTTAATTTTATCTTTAATGGCACTAGAACTTAGTTTGGAAGGTATGATTAAAATTCAAGAGTTAAATGTATTTGGTATGGACAAGTGACACAATTTTTTTGCAGGCACCAAATGTTCTATTACACATTATTCATCAGAAAATACAAAACACAGAATACTTGCTGGTAACATCTACTTTTGCTTGGGTGAATGAATATTTAACTTGTTATCACTGACTTCCATGTTTTGTTAAGGCAGAAGAAAATGTAATATTTTTAAGCAGCACAAGAACTTCTTAAAGAGAAAAATATTTAGCAACAATGTGTTTTTTGCAGTCATGGTGTCTTACAGTTGTCATGATTGAGCTTGGGAGTGGGACTAAGACCTCTGTCTTTTCTGGAGTTTGTGTGTGGCTTTCCTGTTGTCACTTGATCTTTACATTGGGAGCATTCAAGTACCTCTGGAGCTTTCTTGAATTCATGTCCTTGCAATCATCTGTCTGCCTCAGACCACTCTTGTCCAGATGAAGCAGAGGGAATGGGAAGGATCAGAACAATCTCTGCTGCCTTAATGCCTTTCATATTCCCAGTGGTCCTAAAATCAGTTCTCAAATTCTTTGTTGCAAAAGACAGATTCTCAGGATTCCTTCTTCTCTGGCAAATGCTTTCATCTCTTGGGTGTATAACTGCTGGAGTAATGGAAGAACTTGTTTCCAGCACAGACCAGTGCATTCTATCATACTCCCATCTGTTGATCTTTTCCATGGAACCAGGATTCTTTAATCTCTTGAAAGATATTGCATCTTCCCCATGTTCTCCACTTTACCTGATTATCCAGAAGACATTTTTTTCAGAAGTGCATTTTATTTTGCTCCAAAGAACCCAAATGAAGTTGCAAATCATCTTGAAAACCAGAGAATTACAAAAACTTTTTCTTTTGTCCTCTTCATTTGCTCCAAAATTAATCTTCCCTCTATTTTGCCTGAAAACTCCCTAGTTGTAGTCTTGCTTGTGTTGCCTTGACTTCTCTTCATCTAGCTGCTTTATATTCCCAGGAAGCTCATTCCTGACCTCCTTACAGGGTAAGGGCTGCTGTTGCTAGACTGGCCAGTGAATTTCTGCCTTGCTCACCCTGTTCCTAATTCACCTATTCCTAACCAGCCTGTATGCTTTTCTCTACTTGATTTTCAACCTCTTCTAGTCTCTCTTTCAATTCTGGATGCCCTTTACTTCATCCCTGACATCCTGGCAGGTGGAATCAGAGAACCACAGAAATCCACTTGGAGGAATATAAGAAGTGAGGGATTTAAGGAAAGTAATGAGACATACTGGAAGTGACTCAAGGAAGAAGAAAGAGCCAGAGCCCTTTCTGCTCACCCTTCCTCAACCCATATGAGCTCCTCTCCACACTCCCCTTCCTGCAGGCTTGCTCTCCCCTCATCTCCATATTCACCTTTACAGTCTCCTCACAACATGCTTGAACCATGAGGCTTAACAGGAACTACTTGAAAGCCCTGGAGACATATTTAGAGGGCAAGCAGAAATTAACTGCTCTATGGGCATTTACTTAGTACCTGAAACAATTACCCATTGCATTTCCAGGTGAAGCTGGGGACAGGATAGCATTGCAAGCACATGTGCAGTCCTGATGCCTTTCCCATGCATGTCTCCTGTAGCTCTCTATAGTGTTTATATCATAAATAATGTCTGGTGTATGTTTATGGACTTTGAATTCTTGCTGAAACTAGATCTGTGTACATTGTCAGAAAGAGGATCAAAACAAAGAAGCTGAGAAATATATTTATAGGAACAAAAAACACCTCAAGCCACACCAAAACCAAATTCCCCCTTCTCCCCACCAAAACCCAGCCTAAGAAGAAAAGAAAAGAAATAAAGGATAAAATTGTGACCTATGAGTTCTGGAGAAGGCTTGTCTATCCAGAGCATAGGATGGAATCAGTCCTATCCCTCAAAGCAGATACTAAACAAATTTAGAAATCCTGAAAGACTTTGAAATTTATCCCAGATGTTTCTATAGTTTTTTCAAGACTTAAAGAAACAGGCTTATAATGGGATAGGTTACACATTACAACTAAAAGGAGGGAATAAAGCTAGCAGCAATTTTACAGTGTTCTGGTAATTAGTAGAAGATCACTGTACAAGACATCACATTGTACAAGCCTGATTCATGCCTGTGCACACAGACCTCATCTTTGTGAGGTGTCCAGTCACATCAAAACTTCTTTTTGAACTCAGGAAATGCATATGAAGGGATGGGCAAAGAGCTGGTAGGTAAAGGGACATGTTAGAATTTTTTGACAATATAAATATATTTACATTATTATCAGCATAACTAGGTCATTTGAGAGTGAGATTTTCCACACACTTTTTCTACTAATGTGAAGTCCAGGCACACATTTCCTGGGACAAAGGAAGATCAGCTTCCTTAGTACTACAGGTTGTGCTCCCAAATGATACTGTGTGGCCACATTCACTTTACAAGGTGGCCACAACCATTACAAGGTCCTAGAAGCCCTTTAAAATAGATGCAGCTTAGCCATAACATGAGTATTTCTCATGATTCCTCAAATCAGTATCTGATATGTAGGTATGGTTCAGTTCCAATCAGCAGGCTTTACTGATGCATCTTTTCCAGGTCCATTGTGTCAGCAGAATTCTCCAGATCACACAGGTACCACAGCCTGAGGTGTGAATGCAGCAGGCACAGGCAATGCCTGCCCTGGTGTTAAACTGGCTGCTCATGCTCACCATGTTCAATTAACATGCTCATGCTACACAAAACACAGAAGCAAGGCCAGAACTTTCTGAGCTACTGTCAGCTTTCAGTGGGAGAACCACAGAGGGTTGTGCAGAAACATCGAGATGCCAGCTTAGATCACCAATCAGTCAGGTTTCTCCACAGCTGTGTTAAATCTGAATCTCAATATTCTGCCTCTTAGCAGAGCTGCTAAGTTTGTGCAGAGGTGTTGAGAATCAACTTGATGAATCCCTGAGCAACCTGATTTAATTAATTAATTTAATTAATCCTGCTTTGAGCAGGATATTTCACTAGGTGACCTCCAGAGGTCCCTTCCAGGCTAAATTATTCTATGAGTGAATTCTAATGCACCTATATTGCATCCAGTTCCAGTATTAGTGTCACTTCTCTCCTATGCTCCATGAACTAACTCTAGGACTATCCTTAGTTTAAAAAAAAAAAAAGTTGGTTGTATTGTGAGCTAGCAAGTTAAATGCCTAATCTAAGGGAACCAGTGCCCTTCTGTGGGGATCCATGGTGCTCCTGAAACAGCTACAGCAAAGCTGCATCATGTACAAACTTCATCATGTACTCATGCCTCACCTCCAAGTAGGTAGTATGTGTGTTCTGAGAGATTCTCTGGTAGTCAGAAAAATAAGAAAACTTCAGGTTCTTGGTTTGGGTAAAAACCATGTGTATTTGATTCTGGTGAATGAAGAGAGCACCTCATTGCTGGAGTGGTGAAAGCAGCATGGTCTTTCCAGATTTAAAACATACTCGATTCTCTTCAAAATGCTTCATTGAATAAGCTGATTATAGTGGAAGGACAATTAATGACTGTTTTCCCAAGTACAGACCAGGGCTGTGAATGCAGTGTCAGCAAGGAGCAGTTCCCTGACAAGCAAACAAGCTGATGGTGTTTGGAAACTCCCTTGGAGACACGGGTCCTTTGTTTCATTTCTCACTGCACTACATGAAAAAGAGGAAGAATTTAGATGGAGCTGATGTAAACTGGGGAAAACATACTGTGATCTTCCTTCAGTTTGCATGCTGGGAACATGAAGGACAGGGTCATAAAGACAATGAAGAGCATGCTCCTTTTCCTAGTTTTCCTGGGAGTAGTATCTGGTAAGAACATGATTTCATTATGCTGCTAAAATTAGAACACTGTTGGCTGTTATACTTTCTCTAGGGAACTTTATAATACATATTTAGGGATCAGACACAGATGGGAAAAATCAAGCAACAATTATTTCTGACTGAAATAGACTGGGCTCTGTGGTTACAGCAGTATAATGAAGAGAATATGACTCTTTGCTAAAACTCTTTTTTGGATGAGGCACTTCATTTCTAATAGCCACTGCTCAGTGAGTCAGCACTGGAGTGAGAAAGGAGGTCAGCTCTCCAAGAAACAGTAACTAGTAGTTATACTCCAGTATCCTACTTTCAGATATTGATAATATTTCTCTTTGATAAAGTACAACAAGCAACCAAACAGGACCAAACAGAGAGAAGGTTGTGGACAATATTTGTAGTATAACATAAGTAACTTTGATCAGTGTAAATACATGGGAGATTTGCCAATATGAGTATTTGCACATTAGCAACTTAGCAGATCTTCAAGCTGTCTGAAGTCTGAGTGGCACATAAAGCACTGGTGTTGCTGTAGGCTACTAGCTCGGGTAGGGTCATTTTACTCTCAAGGAACTGTAAGAGTTCTGCCACCCCTCAGAAACCTGTCAGTATTCAGTGGTTTTTCTGATGTTCCCAAAACTGTGATTAGGACACTGCCTGCCACTTTCAGCTTTCTTTGAAAAACAGCACTTTTCTAACTTGCATGGTTGTGGATAGAGAAAATCTTGAAGGTGTTACTCAAGCACACTGTAAAGACTGGCACATCACAGATAAATAAGTCTTAAATATACATAAACTTCTCCAAAATAATCTCTTTATTGCTTTGTCTTGGACTCATCATCTGTCAATGATTGTCATTGATAATTCTGATTAATAATGTGTTAAACTGCTACAGAAATATTTTGTTCTGCAAAGTAAAGAGGTAAGCAAGGATTTGTGAATATGGAAGGAGAGTTTTTGTAAAATTGGTTGGAAAAAGAAGAAGCCATTCAGATGCAGCACCTAAAATTTCAGTTAAAATGAAGAGCAAGAAGTTAGAACTTTTAATTTAGAAAGACAAATTCTGAATAAACAGCCAATGCAATCTTTGGACATAACACAAAAATGGCAACTCCTTTCTGCATTTCTAAATACTGTAAATTATTTCATTGGTTGTATAAATGGTTTCCATTAATGAACTGTGGCTTGATGAGTGAGCTGAATTCATCAAGTACTGTCCACAGGAGATTACATTTGAAGTTCAGCTCCACTTATGGAAATGTATCTCCAGAAGCCCCTCTCAGCCCAGCCTCATTTACATGGGTGATTTTTGTTGATGATGTTTTCCAGAATTTGTAATAACAGTAATAAAAACTTAGTCCTTCACTGTATCTTGCTCCTGCTGACATAAATCAGTAACAGCTCAGCTGAACTCAGTCCTACCAGGGTGCCAGACTGACCTGTTTCAGTCAGGTCAGAGATTAACTCTTTCAGGCAGTTCCCATCTCACAGTGTCCCTCATCCCACCCTGTACCTGTAGAGTATCTCCAATGTAATTTTTTTCCCTAAATGCCAGAGTGATCCCAGCTGGATCAGTGACCCATGAACCTGCTGCATCTGCTGTGTGGGAGCATGAGAATCTCCATGCAGCTCTAATGGTCTCAGACTAGTTCCTGTAGCAGCTTTTCACCTTGCAACTCTGCAGCAAAAAAAGAGAGTTCATGGAGCTTTTGTCACAGTAATTGCTGGTGTATGAAGAGCCTGTCCAGACCCTTGAGTGGGCACTATCTGTCTCCCTCTTGGCACAGAGTGTGTAGAAGTTTGGCTGAACACAGCCAGCTTTCTTGGAGAGTGTTTTGGATGAGCCAGTGAAGCATCCCCAAGCAACAGTCAGCCCTGCCACAGTCTGGTGTTGAAGAACCTTGCTGGTTCAGGGATGGGAGATTACTGAAGTGTTGTTTCAGGGCATCAAAAGCAGTCCTGATTTAAGTTGTCTAGACACTGTTCATAAGATGAAGCACAAAGGCCTTTGTCAAAAATACCAAAAGCTACAAGCTAAATGACAGAGAAAGCAAAAGTTTTGATTTGGGGAATCCAGAGGTCTGGACAAACAAGGAGCTTGTGCAAATCTGCTGGATGCCTCACCAGCATGTGCAGCTTCCATGCAGTTTTGAACCATAGGGTGCTCTTGTGGGCCTGCATCTTCTCCAAAGACTCCAGGCTGCTCTTCCTTGCTCAGAGCAGGAGACATGACAGTACACCACTGAAACTGTTATGAAATCACACTACTCAAGAGCCAGGCTTGCACACAGCTCCTATAGAAAGAATTAGAAGAGGAAAAATGGAGGAAATAGGTGCTGCAGGTAGTGTAATCTACAAAAAAACATTGCTTCTTTGGTATCTGGGTCTGTGTGATCCAAGGTACTTCTTGATGTAACAGTGAGCAGAGGCACTAATTAGTACAGGGAGCAAAATGAAAAAATAGAAACATTTTGGGCTTCTTTGCTTCTGTATAAAGGCATATATGAAGTAAATGATGCAGTGAAGTAATACTTTTACAATGAATAAATTAAAGAAAAATGGATTCTTTTGCCATTAACACTGGATTTACACCACATGCCCTCATTCATAGGTAAAAAGAGAGTCAGGGCATTTTGTGTTCCTTAATGACAGCTCTTCACAAAAGCTGTGTATTTGTTAGCTCAAGTAATTTTGCATTCATTTTCATCTGCAGGAAGAAGACCCCAGTTGCTTCAGGGCTTACCTGCAACAAGCACTGTCGAAGAAAACTCTGCAGCTGGTGTGGCAGTCTACAACTTTAATGTGACTCTTTCTCCATTGGCTTCTGAAGGTGTAGCAATTCTTCCTACCATAGTAAATTCAAATCCACTCACAGAAGCTTTTGCCATTGAACCAAAAGGAAGTCTTGAATTCAGGGTGAGTTTTAAGTTTAACTTGAGTAATTTGCAGTTGTAGGCTGATGTTTCCTGGATTACTGAGCACTGACAGTGCACAATATCTCATCTTTTAATCAGGAAAGAATTTTAAATGCAGACTGTGGTGTTATTCAAAAATGCTGCAATAGATATGACAGATGAATAGCAATAGTAATTATGATTTTTAATTGCATCTAGGAAAAATCACTCATCATAATAATTCCATTAGTTCTGTGATAGAAAAAAATCTGTGATTTTTAGAAAATAAGAGGTGAAGAAGAATGTGGAGGATCTGCCTCTGTTTTGAGGTTTTATCCAAAGCTTTTCAGCTTAATATGTATGAAGTCTCTGTGAAATGAAAGTGCCTTAGTTAAACCACATAGAGCTTCTGTTTGGCCACTCTCACCAAGAATGAAAATTAATTTGTTTCACTCTCAAAATAAATGAAGCTGAATTAGATCAAAGTAATTTTTAATTCTGAACAAAGGCTGTGACACATGAGGAAGTTATCTTGATGTAGGAGTTATCACCCTTCCACACATCTGTGACCTGTCTCTATCCATTGCATGCTCTTGTCCTATGGCAAATGCAGAGAAATTTCAATTACTTCAGGCTGATTTTCACTGTTGAATAAATCAGCAAGTATTAGCTCCCATTTGTCACAGGCAATGAGTGTTCAGATGCATGATAACTTGTCATTCCACTGCAACTTGCTTCTACATCTGAGCCTGAACAGGGACACTGAAGGGTGGCTTTAATAGATACAGATAGAAATGGTGAAGAGTCTTAAAAAGGTGGTTTGAATATCCTTTTCTGGGTGTTTCCAAGGAAGTTCAGGTTTTCACAGAATTGATACAACAGCTCTTTTCTAGTTCTCTTTGCTGGTGATTCTAGGAGAAAATTTGGGAAAGGAAAGGCTGTGTCCCTGGGTGCTATTGGCTCATGGATTTGATGAGCCTGCAGGGAGCTGCTGTGGCTGCCATGCTCCAGCCTCCCAGCAGAGCACAAAGATCACTTGTGCCAGCTCTGTGGTGGCTCTTTACTGCTCCCCAGCCAGGTCAGTGAAATGGTTAAAAAACCTCTCAAAAAAGCCATCTTTCACTTGTGAAACATAGGGTGGGACTGTACAAATACCTGGACTGGGTCAGCTGAAGAGATCATAGAATCATAGCATTATAGAATATGCTGAGTTGGAAGGGCTCCTTCAGGACTATCTAATCTAGCTCCTGGATCACCCCAAGAATCACTCCAGTGCCTGAGAGCATTGTCCAATTGCTTCTTTAACTCTGCCAGGCTTGGTGCTGGGACCACTTCCCTGGGGAGCCTGTTCCAGGGTCCAGCCACTTTCTGGGTGAAAAACATTTGCCTGATATGTAACCTAAACCTCCCTGAACTCTGCTTCATGCTCCTTCCTTGACTCCTGTGTAACAATCAGAAGGAAATGGATACATCCCTTAAACTGGCTTTGCTGACAGACAATCCATAATGTAGGACTCCTTTCCTAGGCTTTATTTTGGCACTTTGAATTAAAGTGATCCCTTCTGCTGCAAGAAAACCCCTCAGTCCTTTTATATACCTGCTTGCTTCCACCCCATGCCATCTTTATGTTATGATGCACAAGAATTTATATTTCTGCATGCTGAGTGGGACTGAGAAGTTAATATGGAGGAAAAATAACAGACAAAAAGTCCCTCTTTGTTTTTTTTTCATGGCAAGGATGATGGAGAAATTATTGTTCTAGAACAGTGGAGGATGACACAAGGATGAAAATGAATGGCCAAAAAAGCTGGAGACTGGAGACTGCTTCTTCCAAAGTGCCAGTTTGTATCCATTTCATACCACAGCCACATTACCAGAATGGCCTCTGAACCTTTCTATGTTTTGCTTGAGCTGTTGCTTTTTTCAGCATTTCCTAAGTCACTCGGGGGACTAGAACAAAGAGTTTGAGCTAGTGAATATCAGTCATGAAAAAATCATAAAGCAATCTACATAAAATTCTGCAAATTAGCAGAGGAGTGCTAATTACAACTTATAAAGCAAGGATAAATACATGGGTGTTCTTAGTTAATTTATTTGATGAGGATTGCTACTTTTAATTACTTATGCTATGTTGTAGGAGATCTGTACAATATTTCACAAAAAGTGATGTGATCCAAAACCAGACACCTCAGTTCTACCTGCTGCCATGAAATCTTTGTTTAGATATAGAAGAAGGCAGTATTTCATGAATGAATTATGAGATTACTAAGTACCTGCTCGAATAGACTCTTCAGTATTTATGAAGCACACTTAGTCCTGTTGCAACAGCAGAAAGCAATATCACATTTCTTGATATATTTTGAGACTTCTGAGAAAGTAACAGTTTCTGAGATCTCAGTCTTGTCCCTTCCTCCTCACCTTACTCCTGTTTGAAGGTTCTCAGGAGCAGATGTGTGGAATACATAAAAACCTGCTGCTGCCTGAAACTACCTGGGTGCTCGTAGTGGTGCTCTCTGAATGTATTGGTGGTGGAGCAGGGAGCAGGGAACAGTGATATTCTCATGTGGAATGAGTGATAGATAGTTTAGGGGTGACTCTAGAGCCCCTTTCATGAAGCCTGAAGCTGCTTCAAGTGTGTGCAGTCCTGCCTTTATCAGTAAGCTTTGCTCCTACCTGAAGGAAAGGTGAATTCTGGCTCACACCCTACACCAGTTGCATACTGTTCCCAAAAAGATTCAAAAGCAACCTATAAAGAAACAATTTAGATTCACATCTTCATTTCTAAGGCCTTTATAAAGGAGGGTGGAAGATGTGTATTTAGACACATTTAGTCTGGCTGTTGTTACATCACTAGTGAAAATATTTGGCTGTGAATTGGAGGGATAATCTCCAGAACACATAACTTCTTAGAACTGGACTGTTTAAAATGTTGAATTTATTGTATGTGTTTATGGTATTTAGATCTCCATCAAACATTCATTTTGAACATCAAGCTTTCCACTGTTGTGACAAGCTTTTTAGAATGTTTCTTCTGTGTTAGCATCACTTTTATGGGAAACTTGTTTCTGTACAGTAGGAAGAGAGGAGACCATCCAGGACAGTTATTTTCTCCTGCAGTATTGTAACAAAAAGATCCATGAGGTTCCAGACAGAAGCTGTTTTATGTACCAGAAGGCACAAACCATTTGTGCTTCTCTTTACTCCCCTCCAACTCTTTGTTATTTGTCTCTATTTTGACTTCTGTCTTCTAACTGTGCTGACATCACTTTTGTGTTTGTCCTCTGGCCCACAGCATCTCATCTAAACCCAGGGATTTATTTCATTGTTTTCCTTCTGCATGCTCTTCAGCCTAATTATTCTGCAGTATTGTAAATACACTGACATGCTACTTGTCACATACACTCATGAGCTCCAACAGTTTTCCTTCTCCAGTTTCACAGCACCCTGCTACTGTGTTCAAGCTTCACAGTTTGTTAGTCACACAAAAAACTTAACTGTCACCTTTTCCTTTCTTGTCCAAGAAAAGGAAGATCTAATGGCTTCAGCAGTGAAGATTGAGGCATACAACTTTCAGCATCCTCCTGTTGCTCTGGACTCATCCTAAATCCAGAATGATTGCACTTTACTTTTTTCCATAAAATGTCAGTCTTGTGCTAGTACGTATTCTGTGTTAAGAGGCAATATGCAGAGCTGGAAGCCTTTGAAATAAAATCTCCAAAACAAAATACTTTTTCCTTATCAATCTTGCAAAACTCGAGGCCTAGGCTATTTTTTCAATTAGTTCAGCATTTTCCCCAAACAATTCTGGTGCCTCTCCCAGTCAATGTACCCATAAAGCAATCTGTTTCTGTGGTTTTCCTGCAAGTCTTCTCCCAGATACACATTACACAAGGAAGGTTCTGGTAGCTGCTAGACTACATGGTCTCCTGCCTCCACACTCTTTATTTCAAGTAAAAGATCTTCCTCCTCATGTTCCTAATTCACAGAAAAAGTGAACCTGCCCTTGTGTCTTACAAAGCTTCTTCTGAATTCTCAGTCTCATCACAGCTTGAACACTCCTGAAGACAAAGCTGTGAGGTGGGGCAGCTTCTTCCAGGCTGTCTCCTTCTCAAAGGGCTCCTCACACAAAGGATGAGTTACTCCATGAAGCCACACAACATTTTGGTCTCTTTAGTCTGTTTCTGTCATGTTTTTGCCACTGTTGAGAAATGTGCCAACAAGTACAGGATTATTTAAACACTCACTCTTTACTGATTGAAAGTATCCCTTTATTTGTATTCGCTCATTTGGACTGTAAGTTCCATCTGTTGCATCATGTGCTAATAATAATCTTTTATTTTCAGGTTATTACCACTGGAAAACCTGTCCTTGATTATGAAACTATGCCAAAGAGCTTTGATTTGCAGATTTTTGTTGATGATGCAACTGGAAGAACTGACCTTAACATATTGACTATTCATGTAACAGATAAAAATGAACATCCTGTATTTCGAGGAAATATGGCAATTGAAAGTAAGAAGATAGTAGAATTTGAAAAGAACAATACTTGAAAACATGACATCAGCTTATAAAAATTGAGCTCATACAGTGCCTGTAGGTAACGTAGTCTAGGCATCTTCCTTTAGGAAAACAAGGGAGGAACAGAACTTTGTTTTACACAAAGAGTTGGTATGCTTCATCTTTGGAAATGCCCTTTCAATTTTTCTTGAAGTTTAAAAAAATTTAACCATTTTGAAGCAGCTGAAGAATTAAAAGAAAAAATTATACCAATAAATGCTTTTTTATTTTTTAAATTGGAAAATTGGAGTTTTCTGGGATTATAGCCATTGAGTGTGTAGTTTGTTGGAAACTGGACTGATTTGGACAAGCAAGATAAATTTTAACAAGTGCATATTGTATGTGCAAAAACTTCTGTGGGGAAACCATAAAAACCTTCCTTTGCAGATGTTTTATATCTACATATTGCATTTACACTTTCACATGAGAAATAAGTCAGAAGTCAGTCTTAAGAGTGAGACCTCAGAGACTGTGATCTATGGTGGTACAAATGGAATGAGGCAGAGAGTTCTGTCTCCTACATGGGGCAGTTGATGTTAACCATGCTGACTTTTAGACCAGGGCAAAGATGCCAGGGGAGGAATGTACAGTAGCCTTAGGAATGAGGCTGGAGAGCCTGGGCTGCAGCTGTGGCCGGTGCAGGCTTTGCAAGTCATGCTGTACCTGGTGTGAGTGACACTGCCATTGATAGAAAGGGTGGGAAATAACTGTCTTACTCTCTAAGAGACCTTGCTTATTTACTAATGAACAAGACCTGAAAAAATTGTACCAGATGCATCAGAATATAATGATTTGTTTATTATGTGTTCACATGCAGACAGAACAGTTCACTCCCTAAAGTGCTTTTGAAGACTTCCTGTCCTAACAGCACTGTATGGCCAAGCACACTTCAGCTATTCAGTTTTAAAAAATCTGAAAATATTAAACTATGATCCCTTTGTGGCAGGTATTCAGAGCTGGCTGCTAACCCCCAGGTCTGCACTGACCACACTGGAGTGGTGAAGCCCAGCTGCAGCCTGACTTTTGCCTGCTGCTCAGGGATGTGTTCAGAGCAGCCTGCTCACATTCAGCTCTCCTCACTGATGCCTCCTGAGCACATTGACATCCGTGATTCCATACAATACTTAGTTTGTAAAGCAAATTAGCTTCCCCCAGGGAAGAGGCTGTGTCATCTTCTCGAGATAGCTGGTGTCTTGCATATCATGGGTGCCACTGGAATCTAATAATAATTAAATCTGACACTTGGAGGGATCGACACAGCATGAAACACACTACGTGGGAGCTTGTTACAAATAAAGGCATCAGCTTAACTCTCAGCTAGAGCTGCCATAAATTGGTGAGCACAGATGTCTGATCTGTCTCACTGTGTGGCTCTAGTTAACAGTACCAGCCACAATTAGACACTAATTGCACATTTGCTGTTTATGAAAAAGCATCTCCCTCTCATTAAACTTTGCATTCATGTTGTTGTCCTCTGGGAACAACTCATTACGCTGCTCTGGGATTCCCATTGCTCTGATGAGGAGCAGCAGTCAGTAGGGGGTCACAGTGGAAATTAATAGTCCAGAAAGAGCAGATCCAGCAGACACAAAAGGGCATAAAGCAAATAATGTGATCTGAAGATCTGTTGTCCTGTTAATTGCTCTGCCCAAGGAGAGATGAGCCTGTTGCCAGTGGGCCAGTGTGGGATAGCCCAGCTGTAAGAATCCCAGGCATGGAAATGAATGTAGCTTGCACTGAATTATCAGCCTTAGCAAAGCAAGCATTTAAGTCAGTGCGGTCCATTTGCTAATTATCTGCTTCACAGGTGTAAAGGAAAAGCAGGAATGAAGAGGAAAGCATCTGAACTCTCCTGGCAGGGCACAGGGTGTGGACAGGAAGGGGATGGTGGTGAGGACCTAGCACAGGATTGTATTCTTCCCATCTGCATAGTAAAGAACCCCACAGATGTAGCCCAAATGCACAATTTACTCCATAACCTTTGAACAACTCAAGATAGGCCATAGGGGAAGATCAGTCTTTGCCTTGGAGGGACAATCCATATTGCAGTGGTGGTTGCCTGTTTACAGATATGTAATTGGTTTCTTTTCATCCTTTGAATATCTGTGATCTTTGTGATGATTTTGGAATTACACTTGTGAAGTGAGAAGATGCAGCAGGCAGTAATACATGCTGACAGCTTCAGTGCATCAGTCTCTTTGCTGCTGTGCCCTTTGCTTTATTCAGATAACACTTAGTCTTACATCCATGCAGCTGTGATGATCTATGTGCTGGAAAGGACACCTCCAGAACGCATTTACCAAGTTGATGCAGCTGATCCTGAAAATGCAAAACTCAAAGTAAGTTGTATTAAACAAAAAACTCCAGAGATTATATAATCTGCTGTGTCTGAAATGTGAATTACCATCATCTTTCAACAACTTCCTTCCTTATCAGAAACACAGGAAAAGTTTTAATCTGGAAAAAAAGAAGCCTTCTCAATACTAAACTAAGAAAAAACAGCCTTAATGCTTGGACAAAAACTATATTTTAAGTTCTTAGCCTTCCAAAATTAAGGAATATCAAAGGCAGAATTTGATATAGTTAATCAGAGACACAGTAGAAATTGTGAATTTAAAATTTAAAAAAGGCTTACAAAATGTTTCTTGTAGATTAGAGTGACTAAAAGTAAAAAAAAATTTAACCTTCTGTATCACAATTTAAATTCTCTTAAATCAGACAGTAGGGAAATCACAAGGCAAATGAATATCAGGTTTTGGACAATCCCAGAACAAACTGTGACCTACCTTCAGTTATGAAAATGTGTTGGCTGATCTGAAAATACTCTTGGTATTCAGAAAAACTTGTGGAAAATGATACATTGGTAGCTGGGGGAAAGTAACTGCATTTAGCTAAGAATTATGTTGTATCTTTGCTTAATTTAGTTTGGCTTTATAAAATACAGTACATTCAAGAACTGAACCCGAAGATGCTGCTTCAGTGTTTAGTGTTATTCAAGAAAGCAATTAACCTTAAGTCTGTCCTCAGCCTTTGCCCAGTCAGGCTGAGCTGGTGAGGAGGGAAGCAGAGCTGTGGGGGCTTAGCTCTGCTTTGTGGGTGAAAGCAAGGCAGTGAGGTCCATGTGCCTTCTATCCCCTGACACATCTGAGCCATAGGAAGCTGCAAATAAAGAAATGCTGTTACACCCTTGGACAGATGCTCAGAGGATTTTGCAGGTTATTTGCTTGGTGCACGACCCTCTGTAACTTTCCCTGTTTTGCAAGGCAAGGAATGACTGGAAAGGTGTTTAAAGATAAAAAGACTAATTTCTTGTTCTCTCCATTTCAGTATTCACTGCTCCCTGCAACAGCACCATTTTTAATCAGCGAAAGTGGAGCCATTTTTTCCACAAAAGAATTTGATTATGAGAAAGATCCACATAGGTGAGAATGTATTTTATTGCCATGGCCTATTTGCTTATAGCATTCAGAGAAATGTTTTCTGACATACACAGAATGATTCTTGTTCTGTTTTTCTTATTTAACAGTTACTTCTTAAATATAACAGTGACAGATCCAGATGGACTCAACTCAACTAGAACAGTGAATATAAATATAATTAACATCAATGATGAAAGGCCTTACTTTACCACGTGAGTAAAAATTTTCCATTGCTCTCAAAATGTAGGTGATTTCTCAGGTTTACTGCTTTGGCACCAGTGGGAGGGTTTAACATAAGGGCAAATAACTATGACAACAAAATACAGCTGACAAAAGTATTTTAGTTTTGCTATGATTCCTATTCTTATACTGGAAAGCTTTGTCCTGATGTCACTCATTTATTCTTATTTGTATTCTTGATAGTTTAAAGTTTTCCAGGCTCTGCCTTCACACTAAGAACAGCCAAACAAGCTTGTTTTACTTGTTAGCATTTACAGAGGTTAAAGCTATGCAAAGATCTGTGGACAAGTTCAGACAAGGAGGTTAATTTCACCTGGTGTGCATACAATCATATTGGGTTTGCTCCTTATGCACGTGTGCATTTCACCATAATTGTGTTTATTCATGCAGAAATGTCTAGACATAAAAAGTTCTCCCTTTTGATCAGTCTTCTCCTCCCAGACACACTTGTAAACAATCCTGGTGATCTTCGAAACGTTGTTGTCTCTTACTGTGTCATAAGCAGGAAATTGTGTCATAACACACAAGTCAGAAATAGCTTTTGAAGGCTAATGGAGTCAGGATATATTAAGAATTTAGAAAAATGGGAACAAATATGCCTGTGCTACAAGCAGGCTGTTTTGCTTTGGAAAGCACAATGGGAGGTTGTTCCTGAAGCAGGAGCTTGACAATTATTACAGTTGATCTGACTCTGTTGTTGATTTATCTATGTCACTTGCATGAGACACTGATAGGATTTAAGGCACTGTCATTGTGTCTCCTGATTGTGAGACTCTACAAGGTCCCTGCTGAGAATATTTATGATGGCTCCTCTCCTGCCATCTCTGCAACAATGGAGACAGGATAGCACCTGGGGCCATGCCAGGAGGTTCCAGCCACTTGTTTGGAGCAATCTTCTGGGTGTTGTCTTGACCCAGAGCAATGCATGGCTCCTGGGCTGAGGCCAGTGATCTGGACCTTGGTGGATAAAGGGGTAAAGAATCTGAAGAAACAAAAGAATTAAATGTTAGAAATAGGCAAGAATTGTTGTTGCTGTTGCTGGTGATTTTTCTTTTCGCTACCTACTTAATGCTTGAACCTCATGTCTGCAATAAACAAGAACATTAATAACTCATTCCATGTTACTGTACCTCTGCATGCAGGAGTGATGCCTTGGGAGGCTGCCTGGAACAGAGGCTAGGCAGAGTTAAAGGAATAAAGTAGGTATTCATTAAAAGGCCTTCAGAGGATACACCTTGGGCAGTGCAAGAGCCCAGCCAAAGCTACACCCAAGATGGACAATGGTCACGAGTTTTCACACTTTTAGAGGTTTCATTCCATTTACATGTTGGGGTTAATTGTACAATTACAGCTTCAGATTATGAAGTCTCATCCTCCCAGATGCTCTCCCCAATTTGCTGGTTTTTATCCCTTTGGGTCTGTAGCTGCAATGGTGTCCTTGGTTCTCAAGCTGGAGGATTGTTTTGTCTAACTAAACTGTGAAGAGAACTTTCTAACACTTTATATGAAATTCAGAGTTATAAACTAATGCAGTATCTGGAAAATATGAAAGCTAAAACTTAAGGCATCATAAGGAATCTTCTTCCCAGTGCCAATGGCTGCACATTGTGTTCTAGACTGATTATTCCCTCCTGATGTTGCCATTTTTGTGTATTTATCCTTGTGTCTGGAATGCTAAAAGAGCTCTTTTAAATATTTATCTACTTGTTTGAATTAGTGAAAACTACAGTGGCTTGAGAATCTGTAACACCTAAGACTCATATGGCACAAATAGAGTCTGGTATTGGTTTGAATCTTCTCCCTTTTAGATTGACACTACAGATCAAAAAGAGCAGCTCAGTTTGTAAAGAATTTTAGGTTAAATTGCACTTTATGATCTATCCTTAATATGCACATGTATGGCCTGTCCCCTGCTACAATGAGAGCTGCATGCTGGAGCTGAGTACTCCCTGACATCATAATAATCAGTGGTGGGGAAACTTGAGGAGTTAGCAAACCTCCTTTATTTTATCCCAATCATAGCTGTCAAGAACAGAGTTTCAAAGAGTCTTTTTAATTGTTCCCATAGTATATGCAAGCACATCTGGTTTTGGTGTTCACAACACTACATTGGCATTCATCCTTTTGAAATTGTTGCTGTTAAAATCAATGGAAAACTTGTGGAGTCAGGAAAACAGAGGAGAAGAGAAGAAAACAAGCATATGCTTCCTTTGCAATTACATGGCAGTGACTAAAAGGTCTGCTTGAACCATCCTGTAAAAAGCCACTGGCAGGTGGCAGACAGATGGACAGCAGGACAAGTCCCAGACACAGCTGTATAGGAAGCAGCCCCAGCTGTACTGGTGCTTTGTGCTACGGAGGTGTGCCCAATAATGCCCCACTTCCCAAAATATCTAGTGGGGATGGGATAACAACCAGGTTGCAGCAGGGTTGGTAGGGCTGTGAGGGTGGAGCTGTGGTGAGTTTGCTGTTCACAGAGAGGTTGGAGTTGGGGTCCCAGTGGGCCTAGGGAGTTTCCTACCTTGGGCCAAAACCACTTAGAGCTGTGAGAGTGAGCGGGATCTGTTTCTTTCTGTGTGACTCTGGAAGCAGCAGGACAACAAGGAAGGAAGGGATTCAATGCCAAGACTAGAAACTTCATAAATAACAGACACAGTAGGCTTCATAACCTCCTTGTTTTCTTCTGGCTGTAAGTCAGGTGTTTTTACTGGGAAAACCCTATGTGATTTCTCTCCTGCATGCTTGCCTCTTTTCATATGAACTGACAGAACAGTTGAAGACAGTGTGTCTCCATAACCATTTTTGAAATTGTGAGTGGAGATCTTGAGACGTGGGATCTTCTGTTCTGTCTCTGCAATTCTCTGCTCCAGTTGCTGAGTGCCCCATGATGTGTGTCTTCAGAGAACAGCAAGGACTCTTGTCTTCCTGTACTGGGAGCTACAGAGCAGTCAATTACCTAAGTGGTAGCATAGCATGTTTTAAAAGTGCAAAAAGTATTTAGTCTTGAAACACACTTCTAGTGTTTCTGAACTCTTGAGGACCTTCAACTCCCCCTGAGTTCTAGAATTAGGAGATGCATGTGAGTTTGTGTGTGTTTCAGTAATATAAATCGGTCTTCTGAATTTCCTTGCACCATTTTTGTCCTGGCCCATGCCTTTTTTCACATGTGGTACAAGTACTGAAATTATCCACCTGAGTACACATGTGAACATCAAACTGCCTCCACTGTAAACAATCCTGCACAATTGCCTGTCAGGCCATATTTGACCTATAAAAGTCAATTCATGTTTTTCTGTAATACTGTTGCCCCTCAGAAGGCTCCAGCATTCATTCCAAAAGATGATTAACTACATAACTTATTGTAATTTTTGCTTTTCTCTTGCAAAATGAGGGAATTAAAGGAAATGGCTTTATGAGCGGGTGGCTCTTTAGGGAGATGGATGGCATGACTTGATGGCCTCCTACCTCTTCAGCTTCTGTGGTCCTGTGAAAGTCAAATTGCTTTTACTGTGGAAAAGTTGCAGAGGAAGAATACTTACTTGTGTGGCTGTGTCATGTTTCGTGACCACATGCCAGTTCTGCTACATGTCCATCTGGCAGAACCCATGACTGGGATATTTATCCAGACATGCAAATAGCCATCTCCGAGCCCAGCAGCACCATGGCTCTGCTGCTATAGTTGGCTTCTCAGCTAAGTCTGTAATCAGCTGCCCTTACAAACAAGATGCATGCTTTGCTGAATTTTATCTTGTAGAAAACAAAGAATATACCGGATTCCAGAGGAGCAAAGCCCGGGCACCAGTGTTGCCAATATAACAGCTAAAGATCCTGATGATGGAGATTCTCCCAGCAGACTTTTCTACAGCATCCAGTCATCTGACAGACGTTTTTCCATAAATCCAGGTCAGACAAACAAAAATGTGACTTCTGACATCTGAAAAATAAAATAAAAAAAGATGTTTATCAGAGAAATTATTTTTATCTTAGTTTTAAATAGACTTATTTTATTTAGTGGCTCCCTATAGCAATAAGGTATGCTCAGTCCCTTATAAGGGTACAATTCTTTGGTCAGCTGACCAAGACTTGATAAGCTATCTTGAAGAAAGTAGACCAAAGGTGACTTCTTGACAAATACTGACTTGTGACTGGAGGTGGTTCCATGGGTGGAAGTAAGATTGCTGATTTATTTTTAATCTTTGAGGACCGCAGTGACCCTTCTGGGGCTCCTGAAATATCTGCAGGTAGTTAGACCGTGATGTCCTCCCTCCTGTCTGAAATCCTCTCTAGCACTGAGGTGCACAGCAAATCTACGCCTCAATTTCATTGTTCCATTCACAACCCTCCTCAGAAAAGACCATCCAACAGAGTCCTCTTTCTCATGGTGATCTCATCTTCTTCATGCTCTCTGGGGTCTGTACATCCGTTCCCCAGGGGTTTTGCCTCCAGGGCTGGCATTCAGTGACAGCTTTGCTCCTTGTCTGCTATTGCTTTGGATCTGTTTATCACAGTTGTAAGAAGTGCCACACAACACAGTGCTGTAGGGGATCAGGATGATCCATAAATGCTTTGGATTCCCTATGCTCTTTGGCCTTGTATTGCCACCTTCCTCCTCATTACACTCCCAAATGCAGAGGATTTGTGAACAGTGTGCACTGTTCTTTTAACTCCTCTATTCTCTGGGAATAGTACTGTGCCATAAAAATCTTCTATTTCTGACAGAGGCTAACAGAAGTGAAAAAAAAGTATTGAGTGGCTGACCAGAGCACTTGGCACAGTCTGTCACAGCTCTGTTGATCTGTGAGTAGATTTGGATGTGCTGACGGATGCTTGAATGATAACAGTGCAAAGAGAAGCTGTTTTGCTAGCTAGGGAGCCAGGACAGCACAGGCATTAGCAGCTTGTTGTCCTTGATGCTCTGTGAATGCGCTCAACTCTGGCTTGCACTAGAAGCTTGAGAGCAAGGGAGACCTAAATGCTTTACAAATCCTCTGCTGAGGCCTCCTAAGGTGTATTTTTCAGCAATGGTATCTAGCCATTAATCTTATCCAGAATGTTCAGAACCATTTTGCATCGCTTAAGAAACTAACTAAACCCGCCATGATTTGCACAGGACAGAAGACTTGTTTTTATTCTGTTACCTTTCTGTTGAGCTGCCCTGCCCTCTTGCATGTACACCATGACTGTTTGTTGCTTCCCCCCATGGTGAATGTCTGACTTCTGGCTGCTCTGACAGCAACTGGAGAGTTGCAGGTGGCCGGGAGGATCGACCGGGATGCGCTTCCACTGCGGCTCCATCCCAACATCTCCCTGGTGGTGCAGGTGGAGGACAGCCCCAGCAGTGGCCATGCCAGAAAAATGGAGATCACCATTGTTATTGAGGATGTCAATGACAACCCCCCAGAATGCAATCCTTCTTCCTTCAGGTATGGAGTCTCTTCCTTGCCTTGGTGCTGCCTTGCTGCCCCAGGCCTGTGTGCAGACAAGGGCACATCGCCAGACCCACAGCTTGAGGCTCAAGTGGACATTTATCATCAGCCTGCCCATTGTACTGGGCTGCTGTCCATCACAACACATGGGTCACTGTCTGGGTTGCTTCCTCCATGGTTGCATATTTAGATCTAGGATTTAATTTAAAAAGTAAATCAATGTTTTGTCCTGTGATATACGAGGAGTTCAAAAGCAGAAATATTAGTTGCTTTGACGGGAAATGTGTTTGTTTTAAACAGGAAAGAAGCAAATGAAAATACCACTCCTGGGACATTTCTTGTTGATCTTAGAAATTACTGTAAAGATATTGATGCTGATCCATCAAACAACCAATTTATTTTCACTGGATTATCTGGTTTTGGAAGCAATAACTTTGCTCTGGAGTCCACTGGAAGACTTATGGTCAGTCATTTGTGGCTTTATGCTAGATTACCCCATTAGAGAAGTCAACTTATGAAATATTAAAAGGGATTTTTTAAATTTATTGTACAAAAAAAAAAATTACTGTAATCCATTTCACAGTAGGTGTGATGTGGAGAATGACTGTTTTGACTGGTTGTGAACTATATACCCCTAGATAGGATGCTTTCTAAGGATTCTACAGAATTTAGTGAACAGAGAGTGTTTTCTTCAGTTTTAAATAAATGTGCTAGATATGATTAAAAAAAAATTCTTTTTTAGGGAGTGTGAAGCACCAACTTTGAAATGGATAAACAGAGAAATTTGATGCCATTTCATACCCATTTACTCATGACAGACTGTGGAAGATCCTTGCTATTCAGCATGAAGAATTTAAATACTTGAGAAATCTCACACTCAGTAACTGGTCAGAATCGTAAAATCACTTAGAGTGGCAAATTTTCACAAAAGTGTGGTGGGATTTGCACTTCTGTGATTTTGCATGTCAAAATATGGATTCCTTATGCTGATAGCTGCTGGCAAACTGGCATTGGCCAGAACCCCCCCAGTTCCTGGACATGTGCAATGGTGGTTGTTTTTTTGCTTTAAAAAAACCCCATGGACAACTGCAGAAAGAAGGAAACAACAGAAAACAGGCATTCTGTCTAAAAGGCAAGAGTGCTACAGGAGCAGTAAAATGATTTTGTATGGTTTACTTTAATTTTAGAACTGAGGTTTCCTTGTCAATAAGAACTGCTCTTAGCTGCTTCATCTGCCAACATAAAAAGCATTTTCCTTCCTGCACAGGATAAGATTGTTGTCAAGCCTTTGATCCCTGTGTATGTGCAAGGTAACAGACTACACCAAGCAACCTGTTCCTCCAGGAACCTCCCTGAAGAGACAGCCAGCAGGGGATGCCTCTGTGTTAGATCCCCTGCCCCAAAGTTTATGAAACTTCCACAGCAAGATAGAGAGCTCAGAAGATTAGGATTTAAATCTCTGTGAGCCACCACTTAGTAACAATTTGGTTCCTGGGAAAACACTCATGGCTGGACCTGATACCTTTTTTTTAGTGTCTGCAAGCATGAGCTGAGGTAATAGCTCAAGCTATTGCTGTTAGCAATTACAGATCCTTGTTGAGCCAAGAAAGGGCAGCATAAACAGCCAGCTCATTACACAAGCTTTGAATTGACTAGGTAAAAGGTCAAGACCTTATCATCCAAATGATTAAACTTCCTGCTCTAAAGGGGAAGAAATTTTGTTGGCAGAAGTGTAAGCATGTAGAAAAAGCCTGGAATTCAATCCTGGAATTGACTATTAGTCTGTGTTATTCCTATAGAACAGTTCTATATACCCAACGGGCAAATCATACTTACAGAATGCTGAAAAGAGTAATTGTCATCATGTGTACTGTGACTTAATGTTTAGAGGTACAAATATGATTATGTTCCTTTCTATTTAGATGACTGGAATTGTTGATCATGTTCCTTTCTATTTAGATGACTGGAACTGTTGATCTAGAAAACCCAGCTAATCCAGGAGTTGAAGTTTATACTTTGACTGTCAGGGTGCAAGATATTGCCCATCCTAACTACTCAAGCAAGTATCCCTTTTACATTTCTTTTGATAGTTTTCTGTGCTGTAACATCATGGAAGAGGAATACCATATGTATTTTGAATATATGCATGAGAAAATTTCACAGCCATACTTAACTATGATTTAATCTTCTGATATAATCTTCTGTTATATTTCCAGATATCATCTACATTTACATCAGGATAAAGCCAGTGAATGAATTTTTACCAGTCTTCTGTAATTTATCTTACGTATTTAGTGTTTCAGAAATTACTAAAGGTACAGTAAGTAGCACCTAAATGATAGAAATAATGTTGCCAAGTTGTTAAGTGCCTTTTTGCTCCAAATGAATTTTCATATATGTAGATGAGGCAAATGGCTCAAAGTTCCAGTTCAAATAGGGTCTCCACCATACAACCACCTACTACCCTTAAATAGACTAAACTGGCAAAAACTCCAATTGTACAGATGGAAGCTGAGACACAGACAAATTCAGCAATTTCACAAGAAATCTGTGGCAGTGCCAGGAACTGAACTCAGATGTCTTGTTTTAGACTGTCTTTCTGCTCGTGCTAAATTAGCCTTTTGGAGGGACTGTGGTGGTGCACAGAAACCTTTACAGACTGACACAGATGAGTGAGGACTCCCTTGGCCCAGCCATGGAGCACTTCTGCTGAGGTTCCCTATACATTCCTGTGTTTTGGCATTTATTGTTAGCAGCCCATGTACAGGGGAGCCATAGCACACCACAGGGAACTAGTGCTCATCACACAGTTGCTTTATTTTTCTTGGGTGAAAAACTCTAGCCAAATCTTTAGTTCAAAGTCATCTGTACCTTGTATTACTTTAAATGTTAATGAAATATGGATTTTTTTGTCTCTCAGTTGGATCCAGCATTGGAAGAGTGCATGCCATAGACAAGGACTGGCCACCCAATGTCATCACTTACTCCATTGTAGCTGGAGCTGGCACCAGGGATTATACAAATATCTTCTGGATCAGCCCAACGAAAGGAGATGTGAGGATTTTAGCTAGATTGGACTATGAAACAACTCAGAAACATATTTTCACAGTACAGGCCTCAGAGAGACCTGTAGAAGGTCAAGAGAAGTCTACAACAGCATCAGTGAGTAAATCCACTCTACTACTTTGCCTTTACCTACATCTTTCTTTCTTCTTCCTAGCAAGAAGACACAGTAAGACACTGGGCAAAGCACTTTCTGTAAAAGGCAAGTGCAACCCTGCCCAGTTAGATATTACTCAGATGAAAGAGGTGGTGTTTACTCAGTCTTGGTTTATTTCTCACAAAAAGGATAAAACCATATTTTAGTATTTTTGACTGTGGTGTTTGCTTCTCAGACTTTTTTTCCTTATTTTACCTGGACAGCAAAAATGTTTTCTGTGCCTTAGACAATTTAAGTTATTCTATATAGCTACAGAGGTACTAGAAAATAGAAAAAGGACGGGGTCTTGAAGCCAGGTAGCACAATTTAATTGTAGCCATGCTTAGTGGTAAACTCTTTTTGGAGTCTGTGTAGTGTCCATGGGCCCTCAAACATGCTTTTGATTATGTTTGTCATTTTCTTCCCTGCAAAGTGTCCAAAGTAATGTGAGAATTGTGTTGCAGAGCTGTGTTTTCATGGAGTAGTACAGAGAGGATGTGGCTTTAATAGCAGGATTTGGCTTAGGTTTTCTGCCCAGACCTATTTTATTCAGAAGAAAAAGTATAGATGCTATATCCACAAAAGTATTTTATAGTAACTTTTTTCAAGGGATCCCAGTGTTCTTCACAGACAGAGTCCTTTTGACTTCTTTTCACATCTTCTCCCACATGACTGCTTTATATTTGATTTTTACACATCTCTTGGAGGTAACACAGGTACTAGGCTTGCTCTTCATTCCAGCCAAGCACCACCCATAGAGTTGCTACTAGGAGGTATTTAATCTCTTTATCATCTATAATGTTTCAAGGTGACTATTAATGACATTTTAGCATCAGAAGCTTTTAACAATGCCAAGATTATCTGTTGTCTGACAAACAAACATTACAAGAAGGAACTTTGATAAGGGTAACCTTTTTCTTTTAGCTAACTAATCCCAGGTGACATCAAACACATCTGGTTCTACTCAGGGTGCTCCTACCCATGCAGGAGGCCATTACCAGCATTTCTCTCTCACTGGGAACCGTCTATAAACACTTTTCCTTCCATGGATCATACTCTAAATGGTTATTAAATATTGCTAAGAAGCATAACTAATGATTGTGAAGCAAACTGAGAGTTTTGGAAGGGAGTTTAATGATTCTGTGGTACTATTATTATTTCTCATTTTAACTATAACACAATTCAGATTGTTCAAACAGACATATCAGCTTGCGAGGCCTTCACTTTTGGAAGATGGCTCAGGTTATAGAACCTGTTCCCAGAAAAATGCTGATCACAAGAAGAATTGAAGGACAAATGATCACAGACATTTTCTGGTAGGAGCTAGGTTGGAAGGGGACTTCAGTGCTCTTCAACTGTTGTTGATCAAAGAACAAAACGGGCAAAAGCAAACAGTTTCTGAAATGAGCAAAATTCTGTCCTGGCACAGTGAAGCAGCTTCAGCTCGCTATTGCTCTTTTCTTCCAGGTAACTGTGAATGTTTTGGAGGTAAATGATGAAGAACCAGTTTGTTCACCCAATTTCTTCTCACTTCAAATCCCAGTCGATTTAGCTGTTGGGACCAATATTAATGGCTTCAGGATTGAATGTCAAGATCGTGATTCTGATCCCAGGTCTTTCCGTTACTTCATTACTGAAGGTACTGTGTCACGGTGGGCGAGCTGGGAACAGTGGGAAAAAATACCAAATGCTGATAGTTCACTTATATTTATAAACAAATATCTAACATATTTGTGTGCTAATTTCATGGTGAGCTAGCTGTGATCCACAAGTTCTGCATATCATTACACTGATCCTCTCCACAAGCAGGTTACTGGTGCTACAGGTGCTAGCAGCGGGAACCACTCCTTTGCAAGGCTGCATTGCCTGTCATTAATTAATAGGTTATTAGTTACACAGTTGACAAGAACTTCAGAAGAATGAGCTGGAATGATATGCAGTGTCAAATTTCTCTTCCAATTACTGCTGAGTAAATCTTGAGAAACAATGGAAAGTTCTGTATCTCTGCATATCTCACTATCACATAGATGCTGGTGCTGTGTTCAAAACAACTGCTTGAACCTGCATGTCATAGGTCCATGCTGTATAGAATAAACCCTTCTTTTAAAAATCCTTCTTTGAACCTCATGAACAGCTGCATTCACTTGGAGAACTGCAGTGGTATGGGGTGATACTCAGCTTCACAAAAATGGAAACACACTCTCTTGGGGCAATTCCTTCTTTTGTTGCTGAGGCGACTGCTGTGAAGGAGGGAGCAGATTGTCCAGGTGCCAGTAAAAAGCTGTGAACATTAAAAGAGAGAATCTCTGTCCTACTGCAGCCCCTTGATGCCAAGGAGGGGCTCTACAGACATTGTATTGACACATGATTCCGTACAAATAGCATGGCTGTGTTAGTTAATCAGTGTCTGACCACAGGCCCAGTCCTGGTGGTACAGACCTGAGCTGTGTCATGCATTGGCCTCTGAGCCACAGAGCAGCTCATGGCCCTTTTTGTGCTATAAAACAGACATGGCCTTCAAGGGCATGTCAACTCTTGATCTCTGTGGGGCCACAAGAGCAAAACCAAAGCACATTTGGTGCCTTTTCAAGGCTCTGATATCCTGTATATGTGGTCTGTCCAGATCCTAACAGCTGGAACTGGTCTGCTTGCAGCCTGGGCCATGAGCAGCTCTTCAGCTACAATGGACAGAAAACAAGGGATGGGGGGCAGCATTTCTGAACTCTCCTCCCTGCCCCATGGTGCTGACAAAGCACTGGAGGCAATGAGTGTCACTGAGCCATTAACTCTCTTCAAAGGCCATTGCCTCTGGGCAGAGGGAGAAGCCATAGAAAGGGGCTGGAGCAGCACTCCAGGGACACCCCAGTAGTGGAATGAGCCCTGCCACAGGGCAGGGTCCTCACCCCAGCTGGGTGTTGTGGGGTGCTCCCCTGGTTGTAAGTTCAGATGATTCAGGTGACCTCCTGTGTGCCCTATGGCTCTGAAGTGTTTCCACAGCCTCCTCTCTGCTATGTCCCCATAGAAGGTCTTATTCTAGATTGTAATGCTTTTATGACTGTATTGTTTTAAATTATTTTATGTGGTACAAGGAAGATCAAGGAGCCCTTCCTGTCATTGGCATTTCACCATCTTCACCACTTGTTACACACATTTACTTTAATGTGGGATTAAAGTAATTTTTTTTGCATCTTGGTGTTACCTTTTTGCAGGCAATGAGAACAGTCATTTCACCTTTTCACCAACTGCTGGCTCCAACACATCTCATCTGATTCTTGCGTCAAGGTTTGACTATGAGAGTGGACTTGATACAAACTGGGTTTACAGTCTGCGTGTCCACATAACAGATGACAATTTAGTATCTGCCAGGGACAAAACTACACACTTAACTAAAACTGGAACAGTCACTTTAAGCATCAGAGTTATCCCAAACCCAACTACTGTCACAACCACTACGGTAAGTTCACTAAAACTTATGTCCAGTTCTGCATTTCTTTTATGGAGTAATCTCCACAGGAGTAAGGAGAAGAGGGTAGATGTATGAAAAAGGAAAGCAAAACCCTGGAGTGCATCTAGTCCTGGGAGGTTCTGAGCCTTTTGCTCTTATGATGAAGCCAGAGGTGGTTCATGTGCTTAGTGTCATGAAGGATTAGTCCCAGGTACAGAGTCATAACATGTGTTTTGTATTTCAGTTTCTAAAACAAAAAGGGCAGGAAGCCAAAGGACCGGGCATGCAGCCATTACCATACAACTGGAAAGTTAAAGATTTTGGCAGCTTTATTAATAAGAAAAGAGCAGGGATTAACCTTTGCCTGGAACCTTAAAATTACCTCATGCATTTTGCACTACTTCGTTTTTTATTCATAGCTATTCACTCCCCCGTGTGCCTCGCAGTTTTGTGGGCTTCTTTATCATTGGAGCACATTAATCTGTGGCTATCAAAGTTGAAACAGACAACAACAACAAATCCTCATCAGGGTCTCTTTTCCAGACCTGAGGTCACTGTCATGTCAAACTTGGAGCAGCATGTCAGGAACTGAAGCAGTTTTGCACAGCCTCAGCAGGTTTCAGACAGCAAATCCAGAGGGGTGGGATGGGTCTTTCCTGACCTCCACGCCCATGTGATGGTCCATGGCTGAGCTGAGTAAGCCTGCACAGCTTCTCGCAGCCCAGGTGGGCTCTAACCCTGCACACCCTGTGGAGCCCAGGGCCTGTGTCCCAGCAGCACTGTTCACCTCTGCACAGCATCCCAGTTGAGCTCTGTCATACCAGTTCAATTTTTGATTTCCATAAGGCTGGTGCAGGATGCCTGGAGAGTTTGCTTTTGTCTTGCCTGTAGATGTGACACAGCCTGAGGGTACAGACCACTCTGTCTCTATCCTTGTACCAGTCATGCCTTGCTGCACCACCTTCCATCATCCACAGTCCATCCATTCCCTGCCTGCCTGCAGATGGCATTATCCTTTTCTCTTGCATGCAGGAATGAAAGTAGGAATATCCAAGTGAAGTGGTAAAAGAGGCCTTTACTATAAAATGGTCTACATCTTCTGGAGGCTTCTGGTAACTGAGCCAGAACCAAAGGATCCTGCAAACAGCACATACAAGTCTGGTTGCTTTGCTATGAACATGCTTAAATCCAAATTTTCAGACTGATTAATAACCCTGTTCTTATCTTATGCTCTTTTGGGAAAGAATAAATGATTTTTTCACTGCCTTCTACTCCTCCAACTTGATGTGGAAATGAAAAGTTAAGCTGAATAAACTTATTCTGTATTCCTTTCCCTTGCTTCACCACAACTACAAACAGTCTCAACCACATACCACAGCATTAAATCTGTCTCCCCAGAGATATCAGCCTTCCACTTGCAGGCTATTTTCCAGAAGAGCACTTCCAATACAGCAAGTTCTCCCATCACTACTCTTTACATGTGTTCAGTGCAGCAGCTCGATGAGTCAGAAACTGGAAACTTGGTGGTGTAGAAAAGAAGCCCCATTACAAAATGTCACTTGTGACTTCAGTCCAGGTGAGGAGAAAGTGGTGGTGGTGATATTGAGATTATTTGAGCGTTTCTCTAAGGATTGGATGTTTTTTTTTTTTTTGACAAGACTCAATAGATTATTTTAAAATTATGCTTAAACTGGAAAAATATAGATACCCTGCTCAATTTCATACTCAATGTGATTACAAATGTCTTACAGAAAATTAAATAAAAACTTCAGTAGGTGATCAAAACTAATAGTACCACACTAGGTAATGAACTAGGTAGAGTGAATGAGTAATTTTTGAAATGTGTGAGAATAGTTTCATGATGGGACCTTAATGAATGAGCTGTTAGCACCAAGTGATGTGCCAGCTCCTAGATGTGTCTCCTGACACTCAGGAAGATGTGGGAGATAGCAACTGCTCAGGAAGTGTGGTTTTTCCTTCTGGAACAAGTCACTGGGTAAAAAAGAAGGAGTTCCATTTCTTTTTATACAATAACCCAGTTCCTTAGGGTTCAACTCCTCTTACAAAGCAGTCTGAATGATTACTGCAGTGAAGATGACCTACTTCCAGTTTTGCCTTAGGTAAAAAGAAAACAGTATCTCAGTAATGGCAGTATTCTCTGAACTTGCCCACCCTCTACCAGTGTGCTTACAGTCTCTCAGGCAACCTGAGGCTCTTAAACCCCACTATGACATTCTTGTTTTAATATAAGACATTGAAACATGATTTGGAACCTCCCCTTTTCCTTGTGTTTTCCATTTCTTTGGGGCCTTTGGCTGCCCCAGGAGCTCAGCAGTCCATCCCATCCATCTGAGCTGCCTTGGCAGCGAGCAGGCAGGCACATGGCACGAGTCCCTGCCTCCCTCCACCTCCCTGTGCCCGTCACCTGCTGAGCCTCTGGCCAAGCTGGGGTGCCTCGGTGCAGAAGTTCAGCCAGATGAAAGGTGACGCTGGTGTCAGTTTGCAGCCCTGAGGAACTCATCCTGTCTTGTTTTAAAAGCCTGGCTTCACTGTTGTGACAAGAAGAGAGAACCTCTACTCTCCATCAGCGTGGTACGTGCCGTTCACTGTCACCCTCGGCGCTCTGCTGCTCCTCGGGCTGCTGGGCCACCTGGGGCTCCTGCTGCTGACAAAGCTCCACAGCTGCTGCCCCTCAGCAGGGAAGGCACACAGCACCCCTCTGTGAGTCCCCAAATGACACTCTGGGCAAGCCCCAGCACCGCCTGGCAGTGACAGAGATGGCCTTTCTGCCATGATGCTATTTGTGCTTTGAATCTTCTCTAGCAGTATGGCTCTACTCGGGCTCCTGCTGCTGACACAGCTCCACAGCTGCTGCCCCTCAGCAGGGAAGGCACACAGCACCCCTCTGTGAGTCCCCAAATGACACTCTGGGCAAGCCCCAGCACCGCCTGGCAGTGACAGAGCTGGCTCAGGCCTTTCTGCCATGATGATATCAGTGTTTTACATCTTTTCTAGCAGTGTGGCTGTACCGCAGTAAATGCTCATACAGCAATATTAATGGGTGTTAATGATATGAACTCAAGGAAATGTGTCCCTGGCACTTTTTTCATAACATTAACATTAGCAGAAGGTAGAAGTGGAATTAGCAATTGTAACCTCTAAAGGCAGCTATGCTCATGAGGCTCAGTTGGAGCCTGTGGCAGACTGTGCTGACCACAAATATTTTGGTTTGTATTTGACCCCCTCTCCAAGGGAGCTCCCATCTAGGTAGTTACTGGATGCATTTTCCTCCCTCTCAGCTACAGATCCCAGTGTCCTTTGCAAATATTGGTGCTCATGCCAAATTCATTGTTCTGGCAAAACTTCTGCAGATTTCCTGGAATTTTACCAAGCCAGTTACAAGGCTCTGGCCCATAAAGCTTACCTCTAAGTGTTCATGCTTGGCAAAAGGCATGGAAGCACCTGGGACCAGCTCTGAGTCACTGTGGGAAGTGGAGAGATCCCTGCTGGCTGCTTTCTCAGTGGGCTGGAGCCAGACTGCCTCTAAATTGACTTTGTGCCTCACAAAACAAAGATAAGCAGTCCTTTAAGTGGTTGGGATTTAAAAAACAAGGATTTCTACAAGTATTCTCAGAATTTGGACATCAATTTGGAAGTTACATTAAATGTAAAGAACTACTAAATGACTGTGACTATAGTTCAGATTGCGTGTGCAAGACATTAAAAGGTTGTGATAAAAAAGACAAATGAATCTAAGATACTGTTATTATTTATTAATTGGGCAAATGATTTATTGGGAACTGGGGTCTCAGATTTAAAAGCAATTTCTATATTTTCAAAAACATTTATAAACTTTCAAATATTTTTAAAGGCATTCTCTGAGCACATCAGACCCAAAAAAATTCACCTTCCTCCCAGGATGGAACAAAATGACAATATCTGAAAAATATTTTTTCAGATTATTTAAATCCATTATGCTATCATCAACAAGACTTTATTATTTTAAGAGCATTCCTTCTTGAAGAAGTGTTAGAGCAATGCTCAGGACTGTTTTCCTGTTTGAGAGCAGCATTAAATGATGCAGATTTTCTGTGAAAGCAAAATCAGAAACCAAATAAATCAAGCAAATCTCAGAACTCGAGGAAACACATCCTTCTTGCCAAGTGAAAGAAAATAATTTTTTTTTTTGGTAGCAAAAATCACGACATTTGTTAACTACATTCTTAATCTTCTGTTCATTACAGGATAAATGCTCCAGGTGTGTACCTCTTTTCTATATTTTAATGCTTCAAAATAAGACCTTGTTTATGATTCTGTGTAAAATCTGTAAATTAATTTCTAGATAGAAATTTGACGCAGTAGAAAGCTACTGAGATTAGATAATCCTGGCCAATTATAGGAGGCCTGACAAAGTGATTTCCTGGCCTTTTTAGTCTTCAAATCTATTAACTATTAGGCAAAACCCAAATTCAGAGTAGTCTGGTATTCTGGCATAGATGCTAAAGAATGAGTGTATTTTTCACACACAATTTATATGCTATCTGTTAAAAAATAATCCCAGCCATCTATAGCACCTTCAAGAGTCCTCTCCACTCTAATTCCCTGGTCTCTGATCACTTCTCTGATCATTTGCTCCCTTGGCACCATTACTTCACATATATAAAGATTTATTTTGAAGTATTGGTGCTTTCTAAAGGGTTTGTATAACCTAGCAGGGAGATAAATCACACATGGAAAAACATGGTTTTTTAAGCAGTCTTGTTTTTTTTAGTCCCATTACATTTCTGCTAGAAAACACTGCTCATATGGGCTGAGTAGGACTCTGCTTTTGTAATTCCCCTTTCCTCAGTCAGTATCTCCCAACTGGAAAAAATGCAGGACTAACAAACCCCACAAAATTAGCTGTTCTCTTGGTTGCCCAATTTGAGACATTTCAGTGTTGGCTGATTTCCAAAAAGTGAATGCTTTTTGCTTTCTGAAAAATTGGTTCCCAAATGCTAGGCAGCAAAGGCCAGACAGAACAGGTTTCCCATCAGTGCTCAGGTTGAGATCCACCTGCAGCACTTCAGAGTTTGCACACCTGGCTGGAAAGCACATTAGTGGCCAGGCACAGTTCTCCAAAGAAAGGCCATTAAACAAATTGGCAAGAAGTGAGTGAGAAGAAATCATAGCAACTGCTTGGGTACCATCCACAAATCCGTGCTGCTGAGATGCCCATGGCACTGCTGCTGTATTTGTTTGCATGTGGGATGAGCTAACAGTGTGGTAAATTCACACACATCCAAACTGTTCTTCAATCTGAATTTTACTTGACTGAAAATGCAGCTCTTCCGTGTTTTGTCTCCAAGCCAATATTTGACACAAGCTTTGCTATCACAAACATTTGTGTAAAACAATAATCTGCATTTCTAGTTCAGATATTCCCAAAGGTGAATTTCTGTATTTGCTTATATTATTTAGAAAAGGGTAATTTGTTTAATAACAATTACTATTCATTCATTACTGACTTTTCAAGGCTAGTCTTTAGCTTAGTCACTGATAACTGTGGATTCTCACTCAGCATTTGAAAAGAAATAAGAATCATTTAAGATGTCTCAGCATTTGAGTAGAAAGAATGCTTATTTCTTTGAGGAAATGTTGACTTTAGTGTCTAAGGTCACCATCAGAAAATTCTGATTATTAACAATGTGCATTTTCCTTTCTGTAGAAAAGAAGAAGCCTAAGAAAGAAGTAACTGTGGTAAGTACTGCTGGCCTCAAAGGAAGCCCCAGTTTTGCCAGCCCCATCATGCAATATGACCATACGACCCTTTCTATGATGGTATCTGTTTTCCAAAGAGAATATAGAAATGATAGACAAGGAAATAATGATTGCCCTCAAGTGCAAAACACTTCACTGTCCCAGCTGCCCTCTGTGTTTGGAAGCAACAAGGGGTGTGAGGGGTGCTCACCTGCACTGGGGCCCCTTTGCTTCCCCTTTGCTGCCCAAATGCTGTACTTGGGAGGTCAGACAGGCTGTGCCCACAACAATGACAGGGACACTCGCTGCAGAGGTGGGACCACAAGTGCCCCAGCTTCACTAGTGGCAGCAGTGCACTGCTGAGACTCCACTGACCTGTGGAGCCAACTCTGAGCCACCTGAGTGCAACCAGCAAGGTGTGCCAGCACACCCAGGCTGTGAAGTTTGGCCTTGATAAGCTGTTTGCAGCAAAATGTCATGGATGTTTCTACTGTTGGAGATGTTCCTTTGCTCCTGGGTCTCAGGGCTCCTTCCTTTTCATAGGCATAATTGCATAAAGGCTGCATAATTGCACAAATAGACAGAATGCTCTCAGGCACATGGTGTGGCTCCTGCAGTGGTCCTTTGCAGGTCCAGGAGCTGGACTGGGATGACTCTTATGGGTCCTTTCCAACTCAGGGTATTCTGTGAAACTATGCAAGAGACTTAGATTAGTGAACTCCCTCTCCCCAAAGTCTTCAGAGAGGGAACTCCCAAGCCTACTCTGGGTGGAGGAGATTCTCTTGTGGTAACACATGTGGAGGCATTTAGCATGTCAGAACGTATTAATTCTCCTTTAAATATCTAGTGAGGAAAACCTACACCACAAATGGCTCTTGTTGCCGTTGGACTGTGGTCTAATGTGTTGCCATTGGACTGGTTTAAATAAAACCCAGCCTAAAGGAATGCAATAGACAAGTCACACAAATCCACCTCCATCCATGTAAATCACCATTTCCAAGTTACTGCTCCTCCTTCTGACTTAATTCACAGTTTTCATTTTACATTTTGTGTTTCTTCACAGACAATGACAAAGCTAAACACTATCTTTGATGGAGAAGCCAGAGACCCAGGTAATAAAAAGCAATTAACAGAGGATATGAATATTAGGCTGGAAACAAACTGGATTAGTTGATTTAAGTATGTCTTGACATTGGCTTTTCATATTTCTAGAATATACTTATAGCCCTTGAAAGCACACATCTGATGGTCAGACTGTTCACAACTCCTCTGCTAAACTGGAATGTATGGATGTGGTATAGGAAGGTGGGAGAGGAGAAGGAATGTGTTGCAAGTCTCCTGCTCTGGTGCTGTCATAGCTACATGGTCTCACCCATCTTGTGTCTGGAGAATGGCCAGGAGATTAATGTCACTGCAGGAGTGCTGCCTTCACCTCCTGAACTTCTCCCTGGAGAAGTGGGTGGGTGAGTTACTGGCTCCTGCACAAACCTCCTTCCTTAGAGCAACAGTGTGTTGCTGCTGCTGTTTATCCAAGGCTCAGGCATTGCTTGTTGGGGAGAAAAGGGAAGGCAATCAGCTGGCAACAGCTACTGTGTCACCAGGCTATGCAAACTCTGGGCATATCTGATTAACCAGCTGGGAAAAGCAAAAATAAGGTGAAAGCTACAGACCTCAGGATGAGCTGGGGAGCTCATCCAGCTCCCCAAGTGACAGCCACTGGTCTGCAGCAGGGCTCATTACAGGAAAAAAAAAAAATTGTTTTATTGAGGATTGATCTGGCTTACCTCATTCCTCTGAAACACAGCCCTGCCTGAGCCCCTTACTTTGATTCTTGGCCTGGAATTAGGGTCCTCAGGCCTGTGCCTAATGGCTGAGAGCCCCAGCATGGAGATGAGGGGCTGGTAAAATGTGACAATCAGGCAAAGTAAGTTTTTAAAAAATAGATCTGAAAATAAGCCTGAAACAATAGGTTTACAAATCATCCAGAAAAAGGCAGGCTTGTTTCAAGGCTTGGATTCATCTGGCCAATTTCCACCAAAGTGCCTGTAACTTGTGTTTCTTATTAGCTGGCTCAGAGCTGTTGGATGTGTTGAGCTAATGGGAAACACCAGGCATGGAGACTTCAGTACAATTTGGGCAAACAAGTGGGACCCTACTGTGCAATTAAGTCCATCCACAAGGCTGCTCAAGGCCGGTTTGATCCAGGTCCAAGCTCACCTGCTCTTTATAAAGAGATCTGGAGGAATGGGCTCCAAAACCCCTGCTTTTTTCCTGTGCAACTGCATTTGTAATATATTAAACATGGGTAGTCTCTAGGCTGCTGCAAGCGCTACTTTCCAGTCTTCCTGAGGACAGCTGGGGCTCCCTTTCTCAACAAACCTGACCATACTGGACTCAAGGATATCTGAGCCCATCCAAACATTCATCCAGAGCCACAGCATTTGTGTTATGCCTGACACAAACATTAAGCTCTAACACAGCTCTGTTGTGACAACAGGGAAATGTGTGCTCCCCACTCCTCCCCTCTCTTCTCCACAACTCATTGCAAACCCTAGAGGATCAAAGGTTGCTGCTTTGGAAATGAGATTTAATAATTCCCAGGACATCATCTGTTGAACATGATTAAGAAGGATGGTCAGAAGCTATTTCCTGATCTGGGCTGCTTTGCCATGCCCAACTTGTAAGCAGTTAGAAAAAAAAAAAACAAACAGATAAAGAGGTCCAGTTTCATCTTGAGTTGCTCAAATTGTGTTGATATGTCACAAACCATTAATTCTGATACAAACTGCAACATTTAGTAACATGTAACCACTATTTCTTTCCAAGCCTTAATGGTCTTTTGTTTGTCTTCTATTGTTTAATTACAGAAAGTGCCATTATAGCTCCTGATTCTCTTTGTAGCAAGATACAGTGAGTTAGACTGTGAGGTGATCAAACTGGACACACAGAAATTTTTTCACTTAACTCTAGGTAGCAATGAACTGGAGGAGAAGATATTTTGCTTTTAATGTACAAGTAGAAATTACCCATAAAACCTGAATAGAGACAGAAGTCGTTCTGACAGTGAGAGATAGCCATATGTGCTAAACAACACAAATTTAACAATATTTTATCTCTATGAGAAAATCATGCACTTGTATGAAACACACAGTACTTCACTCTACTAATGGCAAAGTGGACAGCAAGCCTGGAAGAAACCATTCTGTGTAAATGGAGAAGGAATGTGTGCAACCAAGATTCACTGGATCTCCAAATCCTGGGTCAGTCCAGATGAGCTGACATGGTCTGGAAGATGTATGTAGCATGCTGTGCTCCTAAGTAGGGTTTGCTACCTCTGGTAGGCAAGTCTAGAGACAAAACAGGCACAGACATTTACAATGGTCTTACTCAGTATGGCTGAAGACAGAAGTTTTGTCCTTACACCTATGGACGTGTTTGTTACACTACCCATGTTAACCCCTGGTAGCTGGAACTTGGATAGATTCATAGGGTGATAAGACATTTATTTCTTTCGGAAGAGTAATGTTTTAAATACCCCTGTTCCCCTAACTGCAAAGACAATTCTTGTAGTGGCAGCATCTCCTCTGAGCGGCCACTGCGATGCCCAGCTCCCCACAGAAATGAGGATTTCCCTCTCAGGGCTGCCTCCCCAGCACAGGGGGAGTGAATTCCAAGTGCTTCACGTTTCTCATTTCAGTTCCATGCTGAGAACTGTCATGTCTTAATCTGGTAAGGCAAGAATGATTTTAATCTGTTGTCTTTTTGTTCTTTCAAGTTACTGGCAGAATGTATGAGTTCAATACACGGTCGGGGGCCCGGAGGTGGAAGAAGAGCAAGGAGCCCCTTCAGTCAGTGCTGGCTATGCAGGTAGTGTCCAGTGCCACAGAAAAGAGTGGCCAAGGGGTGGATGGAGCAGAGGCAGCAAGCAAAAAAGAGCCTTCAGAGAAGAGGAAAGAGCTGACTGCAGCAACAAAACCAGCTGCCAAGCCCTCAGCAGGGCAATCAGAAACACCAGGCCAAGCTGGGCTGAGATTGCAGAAGAAAGAGGAGTCTGAGGATGGGGGCTTATCCTTATCAGCCCCTTAAGGCAGGAACTGACCTCCTCTCCCAAAATGAGCTCTGCTTTTCTATTAGGCCAGAGTGCATAAGACTCCAAGGCACCTCCCAACTGACCCCCTATCTGAACCAAAGAATCAGATGTGATTTTTCTCTCTCTCTCAGCTGTAAAACAAAAGGTGGCCATAAGGTGTGTAAACCAGACCCAAAGGCAGGATGAATCTGGATGCACCTTTGGCAGGTGCATGAAAAAGCAGGAGAGAAGAAGAGGAAGCAAAACAGAGTCATAGACAGAAGCATTCAGTGCCCACTGCCTCCTACTGACACTGGTAGTTTCCCCATAGAAAAGTCTGCACCTCTGGCAGGCATGGCCCCATCCTCTGCCTGCCTTTGGGAATGGCAGCACACACAGATGTGCTTTCTCCACAGTGAATGGGGTCTCCTGTTCCTGCTGAGCAACCAAATGAGTGAAAAGCACACCAGGGTAGAAATGTTTGCTGGTAGAAGCTAAAAATATTTTCTTTTCATTCAGTTTTTATTTCAGCCCTTCCTTGCCCTCCCATCTTGCTGTAGAAAAGTCCATGGCTTGAAAGCGGTTCTGGAGTAGAAAAAACTCACAGCTTCTTGTGGCATCTCAGGCTGTCAACACTTTCAGCTTATTTATCTTTTGTAACACTAAGAGCATTCAATATCTTCACCTTTGGTATTTCCTCTGGCACATTTAATGCTTTACAGGATCAAGTGGAATATACTCAAAAGAATAATGACAGTAAACACATGGGGTGATATAATCTTTTCTGAGTGTGAGCATGTATAATGTAAGTGCTGTCTAAAAACCTGATATAAAACAAACAAACCTGACAAGATTTTATAAAATTATTTTAATCTGAAGAAAAGTAATTATAAATTATGACTTAATACTCCATGGCTTGTCTTGGCTTGTTTTCTTTCCTGATTGCAAAAACGTTTTTTGACAGCAAGGGACTGATATCAGGTGGTAAAAGAAAATTTCGGTTTAAGTTGAGCAGTGGCAGTCAATGAAGATTATATTCAGTCTCTCACATACATTGTTTATGTCATGCAATGAAGGACCTGGATGGAGAAATCCACAGTGAAATTACTGGATCCTACCCTTCACAAAAGCAACTGTCATGGTGCTGTGACTCTTTGCTGTGCTCCAAAGGAGTGGCTTGGCTCGGGAGCAACTTCCCTAACAACCACAAATCATCTTCAGTCAAATGTTGTTTCATTGCACAATCAGAAACCCAGTGTGTAATGAACACCACAATGATACAGATAGGAAAGACTGATTTATACTCCCTGAGCACATTATCACTTTACTGTGTCCATGGCAGTTGTCAAACATTTGTTTGACCCTCCACCCAGGGGCAGCCACACATTCTGTGCTCCAACCCACCATTGTTAGCATTTTTTAGCTGTAAACACAGCACATTCAGTTTCTATTCAGGTGATTTTCCAGTGACATAAAGGAAGTCTGCAGTAGCTGGTAGTGCTGCTGTAACTCTGATCTTCCCAGCACTCTGACACCAATCTATCCATATGCACACCTGGCACCTCCAGACATTAGATTTTGTTACCTGAAGAAGTTAACTGCATTCTTTTCATGACAGGAAGACACATAGGTTTTTGTATTTACTTTCCTGAACATTTCTCTAGGGCAGCTGCTTTTCTTCCTTGATTATTCTAGCTCTACTTCAGTGATTAAGAGATAAATGCCTTTTTTTTAAAGCAAGGGAGAGACAGGCTGTAGTTTCAGCCAGGAAACTGGCAAAGAGGCAGATGAATACTCATCTTTCTTTACTATTGCTCCTGCTGCTGAACTGCACAAACTTATTTCCTTCCTTCTTAGGGAAAAAACCCCAACAGCAGCATAACCTGGTATCACAGCAGGCTCTGAACTCCATGTATGCAAACACAATGTCATGGCCAACACTGCTGATGCCATGGTCTCCCACAGCTGGACAACAGCTGGGTGAAAAGCAACTGCTCTTGGAGTGGTGCTCTCATAGTCCAGACTCAGAACAGCTGACAGCTGAACTAAGAGGAGCCATGGATAGAAGAGATGCCAGACCCAAGCACTATCACTGCCCAGAATGTCTGCACACAGTTAAGGTGGGTTTAGCTGCTGTGCTCAGCATTTGCAGGGGCAGGGTTAAGCAAGGTAAAGCATTCTGTGAGTCCCATGCAGCTCCTGCATGAGGAAACAAGAGTGCTGACCACAAAGCACAGTTTCACCCTTCCTGGTGTGAAATGCTGATCTCCAGCTCCAACTCATTCTTCATCTTGGTCTTTCCCATAAAACCTTATTTTGGACATGCATAGGACTACTTCCCTTGCTTAGGATCTACAAACAAGATTTTACATGAGCAATAGCTTTATGCTAAAGAGGCACCATTTTCCTATCAGCTGCCCCTACTACTAACAGTGTTCCTTCCTGTGAAGGAGTCCATAATGAATTCTTAGTCTCACTGAGCCAAAGCATATCCATCAATATCTCTGGCTTGTCTTTGGTAGGACAAAAGCAGATAAAATAGAACTGGCTGACCCAGGTGTATGCTTGTTACTTATTGTATCAAACAATATGTGAAAAGATGCTTAGAATATAAAAGCAACATCTATTTTTTCATAAAGTTTTAATATGCTGTACAGTACAGCTTTAAGTGTTAGAAACCTCCTCTAATTGTCAGAGGAGCTTTTGTGGTTTTTTTACTCAGAAGTCTTTTGAGAACACAGAGTCAGTGTCTAGAGCTGCCACTAGATGGACTGAGAGCAAAGATTAAGTGCAGCACAATAAAAGCATTTGATTATTGGAACAATTAGCCAAGACCATGGGCCCTTTCCATCATTTGAAGCCTTCAGAGGTCAAGAACAGCTGCTGTGTACTGTAGAGGGTTGGACTAGATGATGAGAACAGCCTCTCTAGTCTTCAACAGCTCTGTTAGTCCCTGTGAACACAAAGTGTGAACTTTGATGCCATTTATTTTAGAGTGATGAGACTGATAAGCTGAGACTAGAAGAGGAGGAAAGGCACCTGGTGGTTCAGGCAGACTGGCTGGGGGCAACAGTTCCTGACCTACAGCTGCCTATTACATGTTATGCAATAATTTTATCTGAAGTCTACAAAAATCAGCGTGAGTTCTGCCACAGCTTTTAATTGCTATGTCTCCACCTATGACATATCTCTGAAGTGCTTCCAGATTTGTGGATTGACATTGCTCTGAAAGTTTCAAGAGTGATTAGGAAAGAGCACAGGTCACTTTTCCTGGTGGGGTCTAATTCCCCCAGGCAGTTTATGTGTGATCATATTACTGGGGTTTTTGTGCTTTTCTCCAAAGGCTCTGCTTTCATGCTGGTGTTATAAATAGCACTTGTAACAAACATCAGAAGTCTCAGCTTCTGGCAATGTAACTTCATTTATATCAAGGAATATAAAAATGCTGATACTACATTTCTTCATGATCTGAAAGAGACCTACACATGAGAACTACTTGAGCTGCAGAGATGGAGAAGGTCTGCCCAGGAGGCTGCCACTTTGTGACTGCTCATAGGAGCAGGAGATCCCCTCATAGGAGCTTGGATCCCCTCAGAGAAGGGGGGTCATATAAGGGAAGTAATCCTTCTCCTCCTGAGCAAAGAATCTGGCTGCTAGCTTATGTTATGGGAGCCAGATTGTAACACCATCATGTAACTAACATTTTAACAGCAAGCAGCCACAACTGCACACGGCACATGCCCCAGCTGGTTGGGTGTCTGACACCCCCAGCCACAACAGGCCCTTTGCAAAGCTCCAGCTGAAAGGCTGAGCACAGGCTCAGCCCCCCCCCCCCCGGCCTCCATCTGCACATGCCTTGTCTGAACTAGTCCCTGCAAGCTCCCTGTGTTGTCACAGGGGAGAAAGAGACACTGGGGGTGGCTTATTAAAAAGCAGACATCTAGAATAGATCAGATGAGCTGTGCCCTGAAAGCAGCTCTTTCTGCATGCCTAGATCAGATATCAATGCCTATAGAGTGCACACAGAGGTAAATCAGCTGAGTCTCAGTCCAGGTTGTTCAGGCAAGGGCAGGCCTGTGCCACTGCACCAGTGCCTGAGGAAGCTGAAAATGAGGGAAAAACTGAGCATGGAGGTCAGCCAGGCTCTGCTGCTGCCTGCTCAGGTCCCAGGGGGAGATGGGGCACCACCCACACTTTGTCAGTGCTCCAAGGTCTGCTTTCTGGGACCTGTCTTGGGGCAATTCTGCATCTGGAAGCAGATGCCATGAGATGTGCATCACAGCAGCCTAGTAGAAAAGCATGGGCCTGGCCAGGAGATAAAAGACATCAAATACAAGCTTCAGCAAGTTTCTGCAGCAGGCTCTTTATTGAATGAGAGACACACTTGCAAACAAAACAGATGAATGCATCTGACCCTGAATTGTATTCAAGAATGGTACCACTCTGCAGTTCTTTGGTACCAAACTTCAGCTGCTGTGGATCAATAGATGCCTGGGATTTCAGCTGGTGAATTACACGGGTCTGGCCATGCAGTTGTGCTTCATTTTTGATTCCTCTTGTGGACACCAGCTGGGGCCATGCAGACTGGAGCAGCAGCTCTGTGTTTGCACAGGATTGGCCCCTCTGTGGCCAGCACTGCCTGCTGGGCAGCTGTGACAGCTTCCAGAGGGGCTGTGTGCATCCCATACACATGAACCTTACCCAGGGAGGGTTTGCAGCCTGGTCCTGTCCATGTGGGCAGCAGGGCTGGTGGACCCACAAGCTGCTGTATCTGCACATTTAGCATAGCTCTGGGCACAGCACCCTGTGAGGGGACAGGGTGGGAAGACAAAGAGCTGCTGGAGAGGGTCCAGCAAAGGGCAACAAAGACAATGAGGGGTCTGGAGCATCTCTCTTATGAAGAGACTGCAAGCACTGGGCCTGCTTCATCTAGAGAAGACTGAGAGGGAATCTCATCATAAATATCTCAATGATGCCAAGAGGATGTGCCAGACTCTTTTCAGTAGTGCCAGCGACAGGAGGAGGAGGAGGAATGGCCATTAAAAAAAAAAAAACAAAACAAAAAAAACCAAAAAACCAAAAAAACAAAACAAAACAAAACCCAAAAAACCAAAAAGAACCACAATAAATTCCACCTCAACATTAGGATGAACTTCTTTATGTTGTGGGCAGGAACACTGGAACAGCTGCCCAGGGCAGTCATGGAATCTCCCTCTCCAGAGACATTCAAAACCCACCTGGACACATTCCTGTGTAACCCGATTTTGGTGATCCTGCCTTGGCAAGAAGGTTGGACTAGATATTCTCCAACAGCCCCTTCCAACGCTAATTATTCTGTATTTCTGTAACAACAGGAGCACCCCCGGCCCTATCGGCCCCAGGAGGAGGAGAAGCTCCAGCACCCTTTCTCTGGCCTGGTGCCAGCTCTCTCCATCCATCTCCCCTTTCCTGCAGGTACGGAAAGCGATGGCAGAGAAGGGCTCTGTGCCAGTCGGTCAGCGGCTGCTCAGCTCTAACTCCCTCCAGGCGCTGCTGGCAGAGAGGGAGGCAGGGCATGGAGCAGCTTGAGGCGGGGAAGCGGAGGCACGGCCTTGCCCCGGGGCAGCCCGGCTGTGGGGAGCCCACAGAGCCCCGCTCCTGCTGCCCGGGCTCCCTCAGCCTCCCCGGGACCCCGCTCCTGCTGCCCGGGCTCCTGCAGCCTCCCCGGGACCCCGCTCCTGCTGCCCGGGCTCCTGCAGCCTCCCCGGGACCCCGCTCCTGCTGCCCGGGCTCCCGCAGCCTCCCGGGGCCTCTCTCCTGCTGTGGGCTCCCTCAGCCTCCCCGGGCCGCGGGCTCCCCCTGCCCGGGAGCGGCCCCAGCGCGGCCCAGCCCCGCTCGGTGACACCGAGAGCAGCGCTCGGCCGGGAGCGGCGGCACCGGCCCCGGCTCCTTCGGGCTCTGCCCGCACTCCCCCAGCTCCGCACGGGGCCCGAGCACCTCAGGGCCCGTGGGAGAGGATCAGGCAGAAAGAAAAGTGACTGGAGAAAAACGAGGGAGAAGAGCCCGACCGCCAGGCACCGTAGCGATGCAAGCGTATCGGGAAAGAGATGATCCCCTTACAGGATTTATCCGCTGCAGAGCGCATTGGGTCACTCCAGGAACGATCAAATGACCTATTTTCTGTTTGCTTTGAGCTCTTCTCTTTGCCACACTGAACTGAACCCGTTCCTCGCTGTTCAGCTGAGACACACGATGGGTGCTCCTGTCCTTCATCACCTACTCTATTGTAGGCAGGGAAGGATGCTCCGGCAGTTCTCTGCACAGCCATGGGCACCAAAGCAAGGAGGAACCATATTCAATCCATTTTCACACTGAATTTCTAAATGCTCCTCCCTGCAACATCCAGCCTGATCACATCTTCCCACTTCATGCAAGCAGCATAACCACACTGACACCTAGAGAGGAGGCTGAGGTTTCCCTGTTAACTACCAGCACCACGGCTAGCTGTCTAATACACTTTGAAATGCCCTTAGAGATGTGAAAGCTTGCAGCCTGTGGCAGAAACATCTATGAGATTAGACACCCCCAACGTTGCAGGGGGAAAAAAAGCAGTTTAGAAAAGTGACAGCACTCAAAAACATCAAAATGGACACTAATTTCTGCCAGTGACTTTCTGCTGAAGGGTATTTCCTAGTCACTATACCAAATACAGCAGTATTTTCTTGCTATGAAATACTAAAAAGCAAGGACTAAAATCCAGATATGAAACTTCACCTATTTAGCTGCTATCCAGCTATGAAAGTGTCTGAAGAAGTTTGATACCTTGTTCTGTAAATCTGTATCCCAAAAGCCTCCCCAAATATCTGAGCACCCCATTTGAGCCTGCCCAGGGAGATCCAAGTCCCACCAATATCTAACAGCAGTATATCAAGCTCAGTGATATATAAACCGCAGTGAAGAATTTCCCAAACTACTTTGCCTGATGCCAGGACATGTTTTGGCATCCTACCAACGCCACTGGTGCTGGAGGGGATGAGAGAGAAGGGGGAAGTGGGCACTGGTGTAAGCCTGTCTGTCTGCACAGGGTGGGTGGTGTCCCTGGGACAGCTGACAGCTCACCCATGGCAGGGCACCCTCCAGGACCAGCACAGCTGCAGCTGGTACCTCACACCCTTGTGTCCCCTCCCCACCCACTGGTGCAGTGAAGGAGCCAGCCTGGATGATCAACAAAGAACTAGAGTAACAGACATTTCAGGACAGCATTTTAGTGTTGCTCTGTAAGTCAGGACAGGGATTTCCTCATGCACAGCCAGTGCTGAATCACTATCATGCTCTTACATGCTCCTGAAGAGATCCTGCCCCATCACTGAACCAGAAGCTTTTTCCACAGAGTTAAAAGGGCATGAACTTACCCTCTCTTAACAAAATAAAGCAGCAGCCAGCCCTAGGGTACCTCCAGCCAGAACTTGGCTGTAATCACTCTGCTGGCTCTTCTTGCATGAAAGAATCACTGTCCTTTCAGCTTTGATAGCTGTAGGTCATGACAGATGGTTGCAACTGAATGGAAGCTCAAGAGATTAATCCAGAAGGGACTGATCCTTCTGCCCATTTTGGGGCACCAGCACATATGCATGGCTAGTAAAACTCCATCTCTCCAGCCTGGAGGCCTATTGCACTTGCTGTAAATCCATACAAGTAACTGCCCAGCTCATGGAAAAATGAATTCATGGTCTCTTGAAGAAGAAAGTAGGTCTTCCAAGTTTGCAGCACTCCTGCTCAACTTCCAGCAAGAAAATGTTGAAAGCTCTGAGTGCCCACATTGGCCACATGTTAAACCAGACAGTCAGTAAAATTCAAAATTAAATTACTTCCTTAATTAAGAGTTTTCAGGGCCTCAGGACAAAAAGGAAATACAGGCCCTTTGGCTTTTTACTTTAGCAACGCATTTCTCAAATTCATTTCATGGTCTATCTTCATTCTCAAGATGCTCTTCAAGGAGCTGAATGCAAAAAGCCTCCTGTGCCTGCCAGTCCTTTCTCATTACTTTTGATGCACAGTCTCTGTGGAAACTAAAGCTAAAAATAATCATCCTTATCTCCTCTACTAGCACATACTATTTTATTCTATAACCATGATTGCTTCATCTACCTGCACTCATGATCTTCTAGGAAGAGACCTTCCCAGTATCATGCCAATTTCTGTATGAGCCCTCTCCAGGGGTACTGCTGGTGTTGTGCCTGGGATCATTGCCTGCACACTGTCATAAAAATGCCTTGCATCCACAGTCACTACTGGGAACCTCTGAAAACCCCAAATTCAGCTCTGAGCTGCTGCATCTTGAAGGACTCTATCCCCATTTTTCTCCTTTGCACAATTATGAGAATAATGTGTCCTCTCCTCTTCTGCTGCTGATCGGGGTCTTTGCTGGTCAGCTCACAGTGAAATGTCCAGTTGAATTTCAGGCTGTTTCCATGGTGTAAACAGGACCTGTTCCAGGGCAGTAGAAGCACATCATGTCAGTAAAGGACCCAGAGCCAACAGTGGCCCTTCTGCAGAGAGGGAAAAATCCCAGTGCAAAACTCCTTGTGTAAGAGTAGGCCAAATTCAGTCTCAAGGCATCACAGCTTCCTTTTGCTCTGTGCAGACTAGGCTAGGTACCAGAAAAATATTTTTTATTAGATAACCAACATCTGTCCTTTACAGTTTTCCCAGTCTTTTGTTTCTTGGCTGGACAGCAATCTTTATGTAACTGCAGGCAGAGACCTCAACAAGCCACTAATGCCACCCAAATGCCAACTGAAAATCTGAGCAATATAAGAGGATCTACAAAAAAACCACCCCTGAGATCTTCCATGCTGCAGCCACCTCTCTGTGGAAGAAGAGGTGTGCCATTCCAGTTCATAGGATCAGGCACAATATAGAAATAAGTGTTCTCTAGCCATTTTAGAGTGATTATGAAATGAAACCTGAGGATACAATTCCTGTATTAATGTGACTGTTGAGGGAGCAGCTAAAACATTTTGTTCTGCTAGAGCCAGTGTAAAAGCAGAAAATAATTTCTCGGATCTGAAAGCTGTTTAAAAAGAAAATACTACAAAGCTTGAAAAGGAGTAGAGTCTAGTGGCTCATAAAGGTAATAGTGAAATATAGTATTTTCAATTCAGAAAAAGGGAAATAAAGGCCACAGAAGCATAAAGCAGGAGAATCCAGCAGAAGGATTAGCATGCACAGTGCAGCCATTCACCCCAGAGCAAAGGAGAGCTCCAAGGGAACCTGATCATATTAAACGTTAAGCTAAAATTAGATGCTTGCAAAAGCAGATTGGGATGCAAAAATTAAAAATAGCTACTGTATCTGTAGAAAGTAGTGGAGAATTAGATTTGAAGTCACCAGAGGAAGATGATTTAGGGGATGTTGTACATAGATGAGAAAATAAAAATGAGCTACGAAGATCGACATGTATAACAACAGATAGAATACCATCCCAAGGCAGGGCGGGTGCAGCATATGAAATGACTACTGCTTTACATGACAAGAAATAACCCAGGGGATTCAGCTGCTGATCTTAAGCCACAGAAAGCAACATCTCTGGCTCTGAGTGCAGGCTACTTCAAACTTCAAATTAAATTGAAACCAAATAGGTGAATTGATTAAAGCTTGTGCTAATACCAGTTTTTACTCAGATTGTGAGTTAAATATCAGCATAGAGCCTCCTCCATGACTGCATTAAGTCAAAAGGCTGCACAGACAAGTAAGGAGGAAACACAGCTGGCAGTGATAATGTGAAGTCACAGGCCAAGAAGACAGAGCAAGATTTATGAATAAATGAGGAGTTGCTCAGTTGTTGATAGGATGTAATAGCAAGCACAAGCCACCCTTTGCTGATAGGGCACAGGTACCTGCAAGCAGCAGGTACAGTCTCCTGGCAGCAGCAGCAATCAATCAGATTCCATGGGCCTGATGGATTATGAGAGCCAGCTGTCCAAATACACCCCTACTGTTTGCAACACTCACTGATGTAGCAGAATGAGAGGGAGCCTACTTAGAGAGCTAGAAGAAGGCTCTTATAGGAGAATGCTCTACTGAGTATTATGGGTTTTGTCCAGGAGGTGGAGGGAGGGAAGCCGAGGAAGAATTCCTGTGTCAGCCAAGCAGAACCCACAGTGAAACATTAACTGAAAACATGGATAACAGAGAATAAGATTTCCTCAAAGAAAGAATGAAAGAAAAACATGGTCAGGTTTGGCACATATTTCCCTGGCCCCTAGTGTGCTTATCCTGAAACAACAGGCAAAACCTTTGACTGTGTCCATGTGGCCACAAATTTTAAGGATGGCACAACACAGCTCTATCTTGCTGACTTCCTAACTCAGGATGAAGAATGAAAGATCCAGGCAGGAAGAGAGCTACTGAGTACAGGTAAATTTTTGGAAGTTACAACTAAATATTAAAAGGAAAATTTTTAAAAACACAAGGCTAAAATTTTTAATTTCTTCTACCTGCTCTAACTACACAGTATCTGTAGGAAAGCAGTGTTTGTAAGGGTACACCTGGATTCACTTGACATGACAGAAGGGAATTCCACATTTGAGTCAGCCTCTAAAATGCAACTCTGGAGTGTTGCTAATACACAGGGACTAGATCTTAAACTTGAAGAAAATGCCCTCATTCCCTAATAGTTAAGGGATGGGGATGCACTCCTATCCTGTACCATTCTTTTGACTAATTATTCAGCTTAGTATTTCAAGGTGATTAAGCAGCAAAGTCTTGCTTCTGACTCTGGTCTCTGTGACAACAGTTTTGCTTTAGGCAATACAGCAAATCTGTTAGGAATGAACACACACTAAGTCCTCCCACAAGAATAGAAGTAGATGATCCATGATGATCCAGAATATTTGATGTGCTGTCATGACTTGCTCAGGAGTGGGGCCTTTTTGGAAGCATGAGGGACTGTCTTCAGGCAGTTTCCAGGAGTGAGGTACCCTACAGCTCCCCAGGAGTTTGCAGTAGGGCAGGCAGCCAAACCAGCACAGCATGGCCCCAGCTTTATGTGCTGCTCAGTTCTGGGCAATGGGGGAAAATAAACAGGCTGCAGGTACCCTGTGTCTATGAGGAGGTGATGAACCCAGAGTCTCACAGCCCTTCACACCAAGGTGGCATCTGTTTGCTTTCTCTTCTTCAGTGGCAGCTCCACCCCCATGCCTTCCACTGCTAGCCAAGTGTGCAGCAGAGCCAGAGCCTTGAAGAATTCACCAGCCATCACTGTTGGGCTCCATTACAATCCATTCTAGCAATGGTGCTGGCCTGTCAGCTTGTGTTCCAGTGTCCCAGCCCCAGCCTGTGCTGCAGATGGGTTTGCTGCTGAGGTGACAGGGCCAAAGAGGTACAGACCGCAGAGTGACTCCATCCTGCACTACTGGCACTGGCTCTTGGGGATTTGGCATTGCCAGGCCTCTCTTGGATTTAATTTCCTACTGCTTCTCCTGCAGGCTGGTGGCAAAGCTCTCAGCCAGCACTGTCACTGTGCCAGCTCCCACAGCAGGGACACTCCCAGGAGTCAGCATATGCAGAATATGCACAATATACAGCATTGTCACAGAGGCCTGATCCCAGATCACTGGTCAGAGCAGCCTAAATCAATGTATTTGCTTCCTTAACCACCTCCTAATGCTAATGGATTCTATTCTTCACTAAGGAGTTCTCTATCGTTACCCCATGCTGACCCCTCAGCTTTATTTTCCCTCACCATCACCTTACAGCCCTCCTCCCCACCATGGGGTTCTGATCAAAATCCCCTCTCCAGCATCACACCAGGGATCACACAGCACTTAACTTGCTAGGGCTGCAGAACTATAGCCTGCTACCAGGATAATTCCTGCAGTATGAGAGGGTTTTGATGAGCTTGCTCCACTGATGGCTGCAAGTAAAATTGCTGCCAGCTGAGGATTACAAACCTGTAGAGAGCTGGCAGAGATCCAGGCCCTTTGTTGCCTCAGTACAGAGGGATCAAGCACACTGCATCCCCTGATAGCAGTGGTGACTCTTGTGCACTCAAGATAAAGCTGGGAAATCAGACAGCCATCCCCTCCCCCAGCATGAGTAAATAAGACACTGAGTGTTTTGGTGCTGCCTGCACAAATATGATGTTAGTTCAAAGGCAGGGACTGCTCAGCCCTTTGTGGGTGTCCAGGGTAAATGAGAGCAGCTGCTTTCCCCTGCTGCAGGATGCTTCCCATGCCATTCCAGCTGCAGGACCCAGCAGCCATCAAAGCCTGCAGGATTCTGATCAGTCCCTCCCCCTGCAGAGGGAACCAGTTTTATCCTAACGAGCCACAAGTGCACATGGGGTTACTTTTCTTTTCTTAAAATCTTGCTTGCTGTGGTCTACATATCACACTTACCTTGGCCTGTTAACAGCAACCTGGCTCTGCATTTAGCTCTATGGAACAGACACACCTGCAGCCTGAATTTGTACAAAACACAACCTCTTATTTCTGAATCTCTATTTTACAAGCTATAGCCCTGCCTCTTCCATCACCTCATGTTTTGAAGGGCAGCACTCTGGGGATGCGACACAGTTGTTTCTTCTACAAAAAGCATAAAGGTAAATTTCAGCCTAAGGAAACAAGGGATGTCTTTTTGAGTGAGTATGAAATTTAAGTTTTTGTTGAAACAATCAGTGTGCTAAGCTTTCCAGCTCTGTTTCACTTGTTGGCTAGAACTCAGCCATCAATAAGGCGTATACTGATCTAATCCATTACAGCTCTAATGTGTGCAAAAATACTCACCATTTTACAACTAGGCCACACCATTGACTAAGAGATCTGTTTGTGACAAAATAGATAAGCACCTAAGAAATAGACAGGAACATAGTTCTGTTGAAAATATTAAAGGTTAATAAAAAAATTTTAGCCACATCATCTATAACCTTAAGTCCCAAAGATTGAAAAGCTTAATGTATAATTACCATCTTTTTTCTTAGACAACATGAAAATAGGAGTTTCAGATTTTAGGATGAAATATGTATTTTTAAATAAATAAACCTGCACAGTGATGCAAACAAATGAAAATTGCCCTTATTACCTCTTACAAAAGGCAATTCAAATGAAATTCTGGATAGCTATAAGTTACAAAAGCCCCTGCTCTGAACAGACAGAAAAGTGCTGAGCAGCAGAAGCCTGCAGGAGTGATACATAGCCCTCTTTACCAAAAAACCTGCAGGGCCCCAATGTAAGAGCCCCTTCTGCAGCACAGGTAACTCCTCCAGCCACAGCTAAAGCCCTGCCCCAGAAACTGCAAAGCCAATGAATGCATCTGCATGCACTGCTACAGCAGCAAGGAGCCAAGGCACGTTCCTTCAGCAGCACTCATGACTTTATTACACTCTTTGACACTACAGTTTGCTATCAGAAGGTCAATAGCTCTGGCACACCAAACAATTACAACTTGCATTATATACACACTACTATGTCTATGTTCATCACAAACAGTTTAAACAAAACAAAAAGAACTGAACAGCCTTTGTATTAACTTTGTTGAAGCATTCTCTCCGGGCAATTCACAGGGAGTCGGGCACCTTAATAAAGAAGTCCACATGAGAAGACCCAAATACCATTCCTAATGAATGAGCTGAACATCAATGAAGAGTTTGTTATATTCAGACATCTCCCCTTACACCCTTTCATGTACAAACTCTGTTCATGCACCTCAAAAGTAACAGAGAGAAGCCTAAGAAGTAGCAGACTATATCAACTTTGATTTCTACAGTATTTGTGTTTTGGGCCATACTTTCTCTTTACTCCCTCCCCCACCTCCTTCAAGGGTTGAAGTCATCTATTGCACCCATATACAAACTCTCATATTAGTGAGACTAGAAGCTATGAACTCATTCAACAAATTGCCTTGTTCAGAGATTGTCACAAACCATTAAACAGTTACTACATATTAAACATAGGAGTAATGTCCTTCCTGACAGGCTCGGCAGTAGATCTGATAGGACTATCTGGAAACCTACACATCTTGGCTCCAACTTTGACAGAGCTATGAATTCTACTCAGGAGACTTTTGCTAGGTATCAGTGGCAGGAAGAAACAAAACTGCATTTTCACCTGCCCTGGGTGAATTTATTTTCCATTTTTCAGAGAAGACTTGGCAGAACTAAACATGATGCAGTAATAACCCAGATAGAGTTGCTTCTCAGCCATGCCTCCTATAAGGTTAATTTAAGAACCAGAAAGGGTCAGCATCCAGATAACCTCTTCATTTTGCTCTTCAAAAACTGCAATACAATGCTGCACTTGAAAGACACAATATATTTAATGATAATTAAACACTTCAGTTGGAGTACCCAAGACCCTCCATCAAACTATAGTACAAAATAGAAGTTTGTATGAATTATCAGTCATTACTGAAATGAATCCTAATGGCCTCATGCTCTTGGTAGTGTGATGTGAAAGTAGAAGCACTTCAAAATATCAACTTGTTTTTATACTCTTTCAGTTGTACTTTCAGAAATTCTGTTCCATTGGCTGTGCAGGTTGGTGTCCTTGTATACAAGCCAAACATTTCCTGCCCATAAAATCATATTAAGCAAGCCAAATACCTGTAGAGAAAGCAAAAGGGGGAAAATGTAATATTAAGTTTGTTGTGTTTGATTGGGTTTTGTTTTTCTTTTTTTTAAAACAAGCCAGAAAGTCTCTTCAAGACAAACCAGTAACAAGCACTATTTTTGGCACCCCTTTCATTTGGAAAAGACATTTCCAAATTCTTCAGAGTAATATAAGATATTTTGGCTTTTTAACAGAGCTCTTTGTAGGCCAGATAGTCAAACTTACTCCATACTTTTCACAGAATTAGACATTCTTTTCAGTCACTGAGCACCCCCACTTATGCACCCTCATACCAAATGACTGATTATTAGGCCAATGAATAAACAGCCTGAGTTTTGAAAGGTAGGATTCACTAGGAAGATCACACAATAAGCCTAATCTGCTCTGATATGAAGGGTTCTTTGTATGAACATGAGCTTCATACCATTATGTTTCAAGGAACCTCAATCTGATGTGTAAAAATGCTCACAGTTGAGTAAAAAGCTAGGTTCAGCACCAGCACAGCATTTCCTCTTTACTTATATCACTCATCAAACCACGTGGGTGGCTCAGTAAGATATTTTAAGTTGCTCTGGGCTAAAAGCATAAATAGACACTCAAATGTGTCTAGAAATGCTGCATGTAACAGCTCTAGAGGCAGATCCTGCAAGATGTTTCTCTTAATTTCCTTTAGAAAAAAACTTGTTTCCTCCAAGAAATTATTTGCCCAGTGTTTTACCACAGTATTAATGGACCTGGATGACAAATAACCCATAAAGAAATCTTAACACAGAGCAACACATGCAATCAGTAGAACAGGGCTCTCAGGTGCCATTTCTTGTTTCCCAACACATTTATTGTACCCATATGGAGGAAGGCATACATACCACTGACACATTCAGAATTCCCATGCTGGTCACAGAAAGAAAATGGCAAGTTGTTCCTGGTGCTTTGCAAGATTCAATTCCTGGAACAATGCTGGCTCCTGTGGACACCTTGATGTCAGCAAGCGCCTTTGCCCAAACAAAAGTACTGACCAGCCACAGAAAGGCTATCAAGACACTGATTGCCAAGTCCTACACAAGAGAAATACTCATTAACAGGTTAAAAAAAAATTCAGGCATATACATGAGAGCAAGGCAGAGACAGTATGAGCTATATCACCAAGATAACTGCATCAATGCTAACAATCACAAGCAAATTTAGTCATTAACAATGTTATAGTTACAACTCAGTGTTGATAACCAGCTACAAAACTATATGCTTGTGCTTGATAGATGCAAAAGACAATCTTAACCTAAGAAATCTGTTTCTAAAAGCAGATGCCTAGCACCTATTTTATGAGAATTTAAACCAAAGTTAAGTAAAGCAAGGGTGATGGGAAAAGGGCAGAGGATTTAAATCTGGGTGGCTGATGGGCTAAAGTTTGGTTTGAAAAGTCATTAAGTCCATTTTCAAGCATGTTATGAATTTTCTCATTCAGAGCTTCAATATTGAAGGTGACTAAAATTCACAATGTAACTGTTTAACTATTTTCCTCTGCCAATTGCAGCAGGTCCTCTATACAGAGAAAAAATTTCAGATTAACAGAGGACATCCCACTTATGGAACAATACACTCAATTCCATGATACAAAAGAAAAGTTGTGGTGAAGATACTGAAAAAGTGTTCACCTGAAAAAGTGAAAGTTCATTCCACTGCATAAGGTGTGATGCCATGGTTGGCCAAGGGCTTTGGGTCCCCTTTTCTGCTCAAGCCCTGTAGGGACCACTCTGAGATACTTGTGCTCACACTCCATTTAACTTTTGTAACTACCGGATATTCACCAATTATTCTTGCATTAGCAGTAGTTCTCATCCCTTTGCAGCTTCCAAGTCAAAGCATTAAAATATCTCAGTATTACTTACAGTTAGTGGCAACTTGTTATTTTGCTGATACACATGGTTATATCCAATATATACCACAAGGGCAGTAACACAGTAGAGGAACACCAATGCGGCCAGTGCAACAAAGAAGCGTGCAGAAGAGGAGAAGTCACCCGTGAGGCAGACATCAGTCCAAGTGCCACCACAGCCTTTTGGGTCTGGTGCACTAAATACAGCAGTATTCAGCCTGTGAAGATTATATCCATGTAGTCAGAGTTTGCTATACAGTGGGACCTTCATTTGCTTCATTACTTATACTTCATTAATTATACTCCATGCTTCAGCAACAGAGCTTCAGCATTCTGATTGTATAAGTTTACTCTGAAAGATACACTATAGATATATAAATAATCAGTTATGCAACACAAAGATTTGTCAAGTTCTCTGAAGATTGTATCCAATCCTGCACTAAGGTATACAACAGTACCTTCAGGAGAAGAACCCTAATTGCATTTTTAGAGCAGTTGAACAAAAAATTCCCAATTTGGAAGTAGACTTAGCAACATTACTTGAGAGACTTGCAGTTAAACAAGGTGATCAGGACTTAAAAGGCGTTATGGCTACAAAACCCACAAACACTGAAGCTGAATAAATAAAGCTGTATGACTGCTATTGACCACTCTGTGACCAGCACAGAATTATTTCAGATCCTCACTACCCCCTCCAAATGCTGGGGTTTGTGACAAAATTCTAAACAGTTATAGTGCTCTTTACTGACTGTCCATTGAATCAATCTCTGTATTTATTTATGTTATTACATTTATTGAACACATATGGAACACCAACCCTGCACTCTGCAGCTGTGCTGCTGCAAAAGCTAAGAGGAAACCTTTTTCCTTCTGCTCCAGGAAAGGAGCTTTTCTCTACAGGAGCACTGCAATGACACTGAAGTATTTAGGTTTTTTTGTGCCCAACAGCTTCACCAAGATAATACTGGAATAAACTGAAAAGAATCTTCCATTCAGTCTCTGAACAAAAATAGGATAATGGCACATTCAAAATAATCTTATCTGGACCTCCAAAGCAGCTACAAAATGATGAAGAATTAGGCTGTTAAAATGGATTGTGGTTTTTGTCTTACTAATTACATTCATGCACTGCTAGACTGGAGCTTAAGATAGAGTAATACAGAGCATAACAGCCTACTGCCATTTCTAACTACCTCTTTCTATAAAGTACTAACAAATCCAGTGCTTTGAATGACTTCAACTAAATATTTTATTGCTGCTACAGAGCAAGCCAGAAGTTTCACATCTTCACTCATACAGTAAGCACATGTTCATAAGGAGGCAGATAGGGAAAAGGGGAATAAAAAGTAGTTATCAAGTAATAACTGAAGAGCTAATGCTCACCTGAATGGATAAGCAAAAGCAGCTGTAACTGTTTTGTTTACCACACCTTCACAGGAAACTAGAAGAGCAGTTTCACCTCGAAAGCCTCCGCATGTGGCAAAAACAAAGATGGCAAGAACCTGTATGAATTGATACACAGACACATTAGTGCACACCACTAGAGCTCAAAGGGAGCAAACTCAACATTTAGCTGAAATAGCTAAAGACAAGAAATAGCAACAAAGTTAGCAAAGCTGAAGTATGAAGGGATGTCAAGAAGAAAATGTCAAGTTTCTAAAATCCAAAAGCATAAGCAACACTGCTAACCAAAGCTCATCTAAAAGTGCTTTCTGTATATTTTATTTTCAGTTGCACAGAAAAATTTTTGGGGGTTGTATTTTGTCAGAGTTTTTTTTGTATGCTAACTGCCAGCATAGTATTTCTTGCAGGTGATACAGGAAATATTCTTACAAATCTTGCATATCCACAACTATGAATTCAAACAGAAAGTACATGTTCAGAGTATCACATATCAACTTTACTCTCTAAATAGCTTTTATCACTTTTTACCACACTCTTTTCTCACTATCCAGACCTTAAATCCCCAATCATCAGAACACATAACACACAGCAGCTTGTGCTGCTGTAACACACTTGCAATTACCACATCAAGTTTATGGATCTGCAGTCCAAGGGTGAGGCTGAGAGCAGCCCAGTGCTGGACACCCAGCAGCAGCAACCCGGGGGCTCACACCTCCCCAGGGATACCCAGCCCCCCCAGCTCCACTCACCCATTCAAGGACCTTAACAAAGCCCAGAGGCTCCAGGAGCATGCTGATGTCCATCCTCAAGCCCACCATCCTGGGAGGAACCAAGGGAGCCAGCACCAACACCAACCAACTGCTGCAGCATCCCTGGCATGTCCCTATAAGGGCAGCCCTTGCCACACCCCTCACCTGGAGGTGGGCATGGACCCACCCACAGATACCCAGCTGGGGCTCTTCAGCCTGGGGAAATGGTGCTGGGGGCTGTCACCAGGGGAACAGCACTGGCCATTTGTGCAATGAGGCAGCAGTGACTTCTTCCTCAGCTCCTTCCTCTCCCTCTCTCCCACCCAGCACGCTTTGGACAGTTGTATGTGCTGTACCTTGAGCTTGATAATTTGATGGCAAATGAGGCACAAGCACCTGACAGTCTGTGTGCTTGCCAAAATCTCATTGACTGCCTTTGGCTATTTAAGCTTTAATTGTCTATGTGCTTGCCAGAATCTCATTGACTGCCTTTGACTATTTAAGCTTTAATTGTTTTCTGTGACCGCACTTTGTTGCTGATATGTTAATCATCAGTGAAAGCGAAGAACTAAAGCTCATGGTGAAGAAGGTTTGAGGATGTCAGAGGGGCTGCCCTCTTCCCTGGCCAGAGACCATGGATAGCCAAGGTGGCCATGGGCACAGCACTCACTGCCAGTTTCCTGGCTCTGATTCAAGATCGTGTAGGAATTTCTTCTGGGCTTGCTGTGGGCCTTTGAGGAGTACCAGAATGTCAGGTGCTGCTCTTGGGAAGGGGTGGCTACAGGAAGCTACTTCTAGCAGGATCCAGCTGATCTAGCAGTTTATAGCAAGATCTGAAGCAGATCCTGGCCAAAGGCCCTGGGTCCCAGCTGAGTGCCACTACTGCTGCCAGGCAGCCTTGCAGAGGGTGCTGAGGAGATGCCAGTGGAAGAGCTGGCTTTGGGTCCAGCTCCTGGCTGTAGTTAGAGGCTACAGCAGCTTGTGCCAAAGGGGGCCTGCAGCCTCCACAGAGCAGCAGGGGCATGCTCAGCTGTGAGGGTGGTGGTGGTGGTGGTGGTGGTGGAGGTGTGCTGAGGGTCTCAGTCCCAGCACTGCCAGGATCAGCTCTCCCTTGGCTCAGATGGAGCTGCTGAGGGGTTGCAGCTCTCCAGTCCTGGGGCTGACAAGCTGAGGTACTGTCACAGACATGTTTTATGAAAAATCCTTTCCTTAGGATTTTTTTCTCCTGAGAAGCTGAGAGGCCTCAGGAACACAGTGTAAACAATGGTTATCTGCTGCTGTGGAATGCAACAGGTGCATCTGTGATTGGTCTCGTGTGGTTGTTTCTAATTAATGGCCAATCACAGCCCAGCTGTCCAGACTGTCTCTGTCAGTCACAGGATTTTATCATTCCATTCTTCTTCTTTCTTGCTAGCCTTCTGATGAAATCCTTTCTTCTCTACTTTTAGTATAGTTTTAATATAATATATATCATAAAATCAAGCCTTCTGACACATGGAGTCAAGATTCTCGTCTCTTCCCTGGTCTTGGGACCCCTGTGAACAGCAGCACAAGGTGCTCTATGGAGCTGAAACCAGCAGGTGAGGAAGGACTGCTCAGGCTGTGGAGGATGGGGGCTTGGCTGAGTTTGCTGTGTAACAGATGCTCTTGCTGTGGATAAGCCATGGGAGGCCAGCCAAGGGTGGGAATACAGGAGGAAGTTTCCAGGCTGGGGACTGCCTGTGAGAATGGAAACAAAGCCAGTGCTCAGCTGGCCTGGGGCTGCACTGCTGCAAACTGCCTGAGTGGCTGCAGGCTCTGCCATCCTCTCACGATTCAAGGAGAATTTTTCTGTGCAATGACCAGAGAGGTGCTGACATCTGCCTGCTGCTGCAGATCCTGAGGGAGTACAAGCTAAAGCTGTGGAAAGGATGGCTCTTTCCTTTCTTTAGCTGCTTTGTTAATTAGCATATGAATCTCCCAGAAAATCCAACATGATCCAGACAAGCAGTGCTGAGGGTTCAAGCCACCTTGGTTAGCTTCTCTGCCTGGATAGCCAGTGCCTTTAAGGAGTAAAACAGGAGTATAAAACCAGGGATAGACAAAGGTGGAATGTCTATTTGCTCATCTTCTTGGCATCCTCCATGCCAAATAAAATCTGTTCCATATATGTGGCATATACAATCTTAGTTCAGGCTAAATGAACCAATTAACTCTCTGTCCTCTCATCCAATGTGCCTCTGTAATTTTTTCTGTCTTCCTTCTTCTGCATATTTTACTTAAACCCTATAAGCAATGTATCTCCCTAAAATATATATAGACATTGGTTTGATTACTCTGCTTTTCCACTTGTCAGTTAATTAAAATAATTTCATTATTTAAAGCATTTTTCAGAAAGGCTCTCAGTCCTGATTTCTATGTTTTTTTCTTCCTCAAGCCTTCTCAGATGTCAGATGTCCAGTATGGATGTACTCTGAACTCTATACGATGTTCTAGCTGTGGGCTCATTAACTGAAACTTGGAAAGGTTCTTAATTTCTCACTCCATATAACTTATTTTTTTCCCTGAGTTTAAAAGTATTTTGGAACATTCCTGCTTGAGAATTTTATTCTACAAGAGTAATACCAAACATTTTAAATGTAGGTGGTTCCTCCAAATAGCTTATATCATAACCTGAAAGCAACTCTGGATCAAGTCTCTGCAAGGAAAGGGTTAGGCAGAAAGACTCCATATTTGTAAGGAGCACTGAAAAAGTTCACTTAAAAAAAATTACAAAAGAATAGTTCTTTTGGTTGTAAAATCTGCTTGGCTTAGAGAGAAAAGTGATCAAAGTACAAAAAACTACAGGGAAAAAAAAAAAAGAAAGAGGGAAAGAAGATTAAGCAGGAACAGCCAGTATTGCACTCTGTATTTGGGAAAAAGCAGGACAGTATTAATATGCTAATCATGTAATAAATCCTTTCCACTCCAGCAGGGCTCAGGGGAGTGCTGAGTCACATCTGCTAAAGCTTCTATATCAGCTGTCAATACCCAGCACCCCCAGTTTGGACAGGGCTGATAAAGGAGCTCTCTTAATATGGACAATGATTGAGGTCATCTCTGAAACCCTGAGATCCACATGTCTGCCTGCCATGGCAGCACTGGCCTATCCATTTATCTCTGCTCCTAGGAAAAGAGGGAGGGGGGACTGATGCAGAACCCTCTTGACAGAGAATTAAATTAGAACAATGCAGGTGATGTCAGGCTGCAGGGTCATTTGGGAGCCAGGTTTTGCTGATTAGCCAATGCTTAAGGTGATCAAAAGGCTGGGCTGACAGATAGTGTTTGACACTGTAACGTAGTTTCAGGTTCTGTGGGGTATTTGGCCTCTTATTGGGTGACTCTAGAAGGATATAAAACGCATGTAATCACTGATTTAATTAGAAAACAGGTATCTAAATGCACTTTAACTGAAAATCAATATAATTAGTGAAAAAAAAATTGAAAAAATTTCTCAGAATACTGAGTCCCATCCCTTGGGGGTTAAAAAAAGGACAAAACCTGTGGCTTCTATATATCTGGCCTCATGGTGTCTGACAAAGTTGTGGGAGAGACCAGGGGGATTCCTGGCTGTCCCTGATGTGTGTGCAACAGAGACAGCAAAGTGAGGAGAGAGGGGCTTCCCCTGAAGCATTGTGCAACAGTCTCATTACTAATGCCTGAAGAAGATCAATTCAAACTACCTGGATGATGAGGAGTCACAGAGAGCTCATTTTCTAAGACTGAAAGAACTTGAGTGGCTTAGCAAAATGAAGGGTAACTAACAGGTATTACTGCTGGCCTTCAAGGGAGGACACACAGGGAAGGCACAGATTTCTACAAAGAGACAGGTTTATCAAAAGGATCCGGCGTGTAATCAAAGAATATAATTTATATTGAACATAAAGTGTGAGATTCTGAGAATATCTTCCAACAGAAGACAAACACTGAAAGTTGTTTAATAGGGAATTCAGAATACTTGCAATATTGTTGTTTGTGATAGCAGTGGAAAAAACCCTTGATGGTTCATTGTGTTCTTTGCCCATCCAATCCCCTATACAGTCCAAACAAGGATTAATTCAGGGAAGTCCTGAGCTCTGTGTTTGCAGATAAAGCAAAGTGGGTGATTAAATTAATACTTATCTGTCAGGGGAGGAACCATTGCCCAGGACTGCTCTGTCCCCAGCACTGTCTATTCAGCAGGGCTGGAAGCACCAGGTGAAGAAATGTACTATGGGAGAAAGAAAAGGACTAAAACTTGCCACAGAACTGTCTGCAGATAGTTCCTTGTCATGTAATAATCTGCATTTTCTTAGTTTCCTGTATGTTTTCAAGTACCTGCATAATTCTGTTTGCTTGTTCACTCACTCTGATGCTTTAAATCTTTCCTCTTTAAACCTGTAAGTATATTTATTATTCAGTTTATTTCTCACTGGCTCTCTAACAACAACATTAAGTTAAATTGTTCCTTTTCCCTGACTTCTGTAGCACACCTCTGCCTTTAGTCCAAAACGTTGGAAATCACTGTTAATGTGTTTGATCTTTGCTGAAAGTCCTTGAGACATATTTCACCACATGTGCCAGTCATCTTTCACATCCAAGCAGGTTTTAAGTTCTGTGGCTAATACAAGTTAGATTTCACAAGATATTGTACCATTAAAAAAGAAATCCAGTAATTTTCCACTGCCTCTTTTTCATTTACTCATATCAGCTTAGTTATTTCTGAACTATTACTGGTATCCTTGCTGCCTTGAATTTAAATTTTCTACTACTGGAAAAACTCTCATTATTCTCCTGGATACCTGTAGAAGAGCAGGTGGTCCTGTCCCCTACCCCCACATTTCTGTGCCCATTTCCAAAGGGCAGGAGGGCACACAGCCCTGCCCAGAGAGGCAGTGGCTTGTCTGGAAGGTGATTCTGAGCAGAAGTTTCTTACAGCTGCCCTTGCCCCCCAGGCAGTGTGATTTACACAGGGGATCACAGTTTACAGTCCTGTGGCCTAATTTCCATAATTTATCACAGCATAGGTGTTGGTTGGGTGCCATGGGACTCCCCTGGGCAGTGGGCTGGGGTGTGCCTTGCTCTCCAAGCACTCCTGGGAAAACTGTCACTGAAGAGAGAGTTCTAGAAGACATGAATTAGCTGTAAAGGACTAAGAATATGATGTATGCAGCTGGAATAAAAATGCTAAGTTGTACTGTAGAGCTGTGAATCTTCAGGCAGGATTGACTCGGCTGCTTTTTGGAAGGGTTTGTCTGGGAATTTGGAAGGGTTCGTCGGGTTTGTCTGGGAATTTGGAAGGGTTCGTCGGTTTGTCTGGGAATTTGGAAGGGTTTCTCTGGTTTTAAGGGTTTCTCTGGTTTGGAAGGGTTTGTCGGGGCGGCACCGTGTGGAGTCCTGTTCTACCATCTAGTGGCGCCTTGAGACAGCGCACGCGGTGCAAAGGGCTCATTCTCAGGAGAGGTCTTTATTAAATTCAGTGTGCATCACCAGCAGCATCTCTGAATATACACTGGTCTCACTGTATTTAGTACTGCGCGTGATCTGTACCTCACAGCAAAGCACAACTCTCTAGGCTACTATTAATTTACTTTTTGATCAATCTAGAAATCAGAAAAACCCTTCCTCTTTTCCTTCATTTCTTGAGAGTAATCTCTGAGAACTAATCTAGTAAATTAACTTTTGACCATATCGTGCCACTTTAGGCAATATCTGCCCCTAATGCTTCAGCCATCCTCTGGGTTTTATGGTGTTTTATGTTTTATTTGGTTGGCACTGACAGCTAAATAAACATGCTCCACCCATGGCTGCACTCTTTTCTGCACAAGGTTATACTGTCATGCATTTGAACTGATCAGGACAAAAAAATAAACCCATAAATAGTATTTTTTCGTACCAAATGGATGCAAAAAAAATCTTGTGCATGCACAAAGCAGAAGGTGTTTTGAGGGAACGTCCCAGGAGCATCTGAACGGTGAGAGTAGAATTCTGCTCCCAGCAGAAAGTCCAGGGCAGGACAAAATGCCTTTGGAGCTCCCAAAGGTATCAAACTGGACTCCTGAACTGGATTCAGGACCAGCTCAGGGCCTGCTGCAGCACACTCAGCCTCAGCACTACAGAAGATTTAAAATGTGCCCACTTATTTGATGGATGGGTAAAACACAGCATCCACTCTGCTTGCTGAACTACTGCTGCCATGCTGCTGTGAAGCAAATGCTGCTATAAAATTGTTTGCATTTTTAACCAAACCTCATTAAAACTTTATGTATAATTAATTATACAGCTGAGCTGAATGCATTACTTTTTTTTCCCTCTTTATTGTTCTTGAAGTTTCCAGATTTTCCAAGTGTTGACAAAGTATGTGCTAATGACATCATTATGAAGTTCTGTTGTTTACTGTTTTCTTCAACAAGTAGTAATTTTATTGACTTTGGCAGAGAAATTGGTGTTTTGCATGATTTCAATAGATTTTGTTACACAGAGGCATAATATAAACCAAGATGTTCCAGAATAAACAAGACTATTACTACCAGATGGAAATAGTTGTGAAGCATTATTGGACTTGAAAAAACAAAAACATTTTAGGAAAAACATTCTAGGAGTCAGCTTAATAATTTTGAAAACAATATCTAAGTCTAAAGTGTTGTTTTTGGAGGAAACAATGGAAGGATATAAATAACAATTATTTCAGATCTTGCTACTTTATCATCTATGCACATATTTAGAATATGAGAGTCTTTAAAAGACTTGCCAACACACTTGAGCTAATGTTGTAATTTGAATCTGAAATGAGATATTTCTCATTATAACACAAAGCAAGGCAGCTAAAACTCAGAAGTCAGTCTGGCTTCTGAGCTTACTGAACTTAGGGACAGGAGATGTTGGCTGACCTTATTTGTAGAGCTTGTCAACTGGTTAACTGTGATTTTCAGATGAATTTGAAATTTATCCTGGTAACAATAGCTTATGCAATCAGTGGATAATGAGCCCTGGCAAATCACAGGTTTATAACTCAAATCCAGGTCATGGACATCAGTCCACAAAATAAAAATTAATCTGTTTAACAGTACAAATATTTCTTATTCTAAATGGTGAGAAAGGAAGTCTGTGGAGTTGGGTGGAATAATTATACAGGAATACAGATGGTCAAACAGGTAGTATTTGTCTGCCAAATGAGACAAAATAGATACTGTTACAGTCTGTTTCAAAATTCAAAGCAATGAAATGCACTGAGTAGATAACATATTTTAGATCATAAATTTCAAAAATACATAAAGGTTAAATAAAATGCAAACAGCTATGAGAAGTAAAGTGAAAACTGAAATAGAGGATGCAAGAAAATTAAAATGTCACTTTGTAGTTAATTCAGTTATTATCTGATTGGACTAAATTCTCTAGAAATTGAAACAGAAACTAAATAAGTCTCAAGCAGCCCATGTAAATGAAAAAGCCTTTCTTAATGTCATTAAATGCAAATACTACTCAGTTCATAAATCCTTAGTCTAAAAGTTCATAGTCCTTCAAATGCAAGGATGAGTTGTCTTTTGGTGCAAGCCAAGAATTTGGCCAAGATCATCTTCAGGTAGAAAAAGCAAACTGCACTTTTGGCACTGCAATTTGGCAACTGCATGTTTAACATCTTTCCTCAAGACTGCTTCAGCACCTGACATTCAGCAGAAAGAAATCAAGTGGGCACACAGTGATCCTGGTCTTTTCTTGCTTCTTTGAGTCAGGGAATAAATTGGGCCATGACTGCTACCTGCCTGTCACACTGCAGGGTTCAACAGGAGCATGACCTCTGGCAGGAAAATTGAGCAAAGAGAAATTGCAATGTTGGCAAATTATCCTAGGAAAGCAATATCACAGGGAAAACAAAAGAAAAAAATCTCCTTTATGTGACCTGAGAAGTCCAGATTTTCAAGTATTTGGGCTGTAAAAAGCTGGGCCTTATAGAAAGAATTTAGAAGTCATGTGTAAGAGTTGCTTTAAGACTTTTCAATTTTCAAAAAAGTTTTCTTAACTTTCTAGACCTTATTAATGCAGCATGTGCCAGTATGAATGCAGAGTAAAATGTAATAGAAAATGCAGCAGAAAACCTTCATTTCCTAAGATGTTTCAGCTGCAGTAACTGAAATGTGGCCAGGGGCCTCCCTGAACTCTGAGCCAGCTGCCATGGTGTTCTGTGACTTTCTGCTCATAAAGCCTCAGCCTCCAACCCATGGTGGCTCTGTGTGCTGATTGTAACCATCCCTGGACCACTGTCACTCCTGAAATGTGCCTGGGAATTATTTGGCAGCATGTCTGTCTGCATGACCAGTTCCTGCCCTGCAGTGCCTCACCAATTTGCTGACTGCCAGCACTCCAGGGCAGGTGGCTCCCCTTGCCACTCTTGACTTTTCCTCATATCAGAGCAGCATTTTTCTGGGAGGGCTGGAGCACCCATAGGGGGAGGAGTTGCCTGGGATTTTCTTCTCATTCCCTCTTGCGGAGACTCTCATCACTCTCCCGCCTCTCCAGGCACTTGTGGTGCTTGTGTCAGTGCTTGCAAGCCTGGTTTCTCCTTCCAGCCATCACCTCCCTCCTTCACACCGCCTCTGTTCTCACAGGTCTCTCTCATGCTAATCGATCCTGGGGGATCCTCCCGGGATGGCAGATAGAAGGCAGCAGGAGGCTGGCAAGAAGCCATCCAGGCACAGGAATAATAATAACACTGCCTTTTATGCTCCAAATCCATTTTATTGTCAGCATCCTGCTGTACAAGCCATTTCCCGAGCCATTCATCATGCTCACCACCGAGCCCTTTGCACAGAGAAAATTTTGAAGAACAGAAAGCTGAGAAGGAAGATCTGTGTTTCTGAATTATGTGGTTACTCTGGGGTCATACACACCTGCTGGTGCCACTGCAATGTGTCTTTCAGCCTGTCAGTAGTGCCCAGCTGTGCTGGGGGTGGCACCCGAGTGCTGCCACCTCCCTGTGTGATCGGGAAACTCTAACAGCTGAACCCAGGAGGTGGTTCCAGGCACTAACACAGTTCGTGTTTCAGGGCTGGAAATGCTGTGTTTTGACAAGGTTCCCGGGGATTTTTCCAGTAGCTGGTTTAATCGGTCCTGCTGGAAGTCCGTCACCCCAGGCAGCGTTTTGGGACATAAAGCTGCAACAGCCTCTGAGGAGCACAGGCAGCAAACTGCGAGCCTGTCCCAGTTAGGCTGGTGTTGCAGAGCCATAAATCCACTTGCATTTCCTCCCTTCATCCCTTCGGCACTGAGCATGCACCAAATTCTTGGCTGTTCATAGTGCCTAAAATTTCTACCTTCTCCATGCTCTTCTGTTAACATCCAAAACAGACAGTGTGGGTTTTTTAGGATCTTCTTCAAACAGGTATATATATATATATAGGCTTGACATGAAATATATGTGCACATAATCTACATTAAGATATGAACTTCAAGCACCTATTTAAAATGAAAATTGTTAATAGAAGGCAGAATTTAGGCCCTAAAAGTTTTGATGAGACCTTCTGTAAGATAGATTTGATTTTTTTTTAATTAAGTTGCTATAAATTCATTAAGTTGCTATAAAATTAACAAATGAAATAGCAAATGGACTGCCTCACCAAATCATATGTGTCACATCTCATTTAAGGCTGGGACAAAAAACTTTTAGATACCTTTCCCCCAGTTTTGAGCACTGCCAGATGGTGTGGGCATACACAGGCAATATAAATTTTAAATTTCCCATACCACACCTCTTCTTGCACTCATGGTACATAACTGACGAGGTGTTGAGATGACCCCGAGGTGTAAGAAAGTCTCTTTTTCCCAGCCCCGAGACGGAAGAAGAAGACAGGATTCCTTGGCTCTGGCTCTCAAGGTTGTTTATTTTCTCTTATCTTATACATTATCTTTCTGACCCACTGAGGTCTGTCTGGCAGGTTGGTTTGTGGCACACTGACCCCCCCCCCCCCCCCCCCAGGGTGGTGTTATCTTTTTATACTAAAAACTATGTGTACATTATTTACAATAGCTTTCCAATACCTATCACCTATGTTAGACAGTCTGTCTCTACTCTGAACAAATCCAGAAGTGCCACCATCACAGAAAAAGATGGAGACTAAGAGGAAGCAGGAGGGACAGGACACACCCAGATTCCTCCCTCTGGCCTCTTGAACCCCCATTCTAAAACCCCAAAATTCTACATTTTCACCCTGTGATAAATTCACTATCATTCTATTCAAACTCTTGTGGCTTGTAACTCTTTGCATAAAGTTGGTAATTGTTTCCATGGGTTAAAATCCAAGGCACAGGTGTTTTTGACTCTGTGCCAAGGTCTCTGAGCCTCTTGCCAGGGTCTCGAGTCCTCCAGGGCAGTCAGAGGAATTTCCTGGGTTCTGACACATAATTATTCTGCAGCCTCCTTTTTAGCCTCCTTTTGCAAACGCCCATCGCCAAGTGAGAGGGTTTAATGGCTTGGCACAAGATCCAAGGGGTGCTGGGAATGTCCTTGTTGAACTGTGATAGAATGTCAGCAAGCTTTGGAACCCAGGAAATTCCTCTGGCTGCCCTGGAGGACTCGAGCCCCTGCCCAGGGGGCTCAGAGACCTTGGCACAGAGCCCAAGACCCCTGTGCCTTTGATTTAGCCCTTGGAAAAACCAATTACCAACCTCGTATTAAGGATTACAAGCCACAAAAGTTTAAGTAGAATGATAGTGAATTTATCACGGGGTGTAAAATAGATTTTTGGGGTTTTTAGAATGGGGTTCAGGGGGCAAGATGGAGGAATCTGGGCGTGTCCTGCCTTTCTCCTTCTTCTTCTTGGCCTCCGTCTTCTGCTGTGATGTTGGCACTTTTAGGTTGGTTTAGAGTAGAAGCTCACTGTCTAACACAGGTGATAGGGATTGGAAAGTCACTGTAAATATTGTACATGTAACTTTTAGTATAAAAAGATAACACCACCCCAGGGGCAGGCAGAGTGCCTCTGACTGTCCTGCTGAGCGGACCTCGGCAGGACAGGAGAAAGAATTTTATGGATAAGATCCAATAAACAACCTTGAGACCGAGAAGTGAAGAGCTCTGACTCCTTCTTCGAGCGCCGGGCTGGGGAACAGACTTTCTAACTTATCTCGGGGTCACTCTGACCAGCTAGAGACCCCGAGAGCAAGCCATTTGCTGAGATGGTTTATTCCCTGCGGAACACTTTACTTCCCGTTAAGCTGTTCGAATACAAGTGAAGGCTCCCTCCCGAGGGCGGGCGGAGCTCCCGGCAGGCGCTGCCGGGGGAGCCGCGCCCGGGGCCGGCAGCGCTGCTCGGGCCCTGCCCCGCGTCCTCCTCGCTCGCAGCGCCCGGCGTGCCTCGGTCCGGAGAGCCCTGCATCCCTGGCAGCCGGCCCGCTTGTGATTTTCCAGCGGCACGCGTTCAGCGACGGCTGCCGTCTGCTTTGGCAGCTGCAAGGAAAACATTTTGTAAACCTGGAAAATTCCCAGTGCTCACACTCTGTCTGACTGGTGTCCACTGGCAGCTCCAGACTGAGAGCAGCCAAGGAGCATAAGCAACAGGATGGAGCCTTAGAAAGGAAGGAAGAAGTGCAAGGAGGGAAGAAGAAAAAAAGCAAGAAGCAATTTTTCCCTCTTCACAAAAATTCCAACTATTCAAAATTTAACAGTAGTCTTCAAAATGATGCTGTTTTTAAGCTATGCATTTAAAATTCAGGCGCTTGATATAGCTGAGATCCCTTTGATTTGTTTTTTGATCCATGACCTTTTGGAGGTCACATTTGACAGCTTTTCTCCACAGTCTCAATGACTAAAACCCAGCTTTTCGTTGTTGTGAAAGCTGAGATCCTCACATAATCATATGACTCCTGAAGCTGGAGACAGCAGTACACCGAGTTCCAGGGGACCAGCCATCAGAATGCTGGCAGCGCTGCACAATTTCCCTGGACGACTCATCCTGCTGCGCTTAATGTCCCAAAAATAATGTACAAAGTCTCAGATGAGATGAAGGAGCAATCTAAAGGGCACATTCAGCCCTTTGCAATCAAGCAGCAAAGTCCATAGATCATGCCCCTCTCAAGCAGGACCTGTCCATCTAGGTAATGCTGACATTCATGTTGACCTCAGGACTGGATTGAATTTCCTTCAAGGTGCACTCAAAAGAGCCAACAGCTCTCTTGGGGCCTGCAAAAGTGAATGGAAACAAACTCTCTGATCTAGAAAAGGTTTAGGGGTTTGTGTTTTCTTTTTTTATTTTTTTTTTCTTTTCCTTCTTATAGATCACTTACCCAAAACCTCTCAGATGTTGTCCAAAAATTCTATCTAATTTAGGAAGCATCTTTTGGATTAAGGTAATGATGGTATGATATATACAGAGAAGAAAAAGGCGTGAAATATTTTTATTTAGAGACAAGATTCCACTTTTACATGTTTTCTGTTCAAATGCTCTAGTTTTTCCACTGTGGAAGCACTTTTTATTCTGAAATGTTCTTTATTTAATAAGGAGAATAAATTCTTACCTGATCAGACACAAAACATATAATTTTGGATCTGACAGAATCTTTCAGCTGCGTGTGATAAAAATGAGGTTTATTTCAACTGCCATATTAAGAAAATCAATCCTTGGCACTTGTCTCAAACACTCTGGCAATGCTAAAAATCGCCCAGAAGCTTGTGGGGAGCCGGAGTGGGAGCAGAACCCCTGGACACATGGAGTCATTTAATGGATTTTCTGCTGCTGCCAGGGCTGCTTTGGGCAGAGGAGGTGACACTGCACCCTGCTGCTGCCTCTGCCCCGAGGGCACCTCGCTGAGAGCAGGCATTGTGCAACAGCAGGGGCTGCCCATGGATTTTGCAAGCAGCTGGCAGAGCGTTTTTCTGTATTTTTCTGTATTTTTCTGTATTAGTGTGAAACACCCATGCGCTTGCCCATAGCCCTCTTACGGACATCAGAGGCACTGCACCCAAGCAGGAGGATTTTAGGATGCTGGCTAACCCTTCTGTCTTATTATAAGAATTATTACTACTGAAAGGAAAAAAAAATAATAAAATAAGACCGGACAATATCTGGGTTTTTTTTTTTCCTCCATTATTTACACTGCCAGACAGAAGGTTTCATTTTCTCCTGGGTTCTGCAGCAAGTTTGGACTGGAAGATGTGCCAAGGTGTCATGGTTTAACCTCAGGCAGCAATCCAGCCTCACATGGCCACTTGCTCACTTCCCACTCTTTCATTAGGATGAAGAACAGAATCTGAAAAAAGTAGAGCCTGTGAGTTAAGAACACTTTAATAACTGAAATAAAGTAAATTATAATAAATATATTAGCAGAACCAGTTGTAAAGGAAAAGAGAGGTAGAGGGAAAGGAATAAAATCCAAGGGAAAATACATGGGATGCCCAATACAATTCTCACCTCCTGTTGACCAATGTCTCTCCCATCCCTGAGCAGTGATTGGCTCCTCCCAGCCAAGTCCCCCCATTTATAGACTGGGCATGGCATCCCATGCCATGGAATATCCCTCTGTCAGTCTGGGTCAGCTGTCCTGGCCATGCTCCTCCTGGTTTCTGGTGCACCTGCTCCCTGACAGAGCACAGGACACTGAAGGTCCTTGACTTAGGGGTCAGCACCACTGAGCAGCAGCTGAACCATCAGCGGGATACCAACATTATTCCCATACTAAATCCCAAACACAGCACTGTACTAGCTACTAAGTAAATAAATGAACTCTATCCCAGCACAAGATTGACAGCTCTGGGAGAAAGGGGTATATGCTGAGAGAATAGTCTTTGGCTATTCCAGAAGTTAAAAAAAAAAAAAAATCTGTCTTGGTTACACACTTCTGGAGAAGGCTTTGGCACAGGTCCTGAGGGGGCTTCTTGTGTCAGGTTTTACCCCTGTGATGTTTTCCCAGTGCCTTTCCAGTGGCAGGGGATGGGGACGAGTGCCCCAGCTCAGGGTGGGGTGACATTCCTGGCTTTGGTTCAGCACAAAAATAAAATGCTGAGTGATGGAACACACTCAGACAGGAAATCACTTATTTTCCTGTGCAACTGCTATGACAGCAATGTTGATATTGGATCTTCCCTAGCTGAAAGGAAAAATAGGGCCTGATTTCAGTAGAGATGAGTCAATGTCTCACTCTGCAAGTTGGTTTTCTACAGCCCCTGTGCACAGAGTATCAACCACACAAGCTGCCAGAGGTGGATGGTTGTACATTTGTCTTCCTTTATCTACAAGATGCATAGCCCTGAGTAAGGAAAAAAATAGACATTTAATTTTGTTTGGTTGTACCCAGTAAGAAACAATGAAAGATTTTCCAATTGTACTTGAGGTACTTCCATTTCTATTGCCCTTGAGACAGAGATTTATATCCTGTCACTTGAGAAAATCTGCTTGCACTTTTAAATCCTGTGATGTCTTTGGGGAAGAGGCTAATAGTCTTCAGTGACAAAAAATCTCCTCTGGTCATTTCATGTGGGAAAGCTTTGAATTTCCAGACACCCGTGTTGTAATTTTCACTGCAGTCATGATTCCTCTGAAAAAGATGCTATGAACTCTGCTCAGCCCACTGGCCAAAAGGACAGATCTCATCTTGGTAGAGATGTATTTGTTTCTTTTTTTCTTTCCCCTCACAATTTGCTCTTCCTGTGTTGCCAAGAACAGAAAAGAGCAATTGTTTCATCCATCCTTTCTCCAGTGCTGCAGGTGGTTCTTGGCTTTGGAACAAAGTGGGGACAGGGAATATTTGAGAAGTCATGGCAGCAATTTACTGTAGGGGAAAATCAGGGTTCCCATCAAACCAGCTCAGCCTCATGTGCATACCCAGGTGTTCTGTTTCCAAATGCTACATTTTGCTCTAGCTCCATTTATAGCTGTCAGTGTTAACCCAAGCTCTGTGTTCTACCGGCAAATATTTCAACTTGATTTACACATTAACAGGTTCAGGTTAATTAACTTCCTTTAAAATGTGTGGAAAAGGAGATTTGCACCAAGAAGTTAGGGAATCCTTGTGAAATGGCATATGAGAGTCTGAGAATGAGGTACAGATGGCACCAGTGTCACTCTGTGCCTGATTTGTAGTGATTTATATGAGAGCAGAGTCAGGGACAGCCACCCTATGGGTTTTCAGTCCCAGGAGAACAAAGCCTGGGGGGTGCCAGCGTGGTTGCCACGTGCCTTGGACTCACACTCCCTGGGTTTGTTTGGCAGCTGCTTTCCAGATCCCTGCCTTGCTCACAGCAAGGATGGCAGAGCAGCAGCACCCCAACTCCTCCAGGGGGTTTTGTTTTAAAAGTAGTTTTTCCTTGGGAAAAACTCCTCCATTTTTGTTTTAAAAGTAGCTTTTCCTTGGGAAAAAAAAAATCACATTTGTTCCTTTTTGTCTACATGATATCTTCTTCTCCTTTGCTTGAACCCCTCCCAGCCATACCTGCACCCACAGATTAAGCCCACACGTGCTGCAGTGGCCTCACCAGGTTGATGGTCAGTGGCCAAGCTGTGCTGGCTTGTTTTCCAGTGGTTCTGGTAGCTCCCTGCCAGTATTTCCCTGCCAGCTGTTCCCTCCCATTCCATGGGAGCCTCATGGAATCCCTCCCTGTGACTGTGCCCAACACAGATCTGCATCCTGCCACCAAGGCAAATCATAGAAAATGTGTTTGTATCCCCATAGAGCCAGGGGAGGTCACAGCAGGCAGGGGCTGCCTGGGTTGCAGGATGTGAGTCTCCTGGAGCAGAGGCACATCCACACATTTCTCACCCACCACCAGTTAATTCATCTTAGCCTTAGCACACAAAGTTGCTCAGCAAGACTGAGCCATGCATCGACCTTCCCCTGCCTGAAATCACTCCTTTGGAACTTTGAAGTCCATCTACTCTCATTGAAAAGAATTACAATCAGTGAGAGATCAGCAGTCCCTCTGCAGCAGGGTGACAAATGACATGGTGACGTGTGTGACACACTTGCTGTGCAGCCACTGGTGCTGCCACATTCTCTTCAGGGAGCTCCATGGTGGGGATGGGGGTGTCAGTGTCCCTGCCAGCTGGGGAGCAGCTACTCAGCCTGGGAGCACAGAGGGAGAGAGACCTTATCCCCAACAACCCTCCCAACAAGAAGTGCCCTAATAGCCTCTCATTGGCGTTATCATAAAGCAGAGCACGAGGGCTCAGGAGCTCAGTCCCTGAGTGGGACCGGGTGCCCGAAGCTGGCTCGCTCATGCCAACGCCGCGGGGCTGCCATCCAGCAAGCATGGTGATTATCAGCTCTATAGGGATTGCAAGCTCTCAGGATTTCAGCTCTGCTTGCTTGGTAGTGGTGCCCCGGGCTTGAGGCTGCAGCAGACGGAGAGAGAGGAGAAGGAGAAGGCGCAGGCTGTTCCACGGAGATGGCTTTATTGGGGGAGGTCTGTGAAGGGTCTCTGCTCTTCTTCTTTCTCCCCTAATGGGGTACAGTATGCTGCTTTTATAGGGTTGGAAAGGATCCAGGCTTGACCAATGGGTAAGGGGTTAACATGACATTGCCTTATAGGGTTGCAGAGATAGGTTAAGGGTGGAGGACAGGGAAACAGGAATTTTCTTTTGCTGTTTCAGCATTCCTATTGTTCATATTCTCCATGGTGCTTTTCCTAAATCTATGGGGTTTACTACAGTGCCCCAGCACAGGAGTGAGGAGACAGCTAAGAAATTTCCTTTCCATAGTGGGATGTGGGGAAAGTGCTCTCACAGAATCAGATGGCTCTTCCTGTAACAGAGGCTGGTGCTGAAGGTGCTGAGATTGATTGATACTGGCTTCTCCCAAAGCTCACAATCCCATCACACAGTGGCAAGTTTGAGCAGCAGCCTCCTCCAACACACTGCTGTGAAGGTATTCTGGTGTCACCCTTGAGCCAAAACACATGAACGTGCTCTTGTGCCCATGGGATTGCTCCAGCAGATCCCAGCCTCCAGGAAGCAGCACAGCCTGAGGGTGAACCCCCCACTGGGCACAAAGGCTTTGCACCTTTGAAGAGGTGCAGGATGGACATACCTGTCCATCTGTCCACAGGGGTGGGGACATCCTTGTATCTTCTTGTTCTTTGAGGAGGAACAAATGCAATCTTTCACTCCAGGAGATGCCAGCTCTCTCTTTTGGCAAAATGCAGTTCTAGATCCTAAATAGAGTGTTCCTATGTGCGCTTCTACCTAATTTCTTTTATGATAGTAGAGGTTATAAATAATTTCCCTGTACAAGACCTTGTAGTCCTGTTGAGAGAAAAGATGCAAGAGGCAAAGCTGGGTGTGATACATTCTGCCACTGAGCACCCTCAGCAAGCCCGGCACTGGCTTCTTGTGTCTGAAATCTAAAGCAGCTCAGCCCAAAGCTGTTACCCTGGGGCTGGATTAAAACCAGCATTTTTAATGCTAGTTTGATTGTCAAAATAAATCTACTAAATAAATGGTTAAAGTAAAGATGGTCCTTGAAAGAAACAAGTTCCATCTAACAACAGAGGAGTTTGGAAAGATGGACAGGAATGGGAGAAGGACACTGGGCTGTGGTGTGAGATCAGTGCACAGATAAACTATTAACAGGTAAAATGTCTATTAGAAGGGAACTAGGAATTGCATGATCCAATGATTGATTAGTTAAATATCTATTAAAGGCATCCCTGACTGATGATCTTTGAGCTTGTACTTGATTTACTCCAAAAGCTCCAGGCATTTTTATTTTTTATGGAATGAATGTTTTATGACCCTTGAATCACCTGTTTCATTGAGCAAGGTTCCCAGTTTTCTCTAGAGCACAGGTATGAAACTTCCACCCACAGCCTGGTCTACACTAGCCTGAAGCTTTCCAGGGCAGCTTTACCTGGGAGGGAGTGAACTTTCCAATCCCCAGAGAGGCACATTTCACAGCTGTTGTGATGATCACAATGTGTTTTGGAATAGGTCAGTTTAAGCATTTTGGATTTAAATAATGCAAAAATACTTAATTTTAACTTAAATCGTATTTTTTTCTACTTTTTAAGTTCTACTTTTTAAAATTCTACTTGTAGATTAATTTCATATTTGAAGACTTATGCTGACAAATTCAGCCTTTCAGCAGTTCAAAACTTTTCTAAGTAGCCATCAAATGGGCAGATTCACTTAAACCAAGCCTTTCTGCAAACTGTTCTGGTTTAGCAAACTGGCATTTTTTAAGGAAAAATATGTTTCACAGAAGAAATTCCAGTCCCCTTCAGCCAAATCCTTGTATAAAGGCTTTTATAACACTCAAAGGTCAGTTTGTTTTCCTGGAGAAAGCAAGTTCATATTTTCTTTCACTCTCATTTTCTAACCCAAAGGAAACAAAAATAAACAGCCTCCTTTTGGTACTAAAAGTGCTATTTTGTACTCTTGTAATCTCTATAAAAAATGCAGTAAAGTAGCTTAAAACTTCTGTGGCTGAGCTGGCGAACGTGAAGCTGTGGAAGCACCCAAGTGCCAAGGCTCAGCTGTTTCTCACTGAAAGCCAGAGGTGGCCATGAGGCTGCTTGGGAGCTCCTCCACTGCCCTGTGGCTCCAGCGGGGTTTTTGGGTCATTGTTCAGACATCACTCATGGAAGTCCTGCCAAAGCTCTCAACCTGCAAAAATGAGCTGGAACTTGGGGGTGTGCACAGGTGAAATTTAGCTTTTCTGGCCCCAGGCTTGCCCTTGGGTTTTCCTAGCCAGAATTTCATGCTGGCTGGAAACCCTGCTGCTCTGCCAAGGTCTGAAGGTCATCAGGACTGGGCTGTGAGCCAAGTCCGCATGTCCTGCTGTGAGACAGCCCCTGTGAGGACAGACAGACACTGTGAGTGTCCCCCCCAGGCCTGGCTGGGGGAACACTGGGCAGAGAGGATGGTAGTGCTGGTGGCCACGGCTGCAGGGACTGGTGCAGCGTGGCTGATGTGGTGCAGGTTTGCTGGGGAAGGAGAATAAGCTGCTTTTTATAGGGCCTGTTGCAGTGGGAGATTATTTATGCCATGAGAGAGGTGGGTGATGTCCATACCTTGCCAATGGGGGAGAAAAGGGAGAACTCGGGCTGCTACCAGGAAACCACATCTACAATGTGAAACAAGTTGTTGGGTGGAGCAAGGGGCTAAGGCAGAGTCTAAGGTGCCAGGCAGGAGGGCCTGGAGCTGTGGCTGGCAGCCCTGCATTCCAGCCCCTGCCCTGCCAGGGCTGTGCCATGCACAGGCAGCCCCAGTAAATCACCTCTTCTGAGCCTGGCTCTGGGGGCAAAAGGATGTCTCTCTTTAATGTGTGTTAAAATTCTGCCATCAGTGCAGAAATCAACAGTTTTAGCACATGTGGGTGCTGTTGAGGGAATCCTGCAGGCTTAACATACAATTAAATCTGTGGTTTATCTCTCAGTCAATTAATTATTGCATCCCTATTCGATGAATGAACAGCAGCACTCAGGGTCACAGTCTGTGTGCTTTGAGATAAGAGATGCAGTAAAGGCACACTGCAGGGCCCCAGAGCAGCAGGAGAGGGGCAGGAGATGCTCAAGCTGCCCCTTTGGAAGGCCAGGCCTGCTCATGGTGCCCAGCTGGCAGACATGGGTGCTGTAGCCAGCACTGTGTGGACACTGGGAATGGTGCAGGACCTGCAGGATATGGAAATGTGCTGCGAGACCCCTTGCACTGAATCCACTGAGGCACCAAAGGGCACATGCAGGAATTGTATTTCTGGCTTTAAGCAAGAGGCTGTTTGCTTGTGAATGGGGCATGGGAGAGCCCAGCCAGGCCCTCAGGCAGACTGCCTGCTTCTATGGAAGCTATTGGTCAGCTCACTGGAGACTTTTCCTGGCTGTGTGCTCATTCTCCTGCATCTTGGTGGCATTTCTCAGGGCATCTCTAGACTGCAGCAGATGCCCTGCACTGATGATGCTCCAGGAGGTAAGCTGTTCAGAAAATGAGTATTATTTACTGGGTACACAGGGTCTGCTCAGGCCCTCACTGGAAGCTGAGGGTATGTGCTCCTCCCACTCACTATGTTCCCAGCAGAAAAATCCCAAGTCACAAACAACAGAAAATAGCAGAATGATCTCATAGATCAGTTGCTAAAAATATAGAGAGTCTACTTACAAACACTGTGGCTGTGTGGTGTGTTATTCATGCAGCAGAGAAAGACATCAGGGAATCCCGGATTCTTCCACCTTTGAAATTATTTTCCCTTCCAGGTGTTGCTGCTGCCCATTTCTGACCAGCACCAAGCTGACAGGGAGAGGATCTTATCTGGAAGGAAGTGCCAATGAATGAGGCAGGAGTACACAGTACACCCATGGGCTGTGCCACACCTGCCCATCAGCCAGGGGTGTGCTCTCCTTTTGGAGCCTGAGCCAACCTTTGGACTGTGCTGATCTGGGAGTGGAATCAGCCCAGGGGCTGCTGGGCTGCAGGTTCAGAGGCCCCTCCTGAGAGCAGCATCTGGGTGGCAACAGCTGATGGAAAGCACTTGCTGCAGGGCCCAGGACAGCCTGGCCATGCTGCTGACTGCAGCTTGGCATCTCCAGGGCAGCAGCGAGCTCCAAGTGTGCTCAGCCAGCTCCTGATTCCTTCCTTCCTTCCTTCCTTCCTTCCTTCCTTCCTTCCTTCCTTCCTTCCTTCCTTCCTTCCTTCCTTCCTTCCTTCCTTCCTTCCTTCCTTCCTTCCTTCCTTCCTTCCTTCCTTCCTTCCTTCCTTCCTTCCTTCCTTCCTTCCTTCCTTCCTTCCTTCCTTCCTTCCTTCCTTCCTTCCTTCCTTCCTTCCTTCCTTCCTTCCTTCCTTCCTTCCTTCCTTCCTTCCTTCCTTCCTTCCTTCCTTCCTTCCTTCCTTCCTTCCTTCCTTCCTTCCTTCCTTCCTTCCTTCCTTCCTTCCTTCCTTCCTTCCTTCCTTCCTTCCTTCCTTCCTTCCTTCCTTCCTTCCTTCCTTCCTTCCTTCCTTCCTTCCTTCCTTCCTTCCTTCCTTCCTTCCTTCCTTCCTTCCTTCCTTCCTTCCTTCCTTCCTTCCTTCCTTCCTTCCTTCCTTCCTCCCTCCCTCCCTCCCTCCCTCCCTCCCTCCCTCCCTCCCTCCCTCCTTCCCTCCCTCCCTTCCTCAGGTGTGATAGTAAAGGCAAAGTGTACTTCAGTAAGTTATAGCCAAGATTTGAGAAGTTGCTAAGTCTCCAGTGAAAGCTATACAGGAAAGCTATACAGGATACACAAAGCAGTGCTCATCCCTCTGGCTTTTCTTAGATGCAGACAGAGGGATCTGGCATTCCCAGAGCTGGCTCCCTGTAGGCTCCTTTGCTCTGCACAACCTTGCTTTGCTTTGTGTCTGTCCTGCACAGGTGGACACCAGCCCAGGCAGAGCTCTCTGTTACCCCATGGATCTCATAGGCCCCAGGAAGCTGTTCATGGAGGCTGCAGTGGGAATCTGAGTATTTCTGCAGCAAATGAACACTCCTGACTCTGAGCAAGCAAGCAGGGCTGGAGGAACCAGGCAGGTACCCAGGGCAGGCCCTGGAGGTGTATTATGGTGCATTGTTCTGATGCACCATAGGTAATCCCTAAATACAGCACACATTTGCATTTGAGCTGCTCTGAAGCTGCACAGGCTCCTCTCCCAGAGAGGTTTGTTGAGCCACCAGGGGTTGTCAGGTCCTGGCTGGAGCAGTTCAGGCTCCAGGGATGGTTGACAGAACAGGCCTGGGCTGTCCCCAGGTCACCCTGCTCCTCCTGTGACTTTACCCAGCTAATGAACAGATCCCACTTCTCTGGGGCTGTGTTTTCTGCAGCCAAATATTCCCAACACATTCTTTACCTAAAGACATTATTTTTCATCGTTAGGTATTGCAGTAGAAACAAGGATTTGGCCAGCAGCAGGTCCTGTTTAAAGCTAAAAGGAGGAGATCCCAAGTGGAGAAAGAAGATTCTCCCTAACATTGCAATTCAGAGCATTTTGCTAGCTGGTAGTAAAAAGGGAATGAAACTGGGCTGGTGTTTTTTCTTTTGTTATTTTATTTTTCCAGGTCTGTTGAATAAAGAAAAAATCTTAATGCAATGTCAATTCCTCCAAGGCATTAGTACAACACTACATTTGGTTTTGAGAGCTCAAATAATATATAACTGCCAGGTAATTAACTATGTGGATTAAAAACCAGTTGTTTCATTGATCTCAAAATATTGATCATTGCAGGTCACCAATGAGCAAGACCACATTTAGCAGTGATGCCACAGGACTGGGATCTCTTTGCCACAATTCTTTTGCTCAGTGGTGACCTAGACAATGACATAAACCTTCCATTGATAAAATCAGGGGTAATAAAGAGGAGCAAAGACAGGTTGTTGTAATGCAAACCTGACTTGCCTGATCACAGTCCCATGACATCCACTGGCAGGTAGCCAAATACCAACTTACACAACTCCAGAGACAGACATGCAGTGTCTTGGCAAGAAGCAATTCAGAGCCAGAGTTGGGAGTAACCATAGATTATCATTTCAGCTTGAGCTGCCAGTCAGCTGGTGCCTGAGAAGGATGCTTACACAACCCTCTGATGTATAAAATGAAGTTATCAGAAAGAAGCAGAGCAAGTATGATCCAGGTAAACAGAGTTTATGAAAGATCATAGTCCATGAACAATCACTAATAGAATGTCCTTAGTATTTATGGATATTTCCTTCTATAGTTGGAATATATACACATCTGTAAACATCTGTCTATTCATATATAGAAAGATTTGCATCTTTGTGTGCAGAAACTCTACAGATGTGTATGTGATCCCTATACAATGAGTATTATATAAAATACCAATGCCAGGGCTCACTTGATGCTCAACAAACATGACAGAGGCACCCACACTGGAACTACTGCTTCCAATACATCCTTGTTTCAAGTATAGAATCTATCTTTTTGGGACATGAAGATGATGCCTGTGGTTTTAAAACAAATGGCTCTTCACTCAAAATATTCTGGAATCTGGTTTAATCCTGAGTCCCTTGCTGAACAGAATTTTTTTTAGAGTCCAAGGATGAGCACTGTGCAAACTAGGTTATCTCTGCCTCTAGCCCACAGTGCTTGGAGGGGCTGTCTCTTGCTATGTCCAGCTTTCCTGCTCATGCAAGTCCCTGAGAGGCATCACCAGGTGAAGCCTCCCATAAATTGGTCTGTCCCTTGATAATTGTCCCTCTTTAATCCAAACCTGAAGAACAGATTTGTCCCGATGGTTCACTGGTTTTTTTATGCCAAGGTCCCCCACTGCAGAATCTTGTGCCATTCACCATCAAGCACTGTACTGCAAAAGGACAAAGACAGCATGAGAACAAGAATCACAAATTTCACAAAATTCCCTGAGCTGCCTGGAGTTGGATTTTCCAAATTTTCAAAAGACTTTTGATCTTGTGGACAAAGGCACAGTAAGACTAAGGGAGAAATTACAGTAGAAAGAATGAATTTAAGCTCCTGAGGGAGATTCTGATAGATAAATGCAAGAGAAAGTTACCTTCTTTGAAGTCCTTTGAAGGAGTCAATAGGTGTGTGGATATAACCTACTTTAATTTAAAAAAGGCATTCAACAAGATTTATAATAAAGTTTTCAAGGAAGCTAAGAAGTTTTGAGACAGGAGGAGCGGTCCCTACATGTACACAACATTGATCAAAGAAAATAATAGGAAGTTACTCAGCTTTCTCAGAGAGTGAAACTCCACTTGGTGATCTGTGCTGGAGCTCCTGCTGCTTATCATGTTAAACAATGTAGAGAAGGGTGGGCAAGGAGGTGACAGCTTGCTGGAGGTGCTGAGTCATGCACAGCAATAAAGGTGGGAGCTGATTGTGAAGAATTGCAAAAGGACTTTATGAAACACTGTGAATGTAAATTATAATAGGACATGAAGTTTGGCATAAACCGATGTGCACAGGAGAAAATAATCCTAACCTTGCATAAAGTGACATACTATGATTCATCTACTACCTCTTAAATAGAAAGTCCTGGTGTTATAAAAATAGCTTAATAAAAATGTCAGTACAAAGTGCAGAAGCACTAAAGCCAAGCCAAACCAAACCCTGGCAATTCAAAGGCCAAGCAAAAACAGAGTGTGACACAGAGATTTATGCCATTGTAGGAAAATTACACATGGGTAAAAATTACACATGGATTCCTAAATTCCATGTGTTTTAAGAGAGTAGTGGATAGAGAAAGTCATTTGGGAAAGAACCAGAGGCCTTAGCTAACTTGCCACAATTGCCTTGTCTTTGCTGTGATTTTATAGCAACCATCCCAGTGACAGCACTTGTGTCTAATCAATTGATTTGGGAAGGAATTATTATTTACAGTCATACCACGAGCCCCAAAGTCACTCCCTCCTCTCGTGCTGGGTTACAGCACACCACATATTCAATAACCATATGGGTTCTTGTCTCAAAATGCCTTTGGGCAGGACTCTGTTGTAACAGAGAAGAAATGACTGAAACTCTTCCCAGGTCCTGCCTAATCCACAATGGGCTGTGAAAGACAGACCAGGGATTAACCATGTGTGCTCTCTCCAAAGAAAAGAGCCATGGGAAGTCTGCACAGCTACAACCAGAGCTGGAGCTGAATTAGGCTCAGCAAACCCACCTTTAGTGGTCGGGATGGCAGTGGGATAGGTTATTTCATGAGTGTTGGACTTTCCCAGCAGACACAAGGCCCAGGATTGTGGTCTCCAGGAACTCAAGAACTTTATCTTGCTACTCCATGTGCCAGTGCAGCCCCTGTCTGATGGGATTACCTGTGGGCAACCCACGTGGGACTGGCATTTGGTCAAGAAGCACCTGCAGAAACCAAGCTACAGTGCTTGAGTATCCAGCAGTGATTCATTAATGACTATAAAAGTTCTAAATGTATGTTTCCATGTAAAAGTATAGGGCTTTTACATGGAAACCAGTTTTCAGGAGAATATATCCTTATTTTTGCCAGATTCATGTCTGTTAACATTTTCATGGTCACAACTTGGACACAAAAGGTAACAAAGGGTCACCTCCCTCTGATCTTAACGTGTGAATCTATTTGCTTTGATTTGAAGGTGTAATGATTGCAAAACCTTGTACAGAGGTGAAATAATGCTTGTTATCTTTTGGAGATTTACAGTAGCAATAAAAACAAATAATGGTCTTCAAGCAGCAGTGCTGGAGGTGAGGCTGCAAAATCCACAGTGTGGGTGAGGAACAGGAGCTTTATGAAGTTTGTCACTGGCATTTGGTCTAAGAAGTAGATACAAGATACAAGGCTTGAAAAATGGATTAAGGTTAGACTGGGGCACATTAACAGACCACTGCTTTGTAATCACAGGGGCCTGGCAACACTGTTTTGGTGGAACAGACTCAAATGTTTTCACAGCAGATTACAGGATAGACTTGAACCTGCTCAGCTGAGACAGAAATGGCAGGGAGGCACCTCCACCAGAGGGACATTAGTTGTCATGCTCTGACTGACCTTTCTGTGACTTACAGACATATCTCTACCCAAAGCCACCTCACCCAGAGATTATCCTCTTAAATTGCTGGGCTATGTCATCCTTCTGACACATCCAACAACGAGCTGCAACTCCTTATGCTTAAAATAGGGTGGCATCTTTTGGAATAAGGAAAACTTCCTTGAAAGGGAAGAGCACACCAGCCTTGTTCTTTACCAGGAAACTGAGGAAAGCATGTCCCAAAGGCTGAAGAAAACAGCTCATTTCTTCTCCTGTTTGCAGGAAAGGGAATTAAGCTTGAGGCTGAAGTTCTCCCCTTGTTTTATAAGGTTCAGAGTCTGTGCAGCTTGTTTGACATGTGTACTACTTATAGAAATATTTTGATGGTAAGAGTACTCAGACATTATAAAACAAGTTTCCTAGCAGAGATGATGTAGAAGCTTTAAATAGCTACATTAATAACAAAAATTAATGACAAAGAAGTAAAAATGTCCAGCCCTCAGAACCTTCCATGCATCCATTATCTACCCACTTGAATTTCTTAAGCACTGTAATTATATGAAGATTCTGAAGCTATTTTCAGCAATTTATAATTACCTGGCTATATGCAGTATGATTACTTGACATGAGCATTGGATCAACTACCAAGAATCAGATCCTCAGATCAAACAAGTTATCAATGAAGCATAAATACATATACTAAAAATTAGAGTATGCTCATGTAAATTTATCTAATGATCCTGTGAAATATCTTGGATTGATTTCTACATAAACTAAACTGCTGGGAAGAAAAAGGAATTATACAACCCAAATTTACTGATTTTTTTTTTTCTCAATGGTAAAAAACCAATAAATTTGCCCTTGAACTGAGAAGAGTTGTGTAAGAGGGAAGTAAAAACCTTGCTAGGGGCACAATGGCTCCTCATCTGTCCTTAGAAGACCTCTGCTCCAGCCAGAAGCAGAAAACTGCCATTCTGGTGCCAGGAAACCTCACCGTAACTTGAAAATTCTAGAAATTCTGTTCAAAAAGCAATTAGGAGTACTCATGCAAAGATTAGTAAGGAAATTATATGGAACAAAATATGTTACTTGAGAAGAATCCTGGTGATTCTCTCCTGTATCATCTGGATTGCTCTGGACTGGATTATACCAGACATCAGGGTACCTTTCAACAAAATATGGTGCCACAGTCAAATACTTTTTGGAAATTATCTACTGCTAAGTACTTTTTGGATTAATTGAAACCAAATGCCTTTCTGTGAAGGGTGTTTTAAAGTCATTACCAAGATCAGCTGTGCTGCTAGTAAAACAGGAAGATCCCTCCAAGAACATAATATCCATAGTTAGCAATTGGGATTTAGTAGGCATGACTTTACAAAGCATCTTTAATCTCATTATTTCCTTATCACCTGGTAATTTAGAAGGCATGTGGTTCTCCACATAAGGCCACATTCATCAGGTTTAAGAGGATGATCTCTCACTCAGATGTTTACAAATCTGATGGAGATGTGCACCTACAGGACCCTGATGGGACTCTCATGCAGAAATGCAATTACCATCACACCAATGCACCCTCACAGCCCCTGCCTCAAGCAGCTCAGCAGTTATAATTTTAATTGTCACAGTAGGATTGGAGGACATAAATAGGTCTCTTCCTGTGAATCCCTTGCCTTCTGCACAGGCCAAGGCCTGGAATTTCCCTGCTGATTTCCTGCAGCTGACCTGGGAGCCATCACCACCATTCAGGGCTGGTGAGTGACCTGACTTGCACAAAGGCTGGCAGGAGTGAGGAAATCAGCAGTGCTGGAGCTCCTGGGTTTTAACTCCATGCAAAGGAGGCAGGGGAGCCCTGGCACTTGGGCTGTGGGTGCTCTCTGCAAATCATGGAACAGAACCTTTAAATTCAAGCATTATTGTGGGCTATAAGAGCCCCTTGCTACAGCAAGAGCTGCAGGGAGCAGCAACAAATGGTGACAGCATCACAGGAGGTGCTTTATCCACCATTACTGACACATTCCTGCTGGTACCATACCTGCAACTTAAAGTCCTCCATGAGTTAAAGTGTAACTTCCTCCAGATACAAAAATCCTGTCCAAAGGACTCTCTCTGCTACAGAGCTGACATTATTTTTGACAGCACTGCAGCAAACTGAAGGATGCAACACTGATGGTTGATTTGCCTTTAGACAAGCATTATAGTGACTTTAAAGTTGAAATAATGAAACTTTATTTGAGAAAGGATTATGTCAAATATAGAGGATAATCTCTTCTATCAAATTCAAAGCCAAGTGCTTTACTTTTCAACACAGACAAAATGAAGCATGGATGTACGCACACACGCACACACACAAAAAAAAGGGAGGGAAAAAACCCCAGAAACCAACCAAATCCCCAAACCACACACACACACCCCCCAAACAAGAAAAAAAGAGCTGAGTTTGCTTTCTCTTCTCTGGAGCTGAGCTGGCTGTCAATGTAAGCCCGACTGAGGCAGCTGAGCAGCTCTCCTTAAAGGAATGCAGTGCAGCACAGCCCTGCTCTGGCCTGGGCTTGGCAACAGAGAGCACAGGATGACATCTCTGATGCCCAACATCAGAACTTGAAGACACAGTCAGATGGCTATGATTTTCACTGCCAGAACTAAACTTTATTTCCATGTGTATTACATACTGGTATTTGATGCCAAGTACATTAAAATTACTTTAACAGAGGATTTAAGTGAGGAATACTTATTCTTCACTAAACAAGAAGGAATGTAAAAACCTATAAGAAAAGAACTGTTTAAGCTTTGTTTTGATTTTGGCAAACCAAACAGTTAAGTACTCTTCTGTTCTCTCCTCAGATCTTTCAAAGTACCAAAAAAGTATATTTTTTTTTTATAATCATGCAGCTGAAGAAAAAAAATAGTCTTACAAAATCCATTTCTTACGCTAAATATGGTTACAAATCAGAGTATTAAACACAAAATTCCCAATTCCTATTTTTAAATACAAATACTGTATTATATTATGAAATGGGGATAATTAAAATATATCAATGACTACAAATCTAGTAATTTAAAGCAAACAAACATGCTGTTTGCTTTCATGTGGAAGAATTAGGATATTGTATGGTTCAAGCACTGCAGTAATTTCTGTCAACTCCTTGATGCCCAGAATGTCAAACTGCCAAACACAAAGAGACAAGTGTTCAGGTCTGAATAGCACCAGGTGTTTTTCTTCCCCCCCCCCCCCCCTTTTAAAGTTATTAACATTTAATAAAATGAGTGACATTACAACTTTCTGAAAGTGACATGCACAAGTAGAGAATTTGCTTTGAGTTTCCAACTAATAAGCTGGAAAAGTTTTAGACAATACTGAACAATTATAATGTATTTCATGGTACACATGAAAACAGTGCTTCCACAGTATATCCTCAGTTCTCAAGTACAAAAATATCAGTTATGGGTAGTCAATAGTTATCAAAATTTTTATTGGTACAGAATGAAAGCAGCATTTACTTTATTGTTTTTTAAACCATACATCATAAAATTCCCTAGTACACATGTGGAGGAGTGAAATAGGCTCTGTACTATTTACCTGCTACTGATCCTAAGGCCAGATTCAAAATCTTTCCAGGCCAAAACCAAACAATATAATTAATAGCTAAGGGAAGGCAGTTCCTCAGTGTGAAAGGTCAGCATTAGTTTTACTAAAACACTATTCTTGAAACAATACATCACTTAAATGTATAATTACATACACTACAAGTGAAAAACAGGTTTTTATTAACAAGAACTATTGAGACTGGGCATAAACATCTTAACCACAAACCCTGGAAATATTATGGATGCCTTGATGTGGCCCTTTTTGGTGAGAGAGTAAGAACAATGAAGTATGGCTTTTCAATCTTCCTTTAAAAGCATGTTTTATAAAATTTTGTAGGCTTAAATTATCTTAGGCCTTAACATTTTCCAGTAACATCATCTACTAATTAGAAGCATTAATTACATCAGTATATTAAGCAATTGGCTGATAGCTGATCACCAGCAGAACAGGAACTGTTTGCTTTTGCTGTTGTTTTTTTGTCTTTAAGGGAGGTACTTTTCTAGTGAGAGCCATCCTACAGTACTATCAAATATTTCAGAGGTTACTACATAGCTTCTCAAATAAAATCCTCAACAGTTTCATTTTCCAGCAGATACTTATACCAAGCATATGCAGAGAGCAAATACAATCAAGTGCAGACAGTTCAAAAGTATCTCTCAAACACATTGTTTTACAGTTACCCTCTGCAAAATAAAAGCCCCTCCTCACCCCAAACAGATGGGGTGAGAAGGGGAAACAGGTCTGCCATTCATGTAGGAGTTTGGCTAGCATAGTTTTATTAAAGTTGTTAACAAAAATAGTTAAACATTTTTACAATTTAACATCCAGTCTGACAAAAGGCAAATCAATGAAAAAAATACAAAAAAGTAAAAAAGTGCACTACCCAGTCCAGTATTTTGCTTTAAATTCATGTCACTTACAGTATATGAAAAATAAACCCAGAAGTGTAATTACTTTAAAATACACCGCTTCCGTATTTCAGTATTTTACACATATATTCTATAGTGGAAGAGGAGATCTCTTAAAAACTTTACTCTTAAAATATTGAGGTGCATATACCAAGTGGGATAGACTTGGCAAGTTAAGTTGCAGTAGAGAATCCTTTCAAATTTGGCATTTCACTTACATACCTTACTGTGCCAGCAAGGTCAGTAATACCTAAACCTTCTAGAAAGAACAGTAATTTTGTTTAATGCAGATTTACTAATACAGACAATTACAAGAAATGGTGAGGTCAGCAACTCTATGGGATCTTAAGGAGATACAAGTCCTGATTTAGTTGTCAAATGGAACAATGTCACAACAAACTTTTAAGGCCATGTTTTATTTGCTGATTAATGGACAAAAGGCAATGGATTCCCCCCCCACTGAATATTTTCTTGAAAGTCTGTGCTCATAAAAATTATGAAAAGTTGGAAAGACTTAATTATTGAAACTTTAAATATATTTTACACAATCTTGTTTGTACAAAAATACAAGTTAAATATAAACATAAAGCAATCATGATAATTTTATGTAAATCCATTTTGTGATATTCTGTTATATATAAAAAAGTTTCGCAGCTCTGTCTCATTTGTGAAAAGATCAATACCAGATTGAATCACTACTGGCAAAGGGCCCTAAAAAGCACACTTCAGCATTAAATATGTTTTACAAGGTAAGTACCATTTCCTGATTTCATCTTCTAAAGACTGGCAAAAGATAGGGCAGTATGTCCATAAACCAACAAATAATTTGGCTACAATGTCATAAAACACAAACACACAAATCTGTACAATAAACCAGTAGCTATGCAGTACGAACTAGTTACACACACGTACACAGACATGGAATGGAACTCAGTGAGATGCTGATTGTAATTCACTGTTCTTCAGCCTGGCATTCTGTCTGACTTCATCAAACGAATATGACTTCGTTACCTTTCCATTCTTAAATACAGTGTGAAGCAGGTCCTGCAAGAAACACCGCTGTTTTAGCAAGAGTGATTTGGCAAACACAGGTTACACAAACTCCAAAGCAAGCACACAAACCCAGCCTGATAAGGCTGGAACTTTAGACTGTCAAGATACTGAATCTTTACAGCCTTTTCTGACACCTTTCACTAATGGTTACACAGAAGAAAGGGCTTGGGTCATCCTGTGCACAGACAGCAGCTTTGTGCTCCCTAGTCCCTTGAGTGTGGTATCTACACCTGGCCAAAGCAAAATACACACCAAATACACCTTGCTAGGGCAGTCTGTAAGAAAGGTAACATGCAACCAACCAGTCAAATACAATTCAATTACAGAGGTTTAAATGAAGTATTTTCTACCTCTAGAAAAAAAAGTATTTCTTCACTGTGCCTTTTATTCATATATTTTGTAAAACAGCATATCAGGAGAGGCTGGCACACAGCACACTGCAAGGGCAACAAGCACAACAAAAGTCAGCACAGCAGCAACACTGAGCAGTCCCTGCATTTGGTGACCTACTGCAAGGACCTTTAGAGAAATGGGCCCACAGAAGGGGACATTTCCCTGGCATTTCCAGGGAGCCCCAGAACTGGTACCACACCAATGACCCTCTCTGATTTCCTGGGACCAAAACATTTTAATGAATCATTTGACCTGTCAAAAATGAAGGGACAACATATTGCCTAATTTCAGAGCCAAAGTCTTGCAGTTTGTGTTGAAGAGATTTCTCACCATTAGGTCCTTCTCTCTCTACATATATATGAATGTTCATAATTAACATATGTACAGGAATATGTGCATAGAAAAGTTACAAATATATATAATATCTTTGTGTCCAGAGCATAGTATCTTCAGTGTGTGCAAATCAGATTTTTTTAATCTTGAAATTTCTCAGAGATGTAAGTTTTAGGCTTACAGTTATGTAAAGCAGTGTGCCTGGTAAGTACCCTCTGCCTAGCGGTACAAAACCAGCTTCTGTACACCAGAAAACTTTCAACTTCTAAGAGCAGAAGTGCAATTTGACAACTTATTTTCAGTCCTCTTAACTTGGGAAGAGACTCAACATGCAGTTTAATGATTTGCTGTTGGATGCTGAAACACAAGACATATCAAACTGAAAGCCTGAGATTGGCATAAAGTTTGTGCTTATTTCATGGAAATAGCATTCCATTTTACAATTGTAAAGAATTCACAGGGAAACTGAATTCCTGAATCTTTAAAAACTGTAGAATTACTCTGTGTACAAAGCATTAATTCCTGAAGGAATCATTTTAAAAAAAATCTCAGTGGGGAAGTAAAACACATTTTAGTTCCAGGTGTAACTAAAGTTACACTCTTGCTAAAGCAGTTACAGCTGTTCCACCTCCACCAAGAGTCACTACTCAAATTGTGCAATATTGGCCAAACAAAACTACCTGGCCAGTCTATATTAAGCAACAACGAGACTTTAGTTTTGAGGAGAAGTGGTAATGGTCTCATGTTTCTGAAGACAAAAAAAAGACAAAGATCTGTAATTGTAAAGCCTGAACATTCTACTGTCATTCTAACATTCTGCTGTTCCCAAATTTGGTACTGAGGTAATTTTTGAGGTAATAAGATGGGAATTGAACAAAATGACAGAGCAGAAATAAATTCTGAAATTAAGTTATAACCTGCTTTATCTCAGTGTATTTTTGCATGAAGAATGATGGTATAGATTTTGAAAATTCATACCTGTCCATACTCTTCAAGATCTCCCTTGCCTTCCTCCAGTGTCACATACTCCCCAGCAGGTGTCCTATGCAACGACAGCCGTCCTTTCTTTGACCTTTTGTTGGGATCGGCTACAGGATCTTTGAAGACATTTATCTAAAATGAAGAGGATTTTTTTTAGGAGGAAAGGGCTTTGTGGGACCTAATGCAGATGGTGGTAACAGAACAGGAAATCAAACAGGTTTTCAAATGGGGAGGCCTCTCCAGAAAGCAGAGGGGTAGAAGCTGTACACAGACATACCCCAAGGCCGTTGGTCACCACGTAACTACATTTGAAGGAACAGTTTAAGAGGTCTCTGGTTAGTTTCTGCAACAAAGCTCCACCAGATCCAAAGGCAATATTCTCAATACTCCATTTATTCTTCTTCATTCCCTCCACAATCTAATAAAAAAAAGAGAAAATTATGATGGAGTATACTTTTAGGCCGTGCCATTTTCCCATAAAATTATACTACTTAAGCAAGATGCTTTTACAGACAATTAAGCCAACTAACATTCAGTTTCCAGGAGATGTATGTAATAATTTGGTCAATACCTGGGACACTGTTAGCATTTTTATTTACAGCTCCAGTGTGGAACTGGAAAGCTTTTGCTGTAGCACAATTACCAGGCCATACACTTCCCAAACTAAGGTGGCACAGTGATGCAATGCCCAGAGAAACAGAGCTCTACAGAAAATAAAAGACTTCTTGGGAGTATTTCAGAGCCTTCCAACTTCTCAGAATTACGGGAAGACCTGGAAGCAGAGGCTGTATCCTGAGAGAATGCAGCCATCCTGCTCTACTCCAGAAAGTTATTACCCTCTCTGAGCAATGACTTGAACAGAGCAATTCTCTTGAAAATCTCATTGAACTTGCTGATGTTACTCTAGACAAAGATGGGAAATGAGACTACATAAAACTGCTCACAGAGTTTGCTTTGCCACCTTCTCCAGCAGGTACAGATCAATGTGAACTGCACTCTATCAAGAGTGGAGGTAAAAGTTACTGTACCACTTCCCTCCACCCTGATTCTACCCTGACAAATGTGACATCCTCTAGCCTGGAGTAATGGGTGCTCATTTAGTCATGCTCATAAAGGGCCAAGATTTGTTTCCCTGACCCGTTACTCTTATGACAGCCTGAAATGATGCCTATAGCCCCAAAACAGGAGTTCAAACTCTCTTCTTCTAACATTTCACTATCAAAAGCAGGTGAGAAAACCAGAGTGGGTGAGACAGCAAAGTACCATCCATCCAGAAAAACAGGAAGATGAAAAGCGGAATGGAAGAACATAATCTATGGGGAAAAATGCAGAGTTTCAAAAATCAGCATAGTCAGAAATCTGGTAATATTTTGGGCAATCTTAGTGTCCTGCATCAAGAAGAAATGCCAGCATAACACTGAACAGGACTGTTTCAGGAGCTGCTGATGTCAAGCTGCTTTTTTAAGGGACAGCTAAGGCTCATAGAAGGGGAGAAAAAAATGGAAAACACAATTTCAATTTCAGACTGTAACAAACTGGTAGTGTAAACAAAAGAACACACTAGTATTTTGCTTATGCACTTAGTCACATGCAGACTATCTTCACAGGTACTCTCAGTCTGAATGCCTGACAAGGCCACTCAACAGGACACCTGGACAGCAGGGCCATCACCTTCCCAAGACATGCTGGGAACACCCTCCCACTACACTCCTGACACAGATTTCCCCAGGAGAAATCTTATCAGTGAGTTTCCATCATTCCAATGGTACCAACTTACCCAGCCTCACTTGGCAAGTCAAGCAAAATTAATGTCAAGCTCTACCACCATGACTTCTACTTAAGAGAACCCTCTGTAAGCTTTATATCCCGAACAAGTGCCCTCTTAAATACATGACAGTCCTGTGGATTTTAGCAGTAGACATCATACACTCTCAGTGAACAAGAGCAAAAGTTATGTTTGTTTTCAGGTAATTAGTCTCTCCTGGAAGCAGTTAAAAGAGGCACTCAGGAAGATAAACAATTGAAATTAATTAAATTCTCCTTTAAGTACCTCAAAAGTAACTACAGCTGACAAAGGAAGGCTAAGAAATGGTATTTTGTACACCTTCTACTTGAGAACAATGCCCAGTGGTGCCATAAGAAATGAGATTTAACTGGGCCTGGATATGGACTCTACTTATCAGTGCTGTCTTTTAAAGAGTAAATACAGGTAAGCTCCCCATGGTTCTGTCCTGACCCTGAGCAAGCCTGAAGCCATGTGAGCTGCTGGCCAAGCCTGAGCCAGGCTGCTCTGCCCACCTCAATGTGCAGCTGCAAAGGGCAGGAGTGACACTGCACTCACTTGAACACAGCTGCAAGGTAACAATTACCTGTACAAACAACATCCTACACCAAGGCACGTGGTGCTGAGGCTTCATGTTAATTGATACCTGCAGGTTAACAGATGTTAGTGCAAGAACAGCAGAGCTGGGCATGGCTGCTTAACCCTCGTGCCTGGGTGAGAAGAAACGTGAGCCCCCTTGCAGCTCCTGTTCCTGCTCTCAGTTACACATGGTTTGTTCACCTCGTGCTACAGGCACAACTCCTCACTTACTCTGGGTGAAGAACTAGCTTCTATTCCCATTCTCTCAAGGGACTTCCTTACTCAGGCTGGATTTCCCTTCCCCTCCTCACCAGACAAAGATCAATCTAAGCTGAAAGACAGCTCTGACTGTACCAGTGACCCACAGCCAAGGCCCAGATATTATTATTTCTTCCTTAGGTATGGAGAAGAGATGGCAAACAGCAGTGGTAGTAGGGAAGAAAAGGGAGAGATCTGAAACAACTGAAGCCTCCCCCAAAGGAAAAAAATACAGAAGAATTTTTTGCTTCATACTTTCAAACCTATACAGGGAGAACAATTCATGTGTCAAGGTTTTCACCAGCTTCCTCTGAGCATTATGAGCATAATTAATACATGAACTGTGACTCCAGATTAGAGGATTAATTTTGTATAAAAATTTAAAGACATCTGGAAATTGAATGTTCAAAGAAAATCCTTTGACAGTGTGGAGTTAGCAGATTGGAATGATTTTTAAAAGTGAAAATGCAAAGTAAGTCAAAAAAGTTTCCTTACCTGTTCTACCAGCATCCCCTATTAAAACAAAGAATTTTAAAATCCAGTTTATACTCTGAGTTGTTTTCTATATTGTTGTTTCAGCTACTTTGGAGAGCTAAATCAGATTATTGGTCATTACCCATTTTAGACTTTCCTACTGTACCCATTCCCTTTCATCTGATCTGTAACAATAAATCATGCCTAGAATTGAAAGCTGATACAGAATACTTGGAATAAAAATCTTGCACAGGCTACAAGAGAAAAAAGAGGGTGAAAAAAGATGGCCACAGTGATACATTTGTATTTGTTCATGTGAACTCCTTTTGGAAAAGAATCAATTATACTTCAGTGTTGGTTTGGTTTTGGTGGGTTGTTTTATTTTGGGTTTTGGTTGTTGTTTTAGGGATTTTAAAAAATGTTAGGCTATTACACAATCTTCTAAAAGTCAGCATGGTAAAATCTGGGGTTTGCTGACATAAAAGGATGAAGAGATTCACAATATTTAAATAAAACTAAAATTAGGTTGCAAAATCATGGTCATTTTGCTCCAACCTAATTTGCTGCTGTCAAATGAAAAATGCCACTTTCCTTCCTGCCCATTTCTCCCAGCTCAAAACAAGTTTGTTTTCTTCTGTATAGTGCTGGCAAGTATTAGCCCCTTACTGGGGTACAATTTAATTCACTAAACCACAAAAGTGGTCCCCTTTTGGCTGAGTTAATTTGCTGCTACACTTGGGGTCTAAATTGTTTTAATGACTAGTGGTTCAATGACATGAGGAACAGCCACTGGGCAGCAGTGATCTGTTTCTTCTGTATGTCTTGGGGAACTGGATCTTCTGCTCTCTTTTATTACATGTTACAGGTAGCTGTTTCATAATCAATTACAGCCTCATAAAGAAAATAAACAGGCAGATCACCTGAACAAAGGATTGCTTATTCTGCCTCCCATTCTCTCCCAATAGCTGTTGCAATTGTTTTACTGCTCTATTTAGAACTTGGAGAGCAGAGCATTTTTCCCTCTAGTGCAAAGATTTTAAACTACTTGCTTTAATATTTAATTAGAATTGATGCTATATGACATCCTTGTATTTTGTCCAGTATAACTTAGAAAAAGCAACCAGGGTTCCTTACAAGAAAGAATAGTCCAGTTTCTGTCCTCTCACAACTCATGAAAATCTCAGCCATAACACACTTGCCTAACACAGCCATGAGCCCTGTTAGATCATTGGTCAGAATAAGCAGAAATATTTTTCTTCTGTGTGGATTTTGCTCTCTTTAACAGAGTGTCTTCCCCTGCTATCTAATGATTACACTCTGTTTCCAACTATTAACTTCTCATGCTTGTGTTATGTTAAGCATATTAGCATAGTTGTACATTCTCAAAAAGCCACATGGGACAAAAAAATAGAATAGAATTTACTTTAAAGGCCATTGGAGGGGGAAAAACCTGCAGAGCATGACTGCACTCCATTTGGTCTATCAGATTACAATCTCAGTATTAACTGCTCCCTAGGGATCTGAGTGACAAATCTCAGTTCTGTCATTGAGGTTCACATTATGTGTCCACATTAGACATGCAGATGGCTTCAGACTAACTAAAACCCAAAACTGATACCTCCCTTGCTCATCATTTTTAGAAACAGCAAAAGTCAGCTTTGTTGAGAAGAACCTAAAGATGTGTCAGTCTAGAAAGCTAACACAAGTGTCAATAAATTCAAGTAAAATTAATCTTAACTTAATTCAACTTATTTCTGGGTTTGAACTCTAATACAGCTGGAGATGAAGACTCAGGACAAACCAGACAAAGTCAAATCCTCTTTCTCTTCCATGCCCTTTGTCATCTGTAGCTACTGCAGTTTGTACCTTTATAACCATATTGCATTACCCCATATCTACCTCTAGTCAATAGTGGTGAATTTATGACTTACTTCAAGCATGCAGAATTTACTAAATAATTTATGTTTTGGTAAAATTGCAGTTTTGACTCAGACTATAGCCTAACCTTTTACACATATTTCCAGGCTTCTCAACTAATCCTTAGTCCACTACTTGCTCAATCAAGGAACTTGCTTTCCTTACCCCAGGTTTTAAAAAGTTTCCTTCAAAACTACACCTTCAATATGTGAGGACAAGCAGACTTCAGATACATAACTAATGAGCCAAAGCAGTTAATTACTACTGCTGCAGCACAGTGATCATGCAGTGTGCCTTAGACATCAATGAAATGACCAAACACTGCCACATTTTGATCTCAATGAGACTTGACAAGCATGATGAAAGCAAACAAAAGGAGAGACAGTGGAAAGAGAAGGCTTACAACAGGGGGATTAGAAAATGCCTTTTAGGGTTTTTTATGCATCTTAATTTCCTGTGGAGTATTAATGAATTTGTTTTATGCATTATGATATCACTGCCAGTGCCTGGAATGAAGGGCAGGGGTGGGGTCAGCAGTCTCTGCTGCAACATCTGACTAGTTGTAACAGAGTCCAGATTAAATATCAATCTCATCAGTGTCACCCTGACACATGAACAGGATCTCCTACCTCTTGCAATGTGTTGATATCCACACCATCCCCTTGAATAACTCTGAGATACGGTGGCAACAACTTATAGCCTTTTGAATTCTCTGTAATGGGAAACCTCTTCCCCAAAATCTCCAAGACCTATTGAAAAGTGGAAAGAAGATAGTTCAAAATTAAAATAAAAACCTGCCATTCCAATAGAAAAACAATTTCCACATTTGAGTCATGCTTTTTCTAAAAAATTAAAGTAAGTCCATAAATATACCCACATAAACATGCTCTAAATCTATCCACACACAGAAAAAGCATGCCAGCCATTGTGGTGGAAGCCCTTAAAGCAGTCATAGACAATATGGTCTTTAAGAAGTTGCACCCAAGAGCTAATCAGAACCATGCTTCCACCCTTTCTCCCTTTGCTTGATGTGATTTTTGTTATTAAATGTGTCAGCTGAAGATCCTGCCCTTCTTTTGCCTTCCCTTAAGATGGTGGATGAGCCTTTCAGTTTTTTATGATTTTGTAAGGCACAGATATTTAAAATTAAACACTTCAGCTCGGAGGTTTTCTTATCAGCTCTGATAAAGATCATTCAGAGTTCCTATTTGTGATATGCCACTTATCCCAGAAGAAAAAAAAAGTGTTAAATCTGTGTAGATCTAATTTGATAGAGTACTAATGTAACTAACATTGCCCCAACCTTCTTACTTGGACAGTGCTGGCAGTTACTCAAATTCAGAGGTATCAACAGTTTTTATTATGAAACTGAAACAATCATTATGCTTTCTAAAGAGCAATAAGGCAAGAAGCATTTTTCCATGTGGACTCAGTGCCACTGACTTAAATGCACATCTTATTAAAGAGAGAAGAGGGCTACACATGTATTTATAGCACAAAATCATGAATTACATTAACGTGGGATGCCAAGATACCTAAACTTAGTAGTAAGAATTGTTATTGGCCTGGCATTTACTAGCACTGAAGTGATTTCCCATTGCATTTGTTAAGTGATAAAAGTTTCTCTTTATAAAAGCATTCCAACATCACTACATCAGCAAAACTGGTAACTTGCAAAAAGCTTCAAGAACCATATGAAAGAATGGGATTGATGAAAAATATGAAACTATTTGGACTGCAAAAGAGTTTCCAGATATATATACACTGAGGTGAAGTAAACATTTACATATTTCATAGGTCCAAATTAGCCAGCATCAAATATATACAATGCATACCAAGTTAGAGCCCTATATGTTTGCTAGCCAGTCATTACAAAAAACCAAACAATTGCCCTCCCAATCTTGTATAGAAATGGCTTCAAGGAAGGATTACCTTTAGAACAGTGTCAAGGGGATTCCCAGAATCTGGTCTAATAATAAGTGGTGCCTCTGGACTTCGGGCTTCAATTATATGCCTTAGGTCATCACCCCATATTTTTTCACAAGCATTGTAAATGTCATAGCTGTCACTAACCACAGATACAGGCACTGAAGAAAACTGTGTTACTATGTGCTCAAAAGCATCTTTTTCATGATCTTTCCCCCAAGCTGTTATGGTACTGCAAAGGCAATTGAAAAATTCATATTAGAATTGCATTTACATGTCATTCTGCATTTCCTACCAGTAACTGTTCAAGGCAATGATAAGCAGTATGATTACATGACAGCAGAAACTATGTGCTTATCAGGTCTGTGTTGCATGGATTATAAAGACACTATATGCTAAATAAACAGGCTTCATTCAGACAGTTAGGGAACTACAGATGCAAGAACAGAACATCTGCTCTGACAACTTCATGCTACAAAATGCAAAGTCAAGAATGAAGCACCTCATCATCATGTGTTAGAGAAAGCTAAAGAAGAAAACAGAATTTATTCTCTTTTTTAATAGTGATATAAAACAAATATTCTCACTTATACAAACAGTCCTCTAGAGGAACCTCAGAGCATTACCCTTGGTACAAGGCCACAGGAGAGCACATAAAACAGAGCTGCTGAGAGCAGTAGTAAATTACTGAATGCAGTTGATCTGCAGTAGCTGCTCAGACCAGCTGACATTAGTGGCTTTAGTAACTTGTGTGCAAAGACCTAAAAATGCTCTTATGCACAACATAAGAGTCAGTGGGCACTGAATTTTTACCTTAAAATTCCAGCATTATCTGCTGTGTGGCCAAGCCCCAGATCATGGTAGGAGGGAGACAAACAAACTTTATTTCACAGAGGTTGGTGCAGTCTCAGAAGAGCCCTACTGACATGCCAGGGCAAGCACCATGCTCACAACACCACCCTGTATCGGAGGTTGTGGAACAGTAAAACAATTCTGTAAAAATTTGGGTCTCTTGTATGAGACTCTTTCTGTGTATTAACTGGGAGAGGGTGACTGCAGTGCAAACTTGAGGTAGGGCAGATTAGTCTCTGCTCTAATGCCACCACTTTAATATCCTGGGCAAAAGACACTTGATCTTGACTCCATGTATTTGTTTTTGCTTTCATTACAAAAAAATTTATAGTAGTTTTGATCATCAGATATTTCAGACAAAAACTGTCACATCTGTTGGTCAGGCAGGAGTTCTAGAGTGGCACTACAGCAATGGTACAGAAGTTCTATGAAGCAGTGCTGCTTTAAAGATGATCACTACCCTAGAAGGGCTATTCATGTAAGCCTTTCTGGCAATCCTAAGTGAATAACAACTATTTCAAATCAATAGTAAATATTTAACTGGGTTTTGTGCTCACTGTGAAACACAAAACCAACCTTGTTTTATATTCTCATTTCAGTGCGTAGACATGCAACTGAAATTCAAGGATTTGCATTCACTCCCAACCATGTACAGGACATGGATTTGAAAAAAGTAAGAGCTCTCACTCCCAAATGTTGGAGGCCAATTTCCTTACTCTTAAAAACTCATTCACCATTCTTAGTGATATAGCAAGGATTTACCATTACAAGTTACACTGATGAGAAGCTTGAGAGCAACTGCCTCTTCTGGAGGGAGAACATGAACAGTCAGAGTCCAGAACTGTAACTCACATGTATAACTGACAGAGTTTGTCAATTTATATTGACAATATAATATTTAAAACAAAATTTGAACTTCATAGTGTGAATTCTCAATATCTATAGACTATAAACCTTCAAGCTTACTCTAAAAAGAACTGATAAGAAGGTTAAAGTTAAAAACATTTAAAATACATTTATAGCTAAGAACAAGCATGCTACTTATGTGCCCCTAGAACATACAGAGGCATCAGTACAGAACTGCAGCTTCAACAGCTGGATCAGTCATGGCTAATACTGTATGATATATTTCTGGATACAAAGAGGGGTAAGAAAATAATCACATTTTGTTAAGCCAATATTACAAAAGCTTAGACTAGTATCTTACCTGTGTTCAGCAGCTGGAACAGAATATCCTGGAACTGGATCTTTTGTACCATAGTACTTTTTAATTAATGCAATTCCTGCTACAGTGTCTGTTCCTTTGAAGTTCACCAAGTGAGCTGAAGCTCCTATTCCTGCAGTCTGAAGAAGATGCAACTGTCAGTTTCCATGCCAGATACAGAAGCCTCCAGTCACCACCCAGCACTGGTTTGTAACAGCAAGACTTTGACTCAATTCCCACTTCACTAATATTCCCTTCATTCACTTACACTGGGAATACAGAGAAAACCTCTCCCAGTCCAGTGCTCACAGCTCAGACATTGTATCCACCCCTGTGCACTTAGCCCAAACACAGTGCTCTGTGCATTCACCATTTCAGGGCAGAGCAGGGCCACAGGGGTTAACAGACACATCTACAACTCCTCACAGCTAGGAACAATCAGACTTTTCCAATTGTTAGACAAGCAGTTTTACCTCTTGTGAAGAAACTCCTCTGTAGCCAAAGTCATGCAGTTTATATTCCAGTCCTTCCAAGCTGCCAGAAGTCTCCAGCAAATATTTGGCCAAAATCTTTTTCTGCTCTCTAGAGTTTGTAGCCACTGTGATTGGGTACCATGACTGTACAAGAATTGTCTAAAACAAAATCCATCATAATATTAGTTGCATATTTGTTTAGAGCTTGACAATGCCAAGCTGGCATTCATTCAGGCACAAAAAGGTCTATTTATTTTCATTCCCTGTTCAGAAAGTACTGATGCCTCCAACAGTTTGCTTTAGGGCTTAAGTAATTAGCCTTTATAAGGTAGGCAAGGTATTGACCTTCCCAGGAGTTATCACTAGCTAACTACTGACACACAGTTCCCCCATCCTCCTTTTTTATGGATAAAAGTACTGCTGTGAATTTCCTGTACTATTATTTTTGTAATTATGATCCTTTGTCAGGTGGGGGAAAAAGGTCTGTGTAAGATGACTACAGAAAAGAACTAAAATAGAAAATGAAAGTTGCCAAAGATTTCCCATAAAACAATACAGGATTCAAGCTTTAAGTGCACTAATATTTACTTAGAAAAATGGTGTTAAATTTCCAACTTACCTCAATCCAATTTGTGAGCCAGTAGCACTCTGGATCTGTGTTTTCTACTGTGAAAAGAACATTTCCTCTGGGAATTACAGAGCCCTCAGGAACAGCCTTTATTTCTATGGGAAGATGGCCATCATATTTCTGTGTAAGGGACAGAAATGTTGTTAGACAACAGGAAAGATTAGGACCTACAGCTCTTTGATTTAACCACAATGAACAGAAGGCTAGGAGTAAATAAGAGCTTTCTTCTTAATTTCTTTCAACTCTAAAAATAAACCCACCAGTGCAAATAAATTTTAAAAATCCATATTTTTTTAAAAAGGACAAAAATCATGTAACTTAAAACTCAGTCTCTTTATCAAAACAAAATATGGTTATCAGTTGTATTCCTTGGGCAAATAGAGCCCAGGGGTAGAGAACTTAAGCATTCTATAAAAATACCTAAGTTTTACCCACAGAATGAGAAATACTCACTACTCATTTTCTTCAATGCTTTGACATGTAGTAAGCTAAAAAAAGTTTAGCTGCTATTCATATTTTTTTAAAACCCACTAGTTTTGCTTAGTATGAATGTGTGCTTTGTTCATTTATTACAGCAGGATCCATTTAATAACTATTTTAGAGAATATTTTCATCTTAATTACTGAAACTTCTTAAACATGAAGTCTTCCATTGGAGTGTAATTCCTTTGTCAGTCTTTTATCCCCAAAGGACTAAACATTGTGTAAAATATACCCTTTGAAAAAGAGTAGAGTTGCAAATAGCAACTCTAAAGGACTAATTATAACTTTCAGAAAGAGCTCTGCAAGCTGTACTGGCAATACTGAAAATGTTTTGGATGGTAATATATTTTGACAGAAAGCTTCCCATGAGATATCCTGTTAAAGGCAACAAAAATCACATCAATTCAGAGAAATTACAGATTCATAAGTAGCACCAAAACATTCTCCAGACATCGGAAATCTCTTCTACCTTACAGTTTAAAAGTTTATTCAAAAATGTAATAACCTGAAGCAAACTGTGTTTATATACCACACAGGGTCTAGTTGTCAGATTTGAAGATAATGGATTAACAAAAGACAACAAAGCCTTCAAAAAGGCTCAAAATAGTTTATTCACAATTCAATAAAGGCAAAAGTATAGTTAAGTGAAAAAAAGAATAAAAAGATTTCAAACTTGCTGTAGGTGTTGATTTTGCCCATGGAAAAAATGGTATCATGCCATGGCTCTGTATTATTGCCCTTTGCAAAAATTTTGGATAGACTTGACTTGTACAATTTAGGACTTCTGTCTCTATCACTCATCACTGACTCCTGCCAACTTCCAGCCTTTACACCAGCCCACTGTTCTCCAGGAAATCCCTTTCTTTCTTCCAGCCCTTCACCCTATCAGTATTTACCCATTCATTTACTCTCAAGTCCAAACTGATGGGTGTACATTTCAAATCCATCCTGGCACTTCCCTCCCACAGCCACTGCACCCTCCACTTTCCCTACCTCACCTGAGGAACTGAGCTAGGGAGGAACAGTGGCAGGTGTGTGAACAAACACTAGAATTCTGGGAGCAGGAATTCTGTGCATAAAGGGCACACACAGACTCAAAGAGTACATACACTTCCAGTTTGAGAGCCACCAGCATATGAGATCAAGACATGAAAACCATATTGGGGTTCTTATATATATAAATACACACACACACAATTTTAATAAGAAAGTTTGACAAAGGCATAAACATACACAGAAGGTATCCAGGAATGTTTATTTTGACTAGAACAAAAGTTGAATGGACTTAGTCAAGCCACATTACAAATCAGTGAGGACAGACATGCAAAATTAAAAGTGTATTAATTCTGTTTATCCAAAGAGGGATCAAGCTTACTTTCACACAGATGAAAGCAGTTCACAATGTATAATGTAGCTTAAACACAAATATGGATTGAATTCACATTTGTAGTTAGTTGAATTGGATGCAAGTCCTCCACAAACCTCTCCGTAACTCCCTCTTAGAAAACTGTGGGTTTATTTACCTTGTTGCCATTTGCAACACTTAATTGAAAATCACTCTTCTCTTGCCCACCTATGGTCCACCCCAGTGGCAGGGTAACACCCAGATACATTAACAAAGAGATGCCACCATAACAGTACATACAATTAGGGTATCCAGGGAAATATAAATGCAGAGGACTAAAAAAGGGGCTTTCAAATGCCAAAAATATTCACTCACCAAAACCCACAATGTAACTAAGCATTTAATTACTCTGCAGAGATTAGTACATCTCTGATAAATGCTATTAGTCTGAATATGCTGCTTTTACAGAGAAGAGATGTCTGCAATTACTTGAAGCCTAACACTTTTTAAACAAAAGGGGAAAAGGATAATTGTGAAAAGACTAAAGTTGAAAGGTTTTGTGTCAGAAGTGCTCAAGCCTTGTATTTTATAATAAAATCCACACTCATATCTCTGAAAAATTTATAAAACAACTGAACAAATGTGTATTTTCTCCAGCTATTTATACAGCCAAGCAGTTGCAATGCTTTCTGCATTAAACACTAATGACTAGTTAGAGAGAGAAATGTAAATGATGCAGGCAAGCACTGAGTGCTGCATCACACATGGAGAGCTGCCAACGAGCCCCCACTCACTCACAGGAGCTGGCTGACGGCAGCCATAAATCCTCATTACCTGCAAAGCCGCGTTTGGCATCGGAAAGGATGGAAATTACTTTTCTCTAAGGAATTACAATTATATGATTATTCTTTGACAGCTGCTACTCCCTCTACTCTAAACATGAAAAGCTAAATTTATCCAGTCTTTACTATCAAGATTAAAAGGAGAGACTGCCATATTTATTCTACTGTTGATTCAGAAATCCTTCACAATGATCTCCAACTATTTTAGCAAATTTTTTTACCTCTAGAATATAGTTCCATCCCTTTTCATTGAAGACATCATCTTGAAAATGCTCCCTATATACTTCTTTGGCTTCCTTGATTTTCTCTTTGGTCACCACTTTACCTGGAGTTTCAGAAACAGATTAAAGCTTAGAAACTTGCAATATTCATCAACTGATAAAATAAATAACAAAAAGGTTCAGGCACAGCAAAGTTACTTTGCCTTCAACAAAGATATGAAGGAAACGTCAAATGCAGAATGTTTAAATCAAACTTTAACTTATTATACAGATTAGAATGCTCAAGAAACCATGAGGGTAAAATACACTTGTGGTTTGCAGATGACTCAGGAAAATTTTGAGATTGTTCCTCTTTTATGACAGTCAAAAACCAGTCAAGAGGTTGAAGAGCAGTGCTTTTCACAGAGGAATGTGTTGATTGTGCAAGCTGGTACATGCAGCAAGGACATATCTAGCACAAGGGTTAGGCTGTGCCATTCCAGGGGGAATCCCCATGGAGAGACTTTGCAACCAACCTTTGACTGACCACTTGTGCTAGGAACCAGCACACTCACCACATTATTTGAATTAGCATGCTGCTGCTGTAGGGCAGTCATCTACCTTAGAGAACAACCCTCAGATTGCTAAAGGCAAAAACAAAATGATCAAGTGTTTTGATTATTATGGAATTTCAGTCTTGGGTAGAATTGGCAGAGATGTTGATTGGATCAAGACAAAAACATGTAAGACATTTAACTAAAGTTTTCCTTTAAAGCTTGGCAGAAGGCAACATGCACTCAGGTCAGAACAGGTGATATTTGTACATAAGGCAAAAAAGCAAAAAAGATCTTAAAGTTCACCAAAGAATTTTCAGATGTTACTCTTAAAATTATCAGTACAGAAACCATTTTCACAAGTAGCTGCCATACTCAATGATCTAAGGTGAGGGACATCCAAAATTTAAGGAAAATTAAAATTTAATTTAAGGAAATTTAAAACCATTATTGGTTTACACAGTAAACAAACCAGCAAATACAGAACTGAAGTTAATGTTCAAAATGCAAAGAGTATTTTCCATCAAATCTTCTCTCTGCTTGTGACTCTATGCACAGCTTTGGTCTCTTTCCATTCATTTCAATTTTGCCCCCTGAAGTTGGAGCAGGAACACCTTTTCAGTTTTAATACACCACTGGCATAAATAAAGATAGTAGAGAGGTGTCTGGATTAAGAAGTTAATACCAATTTATGAGGGTGGATAGCTTTTTTCACAATCACATAAATAAGATATTATGCATGTCACTACTTGTGGTGTATCAGGATAACCTGAAATTGTTTCAACTGTAAGACTACAAGCTTGAAAAAAAGTTAGACATTTAATTAGAGAAAAGGTTTTACTGGAATTTAAGACAATTACCTTTTAAATATTTATTCAGAATGTACTGCAAGCCATAAAAAACTGTTTCTTCATATTTCACTTTCTTTAATTTGGAATTTTCAGTCTTCTTTTCACGACATTCAAAGTAGGAATATACTTTGCTTGTGTTCGGTGGATATTGCTTGTAGTGTGTAACCTACATCAAGAAAAAATTCAGTAAGAACTCAAAACATCACTACAAAGCACAAGAGAAATCATATTTGTACATTAAATATAACTCCCAGCTCTTCTGAACTGTGATTATTTATCCATTCACATTCTACACAAGTATTTACAGAATTTCCAGGCTTTTAACCTTTTTCAATTTTCAGTTCCAAGGACTGTCTTCCCTCTGTTACTCCTTGCTTCTTTATCAAGTCTTCTTTCCCGAGGTTACTCTTCCCCTCCCCTGGTGACCTGGCTTTGATTAACTGGGAAAGACTCTGGCTAGGATTCAGGAGCAGCACTGAGTGCCAATGTGCCAGGTCAGTTTTTGCTCCAGCACACCAAGCCTAATAGCTACAGGAAGCACAAAATTCCATGCCTCTACCAAACACCTGCTTGTATCTGAGTTCAGTTTTGCAGCCCCCCACCATCCCATAGCTCAAATAAAGCCACCCTAACTGAAGAAGGCAGTGGCAATGGCCTTTACCCATGTGTCCCATTCCCAGTGAGCAGAGTGGGTCTCTCAAACTCTGGTTACAACCAAAGCCAGTTCACAAACCTGTTACTGTCAGTAAAGCTGCTAAAATCTACCTGAGGTTTGTGCCTCCCTACAAAGTTTGCTAAATGGGCTTTTTTTTCAAAATTTGAAAAAGTTCACATAAAGGAAGCATGAGAAGTTGCTGCCTATATTACATGGAAACTGGTCATAAAACACATAATGCTGAGCTGAATTCAACTATTACAGCTTTTCAGAGCTCCTGATAATAAATTTAGCCAGAAATTTACTTTGAGTAATAACAGCATTTGAAACAAGTACGCTCTAATAAACACTTAAAACCTTAAACCTGTACAATTTCATCTCCTAATGTGTAAAAAGCAAACTCCATGCAAAATCCTTAATTCCATACTGAACAAAAAGAATACACAATGACAGAAACTTGGTACTATCAATGTTTAAATTACAGAATACACAAATCAAGGTAAAGTATCCCCAAAGTTGAAGGTATCAAGAGTTTTCTTAAATTATGATGGGAAGTCTGTGAACAAGTCTATACATTCAATAAGGAAAAACTGTTCCTACAACTGAGAAAGCACCACTGTGCATCAGAACAAAATTCAAACGGTTGGAAACTCCTGTCTGAATATTTTTCAAACTCCCATATTTACAGGTTAGAGTATTAATTCATTATATGTTTCTTGCTGTTACTTACGCAAAATAACCTTAAAATTTTCTGTTTCTAATGCCACAAGGAATTGGAAAAGGGATAGTTTTACTGTTTCTCCCTTCTTGTCCTGATTTTTTAAATATATCTCCAACAGCCTCAAAGAAAAATATTTGAAGGTTGCTTTACCTGTATTCCTAAAACTGTATGTTAAAGGATTTTAAAAGGACAGTTTCCCTTCTCCTCTCAAATGTCATTTAAATTGAGTATTTGACTCAGATTGGACAATGAGCTACTCAACTGAATTTCTGGTTCTCCTATACCAGCACAAGGCTGTTATGGTTGTGTTTCCAATGCTGCAGGGAAACATTCAAGAAAGGTCAATTTAAAGATCATTCCATTGTCTTTGCTTGTATGAGGTTTACAAGGCCAATCAAATAAAACCCAAGCTTGTCACTGCACGTTTTCTGCCCTGCCTTCAAACAAAGCATGGCACCACAGGCATTTAATGGAGCACAAACCTATTCTGTCACAATTCCACAGCCACTCAAAAGCAGAATGCCTAAGAGTAGCAATGTTAGACCCAAAGACAAAACCTAGCTTTTAGATTTAGTTCTAGCTATTAATAAATGTCTCACTTCACAAATTATAACATGCCCTTTTCTAGTTCTGTGCAGAACTTCCAAGAAGTACATCACACTGCCAGCTCAAAGAAAACTCTCTGCATGATATCACCACATTTAAAGGAAAACGAAATCCCTGCACAAAAGAAAACACACACACACCATCTTCTCTTCTTTACTATGGAGCAGACAAAAATAGGCGCCATGTCTTTCTAATTAGTGGGTATATGAACACATACATATTGTGTATTAAATTGTATTAAATGCACTCTGAGAAAAAGATCCTGTAACAAATCCTTAGAATGTCCATGCACTGTAAAGACACAGAGTGGGAACTCCTCCCCTTGCACTGGTGCCACCAAGATAAGTTACAGCAACCTCATGAAAAATTTTGCTCATTTTTACAACTGGTACTGGACTTTTGAGTTTGTGACTTCAGAGTAAAGGCTTGACACAGCTCAGCAGCTGCAAGTGTACACAGCACATGTCCCAGGACCAATTTTCCACATGAATATCTCAATTCCTTGTGGCAAGCTCGAGAGCAAAGCAAAGCAATGCTGCTGTTTTCATCACAATAGTTCAAACAATGAAAACTATACCTGCACAAGACAGGACACTCAGAGTTCTTTTGATAAGTTTATACAACTTACTAACTATGGGCAAGTTATTGAAGCCAACACCTACATTGCACAGATTTCTGTGTGATCTTCTGCTCACATCTGGAAAATACATTCGACTTTGACAGTTCAAAGGCATCTCCTCCTGCTAAATGTTTCTCTCTGTCAAAATGGTTACAGGCCCAAATTAACTTAGGGTGCACAGTGCACCCACTGAGCTGGTGCCACCTTTCCTTATTGCATTTAAGTACATTCTTTTAGGGACTTATTCTAGCTCTGCTTTGAAGAATGATCACAAAACAGTGCTCTGGCTGCAAAGCAAAACTTTAGAGTTGAAATCAGGCTGAAATGCTAACAGATTTATCCTTTATATTGCATACCTGGGGACACAGCTCCTCCTGACTTCTTGCTGACAGTTTCAACCCCACTCAGGTTTCTCAGACATTGCATCACAGGTTTAGCTATCTTTTCTGATGTAAGATTAGATCTTAACCTGAAAATACATACTAGCTAGTGTCCAGTAGATAGTTACTTCTAGGGATTAAAACATATATGAAAGTTTCGTGTTCGACAGAAATATAATTTTATCAATTAAGTTGCTGTAAGTACTTGAAAGAGATAAGGAACTAACTTTGCAAGTCACATGTATGGTATTCCATTATATTCTTCACACATTAAAATCTATTTAAACAGTGAAAATACACGTCCCTAGCAATTAAAATATTTACATCTGAGCAAACCTTACAGCTGTAATTTTAATGATACTTCATTTGACATTCCACAAAGTTGCTAGTTTTACCTACAAAGCTGAGACAGCCTTTTAAATACTACTCAATATTTAAAGGCACAATCACAATCTTAAAAGCACCACACTTCCCAACCACTGGCTACTTGAAGGGGGCTTATAAATAAGATGTGGACACACTTTTTAGCAGGGCCTGTAGCAACAGGACAAGGAGTGATGGTTTTAAACTCAAGGAGGGCAGATTCAGACTGCCCACAAAATGTCACAGCAGCTGATTGTACTAGCTGTCATTTCTGGGTTTCTACATGGGGAAATAGTACCTATCTGCCACAGTGGTGGTCAGGAGGCTTGGCATGTAGTAAAATGCCTGGTGGTAAAAAAAAAGTGTGGAAAAAAAGGTCAAGGTCTAGGAGTGGGAACAGTTCACAGAAGACACAAAGAATGCAATTGAAAACAAAAAGCAACCAACAAGAAAAAAACTGACACAACACTATAAGGCACTTGGACAATGAAAACTATGCTTCAAAAATGCCTGATCCTTGTTGTCTGATGAAGACTTGCATCTTTCTGTATCCTAAAGGAGAGTAGAAAGAACAACCAAAAGCAATGTACAATATTTGATATTAAATTTTATGTGACTTAAGAGATTAAGGCAGTATTGAGAACTCTGTGCTTTCAGTTAGGGGATGACAGAAGCAGGACTTGCACAGACGAGCTCTTGATAAGCAGGGGTGACTATAAAGTCAGTAGGAAATCCCTTTTCTTCAGGAAGAAAAAAACCCTAACCAACAAACAGAAAAGCAAACAAAAGCCTCTACTGGGATTAAGAGACCCTTACAAGAAAACAACTCTCCCAAGTATCTTCAAAGGCCTTTTGATGTTTAGTTCAAAGGCTGTGGTTTAGGTTTTGTCTATAAAACATATGACAAACAGCTTTGGCACTACTACCTACAAGATTATGTACTATGACTGAAATAGAGCACTTTTATTCCAGTTGTGATAGCTCCTTGTTTAATTTAATGCAAATAAAGGTATATTCTGCACAAAGAATACTTTCAACAAGGACTACATCTATTTAATTAAATCAAATTTTTTGAGGGAAAAAACATAAACCACAAATTGCATTTAGATCATCAAAAAACCACCCCAAACATTAAGAGTTACATTTTAAGAAAAAGGAATTAATGGGTATTCATCATAAACTAGGGATGACTGAGGTAAATGCTGCATTTTTCTATGCTAGATAAGATATTTGACATAAAAAAAATAAATATTCTTACAATCTACAAGTTTTGTTGTACAGGATATCATGACAAACTCACTTTAAAATATTATTTAAGCCTAATGTAATTCAACCATTTGAAAACATGGGAAAAACAGATAGGACATGAGAAGTCAGGTGTGGCCAAAATCTCCACTGGTGGTAATTGCTGATGCCCCCCTAGGTCAGATGCCAACATGAACCATCAGAAAGATGCTTCCAAGCCCTGTCTACAGTGCAGAAAGCAAACCCCCAAACATTTACCCAGCAGGATCTTGCCTGCACTGTAACTCTCACGTGATAAGATGATACCAGTTCAAGTAAGACAATATTTGAACTTTCTGCAGCTATTTTGAAAAATCCTTAGTGCTAAATGGGTACAGAACAACCTGGCCACTGCACCCATGGTGCCACACAGCCACAACCACGAGGACTCAGAGGGACAGGTGGCAGGTAAGGCAGAGGTAGCATGGCCTGGACCCGGGGCCACTTGGCCAGGACACTGCAGGTCTGCAGCACAGGGGCCAAAGCACAGGCTGGTCACTGCACTGCAAGCCCTGATCTGCAAGAGACATTTGGGGATCCTCACCCCCAGTATGCCTTGCAGAGTTAGACAATTTTAGTGCAGTGGTACTGCTGGTATTTACACCAGGGAGACTTCTGCAAAGCACCCCTAGACCTCCATGAATTGTGGTATTACATATTATTTACAAACATTATGGAAAGAGGCCATGGATGCAATACTGCTTTACCTAAACCTTTAGGAGATTTAGCCAACAGAGCAGCGAAAAGCAAAGTCTGCCAACAATCTACATGGAAAACAGCATTATTAGCAACAATAAGGAGATGAACCAGGACTTAGGAGCAAAGGGACTGCTCTATCAGATGTACCTCACTGAGATGAGGTAATTTACAGCAGTGATAAGGCATTGTGAGCCTCTTCAGGAAAAAACCCAACACAACTGTGCCTAACAGTTATATTCCACAGGGATGCTTTGGTAGCATTCAAGCAATCACAGAAGGAATGCACACTGTGACAGTGGAAATGAAAACCAAACCAAAAGCCAGTATGGTTAAATGATAAATTTATTTGAACAAGAGAGGAAATGCCAGAAGAATCAAGCTTTAATAATTCAAGAGAAAGGGCATCCAACAACAGCAGGTAAAGTGCAAGACATTCTTAAGTGAGTTAAAAAAAGTAATCTAAGAGTCAAATAGAATCTTACTATTTTGATTACATGAGCTTCAGATTACCATAGGGGAAAAAAAAGCCTTAGAGAGGCTCCAGACCCCTTATTAAAATGCACAGGAATGAGACAATGTTCAAGAACCAAAGTGAGAATATTGGGAGAGATCAGCTCTTATGAGATGAGAGAGATAAGCTAATGGAGGTTATGACTGAATGATGACTTTGTACCACTTCTAATGTCTCCATATTTGAGTTCATCCATCATTTCTTATATGTGTATTGAAAAATAAGATGACCAGAGGTGAGAAAAAAGAAGTTAAGAGACCAGTCAGTACTATGAAAAATAAGGAAAGCACATGCAAACAACTGAATTCCTATGGAAGCTGCACATTATAGCAGAGCTGCTGTACATGACCAGGTCCACATTTATTTAAAACACAAGGTCAAGTGTAAGCACTAGAACTAAAAGTGTTCTAAATTTCTCAGACAAAACACAGTGCTTAAAAACAGCCACAATTTGCAGTTGATTGCTTTACCACTAAAGACTTTCATGGTTTTTGCTGTGGTTTAACCCTAACTGGCAACCAAGCCTCAAATGTCACTCACTCATTCCTGCCAGTGGGACAGGAGAGAGAATCCAAAGGGTAAAAGTGGAAAACTCATGGGTTGGGATAAAGACAGTCTTATAGGGAAAGCAAAACTTCTCTGCATGTAAGCAAAGCAGAACAGGGAATTCATTCATCACTTCCCACGGGCAGGCAGGTGTTCAGGCATTCCCAGAAAAGCAGGGCTCCAGCCTGTGTAGCATTTACTGGGGAAGACAAATGCCACTACTCCAAATATTCCCCCTTTACTCCTTCTTTGCCCAGCTTTATTCACTAAGCATGATGTCATGTGGTATGGAATATCCCTTGGGTCAGCTGGGGTCAGCTGTCCTGGTGTCCCCTCCCAGCTTCTTGCTGGTGGGATGGTGTATGAAGCAGAAAAGGCCTTGACTCTGTGCAGGCACTACTCAGCAAAATCAAAAATATCCCTGAATTATAAGCATTGTTTTCAGCACAAATCCAAAACATAGCCTCATACCAGCTACTAGGAAGAAAATTACCTCAGTCAAGCCAGCAGTTTTACATCCAAGACTATCACAAAAGAGATGACAAAATGCCTTATGTTTACTTTCTACACATTTGTCACTAGTCTGCTGTACTACCACACACACTGTGGTAAGTTTCCTGCTCCTTAATGAAAAAGGAAAAACATTTACCTTTCAACAATGAAAGCTGCACTGGTTCTAGAAGGGCTGCTTCCCATTAATTTAAAGATTATCTGAATACTGTACAGTTGCAGTGCTCCTTTTGAGCAATGGTGTCTTGGGGTTTGTAGCAGGACCGTGTGACTGCAAATCAAAACTTGGAAAATAAGGAATCTAGAGAGTGTGAAGATTGTGTCTTACAAGGAGTGTCGAGCCAGACGCTTCCGATGCTTTCCACTGGCAGAATTACAGGAGATAACACTCACACTCCCACCACAAGATTGTAATTAAGAAAAAAAAATATGGGCTGTTGTAAAGAATATTTTGCAGTCATTAAGTACTAGTCAAATCCAGCAGGCTAAAGAGTACTCATGTTTCTTCCTCACATACCTCTAGTCTTCTAAATAAAGAATATACAGGCTGTCAGAGCCTAGAATAAACACACACTCACGTGAAGGGCTTCAGAACTCAGTGCTCTCCTACATCCACACAGAGTAAAAAGTCATCTGAAGTGACAAATACTTAAAATTCAACATGTAAGGGATACAGAATTTAAACATACATTTTGGGTTTCCTTGAAGCATCCAGAAAGAAATTAATTCTGAAATAGATCTAATTTACAGTCTAGATAGCAAGTCAGCTCCTCCTAAGAAGTAATTGCACGGCAGCTTATTATAACTATCAGCTTAATTACGAAACATGCCAAGCAACAGTAACAGATCTCATTGGCAAAAGCAAAATAAGCAATTATTACTGCAGCAAACAAGGTTCAGTCAATAGCCTTTCCCCACTTGCAGCTCATGGTCCATCCAACCCAGGCCTGGTCCGTGCCAGTCACGGCTGTCTTCCCACTGAACAGCACAGCTCTGCCAAGCTGATCCTCTCAACACCGTTTCAGACTACCTATACTCTGGAATATTTCTGGCCTGTACAGAAATAAACAAATATAGGCTAAACAGAGCACTGGGAATCAGAGAGAAAGAAAATGCAGAGGAGGTGTGTCAGCAATGTCAGACAAATGAGGCACTGAGGGCATGGATCCTTTCATGGGGAAGGGCAGACAGTGAACAGAACCCCACTGGCTCAGAGGGGTAAGACTGCTATAGAATATTGTATAATGTGGTTGTATAATGTTATTGTATAGCTAGCTGTATAGATGGAGCTATATAAATTGTGTCTTGATGCAGACACAAGACTAAGACATCACACAACACACAGTGATTTTCAAGGAGCCAGCTGATACCCCCTCACTTGCAGTTTTCTATCAACAAGGATTTTAACTTCAAATACTTCCCCTTTTCAGTAATACCAAATCACCAGTAGAAAACTTCACTAATAGAAATGCCATTGCTCTAGTGCACATTAAGACATTGAGGTTCCCCAGATAACACTGCATTGATGAATCTCTTGAGAGTCTCATGATTAGAAGAATTAAAAGGACTGCTGTTACTTATCAGCATGTTGCACACACGCTATACCAAATGCCCATGCCCAGACTCTGAGGGGATGGCATATAATTCCCAGCATACAGGAGCAATTATACTTTTGGGGGATTTGTAAAAGCTTAAGAATACAGAACAAAGTACACAGGAAGAAGAATCTAAGTGATGTAAAAACATTTAACTTGTTATTGTGTTTAGAGATAAACTGTATAATTTGAAGCCAAGCCTCAAAATCCTGGAGCACTTGTACAATTGAGTAAGCTCCAGTGTATAATAGAAGCTCGGTACTGGAACCAGTGCGTTCTCACCTACTGGGAACTACTCCTGTCTAGGAATATTCACTTTACTAGCAATCAGCATGATACTCAGCAGTTTTTCAAAAACACTTGAAAGATTTTGAAACTGAGTATTTAATAATCTCTACTGTTTAAGAGGAAATGTCCTATGATGCACATGCAGACAGGAAAATGGTGTAGAAGGAGGGGAGGCTGGATAGGCTCTCAACAGACAAATCTTTGCCTATTGAATTACTTTGTTTCTGAAATTGTATAGGCACTAAAACAGTAATGAGTTGTGTTTTCACCCCAAATTTCCAACTGCAGCAACAGAGAACTCAGACACTGGAGCTAGTACTAAAACTAACAAGTTGTGACAGACATGACCCTGAGATGCCACAACTTTTTTATTGATGGACAACTGCCTATGCTGGGGTGGTACCACTCACTATGGTCTGCATACCATATGGTGTTTATGGTATTTAAACCTGTATTGTTTAAATACCATACAGGTGTTTATTTCTACGTGATTTTTGTCACCAGCATTAGCTTGTATGGACTGGCATCTACTGCAATTAGATCACCAAGTAAACTTCTGAGCTGATCCATGTTTTTTCTCAGTCTAAATGTTATGTACAGACAGTTCTGCATACACAAACAGATGCTACAGTTGTGGATACAGCAGAACTATCTAAACAAAAGAAAAAGAAAAAATTCCCCAATCAACTCTCAGTTGTTTTAATTGCTAATAGGAGTGTTTGGTAACTCCTGTAAAAAGCTTGACATTGCAAACTACCAGATATTTTAGTGCAGTTTTACTGAAAGTGCTCTCACTAAGTGAGTTTCATTGATTGGGAAACGACAGTATCATCCAGGGAGAAGATAAGTGATGTTTGCTCATATTACCTAACAAGATAAGAGCAGCTACTTGTTTAAGCATTGTTCAGAGACACTGCAATTCCTAAGATTTGGAAAAAAGCATATGGAAAGACAGACAATTTGAATAGTCCTAACAAAGCAACGGAGGGGGGCAACTGTTCTAAAGATAATGCAAAATGCTCCTAAGCTGCCACAGAAAACCTCATCCAAATTTGGTTTTAAACTGGGAAAAAAACCCAGAAAACACCTCAGGCCTTTATTTGACCTCTTTAAGATTTCTACCACTCCTGGAATGTAACCAAGTCATCTATACTATGAAACAGCAAACACAACAGAAGCAAACTGGTTTTATGTCACTCCAGTGTGCTGAACTGCCAGCAATCCTGGAGCACACCCAGAGCATTTAGAAAAAGTAGTGTGCAAATTAGATTTGAAGTAGATACTGTTCTAATCCAGGCCTGCAGTATTTAATGCGATTAGTTTCAGACATGGAAAAAAGTGCATCTTCCATATCTGAATAAGTTAGATAACAAACACCTAAACCTGGTTCATAAAGAGCACTGTAGTCAGATTACACTCAGAATGGAAGCAGCTTTGCAAGCCCTCAGTTGCAGACTCAGGATGCCCTGATTGAGGTCCTCCAAGATTTATCAGCATCTCCCAAAACTCGTTCCCACAAACAGCAACAATAGCTGTTAACTTTCTTTATGTCTTGATGTAACTTATAGTAATAACAACAAAAATGAAAATAATAGTAATAATAATATCACCACAAGTCAGCAACTGCTGAGGTTCGTACTTTGGTAGTTACTCAGTAACAAGAGCTAGTCACAACATAGCTTTTGCTTTTTCAATTCCTCTATCCAGAAGTATCCTCATCCCTGAAAACTCGTCCCAGCATCCCAACGCTCAAAGAGCTAAAACACAATAAATGCTTTACAACGACAACCAGGACTGTTACTGTAGTTTTGTTTACAACAACCTCGTGGACATTGCAACGCAGGTCCTGAAGGAAATAAGTGATCCCTGCAGCCCCGGAGAGGCCGGGCACCCGTGTCCAGCCCGGCGGGGGAGTCACACGGGGGCTGCGCCCAGCACCTGGATGCTGAGCGCTCCCGTGAGCGCGGCACAGGGGCAGGAGCAGCGGCGGCTCCGGCCCGGGCACACGGGCGGCGAGGCACGGCAGGCGCTGCCGGGGCAGAGAGCTCCGGCCCGGGCACACGGGCGGCGAGGCACGGCAGGCGCTGCCGGGGCAGAGAGCTCCGGCCCGGGGCGCCTGCACTTTGTCACCGCTGTCAGCCCCGCTATTTCCAGGAAACGAAGGGAGGGCCGTGCGTGCGCCTCTCCGCTCTAACCTCTACCTCGCCGAGCGAATGTGACACCGCAGTGCCCGGGAGCTGAGCACAGGGCTAGCGAACACGGATTTTGCGCCAGCCGGTTCCCGGGGCGCGCTGCATCGCCGCCAGGCGCACGACCGCGGGCAGGAGCGGCGGAGCGGAGCACGGCGGGAGGGACGCGGCGCGGGAGAGGGAAGGAGCGGCTGCCCCGCGGCAGCGCCGTGCGCGCCCTCCGCGACCCCGGCCAGGGCGGGGGGCGGGCAGCCCGGCGGGGCCGGACGATGCTCGGGGCCGGGCGGTCCCCGCCTCCCGCGTGCCCGCCATGGCCGCCCCCCGCGCCCAGAGGCGGCGGGATGGCGGCGCCCACCCCGCCCGCTTTCACTTTCTTTTCTGGCGCCGCCGCTGCCCCCCCGGCTGCGCGGCCCCCGGCACCCCGCGGGCAGCGGCTCGGGGCTGCCGGGGGCGAGAGGGGCAGCCCCGGCCAGGCCTGCGCCGTTCCCCCCGCACCGCCCGGGTGAGGCCGGGCACCCTCACTGGCGCCCCGCGGGATCTCCCAACCCCGGCCAGGAGGGCAGGGGGCCGGTGGCGGCGGGACCGGCCTGGCTCGGCGTCCCGCGGACGGTGCGCACCGGCGGGTCCGGTGTCCGCAGAGGTGACCCCCTCTCTCCCGCCCGGCTGTCCGTGCCCACCTTGTAGGAGTCGGTGGCGAGGAGGATGTTGAACTCGGCTCCCGCCGCAGCGCACTCCATGTCGCCGAGCCCCGGGAGGTGCCGCCGCCCGCACGGACAGAACCGGGCTCCGCCGCCACCGCTGGCGTTTTGAGCGGGGGGAGCACGGAGAGAGGGGGCGGGGCGGAAACACGGGATCGCGGCCTGGGCGGGCGCGCGCGGGGACGCTGATTGGTTGGACCGCTCTGCCACCGAAGGCGGTTCCCTGACGTCACGGCAAAGGGGGAGGGGCCCGGGCGCGGCGGGGGCTCCGATTGGTCCCGCCGCTGGCCGGTGCAGGGGGAGGGGCGGGCGAGAAGCGTCCCGCGCCGCACGTTCTCTTTCATTTGGTTTGGGCGGGGCCCGCCCGGTGACGTCACCGCACGGCCGGCGAGCGCCCTCTGTCTGTAGCAAGCGGCGCGCGCTCGGCTGAGCGGGCGGCGGGGCCGAGGCGGGCGGGGGCGGCGCGCATGCGCGGAGCGGCCCCGGTTTCGGTTCTCGGTAGCCGCGGTTCCGGGAAAGGAGAGGCGGCACCGGCACCGGCACCGGCACCGGCACCAACACCAACCCAGGCCCGGGGGGGAACTCCCGCCCGCACCAAGCTCCGGGGCAGCCGCTGCGCCCTGCAGTCCCTTTTACCAGCGCCAGGGGCTGAAGCCCGTGTGGGGAAGGACCTGCCGGCCTTCCCCAGCAGCCCGATCTCCGTCCACCCCCACTGCCCACGTTCGGCACCGGCTGCCTCCGTGGAAGAGCATGACACTTTCTGACAGAAATACTTCCGAGCATTCTTTACAGTTGCTGTTGATCGGGGATTACATATAAAGTTACACCTGCTTTCCAAAAGCTTTCTTTTACACTCATTATAACTTTAACTGGTATTCTCACTGGAGGAAATACTTGAGGTTTTCGAACCGTATTTATCTGGCATTCGCATAGAGGAGGAAGAGGAGGCTCGGGTGGCTTCATCTCCCCCCCGGCCCCGACAGGGCCTTGTAGCCCGCTGGGGCTCGGGTCCTTCCCCCAGGGAATGGCCTCAGTCTGCCCTGGGCAGGCTCAGCTCGGGCACTGGGGAGAATTATTCACAGAAAGGTGATCAGACATCGGAACGGGCTGCCCAGGAGGTGCTGGAGTCACCGTCCCTGGAGGAGCTCGAGGAAAGGCTGGATGTGGCACTCGGTGCCATGGTCTGTGTGAGAAAATGTGTATTTTATGATTGACTTTTTTGCAAATATTAAAATGAATATTATATGTGTTATGCTAGAAAGTTATGCTGTATTAATTTTCTTAAGGAGTGTGTTAAATATAGTTTTAGGTTATAACAAAATGTTAAAATAGAAACTACGCCATGTAAGATACTTTTTTTTTTAAAGAAAGGAGTCGCAGCGAGATAGGAGCCACACCGAAATCTTTCAGAGAAAGAGAATTTATTGCTGTCTTATCAGAAGAAACGAACTTTTACCCACCTCGCTCAGACAGGACGACGCCGTTAGGATTAAGAAGAAGAAGCTGACTCTGACCTGACAGAATCCTTTGTTTGAATGGAATTTATGCATCATGTATGTGATGTATGAATATGCAACAGGTTATTGTTTTTAAGGGTTAATCCTTTGTTAATAGGTGTCCTTTTTTGGGCTTATGCTGCCCAGAAGAAGGTACCTGGACGTCAGTAAGACTTTGTTTCTATTATCTCATATTGTCCTAATCCAAATTGTCCAAATTATTATTACTCTAATTGTATTACTATTTTTATAACCATTTTATTATCATTAAACTTTTAAAATTTTATAAAACAAGTGATTGGCGTTTTTCACAGTCTCGTTGGCACAGTGGTGTTCAGTCAGAGGGTGGGCTTGATATCTCAAAGGTCTTTTCCAACCTAATGGATTCTGTGAGTCCTTGGATTGTTCTGAGATGAGAGAACACTCTTGGTAGTATTAGTACTTGGTTGTATAGAGCACTTGGTAGTATATTACACTTGTAGTAATCTATAACACTCTATAACACTTGGTAGTGTATAACACTATATAACACTTGGCAGTACATTACACTTGTAGTAGTATATAACACTATATAATACTTGGTAGTATATAACACTCTGTATTTGCTGCTCCAAAGCAGCAAATCCAGTTCCTGTCACAGCCATGGCTCGTCCACAACTGGAAGATTGTTGTTTCACTCTGCTAATCAGGCATATGGAAAAATAACTACTAACAATGCTACCCTACTGCATAAAAACAAAACAAAACAAAACAAAACAAAAAAAAACCAACAAAAAACTGCATGGTTAGCCTTTTTTGTAAAACCACTGGTGAATTAAAACTTAGGTTGTTTGATCATAAACAAAATCCAAAAATTGTATAACTACTGTTTATTAATATGATTCAGACACATTGAGTTTCACCAGTCAGATTTTGGTAGAAATAAGGATGTCTCAAAAAATTGCAATTAATAAGGTTAGGAATGAGATCTTGGTTATTTCTGACATCATTCTTTATAGATCCTGGTGTATCCATGACATCCCTGAGCGCCACATTAATTTGATTACCTTTGTGAGTCCCTGTTGACCTCAGCATGCTCTTGTTTTATGCCATTCCATGAGAGAAAAGCACCAGTTTTTTATATATAAATATATAAAAATATATATACCTTGTCCAGAGAGGCTGTGGGGTTTCCCTTGCTGGAGATATTCAGGAACCATCCAGTCACAACCCTGTGCCATGGGCCAGCTCTAGGCTGACCCTGCCTGAGCAAGGAGGTTGGACCAGACACCCACTGTGGTCCCTTCCAGCTCTACCCATTCTGTGATTCTGAAAAAGTACTTTCATTTGCTTTCTCAGGAGGGAAAGGGTATCCCTAGAACAGGGAAAGGTCTGTGAAGATGTTGGAAACGTTAAGAGACTCCATATATCAGGAGTTTCATGTGCACTTCCCTCTGCCATCTTGTTTGAGTGCTGTTTTTCACCAAAATATAAAATTAGCAATGGTAATTGCTGTATTGCTATTGGCATCATGAACTTGCAACTAATTCTTGTCTTAGATGTTCTGCTTGCTTTTGTTCAGTCTCATGGACACAAAGTTATCTTCTTACCATAACTTCCCCATTAGAGCAAAAAAAAATTTAATTTCCATTTTCTTTCTGAGGCTTCTCTGCAGCCCTTCCCCTTTTATCTCTGCTTGTTTGTTGCTGCATAGACAACTCAGTCTGCTGTCTTCCACTGGCAAGACTGATCTAAAAGTGCTTGGTAATTTAGAAAGCTGCTCTACCTTTTTCACATCCCCCTTAAATAAAAAAATATTTTTCTGAAATTGTCTGGACTTAAACCTTCCTTAGTTCCTTCTGAGGATTCCTTTTGTGGAGTGTTCTATCAATGTGACAGCACGGTCATGTGATAATTTGAAATTATCTTTATATGCAAATCTCCCATGTTTTGTCACAAAATTTTCTTCTATGGTGCAACGTCAGGACTTTGCCCCTTAACACATCCTTTATCTGTGTTATCTGTCCTTATCTTTTTCATGGTGAAATCTCTCTGCTGCAAGGGACAAAGCCTAATTTATTTTTTAAAATTCTGCTGTAATATAAACCTGATTAGTAAAAAGCAAAACTTATTTTTATCAAATCAGTCTTTTATCTAAACCTTAGCAAGAAACTGGAAAAGTCAGAAAAATACTACAGGTTTTTTTGTTTTGTTTTTAAATGGCATTTCTCACTACAGAATTCTGCTGATATATCTTCAAGCCTTCAATGGAATAATTAATGATAATTTGCTCAGACAGAATTTTTGTCAGCATCTTGTTCCCCCTCCTGCTGGCTCTTTCTGGCACCTTACATTGTGCCAGATCTTGAATAATGGTTTAATTTAGCTCCTATGAACATATCTTAAGCTGTATCTATAATGAAATATTGTAAAGTTAGGGCATTTCAGAGTATTAATAGAAAATGGTACTATGCTAAACAGAACTATGCTAAATCACTATTGACTGGTGAGGAGAACATATTTTAAGTTTGGAAAAAATTAAATACAACTCTTGCAGCTGTAGGTGGTGGGAGTACTGTCACAATGTTGAAAGAGAAATAATCCTGGGAAACTTAAATACTTGATTTCTGTGCTGTATCTGTCCTCTATTTTCTGTAAAACTGGCTTTGAAGTGTTCAACTGGCTTGTTGAAATCAGGATTTGTAATATATATTATTACAAATAATTAACTTCTCCCTCCAGAAGGAGCCACACCAAGAAATGATGTTCTTCAATTTAAATGTGAGCTCAGCTAAATTGTTTCTGATACCATTTGCCTACAGAGAGAAGTGAGGTTCTCCAACAGTTATCTTCCAACATTTTCCTTTAGCATGTGAGAGATTTTTAGAGGTACTTGTTGAGATATTTTTAATAAACAAAGCTCTAATGGTCACTGTAATAAATTCATATTAATCCAGGGATGTATTTTGTTCGCCAGGGATTTCTGATAATAAATGATGCTCTGTGTAGCAGAATTGTGCACTCAGCATTTAATGTATATAAAGTCCATAATGTGGTGCTGTATCAGGAGGGGAGCTATCCTGTAAATATGTCCTCAGGCTGATGTCTTAGGGAGTATGCAAGGACAGTCAAATTAAGATGGATATTACACTATATCCTTTCTTCAATCACTACTGCAAAACTTGATATTTATTTAATCTATCAGTGAGAGTCCTGTCACCACTGCATAGAGGATTGCTGTGACTGGAATTTCTGCACACACCATAATTATATACAGGGCATGAATTTTCCTCTCTAGTGTTTCTGGTTGTTTTGGTTGTCACTTCTGAGCCTGAACAAATCCCCTGTGCTCCCTTTATTTGGGTGATAATTCCAAGGCACATTGACAGATTGAATGTCAACATTGTTTCTTAATGCTGTTGTTTTGCTTTTCATATATGCTGCAAAAGGGCAGAATTTTAAATGTGCTTCTTTGTGCTTTAGTTACTAGTGTTTAAACTTACAATTTTTGCAGCAGGTCCCTTGGTGCCTGATGGCCAGGCTGGTGCAGCTGGAATTTATCAGATATCTGTCACTTGCCACCTTGCTGCATACAGTTCTTTGCTGTGAAGCTGTGAGGAAAACAGAGTGGAACCTGTGGATCCTTTCTTCCTCCAAGGCTAAACTCCTTTTATCCTTTCTAAAGCTTCCCATCCTACACCATTCTGCAACATCTAGTTGTGTTCTCATAGTGTTCTTTCACCTTGGATACCTGGCTGGGACTCCAGAATAAATCAGTGCATAATTGGTTAAAATCATCTAAACAGATTTTAATGTGCTTGAGAATTTAATTCTCTTTGCTAAACCATGTCCATCAATAGTCCTGTTAAATAGTATCTCAATCACAAGGAATCACAGAGAAGTATTTTATTTTCCATAGAAGTGAATAAATATTTCTGGCCTTCACATATTTGTCCATTTTTTTGCTTCTGGGTGTGACTCACTGCAAGTCAGCTTTTCTCTTTTCTTTATAACTTCTTAAGAACTACATCTGGCCCCTAGGTCAGTTCTCTGGAAGGCCATGCCTATGTTTCTGCTGGCACTTGGATTAGTAGACGTCCAGACATGCTGTGAGACTTCTTGCCTTGACTTTTGGAAGAGGCAAATTTTAGATTATGGGGATGGCTTTGTATCACACCACATAAATTGTTATTTCTTGGTGTGCATTGCATAACCAGTACTGAGGTGTTTGCATCTTCTTCAAAGAGTAACAGAAGTTCAGTCCCTTCATTGCTCAGAGTATTGTAAAGCTGAGATAGCTTGAAATTGCTGTCATACAGATGGATGAAATGCCACAGGACATGCTGAAAACTGCTGTTACAAACATGCCTTACTGGTTCTGAATTGGCCCTGTGGATCCAGCACAGGTGGACCTGCTGTCTCTTTTGTCCATGCTGGGGTCTCCTCAGGAGCTGGGTGACAAGTGACTTGCTCATGGGTGTTTGAGTGCATCTGTCCAGCATCAGCTTGGATCAAGGAGCACCCTCCTGAGCAGCAGCTTGCTGAATCCAGTGTGGCTTTATGAAGTTAACAGTGCAAGTCTTGCATTTCTGGATTTTCTTGGTTTTGTTCTGTGGCTCAGATATGCAATTGTATGGAACTGGCTTGGGTTAATAAAGCTGGTTCTTTATATCCCAGGTCATATAAAAGTGGCAAAACCACTTCCTGAACTGACACCAAGCACTGTGTAATGTGGTTTGTGCAGCGCTGTACCTGAGCCAATAAACTTTGTAATTGTAACCTCTGAGCTGCACTGTGTCCCTGACACAATGTGCAACTAAAATAAGCCTCTGCAGCTGGTCAAGTGATGGCTGTGGAGTGTGGGATGCAGTGCAGGAAGGGAGCTGACAGGAATATTAGGCTCAATCACCTGTACTTTGTCCACACACTGAGATTCCCAAACATCCAAAGAGCTGAGTTTCTTTTCCTTTTGAATCAAATCAGCACAAAGTATTTTCTCTGCCTCCCAAACCAGCTATCCTCCACTTCATTACAGTGGTGAGTATCAGCTTGGTCAAATAAAGTAGAGTTCATTATAATGAATGCCTCTGTCTTTTATAGGAAAAATAATGAAATATTTCCAATACATTTATTTCTGAATTCAGATATACTTCTAAATTGTTTCTTCAGCAGTGTTTGGCCAATGTAGAATTTGTGATATTCTGTCACAGTGTGAAGATTTTACTGCTGTTTGTCTAGAGTTAAGTTTATAATTTAATCAATGTTTACTGCTCTGGAGTAAATGCTGAATCCTCTGGAGCTGAGACCATTTCTAGTTGTGTATTTGTTTATCACCTGATGTGTGAGAGCCCTTGCACTAACACAGCTACAACAGCAACCACAGTGTCTGCAGGGCAAAATTGAGCTTTATGTGATGGAGGGATCAGAGACCTGGAGCTAAACTGATTGACTTTTGTTTTGTATTTCACAATACACAGTGTGTATTGGACTGTGGGACAGACACACAGTTGTGTGTCCAGGTGAAAATACAAGGTTTCAACACTTCTGCAGCACATGTGAAGTTCAACCGAGCTGCCACAGTTATGTCTGAGGATCAAATGCCACCTGTCCAATTTATAAATACAGAAGATGACTTTCTAATGATTCAGGTCTCCATTTTCATTCTAGCAAGCTGAAAGTTCTATTTTCTTCATTTGATTTGTGCCTTCTGTGAAGAAAAAAAAAACCAAAACCAAAACCAAAAAATGGAACTCCCTAGAAATACCAATTATCCAGAGTTTCTTTTTTTGAGGAGTAGACAGCATGGAAGATTATACATATTTACTGATTGCCCAGTTTCTGTAATATTCATGCTGGCTTTGTAGGAGAACACGGGAAGCAAACTTAAGGTAAACCAACACATTTGTAAAAAGCAGTAGAGGGACAGACAGTGGGCATTTTGCTACAACCCATCAGTTAGAGGAGTGACGGTTTCACAGTTTGTGACATCAGCCACTGTCCTCACATGAACTTCAGCCTTGAACTGTGTTTTTCTCTGCTCAAACACTTTCTAGTTCAGCCTGATCCTGTAAAATGCAGTGGCATTCTAGTGAGCTGCCACTGACTTTAGTACACTCAGGATCTTGTGCACTGTGTCTTTAAAGAGAAGGGGAAAAAGAAATGGAATAATTTCATTATGCTCCCTAAAAGAATTGTACAGAGGGCAAGCTCTACTATACAGAAAGTGTTCTGAACAAAAAATATCACAAGGTTATAAAAGTTTTTGCACTATAATTTTAAAGAAATGTGATTTTTCCCCCTGGTGTCCTTTTTGAAAAGGAACTGTGAGGTTTATCAGGGAAATACCTTGCTCCTGTTGTTCCTGGGGAGAGTGAATATAAATTGATAGGGATTGGACAGAGCCCCAAGCATTGTCCATTCTCATAACAGTACACCACAGATTGCAGTTTGACTGGGAGGCAAATCAAGACCATTTCAGTCAGCAAGGGTGTTTGTAACGTGGCTGGGGTTGTGATGCTGCATAAGGATGCAGTGCTGTTCTGCTAAGTCATCCCAGCTGCAGGTGAGCAATCCCAGCACACAGATGCAGGAGCATTTCTGCTCCTTCAGAGCTGCTGCATGTAAATTGCTGCTGGACTGAGCCAATCCTTGGGCTCCTTCTGTGCAGAGCTTGAAATACAATTGTCTAGAAAATACCTTTAAAAACAGGGACATCCTCACGGAAATTTATAGGTTTGTATTTTGTTGCTTCTTAAGGTAAAAATGAAGGGAAAATATTTGTCTTTAGAATATCAGCCTAAGCTGATAACAGGCAAAAACTGCCTTGGGTGCTTAAATTTAAGATGTTAGCAGTCTGTTGAATTGAGCAGGATTAAAATTGGTGTGTTTGGTGAGTAAGTGCAAAAATGATAAAGTTGTGTCTAAGTAAACTAATTTTCAGAGCTGGAGGTCTTTCTCTTTGATGTCTCAAACATAAATAATCTCTGAAAAAAAAGTTGCTGGGCTTTTGTAAAGTGGTCTTACACAATATTTGCACTGTGCAGGTCACTGTGGTTCCCAAGCTCTCAGTGGACCAATTTACAGGAAATGCAGAGTCACCGGAGCAGTGGACACTCTCCTAGAGCACTGCCCTGCAATCCTTACAATGTAGATGAGGTGTAGGTTTCTTCTTGGCCTTTTTGCAGAGCCAGTGCACCCTCAATGCTGCCCACAGAGCACAGCCTGGCTGGCAGCAGCCTCAGGCACCGGGGCTGGGGCGCAGAGCGGGAGCCCCTGCACCGCCCTCTGCTCTGGGGCTGCTGCTTAAACACCTGGGAGAGTTTCTGCTCCCGCTGTCCGCATGGGAAAAGATTTCAGCAGCATTTTGTGAAGAGCTTAATCCCATTAGTGTGCAAGGAGAATGGCCTAGAAAGGTGCTGTGGATGTAAGCAGAGCAAGGGGCTGAGGAGAGGCAGGCGCTGGAGCAGTCGAGCATACACAGAGGCACCAACAGGCATCGAGGGCTCCCTGGGCTAAACAAGGCACCTGCTATGCTGCACAGAGTTTTCTGTGAGTGGTACATTTGGATTTAGCTCTTTTTCTTTCTATTGAATTCTACTCTATGTTGGAATGCATGAAATAGAAGTCCCTCAGAGAGAGAAAGGAATGCAGGGTTTGAATTAGAACCTCTAGAGAAGCTGAAATCTGTTAAGCCACATAGATATGAAATAGAAGTGTAAGTTTTAGTTTTAAGTTAGTAGAAATATATCTTAAATGCCTTAAGAGACTGTGTTGGTTAGTAAAAGTCCCTAGAGCCTAGTTTAAAGGTCAGTAGTGTTATAGATGCAGATTATAATACTGCCTTTTGCAAATATTAAAATGCATTTTATATGTGTAATGTTAAAGTAACTTGATTGTAAAGATATAGTTTTTATTTGTCTTGTTAATTAAGCTTAGACATAGTAGTGAAATAGCTGATGTAAGTATGCTTGTGTGGGATAATGCCTGCTTGGACGGGATAACATCCAATGAACATATGAAGAAGATACCTGCTGATATGTCAACTATCAGCATTCACTGTCTGAACACAGTGTGGACCAAGCCCAAAAATTGGAGGTGATAAGAATGGACTAAAACCACAGCCAAGGAATACACATGCTCTAAAAGGCGGATCCAAGGAGGAGCCATGCTAAACAATTCTTGGAACATGTAAACTCGTTTGGGAAGGAAGTTTACTATGCATAAGGGTCTATGAATATGCAAGAGGCTGATGTAATGAAAAGGTGTTTTAGGGGTATCCCCAAAGATAACAGTGTGCTTTTGGCTGAGTGCCCAGATGCACCCAGCTGTAATAACCTTTGCTCTGTGCTCCTTTGTCTCCTACTGTCATTTATTAAACTTTTTACATTTTCACAGGAAAGTGAACGTGTTTTTCACAGTAGTGTTACCTTTCACAAAATTAGTTCATTAGACATAATGAAAACATAGCAGAACATTGTTTGCATTTCTAGATGAAGCAGCTAGAAGCATTTGTGTAAATAGATAAAATTATATGTGAAGATTTTGTGTAAGAATTGACGTTACTTTCACACATTAGAATCAAGCCAGGATAGGTTTAGGAAGAATGTTTTAGAATCTTGCTTTTAGCTGATTGGATGATTTATGAATAAAATCCCTGTATTTTTTCTAGGGCAGTGCTCTAGAAGAGTGTCCAGTGCTCCAGAGACTGCAATTCCTGTAAATCAGTCCACAGAGATCTTGGGAAAAGAAGAAGAGGAAGAAAGAAGAAAAAGGTGTGTGGGCTGCTGCTGCTGCTTCTGCTCAGGACTTTGTGCCAGAAATCTTTTAGCATGGACTTTAATACTCTGAACTCCTTGCCTTCAAGACTGATGTATTCATGCAATAAATGACTTTACTACAACCAACAGCTGCTCATGTCTCTTTGAAGACCCAAGGCCCATGAAAAACTCTACAACTTTACTCACAGTTGTCCTAATTTTTATTTAGGGCTTTGTAATTAAACATGAAATGGAAACTGTTTTTTGGGGCCTACTGTGGCAGGACGAGACAGGAATGAACTTTATACCTCAATTTCAGTACAGATCAGACTGATGCATAAATTTAAAAAAACCTCCCATATTATCTTAAATTATGAGGCTGAGGAGTAGAAGGAAGAGCTGCCTGTGTGCCTATTAGGGAGGGAGAGGGCAGGCATTCTGTGTGACAGCTTGTGCTGCATCAGGAATCAACATGGGCTCCCAGTTTGAACTATTTGATTTGGATTGCACCTACCTAACAGATACCTGTAGGTTCTGGCTTTGCCCTTTCCCTGTGGTGACATTTGGAGTGTTTGCCAATGTGATAAGTTGCAATGAACTGAATTACAGCATGGCCCCTGCACACAGCATTTCCTCTTTCCCCCCAAGATTTCCCAAGCTCTCTGACTTCAGTTCCTGACTGTAATCTAATTTCTTCCTCAGTTTTCTCAAGAAATGAACCAAGTATTGGAACACACCCCTGAAATTCACAGTTGTTTTTAGCTTGTCCTTTCTCTGGGCTTAGCCTAGTAACTAAGACTTAGCATACCTTGCTAAGATATCTTAGCAAGGTATTTTTTATATTTCTCTCTCTGAAATTTGATCCTGAGATCTCAAAGATAGTGGAAACAGAAGTGAGATTTTAGATGGCTTATTTTTAGAGGTATGATTTTTGTGTCAAAACAGTACTGAAATTGGGATAAAACAATAGTCATATCTAAGTATTACTTCTTAAACAGGACTATGAGATAATCTTCAAGGAAAAAAAAAAGCTGGCATTTATCTTATCACATAGCAATTAATAATCATTCCACAAATATTTGGGGAAATATGTGGGCCAGTGAACTCACTGAGATAAATAGGTTGTGTCAAATCCTTGGTGTCAGATAAAATGTGAACTTTTCCATAGCCCTTGTTAATTTTACAATATTGAACCAGTGCCTTCCTTATGTTTTCATTTTCCATTCACTTTTTCTTTCTGTTTAATGCATCTATTTTACTGCTGCTGGCAGGAGTTTCTTCTTGCTGGGGAATCAGAAGTTATCTGATTTCTTTTTCCTGTACAGATACCTCCTCCAATGTTTTACATAGTAATGTAAATAGTAATGTCCTCTCTCTATAAACTGGTCATAGTAGTGAAAATTAATGCATATTTCTGTTAAGAGGATTTATTTCTGTGTCCCTTTATTAGTGTCTGTGTATTATCCAGTCACCTGGATATATTAGATACATATATATATATATATATATATATATAGTCACAAAGATCTGCTCTTTTATTCCAATCAAAAGATTTAACTTTAGAAGAGTTTTGAGATTTAAAAAACAACTAACTGATAAATGTTGTGCAATATTTACTAATCCCAAAGGTCTTTTTACACAGAGAATGGAAATCCAACTCTGGAAATTTGAGGGGGAAATGTCTGACTGTGTAGTTAAAGCAACAGTGTTCTATTTGATGCTGAAATACTAAAGAGCCAAAACTTTTGCTCACAAAGGCAAATAGTCAGAGGACAGTGAAGGTCAACTAACTAGTGTCATTGTCATATTTTATGAAAAATCCCTTCACCAGGATTTTTCTCCTGAGACGCTGAGAAGCCTCAGAAAAGAAATGTAAACCATAATTATCTGATTTCTTGGAATGTGCTTTGGAGGTTGCTTACCAACAGGTGCATCTTTGATTGGTTCCATGTGAATTGTTTTTACCTAATGACCAATCCCAGTCCAGCTGTGTTGGACTCTCTGAATCTGTCACGGGTTTTTTATTATCATTCTTGTCTAACCTCCTGATGTATTCTTTCTCTTTCTTTAGTATAATTTTAGTATATCTTTATAACATAACATAATATATTATAATGTAATGTAATGTAATTTAATAATAAATCAGCCTTCTGAGAACTTGGAGTCAATTCTCATCTCTCACCTCGTCCTGGGGATCCTCACAACACCGCAACAATTGGTGACCACAAACTAGCATGAAGCAATGGAGAAGAGTGGGAGTGAAATTAAAGGCTGAAGATAACAGCAGAGAATGTACACATAGAAGAAATAGTCAGACATCTCTGTTTGTGCAAATGGTGCTGGAGTCATCTTCTGTGCCCTTCCTGAGTCATGGCTACAGACAGGTTTTATGGGGTTCCACCAGATCAGGAAATCCACAGAGGAATTGTGTCCCAATTCTTGTGTTGAGTCACCCACAGCACAGTGGTGTTCTGGCTGTGTTACCCCATTCAGCATCTCTTCTGTCACATCAGCTTCCCTAGAGCTGGGGTTATTTAATGTGACATGCAAGGCACAGTTAGGGCAAGGAGGGCAGCTATGAAGTTCCATATATCCACATCACTCTGAGAGTTCCAGATGCAGTCTGGAGGTGGTATGGCTCCAGATTCAGACCTGGGAGTCAGAGGATATTCCTTAATAGAGTGGTAGTCTCTAAAAATATAATGTTATTTTTAGCTGGTAAGAGAAGAGATGCACTAAGGGAAAACGGTGAGCTGAAGTCTTGGCAAATCCTGATTTGATTTCTTTTTCAACCATTTCCTGTTGAATCTCAAGCTACTTAAACCATGTGATAATTCACAGAGCTGTCCAGGTTGGAACAGCCCTTGAAAGAGCTCTAGCTTGAGTCTGGCCTGCTGCTCAAAGCGGGTCAGTGAAGATTTCAGACAGTATTTTTCAGGACTTTGTTGTGTCAGGTCTTGAAAATTTCCAAGAACACAGGTTCCCCAGTGTCTCTAGAGAATTTTTTCCTGTGCTTAATTATCCTCCTAGTGATTGCTCCCCACCCTTATATTCAGCTGCAGCCTTCTCAGGCACTGGAAGGCAGCTATGAGGTGCTCCCTAAACTCTTCAGGTATGTAGGGCATGTGTGATCTGATCATACTGGATGAGTCTAGATTTGTCAGGAGGCACTTGCCTCAATCCTCTTCCAAGGAGAAGACAGTTCTCCTTTGCTCCTTCTCGAGGCAGAACAGCCCAGGAAACCTTGCTGGTAAAGAATGAGGCAAAGGAAGTGTGTTTGAAAAGCCATGGTGGTCAGGCAAACTCCCTGGTGACTGGAAAAAGGGGAACATTGCTCTTGATTTTTAAAAAGGGAAGAAAACAAGACCCAGGAGCTATAGTGAGCTCATCTTTGCGCCTGGGAAGGTCCTGGACCAGATCCTCATGGAAGCAATGTTCAGGCACACACAAGACAAGGAGGTGATCTGAGACAGCCAACATGGCTTCAGTCAGGGCAAATCATGCCTGATTCTGGTGGAATCTGGAATCTTTGGAGACAGTGGTTGCAGGGCTTTAGGGCTTTAGTGCCAGAGCAATAAATAAAGCTGGGTCATCCATACCTTTGGGGTTATCTGGAATCCCAAGCATGCTCTAGCCAAAAAAAAAAAAAAAAAAGAGTTGGAAACAAACAAGTTGAGGTTTTATTTTAGCTTCTCTTTCCAATAAGAAACTCTTTAAAGTCTACATGTATTCTATGTATTCATGAGATGTGTTATTTTTAGATACTCACTCTTTCCCACTTGTTAAGTCAGAAAATTCCCCAAACACCTGCTCAGATGATGCAGCATTTTTGCTCAGATAATGCAGGTGTTGGGAAGCCAGGCACCAGTGGTTCCTGCCACCACAAATGAGATTATGGAAGATCCTGCAGGCTATGCCAACAGTGAAGAAAGGTATCTAGAGTGTTTGAACTATTTGTTCATATATTTGTTATACCTATCTAAAGGTATCTAGAGTGTGGTACATGAATCCCTTGTTCCCCTTTTACTCTGCACGGGCAGAACCTCTTCATGACTCTTATTTATGACTCTCCAAGTGAGCTGATTGAAAGATCCATCAGAGGAGCAAATGTAGATTGCAACTGCAGGTGTCCCCCTTGAAGGGCACTGCAAGCCATGTAAATTCCTTTCAGCAATTTCTGCAGTCACTATTTCCTCTAATTGTTGAGTTCAGATGAAAGTAATTCAGAGCAGTTCTGGTTCAGGAGGTGAGCTCCTGATGGTGGGACAAATCTGTACAAGCAACACATGCTGAACCCCCTCTCTACACAGACGTTCCTGTGTACTTTTTGAGTCTGTATGTTTGTCATAAGGAGGCAAGAGGTACCAATACTCCTGTGAATATTTCTGCAAATGCTGCTGTGATTTATTAATGTATAGAAGACTTTGGTGAAATTTCTGGTCTTCAGCTGAGTTATTTAGAAAAACACAGTGAATTCCTGCTTAGATTTAATATGCTTAATTATGAGTGCCTAGGGGAAACCTGGACTACATTTAGCATTTTCTGAGCAACACCTATCAGTTAACACAGAAGCAGCACAACTGAAGTGCTTTAATCTTCTGCTGCTCCAGTCTGCATGACTGCCTGGCAGTCAGTGGCAATGATGTAAGTAAAGATGCCCTAATTTTTATGCTAGAGTATAAGCTTTTACCCACCTCATACATGTTGATTATTTACAACTTGGCTGTGTGAATTAAGAATCAAATCACATGGGCCTTGTTTCATTCCCTGTTATGTTGATATAAAATGGACATAAACATACCAAAATCAATGTAAAACAGGTGTAATGATTACAGAAATAGGTAAATTTAAGCTGAAATTTTCTTCTCTTCTGCTTTAAGTAAAATAGATAATCAGGTGTGAACTCTGATTCAACAGAAGCAAGAGACTTCATTAGCACAACTTCAAAATGCCTTTTTTTTCTGATCCATGTCCAGTTTAGTTAAATCATAACAATTAAATCCTTCAAAGATCAATAAAGACCTGTGTCATTAATAAAATTCTTTTAAAACATTGGATAAAATCAGATTTCCAAATAGTGAATAAAACTGCTGTATGTTATGTTATTGTGACTGAATATCAAATCAATATCAAGCCTGTCATGTTTAATCTGATTAAGCTCACCAGGACTGGGTCTCTCAGTATTAAAAACACTATCAGGAGGAGCAGTATAATCTTATCTTCTATGGACTAGACAGTGGACAAGATGAAATATATATTCTGTTATTCAGTTGACTGTATTTTTACTTTACAAGTATCAATCACTGATTATTTATCCCATTATCAGAAGCTTTTGCATTACAAAATGAAGAGTGTGAAAATCACTATATTGTCATGTACAGATGTGTAGAAGGCCAGAAGATAAGGGACTAATGTGGTATCTCAAACACTGATAGCTGGATGGCTGTGGAGCCAGCCCAGGATTGCATGTGGGTTACCAAGGCTTGTTGGTAATAAGAACATGCTATGAGAAAGGACAGAATGTGGCTGGAGAAGGGAGCCATGAGAAGGTAGGGCAGCACTTTGGAGGGACAAATATCCTTGTTCTGATTCCTGGGGATAAGCACAACTCAGTCCAGTGCAAGCACAGGAATAAGATCAAGCAGTGGGCATGGACTGGTGGGGGGGAACAGGAGCACCCAAGACCCCCAAATCCTCTGACCCATTTCCAGGAGGGTCTGGAAGAACGGGCTGTACATAACAACTAATTTGCATAGAGAGCAAGAATCTGTCTTCAGGATGGGGAAAATTGTCTATGAAAGGTACCCCCCAAGCCTGAAGTTCTCCCAGGACCCTTGACACCCCTCAGCTGCATCAGCACTGGATCCAGGAGTAGTGATCCCTTTCTTCCTTTCCTTTTTTTCCTTCTTTCTTTTTCCTTCCTTCCTTCCTTCCTTCCTTCCTTCCTTCCTTCCTTCCTTCCTTCCTTCCTTCCTTCCTTCCTTCCTTCCTCCCTTCCTCCCTTCCTCCCTTCCCTTCCCTTCCCTTCCCTTCCCTTCCCTTCCCTTCCCTTCCCTTCCCTTCCCTTCCCTTCCCTTCCCTTCCCTTCCCTTCCCTTCCCTTCCCTTCCCTTCCCTTCCCTTCCCTTCCCTTCCCTTCCCTTCCCTTCCCTTCCCTTCCCTTCCCTTCCCTTCCCTTCCCTTCCCTTCCTCTTCTTTCTTTCTGTGTCTTCCTCTTTAATTCATCTCTTTCATCTTACCCCTTTATACAAAACCCACTGCTGTGTACTGATGTAAGAGGCCAGAGGCTAACACAGCAATTTCCATGCAAAATGTGTAATTTACTAATAAAACTTTCTGAGTTTTTGCAGACCCTTTGACTTTTGTTGTTCCTGTCAGTCATAAGCATTTATGGATCTTGGGTGCTCCCTTCCTCCTAAGGGTGGGACATCACAAAATTGTTGAAAGATTTTGCTAAAGCTATCAGTGTAGTTAGGTTTTCAAAACATACTTCTCTTTAATGAAGGTTGATTACATAGAGTCCTTGGTAAATGCCTTTTTGTGTACTTCACACAGATTTTTAAATAGGCTATTATTCCTAGAACTGAGATTTTACATTTTAATATCTCCTATTGTAGCCAGATCAGAATTCCAGAGAGATTTGAGATGAGAAGAATTTCTACTCTGTAAGGTTTTTTATTGTTTTTGCTATCTTACAGAGCCTTACAGTTTTGTTGTGTTTTTCTTTAAGTTAGAATATTAATCCAGCATTCTGAATAAATTTCCCATCTCTTCATCTTAATTGGAACAAAGGTCTTCATATTATTTTCCACATGTAGTCAAACACTGCTGAATGGTTTTGAAAAGTCACTTCAGCTCAGGCAGAATTTCCAAGCATATGAGAAATTTTGATCAATAAGATGGTAATCAAATAGAATATCTTTTGTACTTCTGTATCTGCCTACCCTCCTAAGATCTTAGAGCCCTTTCAACATTGAAGGAATGAAGCTTATAAAATATATTGAGTAGGTAACATTATTTTCATTTAATAAATTGGGAAGTCAAGGCATACAAATTTGTAACCATTTTTTAAATGTCCTCTGGGGTTTTTTTTAGTCAACAGCTTTGTCCAAGGCTCTGCATTCAGAACAGTTTAAAGCCTTTAATTTTGTTTAGCCCTTGAATCTTCAAGTCCATGTAGTCATCCTGGAGAGTTACCATTTTTGTGGAGCCTTTGTCACTGTGTGTTCCTCATTCTGTGACCCCTCCACTGGTGTTCCTCCTCCCTGACCTGTGCCATAGCTCAGACAAGGCCCCCACTCAGCACTTTGCTGCCAGGGCCCATTGCCATGGGCACTACATTTTGCTGCTATTTTCTATTATTCTTTCAGGGTGTTTTTGCCATTCTTTTTGCTATCCTTATTCCCGTTCTTTATCCAGTTTAAGTTTAGGGGATTAGTTTTTGTTCTTCCTTATTCTCAAAGACAGATGTCCCAGACTTCATCCTCCTAGAGAAGGACAATGTGGGATTTAGAATTGACATGGTTTGTGTGAGGCTGTGCTGAAAGAGGGAGGTCAGGTTTTGCTGCAGTACTGCTCAAAGGGGGTGCTCGTTAGCAGCATGTTTGTTCAAGATTTAGGATACTAAGTCTATGGCTAAGGACTTGTCCAAAATTATCCCACTTAAAATAATCTAGATAAAAGCTTTTGTGGTGTTTATGAGATTCCCAGGATGAGGTGAGAGATGAGAATTTGACTCCATGTTCTCAGAAGGCTGATTTATTATTTTATGGTATTATCTTAAAATAATACCATACTAGAACTATACTGAAGAAAGAGAAAGGATACATCAGAAGGCTTTAGAATGATAAAGAAAGCTCGTGACTGACTCCTCAGAGTCCGACACAGGTGATGGTGATTGGTCATTAATTTAAAAAAATTCACATGGAAACAATCAAACATTCACCTGTTGGTAAGCAATGTCCAAGCCACATTCCAAAGCAGCAAACACAGGAGCATCAATCAGATAATTAATGTTTTCATTCCTCTCTGAGGCTTCTCAGCTTCCCAGGAGCAGAGCTTCTCTTCTTCCCTCCCTGGGCAAAGAGGATTTTTCAGAAAATATCATGGTGACAAGCCTTGATCCCGAGTTCATCATAGTGCCACAGGTAGTTTGACCTTCATGTAAGGCCTGTCATGGTAGAGGGAACCTTGGACTTGGGCTTGGTGCTCCCATCCAAGGTCAAGAACAGTGCTCTAGGTGAAGTCCATCCAATGGAATCAGGGAACATATTTCTTCCTGCCACCAGCACCCTGTCCTCATGCTGTGGTCCTTGGCTACCCAGAAGTCTAACAGTGGTGACTATTTTGCCTTGTATAGCTGCTTCAAGCCTAAGAGAAGGGAGAAGGGGCGTGAGTGCAAGACACTGTGAATGCAAGCATTTTCCAAAGCTGTCCCAGCCACTGTTCCTGCTGTAGAGCAATTACAGGCAGTGGAGTGGGCTAGATTTGTTAAAGAGGTGTTTCCCTTGTTTGATATCAGCTGGAGAAGACTCCTTCACAGTAACCAGCTACATCACATCAGTCATTCTGGTTAAGACCACGCTGCAATAATTGTGTTGATTGTGTACATTGTGAAAAGAACTTGCTCTGAACAGCATCCACTTTCATTTCCTGTCCCTGGTGTGCTTGGCACCATGTTGTTACTGTCAGTGTTATTGCCACTGCATTTATTCTCTGTACATGGGAAAAAACAGTACGGCACTGTCTTCCACATGCCCTCTTTTTCCCTTTCCAGAACCTTCTGGGATTTAGTGTCCCTTCTCTGTCTTCCACTAACCTTGCCAGGCCACACTGGCGTTCTCAAGAGTCCAAGCAATCAGCAGCAGCACCTTTCTAATGCTATGCTGAAAGAAGGGAGAAAGGCTGAAGAAATAGGTAAAACAAAGCAAGACAGGAGCCTCTTAATTCTCCACATGGATGAGTTATGGCATGCACAGACAGTTGTGAGTCAGCATGAGAACAGTGTATGCTGGAGAGAACTTCCACTAAAAGCCATTAGAACTTACCCTCCCTGTCCCTACCTAAACACAGAATCTATGCTGTGGCACCAGGCCCACTGGGGATGGGGCACAGAGACAAATTGCAACAGCAATGAGAACTCCACAAAATTTTGATCATTTTAGAATAATTCAGGTTAGAAGGGAGCTCAGGAGGCCTCAGAGTCATCTATGGGATCAGACTGTGTCCCTCAGGGCTGTATCCAGTTGGGTCTTGAAATCCTCGGAGGATGGAGGCTCCAGAACTATCTGGACAATCTGTTCTAATGCTTGATTGTTGGGAATTCCTTCATGGTGAAGAAACTTTTATCAATGTCCAGACCTGGTACACCTTTTTAAATTTCAATTTGAGCTGATTATCTTTTGCTCTTCTGCCATGGATCATTTAGACCCTTCTCTTCTCCAGGGTATAGAATCCCAGCCTCTCTAAATGATTATCTTTTGCTCTTCTGCCATGGATCATTTAGACCCTTCTCTTCTCCAGGGTATAGAATCCCAGCCTCTCTAAATGGACCATGTGCAGCAGCTCCTTGATCCTCCTGAACCTCCTCCTCATTAGACAAAAAGTAAAATCTGCCCCAGACCTTTTTCAGCACCTGCCTTGTAACAGGAGTACAATCATTCTGGACTCCTTGTACTCCTCAGGTACTAAACAGAGAAGTATTTACATAAAGTTGGACACTCAATCTCTTACAGATTTGTTGGAGATGATGGAGATAAGGGCTCCATCTGCACTGGCGTTAATTATTCTTCCATAGCAGGATATTTCTTGCATGCAGCCATGAAAATGCTTTGTTTCCTCTGTGAATGCAGGGGTTCAGATCCCTTGAAGCTGTGGTACGACAGCCTTGTCAGCTAGCAGCCCACAGCTCACAGCTTCTTAACTCACTCTGGAAAAATGCAGTCTCAGACTAATTGAACAGACAGCTGCAGCCCCTCACAAGTTGCACTCACACATTGCCCTTTGCTGCTTCCAAGGCTTTCCAGAGGAATATAGTAATTCACATGGACTTTAGCCTAATCTGTAGGCATACACTGAACTTAAACAACCCTTCAGTTTCCAGGTTTTACACAAATAATGATGTGCAATGAAAATGTGATTGGGGACTTTAAAGCCAAAAGAAGGTTTAAGGAAAATAAGAAAAAAAGGGAGTGCACAGGGAAGGAAGAAGACAGTCTCTATTTAAAATTATCTTGAGCCATTTTATCTATCAGCATTTGCACAGGAATGCTGAATCAGATTAGATTTTATACAACTACTCCCAAAATAGTTGGATATATTACAGGTATTTATTATGTGCTGAAATTCCTGCCAGCCAAGAACCTGTTCTCAGAGATCACCTTCATACATCCTCAAGGAATCTCCATTACCCTGGCCTTGGGACAAGTTGTGCAGCAAAACTTAGCTGTTAAATGCCTGAGTGCTGCTTTCATCTGGTGTCTGAGAGGGACAGTTAAAAGTTGAGCATCTTTAAAGGAATTTGGGAAAACAGACACTCATCACTTGGCAGAGTGTATCTCAATTTAATGTATCTGACAGACAAAAGGTACACATGGTGTGACAGTAGTTACCCTGGGGTAAACATCAGTAATCTGTGAGTCCCTCTGAGAAATCTTTGTGGTGTGATTGTAGAAGTTTGTAACTATCTGGAGTAATGAGATCCATATACCATATGTATAAAATATATTTTAAATACAGACATTTAAAAATAAATATATATTGATTCACCTATCTGTACCTGAAATCATTTACACATAGGAATTCAGTGGAGCTACTATTGCCATAATAGTAAAAAAAGAGTGCAGTATGTGGCAGGTTAACTGACCTCTGTATTTTATTTCTGCCTGATGAGGGGGCACAACTTGTGCTAATGATGACATTTTCACAGTCTGCAGCATCTAATGTTACAGTGAAATGTATCTATGACTCAAACCCTCTGGAACAGTACATAACTTCAGTTTTACACGTAACATTTCCAATGTTTCACTTTCACATTGATATTTATTCTTTTGTCCAGGGATGCATCACTCAGACATCCTGTGTGTGTGATTAAGGGGATCTTTGGCCATCACATCTGCTGACAGCAGAACTGACTGCCTTAGCAATTGTGTAATGCTACAATTTTATTTCCACTTTTGATTTACTCAAAGTAGGATTAGGGATCAGCATTAAAACTAAGTGCCTGGCTACTGCAAACAGTATTCCCTGAGAAGCTACCATGGTTTTCTTCATTTAAAAGCATATTCTGGAAAAAATGTTTAGATTTCACAGTGCACTTATTCTGGACAGCAATATCTGAGGGTATTTGAGGGCTTTATAACTGCTACCAGAGTTGACATCTTTCTTTATAAATTTAGATAAATACAAAAAAAGCTGTAAGAGAATATTTAGATCAATGAAGTGATTTAATTATAGCAATCATTGTACCTTCATATTCAACAGCATTGGTATGAAAAAGGATCAGGTGTGAGAACTCCCAAGTCAGCCAGCAGAAGGAAGAAGGATGGAATCCCCTCAAACGTCCCAGCTTTGCAGGCTGCCCCTACTCACTTAAACCTCTCTTAATCCTTACCCAAAATGGACACAGCTGGAGCAGGCCCCAACAGCTCTTACATTATACAAGGAGACTGTTTGCCCAGCTCAGAGTGTAGCTACACAGAGAAGTTGCTTGACACACTTTATGTAAGCTTCAGTGGTCCCAGATTTCTCTTTAAAGAGGGTGGCAGCTACATCAGTCTGACTGTGGGCAGGGCTTTGATATCCATTCTGCAATTTTGGCAGATTCCCTCTTATACAAACACACATGCACATGGCAGCACCAGCCCTGAAACTCATCCTAAAGCAAGAATGCTCCTCCACAGGCATCAGGCTGGCAGGTTTCCTCCTTGCAATGCTCTCTGAGAGATGGACAGACACACAGCCTCTTTTCAGATCCCCTTCATCTGTCAGCATAAACAAATAAATTATTTCTGATAATATTTGGCTCTACCTCTAAGATGGTTATTGCAGTTTCTAATTGAAGTGAGCCTGCTGCTGCTAGGCAGGTAACCCTCATGTCCATGCTTTTGGGGATGTGCTGGGCTTGCTGAGCTGTGCATCTTTCACATGGAGGGCTAGAGAGGCATTTTAGTAACCTTTCCTCACACAGGCCAATGTTGCAGAGATACTCATTGAGAGAATATTTGTTTAAAGTAAATTTTGCTGTCCTGTGCCAACAGGAGTCCCCCCACTGAAGTGACTGTACAAGTGCTTGGCTGCAAGCCGTGGCACTGTCCTGGTGACCATCTATCCTTGTCACCATATTGCAGCACTGGGCAAGTGTCACCAGGCTTCATGTGTCACTGGTTTGCAGGGCTGGCCTCTCTGGGGTGAGCCCATGCCTTGCTGCCTGCCAAAAATTATTCCAGCCTGCCCTGAAGTAAGTGGAAGCCATCTGGTGAAAAAACAGACCCGTGAGTGAGCTGTGCCAGAGCAGGGACAGAGGGGAGAGCCACCCAGGCCATGGTGTGCAGTGTGCTGAGGCCATTGCTCAGGGTGGCACAAAGGGCAGCACAACAGGAACAGCTGCAGGGGCAGCAGAAATGTCACATGCTCTGCTTCCACCCATCCCATTCCCAGGAGGTTGTGATGGAACAATTGTGACTGCAGAAAAAATAAAGAAGTTGAAACTGGGAAGGAGGAAGGCTGGAGTTTCATATTAAGTGTCTAGCTGTTTGTGCTCCTTTTTATCTTAATATCCAAATCAGGTATCAGAAGCTTGTGTGGTCTGGGACTAAATTAAGTGAAATATCCCAATTCTGAACTGTTTTGTCTGTGACAACTACATACAAAACTGGTTTAAATATCTTAACTGTGTACAAAACACTGTCCTACATGAGTACTTTTTTGCATCTGCAGGAACAGTTTGTACTGACTACTTGCAAATGTCATATCTATGTACAACTTGAACCCTTCTGCAACTACTAAAGCAGCAGAATCTCATGAGAATGCCAGGGACAAGGCACCCACGATGGATCACATCATCATTTGAATTGAATGTTTATGTGAATCATCACATAAACATTTATGTGGAAACCCAGGGCACCAGAAATATTTCTCTGTCTGCTCTGGGGTGCCCTGACCTCCAGGGGAGCACTGACTTTGACCCTCATTCATGGAGAAAGTTTCCTAGACTTCAAGATAGACTGGAATCCACAAAAGTGTGAAGTAGATTGTAGAGAGTAGTGCAGGTGTATCACTTAGGTAAGAAATTTAGGTTGTGAGATTTTTAGTATGTTGTGGATGGAAGCAAGATAGAGGGCACAAGGTGTCATCCTGAGTTTCTTCTTCATGCTTTTTCTTCCTCCTTCTTCATGAGTTTGGGTGGCATTTTGTAATTGAGTGAAAAATTCCACATTGTGGGCTTTTGGAGATCAGTTATTAAGTTAAAAGGGGAAATAATCTAGGTGTCACTTCTTAATTGGATAGTTTAGCTTTAAAAGACCTTGTAACAATAAATTGTTAGCCATTTTTGAGGTGCTTTTCCAGTGTGCTGAGCCTAGTGTGAACAATGTACAAAACTTTAAATAAAATAATAATAAACAAAAACCTTAAGACCAAAAAAATTCCAATGCTTCTCTCTTTCCTAACACAAAACTACTCCAAGAGGGTCTCCCCTTTTTTAGGGGAGCCCCCTAAAAAAGCCCACCCTAAGTCCCAGAAGTTGGGGAATCAGCAACAAGTACCCCAACACATTTAGATATACAAAGGAGATGAGCTGCAGCAGGAGCTACCTGGGGGAATATGTTGAACTGTCAAAAATTCCCACCAGGAGAAGTCTTGAGTGTTGATTACTTAATCATGGATGTGTTGAGGAGTTCAGACCCGTTTTCAAGGCAATCTCTTGTCTCAAAGCAGCTTTGCTATCTCATCTGTGCTGATTGCAAGCTGGGATGCTCCTGGACCACCCAGGGAATTCATTGATTCAGTGCACAGGGTGTGCAGAGGGGCACAGCCCTGATACCCACCTTGCCACCCTTATAGCTATGGGACAGACTTGAGTTTCACACTGAGAACTTACTCTGACAGCTCCTGCCACTTCAAGATGTCCTGGTTGTAGGATTTGGAAATCTCTGTTCTTGAATTACTAATACAAAGAATTTATTCAAATTGAACACACTTCCAATTTATTCTGAATCATACAACTTCCCCTGAAAAATTGTAATATTTTCCCAAGTAAAAAATCAGTGTTTGCTGTTAAGCTTTTATTTACCCAAACCTATGAATTAGTTCTACTATTTTAAGGGAATCACTGGCCTCTGTCACATTTGTAGCAAGACAGCCTTGTAATGAGTTGTAATTAGGTGTGAATTATTATGGCAACCATTACATTAACTTTAGGCTTTTCTTCATCTAAGTATTAGTAGAGTTCACTGTTTGTATGTTTTTATTCACTGGAGCAAAACCAGCCAAAGCTGAAAGGGAAAGCAAAGTGGCCTTACAAAGCCTCTGGATATCACAATCAGTTAATTTCTTTTGCAGAGGTAAATGGATATTGCCTCGTGGCTCTGTTTCTTCTGCTCTCCATGTTCCTAGAGACACTTTGTCTTTCCAAAGTGCTGTTTTGCCCCAGCCCCAAGAATTGTGCAGGCCTGCCCCAGACCTGCCACATGGGACACTGAGCAGCTGAGGTCCTCCAAACTCTGCTAGACCCTAGTATTCAGAATCAGTAGTTTTAATACAGACTTTGAGAAAGACAATGGATTTGTCAATAGTTGCTCCAGGGAAATGTTTCTGTTATCACAGTACCTTGTGCAATCTCCCTTTCCTGAGATAAGGAGGAAAAGACTGCCCAAGGGATGCATCTCCATGATGGTGTCCACAGCAAGTTTAGCCTATGTTTTACCAAATAAACAGCTCTCAAATAGATGCAGGAGTGCTGAATTGGATGATAACATGACAGGGCATGTTTTAATACAGAAAAGAGAAGCACAGCCACTTCCAGCAACCCCAACAGCAGAGCTGCAGCAGCTCAGGGGTGCCTTGAAGGGGTGTCCTGCTAGCCAGTGGGTCAGCAGCTGCTGCAATACCACATCTGGTCTCCTCAAGCTAGGGAGGGAGAAAGAGGAAACAATATTACTGAGAAAAGAGGTTTGAAACAGTAAGAGAAGTGTTTGGTAATAGCCTGAGGTCAGGGCATCTGGGGTTTTCACTTCTGGTTTGGGTTTCTAGGAACGAAGAACCGTAACACCCCCTGTGTGTGAGTGAATAGTGCCCAGCTGAGGGTGGCTTCACTCCCAACTGAACTCCTGTGAAATTCTGATGGATAAATGATATCCAGTTTAATAGCTGGCTGGGAGAATGGAGTGCTGCATTGTTTAGTTTCGACCAGCAATAACCCTGAGCAAATCAATACCATCTGCTCTCAGCTCGGAGCTTTCCCAATCAGCATAAAATAAAATAAATGCTAAAGTTTTCAGAAAATAACAGCTACCCCCAGAATTGTCAGGCTAGCACCATATGTCAGTCTTCCCTTTTAGCAATGCCCCCAGAGCTGTGCCCATCATTACTCAGAAGTGACAAGGTCTGGATCTCAGGCCTGAAATGTTCTCACCCACAGCTTTGGTGTTCCAGCAAAAACAGAACAAGAATTTTGCTCTGCTATTAAATTATGTTCGGCCTTGCTAACCTCTGGTGACAAATGGCTCCATCTGAATATAATGCTGCCAGCCTCTTTGCATCTATATGAAAAATAGTTATAACATGTCTTAAGGACCTGTCAGGAAAAGAGCTACAGCATTTTTATGCAGGATAACTCCCTGAGGAAGCAGGATGAAATGGAGCCACCTCAAAGCTTACAGCAGGAAAAAGCATTAGAGACAGTCCAGTGGGAGATGGGTCCCCAAAGGGCCCAGGGACCCACAGCAAACAAAGAGACTTTGTTTCTGTGACACAGCCATGCCTGCTGAGGGGTGACAAGCCTGTGGAACTGAATCAGGAGCAGGAACAATGAAATGGCATGGAAGAAACTAATTTCTTATTTTTGTAGTAACAGCCTCTCCCTTACAAGTAAACAGGAGCTGGAGGCAGCCCGTGCTGCAGGACACAGAAAGTGTGGTGGCAGTGTTGTGCTGAGACGTGGGCTCGTGGTCAGTGGGAGTGGGCAGCCAGCTCAGCAGGGGCTGACCTGCCCTGACAGGAGGCAGGACCATGGAGGCAGCTGGGCACCACAGGAACTCAGTGCTCTTTTGTGGCTGCTGCTTAGGCTGACCATGAGCTGTGGTCCTCCTCTCCTGGAGCCCTGGGAAATCACAGTCAGGGTTAAGAATCCATAAGGGTTACATGCAAGTTTTTGGGCCTTGAGTCCCAAAGATAGGAATAAATTAAATATTGTTTTAATTTATCAAGATAGAGATACTTCATACTTTTTCTTTACAACAACTCATGGTTTCTCAACACCCTGTTGAGGTTTGTGCTCCACCTGCTCACTGAGGTAGTTTGAACATAAAATGTGGTGTCTCTTCTTAATACATGTCCTTGCACAAAAGCAAGCTCAAGGCTTGTTCCTGACTCTCCCAGCATCTGTCTGCAGGCTGACACTGCTCCTGACACCAGCTAGGAAACAGAGGGATGTGAGCTGCCTTCTCCAGATGTGCTTCTGCCTGGCTAGAGCCTGCCCTGGCTGCATGGACCATGTGCCCACAGATCTCCCAGCCAGCACAGCCTTTCCCACATTGTCATTCCTGGTATCCTTCACCAAGCCAAGATGAAATGGTGAGGATGATGCATGTTCCAGCTGGGAAGGGAGGAGGAATCTGGAAATAAAAGAGTGTTCTTTAATGTGCAACCCTGCTCAGACACAGCAAGCTGTTCAAAGAGGGTATGACATGCTTGTTATTGCAGAATAAATATAATGCAAAGAGGGATTTTCCCACCAGTAGTCCAATTTTAGAATTTTTTTCCTGCACTGTAGGCAGACAGCTTTTAAGTGAGAATGAATATTTGTCTCCATGTGATATGGGAAAAAAAAGTTGATTTAACCTTAATATAATCCCAGTTCCTTGTCAGGGATCAGTTTCAAGCACAGGCTTCAGTCAGGGATCAGTTTCAAGCACTGGGTTTAGCTGCATGGAGTTTCTGAGTGCCTCCTGATATTCAATAAATCCCTCCATACTGAGCTCAGCACATCAGCAGGGATCCAGTTGGGTTTTACTTCATATCCCAAGAGATGCCCTTTCAAAGCACACCTTCTCTAATTTGAACTTCTCATTCAGCATTTTACTGTTTCAGTGATCTGAACCCTGAAGTTACATATAACCTTGACATGTCTGACACTCAGAATCTGTCACAATCTGCCAGAGTCTGCCAGTCAGATCTGGGTTGTGTGATGGATGGGAAAGGTGCAGAGGCAGAGATGGCAGAAGGAGGAGCAGCAGCAGTGGTTTGACAGATGATGTGAGGAAAATCACTGCCTTGAAGCTATGCAGGATTCTCTTCCATGGGAATGAAGGTGCTTGTCCCAAAGCAATCCTGAATGTAAAACCTGGGTATGGAACATTACTTGTTGAGTTTTTGGGAAAGCATTCAGACTACCTTGACTCAATCCCACAATAAAGTTAAAAAGAATAAAGTCATACCATATCCACTGCACTTTACTGAAGATACTCTTGTGTGTTTCTTGTTTCTGAGAGTTCGTAGACAATACTTAACACTTTCCTGATGCTGAGGCTACATTTATGCAAGTAGAAAAACCCCTGTTCTCTGGCCTGGATCCCTCCTGGCACGGTTCAGCTTGTCCATACAGCCAAACTCTCCACTTGCCAAATCACAGGCAGCATCCAAACAGCCTGCAAGGACCCAGGCTCCTGCCAGCCCATGCTTTACAGCCTGCCCAGGCCTCACCCATGCAGGCATCTTCCTGATGATTTAGTTGCTGATCAGGAGCTGGCACTCAGGCCTCAGTTCTGGCTCCATTTTGCTCTGGGCTTTAGACTAAGGCCCCAGGTGTTGCATGGAGAAGGCTGCTCTGGTTTGAAAGGAGGTGGTGAGTGTTGGGATGCTCTGGGGTAGGCTGCCCCCTCTGTGCCCTGCTGTGCTGGCTGCAGCATGGCACCTGCTGCCCAGCTGGCCTGACAGGCAGGGGAAGCTGCCTCTGGAGCACCATCACTGCCCCTAAAGCACAGCAGGGAGGCAGAGGTTTCCTGGCAGAAATGTGTGCACAGGGAAAATTATTTATGTTAGGAATGGTTTTCCAAGGAGGAAGGATGTGCTGGAGCTGAGAGCTTTCTCAATAAAGGCAGAATTGCCGTGAACTGGACTTCTGGATTTTTACAGGAATTTATGGAATCATAAGAGAACATGTGGGCATGATGGTGGCAGTATCCCAGCTCCTTCAGCTGGGCAGAGCAGGCACAAGGGAGCAGCCACAGACTCCAGTGGCTGGGAGGGAGGAAGGAGAAAGAGAAAGCCTGTGCAAAGCACTGGATTGTGCAAGGTACAGAAGGTATCTGTAAATGAGTCTGGAGCAGGACAGGATGCTATGAGGCAGTGTCAGGTTTCAGGAAAGGCAAAAGAAGAGGGTAGATCAAGGGTAATTACTATTTCATCCCCCAACAAAGCTGCATGATGCTTCTGCTCCTTATCTCTGAGTCAAGACCTACTTCTCCCCTCCCTGTCCTGCCCCACTGCTGTCTGCCATTTTTGACTCTTCCTCATCTTCCTCCTCCCCTCACCCAGTCCCTGTGCACTGCCTCTGTATGTGTTGAGCAGTTACTGAATGTGTGTGAGGATACATTGCCAAGAGGTCTTGGCAAGGTCTGTAGCCTTCACTAGAACCCACCCAAGCCTTATTTCACTGTTGGTCAGTGTGTGTGCCATGGATGGCAGCAGTGCCCTGCAAGAGGGTTCACAGAGCTGGGAGGTCACTGTGCCTGAGCAATGGCCCAGCTGGGATTCCCCAGAGTGCCTTCACGTTTGCAGACACAAGTGTTTGGCAACTTGTGCTCAGTGTGAAAAGGAGCAGGCAGGAGTCAGTTGCAAGGTCTTGACACTTTGGATGTGCTGTGGTGTCATTTGTAAGAGAAGTGGTGGGAATCCCTTGTATAACCATGTGCTTCAGACCTCCACTGGGTTTGAGCAAAGCAGATTTTTTGAAATGACATAAGCTAAAGAGCAATGTCAAAACAAATGGGAAGTGTTGAGCATTTTGCAAAGCACTTCCACCAGTGCCATCACCCTCGCTGAGTTCCTTTAGCAGCTGCATGCACCCAGTCCTTGCTCTCCCAGCTTCTCAGAAAGACCTTACTGATTTTAGAGGTACATGGACAGAAGCCCACCAAGAGGGTTTTTTTGCCTCATTTTGCAAACCCAGTTTCAAAATTACTTGTAACCACCTTTCAGAGCGTGCAGGAGCTGTGATTAGCACTCCAGCCAGGCAGAGGCTCAGATGAGGGAAGGAAAGTCTTGGGGCCAAAGGGGAGCCTATGAATGAACATATTTCCCAAACATCAAGTTTTGGTTTATCACAGCAAGGTTGTGAATTGACATACTTCCCCTCCCAGCACAGAGATGTCTCAAAGGCACGCAAAGGGTTTGTGGCAGAAATTGTTTCTGCTTGGCCATCTGGGCTCCAGTGTCTGAGAGGGGATTTGGCTAACCCTGAGCATGATGCCATCTGCCAGAGCCATCCATTTCTCCTTTGCTATCTGTGTAATACTCCTTTTATGTACCCACAGCAAATGGCAAACCACCTGTGTGTTTTATCTTTTAAAAAGCACCCCCAACTTGTCTGGCTTTGAAATGCAGGATTAGTTGAGAAAAGTTTTCTTCTGGGTAGAGTGTTATTTTTTTAATGACTGAAGCTGAAGTCATACACAGACCCACACCTGTATTTAAATTATGCTGAGGGCAGGGATAGCTCATGCAAGAGCACGTGTGACTGATTGTGTATTTTTTTATAAGCTCAAATTTTGTTTTATTGCAGTGCCAGAAACCCACAGTGGAGTTTAGGATGCCATTGTGGGAGGTGCTGTATGGATATGATGAGGGAAAGCCGTTTTACATTGAAATACAGCTTGAAATCCAAGGACTGTCTGTAGCTAGGAGTGCCAGTGATTATTTCCACTTGGTTCAAATGATTTTGCCTCTCTTTTCAGAGTATCTCTCTTTATATTGCAGTGCCAGTCTCATCTCAGAGTTTCCAGGCTCCAGAGGGAGATGAAGTGTGTTATTTGTCATGCTGAAGGGAACATGAACTGCATTTCAGCCAAAAGGGCTATTTGAGGGAAATGACACCACCAATACACTCTTTGCTGCAGAACAGGCAAGCTCACATTGCTGCTTGAAATTAAGAGTGAATCATCTCAAATCACCCAAATTCCTAAGACTGGAGAAACAGCCAAGTCCTGGTTTCTTGCATGTTTTGTTGGATCTGTGAGTGAGGACTGTTTTTAAGAGTGTTTCCTCTAGAGCTAGACAGAGTTTTGTTTGAAAAAAATTATCAGTGCTTTCAGATATAAATGTTACCTTCATCACAGCTATTTACTGATTCACTTGATGTGATCAATGGGATAGCAAATGATGAATGTTTAATGGAGAGCACTCCACAATTGGTCAAGGTGACTGCAAAATATTTAATGTTCTATTGCAATCAAAGTGTTTGGGAACATCCCTTCCTTTGCCCTTGTATTTGTTTTTTCTCCCATCCCTTGTGGTGTACGTCATGGGAGTCTCTGTCTGGGCCTTGACCATGGCTTTGGCAGCTCTGATTGTTCAGCTTCTCCACTTATGGGCTTGAATGCCAGCAGAATATATATAAATTTGGGATTTTTTTGAAGGGAAGGAGGGAAACTAATGATAGCTGTGATTATAATTCAGTGTTCCTAGTAACTGGTGCAAAACCATTTTATTTTGTGTCTCTTTAAATGGTAGTAATACCATTTAATACAGGTACCATGTAGTACCTGTACACATGGACCATTTGTGTTTATTAAAATGACCTTATCAGAAGAGCAGCTTAAGCAAACTTCAGCCATGTGAGCAGAACCATCAGGGTCATGATGAGGCTGTCTTTGGGGGAATACTTCAACCATTCAGAGAGGCCTGCCAAGGAAATTTCACAGCTCTGGAATTGTTTGCCAGCAGCTCATCTGCCTACTCATGTTATTTTTCTCTCCACAGTCCATTCCTGTGTACTACCACTTTGTGGCCCTGCCTGCCCAGTGCTTTCCAGAAGTCAAACAACTTCATGGTGAGGGAAGAAAGACACTGTGCCTGCAAGGGAATGGCTCCACTGAGCAAGCCCCAGGGAGCAGTTAGGATATTGTGCAGCCAAGGAGCTGAGCTGCCTCTGCCTGCTGAGCAGATGTTATGATATGACATAATTCCCCTTGCCTTGCTACTTACTTATTAAGCTGTGTTTTGAATCCTGTGGCTTAGACCAGAGACAATATTTTCTAGAGACTGTTGACTTAGCAAGTAACAAGAAGGTTGGCAAGCTACCAGGAGAAGTTGAACAAAAAGGTGATTTTCATTCTCCAAAGGCTGCTGAGCTCACTGCTGATAAGGTGCCAAGTGCTTCCTAGCTCACAGATCTGAACTCCAAATTCACAGGCCTCCTGAGGAATTTAGGAGCCACTGTTAAGCCTATTAAATACCCCTGATGTTTCTAACAACAGCTTAGATTTTATCACTAATAAAAGAAAACTCACAGTTCCTCTGGATTTAGTCCATCTTATCTCAATAGCTGAAAGAGAGCTTGGCTAAAGGATAAAGATTTTTTTTTCATTCTATCAATGTGTTAAGCTATTCTCCTTGCTTCAGTCCAAATTCAGAGAGTGCTCTGAGGTACTCTTGAGTGCCTGTTCTGGAGTGATTTAGAGTTACTGCTCTGGCACTGTGGAGCTCCTGTCCTGGAGCAGGAGCAGCAGTTTGTGTGTTACAAACTCATCTGCACCAGCTGGTTTAACCTGCATCAGGAAAGTGCCCTGCTCATGGGGCAAAGAGAAAGTTGTGGGCAAGATTGTCTCAGGTAAACTTTCCCCAAACCTACTGTAAAATTAATTTGAAAGGGGTGTGTACATGGCATCCTGAGCAGGATTTGACCAACATAAAACACAGAAGCAGCCATAACTGATCAAGATGAATCTCAAGAATGGTTTTTCAAACAACACACTGTGATCAGATCAATTCATACAAATGGAAGCAGAACCTTGGGGACTACAGGAGAGTTTTAATCTTGGGATTTACAGATATCTCCCAGTATTTCTTGCCTAGTTAGAAGGGGAAGAAAAAACACAGTCATAAAGGGGAACAGAAAAACACACTTTCTTTTGGGATTTTGTTTTGCTTTTATTTTTAGAAGTCTGACCAGCCTCAAATGTTTTAAGCAAAATGTTTCCATAAATATTTTAGGAGCACTGCTTTTTGCTACTGTCAAATCCAGCTGTGCTTCAGGAACTGCAGAGTCATAGGCACCTCTTGCTCTCAAAGAGTAGAGAAGGATTTCATTCCTACTCTGAGGAACTGAGCAAACAGGCTGGATAACTTATTCTAACAGCCTAGGTGATACATAAAGATTACCAGATGCAGGGATGGCAGGAGGTAAGGCTCTACTAGAGTGTTTGCTGGATTCCAGTGTTTCCAGGTCCGTTACATTTACATATGGATTATACACTTTTGTGTCTTTGCAATGTATCCATATGCACACGTGTGTATTTAAAGACACACACACTGCTGCCTGCTGTGTTTCTTCTATGGGATAAGGATATTTACTTTCTTTGTCTCTGTGCTCCTGGGAGAAGCCACCCATCTGAGAGGAGCTGGTGTTGCTACAGGTTGAATACATGAATTTTTTGTTGATTTCAAGGCAGTAGGGAACTTTTTCCAAATTTCCTTTCCTCTGCTGACCTGTCAGCTGGATACCTATTGCAAGCATAATACCTTCCTCAGATACCATCCTTGAAAGCTGTGCTGTAGCAATTTTACCATCAAGTTATTTATACACAATTGCTAGTATTGTACAGATGAGCTTTAAAGGACTATCAGGATGCTATAAAAGCACATGCACTGAAATTCAGTTGATTTTGTAAGCTCTCTTGAGAAATCTTTTATGATTAATGTAAACCCAACTCACTCCTGATAAAGCCTTTCCAGCCTTTTGGTCCTAAGGAGATCACCCAGACCTTCAATGCTGCAGAAAGGGTACAGTCAGTGCAACTTGTAGTTTGAGCTGCTGGATGTAGCTGTTTGAGCCTGCAAAATCCAATTGGGGCCCAAAAGAGGAGGGTGGCAATTACATCATGACAGCTCATGGCAGTCTGGTTTGACCACTGGATGCTGTATTTGTACAACATACAGTTTTGCACAGTTTTCAACAGCAAACCCATTCAGAAAATGCTTCATTTTCAACTGATGTTACTTTGAAGATGGTTATGAACACTTTCTTCAATCCCTGCCACTGCCCCAGGTGGAATCTGTCCCCCAGCATGAACAGAGCTTTTACCTCCAGCAATAGCAAAAGTTGTATGAAAGTGTGCACATGCAGAAGCAGTTCAAGATCCAATTTCCATGAGGGCTCAAGGACTCACTTGCATTAAGCCAGTTTTGGAACAAAGGCCCTGCCAAACTCCCATGAAGACTACAAACACAGGATTGTTTTACTTCATGCACCTAAGTAGCCTCTTAAAGCCAAAAGAATTGCATAGGCCTAAGATCACCATATACATACATGATCTGCTAGTCCAGGGCCATACAGGGGCTGGTAACTTGATTATGTATTCATACTTGATATAAACATTCAGGCAATCAGATACCTTCTGATCAAGGTCATTTTTCCTGGAGTAGAAGTGTGTCATACAATCTCTTCCCTGACCTTACAAAGCTCAGTATAGCTCAGTACCAAAGGAGTCTGGCTTCTCACTCTGGTCTTGAGGGCTTCTTGAAGCAGGGGCCTGAATGTGGCCCCTGATTTCTAATTCTCAGAAGAGAAATGTTTCAGAGTGCTTTTAAATCAAATTTTGCTATTTTTCTGTTCACACACTGAAATGGCTGAGTCCAAAGCCATATACTACAGGCATGCACATATCCCTCATTATATTTTCAAATAAATGTCATTCAAAAGTATGCATATGGCAAAACTGGAGAATAATACATAAGTAACAATCATTACATAATGATTTAATCCAGTGATCCATCATCGATTGTAGCACATGTAGCAAAGTGCTTGGGTTTTCAATTAATATAACTGAGATAAAACACCTCAGAGCAGTGCTCTTGACATTTGATCAGTGCCATGTTTTGAGTTTCTGGAGAAGCCTTAAAGGTTAGTGCTATATTTCATCCTTCCAAGCTCTGCATTCGAAAGCTCAGTCCTACAAAACATCACCTGGTGCCAAGGAAAGGCAGTCATTTTAAAAATCACATTCTGATATAAGCTGTGCCATAGTCAGAATCTTGTTTGCAGACAAAATCCTTGTCTTCAAGAATGGGTTAAATCAGATGAAGAATTTTTGAAGACAGGTACAAGGAGAGGAGAGGAGAGGAGAGGAGAGGAGAGGAGAGGAGAGGAGAGGAGAGGAGAGGAGAGGAGAGGAGAGGAGAGGAGAGGAGAGGAGAGGAGAGGAGAGGAGAGGAGAGGAGAGGAGAGGAGAGGAGAGGAGAGGAGAGGAGAGGAGAGGAGAGGAGAGGAGAGGAGAGGAGAGGAGAGGAGAGGAGAGGAGAGGAGAGGAGAGGAGAGGAGAGGAGAGGGAATTTATAAGCCCCAAATTACAACCTGGCCACCAGAAGAGCAAATGGAAAGAAATCCAACCAGTCAGAGCAGAAGGTGAGGTAAAAGATCATAAAGATCATTTTCAACCCACAATAACATAGGCTGAGAAGTAGAGAAACAAAACCAAAACCAAACCAAAACAAACAAAACAAACAAAACAAACAAAACACACAAAGCCCCCCAACAAACAAAAAACCCAAAACAACAAAGAAAACCAAACCCAAAAAACCCAAGGAGATTTAGTATCCCCTGGAGGGATCTTGTGGGCTGAGTCAAAATGTCTGGAGGAGACAGGGACTGGAGGGATAATAGCTGTAGGAGACATGTGGCTGAAGGGATAGCTGGTGTAAGGCAGTTACTGGGCATTGGGCCAGAGAGGAAACCTCCTGTGGACCTTGTGTGCACTGTCAGCCCAGCCAGCATCAACCTGGCTGCAGAGGGCAGGATGATGGCATAGCTGGGAGGGATGTGCCCTTCTCCACAGCCTGAGCTGGCCTGGGAACAGAGCCTTGAGAACAGCACCAAAGTGCAAATAAGCAAACCTGGTCTGCATCCTGGGAAGGGCTAAAAAAGGGGGATTGTGATGAACACCCGCTGCAGCTGTGGGGTGACTCTTGCCCCAAGCTGGAAGAAACAGAGGGGAAGCAGAACAGAAATATCACTTTGGTGATACCTTTAACAGGAAGGCTGAGTCCCTGGCTCTAGAACTGAGTCTTGTGAAATGACAGGGGGAGGATGTGTGTGCAAGCACCATTTCTGGTGAAATACTGGGGCAAAGGGTTCACTAAGTGCTGAAGTCTGAGCTGCTGAGAACTGATGGCAAGCCATGTGCTGGCTGGAAACAACAAACTGTCTTACAGGCAACTGTTGTGACTCCTTAGATGACACAGTCCTTGTCCTAAAATGCTGTCCTTCATGGATTAGAAGAGAAAAATACATATGTAGAAATACTAAAAATACCTCTGCCTCCTCATGCCTGCCTGACAAAAGGACATCTCCAGCAGGTACACCTACGCAGCAGGCACAGGTCTAGCAGAGAAGACTCTGTGCTTGCAGTGTTCATCCTCACACAGCAAGAGACAGTTATAAATAGCTTGTACTACACAAACCTCTTAAAACAAGTCAAGGAGGACTTACAAAACCATCTCAGGTGCCTTTTAAAAACATGCAGCTGTGTATGCCTTGTTTTTCTGTCTTTAAACAAGTCAAGAAGTGATTGGAGGACATAATTTGTAGTGTGGCTATAAGATACAAAGCAAAGCATCAGATGGCCCCCAAACCCATGATTTTTAATTCTGCTTCTAGGGTGGGTCCTGATGAAAGAGTTGAGATTTTTTTATTTTGTGAGGTAAAACTTTACCAACTTGATTGCCATCATGTAGTCAATAAATCAAGACAGGGTCCTGAGGCAGTTCACATGTAATAGATGTTGGGATTTTTTCAAACACAGTACAAAAGCCTTTGAAGAATAACTCCTGGATTTCATAGAATTGCATTGCAGAAGTGACTCTTGCACCCTGCTAAAGAAATCCAAAACAAGGAATGGGATTAATATATATATTTATGAACATTTAATAGTCTGAGCTGGGAAAGGAAATACTGCTGTATTTGAACACAGAACCATAATGAAAGAATAAAGAAGCAAGAAGCCTGTAGAAGCAGCTTGCATTCTTCACTGAACCAGACTCTTAATGTCTGTGCCCTTTGAAAGAAGAGTTTCAAGCAATACTGATGACATCTGGTTTGTTCTCATTCCTGAGCCATCTTGCCTGTAACATCACAGAATAATCAGAAATTCCTTGTGCTCTTGGCTGCTTGCTTTTAAATTAGCATTCCAAGTCAAAATAGAGTTAAACACAGTCACACAGACTGGCAGATTTTTAGTTTTTTGCCCTTCAGTCTAAAATTCTTCAAAGCCTTGGTCTTCTCAAAGGAATAATTAAAAAGTGAGCTTGAAGTGCTGGCAGAGATAGTCCTTGCAGAGGAGAAAGGTCCTATGTCTGGACTGCTTGTGCAAATCTAGTCCCAAGGTTAGTTTTTTAGTCCCAGGAAGCCTTGGGGTCTCATCACTCCAGAAATGGGTCCATCCAGGTTAAGGTGCTGTGCATAGGAAGGACAGGATCAGGCAGCTCACAGGACTGCTGACAGCTTTGCACTGGGCAGAATGAGAAGCTTTCATGCCTGGGCTATCAGCTGGGTGTCCTTTAGCAGCTCTGCATTCACACCAGGCTGAAGGTGAAATGTGATGGCCATATGTGCAGAGGCTGTACCCTCATTCTTGTAGACTCTCTCCTCATACTCACACATACATATATATGTGTATGCATACATATGTTTGTATACACATACTGCATTTCTTCATAATTACATTGTTTACATGTAATATATAGTACATGTAATCTGCAGGGTATATGCCTTTTATCTACAGCTCTCCCTGTGAGCATGAGTGTCTGTACACACACACACACACACACACACATAAGCACAGCATTATTTCATTTTCCAGTCATACTGGAGTTTCCATGGTCTCACAGGAAGGACATAGTAATGCGGCCAGACCTTGTTTGTGCTGTGCAGAACTGCACACAATCTTCTCAAGAAATGCTTGTTTACAATTTGTCAAGTAAATTATTATGTACAAGGCTGCAAGTACCAACAGACAGTGATTTGGCAGCCTTGGGTTGAAGCAGGTGATAATGACACAGCTTTGTCTTACAGCAACTCCTGACGTGTGAGATGCTCCAAAGATTAGAGCATCACATTGTTTCCAGCTAAATGAGATGGGAGCATGATGCAACCCACACTGCCAAGGGATGAAGCAAAGGAGTGGGAGTTCCTTGGCTACTGGCAGTGGGGGCTGCACTGATGGCTGGTGCTGTGTGCTGGGGCAGCAGCTCAGCACACACAGCCACATTTGCCAGCCAGCCCTGGGTGCTGTCACTGCCTGCTAGATCTGGTCTCTGGTGAGATTCCCATCAAAAAATCACAGTTGGCAGAGTTCCTCCCAGTGAGTGGAGATGACCTTCATGCCAGTTTATGGCCCTCAGCAGTGAGGCTCCAACCAACCCTTCATCCCAGCTCCACAGCACAGGTGGCTTCCTGCATATTTAACAGTCACTATCCCTCTGCAATTCCACTGCACAGGCTTGGAGGTTACAATAGTGTTCACAAAGACAAATAAGGAATAGGATTCTATAGTTTATAGCTGATATGCTTTAAATGCACCATAAAGGTCTGTTTTCTTGCTCAGGTACACACTGAGAGCCACAGAGCCACCAGCTGTGACACAGCAGCACCACAAGCACTGGATCTCCCCTGGGGGGACCAGGAGTCCATTGGCTGCCTACAGTCACTGGCACAAACTGTGCTCCTGCAGAACATTGACCAACATGTTGAGCATTGAGCAGTATGAAAATATACAGAATTCAAACTCTGAATTTCAGATTTGCATAGGTCTGAGCTGTATGATTGCCTCTAACCATCAGGCCAGGAAGAGCAATGAATGTAATTTGCTTGAGATTTTACCTAATTCCCTCAAATTAGTCCTTGATTCAGTTCCAGGATCTACAGTTGAATTGAGGATATCCTCCAGAGAAACATTGACTGGAACCTTCTCCAGAGATGGCAAATGTATGACAATCATCAGCTTCATTGGTGAAAATGTTATTTCTTTCTTAAACCTATCTATCAACTCTAAATGCAGAAAGCTGTTGTATCTTTACCTGTAACATCAAAACCCTTATAGAGGGTCTTGTAGACCATTTAGAGAAGAAGATATCCTGTAAGTGGTTGTTCAGGCCTTCAGACAGTATTGGTCTATGCAGAAATTTCTCTGATTTTTTTTATATCTCTCTTGGAATGTGAAGTTCAGGACTGGACAGCACATTCCAGCTGCACACATGCCAAATGCAGAGGCAGGAAACCTTACAGAGGTCCTGCTCAGTGACAAGCAGGGGACTGCATTCAAGAACAGCATTGACCTCAACATCATATTACAATTTCATTACAACTGATTATCTATCAGTAAGTCCTAATCTCTTCCAGAACTACTGCTCTGCCAGACAGAGCACCTTATTAGGCAAACATGACTTGGGGTTTTTCATTCCTAGATATGTTGTACTGTATTTTACCAAACTGGAATACCTATTATTTGCTTGTGCCAGTATTTTTAACCAGTTCCCTCAACATTGTCAAGAATAACTGTTTTCTTCTGGACCTCTCCTGAAAAGACAAAGATCAAGTGTTAAATTTGTCTTATCTTTTATCAGTCTGAATACAAGTTAAGATTAAGCAAGCTTCCTTACACAAATCTAGGTGTATTTCTCTAAATCAACCTAATCTAAAGTTACTTGTAAAATTAAAATGTAATCTATTTAATAAACCTAGGTTGCACAACACTAATTCTATTATCTTAGGACTGTGTGTCCTTGGGTCTTCTCTGACCCTGCAACTCCTCCAGACCTGAAATAGAAATATAGTCAAGTCCAGAGCAAAAGCAGTCAAATTCTGTATAAGCTGCCAAAAAAATCATCAGCCTGGGCTGTTCCAATGAGCAGGCTGGTGTGGTAGCCCAAGCAGGCAGCGGTGCTGCAAAAGTCTCAGGAAAAGTAATTTGCTTGTGATTTTTCTGGGGTAATGTCTCTTTGAAATAGAGCTCATTTCCCGAAGAAACTTCCTTCCCTGGGGCCTGGCAAGGAGGATGAGGTGACCAGCTATACCCTTCACCTGCACAGCACAGCACAGATGATCATGGAAATGCTGGGACAGGGTGCCATGATCCTTGCCTGAAAGGTCTAATCAGGCCACTGGTGATGACAGACCAGCGCCTCAGCCGGCTCGTGCCAGAAGTCAAGCTAAGGGATTTCATGTAGAGGCTCTCCACAGTGCCAGGCAAGGTCTTGGCATGGGCATCCCTGGAGCAGGGAAGCTCTTGTGAAAGGTTTGTGATGTTGGAGGTGAGCTACAGAGGCAGTCCTAATGAAGGCCACTCCTTGGTCTATGGTGAGAACAGTGAGGGTTGCATGTGCATCCAAAATGGGCTTTATGTTCACTTTACATAATGAAATGTTGTGCTCTTTTTTGTTCCCAGTTTCTAGATACTTGCCTTGTCTGTGCCTTTCTCTAATACTCTCGGCATCTTTCTCCAGATAAGCTCTGATGTTGCCTGGGCATTTGATGGGGCTGTGCAGCCCCAGGAAAGCCCCTTCTGGCCAATTTTTCCAACAGGTTGCAGTGGATGAGACAGGGCTGCCAGCCCACCAGAGACCCTTCCAACACTGCCTGCTCAGTGCCACACAGATCAACCCAAGCTCCTACACATTGCAGCCAGGCTGGGAAAGCTTGTCCTTTACTCTGCTGCCCCCAGGAAAATATGATGGAGGGCATTTGGCCAAGACCTCCTCACCCCAATAACCCTTCTGCTGTTTTGTCTGTACTAACAGGTGGCTTTTCTGGATATAATGCTCAGGGTAAAACACAATTCCACCAACCCTGCCATGCATGGGAGTGACCTGGGCCACAAGCAGAAGCAGCCCATTGTGCTCCCCCCTCTTCCCATGGGGGAACTCAGCTGCCTCCCTCCTGGGCTGCCTCCACTGCCATAACCCAGCCCAACTCCTGCATCCAGAGTTTTGTGGAAGAGACTGTCTCCTTTGATCTGCTGATCTTTGATCATCTAATATAACTAAAGATCCTGAATTAATGCTGCTGTTGTCTCACAGGGAGCCCAAGTTCCAGATATTCTGTTTGGTGTGCTGTTGAGATCTCTGATATCAGCAATTTTGTGAGTGGTTAAACAGCAACTGTATGTGGAAAGCAGGGTTGAGGGGAAGGTGACTGTAGTCCCTGTTGCAAGGATTTGGCTAATTATAGAGGAGCAGCTCCTCTGCTGATGTGAATTGTCACAGCCCTGCTGGAAAGCACAAGCCATGAAAATTCACATCAGCTGAAGACACTTCCCATCAGCCGAGAATTTGCTGCAGCTTTGTCTCTCTAATATAAATATTTATGTGGATGGATCTTGCTCCACCTTGAAATTTGACAGTCTATGAAATTCCTACAGCTTCAGGCCTCCTCCCCACTCCTCTCCCTCATTATAGGTCTTGTAGATAATATTATAAACAGAGCTATTGCCTGACACTAGGATTTTTATTTTAATCTTGATTCCACAAGAGGCAGATCATACTACTCTTGGCAACAGTTAACATGCTTCTGAATTGCCTTTGTTATCCTTGTGGATATAAGATGCCCAGATTCATTCTGAAGTATTAGGAGATCCACAAAAGAATGTACATTGCAAGTTGAAATCTTCCCTATGTCTTGCTTATTGTCTTCAACAGAGCACACAAATGAACCTGTTATGGTTTTAGGCCACTGGCTGCTTAAAGCCTAGAGATCATGATGGATATTTAAGGAAAGAACAGAAAGACATGGATCACTATTTTTTCAGACATTTTCTGAGGAAGTGCTTGTAAGCATGAATGGGAGAGTAGAGACATGGCATCACAGACCAAGTCAGCTGGAGGAGTACCTCTGCTCAATACTAGGCTGAGGCACACAAATATTGGGGTTTAAATTTTTTGAGGCTTCTAGCTGTACCCTCAGGCAGGGCTGGGGCTGGCCCAGGCTGTCAGAAGGAGCTTCTCAGTGCCCATGTCACAGAAAAGATGCAGACATGGCTCCAGCCTGGGCTTGCTCTATCCAGTATTCACACAACACATCTAGCATGTACCAAAGGCATCGTGTCTCATTAAATGCAGAAATGCTGAACACCAACCTCTTTTACCTAAGGCAAACATGGTAAATTGAATTCCCTCATGTCCTAAAAGAGGATTTGAAAGCATATCTTCCAGGAGCCATGTGCTGGCAGCTCGTGGATGTACCCTTGTGCTGAAGCTGTCTGATAACATAAAAATGGGTATCAGACATCCCAGGGATGTCAGAGAAATAAGAACACAAGTAGCAGGCACTGGTCTGGTAGTCATTGTGCTCCCAGGCAGAAGGGTCCCAGTTTCTTTTCTGTATTGCCCAGGCTGTCCCTCCATGGTAGCCTACCAAGCCTTGGGATAAAGGAGTCAGAATGGGGAGAAAGTCTCAACCCCCTTCTCCCCCCTGGGCAGGCATTTGGACTGGGTCTGGCCAGGATAGAGTCAGCTTTCCCCAGAGCAGCCTGTATGGTGCTGTGTTTTGATCTGCAGCTAAGCCAGTGTTGACAGCACACCAGGGTTTCAGCTGTTGCTGAAAATGCTTGCACAGCATCAAGGCTTTCTCATTTCTGCACTCTGCTTTCCCCCAGTGAGTAGGCTGGCAGTGGGCAAGGAGCTGGGAGGGAACACTGCTAGGACAGCTGGTCTGAACTGGTCAAAAGGATATTCCATATTCCATACATATTCATATGTAACATCATGCCAACAACAAAAGTGGGGGAGGAAGAAGGGGATATTTCTAAAGATGCTGTTGCTCAGTGAGTGGCTTGACATTGGCCTGTTTGTGGGAGATGGTGAGTGATTTACTTTGCATTACCTGTGGGGGTTTTTATCTTGTTCCTTCACTTATTAAATTGCCTTGATTTCAATCCACAAGTTTTCTTGCTTTTGCTTTTGTTTTCCATAATGGAAAGGAACATATTTTTATGCTGGGATCCATGGAGTAATGAGAAATATTTTCAAGCACAGGAAAGGACACTTCCAAAGAACAGAAGAACTAAGAGAAAGCAAAGCAAGGTCTATGGAAATATGATGTGTTACATTCAAAGGACCATCTAAATTTCCTGCAAAAAGAAATGACAATGGCATGCATTAAATCTAAGTCAGCGCAAAGTAGGAGAGAAAAACAGTGTACAATAGTTCAATTTACTGAAAAAAAGCATGAAGGCTCAATTTTTATTCTGTATTTCAATGTAATTGTAGAAAGAGAAAATTTATTTTCCTATGAGAAAAAAAACCCAAACACATTAATGATTCCTTCTTTTCAAAAGGAAGCAGGAGAATGCAATGTGACAGGCATAAATGTGTGTAATGTCTAAGAATTCTAACTTGAAAAATTTCAAAGCAGTGACAACTCAAAACTCACAGTAGTAGTAAAATTATATTCCTAAGATGCTGAGAATAATTGGATTCATATTTAGATTTCAATTAAATTATGACACCAGAGAAACCATTCAGTCAAGAATATCAGTACTTGCCAAGGACAACAACTTTTTGTCTCATGTGAACATTATCATTCTGCCTCAATGGGGGCAGGGAGGAAGGGGGTGGTCTGGTGCAAAAGGTGCTAGTATGAAATCTAGGTTCAATTCTTCATAGCTGTCCTCTGTGCAGAGTCTTCCTTTGTCCAGACAAGCACTTAAGCTGCAGAACCCAAAAAGCCTTTTCTGACCTAACTCCCACCAGAACTGCAGTGAGGCACAGGCAGGAGTCAGGTGTTCCTCACCTGGGCACTGAGCAGTTCTGGGCACTGAGCAGCTGCCTATCCTCACTCCTTGGTGTTTCCACCTTGGCTAAGCTGCTGGGAAGGCCAGTGCCATGAAAACCAAGAGTACTCTGGACAGCTGTGAGTTAATCTGAGAGGCTCCTGCTGCTGACATGTCCAGCAGCTACAAGAGCCAAACCATCAGCCCTTGGTTAGACAGCATCCCTGGTATCCTAAGTCACTGGTTGCCTCCAGAGGGTTCCAGCAGTGATGGCTCTGGAAGAGAAGGACTGGGGCCAGTACAACTCATGAGATGACAGGTGACAAACAGCTGAGGCTCCTCAGCACAATCACAGCCAGAAAATAGGATGTCAGCATTTTTTTATTCATTCAGATAAAATCAGGTTGGACTGGAGCAGATGCCAGGAAATCAGCTGATCCAACCTCCTGCCCAGTTGCCCTTATAGCACTTCTGAGGAAAAGCTACAGAACATTTTCTTAAATAACTTCCAGGGACGAAGGTGCTTTTGTAGGAAGCTCAGTGTGGTCAAGGTGTTTAAAGTGTTGCAGGGAGAAAGGGATCAGGAGTGTGGCTAACTCATGCCCAAGGTGAAGGGGAGATCAACCATTTCAGCCCCCAGGGATGCCCCAGTCACTGACCCACAGCAACATGTGACACGTCAGAAGTTCAGCAGTGCAGAGGCAAGCTGGGGAGGCAGCATAATACAAAGTCAGGCAACATGTCACACAAGGGCATTCTAGAAAAAGACTGGGTCCTAGTTGCAGTCCTGCCAGTTATTTCCTGTAATTTTGAGCAGCTCACCCCTGTACTTCAGTTTCCACATCTCCAAACCAAGGCAAACAGCATCTGCCTACTCCAACATGGACATTTGCCATCATACTGCAAACAGCTAAGAGTAATTCCGTATCATTAATGTTGTCTGATTCTGTGTTATCCTCAATATCTATGGATGTGGCAAGATAAGCTCACAGCCAAAAAACATTTTTTATATGCTGAATGGCCCTATATAATGGGTGAAACAGCAGCATCTGCTTAACTCACCCTCAACCTTCAGAGGGAGTAATCTGAGCTTTCCTTGTGCAGCATGAAATTGTGGTTCAGTATCGACCACCAATTCCTTAGGGAGCAAATACAGTCCCTGCCTTGTCTTGTTAATGAAAGTTGGAACATAGAAACAGCTTCACATGGCTTCACCTCCTGCTCTTCCTCAGTCACCAACAAAAATACCTGCCTGACTTTACTGGTAAAACATTTTCTATCACTGCTGACAGCCACAAAAGGCTTTTCTCCTTGAATTATAATTGTAATGTATTATTCAAGCAGTTAAGCAATGGAGAAAGAGCTAGAAACCTGCAAGAAACCAAAGACAGGCCCACACAGAATCCACATTTCACTGCATTTTTTTCTTCAAAATTATAAAAGAGGTGGTCTAGCCAGTTGGGTTGGCCACATTTTAAATGTGATATTAAATGACACAGCCATGACACAACTGGGTTTGCATAATAGCTTTTTATAAATTTGCAAACATAGATGATTTTTCCAAATGTAAGCCATGGCTATTTTTATCTCATGGCTAAACTCTAACTCCCTAGGAAGGCTGTTCCACCAACATATTGGATGTTTCACAGGCAAACACACATCTGGGAGGCTGTGGACTATTTTATATTTATGGGCCCAGATATTTTCCCCAACAGATGTGGGATCCCCAAGCGACAAACTTAAGCCTTCTGATAATAGGCTTCACCTTTTTTGGCTACTTACCTTGTACCAGTGGGACTTAATGGGCTGCAGGTTGAAAGCTGCTGATTTAAATATCAATCAAATTAATTCTGCAGAAGGATTTGTCATATTGTGAGAGAAAGAGCTCAGCCCTTACAGATGCAGGGAGGAGGGGAGTGAAGGATTAACTTTTGTAGTTACGGTGTGGTTATGGGAGGCTTGTTAGCAGGATTTCTTGTTTCACAGACCTTCTGGGATGCAAGGCTGAAGGGTCACAAAACCCCAAGAGTATAAAGGACTGCACCAGGTAGCCCCAGCCCCACAACAATCACCCTGCATTAGCCTTCCTCTGTCCAGGGATTACACCTGAGCTCAGTGGCCACAGGAAGAATTTCCATGTTCCCTATAGACCAGCATCATTCTGGCCATGACTGGACACCTCTGCACCTCTCCTGTGGTGTGTCCTCCTCAGTTGCCCTCTCCCTGCCTCTTGTTCTGGGCACTTTTCCCCTGTCAGAATGTGAGGAGACTCAGCCTAATCTGCATCCAGTCCCAGCTTAACTGTGGCTCCACAAACAAGCCTGCAGTTAAACATCATCTGGGATGACAAATATGATGTATTGAACACCACTCCCCCATACCACCCCCCTGATTTGTAGATTCTTGGTCTTGGCTGTAACTTTAGGGCAAGTACCAGGTTAGATGCCTGTCCAGGGGCATGCCTTGTATGTGAGGATGGTTTCCAGAAATGAGCTAAAGCAAGTGGCATCCTTGTCCCAAAAAGTGGGACCAGCTGGATTTATGCTGGGGTTCCCAAGCAGGAGGTGCAGCATGAATGTCCACTGATAGCTCATGGGCTTTGACACCAGGGTGCAGCATGGGAACAACTTCAGGAGAGACCTTCCCTGGACTGCAGGTCAAAAACACATATTACAGGTTAAGGGGACTCCATAGGGTTTGTCTGTTCTTCTCTCTGTGTTCCTGTTTCTGCAACTTTTTCTTACGTGGTATAGTTCTCAGAGTCCTACATAGCATGCCACAAAAATTTGGGACTGCACAAAGTTATCAGTCTGCAAGTGGAAATTGTATCTGAAAAAAAAATTGCCCATCGACCCACTTAGGAAGCACCAGGCTGCAATATTTGGTTGTTGCACAAATTCCAGGAAAGCATTCCATGAACTAGATACCTTTGGGATTAGCCTGTTACAAGACCTTTCATTGAGGCATGTGATATAAAGCCTGATTTTAGGGTCAGAAACTTTCAGTCTAAGCTGTACATGCAGCATTGTGCAAGAGGATGTACAAGGGAAAGAAGAAAGAAACTTCATTGTCAGACACTGACAATTCTTTTGCTGTCCCTTTAATCTGGAAGGTTTTTCTTCTGGTTTTGCTTTTGTTGCTCAGATCATCTCACAGACTTTACTAATTTTCTGTGAGCTTTGGTCCTGTAAATATTACCTGCTGTCAATTTTTTTGATGTGCCTGTTGCTGCTTAAGGGTCTGAGTACTGTGAATCTTTACCTAAATAATGCAGTGTGACTTTTGTTTGGGAGGAGCCACTGAGAACCTTTCAGTTCCTGCATGATATGAATCACAAGTGAAACCAGAAAATGTGTGGCTGGAGTTAGTTGTATAACAGCAGAAGTGCATTACACAAGTGCCAATCCTCTGCTGAAGTCAAGCTGGGGACTTGTAAATCAGGAGACACCACTAGCAATGATGGGATGGTCAACAGGTTGTTTTCAGACTTTGCTTACTCATTGACCAAAAAGGGTTGCCAAACTGGTGCTTTGCTCTTCCCCTCATGTTAGGCCCTGATTCAGTTGTGATACAAAGACAAGGACAGGGTTCCAGGTTGTTTTGTTCCACTGTTTGCTGAGGGCAGTGGCTGGGTGTGGGACAGGGCAGTATGCAGCCATGGCTCCTCAAGGAAGTGCCATTGAATCACATCCAACATAATCCTTCACCACTGCCACAAACTCTTCCTGGAGGCACTGTCAGGTCAGGCTTGCCTAACCCCAGGAGAGGCTGCTCCTCCTCAGGCCCCCCAAGGCAGTGCTCCCTGCTCTTGGCTGTGTCGGGCTCTGGGATCCCATCTGGGGGACAGCCTGCACACCAGTGCACCCTCACCACCTCCCTGCACACCAGGGCTGGGCTGTGGCACTGAGCCCTGCTGCAGGGCACAGGACAGGTCAGCCCATGCCAGACATGCTCTGGGCAAATGTCAGGGCTGGAGGCAGAAGCTCTGGGCAGAGTAGTGGGAGCACTTGAGAAGCTCCCTGCCCCCAAACCAGAGCCCCACTCAGGCTGCAAGCACCACAGGTAAAGGTTTCACCTGGCAGCTATGAAGGACAGTTCAAAACAGTATTTTCTTTTAGGTCATGTCAGCACAGGTTTCTGTGACTCCTGAGGCACTCTATATGCTGTGCCATGTACCTAGGGCAGGAGCCCACCCAGCTGCACCTGCAAGATACGTGGATACAGCTCCTTGCTGCTGGGGCTGGGCACATCCTCTGCTGTTTCCTTTGGGATGAAGTGCTTGGAGGCTTTCATTTGTCCCTTGTCACCTCCTGCTGCTGTATGATGCTCAGAGTTTCTATTTTAAGCAGAAGCAGTCCAAATGAATATGTCACAGTTAAGGTGACTCACGCCTCAAGAACACATTCCTCCAGATTTATAATCTGATTTTTGAAGCCTGAGCAGCCCCACTGCACACTCCAGGCACGCCTGAGTAACTTGTAATAACCCTCTGTAGAGGTTAAGGCAACTTTGTTCAAAGGTATTTCTTTCAGAGCGAGAAAAGTAAAATTGCCCTAGTCAAAAAGACATGAGAGCACTGATCAAGGAGGGGCAATGCTGCTTTCTGCAAGTAGAGACATTGTGGAGCACTGAGCTGAGGCATCTGTGTTTTGCAAGTGCCAGCCCATCAAACACAGTGCCCCAGGGTGCTCCTGGAGGCCCCTGCCAGCCACCACCCTCCACCCCCACTATGGGTTTGTCCCCATGAACGTCTCAATGTCTCCTTCCACATTGCCATCTTCTACCCAGCTTGCCCTGAAAGGACAGGAAAAACTGCAGCATACATCAGGTGCTCTGGGAGGTCACAGACTTAGCCCTGCCATGTGTACCACGGTCTGTTGTCAGTGCTGAAATATTTGTCATCAGCAGGAAGGCTCAGCCTGTGCACACCCTGTGCATCCCAAGTGCTGAGGAGCATGGGGGCTGCTCTTCTGGTTTGGTAGCCTCTTCCACTTCCTCGGCAGAGGCCTGAGCAATGACAGAGTTGGGTGGTGTGACAGGGGATCTGGACCCTATTTTCCTACAATAGCTGCAGAATAATAAAAATGCCAGCATGAATCAGCTGGTGCACAAAGACACTCAGGTCATTTGTGTCAATGAAGTGTAACTCTACATTGTTTAAAGAACATCTGCCTAGTGACAACGTGTAGGAGTTTGACAACACTGAATTGAGGTTCAGTTTTTGCCTGCTAAAGGGTTTTTACAGGCGTCTCAAACCTCCCTAGCAATGTTTGCAGAAAGGTGTGCTGAGAAAAGTGTGATCTCACAACAAGGGGCAGTGGATTAGCCCATATGCCTGAGCCATAATTCCCACCACTGGCAGCCTGGTGTGTGCCTGCAGGATAACTGGCACATAACTTCAGGGCATGGAGCAGGACTGCAGCCCTCGGAGCTGCTGCAGGTGCCCCTAGGAGTTTCTACTTTAAGCAGAAGCAGACCAAATGTGCATGGCTGACCCATGTGCAGCACTGCCAGCCAGGACAGCTTCTGTAAGTGATCAGGGTGCAGGGAAACATCCTTGCAGAGATCCTGACTGGGGAAGCACTGAGCTCAGAAGACCTTGTGGCCCGTGGAGCACTTAGCCTGTGTGTGCACTGGGGTAGACTGCAGCCTCAGGGCAAATTTCACCATCAGGTGTAATGCAGGAGTCTGAGGGCATCTCTCATTTGGCACCAGCAATTACATCACCAGCATGGCCTTGCCTTTGTCCAAAAGTGCACCACGAAGTTGGGATGTGAACACCCCCACTGTTTGACACAGTAGAAATGAGGAGCAGAGTTGCTATCTTGTAAGAAAATCCTGTAACAGTTCAAGTCACCCAACTAGTGCAATCCTCTGTGTGGAGGGGTCTGCATGATGTGCTGCATGTGGATGCACAGCTCAGGGCTCCTGCTGTCTGAAAAGATGTAAGATTTTTATAGTGTTTTCTCCATGTTAGGATTTAACCCCAAATGGCAACTAAGGTACAACACAGCTGCTTGCTTCACTTCCCCCTTCATCCCCCCTTCACTCTGGTGGAATGGCAGGAGAATCACAAAACCATAAAACTATGAGATAACAATAGTTTAGTAATTAAAATAAAACATAATTATAATAATAATAGTAATAAAAAGAGAGAGAACAAAGAGAAGAAAAGAGAGGAATAAAACCCCAGAAAAAGAAGTGATGCCCAATATAATTGTTCACCACCCCAAGAAGCCATCAGAGGCTCCTGACCAGCTCCCACCAGTTTATTAACTTGACATGATGTTCTATGATATGGAATATCCCTTTGGCCAGTTCAGGTCCCCTGTCCTGGCCGCACTCCCTCCCAGCCTCTTGTGCACCTGCTCATTGGCAGACTATGAGATGCTAAAAAGTCCATGCCTTAGGGCTGGCACTACTGAGCAACATAAAACATCAGTGTTATCAACATCATTCTCATACTAAATCTGAAACACAAGACTGTACCATAAACTAGGAGGAAAACTCTATTGCAGTTGAAACCAAGGCACTCTCTCTAATAAACAGGATTTTAAATGATACTTTACAGAGTCTGAATGCCCTTCTTATGGGGTGTGCCATGGACCAGCCCCTCCTGGAGCAGGACATCAGGCACTGGGTGTCAGGTTGGTAGGGAGGCATCTGCTTCCACAAATGGGGTTTCCTGGAGTGGCAGGGGAGCAGACAGGCTTTTCCATGGAAATTTAACCTAGCATCAGTCATTTTTCCAAGCTGGTGTAGCACTTCTGTTAACAACAGTAGTGTCTGCCATATGCTTGAGCACCATGTTCTGCAGAAATGGGCAATGAAAGTGCCTTTTCTGATTTTCAGCATGGATGACTGTTCCAGGTTTTTAAAAAGGGAAAGATGTTATGAGAGGTGATCAATAAAGAAACTCCAGCATTTGGCAAACCACCTCTTCCATAAAGCTTCCAGTGTCCGTGTTCTCTACCTAAATGCTGGCCAGGTTATTGCTGGATCAATCCCTGTGATGTTGAATCATTTCCATGCAGAGGTGTTTTATTACTCCACTGCCTACAAAACTCAAAATATGATAAAGCTGATAAATAATAGATGAGATCTTTAGCTGTCACTGGTGATCAGTCTCTGGAAGCCAGGAAAGCACTCAGCAGAGTGCCCTTGATTTGCAGCACATAAAAGCTTTGGTTTCAAGGATCTTAAACCAAAATCAGAGCAGCAACTGTAATAATCATGCTCTATGGTTCTACCTTTGCTATCAACTTCAGCTGCTAGAATGCAAGAAATAAGAAAATAATAATAATAATGCTAAAATAAAAAACTGAAATGGCCCCTTGAGAATTGTCATTGCACTAAGATGGTGTAAATGAATTCAAAAATCACTTCTCTCTGTGAGTTAAGGAGCTTTGTTCCTGACCCTCTACCTAGGACATACTACTCATTGTGCTGTTCATGTTTATAACAGGTTGTCACCATATCATGGTAGGAGGGAAACAAGGCTTTCTAAAAGAATAACATTCCCAAGGGGAAAAAATGTTTTTACTTCTGTCACTTCTTGCATGTGCAGTTACAGAACAATAACTCAGAAGACTCTTTCCCTCATTCACCTTGTGTATTCATACAGTGTCAGGACTTAAAGACTATTTCCATTTTCTATCCCTCTGTGCAGTCAGGGAGTCTACAAGTTTTTCTGGTATCTGTCCAGTCCTTATATCTCATGATAAAGGAAACTGTAAATACAGGGCAGTGTGTGCACCACATTTTGCCAGAGGAGCTCAGGACAAGGCAGAGGATCTGGAACTGACTTTCTTCCTTTTCCTCCTTACTGCTGCCCTTTCTGGCACATTGCAACCTGAATCTCCTAAATTTTACAGTAAATTTTTGTATCACATATACTAATAAATGTGTGGGAACTGAAAAAGGACAAAACCTCTTAAGGCTGTCCATAGTCTTCATTCCAGAAGAGATGTGTAAGATGTTTCCATCTAGGTTTCAGACATATATGCATTGGTGCAGCTTTTATTAAAATAATTCTGTTGAGTAATTTCTTAGAGCAAATTTATGCAGCAGGTTAGTTAACTGCTTCTATATTAGCCAATAGTCATAGCTTAAAAGAGCTGCGAATTTTCTAGCAGAATGGTGTGCATGGGTAAACAGAGTTGTGTTGAAACCCAGATACCCCAGCAAACAGGATTACTTCAGTGACATTTAATAGGAAAAGAATGTAAACACCCATTTAGATAAGGCTAAAAGTTTTGTTTGGGCACTACCAGAACAAAATATTTTTATTTCATATTCTAATTAATAGAATTAATTAGAATTAATAAAAAATATTAAAAGTGTTCACATGCTAAACATTCTTGCATTCAACATGCAAGATTTTAATGCATTAAAGTATTTTTAATTGTGATCTCATTTTACTTCCTTTAATTAGGGTCCTTCCTACCCATAAGACCCAAAGATTCTTGCTTTGTATGCTGTGAGTGAGCTGCCTCTGGTTTGTACCACATAGCCCAACACAGTGCCTGGAAAACTAAGCTGACCCTTTAGTGAGGACCATGTACTAAAAGCCTTGAGCTGGAAACTAAACACATGATCATGAGCTGCTTTTTAAAAATCTAGCACTGCCTGAGGACCTTCATTCTTTTCCAACAGTCCCAGGCAACATTTCTACTGCATTATCAAAGTGCAAACCCTGGGTCAGCTTCTACTTTGAAAAGTTTTACCAGGTAGCTGTTTTGGCTGAGAGTGTAGGAGTGTAGTTATCCCCGTAAACATTTAATAAAATTTTTAGGAAAAAAAATTGTTGTTTTAGCTGTAGCAAAAATAAAATCCCTGCTGACAGAGTGCTGCAGGTGTGTCCTTATTGCTGACTTGGCCTGAGGCCAAACATGAGGGCCCCACCCTATCTGTGCCTTACATCACTGAGGTTGGACCAGGACACAAGTTTCTGATGAGGAAATAAGCACTTTCCCAAAGTGGGGCCAGAATGACCTTTTTCCAAGGAGCCTGAGTGGAGCAGTGGTGAGCTCAGCTAAAATTCTTGGAAAAACTGGTGTTGCAATAGCAGCATAAAAATCCTCTGCTCTTATCAGCTGGGGACTTGGAAACCCAGTTCATGTGGCTAAGACCCTGCAGAGCAGGTCAGATGGGATACAGCCACAGCCCAGATGGGATGTTCTGGTCAATCCTTTGTAGCATCCTTCCTTATGAGACCTTATCTGTCCTTATGGGACTCCTCCTCCAGCCCACATTGTGCTCCTCCAGCTTCACCTGATAGCAACCAGACAGTGTCCTCTCTTGCTGTCTACACTCAGCTGAAATGTGACTCTAGTGAGAGCTCATTAAGCTCACCATTAGATGAAAAATGCCAAAAATTTGAAGGCACCAGTCCAGGCAACCAGCCTAAGGCCACAGTGCTACGGAGCTGTGGACATATAACCTCTTCTCCAAGCAGGGGAGACCATCCCCTGGGAGAGCAGCCAGGCTGCAAGAAAACAAGGGTTGAGCTTCTGGCAAATAAACTGAGCCCAGGTGGAACTGTTTTCCACAGGGAGCCCCCTTGGCATGCCTTCTCCCATGCTGTTGTGTATGGGCAAGAGGGTGCAGAGCTCCCACCTGAAACCAGGCATGAGCAGGGACTGACTCTTAGTCTGTCACTGCCCAGTGAATACCTCTCTGGTTACTTCTAGCTGTTACAGGGAGGCAAATGATCTCCGTGACTTTTCTGCTGAACAGCCAAGGCTCCAGGAATCTGGGTTCATTCTAAAGTAAATAGTGAGCATTTCTGATTTCTCAGCTGTCTGTGAAAGTGAAACTATCTCCTTTTAGGTGCTCCTCCTGGGGATTTCTTCTCCAAGATCTGCTCTTGCTACAAGAGGGTCTCTGTGTCTGTGTGGCTACAGCATGCAAACATCAGCATGTCAAAATCAAATGCAGTTGAGACCAAATCCTTCCTTGTGCTTTAATTTACATGAACTTAAATGCTAAGGCCATGCTCATTATCTGACAGGGTCAGAGCAGTAGCTGGGTCCTGGGGAAGCACTTGTTGCCAGAGTATAAAAAGCCAAAAACAAAAGCCAAAAAAGCCAAAAAGCCAGAGTGCCAAAGTGCTCTGCAGAAGGAAGGGAGAAGGGCAACATGCCCAAACTAAGCAGAGGGTAGGAGACAACAATTATTGAAAACAGGCAGTTTGGGCTCCTTTAGCACCATCTCTCTTCACAGTAAACCAAATGCTACCTCAACCTTTTAATGCATCTTATTGCTAATCAAATAGCACAGTATAGGTCCATCACTGCTCCCACACAACAGAGCTATTTACTTTGAATCAGCAGAAATATATAGAGCCCCAATGCCCAATTGTTACAGCCTGAATCCTTAGACAAAAGGAAAAAATCAGTCAGAAATTACTAAATAACTAATTTCTTTGGGGTTTGGTTTTCTTTTTTAAAGTGGCTGGATTGCCTTCATCCTTCCACTCAGTTCAACAGATTCTTCTGAACTGCAGAGCCAAAAGCCAGCCACACAGACCCACATACCACAGGAACAAGAGAGCCACCAAGAGGGTTGTTTTGACAGCAAATGCTGAAATTACAAAAGCAAACACATCAGTTTGCTTTGAAAAACCCTTAATGGTGTTTATGTTGAAAAATAAAATGTAGTCAAAACAGCAAGTCTTTCTTAAAACTTCTAAATTGTTCCTTCAGTTATAAATCCACTCAAGACTTGAAGCAGCAGAAGCATGGATGTCTTGACAGTCCTTGGTAGCTGTGTAGGGCGCAGATGGAGACCATCCAGCCAATGCTACCCAAATATTGGATGGGGCAGAACAATGAAGGCAGGAGACCATTTCCAGAGCTAATGGTGAGTCCCTGTAATTCATAATCAAATTAGGGACTGGATTGTGTTTGCACGTGATGGAGTGGGAACATGTCCCTGCCTTCATGTTTCACACATCCAGCCTACAGCTTCCAAGGGTAATTGGTGGTGGTTGTACAAAGAATACCCAGTGCAGAACTAAGGGGCCTCTTCACCTTTCAAAACACTTCTCTACCTCTGTCTACCTAGGGACCAGGACTCATTTCTAGGTAGAACCTGTATCTTCTTAAGTATAGCCAGGGCTATTTACGCCTCCACATTTTTTGTAGAAGTACCCTTTATTTTTCATATATTTTAGCATATCATTCAATTGGTTCATTCACCAAGTTTTCTGTTCCAAATTGAAATATTCCTCCAAGCTGGATAGCTGGCAGAAAATATCATTCTATGCCATGATCAAGCAATCCAGAGGACCAGGATTCAGAAGGTTATTTCCAACTTTTGTTGGTGTATGCCAACAAAAAAATACACTGGGAGAATTAAGAGACCTCTGGGTCATTACTTGCAAAAATCACTGCAGGAACATATCAAAAGCACATTGTAGAAGATGCTTTTACCTATAGAAACAAAGATGTGTTTGTGACCCATCGCTACAAATACATAGCCTCAATTAGTTATCTAATTTTTCATGGGATCTTTGTTGGAATTTGTTCCACTTGAACATTAAAAACACAGACCACAAGAAAATGGCCAAACAGTTCACTACAAGGCAGAGATGACAGAGCTGGATAACAGCTCCAACACTGCAATAGTATAGAGTGATGGTGGCTCTGCAGTGACCTTTAAAAAATATATCTGGCCATAGTTAAGGGTCCAGTCGGTGAACATCTGTAAAATAACACTTTGTTTAAAGCTGAAAAGACAGCAGGAGGTAACTGGTAACTGTTATGAAGGCTCAGACACAGCCTGCCAGGAGGGTGGGTGCCTACATCCCTCCCGATTTGTACCCCAGGAGGTGCCTGTGGAGAACCATGAGCTGGTCCTGCCTGCTAAAATATTGTGCCCACAATTCCCTTTATTTTTTTCTTTTTAAAGAAAAAATAGCCAAAACAAACAAAACCAACAAAAAAAAAAAAAAAAAAAAAACCACACAAAAAAGCCAAAGAAAACGTTAAAAAAAATCCAACAAACAAACAAACAAATAAAATGAAAAGAAACCACAATTAAACAAAATCCAGACCAAATAATCAGAACAAACACAACCCCTCAAGACAACAGCCCCGCAGCTGCGATATGTTAGAATGCAGCCACCAGGACAAGCCGGCTCTTGTGCCCGGGTGCCTGAGGCGGCCATGGCCCCTGCAGCCGCCCTTGGCCGGCGGAGCCTGTTCTGCCTCCTGTCCTGGCGCTTCGCCTCTGCTGCGCCTCACATGCCACCTAGCGGCTTCCCAAGCGGAAAATTCCTTCTTGAACGGGATTTACAGACACGCCACCTCCTCCGGCTGTTCCATAGGCCTCAGGCTCGCTGGTGAGGAACACGGCCCCGGCCCCTCTGCAAACCTGCCCGGGACAGCCGCGGCCGAGAGCCGCCTGTCACAGCCCCTCAGTGCACCCTCGGACTCCCTCGGGAAATTTTCACCTCCTTGGCCTGTGTTTACAGCTCTCTCCTGTTTTCTGTCATGTTCAAAGCCTTCACATAACCTTCACCCATTTGGCTGCTCACCTTACCCCTCTGGCCCACGGGATTCACCAAATATCTGGCAGAGAGGAGGTTGCACATTTTACTTTGAAGCATTCAGTGATGGTGGACACTTGCCACAAAGTTCATATCAGTTAAAATCCTAGTTTTCCAAGGAAAACAAAAATCAGAAATGTTTAAAGAGGTTTTCCTCTTTCCCTCTTTCTAACTTCTTACAAGGGTCAGGGAGGATTTTATTGTTCAGCTCAACAGCTGCTCTTTGAGAGCCCTACAGCCATTTTCCTTCAGGCAGAGGGTGTTATACCATAGCCATTCAGTAAGGCCATTTCTCCAAGAAACAGGAAGTTTTGGTTAAGAGCAATGTTTTGCCTCCAAAAGTGGTAATTTGATTTGTCTTGCTCCCTTCTCAACAAGGTGGCCTAACCCCTGTGTTAATTAAATACCCATGTGCCCCAGAGTCAGCAGAGTGAGATGCAGAGCAGGTCAGTGGACAGAGCAGACACTGTCCATCAGTGGACACTGTCCATCAGGCACACTGTCCATCAGGCACACTGTCCGTCAGGGACAGTGTCCTTCAGTGACACTGTCCATCAGTGACACTGTCCATCAGGGACACTGTCCATCAGGGACACTGTTTCCATCAGGGACACTGTCCATCAGTGGACACTGTCCATCAGGGACACTGTCCATCAGTGGATACTGTCCATCAGGGACACTGTCCATCAGGGACATTGTCCATCAGTGACACTGTCCATCAGGGACACCGTCCATCACTGGACACTGTCCATCAGGCACAATGTCCATCAGGGACATTGTCCATCAGGGACACTGTCCATCACTGGACACTGTCCATCAGGGACACTGTCCATCAGGGACATTGTCCATCAGTGGACACTGTCCATCAGTGACACTGTCCATCAGGGACACTGTCCATCACTGGACACTGTCCATCAGGGACACTGTCCATCAGGGACATTGTCCATCAGGGACACTGTCCATCACTGGACACTGTCCATCAGGGACACTGTCCATCAGGGACACTGTTTCCATCAGGGACACTGTCCATCAGGGACACTGTCCATCAGGCACAATGTCCATCAGGGACACTGTCCATCAGGGACACTGTCCATCAGTGGACAGCCCTCAAGGACCAGCTCCCCAGTCCCTCGAGACAAGCCCAACTCCAGCCAGGATCCTGTCAGAGGACACAGAGCATGCATTTGCTCTGTGAAAGGAGGAACTTTATCATCACAAAATGAGAGCAATGTCTGTCCAAGCTACTCTGGGCAAAGAAAGGAACTGAACCTGACCCATGTTATCACCAGCAGTTTCATTAGGCAGAGGCAGCATTTAAAAAGAAGCCAATTTCCCTAAATATTCGTTTCTTGGTTTCCGTTTCAAATGCTTGAGAACACAATAGTTCCTCTTGAAAGTACTTGAAAGTTTCCTCTGCAAGAAATTACTTGATTTTCCTAGGGAAAAACCCAAAACAAAACGCTTAAAGCAACTCTTTCAACATTTCTGAAATGATGTACCATTTTTTCTTTCAGACCACTGGAAAAATTACTTTCTTTTGTGAAAGGCCAGTGCTAGGCTTTACCACAGCCAAAAATCATTGACCTATGCAGACACCACTAAAATAATTTCTCTCTTCATCAGTGTGGTCCTTATCCTATCCATAGTTTAAACCTAGGTGCTGACCTTGGGTGCTACACATCACCAGGGCCTGAGGGCTGCAAGACATTGTTCTGCCCTTGAAGCATGGGTTCCTCACCATGGCAGAGGCAATGCAGGTGAAATTATAGCACAACCTGCTACCCTGTGGCTTGGAGAGCCAGCTTTGCTGTGCAAAAGTCACCCAGCTGTCCTTATCAGTTAATTACCATCCAGGTGATTGTGTCCATGCCGAGCAGCTGTGTGGCAAACACAGCTGGAGCCCCTGGGCAGGACAAGAACCATCAGAGCTCCAAAGGAAGCATGAAGGGAGGGAGCAAAACTAAATTTCTGTCCTTCCTTTCTGCTCTAGGAAAGTCAAGGAAATGGGAACGAGGGTGCACTCAGCAGCTAGAGGGCAGGCTCGTTTTTCCTTTAAAACTTGGGAATCACTTCCTTGCAGCTGCAGTGACTGCCAGAGTACCAAACAGAAGTGGCTAAGAGGTAAGTCAGGCTAACTGGAGAAGTCTTCTGTGTATTAACTAGGGGGAGGGGAGACCCAAACTAAAAAAACCCAAAAGCACCGATGTACAAATTTGATGGTTGTTTCAAAATGCTTAGCTTCAGCCCAGCAGGCTGAGTTCTGACACAGCAGGGGGAGAAAAATCATCTGCAAGACAGGAATATTCCACACTTGTGGCCATGTCTGATTGCAAACATCCCACAAAAAGGACACACTGGCCTTCTAGGCTTCCATAACAGGAAAAAATAATTGAAAGGATTTACAAATAGCATTCATCAAAGCATTCCAGAGAAATAACTTCCTTTTTCTTTTTCCTATTCAGAAAAGGAATGTGAAGCAAGCTAAGAAGTCTCTGCAGAGTGTGGTCTCAGGTAAGTTATGTACTCCCTAACACAGAATTTTCCATTACTTTCTGTGGACATAAGATTTGGGAGCTCAGGCCTTTGCAGGGAATGTAGCTAGAACAGCTGTCCAGGCACACACCCAGTGCTGCTGGTGTGATGCTGCCACTGCTGTGCACCCACTCAGAAGGGCAATTCCTATCTTCAAAGGCAAATTCTCCTTCTCTTTGTTGCTTTGTAAAAGAGCCATTGAAAAATCACCTGCCATGGTGTTACTGTTTGCATTGGAAGCCTCCTTCCTGAAGCATAGGGGGAGACTCTTACACTCCCTGATGTCACTGATGTCTCCCTGTTCATACAATTAAGGACTAGCCCAAGCAATACTACAGGTGATACCTGAATATTAACATAGTTCTGGGGGTTCTGCCAATGCAGTTCACACTGGTGAGGTGCCAGGCAGTGCCAGCCTGGTGTGGATGGGGGAGGTAATGCTGTGTTGGACAGGAGGAGCATTTGAAAGCTCCTGCTGTACACCAGCTACCCGCCAGTTTAGCAGGCAGAAGCTGAAAAAGCAAATATATCTGGAAGCATTGCAATTTTCCCCCCCATCTTGCAGCAGTTGTTGCAACTCCCAGTCAAAACCTCATGGGCACCCTTGATGGGCAGCAACATGGGAGAAGCCTACCAGAGAAACAAGGCTTGGACTGCACCTGAGCACATCTGTCAGCTGAGCAGCAGCCAGAAATCAGGAAAGTCCACAGAGGTGGAATCCACTGAAAAATACACCACCCTGTGTGTTTTGGTACCCATGGACAGCACACTGCACTGGTCTGAAGTGTGAGAGCCTGGCTTGACATAAACACAGCCCTCAGCAGAGTCTGCAGCTGAGAAAATGGTTCCTTTCACTGCACTTCCTCCTGCCTATCTGCAAATGCCAAATCCTTATGGCCCTAACGTGGACATCTGGTGCATCATTTCAATAGAGAAGGGCTAGAAAGATATTTGGATCTGGACAATGAAGGTCCCATTAAAGGTCTGAAGAGCCTACATCCTTGGGAACAGAAAAAGCCATGAGAAGTGCTTTGGCTGTTCACCAAAGGCAGAGGTTTCTCTGAAAAAGCACTATTGGAACACAGGGGGAGAAAGAGATGTTTACACACAGCTGTGTCAATGCAGCAGGGATTGGGCAGGCAGAGGTGGAGCTGTCAGGAGACAGCCTAGTGGGAGGGCTGCCCACTGCCCTCTTCTGCCTACCCTTCTCTTCAGATTATGCAAATAGCCACGTTTCAAGTGACACTATTAAAAAACCCAACCCCCAATGGCAGCAGCCACAGCAGCATGTTGTGATTCCTTGGCAGGGTTGCACTGCTGGAAAGCTGATTCTGGAGTTGTCCTGTGGCTTAGTCCTGCTGTGTTAAGATGACATTTTGTCTTCCTGGTAAGGTGGTTTTACCTCTAAATTGGTATGGCTCCAACTTGCTTTTCCCTGTTGTTTTTTTTGTTTGTTTGTTTGTTTTGTTTTTTGGTTTTTTGTTTGTTTGTTTGGGTTTTTTTGAGAGTAGAAAACACTTTCTACATGGGTAAGGTCACATCTGATGAAGAACAAGCAAGCGCTATTACGTAGCACACATATCTTTTTTCTTTAATCAGGATGTAAAACCAAGCCATGAAAAGAATGTGAACATTTCATCCTGAACTGAGTGGGAGAAAGATGCAAAAGCAGAAGTAGGATTAGAGAGCAGACTTTTAGCCAGCCATGATAGCCAGCACAGTTCCAGACCTCACATTTAACACTATCATTATAAATAGCCCTGGTGCAAGACCACCATGCAGAAACACAGGAAAATGGAGCTAAACCAGTGCTTGGTAAAAAAATTCTCCCTGCTCCCAAAATTGTGAGCCAAATTACAAACAGTATTTTTCTTAAAGGAGAGGGGGTTCAGGGGAGGGAAACCAGACAAAGATGTATGAGGGGGTACATTGGTGGGAGAACCTGCCTCTGATCCCACCTGGACTATCCCAGTGCCAGCATCTCTGCTCATATTGGCTCTGGGACCCATGCAGAGTTAAGCTGCCTTGACAGCTGAGCTGCCCCTTGCTCAAGAGAGGAAATGTTGCATCAACTGCTTCATTTTCACATTTTTACCAAAATCTCTCTTGCCTTGAGTGTCCTTCTCCTTCATTTGCAGCCACTCTTACACAAAGAAGCTCTTGCACAGCCTTTCACATCAGGGACACTTAAAGAAGGTTCATGGCTGAAATTTCTGCTATACATTCTCCATTTAATGACATAACTCCATACTACCAGAAATACCTCTAACATGGCAGAACACCAGTGACCCTTCCTGTTGGTTCCTCTCTTCTGCCCCACCAGATCTCCATGAAATGCCCTCTTTGGTGTGGGTCCCCCCCCCCCAGGACTGTTCCTCCCTGTGCAGTTGGTCATGGGGGAACAAGGGCTGCTGCCCCTTGGGCACAGCGAGGAGGGTGGGGAGCAACACTGGGAGCAGCAATTATCAACCCAGAGCAACTTCAAAACTACAGCAGAAAATTCACTTGCTCTAATTGCACGAGTCCAGGAGCAGAAGCTGTGTGTGCTAAAATCTGCTATTTAAAGGCTGGAGAGGTACAAGAGAGAAAGGAATGTGTGCTGTCAAAATGCTTTAAAGCAGCTCCCAAAAGGCCAGCTCCTATATGCAAATTTATTAGTGCATCTACAACCCAATGTGTCCTTCACCTCTGCCAAAAGCAGCACCAGAAGTACCCAGGTCTTGGGCCCTAGAAATTGCTGCCTGGGATCTGCTATTTAAAATGGTCTTTTCTCAACAAAGAGCAAATATGGAATAGCTATTTGCAGAATAAAATACCATGCAAAGACAAGGTCCTGGTTGCAACCTACTGTAGGGCAAATAAGCAAGATGGCTCATCTTGCTTATATGGTGGTTGTCCATGAGCCAACCACCATCTCTCACAACTCTTTCTCACTTTCCTCAGCCCAAGCTGAAGCAAATACCCTTCCTGTACTCTTTGCAATACCAGAAGGGCTGCATATAAAATAGCTCCTCTCAACAGCAAAGCCATGCTTGGGACTGATTCTCACAGTTCCCTTCTACAAGCCAAGCTGCTGACAAATATTTATTAGGATGAACCAATTAACCAGGGCAGATTCAGACCACTATTAAAGGAGACACAAGGCCTCCTTGTGCCTCCCTCTGCATGGCCTCCACAACCTCTCATTATCCCTTAAAAATACATATCAAATGACAACAGTAAGACACTCATTTTTAGCAAACTTACTGATTATAATAAAACAATTTTCTAGTCCAAAGCCCTTGGTGGCATTATACATGCAGATCCAAAAAAGTGACAGAGCAATTGCCTTTATAATTGTCTCCCAGAAGGCTTAGATGCTGGATGGTTTAGCAACTCACTGCACAGAATTCCTTATAATAAAGAAGAGGAACTGGTGTCTCCCACGGAGAGGCAGAAGAGGCGCCAGTGGCAGACACTGGAGTAGTCCCATGCTCTCAGTAGCACACTTGTGACCCAGCCTGGCAGGACACCACATGAAAGGAGCCACGTCTTTGTAGTCAGGCTCCTGGTAACAAGAGGCTTCAGAGGCAAAGAGCAAGCTGAGTCCAGCTGAACCACAGAGCACTGAGGCTGTTTACGGTTTGTTTAAACCACAGTTCCTTTCAATAAATCTCAGCTATGTCCTTGCTGATGACAGGTTGCCTGTGGTGGCAGTGCACACAGAGGTGCAGCACCCTTCAGACCCAGGGCCGTGGAGACTGCTGGGGACATGGCCCATCTTTGGCTGGGACAGCTGCTCTCACTGCTCGTTTCCAGTCATCCTTCACAGTGTCTGTGGTAGGGAGCACTGCTGGGAAGACAGATCAATCACACCCCCGTCTGGCAGGTTGTTAAGGCAGGAAGGTTTTCATTAAGTCAACAAGGGTGTTAATTTATAGCACGTTTGCTACTTCTCTCCAAATACTGGTCCAGATGAGAGCTCGCTCCCTCGCACTTGCTGCATGCCGAGGGCAAAGATTAACAAGCATTTTGTTTACCTGAGTGCTTGATGCAGTCCTTCACCCCTCTCACCCTCCACTGTGGGCTCCTGGCCTCTGCTTTGGGTTAAGCAGCTGCTCAAATTGCAGTAGAAGATTTGTCTGGTTGAAATAAAACATATACATGTGGGGGTTTCACCTAAGAGTTGCTATTTATGGATATAATGTTGCAAGTGACTTCAAGCATTACAAATTAAAAACCAAATTTTACAAAAACCCCTGTTTGGACAAGGTGTAAATTATTGCATACCAAGAGTTAATCATTAATGAAGTCTGAATCTACCAGAGCAGAAATACTTTTCTACTCACAAGTACTGAATTTTGTCAGCTTTTTGATACCAGAAAAAATTTCTCAGAGTTGAACAACTAAAGGTTTATTACTGGATTAAGGACAAACTAGCCAATGCAATGAAAAATATAAGTATAAAGTATTAACATTTGTTTTTTTGGAAACTGCAACTATTTATATCACATATTCCATAGGAAATTTCAATCAATTGCATCTGATAGGCAAGGTCATTACTTTCTAACAAAGTATATTGTAGTACAAAATTAACACATTACAAGCCATGCTACATTTTCATATTTGTGCAAGGACCATGAAAATTATCCAGTAAAAGGAGTAGTTTAATCATAACTCCTTGGCCTGTACTAAATTCAAGTTAGTGGGGTTTTTTGGAGTGTGGTGTCTCTTCATTGTTACAAAACCTTAAAGCAAAGATGATACCACTCAGGTCTGAGATGTATCTGGAGGTACCTGAGCAGCAAGAGCTGCAAGACAGTGGGGCTGGCAGACATAAACAGCTTCTGCAGAAAGAGTGCTTTTCTATGAGCAACATCTCCCACTCTCTCCTGTCATCAGCCTGGGCCTAGCAACAGGGGATGTACTGAAGAACCATTGGGAGAAGCTCATGAGCCACTGGGGATTGAGCAAGGCTGAGTGTGCTCACCTCCAGCTGCACAGAAGATCCTGTCTGACACAGGGAACACTGTCTCAGCCTGTGTTAACCCTGAACTTACACATCTGGCATATGCAGAAAGCTGCCCAGGTCTCACTGTTGGCTCCTTACATGGAAAAGTGTCTCATGCAGCACACTTTCAGAGCATCTCTGTGTTAAGGAGCCTGGGACACTCTCTCCCTGGACAGACAATTGCTCTTTGAGATGCTGAAGGTGAAGAGAAACCTAAGAAGGAGTAATAACTAAAGTTACAGTCAAGAGAAAGCTCTCAGGTGCCTGTAACAGCCCACCAAGCTGCTCAAGGTGTTTTACCCTTGTAAAATTGTAAACTGGTAAATTTGTAATCCAAATGCTGACATGCACCAGAGTGAGGAAGCTGCTGTGCTGCCATGGAAGGCAGCATGCTGTTACAACACTCACACAACTGGAGGACTTCTTTGGTTTTGCTCTTTACTCACACCTTAAGCTGAAAAGATGTCCTCTCATAAAGTGGAGTGTGAGAAGCAGCATCTGTAACAAGAAAAGCAGCACTGTCTCTTGGGAAAAAGCATTTATGTCCTCTGCAGTGAGAATATGCAGCAGAAGGCTGCTGTTAGAAAGCCCTCTCTGCTCTTTCCTCTGAAGCAGAGCAGAGAGCATGTCTTCCTAGCAGACAGCTCAGAAAAAGCCTGGGCACTGAACAAAAAATGCCTGGATTATGGAAGAGATGCTAGCCCTCCTGCTGTGCCATGACTTTGGGAATCTACACCGTGCAGAGATTGGGAATTGCAGGGGCAGTGCCTGGCTGGTCTGTAAGGCTGTGTTTGAGCATGCCTATGAGCAGTGACGTCAGGCAACATATTCAAAATGTGAACAGGCTACCGGAGGTTTGCTCAGACCTACATCACCTCAGGTGTTCAGAGATGTGTTCCAAACTGTAGTATGGACCAGTCTGAATGGAGGGAGGAAAATCAGACCATCCCCATGAGAGAAATCACTGGAAAAGACCAAGACATGTTCCTACATGGAGAAGAAGCAAACATTTGGAGCCAGGAGCTGAAGTCAGTTGTTTCTACATGCATTTTTTTAGAATTTCACAGACCTATTCAAAATTTTTTATGCAGTGCAGAAATGATGCAGCAAATTCTGAATGTCAATATAACCAGCTCAGATTTCCAAATGAACTCTTTGTCTCCCTACCCTTTTCATTAGAGACCATCCACTTACAAACCCTTGAGAACAAGAAAAGGTGCAATGTACTACTTTCAACTTTTCAACAGGGAAGCTTGGCCAGGAGGTTAATCTCTGAAAGTCTTGAGCCTGGCTAACATTGCATCCAGCGGTGGAATTCCATGCTATTATTACAGCAAGGCTTGACTTTGCTAGGACTTCCAGAGAGCTGTGATGTCTATGGTATGAAGACTGCATGCCTGAACTGAACTTTTCTGTAGTGAAAAAATGAGAGTTTTCAGACTGATTATTTCTTCTTGAAAAATCAACACAACTGGAAGACCACTGTCTCCTTATGAAGTTCCTTCCATCATAAATCATGCTGAAGCTTGTTGGAAACAGAAGATATTGCAGCCCTATTCATTCTCATTAGGCAACAGGGAACCACTAACTTCCTTTATGGAATAAACTATCTGGAACAATAGGATCCACCATCCAAAAGGAAGGCACATGACAGCAGTGTTCTGAGGGAGCCAAGCTGTGCTGACAAAGCCGGGCACTGCCGGGTAGCACAGACTGCAGGCAGCCCTCACTGGAAAAGAGCCTCAGAGCTGCAAGCAAAGTGTTTCCTCATGTCAAGCAAAGAAAGCAGTGCCTGTTCTTTGTAAATAAACAGCTAGGTTTTGAAACAATCCAAACTTTGGCTAACCACTAGGGTCAAAAAAGGCTAATAAATCCTCTTTTTCCTGTTAACAAAACCCACAACTTTATTTTCTATAGCTTTCAAAAAATAAAAATGACATAATGAATATTTCTGGAAATTCCTAAATATTACTTCATTTGCCTGGCAAGAGCATCCTGTCCTCTTTCTCTCTCTCTCCCTTGCAGCAGAGACAATCTCCCTTCAGACAATGGAGGTTTGGTACAGCTCTGTTTGACATGATTTCAACCACATGGCAAAGTAGAAAGTACAAAAAAAGGAGTATGGCTTTTCTGGATGGTGTAGGCTGCAGACAATGAATGTGAAGGACGATGGGTCCAAGTGAAAAAATCTGAAGGATATTGTGAGTCTTTGGAGAGGTGAAAGCAAGGAAAAGGCAGAGATGTGAGCAGGAGTGGGAAGCCAGAGCAGAGAAATGCAAGATGAGTGAGCAGGGAGGTGAAAAACTTTAAAAGTACAAATACAAAGTTATTTTTAGGGAATATGAGGGCAGATGGCGAAGTCCTCAGGAAGATCTTAGGAGAGAGAATGACCAGCCCAAATAATGGCAAATAAAATTCGGTCTAGGCAGGTGTAAAGCCATGAATGCATTTAAGGAGAAGTAGATTCGTCTTCACATATAAATAATGTTTTCCATGCTTACTGCTGCTACTCAGGAAGGAAGCCTTGGTTGAACTACTGTAGATACTTTCTTGAAAATATGAAATCACTGCTCTGCAACAGTCAAAGAACAAATAAATGTTTGGAATTACTACAAAAGGAAAAACCAAAGTTGAAAGATCACTGTGCTGCTGTATAAATCCATCTTGTATCTGCACCTTGAATGGTCAGTGCAGTTCCGGGCCCTTGAAAAGAATAGAGAAGAGATGGAAAAGATTCAGGGAGAGTAACAGGGTGAGCAAAGGTGTGACACAACTTCTGTACAAGGAACAGTGCAGGAGAATAGGAGTTCTAAAGCTGGAAAAGATATGAGATGTGAGACCCAGTACAGGGAAAGCTATGATACCATCAGTGACACAGAGAGAGTGGGTAGGGAGGAGTGTTAGTTGTGTCTCCAGGACAATGAAGGACCAGCTCACAAAGCTGGTAGGAGCCAAGTTCCAAGAAAACAGAAGGAAGGAGTTTGTCCTGCATCAGGCAGTGGACCTGCTGAGCAGGTCCTTTCCAAAGCACCCTGAGGATGCAAGGAACTTACATGCTCTCTCAAGTGTTTGGAGGGGTCCATGCCACAGGCAAGCTACAGCAGGTTCAGGAAATCCTCTGAGCTGAAAATAGATGGAAATAGCAATAACTGATTGAGACAAATCTGCTTACAGCCCCTGATGCAGGCAGAGTAGATGAATGGGTTGGGTGATCCAAACCAGCACAGCTGTTTTTACCTGGAGTGAAAATAGATAAGACAGACTCAAGTAAACACAAGTATCCCAAAGGGAGCTAAGATGGCAGCATGCAGGACAGCAGGAGGTAAAGTCAGGGGTTTGGGTGAAACTAGCACAGTTAAACTGCAGGCCAAAGGTGTAGATGAAGAGGCAGAAGAAAAGTTGCAGTTTCAACTTCATCCATACTTTGGCTGAGCCTAGACATGCCCCACTATAATCAGGAGCAAAGCTTCCACTGATCAAGCCCTCGAGACATAAAGACAAGCAGTTAAGTGAGGAGTTTCAGGGTCAAAGAGTATCTCCAAGATAACAGGAGACATGGCACAGGTGAGTCTGTATAGGCAGAATTTGCAATTTATCTGTGTTACTTATCTATCAGCCAGATCCAAATTATTTTAGTCCTGATTGGATCCAAGAAAATGTTGCATTCAGAGATATTCCTTCGCAGAGTCTCCATGATATCCTAAATAATAACTACTATGTAGGTATTGCCCACAGCACAGTTATTTTTTTCAATCTTTTTATTAAGCACTTTGAAATAAGCAGAGTTGCCTCCACTTCAAGTGTGATATAATCTAATAGTGAGATGTTACAGAGTCATGGCCCCAAGGCAACGTGCAAAGCCCCCCAAAAGGCCAAAAGTTACCATTTTCCTTAAGGGTAGGTGAGTTTAAGAAATATTCAAGTGGAAGGAACCACTATTCATTAGTTACTCAAAGCACTATTCTATCAGCAATAATCAGCAAAATAAATATGTTTCTTCACAGAAATGAAGAATGCTTCACATTCTAGGGCAAATTCCTAAATACCACAATTTTTTCTCATACAGACAACACTTATTTGGGTAATGACTTTGAAATAAGCCTTTCCTGTTCTGAGGTTGTGTTTTGCTGAAGGGCTGATCTTGATTTGTTTGGTTTACAACTCCTCCAAGAAGTTTCTCAATAAGTGCACACATTATGGTCAGTATTTTGAGAGAAGAGTCTTTTATTCTTTCAGCTGAAGTAGACTGCTTTTCCTGGAGTGCTGAAAAAAAATTCGTTTTAAGAAGCTGATCTGATTAACTGGGTTAAACTAGAAATGTGCCAAATTGCTCTGCAGACATGGCATAGCTGCTGACCTGCACTGAGGCTGGAAATCGTTCCAGGGTGACGTGCCATGTCTGCTCACGTCAGCTGTGCACTGGGAAATGCACAAGCAAGCAACTTGCTGAAAACGTCCTTCAGCTTAGGGCTCAAAAAAGATTCCTGTAAAACATATTGCTTATGAGGAAACCAGCTTCTCAGACCCAAGGAATGTCATTTCTCACACAATTTATTAGTGTTTCTCAGTGTTTTTCCAGTGTATTCTGGACAGCATGCACAGATGGACACACAGCCCTTCACAAAGAATTTTACAAATATCTCACCCCACCTGGATCTGTTCTTCAGCCTGATGCCACTAGCCCTTGGCAACTCAAGCTGTTTCTTCTTTGCACTATTGAGATTTTAAAAAAAAGAAAATTTGCAGCACTTTGGTTCTGACACTGCAGTTTGACATCTCTGTGTGAACCTTTATATTATGTTTGTTTCCCTGCATGCTGCTCAGACACACGGTTTGCAAAGCTGGGCCTCTCCACATAGACCAGTCCTTGATCCCCACTATTCAAGCATGCATTTTGGCAGCAGGACATTACATCTCTGGATCTCCACCTTTTTAGAATCCATCCTCCTGTTTGTCTTCCTTAGCACATCTGCTCCTCTTGCTCATATTCAATGGGGAGGGGAAGCTGGCATGTGAACAGATGTTGGAAGAAGAGCATTTCTTCCCCAGTGCAGAGCCTCAGGATTGCTGAAGACATTGCCTAACAGAGCTTTTGTTAACTGTTGGGGAGGAGGAGCCTCAGAGGTCCTTCAGGCTGCATCTGGTGAGCATTGTTGGAAGAGTCTCTCCCGTCTGTGCCTTCAGTCTATTTTTGTGCTGTCTTCATATCATGCCCTCACAACTCAACATGCAGCTGCACCATGGACTGGCCCAGGGAACTGATCTGACTGAAAACTCACCCAGCTGAAAGGAGGAAAAAAAGGGGGGGGAAAAAATACTTTCCAGCCAGTTCAGATCTCTGATCTCATTTACCACACAGCAGTACTAACAGTTGTACCACCACAAGGGAGGTAACCTCTTCCCACAGCTCTGGGGGCTGCTGCCAGCTCTTCCTCAGGCAGCAACCCAAGCCTTTGCCCTGTGGACCTGCTCCTTAGGAATTGATTTTTCCCATTTCATTCCCACTACTAAGGCAATTCTAGCTTGTGTAGACAGGCAGTAACACATGGATGCCCAACATGGGATTTGAAGAGGTGTGGTTAGAAAGCTTACATGGGAAAAGATCTACAAGAGCTCTCTCCGTGTAAATACAATGGCAGTAAGAGAAAAGTTTCTGAGTGCTTCTTGCTTCACTTTGTGTTCTCCTCTCCCCTTGGGGAATTTAGGTAAATAGTTTGTGTAGGCAAAATCTTTTGGTAGCTTCCCCCCTATCCTTCATGTTCCTGTTAACCAGTGGATGGAAGCAGCATTCCCTGCCTTGAGACCCCCAGTCCCAGAGGAATTGTTTGACACTTACAGTACTTCCCTTCTAGCATGAATTAGAGTGGAAAGAAGAAGCTGGTAACATGTGACCCATTTACCACACACTTCAGCTCTGTCTGTTAGTAGATGTGACCTTTGTGACTAATACAATGCTGGGAGGTACTGGGAGGGTGCATTAAATCCCTCCCTCCAGCACAGTTGTCATCCTCACCATCTCATCACCCATTCCAGTGAGGAAGCTGCAGTTTCAAAGCCTGCCAATTCCTGCAAGACACCCAAAATGCTGGACTGGGTCCAGAAATCAGCCACAGGGTGGGGGATTAGTGTCAGGGGGTGAGAGCAGAAGTCAGACCAGTGCTACGCTCTCCTCATGCCTGGAACTACATCCCCACAGGGGTGGCAGCCCCCCCACAGCCCCCACTGTGCATTCAGCCTCCACCTGTGCCAGGCATGCCACAGCTGCAGGACACAGGGCTGGCAGCTGCAATTGCACCATCCCAACGCTCTGCAGAGCCTCTTCCTGCCCTCTGCCCTCTGCCTGCAGATAACAAGCCCTGGGCTCCAGCACAGACAGCATGGCTTCCTACTCGCAGTGTGTGTGGGCGGGTGCCAAGGACCTTGCAACATCTGAAGTGGCAACTCCCAGTGAAGAAAACTTGTTACAATCCATTGAAATCACTCTGCTGCTGGACCAGAGGCCAGGAATTTTTTTCCTTCAGGTCTTTGGCCTGGGTGATTCTATTACAGACCCTCCTGCCACAGGCCCTTTACCCTTCTTGCCCCCCTCAAACCAGCAACAACCCACCATTCTCACCCATAATGTCCCACACCAACACTCCACCCTCCAGTCTCTCTCCCTTGGCCTCTTGTCCCTTCCCCAAAGCCTGTTCTACTCCTGTCATGCCTCAAATCACTCCCTTCCCTTGTGACCCATGCCCCAGACACCGTCCTTGCCCCATGTGCTTCCTCCCCTCATTCCCAGAGCTCCTCCCTGTCCCTCCTCCCCATTCTCTGTGGAGCCACATCCTGCATCCTTGGGGCAGTGCCTACCTTGACATGGGAAGGTAGGGGACATCTCCCCATACTCAGCCCCATGTCCAGCCCTGCAGACCCTTGTGATTATATGCTAAGCTCAGCTGTCTGGTTGTGGCCACCCTTTAGAGAATTTCTGTTTGCTGTGGCTGAGGGTGCACCACAGACCCCACTTAAAGCAATGGCCCAGTGATCCCTAAAGATAGAAGAAACATTTGCAATCATACAGGTCTGGAAAAATCAGCAGACAAGGGAAACTTTTATCTTGGGTATCAAAGTACATGGTCAATTAATGTTTGCACCTCCTTCAGGGAAACTTGCAGGGAATTAGCAAGCTGTAACTACTGAATTTGGGACATGTTCTGGGAACTGCGTGTGCAACTGGCAGAGGACACACAAGCCTGCAGAAGGAAATTGGGAGACAAGGCTGTACCCTTAGCCCTGAAATTCCAGCTAATGCTAACAAGACAAACGTGGAGACAGAAGGAAAAATCCCAACAGGAGCAGTGTGCAGGTGACTGCTTCCTGCTGCAGCACCTGGGCCTCTGGCCACACCCAGCACAGGGGCACCTCAGGGCCAATTCCAACTAGTTCCAATTAGAACTATGACTAACTGCAATAAAGTTGTGGTGGGGATGAAATCCTACCATCCTTGCAGTAAAATCTGCCAGTTATCCTGTTGGCTTACCTGTCCCTCCTGCATTTCACTCACAGTCAATTCACTGCCCCTCACTGACTTGTGGCTGTTTTACTGTCAATTTCCTCATTCCTTAGTCATCATTGCAGACATTGTCCTCTTGCAACAACTCTCATGTAATTAGAATTAAAATATCTATGGAAAACTGTAGGTAAAAGGTACACAAACCATTTAGCTGCCAGACTCAAAAGTTTAAAAATATTTATAAAAATTTGAGAAATAAAGATTTTGTCTGAGGATCAGCTTTGTGCATGAGAAGGGCATTAGTTTTCCAGAGTTACTGGCTTTTGCTCTTCAAATGTAGCACCCCAGAGTTACCTCTGTGTGTGTGCTGTGGGCTCAGCTGGGCTCTCTCCACACTCAACCTGTGCCAGTGCTTCTGCTCTGCTAGCACAGACTTAGAGCAAACCTGTTCAGATGGTTATCTGGCTGAAAAATAACTATTGGTATTAAAACTACTCGGTTTTTTAAAAATGACCAAAAAAATAAGGAAAACCGAGCCTTTTGCTGAGTTACATTCTCTCATCTGATTCAGCACATGGAGAGCAGCTGCTTTAGCAGAAGGAGAAAATGCAGGAGCAGCAAAGAGTGATGGAGAGGTGGTGGCAGTGGCCACACCACTGCCTTTTTCATTGTTGCTGGTGAAGGTTAAGCCACAGGATGACTCTGGCCCTTGTCAATCGCCTGAGAATGCAATCTAGCTCCTCTGAAAAATGTTGCTACTTTGTCCTTCCCCTTCCATGCACACTCTCTTGCCCTCCAACAAGTAACTATCAACCAACATGACCTACATAAATGTTCCTCCCTCATGTGCCTTGCAGCACTGCATGGGATCCTGCTCCCTCCCCTGCCCCCCAACGGCCTGGGACAGAGGGGCTCCCCCACTATGCCAGCCAGACCTGGGGCTGATGGCTGAGATTCCCCTCTGCTCCCACACGTGGGCTGAAGGCAGTGGTGAGGAGAGCTGACTACCCCAGCTTTGCAGGTGGGAAAGGCAGAGGTGGTGTGAGTTGCTCTCTGCCCATGTCCCTCTCCATCTGCCTCTGGTGTCCCTCTTTGGGCAGCACCCCTGAACTCATCCCCAAGGGATGGAAAACAGAGATGACAGGCAGGGGTAGGAGTTTTCTCTCAGGCAGGGCTGCCTTTGCAGGAGATGTGGTGCTGCCTTGGGGATTAGCCAGAGGAATTTGTGCTTCACTAGAGACATGACTAAGAACTTCAGTCATCTCTGAACTTTGTTCAACTTTGAACTTCATCCACCTCCATTCCTAAAGAATATCTCAGGTCCTTGAGTACCACAAGAATTGTGCTGCTGCCTTCAGTGAGGTCTCATTTCAGCCTTTATTTGGTCTCTATGCAAAACAAGCTTGTGCCACACTTTGTGTGTATTAATACACACCACAGTTTTAGGTCACAAATCTGCAAAATCCAGCTGAAAATGTAATTTTTCGTCTAAAATTAAGACTTCAGCTCCTTTTCTCCAAACAATTCTGAGTATAGCTTTTTGGTTTGCAATTAAAACCTCCAGGGAATAGAAAGCCAGATCCCAAAAGTTTTCCTGAACCACAAACCCACATTTGCCTCATGGAATAAATGTCTTATGGTCTGGCACTGCAAAGACCTCAGTTTCCTCCTCTGCCATTGTGCTCTGTCTGAGCTGTGCAGTGCTGGGTGTGCCACAGTGCCCCTCTCACAGCAGGAGCTGGGGAAGGCTGGGGGCTCAGTCTGACAAATCAGAGGCTCCATGGGTTGGTTGCTGCCTGGAAGGCTTAAGGGAAAGATTATTCTGCTCAGCCTAGCACAGGAGTTGAACCAAAGGATGAACAAAGAGTGGCACTGCTATTAATGTTAGTGTTTCATTTGCTACATTGGACTGTAATCCCCAGAAATGGAGAAGAAGCATCATGCAGTTCTCCTTATACCAAAGCAAATACAGCTATGGTTCAAAATAAACTTGGGGTGGGGGGAGTATGTATTGACTGCCAGGAATAAACTTGATAAATGAGCTATTAAAATATTTATTTTATACAAAGGTCTTTGCCATCCTTGAGGCTTCAGGATAATTTTTGAGGTTATTATTTTAAATACTAGAGATGAACAAAAATTTCTGGTCGGAGTAGTCTATTTTTATTATCTTCAGCCGGCTACATGGGAGCATGATAAAACTGGATGTTGTCCTTGATGCTGAGCTCCTCCTTTTAGTGCCATCCGTAGTTCTCATTATTTGAACACATTGGAATGTTTTTGTGGCATATTCAAGGACAAGGATTAGCTGGGGGAAATTATCTCAAAATGTTGAATTGTTTTACTATCGAAAATCTTAAGAGTGAGGTCATAGAAAGAGATACTGCTGGCATTTTCACTTTTTTACTGTAAATCCAAATAGCATTAATTGAGGAATTTATCTGTCAGAAATATCATTGTTATGAGATGCAATTTGCTTCTGTAATTCCATTTTTAAACACATGCTAATATATTTCAGGGTCTATTTTTTGACAGTCTTCAAACAGATACATTGGAGGGTCCCATATTGCACATGGGACTAGTGTGAGCTACTTAAAGGCTCCTGAAACAACGTTCCTACATGATGGATGCTCAGATCCCAGATCTGACCAGGGCCTTTCTGGGGTCACTGTTAGGATCAAACCATGCTGCATCACTCCTCCATATTTCCCACAGTTGCTGCTGGACCAGCAGCCATATTTTCACCAGCTTCTAATTCAGGGTATAAGGGAACTCTGGTGTGACAGGAGTGGCACTTAGCAAGACAGGTGTCTGGCCAATGGCTCAGAGTATCTGGGGGTGGCTGTGGTGTCAGAGATGTGACATTATGTAGATTGGATGAAATTGAGGGATAGGTATTCCCCAAATGCCCATCCTGAAAGAGACAAAGAGGGTCTCTGCCGAGGAGCACTGGGGCAGGACACCAGGAACTGCTGCACCCACCCTTCTCACAGTCTTCATGTCGGTCAAAAATCCAAGAGCTGGGACAGCATTTTCACTCTTGATACTAATAGTAGTTTAAAAATGTAAGGAAATTATGTTAAAACTCTGATGTCTGTGTAACTGGTCCTTCTGGAGGTGGGTGGCTGGGACTGCTTTGGGCTTGCACAGGGCTGCCCCAGCTATAATTCACATATGGAGGAGCTGGTACAATGCAGACTCCTTCCCACCTCCCAGCTTCTCTGCCAGAACTACAAGGGGTGATGCCCACAGCTTATTCAGCATGTTTTGGAGTTCTCAGAGGTAGGAAGTGCTGAGAGATGAGCCTGTGGGCACAGCTGGCATTTGAGGCAGCCAAGCATCAGTTTCAGCTTGCCATTCATGTTAAGGAACATCCCACAGGAGTGTACAGGGTGTCTCACACTTGGATCTATGCTGTCTGTGCAAGCGTGCTTTCACCAGACTTGTGAAAGCTCTGCAGACTTCATCACAGTTTCACAGTGTTTGCTCTTTCCCTTAAATCTGGTTCATGGAACCACCTGGTGAATATAAACTTCATATAAACATTTCCTGTTTGAAGTAACAAAGGTATAACAACTCCCAGCTCCAACAGCTCTAAAAGGTTGACAATATCTTGGAAGATATTTTCAGTGCTCATCAGTTGTGACAGATAATTATGGATTTGAAGAGATTTGGTATTTGTTTATAAATACAACTTCAAAAACTTTCTACTGAGACGTCTTCAGCAAACTGCTCAGATTCATTGTTGATTAAGAAATCACACTTACACATGCATTTAAAGTGTCAAGAAATTACAGGAGCACTGCCACTTCCACTTTAAATGTTAAATTTGATAATCTTCTGGCTGGGGAAAAGAGAGAAACCTTGAGGGCTCAGCAAACAGAAAGAGCATAAATAGTGTCACACTGGCTGTGTTTTATCTCATTCTTTTGAAATTCCTGCCACGAATTTGTTGTTAAATATATTTCTGACTGAGTGGGTCCAAGGACTGGTTTGCCAATCCTGACTGAAGGTCAGCTTTTTACCTTAAAATATATAGCCCAATAGTAGCTGATTTAAGTTTTGGATATTGTAGTCTGTTTTTGACCAATACATTACCTGATTAGAGAACCTAATAGAGGAGGACATCCAGTCTACACCTTCTCTTTCTTCTTTCTTTTTTAAGTACAACAGGCTTTTCAAAATGTACATGTGGTGTTTCAGCATACCAGCTGCACATCCCTCTCTCAACCAACTCCCTCCCTGTGTGTTCAGGGAAGATATTTTATTTTGAGGGGCCCCCTTCCCAGGCAGGGAGCTGCTCAAGTGGGTCAGCATCCTGGGAAGCTGCAGCCTAAGTCCTTTCAGGTGTTTCCTATAAAAGGTGCCATTGCTTTGTCATTGTTATACCAGAGAGTCTGCTACATACACTGTGTCAGGAATATGTTTCATGCTCACTAGGCAATGACTGATGGTGCTTCCCTTATCAAAATCCACATTTTTTGCACTGCAGGGTGAATTCCTTTCCACATTCCTTCCTTCCAGCTCTGATTTTCAAGGTTAGCCTTGTGCAGAAATGTGAGCTCCACCTTTCCAAATGTGCAAAAATGCAGATCCCACAAGCATTCATGTAACAGCTCCACTACAAATCCGTGCAGATGAGACTGCACCCAGCAACCTCACAGTAAACATGGCTTATTAGAGATCCCCCAGGACAGCCAGTCCCCTTGTGTCAACTCTGCAAAGGGATTCTAACTTTAAGGATGTTCAGCTGGAGAATTCTGCACAGAGAAACTATTCAAATCCATGAACACACTGTTCCTGCCTCTTTTGGAAAGCTGGGAACACCTTTTCTATGTATGCTGGAGCTGGAAACAGGGATGAACCCAGAGCTACACAACAGTTTCTAACTCCATCAATTATTTTTTTCTCTCTGGCATACCCATATTTTTTATCCAAGCCCATCTTTCTTCTTCCTTGATTCAAAGAACTTGTATATTCAGCCTTGTCCATGACCATGACTGAATATTCAGTCCTTGACCATGCAGCCTGATTTGGGTTACTTTTAAGTTCAAGTATACATGAGTTTGGAAATCTAGCCCATATCCATATCTGGTTAGAAACACTCCTGAAATGAACACATAGTAAAAAAATATCTCAGTATATAATAATTATTCTGTGGGCAGATGGTCTTTTACAGCTGTTATGCCCCAATCACATTGAAGAGTCCTCCACAGACTATCTCAAATAACACATAACTCCCTAACAGGAAAAAAATTCCAGAAAATGAAGTAGAGTAAGCAATCAAAATTTCCACCTGGACCCCACCAACCTGCAGCACCCTTAGGGCAGTGCATGGCCACCCTGAGAGCAGCATGCACAGCCTTAGCTGTAACTACTCCTTAGCACAGTTCACATCCCACAGACAGAGAACATAGTTACATCCAGATCAAATCAATGCAAGGGAGAAATCTGGATGTTGTTGTGTAAGGGCAAATTTATGGCTTAACATATAGAACAGAGGACTAAAGAGGGCAGCTCAGAGACAGCTGGGTGCTGACCTTCTCCTTTGCTTCATGGTGTTGCTCCACCTGGTTGATAAAAATCATATTACTCTCAATTAAGTAATTTTTTTTTTTCCTAGTTCTAGGACCAAAGTCCTGGACACCAGGAAAAGAAACTACTCGAGGTTTTAGGAAGAATTTATGTCTGTAGCTAACAGAACAATTTAGCACTCAGTGGCTACGAGGCCATCCAGCCCTTGAAAGCTCTGTAAATTCAGCAGGTACTTCCCAGACAGTTTTCTTACCTGCCCACCCTGCTAAACTCAGCAGAGTGCCACAGCCCATAATTACAGGGCACAGGTGTCTGGAGGCCAAACAGTGGAGAATGCCCAGCACAGCAGAGCCTGGGCAGTTGGCATGTGTGTGGTTGAAGACCACTCAACAGAGGACACACACACAGAGCACAGATATGCTTCTTTCTAGCACTTCCAGACTCTGAAAAGTTTAACATCATAACTTTAATCATGTGCTGGGGCCACAGTTTTTAATCTGTGGGTTTGCTACTAAGTTTTAAAAGAAAAAAACTCATCCTGAAGTCCCATAAATGTCATCACACAGTTGGTATCAGGGTGTCAGGAACAGCATCCAAGGCAGTGCTTGCTGTCCACATTTCTGAAGCCTTTAAAGCTTACATGGCTCTGTTGGGGTTTTTTCCTCATTCAGTATTTCAGGGGTACAGATATTTTGACTTATTTTCACCAAGCTTCCACTTCAGACTTGGCTCCTTCCAGCTCTTTCTTCTCTTCTGTCCCTTCCACACCACCTGTTTCTTTTCCCAGTTTGCTCCTCATCTAGGCAATTCTGTATGCTTAAAATAAATCTCCAGGACAAACCTAGAGTTTCACCTGGACCAAATGTTTTAAAATAGACATTTGTCTGTCTGTTTTGACTAAGTCCTGTATTAGCATATGGTAAACAGAGTGATACTTACCCAACTGTAGCTGAGTTATATTGGATTTGCTCCAGTTAAATCCATATTATCATTTGCTCCTTTACCCTTAGTTTTGCAATGTAGTGCTATCTCAGGGAGCAACTGAAAGCAGCTGTGGCATTGGAAAGCTGTTATCTCCCAGCCTTGAACTTGGACACTTTGGCATCTATCCACACTCACAAGCTACATCCTAGTGCAATTTTCTCACTCTCCACACTAGTTCAGCTTCTAAAATGATTTAGTAACACTCCAGTGTGAACAGTTATAAACCAAGTTGAAAGTGGCTTGTATTGAGTCTGCTTTATATGAGAAGGTATGAACCAAAGTCAATGTGCTTCCTTGTGAGAAAATTTTGTTGAGTTGTGCAATCAATTTATAAACTCAGCTTGTGTAATGGGTTGCATTTCTGTAGAGCTGTCCTCACACTGGAGAGGAAGAAATGTCAGGTTTCAGGGAAGGATCAGCTGCTGGTCAGACCCCCCCTTGCAAATGCAAGCAGTCCCCAGCTGTGTCTCCATGCTCCAGCCAGCCTGGCTGGCAGCTGCTGAGGGGCTTCACTCTCCAACTTCTTCATTGCAACAACACGTGTCTGTTGAACCTTGACTCAGATGAAGCTGCCTGAAACCCACTTCAGGGAAGCAACACATCCCTGGGTAAATTGGGCAGGCTCTTCTGGTGTCTGCTTCAGTGGCTGCCAGGCCCTTTCACTGGGCTTACACCTTTACCATTGGGCTGTTGTGGCCCTAAAGGACACAGCAGAGTAAACCTCTGTGCTTGGAGAAGCCTGGTCCTCCATGGCAGGAAGGGACCATTTCAGAGCCCTGACTGCACTGCCCTGCACCCAGGCTTGTGTCTGGCTCCTGTTAGTCCTGATGCTCCTCAGAGCTTAAAAGCAGGGTGCCATATGCTTGAAGAAAATCCATGGGCAGCCTGTAGAAGCACATTCCTGCTTCCCATCAGAGCTGCTTCATATTTTCACCACTCCATCTCCAAGTTAAGGTTTTGGCTAGTTTTGCTTGTTCCCCCCTGTGAAATGTCATCACTTTGTTTAATTGCAGAAGTCAACCACTATATTCAAGAGATTAATTATCCTACTGCTGCAAGAAAGTTTGACATTTAGTAGCTTGGAAGATATTTATGACCAAAGTAGTTGTTATTCTGAAATATAACATTAGTTGTAGAAATTCCCCGTTGGGGAAAGAATAATCAATGACATGTAGAACTATATGGGTGCTGATGCCCCACCAAAACAGCATCTTAACTGTTCCTTAAAATGGTGACTTGTACACAAATTATGAAAAACAACTCAAAAACTTAACCAGGTTAGTCCTGGAGCAATGTAAACCTTGAAAGATGAATTTACAATGCACCGAAAATCTGATTATGTAAACTATCATAAATGGATTCAGTGTGTTAGAGGCCAACACTAAATCTTCATCTGTTTACTGGGAAAAAAGGCAGTAGGGAGCTATACATTAAAATGAAGATTGATTTCAGAAAGCGTAGCAGAAATGAAATATGCTGACATAATGAGTAAGCAGAAAGAAAGAAAGAAAGCATAAAATTAACAATCGCCAGCTCTTGCTCCAGGATTAGAACTATAAACTAGAGAATGACATTTATTGTAATGCTAGTCCTTGAGATGAACTGCAAAAGTTTTGATAGAGCTTTTCGAAACTTTCCAGGTACCTGTTTCAAAATCTGTGCTGCAATTTTGCCTGGTCATTAAAACTAAAGGAGGCATTCCTGAAAAATTCTATGCACAAGCTCCTGCCCTTCCTGTCAAGATGCAGCCCTGGAGGGTATAATTTCAGATGTCAGAAATAAAGATCTGAGGGCCTTTGGCACCACTCTGCTCTTACCTGACACCTGTGGGTGTTTCTCACCCACAGCCTCAGCCAGCTGAAGAACTTGTTAGTCTCATCACATTGTAAAACATCATTTTGATGCTATTGAACAGTGCATCATTAGCAGGCAGGGCTGCAGCTCTTCCAAGGTGCAGTGGAGTCAGGAGCAGGGAGGGAAGCCCTGTCCTTGGGCACCAGCTGGAGCTGGGAACTTCCACTGTGTTTGGGAGGCAAACGGCAGTCCATGGATATCTACTGTCTGAGAGTGTATCAAAGAGTGAGGGATACAAGAAGAAAGGGTTTTTTCCCAGAGTATAAAGGTGAATAACAATGTTGAGAAGGTTGGATGGACAAACATCTTGTTCCTGAAGGCCTAGAAGGAATAAAACCTAAATAAATATGCTTATGAAATGGCACTCAAAAATTCCTCTCAAGTATCTATGATGTAAAAGTAGGTTTTCATGCCCTCTTGCTCAAAGCCAGCATGGCCATGGGTTGGTGCTGTGGCATGGTTCAGAAGTGGAGGCCCCTGAGTGTGAGTCTGGCTGTTTTCAGCACAGCAGCATCCATTGGGGCTCACCACACTCAGGGTACTTTGTTTGAGAAATCACATCACATAAAGGTTTTTTTGGGTGTTCCTCAGTAAACATACCTACTGTTTGGTTTGGTCCAAGGCCTCACAGCAAAGTTACTGTGAATGCTGTGGAACTTTTAATCTCTCTTTTTTACCTACCTATCTAGGCTGCACTTTTATAACAGTATTTAAATTGCCAAAATCCTTCACCAAAGAAAGAATTTGGTGAAATTTATTTTCACCAAAATTGATTATTATCCTGAAGGGGCTTATTTGATTTGATAAATGTTTTTTTGTTAAAATTGTATGGCTTTTTATTTGTTGCTAGGCTCTTCTTTTTCTCTCCCTTCCTCCCAAAAGGATTGTTCAGCAAAAGCACCTAATTATACAGTTATATTTAAAAAGTAGCCAGTGGCATTAGAGTTGGGGTTAGATACTATCCTTTTACTGGATGTATATATCAAAATAAATAATGAAAAAGAAAACCAGGGAAAGCATCCAACGGAGCATTTCAGATCCTGAAAAGAATGTATTATGCTGCCTCTTTTCAAACTAGATCTCTAGAGCTTGGCAAATTAACAATTACTTTTTGAAAGACCAAATCAGTGCTGGTGGACACCCAGGTGCACTGCCTGCAGTGCTGAGCTGCTGCACCAAAGTGGAAATCACAGCAAATCAAAAGGTCAAATTAGTCTCCAGTCAGCTTACAGGACAGTTTCTGAAGGTTTTCTGACACCTCCTTGTGCAGCCTCCTGCCACCCCAGGGCGCAGCAGACCCTGCCACCTGCAGAATGGGTGTTCCATGCCCTGGGGACTGCCAGGCTCTTCTGTCCTTGGCTCTCCCGGGTTTTCCCACTTCACACTGTAATGGGAACAGCCTCGGCACTGGAGGACCAGCACAGCTGTATCAGCCCAGAGAACCTTTCCAAAGTGACTTGAGGCTGAAGAGTTTCCAGCTTATTCTGATACAAGTACAAAATTTTGATTGTGTGTTACTTTAGACTAGAAGCCTGTTGATTTTAGGGTGGGGCAGAGGGAAAGGCTGCCTAGGGAATTTTATCTCAACAAATGAGGTGTTCTTTTAAGTGGGCATAAAAGAACTTTATTTTGTCCTGTATTTGTCATGCCAATTAATCCAGTGATCTGCCCAAATATTATCTATGCAACAGAAATACAATAAAAGAAAGAGCAATAAGTCATATAGAGAGGGGTGGGAGACTATGTCAGGTTATTTTATCAGATCCCAAAATGCATATTTCTGACTCACCCGGAGCAGGATGCATCACCCATCACTGCAGGTTTTCTGCAGTGTAGCCATTGATGCTAGAGCACACCTTGCAGGCTGTCTCAGGAGTCAGTAAGGGAACCCACACTTTTACAAAAGGAGTCACCTCATGCTAAAGCTGATATTTAATCTAATGAAGGTGAATCAGGCCTGATTTCCCTCCAGTGACTAAAGGGGAGCCCAGAGCAGCCAGCTCTGACACAGATGGCTGCACACTGGCACCTGTGGTGAGGTGAGATCCTCGGACTGAGCCACTTAATCTGCCTTAAAATGTATTCATGGGATTGATCTTCCCAGATTTTCCTGGACATACAGAGCAAAATTCAAAGAGGAAGGAATAGTGTGAAGAATCTGATGTGACCCAGTACCCCAGAGATGAGTCACTCCCATCTCTCTCCTATAGCCAGGAGACAGGCAGATGGATCACATCACTGTCAGCACACAGACACATCCATTACCTGCAGTGACAAAGTCATGGAACCTCCATTTCTGCTGTAGGTGTATAATTATAGTATGAAAGAAATCTGAGTCATGGGTGTAATTCAGCCTCCCTTCAGGTATGTGATGAATAATCAGTGGAAGGACTGGAAAATACTGATCACCGTTCGGTACTGATGAATCAGAAAAGGAAGTTTCTTGGATATGGCATATAGACAACATGTGGTTTGAAAATTGTGAGGGGCAGAATATCAGTGCTGGGTCTCTCAGTGTTTTTTGCTGGAAAACAAGTGTCTCTTATTACATCCCTACACTTTTAACTGGATTCTTCCAGACATTGTATGGAGTTGTAGGTTTTCTTCTTTTAAATGTATATTGAAATATCTCAGGGTATGGAAGAACCTGCACAATCTTTCTCAGTCATATAATTGCTTAGTGTACAAGTAGAGTGCAGTTGTAACAGAGGAATTCTAACATCTACATAAATCCAGTGTAGAATTAACCTGATACTTAAAGATACTTTAAGGAGGGTATTTAATTTTCTTTCTTACTCCATTGTAATTAGTGGAAAGGCAAAGGGTTGTTAAAGGAAGGAAGCAGGGTTGTTTAGATACTTTATTTAAATATTTCTGTCTCCTCATACTGTGTTGTGATTTGGCTAAAACCCCTTTGGTGCTTGTTGCAGTTGTGCAGCAACTGATACTCTGCCAGTCAAGACCCAGGAGCAGTAAAATGACCCTTTCTTTGGGAAAGGCTCACCAGAAAATGTAACTGCTGAAGCACAGATCAGCCAGTGCAGGGTAGAATTTGCGCCATCGAGCCCCCTCATTTCCTGGGAAGACGGCTGCCATGAGGACCACCCAAGCACTGAAGCTGGTGACATCATCTCTGCATCTTTAGCAAATGCTGGAAAACACCCATAGCTGGGAGGAAGAAAAGCCACAGTCACAGGCAGGGCTGGATAAAAACGTAGACAGAAATTAAATTGTTTCACTGTGCCTTACTCTTGTCCACCCCTGTGGGCTGCTACTTTGTATCTGACTTCTTTCTCCCCATCACAGTCCAAAAGGCAATTTTTTATTCAGCCTTTTAATGACTTTGATCTGACCCATACCAGGTCTTTTAATGTCTACCTCTTTTCCAATCTTCTGCAGCTTCACAAACCCTCCAAGATATCATCAGCTCCCCCCTGGAGCCTCAGCATGCTGAGACAGTCGTGGTGATGGATACAAGGAACCATGCAGGTCTGTGGGCACACAGAACAGAGATGGTCCAAGGCTTTTTACCAATTTAGCTTGGACCCAGTTAGACTTAGTAAGAAGTCATGTTAGGTGTGGTTAGATGGACCTAACAACTTTGAAATTACCCAAACCACCTCCTTCAGGCTGTGCCTAAGCCTGTGATGAATTGTGATGATTCCCCAGGAGCTCTGCAGGGAATATGATATAGGTACAGGTGTACAATCAGCTCACATCCAAATGGGTTTTCAGAGAGAAAACTTTAGCTTTGCCCTGAATGGAAGTAGTTGGACTGTTTCCAGACCCAGCCTGACTCTGGAATATGCAATGCTTTATACATGTGGTGCTGGTGCCAACGAGCCATGTCAGACACTAGCTAGCTCTTTATCTGTGGCACAGATAATCTACAAACTGGGTCATTCTACCACAGATGCCTGAGAGATGGTTTTTAGCTGCAAACACCTTCATGATTGCTTCAGCCATGTGCCTAAATGCTGTAGAGTGATTTTCATTAGACCAAATCAAGTTGAAAAAATCTAATTGAAGAAGCATTCCCTATTCTCTTTCTCGTCCTCTAGTTTCAATTCTTCCCCTTTCAACAGTGCTGTTAATTGCATTAAACATCTGATAGCTGATAGAATCTGATAGCATCTTTTTAGTGAAGGTGAATGCAGAAAAAAAAAGTCTATTAAGTAACCTAAGTGATCATGGAAGTCCATAGAATAGAGACTTGCTTTCAAAGGGATGCTTGCATTGGCCAAATCTACCAGTCTTATACAGGCAAAAGAAACCCATGTTTGCCCTGAAAACCCCCTGCCTTCTGAATGATTCCTTCTTGGAAAGAGGAAGCTTAAACACTGCTTTGCCAAAGCAGTTCAGGAGCATGGGACTATCTGCACATACCATCACTGAAGTCTGACAAGGAAGGAGGGTGCAAAGAAAAGAAATAGAACAGCTGTGAAAGCCTGAGCTCACTATCTCCTCAGATTATGCTTTCACCCACAGGTGGAGCAGAAAGCAAAAGCAGCAGACACTAGAAAGAGAGGGCAACTATAAACTCAATGCAAGCTCAATATTTGGCACCTTCCCTGCCTCCCATTCTCTGTCTCTTGTGTCCTGTCTGCTGGTCTTCAGCCCACTCAGCTGTAACAGCACAACAGTTTACAGGACTCTATTTTGAAATGGATTAGGGACCTGATAGAATTTTTAAAAATCCTGCCAAGAAATGTCAGTTGTGTGATGGAAATGAGTGATTGTAAGAAAAAACTGAAATGAGCATTACCCCTGAACATATGATGTTAAGAAACCACAGCCCAGCTCCATGACCAGCTGGCTCCACATTGTTTGGATTTACAAAAGGAGCTGACATTAGAAGCAGGGAATCATCTTTCCTGGGATTTGTAATTTATTTTTAATTTGTGTTGTTCTAAATAACTAAGCACTGATGTCTTCCATTACAAGAAATATTGTGGCTATCTTATTCAGTGTTTATGTTTGCCATTTATTGTCATGAAAATGAATTTCAAAGATGAAAAAGGGCTGAGAGGTGAAAGTACATACATATCAGCAGTTACAGAGTTTAGAACAATAAGAAAGCAAATTACAGCAAAACAAAGCTTTATAAACTAAACAAAATCATAGGAAAAGCTATACTTTAAAAAAAAATTTAAAAGCTGTTCTTTGGCAAAAGGCAAAGGTGTCCTCCAGAGGACGTGAGTGCCCACCCAGGCACATGGGCTGTGACTCCTGCAAGGCTTTCGGGGCAAAGTACACATCTTACGTGTCCTCATGCTCCCAGCCAGGAACCTAAAAAAGGGTGGTGTAGCTCCTATTCTTTCTGAAATTTTTCTATTTGTCCATAGCAGTGGTTGAAATTCTCAATATCACCACCTTTAACAGTAACCAGGAACATCCTTCATCACTCCCTATCCTCCACACCACACATTTTTAGCACAGACCTTGACACATTTTGACCAGTGCCAGGCAGCTCTGTCACAACCACCCTGGGTAGAGTTCAGTACCACCATGGGCCAGGGACTACTCCCAGAACCAGTTTCCATGTGGCCACCCTGTTTTGGAGGGTAAGACAGTTTAGTGTTATGGATGCAGGCAGCTCCTTGCCAACTGGCCTCAGCGTCAGAGAATGGCCCCAGGCACATTTAATTTGCTAGTATAGACACAGCTTCAGTTTCTTTGTGCTGTGGTTCCTCTCTCACTCATGTTCTAAAACCTTTCTGGTAACATTTTGCTTGTCAGCTGATAGGTATTTTGGCCAGCAGTTTAAGGACTTAGCAGAATTCTTGTTTTATTTTCTTAGAATGAGTCCACAGTAAATCTTCAGGTGCCCTGAGGCTTTACAGCCACCTCCTGCAGAGCTGGAATAGCTGCTAGCAATGGACACTCATGCTGAATATTTTGGTGATGGAAGAGACAAATCCTCTTTATTTTTTCAGCTTGCAAGTATTTGCCAATACTCTTTGTTTTCTTGTATGTTACAAGTCCAGAGGTTTACCTGAGCTGGCACTTTGAGGAAGAAGCCAAGCACTTCTTGGCAGCTCAAAGCACAGTGGCAAACCATAATCTTTATTTTCTAGTACTGTACTGTGCTGTTTTAGGGAGTTTCCCTTATGAAACTGTCATCTGGAGAGGAGAAGCAAGAGTCAGCCCCTAGTGTCCTGCAATTCCTGTGCCTATGGGCTCTGCCTGCGTTTTGTCCTCAATGTGTATGCAGCAGTCAGACCCGCTGTATGCTGGAGAGCCAGGCAAATACTAGTGCCCAATTTAACATGCAGCTCATGTGCCTTTAAATAGCAGTGAGAGCCTAGCCAAGCCATCCACTGCAGCAATTTCTGGACATATGTGCAGAGCCCCCCTCCTCCCCTGAGCCCTCCCAGCCTGGAGCTGCGAGCGCACACGAGCGGCGCGGAGGGGCTGGGATTGGTGCTGCTGCCTGTCACTTCACAGTCACCCCACTGACGTCTCCTCCACGCTGTTGACTTGATCCCGTTTCCAGCCAATGTAATTATAACATGGAGAAGCAACAACAGCTAACAATTTAGGTTAAATGTAATTTAATACCCCGAGATTGCTGCACTTAGATGAGATTTTGCTTCACTTGAACCACGCTGAGAATGTGAAGTGCCTGCATACTTCTGCTAAAGTAATTCTGGACAAAGGAAAGATTGACACTGCCTTCTTCAGACTCTATTAAATGCTTGAGCGACTTTGGCATGAGTTTCTAATCTGTCGTTGCTCTTGGAATTCCACATGCGAGAATGGGACCTGTCTGAGAGCAGAGGTTCCAAATCCATCCTTCTTTGGGGGAGGGTATCCATACATGTGGATATATTCTCCTTAAAGAAATAGAGCTCAAAATCCCTGATCATCTCTAAGGGTTTGCTTAGTCCCTTGACGTGTGCATGCCAATATTTCACCTGCAGTGCCATTGTACCCATAAACCGTGGAAGATAGCACGAAATGTTGCTGTTACAAGGTCTGAAAAATAAGCACACGAGCCTAGAAACTCAAAAAGCCCATCACAGAGTGCTCTTGTGCTACTGGGATGGCTGCCAAGCAAGGCATGCAGATTGCTGTCGCTGTGCTTTTGAATGATGAGAAAATGACTGGGACTGCTCAGCAGAGCAGACGCTCCCTGGAGCACCCAGAGAGGTCAGTCAGCAGGGCTGCTGCCTCTGGGAGCCAGTTTCTAGGTGGATTGTGCTAGATCCTGGTCCCAGAAGTCAGATCCTGAACACACATTTTAATAGGGGTTTCCAGCTCTGTATATCAATCCAAGAGAGGGCTTCCTGACCAGGGATTATAGCTTTAGAGCTCCTTTGCCTTCTCTGCAGATGCAGAGCAGCCATCTTTCTTCCAGCCTTCCAAGATTCCTCTGCCTGACTAGGAAGGCAAATATTTGTAAGTGAAATTGCCACCTATCCTCTAATTCCTAAGAAACTTAGCAAAAAAATAGCCTCAGCAACCTTTTGTGATTTGGAGACAATGAACCTTTTGTTAATCTTCAGTACTGAAAGAAAAAGGTTATCATCTGACATGCTCATGTATTTTGATTAAGTTATTTATCAGCTTGACTCTGTCAGGATCTATTAACTCATACCTCTGTGCTCCTGAGCAGCTGCTTTGATGACAGCATTTGGATTTACTGTCAGAAGCTTGTTGGCCTGTTCATTCACAGCACATAACAAATGGAGGAGCTTCCACATTCTGTGTCTTAGTGTCGAAAAGTCAATGCTTACCATGGTCTCAGTGACTGTCCAAGGGCTCAGGAGTAGGTGCATACTGTTTGTAAAGCACTTGGCTCTTGGCTGGCAGGGGACGACTGATTTCCAGGAGCCTGTTGCAAGGGCAGCAGCTCTCCACCATGCTCTCTGAGAGGCTTCACGGCCCATCTTCATTTGCACCAGCTGGGATCATTAATTTTCTTGATGATGTCCTAACAGAAATCTCAGTCCTTGCATGGGGGTTTTTAGCAAAGGGCAGATGCCAACCTAAGAAACAGCAACTGCAGCTGACAATCACAAAAAAGGGTTCTGGCTATAAGTAATGAGTTATGTTAAGTTAGTTAATCTCACAAAGAAAAAAGCCATCATTATCCTGTGACTTACGATAATATCAATTTACATGGAGTGCTTTCTAGCCTACCCAAGCTTTTTTAATTGTTTAGCATTTATAGTCTTCCAAAAGTTCCACAGAAACTTCTCCAGCACTGTCAATAGTTTTCGTAGCTCATATAGTTTAATGCCTATTAACACTGATCAGTTGGGTTGTAGTGTGGTAATATTACTAAAACCAGAAATGAACATTCATCACTTGGTGATTTACAAATGTCTATCACATTAATACCACTTGTTTTATTCACAAATGTATAAAATTGCATAAACTATATTGCTTGAATGGAGTTCCTGAGTCCATATTTTATGTGTAAAACAGACAGGTAGTTCTGACAGGAGTTCACAAGCAAGAAAAAAATGAGCTTTGAACAAAAGCCTTCTATGTGGCTACCTGGAAGAATGAGAGTAGAAGCATTTTATACAATTGGAGCATTTCATATTTAGATCAATCTCTTTACTCTTAACTGCAGGATTTGTAGGGTAGTGACAGATTTAGTGATATGGTTGCATAGGCTGTGGAAATGGGAACTTTTCTGGTTAGAAGTGGTCACCCAGAGTCGATGGCTCAGTCATGCAACAGGAAGGAAGCATCACAGCACTGTTCCCAGCTTCTTCTCTTCAGATGAGTTTTCTGTCTAGAAGGACTTGGAATCCCTTTTCAATGACACAGGCCAGACCTAGAGGCCCATGAGAAACAGATTCATGGATCTAGCTGAGGATGTGACAGGACTTTCCAAAGAAAGGAAGCAGTAGTGAATCACTGCAGGCACAAAACCACATAGGGTATAAGGGTAATTCCAACATGGACCATGGACTACTTCTGTTCTACGCTAAATGGATACCTGGCCAACAAAAGACTGAACTTGGAAATGTAAGGAAGAGAAAAGATCTGGATAATCACATGGATTACACAGGGTGAACTGGAAGCTTCCAGCAGCCAGCTACAGTTATAAAGACTCTCAGCAAGGATAGGAAGTGTACATCCACTCAAAGTGAGATAAAGAATGAAGCTACAGCAGGGAACAGGGTCTAAAATTCATCTCAAAGGAAGGAGGAAATCCACCATGCCTAAGAAAATACCTAGAGATTAATAATGTTCCTGCCCATTATGCAGCTTTGTACAATTATTCTGAACACAAGCCACTAAGTGGAGCTGGCTGGTTTCCTTCCCAGTACTTTGTTCATTGAGCATACCTTTACACTACATAATACTAAAGAACAAAAAATTAGTAGCAAGTAGTATTGTCACACTTCAGTGATTGCAGGAAGCATTTGACACCAATGGTGTTGTAGCAAGACACCAAAAATGTATGGATTTCTTTGCAAAATTGTTTATATTTTCAAAACCTTTCTCAGTACACAGGTAATCAAATAATTGCTTTGATGTCATTGCCAGCATAGGTGAAGGGACATCATCTCCCTGCAGTGTCTTGTAGTGCTGTGTAACAAATATCTGCACAGAAACTGGAGTCCCAGGGATGTTTGGCAGTCTTGGTTTGCTGAGCATATCTATTCATCACCAGATGAGATACAACAAAGGACAAACAGCTTAGTCAGAACAGCAAAACAAAAAAGTCTTATAATCAACAGGTCAGAAAACAAAGGCTGTGAAAATAAATATGACCTTACGTGGTAGTGCTGTTACAGAAGGAGTAACTGCAAGCATTGTTGTCACATTTATTTACCCAGGCAGTGTATCTCACAGCCCCTGTGGTGCAGGGCTCGGATGAGCAAGGGAAAGAGTCCTGGTGACAATACAGAGTCTCACATAAATAATGTTTTCACTAAACTGTAGACGAGGGAGAAGCAAAAGGTTCTTCAAGCACTGTTGGAAAAACTTCCAGTTGGAGATGTATATCAGATGTTCATAATAAAAGCATGGGATAAAGAACAAAGACAATTTGAGGTGTTTACAATCACCAGTAGATGACCAAAAGTAGAGAGAAAAAAGGTAGAATCTGTTGGCTGTACCCTGACCATATTGAACAACAGACTTAGTGATCTGAGGGTCAGGGGAGATGATGCTGACTTGAGGACAGCTTGCAGGGTGAGAAAGATTAGCAGATGGATAAAATTAAAAGTACTGGTCTATAATAGGATTACTTAGGGGTAACTGACATCTGTGAGGGTTGGATGCTTTGGAGCATCCTTCAGTATGCTGAAGTTTTCTTCATATAGAGACCAAGCATACAGTCTTCCCCCATTGCCAAGACAATGGATATATTCACAATGACTGCTGTAGGCAGCCTGGAGTTTGCTGTCATGACCAGTTTTTCCTTCTTTACACACTACAAGCCTGTAAACCTGCCAATGGTTGCTTTGAATATCTCATTTCCAGCACAACCATGTGTGGTGGTGGGCTCACCCTGGCTGGACGCCAGCTACCCACCAAGCCAATCAATTACTCTCCCCCTCAGTTGAGTAGGGGACAAAAAATATAATGAAAGGATTGTAGGTTGAGATAAGGACAGGGAGAAATCAGTCACCAATTACTGTCACAGTCAAAACAGACTCAGTTTGGAAAATTATTACCAATCAAATCAGAGTAGCATGATGAGAAATAAAACCAGATCTTAAAACACCTTTCCCCTCCATCCCTTCCTTCTTCCTGGGCCTAACTTCTTTCTCAATTTCTCTACCTCCTCCTCTCCCCAGCAGTGCAGGGACAGGGGAAATAGGGTTGTAGTCAGTACATCACATGTTCTCTCTGTTTTGCTCCTTGTGCTCTTCCCCTGCTCCAGTGTGGGGTTTGTCACATGAGACAATGAGACACAGTCCTGGTCTTTCCCATCAGCTGCAGCTTCTCACGTTGTGCTCCAGCCCTGCATTCCATATGGGCCCCTCGTATGGGATGCAGCCCTTCAGGAACAGGCTGCTCCAGCAGTTTATGTTTTAGCAATATAAAAAATTTATTCCTCAAACATTTCAAGGAACTCAGGTCTCTTAGTACTATAACCCAACAGAACCCAGCAAACAAGAAAGCTTTTTCTTAACTCATCAAATGTTTACATTGAATGAAGTTAAAAGAGTGTTCATCATACAGGGATACAGTCATAGGACAGTAATAGGGATACAGTCATGGGACAGTAATAATTATACCAAGAAGTTTTGCAAGTTCCAGCATGGCTGTTTACATACCTATTTTTAAAAACAAATACCTACTGAAGGTGTGTGCCTGCTGAGGTATATTTATTCATTTATCTCCTAAGGAATATTAATGTAGGCTTTTCTATAAGTACACTGAAGACCATAGGCAATTTTTGGGGAACACATCACTCAAATCTCATCCACAACTCAAAAGGTACATAGATAAAGATAAGTCAAAAGGAAGGAAGAAGGATTAGATGGATTCAGGGAGATAGAGGAAAGAAATTTTCTCTTGTTCTATCTTGAATCTAAAAGGGCATCCTTCACTGAAAATTTTTAACAACAATGGAGCAAAAAACAGACAAATTAATTGCCTTAGTATCCAAGTTTGGGCCGGCCAATTTTTTAAATCCCTCACATAAAACTTAGAATGATTTGGGATTCTTTTCTCTTTCTGACCACTTTTGATTCTCAGAACCTAATGTCCCCAACAGTGAGAGAGGGAGAGCAGGCTGCTGCCACCTCACCCAGGGTTTTGTTGTCAGTGGCTCACCCCAAAGGCAGTGCTGAGGGGGCTTGGGGGCAATTCTTTTTAGAGGAAAACCAGCTTGTTTTATGCCAGATGAGTTCCCAGGGCCAATTTATTGCCTGGCCACATAAAGTGTGTGTGTTGGCCAAAGGGAGGACAGGTGGCATGTGTGCAGGAGCCGGGGGAAGCAGGACTTATCTGCACCAGGATGTGAACCTTCTCATGGATGTGACCATGAAACAAGAGTCCAAGTTGTTGTTAAGGCAATGGAGCCATTGTAATTAAAGGTTTGTGTTTTCATTGCAGATCTGGTTTGTCACTGGATTTCAGCACACAGATACAATTATTTAGATGTTCTGTTCAACTCAGTTTCAGAGGTGAATCATGGGTCTGGGCCAAAGGGCAATGTACCAAATTTTGTCAGCCTGAGTTCAGTGTGTATTTGCACTTCACCTTTCAGATATCTATTTCTTGCACTTCCCCAAGAGGAAACATTGTCATTTATGTCCCCTCCTACAGCATTTTGGGTCTCTTCTGTTCACTTTGACCCATGAAAGCAGCCAAATTTTATGATAGCAGAACTTGTCAGAAGGGATACTGTGGTCATGAGGCTCTGATAGACGTGGCCCCTTAGGTTAATACCTTCCTTTTCCCTTCACCACGTGTCTGGAAACCTACTGGCACGGGCTGGCCTATAATAGAGTAGCAATTCTGTTTCTTCAACTGCTGTCCTTATTGCAATCACATAGGAATTCAGCAACAGCTTTGGACTACAGCCCCATCCTCATTTACTTTTAGAGACTTCTGCATTGCAATTTGCATATATAATGCACAGTTAATTACTGTTTAAATTAAGCACACAAAAATCAAGATGTGATGATCTGTATTATCAAATCAGGTATAAGATTAACAGCTATTATAAAATAAATAGAATATATAGATAACTCTTACAATTTCAGTGGCTCATTTATAGAGCCATTAATTCTCTGGGATGCAGAGAACATACAAATGGAGAACAAGTTGCTCATACTAAAAATTCAGTCCCATCCTTTGTCTTCTTTTCCGTCAGGCTGCTGCCTAAGCACACCAGAAATTTCCCATGGTTTATGACAATCTGGTATTTTACGCCTTAAATTTTGTCATTACTTTTGCTTACCTAAATACAATTTTTAGTAATAATCTTTGCTAGGAAAAAAAAAAGGACAAATCAATCAAAATTTTAGTTTTATTAACAATTTATATATTACTATAGTGTCTGTGTCTCTTTTCTATCCCTCAAGCAAAATAACAGCAAAATTAGTAAGGTTGTTGTCATATCCCATCTCCAGCACGACTGCAGAATTTTGTGGTCAGCCCTTTTACATAAATACAACTCAGGCTGCTGCTCAGACCACTCTCTGGGGAAGCAGAGTTTAGGTCCCACATGAAGAAATGGGGATTACATGTAAGACTTCTACTGCCATTTCCTCTATGATAATACTGATCATAGAGTGTTGCATAAATTGTGGCTATCTTCTCTTCAATCAAGAGCCAAAACTACTTGTTTCACTTTTCTCATACATACAAATAGTTTGTGAATAACTAAAACAATATTTGGGGGGCAAGTTTGCTATCTGCAGTAAAAAAAGAAAAATTGCAATTTACAAGCTGCAGCTATAAGTGTCTTGTGTTTTGTATGCCATGCTCAGTGATGCATCTGAGAGGAAGTGAAGATGTTTTCTAAGAACAAAGTTAATTATTCAGTAGCAGTTCTTAAAGTGATCAAAAAGAAAGGTGTAAGAGACTTTGGGTTTTTTAATACAAAAGAGCTGTTCTTTGAGGTACTGATCAAAGTAAAAGGAAAAACAAATTAATTAGGGATTGGTTTCAATACTATGCATAAGCTTTTGCTGAGACAGAAGGGAATATTTTCCCAAGCAACAGCAGTGCCCACCAAGACAAATCATTTTATTAAAAACAACCTCCATGTTCCTTGGTTTAGTATTCAGTATTTTTTACTTTGGGAAAATCCCTAAGTGAATTACCAATTTTTTATCTTTGGGAAGATAAAAACCAAGCAATATCTGAGTGGTTCTTTTATTTAAATGAAATAAATGTAGCTGGAAGAGTGAAGAAAAAAACCACAAAGAAATAAAAAAAGAAAGACAAAAGCAGGAAGTAAGGAAAAGCTTTTAGTACTATTAATATTATGTGTTTGCTTTGTGTCCATGCTGAAGAGCACAAGCCATGAAGCAATATCCCATTTTATGAGGCACAGTGCAATCACAAAAGAAAAGGACAGGGTGTGCTCCAAGTAGTTTACTGTTTAAATATAGCACTGCAGACAGCAGGCAAGTGTTGAGTCATGGAGGAGGACAAGGACAAGCAGCCCTGCACACCTAATGCCTGGTGTGGCTGTACCAAAGGATACTCCAGAGAGACTCATGCAAGGGTATTGGGGAACTCCCCTTGGCAGTGCTGGCCATGGGCTCACACTCAGAAGTTTTTGCTGGAAGATGTGAGGAGAGGATGGTGGATGGTGGATGGTGGGTGGTGGGTGGTGAACATCTTTCAGGCCAGAAGAGAGATGATAAGAAGCGCTGGTTTTGAGGAAGGGCTTGTGAGTGAAGATAAGTTTTATGAAACAGGTAATAAGGGGGTAATGGAGAGGTCCTAGAAACATGGCTGTGAGAGCTGGAAACTATTTCTTTGCTCCTGGAGGAGCTCTCCCAGGTCAAATATAACTTCCTCAGGTGAAAAAATATTCATTTTGTTGGGGGGATCAAACAACCAGCTTGACATGAAGTTGAAAGCTTATTGAAAGGAAGCAAATGGCATGAGAACAGCTGTGGATTTTGCTTTCTTGTCAACATATTTGGTGTCCTTCATTTAGGGTAAAACCTGACATTTCCAATTACCATTCTGTGTATGAAAATATTACACACACAAAGATAAAAATAAAACCAAAATACGGGGCTAACACTGTGCAGCTCCATTTTCCATCCAAACAGAAAGTGTTTCCAGGATGAGCTGGCCTCTGGAGTAGTGTGGGGTGGCCTCCATTTGGGATCTCCCTCGTACCCCACACTGCTCACAGGTTGAGGAACAAGCTCACATGCAAGAGCAGTAGGTTTTCCTTGGGGACTGCTAAAATGAGCACCTTGAAGCTGAAGGCAGGATCCGGCCTGCAGGCTATCTGTTGGGACTGATTCAGAAGTTCTGTGTGTGGTGTCTTTCCTCATTAGATCCAGAAGGTATTTAGCAAAATTATCTTTACTCTTGTTACATCTATGGAAATGCTGAGGGCAAAAATTTAGGTAATGTGTCCATGTCCACATGGGAATTGCTGGAAAAGCTGATAAACAGCTCAGCGCTCCCTTGCACTGAGTCCCACCTCTAGAAAATGTCCACAGCTGGTGACCACTTCCAAGAGCAGGAACTGGCTGAGCAGCTCTGCCCTGTCTTGCCTTCAGGTTAGATTTGGATCAACACGGTTATGCCAAAAGAAATCGGTGCCTTTGAAGGCATCCTTTGAAAGGAACATGAAGCAGATGCCTTGTACATAAAAAAGATCTAATTAATAAAACCATTCAACTGTTTATGTCTGCTTACCTCCCTTCAGCTGTGATGGAAAGAAGACCTCAACTGGTAACTGTTAAGAATCCAAGAGAAGATCAAAGGAGTAGAGGAAAGGTATAACCCCAGGATGGTCTTCCTACTACCTGTGCTGACACTACTCAGGGTTATATTTGGCTTTGGCTGGTGCAGTACTGTCTCCTCTCCCTGTGAGATCTGAGGCAATCTTCTCTTTGCAGTTCAGGTGGGACAGCCATCCCATGTCCCACCTTGTCAGCTCCCTCTGCATCTGCTGAGGCCTGGAAAGGAAGCATCTGCAGGGCATTGGCATCTCCCTGCCCCAACTCACAAGTAAGTCAACACAAGTGATCAATCCCCCACTGCTTTTACAGAAAAGGGGTTGCTGCATCTTTCCAGTGCTGGTGTGCAGGAAGACACCAGTTCTCTGGTTAAATTGAGCCCAGGGAAGCAGGCAGACAGGCAGGCAGGAAGGAAGGCAGGAAGGAAGGAAAGAATAGGATACAAGTGTGTTTACAGCCACCAGGTGGGCTGACTTTACCTTACTTTCATTTTGAGTTATTTTTAGTTGCATATGCATCCCTGGGACAGGGATGTTCCTAAAACAACATCACTAAGTATAAAAAGAAGCCCAAACAGTAAGACACATCAGAGCCCAGTGTCTTCTGCTATGTTAGTTCCCTCTCAGCATCTTCCTCTGTCTCCAGCCTTCTAAACCCACAACAAAAGCCATTTCTGAGGCTCCTCTGCCAGTACTGCAATTTTTCTGTGGACAAGGTGGCCCTGTTTTATGGCTCTGTGTTCATGTTTCTTTACACACTGTTCACATAGCATTAACAACCTGGATTTATAATGCACTGATAAGCAAAGGTTGAGCCAAGAGCTTCCCTTGGCTCTAGCACCCCTCTGGGTTTGATGCCTGCAGGGAGGCTACAATCTGCATTGCTTTTAAGGTTATCAGAAAATCTTAGGGCTTTCTTCTGCTGTGATTCTTTTAAAGGTTGACAACTTTTCCAAGTTTCAATTATACAAAAGCCACCCCCCAAGCCAAGGCTGTTGGGAGGAACAGGTAAAAGAAAGTCTAAAGCAGCATATCCAAGAGCTAATTAAAGGGGACATTGGCCATTAATGAGATTGTTGTCAAAACAGCAGTACACTTATTTGTACTTTTATGAAGAATCACCTGTTTAAATTGTCTCATTATAAATTATTATGTACCCCTGTTTACATAGGAATAATTTTTTTCTTAAGACAATCTGCCTTTGAGCAAACAGATAAAACTGTTTTCTTTGAGTAATCATAAATCACCCTTCCACCATCCTTCTTCTCCTATTACAGAGATCCTAACTCTGTCCTCTTTGTTATTAATAGATTTTTGCTGACTACTCCCAGTGCCACAGAAATCATAGAGATATAAAATCAACTGTAAATTACAAAGTCTCTCCGTCAGCCATAAATGGACAATAATCTATTCATGGTAACATCTGTGTAAAGTGGCTTTCAGGAGATTTTTTTTCAGATTCCTCATAATATTTACACATTGAGTGCAGACAAGTATTAAACAGACCTCTCTTCAGCAGCAAGAGCACGCCCTGCTTTAAGCCAGTGCCAGCTGAGTCCCACTGCGGGCAGGCTCGGCGTCAGCCGGGGCAGCAGGAGAGGGGACCCTGAGCTCTGCTGATCTGAGGTGGTGCTGGGAGCCAGGGAGCTCAAACCTTCATACCAACAAATGGAATCACTGGCCAAGAGCTCCTTCCTCTCCAGCCTCTCTGGATATGGAGTTTGCAGCTGGGATAAGGGGAGCCTGCAGTAGACTCAGCAAATGGTGGGAAAACTTTGGCACTGGGCACATGCACTTTACCCAGGCCAGAGAGGAACAGCAAAAACCAAGGCTTCACACATGGTGAGGTGCTTGGCAGGTCTACAGACTCCTGCCCAAAGCAACCCATGGAATGCACCATGCTTGAAGAGCAATAGCTGTGTTGGGGAACATGGCTGGGTCTTGGAAGGATGGTGCAAGACCTCTGGTACTGGCCAGAGGGACTCCTCAGCAAGCAGGGCTGCTGGTGTGTTCTGTGGGGATTGGAGCCCAGCACCTCTGTGCTGCTGGGAGCCAACAGCCATGGAGAGGAATGAATTCTGTTTCCTTGCTGAACAGACTGCCTGTGCAAGAGCTTTCACAGTCTCAGTGCAGAGAGGAAGGCATGGCACAGAGCACAATTGAGAATCTCCCTTAATTTCTTCTTTTCTGAGGACCAAATTTATACTCAAGCATGTACGTTTGCTGCCCCAAAAGCACCATGAGCTCAGCAAATCATAAACTAATTGTCGCAGACATCTTTTCACTAAAAATCCTTTCTTTAGGATTTTTCCTTCTGAGAAGCTAAGAGCCTCAGAGACAGATTGTAAACAATGGTTATCCGCTGCTGTGGAATGCAACAGGTCCACCTGTGATTGGCCCATCTTGGATGTGTATAATTAATGGCCAATCAAGGACCGAGCTATCTTGGACAGAGTCCGAGAGAGCTGCCTTTGTTATCATTCTTTTCTTTTCTATTCTTAGCTTAGCTACCTTCTGAGAAAACCTGTCCTTCTTTTTCTTTCTAGTATAGTTATAATGTAATATATATATATATATATCATAAAATAATAAATCAAGCCTTCTGATCATGGAGTCAACATTCTCGTCTCTTCCTTCACCTGAAAACCCCTGTGACCACGGTCGCAACTAATAGAAATGTTTAGGCTGGAAAAGATCTCTCAGATCATTGAGTCCAATCGCTAAGTCCACAACTAACCCATGTCTGTAAGTGCCATATCTACATGTCTTTTAAATAGCTCCAGCAATGGTGAATCAACCACTTTTCTGGGCAGCCAGAGCTTGACAGCCCTTTTGGTGAAGAAACTTTTCCTATTACCCAATCTAAACCTCTCTGTTGCAGTGCGATTTCCTGTTTCACCCATCCCAGCCCCCTCAGGTGTGCCAACCTTTCCCCCTCCTCCTTTTGCCCTCCTGCCTAAGAGCTGTCCATCAATCTTAACATTCCAACAGGGCATCCTGTGGTTGGCAGATGCTCCCAGGTCTGGGCTCATTGGCTTGTCCAAGTGTCTGTATCCCGGGACCCTTCCCCTGCTCACACCTGGTTGGCCCTCACCTGTCCCTCCCCTCCCCCTGTCCCCGGGGCTTAAAAGGACACAAGACCATGCGGCCGGGGTCTATCGGTGAGCTGCTACCACATTCAGAGGTCTACCATGAAATAAAACTCTGGATTGAAACTCTACGATAGAACCCGCTTCTTTTCTCTTCACTGCCGCTTGAACCTTTTCCACCAAAGATAAACTGAGTTCCTGCTTTGCCTGGATTTGTTCTGAGTGCCCAGCTGCAGCATCCAGCCGGCCAAAGGTATCCCTGGGGTGAAAAACGCCACAGCTGCCACCTTTGGTCCAGCAGCAAGGGTCAGAAGAAGCCAGGCACCCCACACCCAGAAACATCGGGGTCTAATATTCAATACCTCTCAGCACAACTTGAGGCAATATCCTCTCATCATGTCTCTTGTTACTTGGGAGAAGAGACCAACACCTACCTTGCTACCATTTCCTTTCTGGTAGTTGTAGAGAGTGATAATGTCTGCCCTGAGCCTTCTTTTCTCCAGGCTGAACACCCCCAGCTCCCTGAGCCACTTCTCATCAGACTTGTGCTTTAGAACAAATGAACCAGTCCTTCCTGGTAAGAGTTTCTCAGAGGGAGACACCAGTCCCCACCAACCAAGTGCTCCCTTAGGCAGTTCCATCTCCTCCAAACATTGCTAACTGCACACTCCTGTCACCTTCCAGTATCCACTGGACTCAGTGTGAAAGCTGTGCCTCTCCTGTGCCTCTCTCATGGTGGCTGCTCATGTTTGATCATCCCAAATAATTATGCTTCCTTAAAAAAGATCAACTCATCTAAAAGAAATACCACATGTTGCCCTGGTCTTCAAACTTTACTCCAGTCTCAGGCCACAAAGCCATTCACCTTCTCTCTTTATGCCCAAACAACTCTGCTGTGGACCACCTTTGTCCACCAGCAGGGAGGGCAGATAACCCCACAACAGCACCCTGCAGTGTCTGCTTGTGAAAGATGGAGGAATTTAATTAACAACCACAACCTGCCCTGGGCAGCCAGTGGGTGTGAACCTGCCATGTCCCTCCAGAGAGGAGAACAGCCCAGGGTGGTGACCCACACCAGTTCCAGCTGGTGACACTTTGTGCCTTGTACAAAGAGTGACGGGCAGAGGAGTCACCAGCCCAGCCCTTAGGGAGTCACCAGAGAGAGGTGGAGTCAAATTCCTGTTGGCAGGAGAGAAGTACAGCTCCTTGGAGTCTGGTCTCTGCTCTCCCATGGGATACAGTGAAGCTGCAGCTCCTGCACTAGCTGCAGCAGAAAAAAATTGCCACTTTGTTCCATGGGCATTCCTTATGAAGACCTGAAATTTGATATTTTTCTTCACATGAGATGCAGAGAATTTTGTTTCTGCTCTTATTTGTTCACCACCAAAAGGGGAAAAAAAAAAAAGGTAATGGGAAAAGATAAGCTTTGTTTGGTACTACATTGCATAGGTTTTTTAGGGATTTTTTAAAATTTTGGCCAGTGACCCATAAATCAATTTTTCCTATAGGCTCTATATGTTCCTGAGGGCTATGCATCAGCACCCACCCACCACCTGGATAATGAGATCAACTGCTTAATTTAATGAAATTGACAGAAACATGTTCAGACATAATGGGAAGAGGCTTTGTTGTATGAGGATGCATTCCCAAACCTCTTTCCTTCTTTGTTCCCACTGTAATCCACTGCTCCAGTCATAATTCTGTAGCTCATGTCCCCACACCTGCCTTGTGCTTCCTCTCAGCTTCTACTAACCATTTTTCCTGGGTTTCTTTCCTTCTCCCTGCGAGCCCAGGAGGCTTTAGCAGCCTGCCCAGCTCCACCTCCTTTTCTGCGTGCTGCTTGCTCTCCCTCCTCCCCCTCATCTCCAGGCTTCTCAAAACTCAAGGCTTCTGCTTCCAGTATTTTGATTTCCTTTTCTTCCTCTTACCAGCTTCTCTCTCCATTGGGCATAAAGCCTCCACCTCTTTCTTAACAGCAAGAGTTGCTTTTTTATTTTTCTCTACTTCTCCCTCATCTTCAACAGCCAAGTGTATCCTTTGCTCAGTGAGATTTTCTTCCTGTTTTTTCCTTTGTCTTCTTCTTATCTTTGGTGGAGGTGCTACCCTACTTCCCTTTTATATCTGCTTATTTACATTCTTTTCTCCAGTTAAAATGATTACATTTGCACCAACAACTGTCAGTGACCAGTCAGATCCACATATTTTCCTTGCTCTCTTCTCCTGCAAGGTCCATTGATATCTCAAAAATTAATTAATATTTTTCTCCTTCCATTTTTCTTCATGCCTGTTAAAATTTCTCTAAAATATTTGTCAGTGCCGCTTTTAACCAGGATTTTATTTCTGGCTCCTCCACTGCCTTCTCTGTGTTCAGACAAAGGCCATTCCATGATTGCAGTAATACTTCTGTAAATTCCTGGTAATTATCCTGTTTACTCATCCTTGCTGCTCAGACAGTGTTTCCTTCTCATTCAGAATAATTGTACATCTTCCTCCCCAACTGCTCATCTCCCATCTTTGACCACAGCTCTCCCCAGTCAAAATCCTGCCCTGGATTTGCCTTTAATTTCATGCTCATGGCTGCTGTCCTTGTGTGCAGAGCAGTTCCCATTGCTCTGTGCGCTGCAGCCGCCTGCCAAAGCGCTCAGCCCTGGCACAGAGCCGTGCTCAGGGGTCCAAGGATCCCTTTTTGGTATTACAATGCATTTGTAGACAGTCTAGTATCAACACAGGGAAAACTGTGTTTATATTTTCAGAGTGGCTTGTATAGCTAAATCTCTCTTTTTTCATATCACCTTCTCTTCCATATGTAAATTCAGATAAATGCAGTTTATGGGTTCTTAATTAACACTGAGGTTGATTTTTTGTAGTTTTCTCTTTAGGAATTCAGCTGGAAGATAAATCTTCAGATATCAGAGAGCGAGTGTTAGTTTATGTCTCACATCCTTTTATAAACATGGGTTTCACACTGCTTCCTGCAGCTCTCCCAAAGAAGGATACAATACACAGGCTCTGTAACACCAGCAGCCTTAAAGGAGAGCATGGTTGTTTTTAACCTTGGATAGCAGAGTCAGCCATGCTGCACAGGAGGCAGGGCATGGGCAGCAGTATCTCCACTGCTTCAGGGAGAGCTCCTTCCCAAACTGTGGAGGTGCTCTGGCCTTGTCCTGCATCCTTGGGGACCACAGGCTGAGGTGCAAAGGAAGAACTGGTCTTGTGCAGCCACAGAACCCAGACCCTCCATGGAAAGTGAGTTGGCACAATCCACAGCCCAGGCTCCCCAAGGGCTCTGGGGAAAGCTGGGGACAAAACCTCCTTCGCTGCCTCTCATCTTGTGAAGAGAACAGGAGAAACTGTTATTATGTATTATATATATAAATTATTTTCTAACCTGGAAATACCAAAGCAGAGAGATTTTTTTTTCTTCTATTAGTAGCAGATACACCCAGATACAGCAATGTTTCAAGAAGCTAGCTGCCACCTCTGAGAGCCTTGGAAATACTAGTAATTAAAAATGTATTTTAACTATGTCTGCAATTTATAGCTGAGTAGCTTCTGAAATGTGGAATGAACAATACTAAATGCAGGTTTCCCTGCAGGGAAAAAGTCTCTTCATCAAGGGATGATGAGCACATTTGATGTTTCAGCTTCCTTCTTTTAAAATGCCCAGTTGGGAAATTTGCCCAGATTGCTTTGTAAAACCAAAATAGTTAATCCACTTCAGGTAGAATTAATCTAAACACTTAACTTGAGTATGAGAATAAAATCTAATTTGGAACAAATATATCTCTCTAACCTTTACAGTAATTAGAAAGAATGAAAATAGATGGTAATTAATCTTAATAGTTTAGCATGCAAAAACAGAATCATTAGGTATCAGAATTTTAAAATATGCATTTTGAAAGCTTATTCATGTGCTTACAGAAGTACCCACTATCCTCAAGACACTGATTATCCCCTCCTCCCCAAGAGCTGCCTGAGTACTCCTGTGCCCCACACCCACTTAAGCAGGGTGCCAGTGCCTTTATCTCAACTGGAGCCATGTATCAGTGCTCCTCCAGAGACCTCTTACAAGGGTCCCTGGAGGAGAACTGAGGTCTTGATAACTCCCATAATTCTCAATTTCCCAGCCTCTCTTTATGCTATTTTACTACCACTTCAGCATAGAAAATGAAGCCTGCTGACATCCTGTGTGAAGGAAACACACTGCTGATCAACACACCAAGAAAAACAAGAGCTACACAGGTGCTTAAGGCAGCCTCTTGGGGTTTAAGTTATGCTGTATTGCTGGGAAAAAAAAAAAAGCTGAAATAATCAAAAAATCATGCAAATCTAATCTCATGTGAAATGCAAACCAGTCTTAGATTTTGTGCATTTAAATTAGGAGGAGACATCCCACTCCCCTACAATGGATCTTGCATTTGAAAGTACTGCTGGAACACCTGCCTTGTGGCACAGTAAGCACCAGAGCCACAGGACATTGCTGACACCCAACAGCAAAATCCACACTGGAGCTGTAAAACCAAAAGCCACAGCCCTAATGAGCCAGAGGAAGTGAGCACAAAGAAGAAAGGCATCACCAGCATCCCAGACCCCTGCAATGCTGAACAATGCTGTCTTTGTTATCACTCGCTGTTTCATCCCTCCTTCCACTGAATTCAGAGGGGTTTTCAGTAGGAGAAGAACAGAGTTCTGTGCAGAGCAGAACCAAAATTGTCCTCCTTCTTGCCCAGAGACCACTGCTGTGCTGTGGTTAAGATAACAATTAGAACCTGAAGACAATGAAATACTTGCAAGATGTGCTCAAATCTAGCTCTTGTCTCTACAAGCAGAATTTGCTTAGAATCTTGTCTCTAGAATCTAGAATTTGCTTATGCAGGATAAGCACAATACACCATGTGGGAAAAAAAACCAAAAAAAACCCTCAAAAAATCAGATCCTGAAAATCTTGTGTTTGATTTAAAATATATAAAAACTAGAATTGTCCTTTAAGAGGTTGGAATTCACATGCTCCATGGATCTAAGTGTTAGGCATGCATTTTCCCCCCTCTGTCTTTTAATGAAAATTGAGTCTCATATAATGATAGAGCTCTACAATGTGAAAAAAATATTTTGAAGTGCAAGGTGGTATTATTGGAAGTAGCAACATGACAATCATCCACAGAGACCTGCTCACTGAAGTTGTTATGTGGTGCACTGAAAATGCTGAACACCATGATTTCTTTAGATAACCAGAGTTCCTTGTGAGACTTCAAGGAAAGTCTTCCCTCTCTCACCAGTTCCTTGCCACAATTTGGAGTTTGTCAGTATATCACAATTTGAGTTTTGAGTTTCTGTGCTGAGCTAATAATGAAAAAATAACCCTCTATTTTTACTAAAATGAGTAAGAATTTCTCCTGGAATGAAATGCAGGCCCTATTTCCAAGAAATGCACTCTTCTCTAGTTAGAGGAAACGACTGATAGGGACTTGCTCCAAGAAGTCTTATCCTTTGCACATCCAGTGAAAGGATAATATACTGAAAATGCTTTATTTTAGAGCCAAATTTGTTTGAAGTATTTGTTGCCAAGAATACTCAGACTGAGTGCATCCCTTTTATTGTTCTTGGCACAAAGGGTACTTCCATTCTATTGCTATTGTTATTTGAGCAGTCTGAAACAAGACATAAAGTAATACCAAGTCTATCTCTATGTTAATTCTCCTCAGCAAGGCTGTTGCCATAGCAAGGTTATACTTGGATTTCAGTGGGCACACAAATTGAAACCTATTGGCTTTTGAAGTCAGTTCAGCATGCTTACAAGTCCTGTGTCTGCCTTCTGGATTCCCTGCAAACGTTCAGGAATTTCACCATCTCATTTTTCTGTATAATCAGTGTTTTTCTGATTCTATGAGAAAATGCGATATTAATTCACTATTTACCTTCTAATAGAGAAAAAAGAGTGAAGATTGCAAAGTCTAACATCTCGTCAAATGTATAAAAAAATCCAAAACCTGATTTTTTTTTTGCCCATTTGTAGCACTAATTTCTTAAAACAATAGGTTATTTTCAGAGACTAGGTACACCATGACTTGTAATTAAGATATTTGATTAAAGAGGTGCTACAGTCACCACAAATCAAATCTGTCTTTATACACACACACATACATCTCTACAGCTATTCATCACCAACTATTTGAGTCAAAACATTTCACACATTACAAGGATTCTATAATGCGTTTTGTTTGTGTGCTGGTATGTGAAGTATATACTTAAGTTTTTTAGGCTTTCATTATGTGAAAAATTGTTACTTTTTCAACTTAAAAATTTTTCAGAGAGGGCTTCTATCCAAATTGTAATATTTTATAATTAAAAGCTGAAAATATCAAAATAGCAAATGGAAGAATATACATGGTTAGATTTTAGATGATTGTGTACTTGAAAAATAAAATCTTGACAAGCTTCTACAATACTTCTAGGCAATGTGGACTATTAGTGTTTCAACTATAGCAGACTGAAAATCTTAATGAAAAAAAAATTACCAAAAGGTGTTGGGGTATGTACTCTCTAGTTTATAAATCAAGAAATTCATTCTTGTTCAACTTTGTGTCCAAGCCTCCCACTGCGCAATGATTCATTTTCTTTGAAGTTAAGAAAACAGAAGAATTCTCTCACAAACAAAACCAAACATAAATTCTGAAGATAAATCCTATTTCTTTGGAACTTAAGTCTGCAGAGAAAGAACACTACCAATTAGAGGTGAGTGGGAGAGCAATGGCTAGTCCCTTCCTCTCCAAGATTTATGGAGGATATAAACATGGACATGCCATAAATTAAACAAGGTGAGTTTTCACTCCCAGTTTCTGTGATTTTTTTCTTTTACATTGGAAACCCTTTCCTCATGTTGCTAAGGGATTCCTGAAATGCAGATCACACCACTGTCTGAGTGCCAAATACAGTACTGTCTCATAGGATTATCATCGCTGGAGCCAGCCTTTCACCACCCCGAGCACTGGCACATACTGTACTCTTGTGATTGTTTTCCCATGGATTTTTTTCCCTTGTTCCAAGTTATTGCATCTAAAACCATACTCTTGAAGGGCAGACTTGTCTTTGTCATATTTAGTAATGACTTTCCAGTAAGGCATTGCACAGGCGAGGGCCAGCGACCAAGGACACCTTATCTCTAATACTGAGGAATTTGGCCTTGAACAGAGGGAGATGATGTGCAGCAGCAGCACTGGGGATCAGACTGCAGAGATGGACAAGGACTGGGAATCAAAACAGAAAAGAATTGTGTTCTTTGACACCACCATTGCATAAAACCATCACGTCTCTATTTTGTTTAAACTGTCTGAGAAGTGTAGTCAAGTCTTTGGATGAAAAATTATGAGGAAGTTCTCCTGTAGCCATGACCCCGTCCTCACCCCCTCCCTGCCGCACCCTCAAACCTCAGAGCTTGTGCAGTGACCACAGTGGCTTCCCCATGTTTAGCACAGAGATACAATGAGCACACAATCAGGTGAACATCTCAAGCCTCTTTCCTGAGCCACTGCCACTACTGGGTGTCACACTGTCATTTGTGGGCACACAGAAGGCAGCAAATCTCACTGAGAGCCCCTAAATTCATTGCCAGTGTGGAAAAGGAAAAGGCACATATAGCACAACATAAGCATGCAAGAAACTGGGTAACTACAGACTGACAACCAAGGAGGAAGCAAGAGCAATGAATCATTCAGTGATACATCTTCTGAAGAACAGTCTTTGGGAGTGTGGCAACACCCAGAAAACCTCCTGAACAAATACCAGTGCTGCCTCAGCTGAAAGGAGTCTGGCAACTGAAAAACTCAAGAGACATAGGGACACAAGTGTCAAATCTTGTGGAAACAGACCCACAGGCTACATTTGATTTTTTCTTTCAGAACCTTTGGAAAGATAGCTCACCAAAACTGCAGTTGCACAGAATGAAATTAAAACCACCAAGATTTGTGTATGGTACTGGACAAGGTTTTAGGAAAAAAGGAATAGGATGTGGGGCGTACTGTGTGTATTGCATTATGCATCCTACCACCATTGTCCAGATGCAGAGCAGATTAGAGGAAAATATATATCCCAACAGCTGTTAGTAAAATCCCAGACAATGTAACAGCCTGGAAAGAAGTCTGGGATAGGAGGAAAGCTGTTTTTCTGGGAATGCTTTGTCACCACAGTATAAACATGTTGGTTTTGGGTAATATGCAAGGGAATAGATTTAAGGTGAACCCAAAGGGGACTGGAATTGGCAGTTTAAACCAGGAGGGGTTTTGGAGGGGCCACCACCACATCACCATCTGTGGAGCAGACGGGTGCTGAGTGACAACCCAAGAGTCCAACCTTAATGCAGATTCTGAGGGCTTGCTCTGCACAAGGAAAGCAGAGCAATGACTGAACTGGTGTCTCCAGCTAAGAAGAAAGGATCCCAAGTGAGAGATACCAAGTCACTAAAAATGTCCCTTGTTGTTAAGGGTTTGGGATTTAGAGCCATATCTACTGAATAATTTTGCTTCCAGTCTTGAAGCTTGATGCCATAACTTCAGCTGTGAGGTCAGCAAAGATTCAAAACATTTAAGCCTGCTCTGTTAAGAAGCAATTTACCCTGTAAAGCTGTGCATCCATGCCATGAGGTGCATCATGTTTGCTTCTCAAGACTAGGGTGGGTGGGAGCACATTTGGTCGAGTTCAGAGGGAAAACCCTTCAAGCATTCTGCACCCAGAACACTTCTGGATGTGGGCAGACAGCAGAGGCACATGGCAATGGAGAAAGAGCTGGGCAAACCTCTGAGCACCTCATCAGACTGCCTCTGAGTCCTCACAGGATTTTTGCAGTAATGTTTTGCACCTTCTGCACAAGACTGAGATGAGCAAAAGTTCATATCCAGCAATCAAAGCTTTTATGTATGACTGCAAAATTTTGACAACTAAACTGAACATATCCACAGCTCCCACTAGCTAACTTTGTAGGTTGAAGTGGGAATTATGTCACTGCTCTGTTTTTAAGTCCTGCTTTGGTTAAGGTTCTCCAGCAGTGCTCAGAAACTCAGTGTATTCCAACAGCTACCTTTAAAACTTCTGGGTTATTAGAAATTATACCTAAGCAACTGGGCTTCAGTTTTCTTGTAGGACATATTATGGGGGGCAAGAATTAAAAAGTCTGTGGGAAGCCACACATGAGCATATAATCTCCTCATAACACAGCCTTCCAGCTGTTCTCACATCACATTAGATGGTGGGTTTTGGTCTTTCTGGTCTGTGAACTATAAATGGGTCAAACTTTCTCACAAGATGCCCTATACCCAGTGCATTATGGATGCAAGCCCAGAGGGGTGTGAGTGGTGAGGAAATACTTGCCTATTCTGACAGAGGCAGAAAAAAAACAACAAAAAAAGATGGACTGGAAAAGCAAAAATTGTTGCTCTTTGTTTCTGATGGTTGTATCCACAGACCACCTAGGTATATTCAAAGGTATTTGGTTTATCACAGAATTGTACTTCTTCGGTTATTTGTTCTGCTGCTCAGTGCTTTTCTCTTGAGAACATCTCTCTAGGATCTGTCCCTAGAAAACAGCAAGCTATTTTTATCTCTGAGCTAGACAAAATAATTCTACTGAGGGAAAATGGAAAATGAGGATGGCTGAGAGACCACTTAACAGAAGGCAGGAGAGATGGGGCTCACATTGCACATTTGGACAGGCTCTGAGCTCTGCTGTGCTTACAGGTATCGGCATGGGGAAATCCGGATTATGGCAGATGTCTTGAAAAGCATCAGAGGCTGCTGAGGGGATAACTCCCTGGCCATGTTGTGGTCTGTAAAACCAGCAAAGGGGAGACTGACCTGTGCAGGAATGTAAAGGACACCGGGCAAGCAAGCAAACAAGAAATGCTCTTTTATCCCTTCCTATTCTTTGAAAGCAAAAGAAAAAAAATTAGACTAGCAGAAAATGGTTGCCACTAGTAACAAGGTGTTTTAACATGCTGGTGGTTTCAATAGTAGTGAGAGCTGTTGAGCACAGTTTTATGGGGACATATATTCTGTCTGGAATACAGCCACAACCCTAGCATCAGCTCTGTGGGATTTGTAAAGACAAAAGGAAAGCCCATGCCTTTAGTCACTGTGTGAGACAATTTGCATTTATCACCTTCTTCCCCATTGTGAGAGGGAGGAAGGAGGGAAGGGAAGGGAAGGGAAGGGAAGGGAAGGGAAGGGAAGGGAAGGGAAGGGAAGGGAAGGGAAGGGAAGGGAAGGGAAGGGAAGGGAAGGGAAGGGAAGGGAAGGGAAGGGAAGGGAAGGGAAGGGAAGGGAAGGGAAGGGAAGGGAAGGGAAGGGAAGGGAAGGGAAGGGAAGGGAAGGGAAGGGAAGGGAAGGGAAGGGAAGGGGTGGTGATGTGGTCACTCACAGATGTAGAGCACCAGAGCTGGTCACCAGCACACACCTGGGGCTGGAAGTTGGTCCACTAATGTTGTTCCCCTGATTCCAGCTGGGTTGGGGAAGAGGCCCAAAGACACCTCCCTTGATATTTCCTTGCATGGCTGCTCAGTGAAGGCCAGGAGCCCCAAAGGAGTGCCAGAAGAAGTGTGCCCCTCCATACTGTTCAGGTAGGGTGCTTTACTCCCACCAAAGATTGATTTGAGCTGTCTGTATTGGAGACACTTGAGCCATGCCAACCCCAGGAATTTGTGTGGATCTTCAAGAGCAAGGCCATAACCTTCCCAGTTTAATGAGGCACCATTCAGCAGCCTGCAGCCTCCTGGTACTGCCATGGGTTATGTTGCTTCTGGGTACAATGACAGCTCTCTTGAAGCACAGTTAATGGGTTGCATCAATTTCTCAATTGCAAACCCACTGGTCTTCTGGGATGCTGATGTCCTCAGAAGAGAACAGTGGGAAAGGGAAAAAATTAGAGAAGAACAGCAAAGGCTGGGGAAAACAGAAGTCAGGGTTTCCATGAAAGATGATGATGTAGGTGACTAAGAAGGAACAAAATAGTCACAAAGAACTGAGGTCTGGCAGTTGCAAGGAAATCTGAAAATGCAGCAGGTCCCTTGTACAGCAGGAGACACGTTTGGGGTGTTGCAGTATTAGTAACCACATGCTGAAGTAGGTCACTGCACAAACAGCAGTCATTGCCTTTGGGCCCAGCTCTGCTATTTGCACTGGCACAAGGAGCAGGCACCAGTGATTAAGGGGGTGCAATACACTGTCAAAACTAGCACACCCTCAGATGCTGTCCTCATCTCCAAGATCAGCCAGCCCTTTCTCTGGTTATGCCTGCACTGTTCATCAGTTCTGGGTCTCACTTTGTGCTCAAGCCCAGCCAGCACCCTCTATCATGCATGCTCGTTTGTGAATACTGAACTCCAGACCTGCCTGGAGTGGTGTAACCTTAAATACTTGCATTATGCTATCACGTGCTTCCAAATTTTCCCTTATATTGTCTAGACAGACTGACATCAGCTGGATTGAATTAAAGTGGTCCACCATGAGAGGTCCTGAAACTTGGGTCTTTGTAAGCACAGCCCAGATGATTTATGTCTAAACTGCAGCTACCAAGATGAAAAGAAAATGGATGGCAAATACGGTTGAAACTCTGTAACATGTCCTCAAATTCATGTTCCAACTAGCCCCAAAATAATCATTGGTGTGTGTGATGGAATTTCTGTGCACAAGAAGCCTAGAGCCAGAAACGGGATGTGCTTGGGCTTTGCAAACCCATACAATTGAGAATGAATTTTCATAAGCATTCCCAACTTTCATGGGAGTAGTAGAACTTTGTTACCAAAGGCCATCTGCACTTCCCCACAGTTTCTAACATCTGGAGAATCCTGATCTGACCTAATTTCAATTGCTCAAAACTGTGCATCGAGAAAAGCAAATTGTATCTCCCTACATTGTTCCTGTGTCCTCTCCTTTTCCAATAGCCTTGCTCCTCATAAAAAAAAAAACAAAAAAAAAAAAACCAAAAAAAAAACCAAACCAAACCAAACAAACAAACAAAAAAACCAACCAAAAAACCCTACCAAACCGCACACCCATTCTCAAACCCTATAACCATGTCAATGAATCCTCTAATATAGATGTTTTTATACATGCAGCAACTCCCTTCTCCTCATGTAATTCTATTCTGGGGAGCTGCCTAGCTTTCATCTTCATGGGCAGGGTTTGCTGGTTGCAGTTCTAACAGGAACCCCCTTTAAGTGGAAACAAGCTCCGATGTTCAGCTCCCACAGCAGCAAAAAGCTGCTTCTCTGCATGACTCTCTCATCTCCTGGGGTGCCTGCTGCCCAGACAGATTCCAGACAACTGTCTCCAGCCTGCTGCTCCTGTTCACAGGCAGGGTCTGGCTCCCTCCCAAGCCTTGTCTTGTCTGACCCATGACTGCCAGCTCTGGGATTTTATTGCCAGGATCATGGTATTTTTTGTTTTTCTTACTGTCCATGTTCCTAGACTGAGAAAACTTATTTGTTATTCAAAATTAAAATGAGATTCTGTTCTTCCTGAAGGCAAAGAAAATCTTGAAAAGCATGATATTTTGTGCCTTGTATAAGTTGCAGGTACATATATATAATTTTTAAATATTTGGGATTTTTTTAAGCCTATCTTGTGATGGTGAAAAGTGAGCAAAATTATTTACACATTAATTAGCAATACTGCTGACATGAAATATTATTTACTTGTCTGGCACTCCAGATATTCTGTAGCATTTTAGCAAGGCAGGAGCTGCAACTCTGATGTGGTGGTATTTTACATTCCACGCCCATGAAAAAGCCCTACAGCATGTAGGAGGGCAACAGCCTTGCAGACCCACATTTCGGGCCACCTTCTCTCAGGGAAGGAGTGCCATGGGAGAGGGGGAAGGCTAAGCATCAGCAGGGAGGACACAGCAATCCTAATATCCTACCATGTGTGCCAGAGTTGTGCCCAACAAAAGGACCCTTCTGCCCAGCTGACCTGTTCACGTTTCAGGATCCCTTTAGGTAGGTACTTACACAGCCCTGCACTAGACACTACTAGCAAGAAAACTATGGAGATAATAATCAAAAATAAATTATTTCCAGTGCTCCATTGATATATTGTTCTGCATTAAAAAAAAAAAAAAGTTACTCAAATAATGAACAAAAAAGTCTAAGTGGCTTTCACCTCCATTATCTTTTCTGGAATGGAAGCTTTCAAACATTTACTTTAATGAAAGACTGTTTGCAAAAATAAAATATGGTTTTATAAAAATGTCAACAAAATAAGTCATGCAAAAACAACAGGCTGCTTTGTGCTTTTCTTTTAATGGGACATTTTTCACTAAGACAAAACTTCTCTTTCAAGATCATTTCAGGCAGCTCTCCAAATTCCAGGAGGTTTTGTTTCATTCAAATTGTTTCAAGTAGTCGATGATCCTGGAAATTAGGATTTTTTTTTTAATAGGAAAGGGATTTTTACATACAGTGAAAATATGGAAGAGGAAGCTGGACATGAGTTAACAGACAATGATATAAGTGTCAAGCCAAATCAGAAGGGTACAAAAATACCAGGGAATTAAGACACCTGGTGTGATAGAGAGGCTTCCATTAGATACTGGACAATGATGTGAAATTTATGTGCAGATGGAAGTAATTTATGCACATTTGTTACACAGAAGATCATTATTTATCGCTAATAAATGAGCACATTTGATGTATCTAGTCAGTATTCAAATACTTAATATGTTTTAAGAGCACCTAGGGTATATTCTTGTAACACAACTGACTGCACTCAGGAATTCTGTCAAATTACATGGAGCTGCAGTGAAAGGCTGGATCATAAAACAAAGGTAGGAGTAAAGCAGATGGAACAATTAAAAAAAAAAAAACCGACAAAATTTTCTCCACTTTCTCCTCTACCTCTTTACACCTGTCCAGAAATAAGTATTGGGATGTTTCTGTTTAGCATCATTAATTTTATCATACAAGATGAGAGGATATAAAGCTCCAAATGACATTATGGTCACAATGTACAGATTTTACAATATCAAAGATTATCACCATCTTTTTTTTCACTGTGGATTTCATAGAGTTCTAGAATTGCTTGGGTTGGAATGGACCTTAAAGCTCATCTAGTTCCAATACCACTGCCATGGACAGTGGACAGGGACACCTTTCACTACATCAGGTTGCTCAAAGCCCCATCCAACCTGTCATTGACCACAGCTCTCTGGCTGCATCCATCTGGCCAATTCCTTATTTACCAACCAGTCCACCCCTTCAAATTCACATCTCTCCAATAAAGAGATAAGGATGTTGTGTGGGAATGTGTTGGAAGCATTACAGAATTCTAGGCAGATGGCATTGGTTGGTCTTCCCTTGACCATTGCAGTCACTCCATCACAGCAGTCACCAGACTGGTCAGGCATGATTTGCCCTTAGTGGTACCTCAGATCACCCCTCTGTCACACGTGCACATTAACATTGCTTCCATGAGGACCTGCTCCAGGCTCTTCCCAGGCACAGAGAAAAGACTCACCAGTCTGCACTTCCCTGGGTCTTCCTTTCTCCCCTTTTTAAAAATAGGAGTGATGTTTCCTTTTTACCAGTCTCCAAGACTGGCCTGGCTGCCATGACTTTTCAAATATGACAGAGTGGCTTGGCAGTGCCATCAGCCAGTTCCCTCAGGACCCTGGGATACATTTCAATACAGGAAAATTTGCCCCCATATTGTCTCTAATTAATTCTCTCCCTATTCCTTCTCTTTTTATGAATAGTTAGGATGCCTTTAAAGGGCCACTTTTCAAAACAACTTTTATCTGTGCTTGCTTGTGGAGGATGTTGTTTGACAAGGTTAACCTCTGTAAATCCCTTTGAACCTGAATTATTTTGTGTTCTACAGGCACAACTTCCTGAGCAACTGATACATCTTTGGGGGGAAAAAATAGGCTGGGCAGCTCTTAAAAGATTTAAGCATTGAGTTTCTTGAAAGATCTAGGAATGAAAAGAAAATCTGACTATTCCTTTAGTACAGCCTAAGCTACAAAGTACTGAGAATTTCTATGAAAAACCACACCTGACATTTACAACCACATTAAAGCCCACTCAGAATCAGCACTGCACTGTTTCTATCTGTTCACAGGATAAGGTGCTCTGTGTTTTTTCCTGGGAATAGTACTTAACTGGAAAGCATTTTGTGACTGCACTGTGTGACCCTTCCTGCTGAAGGCCACTCAACAGCAGCAGGAACTGCACTTCAGTATTTCTCCTAAGAAAAAAGATTGGGTTTAAGATTTTCTGCCTCTTGTTGCTTCCTCTCTCAAACTGTCACCGTGAAAGTAAAAGGAAAATCGGATACCCATTCTTCTGGAAGAGCTGAATTCCACTCACAACCTCCCAAGACCACAAGTGCTAAGTGGAGATTATACCACAAATTTTTAGTATTAGTGGATTTACCATGAGGCTGAAGTCTATAGAAACCTTCCTGGAAAGGGGTTTCTGGATGGGATAACCATTAGGAAGTACACAATGTAAATTCCAGGAGGGATTTCTGTGGCCTTGGGACAGTTTTGTTGACCTATGAAAATATGGGGCATCTTTAGAATACAGGTGTCACATTTTTGGAATATATGTTCCAAAGGTTTGGACAGATAAAACCTACAACAGAAGGCTCTTTAGGAGAACTGCTTTGGGGGCTGAGTGCATGTATGCATGAGTACATACATACACCATTATTAATTACAAGCTTCCATAATTATATATACTGTCTGTAAAACTTAGCCTTTGCTGTACATAATTATATAGGTATACTTAAGAAATCATTGCTATTTGGAACCTTGCACCAGAGCTTGGGAAGAACAAAGGACAAGCATAGGATAGGATAGGATAGGATAGGATAGGATAGGATAGGATAGGATAGGATAGGATAGGATAGGATAGGATAGGATAGGATAGGATAGGATAGGATAGGATAGGGGACCATGCCCTAACCCACACTTTCTGCTCTATTTCAAGAAAACTTGCATCACTGGTCCTAAACTGTGCACAAATTCCCTTTAGTTGAGTAGACACATACCCTTAGAGGCAGAAAATGTATTGTGTCAGCTTCCTACATAATCTGACATGCAGATTATGAAAATAAAATTTATGTTCTTCTTTCACCATTTACCTTACAGAGACATGGGATAAGTTCAGTTATAAACAACTTTAACAATTCTGGGATGTATAAAGTGGATGGTTGTTATTTCAACCACTCAACTGGAAAGGAAAAAAAAAATAATAATAACATAGTATCGTGATTTTAGATTTTTTAGGAATTCATGGGGAGATGGAAATAGACTTCTTTTTCAAAAATACTTTGAAAAGGCATCTTGGATCACATAGACTCAAACACAAGAAACCCAGAACAATGAGAGCACTTCAAGAGACTGGGCTCTCCTTTGACACTATGATCTCATAACTACAACACTATCAATGCTAATCTTCTATAGTCTCAAACAAGGAGGCTGAAAGAAAACCAAAATTGAAGCTTTCTTAAAGCCCAGCAGAAAGTACAGGGAACCATAGACCTTTCTGTTTGGCTGCACACCTGTTTGAGTAAAAATGCATGAAGGAAGGCCCACTTCTTCCATCTCCTATAATGTTGAGTACTACTACTAAGCAGTTTCATGAGGAGTTTTACAGTAAATAAATGGATAAATAAGACTCTCTTCTTGGAATCAACTCTGGAAAACATTTTTTAAATACTGGCAATAAACTTTTTGTAATTTTATGAAGATATTTACGTATTAACAGTGATGAGATACATATATATATGTGCTTTATTTTTACAGTATGAAAAAATAGCTTTGCCTTGATTAGGAATGTGTTCCAAAATGCTCCTACATAGTCCTATCACCACATAAACTGGATGCCTCATTATAGTTCAGGAATAAACCATCAGGAGCACTCCAACATTTGGAATCACCACCTGAGCAGATTCCCTACCACAGAATACTCTGGGATGGGTTTGCCTCAGTCTTTTTGGTTAAGGCAGTTATGCTCACCTAAAATAAATAGTGGATGAAGAAGCAAGGTGTTACCTAAAAACTGTGATATTCAGTAATATTTTCTCACTTAGAGAGTATTTATTGTACAGAGTTAAATGGTTCAAACTCTTGTAACATGGTTCTCCATAACACAGAACTTCAAAATTCACCCTTACAAGTGTGATAAAGGGGACACTGAAATTTGTGGTTTTGAAGTCTAGGATTTCTTGGATCTACCTTCTTTCTTTGTGAATTGCCTCATTTTCATGAGGTATTTCCGTTCACTCTTGTCAATCTAGTCCTTTGCTTCCAGATTTCCTGTGTTTATAGACACAAGCAAAACCTGAGCATTTCAAATCAAGCAAAAGCTTCTGTTCAACCCCAAATCACTGGTTTTCACTCACACATACAAATCAAAATTTTTGTGTTGGTCCATTGGGCCAAAAGGAAATAAACACACTTTCTGTATTACTGGCTTCATAGGCATGCAAACTTTGGGCTTGAAGTACAGCATTGAGCCAACACACATTACCATAAGTCAACTATTTTAAACAGCATGAAGGGCCCTTCTTGCTGAAGAAGCAGTAAGTGAACAATTATTTGGGATCAATGCTGAAATCTTCAAACCAGATTCACTCTGCCTTTTGCTTCTGATAGGCAAGGAAATACAGGTACACACATCATTTCCTACCCCTTCAAGGCAAAATCCAAGTACTAGAATTGCCTTCTGCAAATGCACAGGGTTTGGGCATATTAGGACTTTTTGTTGTTTAAAGATGAGCAACAGAGGGTTTCAGGGACCACTTGTACACTTTGATCCTTTTGATGTGAAAACTTTTATGTAACAATAGAGTTTGGGAAAACTGTTGCACTGCATTCTCCTTCTATTAGCTTAGTCCTGAACAATGTATTTGTGCAATGACTCAGAGGAAAGGACTGCCTCTTGAATGTAAAGACTACACCAGGCAACATGCTAGACCAATGGTCGCCTCAACTGACATCCAGAGCCATTGTCCAACTCTTTTTGGCTCTGTGACATTTTGAAGTTCAGTAACCTTTGAGTGACTGGTTGAGAATTCAGATCTAGTAAAAAAAATAGCTCATATTATATTCTATAAAGGGAGCTCATAAGGGAGGGAATCAGCAACGGAGGCTACCACATAACTCCTGTTTAATATGAGACTATCCGTGCTAACTAAATTAGAATGGGCACTGTACTCTGGATTTATTATGGGCCTGAATTTTGTCAGTCTCAGAATTAGCCCCATGTGACAGGATGTTGAAACCACTGAGTTAAATCAAGCATCTCACACTCCTCACACTGCTCAGTGTGGGTGCAGGAACAGCCACATGGAGTCAGACCAGAGGTTTGTCGAATCCATTATGCTAATTCCAACATCACACATATATGTAGAATACAAAACTAGTATCATCCCTTTTCATTAAAAAACCCTACTGCTATCATGTTTAAAATTATCTAACTCAATATTGTGGCAAAACTGCACACCCCTTCCCAACCTTCCTCAGATCTGGTCTACAGCAAGAAGGTTGAACAGAAGCCAAACCTAAGAGTTTTCCGCTTGCTTAGTTTCTTCAGATGAACACAGAGAGGTAGGAGGGAATAGCACCTTTGAGAGGAAAAAAGATGGGGGGAAACTGGACCACAGACAATCCTGTCCTGGATTGCCACAAGCTGCCATGAATACGATCATGAAATAAGCTGGTCTGTTTTCCCTGTTGTCCTGCTGGCTTTCACACCCATCCTGTAGTCAGAACCTTTGCTGAGCTATTTCAGCTCATTACATCGCCAGAAAACCCAACTAAAGAGTTCCCATTCTTAAATGACTTCACAGACTGAAATAGCTCAGTTAATAATCTGTAAATTAAGCTGTCAGAGGAGTTCAGAGATCACTGAAATTTCAACCCAACCACGCTAACAGGGTATCAGCAAAACAAATTATACCCCCAATAAAGGTCCCACTTCTAAACCACTAAGTCCAAGCACAACCAAGAGAAAAATCAGCAAGTCTTACTCACAGAGCCTCCAGAGGAAGAGTCACTCAACAGAGTTGTAAGTTACTTCACTATATTTTGTTCTTACACAGAGCATTTCAGGATATGCCTCCAAACAAGGCAGCACAAATTCAATACAGTGTCTCCCATATCATACCTCTGGCAGCCGTAACTCTCACCCTTGAAATCTGACCTAGCCTGTCCTGCGCCTGTTTAGGAGTTAAGAATCTGCACAAGCCAGATCCTTAATTTTATCATCTTTCTACAGAGTTGAAAATAATACTAAAAAACCTCTCAACCTGACAATAGGAGTACTGAAATCACCTATACACTTTAAGAACTAGTAATGATACTCTTATGTTTCTGCAGTAGAATTTCAATTGAAACACCTGGAGCTTCAGCACCTGGTAACTCTGCAGCCTGCCTTACTGGGTTTTAAATCAACCCAGTTTTGCTTTTACAGTTAAGCAGGTATTATAACCAGAGAAACAGCACAACCACATGCACCCTTGAACTTTCATTTAATTCACTTCTGAAATGCAACGTGGCACTACTGCAGCCATCAGCAGACAGTCTAACGTTATGTAAACAATTTCAAAAGCCAAATGGATGTAGAATAGATTAAGCATTAGTTTGGAAGAAAAAGGAGTTTGCAGTTTCACTAAGTAAGAAAAAACCAACAAAATATACAGGTTTTTAGAAGAAGCTGGCTGCTGTAAGTTAACACTAGCAAGTTTTTACAAGCAGCCCCTACACCATCAAGATGTCTTACTGCCTTTGTTGAAGGCAGGCAACGAGGAGTCAAGAGACATCAGAAATTTTAAATCACCGAATGATTCTATAAGTAAGTTGTGAGGTTGTTCATTCCATCATGAAAACTGGTTAGTCCCATCTGCCAGGATAGTTGGAACGTAAGCTGTGCATTACCCAGCATTTCTTAACCCTCTGGCACACATAAAAAATGAATGTAAAAAGAGAATAATCAATCACTTTCTCCCTCACACACACACACACACCTTTGCTCCTCACACACCAACTGCAAAGCATAAGAGCTAAAAAAACCTTTAATAAATCAGCTTAAAGAGAGACTGTCTATCATATATAATGACTACGTGTTATTTTTCAGTCAAAATAATCAAGCCACATAATGAATTTTTCATCAGTCTACTGTGGAACCCATGAAAGGTTTATAAAAATAATTATGTGCAAGTAATTATATTAAACACCATTATCCATCATTAACTATCTCACAACCATAGGACAACGAGCGTTAGTTTGTTATCGAGTGACCAGATAGCAAGTCTTACTCTTTCCGCAGAGAGGCACTTCAGTGACATATTTGTGTCATGCAAGCTACTCACTTATGGCTGTCAGTACCAATGCTGGATCACAGTTCACCTCCAGACAGCAATATATTGCTTTGATGAGCAGTTACATCCTTCTCAAAGCCAGAGCTCACTGACACAGAGCACCTCAGCGGTGGTGTACTTCACCAGGAACCCATCCCTGTGCAGTTTCATTGAACTGAAACACCATTTGTTCTTTGACTTTTATTAAGTTCACTTAGGTTGACCTAAAGCAAACGGGGTTATAAAATATCAGGATGATTCTATCTTTAGGTGCTCCATAGAAACAAATACTTAGTTCAACTAGAAAACTTTAAAAATGACTTTAGATACAAAAGTGTAACAATTATACTGCGCGATACATCTTTATATATCACTAAACTCATGAAATTAAATTTTAAAAAGTTTTTGCACCATCAAGAACAGCCACAAGTCCTGAACCTCCATTCTTTACGCATCCTTTATCAGAGTAAACTGAAACTTGGGAATGCTTGGGATTCAAAATACCCTGAGCACATACTAGTGCAACACCACAAAGCATACATAATCCATCGGAAAAGGGGAAGGGGGGGGAAAGGAAAAAAAAAAAATAGCAAGAATCAGATGGTGCTTTATTATACAAGCATGAAAGTAAGTTCCTTTGGAAAATAACTTCTTGGGTGGACTTCTGGACCAGTGAGGTAGCCCAATGGGAGAGAAAAAAAAGTGGAAGTGGAACTTGGTCCCCACACGTGATAACTGTCAGGCGGTCCCAGCCCGGGGCGAGGCCGGGGCCCGGCAGGCCGCCCCCCGTGCGGCGGGGGGTCCGGCGCCGCCCGAGCGGCCCATAAAGTGCAGCAGCAGAACACGATCCAGACAAAAGCAATGTAAACAGGTGACTGATACCGGTCTCTTTGTCCGCACCGCGGCCAAGGTGAGGCGCGGGGAGCGGAGCCGCCGCGGGCTCAGGACGGTGCCACGGGAAAGCGGCGCACCCGCACCACGGGGGACAGGTCCACGCCGAGGATCCGCTGCGCCCGCCGCCGCGCCGCCGCCAGGCTCCGCCGGCTCCACATGCTGCCCCGCACACGGATGGTGGAGAACGTGGTGAGGCGAGGGGTGGCCGCCTTCCAGATCTCCTCCAGCGACTTGCCGCCGAACGGCTTCCAGGCGGCCGCCGCCGGGCTGCCCTGATCGCTGTCCGCCTGCTGGCCCGGCGGCTCAGGCGCCTCCGCCGCCGCCACCTCCGCCGCCGCCGCCTCCTCCTCCTGGGCGCGGGGGCCACCGGCCGCGGGCCGCTGCCTGCCCCGCTCCCTCCTGCGGCGCCGCCGCCGCCGCCGCCGCTTGGCGCTGCCTCCCGCCGCCCCGGCCCGGCGCTTGGCGTCGGCGGCCGGGAGGCGCCGCTTGCCGGCGCGGCGGCGGGGCCGCTCCGAGGGCGGCGGCGGGTCGGGGACGACGGCGCGGCAGGAGGAGTATCCGTAGACGTCCTTGCTGCGGAGGATGACCGGGGAGAACTCGTGCTTGAGGCTGCAGAGGAAGTTCCACAGCTCCGAGTCGGAGCTCATGAACTCCGTGGACTTGGGCATGAAGAGCCTGAGGGCGTCGCCCAGTGCCTTGGTGCCGGCGAAGGAGACCTGCGAGCGCGAGTACACAACTTTCTCTGCCTCCCCCTCCAGCCCCCAGGCGGCGGCCGCCGGTTCGCCGCCGGCTGCCCCTGCCCCTGCCGCCGTCGCCGCCCGGGCTCCCGCGGCCGCCGCCGCGGCGCTCCCCGCCTCTGTGTTCATCTTCCCGGCTCCTCTCTCCGGCGCCGTCTGCTTCCTACTGCGGGTCATGGAGGCAGCGGGACGGGATGGCGGGACAGACGCCGAGAAAGCAGAGCGGAGACAGCGCCGAAGGCAGGCTCCGGCCGCCGCCGGGCGCCCGCCGGGTGAGAGCAGCGATCGATGTCCTGCGCCCACCACAAAATGGCGCTTTAAAATCCCGGGCGGGGCCTGCGCGCGCCCGCCCCCCCTGCGCCGCCCGTTGGCCCGTTCGAAACGCGTCGGGCGAGCCCGGCCCCGCCCCGCCTGGGACGGTGGCCGTGAGGGCCGGGGGGCCGGAGCCCCCTGCCCCCGGAGCCCCGTGCCCCCGGAGCCTCCCTGCCCCCGGAGCGGTGTCCGGCGGGGTCCGGCAGCCCGGCCCCCGGCGCGACACGGAGCCGCGATCCCCGCGCCTGCAGAGGGTGGCCCCTTCCCTCAGGGCGAGGCCCCCGCAGCGGGGTGAGCGCGTGTCCGCGTCGCGCCTCGCTGAGAGGTGAGGATCCTCACAGGGCGGTGGACAAAGGTGGCTTGTAGTGTGAAATGTGTTGGATTAAGAATTTGGTTGGACACTTCGATGGGCAAACTCCCCGAAGGAGTAGCCATGAGAGGACTGAGTCAAATGGGCCAGCAGACATAATACAGTGAAGTGCTTTACATGATATTAAATACATCCATCCTGTTGCAGAGGAGTTTTTTAGCGTGAACCTGTAGGTTGGTCAGTCAACAACATCATAAGTCATGGAATCGCAGAACAGTTGGAGTTAGAAGGAACCTCTGGAGGTATCTGGTCCAACCTCTGTGCTCAATCAGCCACCTAAACCAGGTTACCCAGGACTGTATCTGGATGGATTTTGAGTATCTCCAAGGATGGAGGCTCCTCTCTCAGCTGACCACTGATAGGACATGACAAATCAGAATGAAGCTGTGTGAGGGGAAGCTCAGATTTGATTCTAGGAAAAAGTTCTCTGAGAGGGTGGTTAGTCACTGAACAGGCTCCCTACTGCAATGGTCACAGCACCAACCCTGTCAGAGTTCAACGAGCATCTCAGTGACACTCTGTTATATGGTTTAGTTCTAGGTATTCCTGTGAGGAGCACAGTTGGACTCGATGTTCTTTATGGATGCTTCCAACCTCTCTGGACAGCCTGTGCCAGTGCTCAGTTACCTTCAGAGTGAAAAGGTTTTTCCTGGTGTTTGGAGGGAACCTCCTGTGTTTCCGTTTGTGCCCATGGCCTCTGACTCTGTCAGTGGGCACTGCTGAGAAGAGCCCAGCTCCATCCTCTCTGCACCCTCCCTTCAGGTATATGTATAACCTGATTAGATACCCCTGAGCCTTCTCTTCTCCAGGCTGAACATTCTCAGCTCACTCAGCCTTTCCTTACAGCAGAGGTGCTCCTGCCTCTTAATCATTGCAGCCCTTTGTTCGACTCTCTCCAGTGTATCCATGTCTCTCTTGTACCGAGGAACCCAGAACTGGACAGTGCTCCAGGTGTGGCCTCACCAGCACTGAATAAAGTGGGAGGATCTCTCTCTCCAGCTGCAGGCAACACTTTGCCTAGTGCAGCCCAGGATAATATTCACCTTCCTTGCGGCAAGGGCATGTTGCTGGCTCTTGTTTAGCCTGGTGCCCACCAGGACCCCAGATCCTTTTCTCCCAAGCTGCTTTCTGTCAACACTGAGATACTGCATCACTGGGATTGGCTTCATATCCCAACAAAGCATATCCCAAATGAAGCAGTAAAAACTTGGGTGAGCCCACTGTGAGAGTCACCACCTTGCTGAGTCCACAGCAAGGCATTACCTGCATGGCACTGCTACACTTGCAGCTTTTGCAGCAGAGTTTTGTCAGCTGTTGTGAAGTTCCATGTCTCTCTGGATCATGCTTTCCAATACTTCAGATTGTTGTCACAGGCAGAGTGTCTTGTTATGTTCCTGGATTGCTACAATTATACTAGAGCTCTTTCCAGCACCCAGAACAGCAAGGTGCCAGCAAGGGCAGAGGTGGTTTAACCTACTGTACAAATCCTATTTGGAGTTTGATTAGACCCCTAACTAATTACTTTCTCTCAGCATGGGTAAAGGGAGAGGAATAACATTTTTCTTCATATACAATCTTTGTTCTGTAATTAATCTTTCATATTGGAGTAGGGAAATCTTTTATTCTCAAATCATCAAGAACCTAAATTGGAATGTCTAGAAATCCAGTCAAGTAAGAGGCAGAAATTCTGCATAAGAAATTATTCCTTACTGCCAGTGGAAATGAATTCATTTTCTTCACAGGATAATTCAAATTGTGTTCGTGGGAAACTCAAGAATATGAATCCAAATAGCCATTTAAAGTGGATATTAATGAAGCTATTTTAAATCTTCATGGGGAAAGTCTCGAGGTACAGCCATACTCTAAACCAGCTTCATAAATGACCCATTTTTTAAAAAGAAACCTTTCCCAAAATGATGGCATTAGAGCCATTTTTAATGGGATCCATTTCACAGCGTGCTTTAGCATGCAGTCATGTAGCCAGACTGATTTAACAGAAGGAGGTGTCCTATAAAGCAGAAAGCAAGAGCCTGGAGCTGGCAGCACCAGGGACAGGCATCCCCTGACCCAGCTGTGCTGCTGTTGGTCACACTCTGGCTATTGGGTCACCATGGCTTAGGAGAGGCTCATCGCCTGCTGGACCACAGAAGCTGCCCTGGGCTCACGTTCTCGGTGGAGGCAGCTATGATTCAGCAGCTCAGCTGACAAATGGACCTCGTTAATATGCAGAAACCCAGTTGCCCACTGACCATAACATTTTCCCAAAATTACAAACATTTCTGGCTTATGACTCAAAAATCATTGAGGCAGAGGGGGGGAACCTTCTCAAGCAAGCAGTAAATGAGTCACTACAACTGCAAGTGAAAAGAAAGATCAGCACATTTTATCAGGTAGTATTTCTTCATTATTTTTACTTTGTAGCCTAATGGGTGGACAGTACCCTTTTAAGGCATGGGATGTAATCTCACTTTTACAACTTCATTATGAGTTTTCTGCAGTGTAACACTCTTCTTTTAATACCCTACAAAGTAATCTCAAGAAAATCCATGGTAATTGCCTATCTTTTAGTAATTTCCAATAGCTCAGTACAGTAATAACAATAATAATAAAATTAATAATCCTTTGGAAGTGCATAGCTCTTCATTTCAATCGTACTAATTCTTGTAAGCATTAATTAACACTCACAGTACTCTTGAGTTATGTGAGTAAATATTGCCTTTGCTTAATAGATGAGTAAAATGAAGAAGCGGATCAAAATGGCTTGACTAAGATGTATAGACTCTGTTTTCTGCAGATCTTCTAACAATTATCATTCTAAAAATAGAGGAAATCTCCACATTGGAAGAGAGAAGAGTAAAAAAACCCTGTAATCTTTGTTTCAGATTATTTGTTAGAATTTCTTTTCTGTATTGAATTCTCAAGAAGGAAGAACAAAGTACCAATTATGAAAGTGGTACATAATTGCTGCACAATAGAGACACTTTATTTTCTTTAACGTTGCCTGCCTGGCACCAAAAAACCCCACTGGTAACTGCTAATTATTTTAAACACTAACAATCTTATCTGTACAAATGATCTCACAGTTTTGAGTCTTGCTGATGAGCCCTTAAATCCTGGATATTAAGTCACATCACTTCTGCTGACAGGACTTTTCCTTCAGCATACTCAAGCTCTTCTACCCAGGTTAGCAAGAGCAGTCTTACCATCCAATGTCTTCAAAGAGAAATACTCTTTCCTAGTATCTTTACTTTTGCTCTTGAGAGGTTGCATTAACTGGCATCCTGCTTCAGTTAATTTGGTTCCCAAGTGCCTTTAGCATATTTTCAGGAAAGTTTGTGTGGTGATGCAAGAATGACTCCAGATTCCATTCACAACTAAACTTCACATGTTATCCAATAGTCATCAAGTTCCTAGGCTGAGAAATGCCCACACAAGTATTGGCAAAATTTCTGAAAATACTTTCAAAGAGAGACAAAAGCAAATAATTTACAATAATTATTTCTCAATCAGTTATAAGGGAGAAAAAAAAAATCATGGAATCACTGTAGATTGTCTGTAGAAATCACAGCTGCAAAAAAAAAGGAGAGGGTGTTAGGAATCACTAGGGATAGAAAAAAACCCAGAAGACAGCTGAGTGCAAGTCCATTGTGCCTCCACAAATCTTGAATACTGTGCATTTCTAGTCTTACCATCTCTAAAAGGAAATAACAATGATACAAAGAAGGGCAACCAGCATGAGCAGAAATATGGAACAGCTTCTCTATGAAAAGAGATTAAATAGGCTAAGACTCTTCAGCTTGAAAAAACAGATGGCTGAAGAAGAATATGATAAAGATTTATAAAATTGTGATAGTATGAAGAAAGCAGATAAGAAATTATCATGTCTTAGTTTTCATAATCCAAGAATGACCGGGAAGCACATGAAACTATAAATCAGAAAACTTTAAATGACCAAAAAGGCATGAGTTGGTTTGTTGGTTTTTTGTGTGTGATTTTTTTTTTTTTGGGGGGGGGGGGGGGGGGGTGGTATTTCCCCCCATATGACTCATAATTAGTTTGTGGAGCTCATTTTTCAGTAAAGTTGTGGATCCCAAAATGAAAAAATGTACCCCAGTACCTTTGCAGTCATTAAAGAGCACATTATTCAAAAGTATTAGACATGATTGGAAGAAAATATCCATCAATGTCTTGTACATGAAAACCGTGGGCTCAGAAAGGCTGTAAGCCAAAGGCTAGGAAAGGAAGGAAGGAACAATATAACTGGAGAAGTAACTATCAGTGTTTGCATCATTCTCACATTCTTTCCCTAACCTTCCTCAGATTCTTGAATATAATTCCAGCATAAGAAATATGTTGCTCAAGAACATGGTTCTCACACATCACAGATCATGTCATTTTGTAGTATTGATTACATTGTTTCCCGAGGCACTCTATTTAAAGTACCATCGCTGTTAAAACAAGTGTGAATTTCATTCCCTTGTCTCAAACCAGACAATTTTTAAAGCCTACTACCAGTTATTTTAAAACGTTATTAATTGGATCTTATTTCTTGATACCATGTGGCTGAGCATGTCAATCAATGAATTCTTTTTGTGATACTCTTCGGCCTGTGCTGCCATTTTCCTTCCTACCAGATTTGTGCATTACCAGATGAGCTGACAGGACAAATTCACTCCAGAACAGAGAGAGTCACAATTGATTTTTATTTTTTTTTTGTGTTGAACTTGCCACAGGATACAATGCAATGTTTATATTGGATTCATGTATTATGCTGGCCTAAGGAGGACACAATACGTGATCCAGCATAAAGTCCATGGAGAGAAAAGTTACCCTTGCAATCCTTTGAGTGAGTTAGAGTGAGGGAGTTGATATGTATGCTTGTATGTCATATGGATGTGGCTTTATTAAATAGTTACAGCAGCTTTACTGTGTCATTGGACAACGTCTTAGTCAGGCTCCTTCTTATTTGTTCTCTTTGTCCAAACGAATCTTGCAAAACCTACTGCCCGCTGTGTTTGTTTTAATGGAAAGAGACAGAACCCGTTTTCTTTATTTTTTCACGTCGTCTTCGGCACTTTCACAGGGCAGAGGAGAGAGAGCTTTAGACACTTTAGGTGGAAAAGATCTTGATCTCTCTGTTTCAGTGAAAGTTGCGAGCAGCCAATTATTATGTAGATTTAGCTGTTAGCCTTAACACCTCCTTTTGAATCTCTCTTTTGTTCTCCGAGTTAGGCATGGGCTTCAGAAGCCTGCGAGGCTTATCTCCGCCCAGCTCCCTTACTCCTGGCAAGGGCCCTCCGTCCCCGCCGCAGGGGGGTCGGTCTGGTGGCCCCTGCGGTGCGGGTGCCGCGCTGGGAGCGGGCACAGACCCGCCTCACCTCACAGCACAGGAGCTGAATATTTTTATTACGCTGGGATCCTGCCCCGACTTGCACCTGCTAGAAGTCTGCCATATTAGTTTTGGCGGCATCGTTTTCTTTTCCTTGAAAGTATTTGTTATGTTATTCAACGTAGATTCAATTCAAAACACCTCAAGTGTGATTTATATAAATTCCTCCAAATATTCTAATTATTTATATTTCCATAGCACTTGGTTCACAGCATTTCTTATAATCATTTTAAAATTCTTGTGAATTCATGTCAGCACACAATAAATATCAAAACTGGATCATTTGAAGACATTAATTATTTTGACCATTTTCGGTAACATTGCTACAAAGAAAGAATAAAAATGGATTGATAATATCTTGAGAACTGGGCTTTTAGATTGCATGTTTTAAAATCAAAGACTCTCTGTAGCTATAGATACCCTTCATTTTAATACAGGCACAACGACAGATACTAGCAGAGGTTCTGACCCTGCACATGATCTGCATTATTATAAAGGCTCTCCACAAAAGAGGCGAGTTCATTCATCCTCGGTGAACCTGCAAGGGCTCCAGGTGGATGAGTAGCATATTTAGCAGAATTTTAAGATTATCTTTCAGAAATGCTGTGATGTTTTAATGTGTTTGTTGTCACAGAGACATATACAAGCGTTATCAGCCAGCAATTGAATTAAATATTTTCCAAAATATCCAAGTGACCCAAATTTTCATTGTAAAGTCAAAAAGTAGTCGAAGTTAACAAATCATCTATATTTGATCCCCACTCCCCTCAGCTATTTTTGGAAGGCTCCTCCAAATAAGAAATGCTAATGGTTCAATCTTTTACTGACTTAATTAAACCCATGGTGAGCCCTAACATGGTCACTTACTCCAGTTTGTTTGGTTTAGTTTATACAGGCTATTATTCAGTTTAAGCTCAGCGAGCCATTGTTGCTCTCATTTAAGAGAATCCACATACGGGTTACTATTGGTCTAATTAAAGCCATATAATTAAGCCAGAATTTTAACTGTCTATTAGCATTCTCTTACATCTGCATTTTGAGTCGTGAGCTTTCAACACTGGGAACTCAAAGTTAAAGTCCCACTGCATTGTCTGGAAGGAGCTGCTTAGTGCTCGGCATTTGCAATTCATGGCCCGAGCCATTCATTTTTCCCTTGCGGGCAGTGAGAACTGCAAATGGCCCATCACTTTGGAAAAAGTGATCATTATTTAGAAGTGTAAATGAAGATGCCAGAGGCTAACCTCAGGTTTTGTCCGAAACAAAGACTGGTGTCTCTGGTCTGTAGCGATGGATTGGACGTGCCATAACAGAGAAACACCACATTTATCCTCAACATTACATGCACCGGAATCATCTTCCTTTTCATATTCTTTATATTCTCCATTCCTTTTCTGGCTTCTTCCTGATCCAGATTCTTCCTGGTTGTCCCTCCCTGTCTGAAAGCTGAATCACTGAAATTCCTGCCCATTTGCTTCCTGCCAGTACGAGATGGTATTTCCAAAAGCACCACTTCCTCCCACTGACTAATATAGTACAATATCCTACAATACAGGTTTGCTTTGCTCGCTGTGTGTTCTGTTTTATCCCACAATGCTTGTAGAATTAAACAATTTAGGTACAAAATGGATAAGATGTAGATCTTGTTATGTACAGGCCACACACAATAGCAAATGAAAACTAAATTAGAAAACAATAGAGAAAACTGAAAGGCTGGGACTCCAGTACTGATGTAAGAATTATCATTAATAAAACATTGCTGGAAATGGTTGCCAGGCATAATCTCTATTTGCATAGAATTTGAACCAACACCAAAATAAAAAGAACACCAAAAATGTCCAGCTCACCAAGGCAGAGATTGTAGAAATGACTTTCCCCACCGGCAGGCATTTCCTAGCAGACTGTTCTTGTGCCAGGAGAAGTTTAATCATGTGTAGATGAAGAGTTTTCCAGTTTTCCATACAGAAGTGGAAAGATTAGATAGGGATTAAAATATTAACAGAGGAAGACAAGTGGATTGCAAGAAAATGCTTCACCTGATGGCAAACTGAATCACACATATTTTAAATCACTGAAGTCTGATGTAGGCTAGCTGTCAGCATGGATATGGGCATTTCACCTATTTATCTCCACTGATTTCAGAAAAATGTTATGCTTAGTTTCAATAGGTATCCTCTTGGAATCCTGATTACATTGAAATTAAATCTATCACAGTTGTAGATATATTTTCAGTCAAAATTATAATTTCCTTACACCAATCTCTTCTTTAAATTAACCTACAGTTATGTCACATCCAGAGCAGAAGTGGGGAGATGTGACAAAAACAAATTGGTCATTGTTAAGTTGGTTCCACTCCTATGCAGCCTCCTCTTCCTCCTTATGGGCTATCTTCCAGTACATTCGCTTTCCTGTAAGTTACTCACCACTTCATATTTGGAATCAAATCCCTAGTTCCTTCCACTTCAAACAGCATCTCCAGGTTCTGATCCAAAGATACACCATTTAGTTACTGCTGGTAAAAAGGTATTATTTTCAGCAGTACTTCATGTGCTGATATTAAAGATGAACAAAGCTAGTGAAACTAGGTTAAATAGTTTTCACTGGGAAACCATTTGGATATAGAGCTACTGGTTATCTGGCACATCCATACTTGACTTCAACTCTCTCACTATCACTCAACCCAGTTGTCTCAAACTATGGGTAATACAGTGTAGGATTTCTTTAGTATAATTCATTAACACTACTGCCTTCTGTAGAGCTGACTAATCAAGCGCTGGTAGAAAAACATGAGCCATAATCTCCCAAAAGTGATGTAAGCCCTGAGCTGTTGTTTGCTTTAAATTTATCACCAAAATAACTATTCTGAATATTCTGACATTTATGGCAGGATAAAAATGTTTTGGAATTTTAAAAATATCTTCAGAACAAAACCCCTCTTTCCTGTCCAGGCTTAGCTGACATGGAGATACACTTCACCAAGCCCAACAGTTTCTGCATTTGAAATGCAGAGCCCTATAAGGTGACAGGAACAATCCTGGGAGCAGAACAGGCAGGCTGCTTCACCAGGGAAGGCACAGACCAGGGCAGCTGAGGGTGACAACACAGGCAGGAGTACTGCCTCACCCACGGGTGTCAGGAAGGTGTGTTGGTGAGTCCAGATCAGGAGCAGGTCTGGAGGCAGTGGTCAGGGTCAGCCTCAGGCCACTGATCAGCCAAGAGGACTGTCATGATGAATCAGCTCTGATGCCAAGCCAGGAAGTCAAGTCAAACCAGGGTGGCACGGTCCAGGTCAGAAGAAGAAGGTTTGAGAGGAACTGCAGACTCAGCTGCAGGCAGAAGAGCTTTAACTTAAAAGCAGCTCCCAAGGGAAGAAGAGGCAGGCCCACTCCCTTTCCTTTGCAACAACTCTTACCAGCAAAGAAGCTGAGCTGGATTCAAACAGCCATTTTTTTGAGCTGGGAGAAGCACTGAATAAATGGTCTGAATAGACTGAAGGTCCATCTGTGATAGTGGCCAGCTGTAGAATTGGCTTCACCCTCTTGGTTTTGCCCTGTAGGCCAGGTACTCTGAATGAACAAGAAGTTTTGCTCCCAGCTGCCTTCTGTATGTTCTTCTCCTCTAACACCCAGGTAAAGAGAGAAAAAAGAAGAACCAGCACCACTGTGACTGCAGCACTCAGATTCCATCCCTCTCCCCATCAACAGTGTGAGAATTGACATCACCAACTTCTAAAGTTTCACCTCATTATTTTTGGGAAGAGACACGGACTGTAACTACTGCTGCACCCCACAGCTTAGTACAGCTACCCCCACAAATCATCACCTGAAGAAATTGCTCCCACCATTCCCAAGGGTTGTTGAGGTCATCTTTATTTCATTATGTGCATCACTACCCTTTTCAGCTACTACTTCTCTCTGTCAAGCTAATGCCTGATTTTTTAACCCAAACAACCCCCATTCATCTTTCATTTCCTCTCCCTATAATGTTCCTCTTGCACGCAGTTCCTTCTGTTTTCAATCCATTTTCATTTTCCTCTTTGTCCCCTTTTTATTTTTCTTTCACCTGCCACCAAACCATGTCATTCCTTTCCACCTAGACCTAGAAAAGTTGTGAGTATGAAATTTAACATGGTAAGGAAACGATTTAGCATGGTAAAGAAACAATTCTGTGCAAGGATTGAGTGCTTAGACTTCTGGCCTGTGAAAAACATGTTTATGGGAAGAAAAATGGGGAATGGTTGTCTGCTGTCTCTTGTAATTCAAGATCTAGAAGGTGAAAAATCAAATTCTCAGGTGGCAAACAAGAGAGACTCTTCAATGCAGTGCATAATTGAGCTGTGGAAGTAATTACAAGATGCCAAGGGTTTCAAAAACTTACATGATCCAAAGAATAATTAGACAAATTCATGGTTAAAAATAATTTAACAACGACTATTAAAAGAAATCCTACCACAGGATCAGGCCTTGGCCTGGATGTGCTGGTGAGAAGCTTGGGTGTCTCCCCAGGATTAAACCTGGAGGATAGCCTGGAGATGCTAATCCTCCTCCAGGTACATGAGTGGCAGTTGCTGTTTTGGGCATGATGAAAATAATAATTAACATTACAAGGCTAGATAAAATTATAGTTCTGAAGGATACTGCAACAAGGCCTCGTTTGAGGGTGGGAAGCATGGTGGAGACAGAGACCCAGGGCTCCCCTCTGGGCCAGATGAGTGAGCAAGTGAAAACTAAATCCTATAAAGGAATTTGTGATTTTGTTTACAAATTTTTGCACTTATTAATTTTAAAAAGAATAAATACTGGAAAAAGTCATCTGTCATCACTTATGTAACCCATAAGCAGGCCTCAAAGACTATAATTAGAAAGGGGGAAAAAGGAAGAAAATTAGAATCTTACCATAACCAGTTTCAACTGGGAATATGTTAATATAAGGTGGTACCTGCTGAACAAAGTAGTTTACCATGAGAAAATAGAAATTTATAGGGCTGAGAAAAATATCCAACTTGTCCTGTCCTATTGCAGCAAGTGAAGGATGTAATCACATACTATCTAAGTGTGATCTGAAATGCCTATAGAAAATGAATGAATTTTTGTTAAAGAGAAAAGGGGCATTCTGGTTTCAGATGGTGTGAATTTGTGTTTAAAATACACTAAAGCTGATAGTGTGCATGCTCCAGGATTGCATTCTTGGATTTTTACAGGCACTGACATACATGTGCTCCTCCTCCATTGTCTAAGCATTAGGTGTAATGAGGTGACACAAAGGAATTCTTCTGTATCCACTACAAGCAGAAAAAACATTAAGTGCCAGTAATGAGAGATTCATCACATTTCACCCAAGACAAATGGAGATCACTATCAATATAAAGCAAAGGGAGAACAAGAGACCTACCATTCTGAAGAGATAGATGTCTGTCACTTCCCTAAAGATTTTTTGATAGAATGTGGGCCAGCCATGGGCTGTAGAGATGTTCACTCTGGTTACCTGTGGAAAACATGGGAAGATCCTGGAACCAGGCATCCTGAGTGCCAGGACAGGCAGATGTGTTCCAGACCATTCATCTGTGCACAGTAAACCTCCCTACACTGAATGTTGCTCTGAAAATAAGGCCACCCTTAGGGAAACAGTGCTTCAGTTAAAGCCAAACAGCTGCAGGGTACATATTTGTAGATAGCTGCTAGCAGCTGGCCAGCTGTCTGCCTGCAAAGACTCCAATAATGTCTAGGTTATTGTATTAACACTGAATAACTAATAAAAGGATTTGGTTATGTGCCACGTGGCTGTAAGAGCACATGAAAGAAAGCCAGCCATTGAATACAAACCATAAACAAGCTACCTGTCATAAAACAAACATCACACAAACAGCAATAACACGCCTGACTGAAAAGGAATGGGAATATACCCTCTTCATTGCACAGTGCCATATTCCTTCACCATAGTCTAAAAGGTTCTTATCTGAATTCTTATCATTTGTCACCGCAAGGCTGTGAGCACAAGATATTCCCTGTCTGTTACATCCCTGCCTAGTTCCTATGAGTCACTTATTTCCTAGTTGCCTGTTCTACATCCCTGATGCCTTAACCCCAGCTCTGTGCATAGATTTCCTCCTTCTCCTGATAGATACTTTGGAGGTCACTGCAAGCAGCAGCAACAGAGAAGTCATTGGCTTCACTAGTGTAGCAGGCAGAACACTCCTGCCTTTGGCCGAGCTCTGTGGTCTCCATCATCACTGCAGAGTGGCTGAACACAGTAAGACCTGTTCCCCCACATGGGACAGCTCATGTGCCCGTGCTGTCCCCGTGTCTAGCAGGAACAGACTGAAGGCAGGAGAATGCCCTTGTGGAAAATCTTTGGCTGAACATGTCAGCAAGTTACAACCACTCCAACCAAATGGCAGATGTTTTCTCTTTCTAAAGGGAAACAACTAGCTTCTCTATTTTCCTCTCTTTCTTTTCTCTAGGAGTAAACAAACTTTACAGCAGGCTTTTCTTCACTGTCACTCCACCAAGTGAGTGCCAAAGAAACACATTTCCCAGCAGATCCTTGTGCTGAGGTTCCCAGTGAGTTCCAGCTCTCCCTGACAGAAATAAGTTATTGTGCCCTCAGTGGTATTTGGGGTTTCTTCCTAACTGGTGAAGGGCCAAGAGTATCTGCAACTTATCAAATAAAGTCCATCTCCCATGGCTAGTGACTAAGGATGGGAGGCAGGGAGGGCTGTGCACCACCAGCTTCAAAAGTGAACAGCTCATCCTTCTACCTACCCACAGAATTTCTGAAAGTCTTTTAATCCAAGGAGGCTTTTTTGGGGGTTGGTATTATTCTGAATATATTTTAAACTTATTAATAGAGATCAAACATTTTAAAATTTTATCTTTCAACTTAGAGATAGATGTTTCTTAAAAAACTCAATTTGCTCCAGAAAAGCCTAGTATTGAAAGTAACTACTATTGGGGTGACTGCATACAGTTTAACTTCATACTGTTCATCAGAAATGGTGGCTTCTCCTTTTTAAAATATCATTTCCCATAAGTCAGCATGCAGTTCTACTGGGATGCTTTTCATTCTTTTCTTTGAATAAAGTATAACTTGATCATTTTCTTATGTTACTGGAAAAGTATTTATAATGGTTTCATAACCATTTGACTTCTTTTACTGAACTTGATAATATTTGCTGTATCTCTTTTGCTAATATCTTGACTAAGATCTTTACATCTGAATTTAATAATCTGTCCTGGACTGTGCTTGCCTGTGACAATAAATCCAAGGATAATTATTATCTTATGAGCTTGAATAGAAGCCGTCCCATCAGCAATCTGCTGGTGCTCTGAGGGTGCTGAGTTTTACCGTGCTACATGGTGATATTCTGGCAGATAATATTCTGTCATAGATATCCCATTGTGTCTAATAACTGAAGTGACAGTAGATTTCATTTAAGAGTTTTTAAAGACTTTTACCTGAGAAGCTGTGAAGCAGAGGTGGCTGCACAAAAGCAGATGGTTTGAAGAAAAAGGCTAGGCTTCTATCTGATGCCCAGCAACACATATGGCTGGCTCAGTATTCCTGGTATCACTCATGCAGAGCTTTGTGCCTGTGATGGTTATCTGCTTCACACAGAGGGAGAAATAAAGTTGTTACGTTCCTCAAATGTAGCCATTTGAGCTGAGAGAAGAGATATTGCTGGGCTTACCAAAAGGTTTGACAAAAGCATGGGCAGTGCTAGGTACAAGGAAGGGAAACATTTTGCAGAAAATTAAATCAGGAAGATGAAAAAAATTGAAATTACAAGGGAGTCATCAAGATTCACATTGCTGGAAGATTATAGAAGCCAGGACGTGAACCAGCCCCAGCATCAGCAGCCACCCTCTCAGGCAATGCATGTTGCTCAGGGACAATTTCAGGCCACCCTTGTATGTGGATGTTAGTGTCCTGAAGATGTCAGAAGCTTCACTGGTCCATGTGGCACCCCTGGATAGGTGAGTTTTTCTGGGCACCCCTAGCTGTAATCCCCAGCAAAGGCAAGTTTGAAAAGTGTTTGGAGATCCCAGCTCCGATGTGAGCTCCTTAATCCAAGGATTAAGGAGTCTGCTCATCTCTGGCAACGCCTCAGCTCAAAGCCTGGTAGGCAGCTGAGAGGCAGCTCTGGCACAGCACCCTGAGCTCTCCCATGGAGCTTGTCCTCCCTTTCCTGTCTTACTCCTCTCTGCCAAGATTTGGATGTCCAGAACTGGATTTAGATGCTTACATGACACAATTTACATGGTGAGTTGTTGGGATGTGAAAGCTCTGCTAAACGCTTGTTTTGGATGAAACACATGTAGTTGAAACGCAGATAAGTCAAAATCATTGTCACCAACTCTTCCAGAAACACACAAATACTTTGTATTTCCATACCCTAAGGATCTTTAATTACTTAGATATTAATGTCTGAAACCAGAACTAACTATGGATAGGTTAACTAACGTGGGTAACCCTGCTGGCTGACATTTGGGTAACTCTGGTGAGTAACCCCATTCTCCACAGCCCATGGGTGAGGCAGGACAGCTGGAGGCAGAAATCCAGAGCCCTTCCTTCCCCGCTGTCTCACGGCCGGGACAGAGCCCCGGTGATGTTCCTGCCGGCCCAGCAGGTGTCACCACAGCACCAGGGTCCCTCTGTCCCTGCGCATGACGCAATGCCGGCGCTGGCCGGGCGTGCGGTGACGTCACATCCACGGTCGGTGACGTCACACCCACGGCCGGTGACGTGTGGTGGTGTTCGCAGGGGTCCCAGGACGAGGGAAGATATGAGAATCTTGACTACATGTTTTCAGAAGGCTGATTTATTATTTTATGATATATTATATTAAAAGGAAATGATATACTAAAACTATACTAAAAGAAGAGAAGAAAGGATTTCATCAGAAGGCTAGCAAGGAAAGGAATGGAATGATAATAAACTCTTGTGACTGACCAGAGTCCCAACACAGCTGGACTTGTGATTGGTCATCAAGTAGAAACAACTCACATGGACCAATCAATGATGCACCTGTTGCATTCCACAGCAGCAGATAATTATTGCTTTTCTTTCCTGAAAAGCCTCCGAGGCTTTTCAGCTTCTCAGGAGAAAACAATCCTGTCAAAAGGATTTTTCATAAAATATGTCCATGACAGTGACACAGCCATGGCGAGCAGGAAATGCCACAGGTCGCTTTGTAGGAGCCCCTTGGCTTTGTGCCCTTTGGCCCGGCCACCGCTGCCGTCATTGTGGCACTGCAGCAGGGCAGGGGTGGCCGGGGAGGGTCGGGCACAAGGTACATGCGCGAAGGTACAGGGAAGGTCACCCACTTATTGCCTCAGCACAAAACTGGGGGCACGGGGCGTGTCCCTGGGTGGGATGGCAGGTCAGAGAGGTTTGGTAAAAAAGCTTGGCTACAGTGATGCCACAGAGGGTTTGTGGTCAGCTGAAATGTCTGGGTTCATGGTAGGTCAGAGAGGTTTGGTAAAAAAGCTTGGCTACAGTGATGTCATAGAGGGTTTGTGGTCAGCTGAAAGGTCTGGGTTCATGCCAGCCAGTGTACTCCTCACAGATATACCTCCAAAGGCTGGTCTGAATCCTCCTCCATGGGCTGAACTGGGACTTGTGCTCAATTTCCTAACATGTTTCACTGCCAAAAATTGCACAAATACTTCTCCAAGCACATCAAATGCAAGACCTTCCCTTGTCCCTGGCTACAGGACCTGTGATGGATTTGCTTATCTCAAACTCCACAGCGTTTCAACGTACATAATTTGGTTAAATGAGATTATCAGACAAACTCAAACTGAAACAGCTGGTTTCATCCTTAATCACTAGTAAAAATCCTTGTTTTTTGTACTCCTCCTTTCATGGAATTAAGGCTGGAAAACAGGGTAACGCCAAGTTCCTTTGAAATGACTGCAAACACAAACACTGCTACCATTGCATGTGCACCCACCAAAATCAGATCCTTTCTGGACCTTCAGTGTTCTTGGCTCCACACTTTTCAACCCTTAACTACATGGAACTTGGCTCCACACTTTTCAACCCTTAACTACATGGAACCCTAAAATATATTCATTCTTGTGGCACCTCTCAATGGACCATGCATCACCTAAATAATTATTTTTTAAAGAATGCATTGTATTGTCATGGGCCTCCATGACAATATTTTTTAATATATTTTATCTACTATGAGTTTCACAGCTTGAAGTGAGGTTCATTCATGGTACTCACCAGAGCATCACAGGCTAAATCTGGGATTTCAGATCAATCAGCTTTTGACATGCCTTCACTCTTAGCAGAAGGACACTGCTCTAAATATCTTGCTGTTTATCCAGGTGAAACAGACTTAACTCAGCCAACACTGTTCTTTCCTGAGCTGTTAACATGCCCAGTCAATTCATGTACTGAACAGTCAAGCCATGGTCTTCTGGGTTGCTCCCTTCATTGGTAACCTCCTGGGTGCAAACACTTAAGTCCTAAACTCCCAGCAACACCTTTTCAAATGTCCCTCTCCTCTACAATCATTGTGATGCTAATTACTTGAAACAGAGGCAAAACCAATGAAAAGTAAGAATCCAAGTGTGGTTGCCACCTCCAGTGCTCAGCCTGTCAAGAAGACAGAATCACTAAACTCTTCTGGGCTTCACTTTTTCATCGAAGTCTTAGAAGCCCCATTCACAGGTGTTGGAGCCCAGGGGACCAGGTAGTCCTGTGCCAGCAGGTCACCCTTCCCCAGGGAAGCTCTGTAGCATTGATCTGTCACCCTGAGTTTTTAAGATTCTCTAAGCCTTCTGATGTTGACATTCTTGTAGTGAATTTTCTCACACACTTTCTGTAAATAACTTATTGTTTTGCATTCCTCTATGGAGAAGGAGCTCCGTGAGGCAGTTGCTCAGCATGGTTTGGGGTCCGCTGAGGTTATGCGGACTCTCCGGAGGGTTGATTCAGACAGGCTCACGCCTTACGATCTCCGTCGTGTGGCACGTTCTCTTTTTGACCCTGTGCAGTATGGTGTTTTTGAGACCAAGTGGGCTCGGTTGGCGGCCCACGCGGTGTTGCAGAATGCTACGCTGGGTCCGCAGGACCCCAGGCGTTTGGTTGTCGCTGACATGCTGCTGGGAACAGGGCCTTATGAGAATGTTCAAGGGCAGGTTGGATTTGATCCCCTTGTGCTTAAACAATGCCACTCGCTGGGCATGGCTGCAATTGTTCAGACCCTGGAAATGGCTGCTCCGAGGCAGCCGTTCCCGACCATTGTCCAGGGGGATGACGAGCCTTTCATGACGTTTGCAGAAAGGCTGATTGCATCTGTGGAGAGGCAGGTGCCTGATCCTGTGGCAAGGAGCGTTACGATTACGAACCTTATCAAGTGCAATTGCAATGCTGCTTGTAGGAAAGTCATAGTGGCTCTGCCTGGTGATCCTACTGTCTCTGAGATGGCGGAGGCCTGTGCGGACATTGTCCCCCAGGATCGGAAGTTGGCTGCCGTGGCTGCCACTGTGCAGCCGGTTTGGGCGGCGCCGCAGGGCAAGCGGCCGCAGCGGGGGAGTGCACAGGCTGGCAAGAAGCAGGGGAAGAAAGTGCAGAAGGTGAAGTTCCCCATGTTCTTGTGTGGTCGGTGTGGTAGGCCGAATCATATGTCTGATGTGTGCAAGGCGACTGTTCATGCTAATGGCCAAGCTTTGCCAGGCTCGGGAAACGGCAAGCGGAGCGCGCAGGGGGGACGCGTGCGGACACAAGCTTCTCTCCAGACCCCGGTGCCGATGGAGGTCTCCTTTACCGGCTTGCAGCCAGCACCCGTGGATCAGCAGGAGTGGATGTCTGCACCGCAGCAACAGTTGTGTTAGAGTCTTCTCAGATATGCAAGGTTCCCCTGGATGCCTTTGGTCCCTTGGGTGGGGGCATGAGTGCTCTCCTTATGGGGAGGTCTAGTGCCACCCTTCAGGGCATCATTGTGCACCTGGGGCTCATCGATGCAGATTTCACGGGGCAGATTTGTGCCATGGTCTCCACACCCACCCCCCCCGTGACAATCCCGAAAGGGACGCGGCTTGCTCAACTTGTGCCTTTCAAGTCCTCTGTTTGCAGGTCAGCTGATCAGTCGCGTGGAGCCGGTGGTTTTGGCTCCACTGGGCCACCTCAAGTTCACTGGACTGCTGTCCTGACCAAGGACCGTCCCGAGATGCTGTGCACCCTGTCTGTTCCTGGTGCAACGCCGCCAGAAGTCCGCGTCCGTGGGCTTCTCGACAGCGTTGCGGATGTCACGGTTCTCTCCCTTGTGACCTGGCCCTCAGAGTGGCCCTTGGATCCGGTGGGGACATCTGTCGCTGGTCTGGGAGGGACGGCGCAATGTTATGTGAGCCAACGGCCTGTGTTGGTCACGAACCCAGAGGGACAGGTGGCCTGGGTTAGGCCTCATGTTACTTCTACTCCTGCCAACCTTTGGGGGAGGGATGTTCTGTCTGCTTGGGGGGTGCGCATTGGGACGGATTTTTGATGGGGGCCACTGCAGTGAAGGGCGCAGAGTGTCCGACGCCTCCTATACGGTGGCTGGTTGACAAACCTGTATGGGAAAAGCAGTGGCCCCTCCCTCAAGAGAAGTTGAATGCCCTTCGGAATCTGGTGCAGGAGCAGTTGGACCAGGGTCATCTGGAGCCTTCCACCAGCCCCTGGAACACCCCTGTCTTCTGCATCAAAAAGAAGTCTGGGAAATGGAGGTTGTTGCAAGACCTCCGAAAGGTTAATGCCGTGATGGAAAGCATGGGAACATTGCAGGCGGGCATGCCATCGCCTACCATGCTTCCTGCAGACTGGCCGGTCCTCATTGTGGATCTGAAGGATTGTTTCTTTACGATTCCTTTGCATCCCGATGACAGACCGAAGTTTGCCTTCTCAGTGCCAGCAATTAACGAGGCTGAGCCTGCACAGAGGTATCAATGGAGGACATTGCCTCAGGGCATGCGCAATTCTCCGGCCATATGCCAGTGGTATGTGGCCCGTGCCTTGTCTGGAGTTCGCAGGCAGTTTCCTGATGCGCGTCTGTATCATTATATGGACGACATTTTGGTGGCCGCGTCCACCCAGGATGAGCTGCTGAGGATTCAGCCTCGGTTGCTTGATGCTTTGCATGCTCAGGGACTGCAGGTGGCTCCGGAGAAGGTCCAACAGCAACCACCTTGGAAGTATTTGGGGGTCAAAATTCTGGAACGGACCATCCGTCACCAGGAGGTGCAATTTGTGCATCCTGTGAGGACACTGAATGATGTTCAGAAATTGGTGGGTGTCATCACTTGGTTGCGTCCATATTTGGGAGTAACCGATGCGCAGCTGTCTCCTCTGTATGATTTGTTGAAAGGAGACGGTGATCTAAAATCACCTCGCACACTGACCCCTGAGGCGCATAAGGCGTTGGAGGTGGTTCAGCGAGCTGTTTCGGCTTGCCAAGTTTATCGCATTGATCCCTCCGTTGATGTCACTGTGTTCGTCACCACTCCAGATTCGTATCCCACAGGTATCATTGGCCAGTGGAGTGACAATTGGTCTGATTCTTTGCACATTTTGGAATGGGTTTTCCTGCCCCATCAGCCGCAGAAGACGGCAACTGCGTTGTTTGAATTGATCGCTCGCTTGATAATCAAATGCTGGCAATGGTGTTTGTAATTGATGGGTGCAGATCCCGCAAAGATCATACTCCCGGTGCAACGGGAGGATTTTGACTGGAGCTTTGCAAACAGTGTGTCCCTGCAGAGTGCTCTGGAAAATTTCTCCGGGCAGATCACTTATCATCTGCCCAGCCATAGGCTACTGCATATGGCAAAATCCACAAAAATCTCTTTGCGGCCCAAAAATAGCCAGGAACCCGTGCAAGGACCCACTGTCTTCACTGATGGTTCAGGGAGGACTGGGAAGGCCATTGTTACCTGGAGGGATGGATCTGAGTGGTAGGTTCTGGAAGGCCGCCAGGATGGGTCAGCCCAGTTGGTTGAACTGAGGGCTGCTGTCATGGCATTTGAAAGATTCTCTCAGGAGCCTTTCAACTTGGTCACGGATTCCGCCTATGTGGCTGATATCGCACAGCGGTTGGGTCATTCGGTCTTGAAGGAGGTCAGTAATCCTGCCTTGTTTCACTTACTGAAGACCTTGTGGTGTGCCATTCAGGCCCGGGTTCATCCATTCTATATTCTGCATGTGAGGAGTCACACCACTTTGCCGGGCTTTATAGTGGAAGGTAACGCGAGGGCTGACAAGCTGGCTAACCCAGCGTGGGTAGCGCCTCAGCCTGATACACTCGCGCAGGCCAAGGCATCGCATGGGTTTTTCCACCAAAATGCACATACCCTGCAGAAGCAGTTTCAGCTGACGCCAACTGAGGCTCGTGACATTGTTGAGTCATGTGATGACTGCCATGCACTTGCCCCGCCTTTGCCAGCAGGGGTGAACCCCAGAGGCCTTAGGGCCTTGGAGCTTTGGCAGACCGATGTCACCCTGGTTGCCGAGTTTGGCCGGCTCAAGTATGTGCATGTCACTGTGGACACGTTCTCCTCTGCGATGTGGGCTTCGGCTCACACTGGGGAGAAGGACCGCGATGTCCTTGCCCACTGAAGGCAGGCCTTTGCCGTTTTGGGCATACCTTCTGCGGTGAAAACCGACAATGGTCCTGCTTACGCATCCCAAAAGGTGCGGCAGTTCCTGCGGTTGTGGGGTGTTTCGCACAAGTTCGGGATCCCTCATTCCCCAACTGGTCAAGCTATTGTAGAACGCGCTCATGGTACTCTGAAGCGGGTTCTTCAAAAACAAAAACGGGGAATGCAGGGTGAAACCCTGCACAGTCGGTTGGCAAAAGCTTTGTACACAATCAATCATCTCACTGTGCCACAGAACTCGAATAACCCTGTCATTTTGAATCACCATCTCTCATTGCAGGCTGCGGACGAGGCACATCAGCCTCGAGCGAAGGTTCGGGTGCGGAATTTAGTCACCAAACAGTGGGAAGGTCCCTACGACCTTATCGCTTCGGGGCGCGGGTATGCTTGTGTATCCACAGATACTGGGGTACGCTGGGTACCTTCGAAATGTGTTCGCCCTGACCTGCGACCGCAGAGGCAGAACCCAGCCGATGAGCAAGACGGAGACCGTGACCAACCTGAAAGGGATCAAGCGGGCAGATCATTGAGTGATGACTCAGATGCAGATGACGGGAGTGATCGCTCTGATGATTCATCCGCAAGTGGACACTGAGCATTGTTCATGTTTTCCTTTTTACATTGTTCATTTTCTTTTCTTTTTCTTTTTAAATGGAAAAAGGGTGAGATGTCACCCTGAGTTTTTAAGATTCTCTAAGCCTTCTGATGTTGACATTCTTGTAGTGAATTTTCTCACACACTTTCTGTAAATAACTTATTGTTTTGCATTCCTCTATGGAGAAGGAGAGAGTTGATGGACTGTTGGTTTAACCAGTGGCATTGGAGAGGTGCCACTGTCACCCTCCAATCCACTGTCACTTTTGGAAAACTATAAATGTTGGAGTCAGAAAATAAACGGCCTTTTTCTCTCGTTCACCTTGAGAACGGTGTGAGCGTGTGTTCCTTTGTGTCCTATAGCGACATTGATCCTCATTCATAAGGACCAGCTTCCCACCATACCTGCAGCCACTCCTCAGGGACAGGCCCTGCAGTGCCTGCTATCCCAATACCAGCAAATTCTGTGCCTAAAACAAGCTCTTCTATGTAGCATTTTGTAGTAACTGCCTTGGAGGGATTTTCAAAATGCAGTCTTCAAAGTCACTTATTCATCTGGGTTTGTTACACATCTCTAATATCAATAATTCCTCTATGGTGTGGTCTTGTCCTCTTCCTCTGGATATAGCAGGATCTTCTACACATTTATTTTATTTTCTTCTCTTGAATGGAATCCAGGAAAAGTCCAAAGCCAATCTGGAGTATTTTAAATCATCTGAGATCATAAAGGAAATACCATCCTAGGATCCTCCCATGTGTTCCTCATCTCTATGTGTTTATTCATGACAACCTACCACACCCTTTTAGGGTACTGTTGTACTTTGGAAAGACTGCAGCATCTATTCTTTCCAGAATTAGGTTACTCTCTATAAGAAGGAAAATCACACCATCTCAGCTAAAACATTTTGTTGTTGGAGACACAAGGGGAAAATACTGGGAAAGAACATCACCTTCTCAGAGAAGAACAATTGCTCCCTGCTGGGATGAAACACAAGGTTCCTGCATGTCTGCCTCATTATGTGAAATTAGGAAGACTTCCAGTAGCTTCTGAAATGCATCAAAGAAATTCTGAATGTTGTTCATGAAATTATTATTGTGGGCTATGTCTGTTCAATTGCTGACAGACAGTCAGATGAACAACTATAAAGAGATCCAGCTCAATGCCCTGCCTGTTTTCAGCCACACAGGTGCTGCAGGCAAGCTGGCCTACCTTGACCAACATACTTGGGGTCGGTGTTCTACGTGCCCTGGAAAACATGATCTGGCCAACTGACATATTTTAACTTTAGAAATAGGAGATATTAAAGGTTTCTATCACACCTAAGTAGTGTAGCAGGTATCCAGCTGATATGTGAGGTAGCGTGACTCTGAGTCATGGTGCAGAGACTGATATTGCTACATTGCCTTTGTGCTTTGGGGTGAAGAACTGCAACCCAAAGTGTGGATCAAGGGAGAATAAAGCACTTCTTTCTTTGTGGAGAGTGTGAAGAGCAGGCTCTGACTGGCATTTTGCAGCAGTTACTGCCTTCCACAAATGACTGGGATACATCCCACCCAAACTGGCCTTAGTTACCACATCCTCCCCTGCTGAATGGCTCAGGCTTCAAGCTGTGAAATACTGAAGAGGCTTTGCAAAACTTTGCTGGACATGTCTGGCTTTCCACTGCTAGCAGGAAAATATGCATTTTATAGATAATACAATATTTGTGACGGTAACTCAGGGAATACTAAAATACATGGGATGTCTGGCAATACCAGCTGTTTAATCTGGGCTATATTTCCATGTTTGTCTTTAACCATGTTATAAATGATCAAATTGGTAGCCAAATTTATGAAAAATTTAACAAAGATTTATTGGATCAATAACAAAAAAAAATAGAATTTCGAAAAAGCACCACAGCCAAGACAGCGTCAGCCCCATGTGCAGGCGCTGGGGGAACCAGGGTTCCACTGCCAAAGTGACAGCGTGTCCCCAGGAGTTCACCCTGAGTGCTTCCAGCAGCCAGCTTATATACAGTTTATTCTGTCTGAGGCAGGGATGACCACGCATTTCTTTGTGTCTTTTCACATGTAGAGCAGAATCCATACATGTGCAGGAACAGACAAAGACGAATCCAGAGATCCAGACGAATGCCTGAGTGTCCAGGCAGAGGCTGTATTGATATGTAGTAGGGTGATACCAGTTCCTGAACACAGCAGATGTAATCATTTCAGGTGCAGGTCTTGTGAGTTTCTGAGACATTGCATTAATCATGGTCCAGGAAGGTCTAGATGCTATCTCCCAGGTGCAGATGCCAGGGAAATCATTGATGATGGCGATGATGGCCCAGGACTGTCCCATTCATACGGTAACAAACAGACCTGGTATTATCTTAATGCTGTCTGGGAACTGGTTACATGAAAATAGAACTCCGTTCCCAGCCAGAGTGGTCAAAGACATAACTTTGGATCTACACAATATTTTATACACATATATACCTATATAGCATGAATTATCTCCTACCATATATTACAACCACCTCTGGCTAACATAGAAAATGGACAGCCATCTATACAGACCAGACTGACACATGAGGAAACACTAATATCCACAGCATAATGCTGTCCTCATTTTGTGTTGACACTTCCCATGTGGAAATTTGGTTTCTCAGCTTTCTTTCTAGGAAGCAAATATACAAAGTTCCAGGACTGAAAATGGCTTTTACTCATCATGGCTGTGCTGGCTGGCAAGGCTTTGACTTGTCTGTAAAGCCAGAAGCTCTATATTCCAATCTTGAGGACAGGTGTTTATCTAGCAAAGCTGCCACTACGATGAGCTCCAGTGGATGCAGTGTTGTCACAGATGTGAACCCAGCATCCCAACAGGATTCCCAGCTCCCAGACAGGATCCCCAGCCTCCTCCTGAAACAGACCTGCCACAGGCTTCCTGTACAAGGGGTTCAGCATTTTGGAATGAAAATGGAATTAATGGAATGAATTGGAGTGAAATCCTGTTGTTCAGTCCCCAAAATCCCTTCAGATGTGGTGATCTGGACACTCTGCTAAGGCCACCTCTTAAAGTTTAAAGCTGTTGGAGAAGATTAAGGGTATGTTTCCAGAAAAGACAAGGCTGGGAAGGAGCTTTCTTTGTAGCAAATTTTGTATTCAACTGAACTCTGTGGAACAAATAGATCTCTTTAAATATCTTTTTAGTATTCCTGAGTATTATGACAGCTGATCAAGTAGCCTGTGGGGTGCCTGAACCTCTGGTAAGGAAAACATTTCTGTCTAAAGGATATGTTGCTTTAATATACAGAGAGAGGCAATGAGGTAATTAAAGGAGAAATAATTTTACATTACTCATTTACGAGAACAAAAATACAGAAATCCTCTGATAAAACTCTAGCCTTACATAACTCCTATGTAATGCAAATATATTTACCTCCTCACAGACTGAAGGTTGCCCCAACAAATGAATATAGAGATGAGCAAATTTTTAAAGATTAAGATCAATAAATATCAGGACAGGAGGATAGCACAGCAACACAGTTCAGAGATCTTGTCTAAAGAAACCTCATAATGTATCAGCAAATTAGATTCATTATTTTCTGTGTCAGAAACTTTCAGAGACTGAGGAATTCTTGTCCGTACCTTATACTAAAGAGCACGTAATATAGTGCTATCAGACTAGAGGCCTTGTTGGTATTGGGAACTCCTTTTCTTTAATTTTCTATTTCTGACCTCTTTCATTTCCTCTGCATTGTCCCAACACCACGAGATGATGCAATATTGCATCACCACCTAATACTGAGACCTCCCTCTGTCAGCAGCCATAAAAACTTGTGGGTTTCTCCACCCCTTAAGAATAACCAGTGATCTTAAAGATCTGTTTACACACACTCTGCTACCACAACGACAGCATCTCTCCTTGACAAACTCATACATGTGTGAACAGACAAAAAAAAAAGACATTCAAGCTAGTAAGAGGTATTATGTGAGTTTTACATCTCAGCTGAAGTGTGTATGCGTGGTGGTACAGAGGAAACAGCTTGCACTCCCACCCCTGTGCTTTAAATACCTATTCTGAAGCATAACAGCCTAAATCAGTAAAATGGGAAACAAAGTCTTCAGCAGATGTATCTCAGAAGACTTCTGAACACCTGCTGTTTCCTGTTTGCAAGCTTAAGGTGTTTGAAGTGAGGGATTTTGTGCAAAATCTCAATCACCAGGAGCACCAATCTATTAGGAGGAAAGGAAAGAGTGGGGATTTCTTGGAGGAGATGGGAAAGAGATAGGAAAGACTCTTTGTCTTTTCCTTGTTAGAGATTTTATGGCTCTGCTCTGCCTACAGAGGTTCACAGCAAACATTTCTGGATCAGGCCACAAGGCTTCTTTCATGCCCAGGAGATCTTAAAGGATTCCCCGGACCAAGCTTCTAGCTGAAGCCAAGCTCACATAGGAGACATCTCAGAGAGGACTTCACTGCCTACAGAGGGATGCAGAAAGAGCCCAGCCTTAATGTGCTCTTCTGGATCCCCCTATTTCCCCAAAGCATTCTCCTGCTTCCCCAAGCAATGACCCAGAGCCAGCATCAGTAGAGCTGCCTTTCCCATGACATAAAGCTGTGAATGGAGGACAGATCTGCAGGCAACACTTATCTGTCACTTACATCCCTTTCACAAGCAGCTACCATACCTAGAACATGATGCAAAAGCCAAACTAAAATTCAGTTCACTCCTCCTCTGCTTGTTGGCAAGTTATAGCAAGAAGAAAAGCTTATTTTGGATACCAAAGTTACCATGTGATCGCGCATATGGAAAAAATCAATGACAATGATGTTAATACAACTGATCACATATTTACATGATCAGTTTTCACAGCAGAGCTGTAAAATGAAGGGATTCTGTCAATTTATTTTAAATCTTCCCCTGAATGCATCAGAAAGAGTTTACAACACACTTAGAAAATTCCAGCTTATAAATTCCCCAAGAAAGGAGAAGGCTACCTATCATTCCATCAGGATAGACAATGTATATACATACATTGGGGTTCTTCCATTTTCTTTACATAGAGAAGCAGTTACAAAACTGAACATAGCTATTGCTGTATTTAGGCAAGTAGGCATTGACTTTGTTGTACAAGATCTACAAAGCTTCTGCATTTAATTTTTTTTCTCTGCTGACAATATTGAAAATAAAAACCAACTCAAAGTATTAGATACTATTTCCTAAATTGCAATGAACCCAGTTTGTCAATGATAACAGAACATTACATCCAACATATGTCAGTATATAAAGTTGTTGCTGAGCATTTAATGTGGCTGTTATTCTTTATTGCTCTTTCTCACTAAATGGCATAAAAACTGATGTTTGACTGTGCAGAGGATACAAAAGATACCATCTTACATTTTTTCAACCTCCAAAACTCCCATTTAAAATCATGACAGCAATTTCTTGTCATATTTTTATTACAGCTGGTAGATAAAGGAAATAATTGCATTTTGACTGCACCCCACAAGATTATATTAGCAAAATGATTGCATCTTTGCATGACTAATTTTGATTAAATCAGCTTCATTTAAATATCAAATTGCGTTCTTCACCTTTCTTCATTAAGCTATGGCATTCCTGACTGCTTTAAAGTTCTGGTTTTGATATAGTCAAATATGCATTTCAATTTATTGTGCAGGTTGTTCTTGACTAAAAAAAAACAACAACCAAATGATAACTTATGGGAAAGGTTTTAAGTCACATTTAGAAATGAACAGGAATAAAATAATGTTAAAATGTGTATTTCTAAAGAATATACAATCTGCAAGAAGAGCATCCTCACCTACAGAAAAGTTTGTATTACTTCATTTGCCAGAAAAAGCAATAAAGAAAATAAGCTGTATATAGTTGAGCTGAAGATTAACTGTAAAAATGTAATATTTATTAACATACTAAATCCTGAAGAGAGCAAGGTTTTCAGTTTACCAACCTTTCTCAAATATAATAGGTACAATAATTTATTCTTTCATTGCAGATAACACTACGTTGACTTATAGCTATTTAAAAAATGTTATACAATTCTGGCTGAAATCAACACAAAACGTGTCATTTGCTCTGGCTGTAAATTATCCCCTCTATAATTGTCTTTTGACAAATGACAGTTTTTTATTCAGCTGCTCAAATCTCCATATGTTTGTGCATCCCCAAATAAAGTCCACGGATTTTAACAGGATTAGTTGCCAAACTGGCTACACTTGTGTTCCCGGAGTGATCCATCTGGGGATCCAGCCAAAAACAACAAAAAAAGACTTCCTATTTTGATAAGGCCTTTAACTGTCTTTTAAAGCATTCAGCAATGCTGTGCAAAGCTGAACTGCTTCGACAGATATTACCCATTGTACCAGGCAAAACCAAGCATGAAGCGAGTCTGCACTGTGTTTCCCCTATGCTGCACACACATCACATGGAAGTTGTTGAAGGCTTTTGCTTTGCTTTCATGTAAAAGGGAACTTGAGGCCAGTACAGTTATGATGATTCCTTACAGACACAGCTCATTGTAATGGATATTCATTTTGAAACAGAGGTTTCTCTTTTCTGCTTCAGGCTGGTATGATTCTTAACATCACACAAATGATTTTTTTAGTCAAAAGAATCCATCCATGCTATAACAACAATTATCCAACTTTTTATAATAGCATCTGTACATGTAACAGACTAGTTATTTCCTTCTGGTATTATCTTTCTATAGAAGTTTAGAATGTGTACCTAGAAAAATTACAATAATTTTTAAAGTCTTTGTGGCAACTTATGGCCTTGTAGAGTGTTTCCTGAAGATGTAACCTTATGCCAGCATAGCTTTCAGGGCAAGTGTGTGTGTTCTGTGCCATACAGAGTTCACCTGTGAATCTCATTGCAAGATCTGGGTCAAAAAAAGTCTCAACATAATAATGGAAAGAGTTTTGCTGTTCACTCTGAAGAAGAGCTGTGGAGACTGTAACACTCAGCTCCATTCAGAGCCAAACAGACAGCAGCCTGAATGGGGAAAGAGTGGTGAGGGGGAGTTGTTTGTTTGTTTGAATTCAATGTGAATAGTTATGCCTGAGCTGCAGTTGGAGTCTGGCACTGTAAGGCTGATGAATTAATCCTCCTGCTGTGGGCAGCCTTGGCACAGCCTTGGCTGGAATACTACTATGTCCAGTTTTGAGCACTGCTTTCCAAAAAAACAAGTGGCCCAATTGGCAAGACCCCAGAGGCGAGCTACAGGAATCACAGGAGGTCTAAGGAACATGACCTAAAAAGGGAGATCCAGGACTGCCCGTCTGGAGATGGAAAAATAGTAGAAAAACAGCTAACACAGCAAATTCAAATAAGAAAGTAGCTGGAGGGGAGGAAGGAAGAAAACACCCTAACTGAATAAGAGGAATAAGACAAGCGAGATGCTCAGTCTGTAGGAGAAGAATTTTAATCAGACAGCATGAAAATCTTTGCTAAGCAGAAGACCACCACGCTGGAGTAGGTTGCCATCTCCAGGGGTTTTCAAGGGCAGTTTAGACAAACTAATTTGTCCCTGCCCTGAGGTGTGGGGCTGAAGGAGCTGTCAGGGCTGGCCGGGCAGGCGGGGGTCGCTGCAGGAGTGCCATGGGCAAGCCGGCCGTGGGGCCCTGGGCAAGGAACACCTCGGGAAGCTGCTCCCAGGGAGGTTTTGCTGCCGGAGCTGAACCAGGACACGTCGTGCGTGCCTTGTGCTGACTGAGCCTCACCGCGGCCGCAGTGCTTTCACCCCAGCAGAGGCTCTGTGCGCGCTCCGGCCGATGCGGCCGGGCCGGGGCCGGGCCCGGGCGCCCGAGGCCGCGGCGGGGCCGGGCGGGGCGGGGAGGCCCCGCTGCCGGTTCCCTTTTTGCCCGGCGTGTGATTGGCGGCGGCTCCGGAGCTGCCTCTGCCACCGGCTATGGAGCCTCCCCGCCGGCCCCCGGCCCGCGCCGCTTCCTGCTGAGGGAAACACCTGTCCAGAGCCGGAGCCGGGGCCGGAGCCGGGGCCGCCGCTGCGGTGAGTAGCTCCGTGCCGGGGGCAGCGGGGGTCGCGGCGGATCCCGCCCCGGGCCGGCGCTGCCCGAGGCCCGGGCTCGCAGGTGGTGCCGCGGCTCCGCTACCCGCTCCGGCCGCGGGCGGACCCGCCCCGGCCCCGCGCCCGCCGCAGGGCGCCCCCGGCCCCGGCAGCCCCGCAGCCCCGGCGGGGCGGGCGCGGCGAGGTTCACCCTCCCGCGGGCGGCGCTGGCCGCCATCTCTGGGCCGGGGCGGTGGGCCGGGGGCGGGAGGGAAGGAGGGAGGGAGGCGGCCCCGGCCCGCTGCTCCCGCCGCCTCCCGTGTCCCGTGCGCAGAGCCCCTTCCGCAGGGTGTGCGGCTGGCCGGGGGCGCCCCGCGGTACTGCCGGCACTGCCGAGCCCCCCGTGCTGCCCGGTCTCTCGCGGCCTTGGTCCCGCCTCACGTCATGGCCCGAACAGGAGTTAACGAGTTTGATGCCAGACCCGCTGAGGAAGCTGTTGGAACGGTGAATGGAACAATGCGAAGTGAAGGATCACAGTAGACAGTTCCCTCGAGTCTTGAGATCAGTGAGTCAGCTACGCTACAACACGGCTTTTAAACAATAAGTAACTGTTTCCTCCTCCAACAAATTTCTTGTGTCTATCTGATCCATGTAGACCATGAAACCTGTCCACACCACAATCCCTTGAAATAATAGCTGAGGGCATTCGGGAGTTGGTAGCTGGTGAAGATTAGATCGCTCAGTTAACAATCAGTGTGGGAAAACCGGGTCCACGTTGACAGGCACTGTCTAAATAGTGTGTCCCGTCAGGAACAATAGCAGCGATCTCTGGGTTTTAAAACTCTGTGAAGTGTTGCTTCCAAGGTGGATTACTTTGAGATTACTACTACATCACTTGTGTAACCCCAGTTAACTAGAATTTTGCCGAAATTCTTACCTAAATTTACAGAACCAGCTAGGAGTTATTGTTTTTCCCAGGAGCCCCAAATAGATAACTCATATAGAAACTAAAGGTGGTGAAGGCAGGGCATCCCGAAAATGCTACAGCTGTAATTGCAATCTGATTGACTCCTCAGCCTCCCGACCAAGCTGTGTCTGCTGGCTCATATACTTTTGATGAGGAACGTGGCTGCATTACCTGTAAAGTTGACTTGCTAGTGGGAACCTGCAGTGATTTATTTCCCATTAGTGCTAGTAGTTGTTAGAGGATCTGACAAAGAAATTGAGTCAAGTGGTACTTTGTTGTTGTGTTCACACTTGAAATGTTAGTGCTGTATCTTACCTGTGAAGTTCAGCACTGGATCACTGCAGGTGTAGGGAAGATGTACTCCTGTCCAGCAAGTGGAAAGTAATGCCCTGCTACACAACAGTGTGGGCAAGTAGATGTTCCAAGCAAGGCTGCTTGGAAAACGTTGAATCTTGTCATAGTAATTTTGGTTTTTAAAATTTATCTTTCAAGTGAACTTCGTCTAAAACTCTGAATGTAAGCTTTAGTGTTGTATTAACATAAGCATGTAAATTCTTGAATTTATATAAGTTCATAAATAAAAAGCAAGGTAATTCTTACTCTGGTAGAGAGTGCTTATTTTCTTGAAAGTTAAGTTGTCTGGGAAGAAGTTCACACTAAAGTGAAAAGAATAATTTTGAAATAAGGTTTTCACATGATGGATTAAAACAGAAGCAGGAGCTAATATAGAATAAGCATGATAGTAACTGGTAGAATTTTAACATAGTCTTAACAGAGCAGTCAAGATTGACAACTATCCTAAATTTTTTGTAGCAAATAAGTAATAGATCGTAATACCGCATTGTCTTTTTAAAGTAAATTTCAGCCAGTTTTTTCAAATAATTTGATGACTTTATTCATTAGTGTATCTTCTAATCCTGCTGTGAATCATGTTTCAGTCTCAGTTATGCTTAACTGTACTGGCTCCATTCCCTTTCCTTCTCTTCCATCACTGCCCACCACTCCTGCAAGTGTTGAGTCAGATAAAGGAACTGATCCAGCTGAAAATTAACCAGTTTTTTTGCTGGTTTTATTATGATCAGGTTGCTGACCTGAGTGATGAGATAGAAATACAACTGGAGACAAAGGCAAAACTGATTGCTTGTCTTAGTTACCTTTTACAGGCCCATCTTTTCTTTCTCCATTGGACCCTGTCAGGATTTTTAGACCACTGTAGGATAGTTCTTGTAATACAGGGATATTCAGGGCTGATGAGGCTCATTAGAATTAGAAATGAAACACAGTGATTTTTTTTTCCCTTTTTTTGGGGTGTTGTTGCAGTGGAGTTTTTGAAGTGTCAATATTGCAAGTAAAGCTTAGGCATGACTAAGGATTTAGGAACTTGATGTGAAATGATTTTTCATTATAAATATCAAAGTTTTATGATTCATGTGCATGAGGAAATATGGTGTTGCCAGTGGATTAGCAGGAAATGGATACTACTTGGTGTCACCATAAGAATGGGTCACTGCAGAGACAGATGAGAGACAGCTGTCGCACCAAGAACTGCCTTCTGAAGCTGAGGAAAAGGGGTCAGAGCAGAACTGGGGATGGATATTGGGTTGGAATGGACTAGACATGACAAGTACAGCCAAATGAATGCAGGAGAAAAGACAGCCTTGTATGGGCAAGGCAGCTACAGAAGTGCCACACATTTCTGTGCTGTGTCTGATGCAATTTGGGGGGGGGATATCTGAACCCACAGAAGTGTTGTTCTACCTGCCTTTATAAGTGGATGAGAGTGTGAAAGGATTGCATTCACTGAGAAATGTACAGGTCTGCTGCATGAGGGAGAGATGCTGCCTTTGCTTGTCTTGATGGTCTTGATCTATGGAGTAGTGGTAGAAAAGCTATTTGTATGTATATATGTTTGAAGAATTAATCCTTAACTGCATGACTCAAGGAGCAGGCTGAGGACATTTTAAACCACAAAGTTTTCCTAGATCTGCAGAACCCAATGAAATTGAAATGACTCCAAGTTTAGTTAATGGGGCAGCACAATGACTTTTAGAGGAAGGACTCTGCAAAAAATTTATATTGCCTGTTGGCATGAAAAAACCTTAATACTAGTTGCTTATGTCTAAATGAAGAGAAATATATGACTACATTGTATTTTAGAATTGAGATGAGAGAGAAGCTTCGTGTGTAGTGCTGAGATGCTGCAAAGGCTGTGACTGATGGATGCTGACAGGCTGAATGTGGGTGGAGGATGAGTTTTGGAGGTGTCTTGGCCAAGATGGGTAGATTTCATGTCAACAACAAAATGTTCAGGTAACTTCACCACTACCTTAAGAAAATTCAAATACTGGCTTTAAAAGATAGAGGGATCTGGGACAGAGTGTGTTTTCTCCAAACTGACTTTCTGAGAAAAATAACCTCTAAAAAGAAAAGATCTTAGCTGACAAGCAGAGTGATGCTCAGAGAGAGAAGAGCTGTGTCAGTCGTGGACGGTATTTTCTGCTTTTCAATCTTGGCAGAGTGTTAATCAAGCCTGGCATGTTGGAGGCAGGTAACATACTGTCAGATTTTTTTGCCAATACAGAGGGAGGGGTTATTTTTCACATTTTTATAAAAATGTGTCTTATAAATAGGAAACATGCATATGTTTAAAAAAAAGGCACTTCACTGTTGGTAGACAACCTTCCAGCTGTTTCATTTTTTTCCCTTCTTTTCAAGACTCATCATTCTTGCATGATATCTACCACTGTAGGATTTGTACTGCTGGTTGCTCTTCAAAAGATCAGTATTCCACTGGAAAAGGCATAAGGAAAAAGGATGAAATTAGAGGGTTTTCTGTCTTTTCTTTCTGTTTTGTACATGTTTTCCATAGTAGTTTTTTTCTGTGGGGATTATTTTTTTAGTAAAAGAACAGCACCTCAGGTTGTAGTTAATCACAAGAATTAGGGTTGAAAGTCTGGTTTGATTTCTTCCTGAATCTAAAGTCGCCATTTCTAGTGGATTTCACTGTGTGTTTGTAATCATAAATGAATGAGTTAAAGATATTTGGGGTAAGGCTGCCCAGTGGTTCTGCTGCTGAGGTTACCATGCAAGATCCTTGGCATATACAATCTCTTTGAGATGCCTGTATGGAGACTGGCTTAAAAATCTCTAGTGAATTTAAGTTGGGAGTCCTTAAATGGCTATCACCATGCAAATAAAAATCATGCAACATTGCATATTTAGTTGTATTATTATCTACTATTTGTATTTAATTCTTTTGGGAGTTAATCTCTTAAAATATATTTGGTTTAAATATCTTATTTGAATTAATTAAATTTTATTGCCCAGATTATTCTTGGCTATTTTTAAAAGGTTCTAAATATGTCTTCTGTATGTGTGTGTTAAATTTATGTACTGTTGGTGTGTTTTTACTGTTGTAACAGGAAAAGCATTCTGACTTCTTTTAAAATGAGCAATCATATGTATAATCAACTTGGTTAAAACTTCCTTCCTGGTAAGTGCAGAACTTCCTTTGCATCTGGGTATGAGACCGAGCAAGAAAAGCAGAACAGCTTAAACAAAGAAATCTTTTGTGTGAATGATCTTCCTTTAAAAAATAGGAACTACAAAAATTAAACCAATGAATAATCTTCAGCAATTCAGCCTTGGTTTTATAAGCAGGTAATATTTCCTTGTACTTTGTCAATTATAGAGGTGGTGTGTCCGCAGTCGCTGCTTTCTGGAACTCAAGAATTTTAGTTAACATGCTATGTTGTTTGAATTTAATCTTTTATATTTTTATCTGCTTCTTTTATTATCTGCTAGGGCATCATTACACTGGCTTTACTTTTCTCCAGCAGTTAAGGATTTTATGTGTAGAAAGTGTTGCTTGGTAAAGAAGTTCAGTATGTTGCTGTAACTTGGCTTTTGCGAGTGCACTCAATCAGCACTGAACAATTTCCACTTCAATATTGGTCAATAGAGATTAACTGAGAAACAATACTTTTTGTTTACTGAATGCTGGTAAGGTAGGCTACTCATGTTTAATATTGTTTTACTGGTGGTTTAGGTGTGATTTGATGTATAGGGTAATAAATCAGCATCAGCTTGGGAGATTTTCCTTCTGTAACAAACTAATAGTTCATATTGGCAATGTGTACTTTGAAAATGGATGGATATTATCAGTCTGGGGAATTGATTTATGTAAAAGAAGCACATCTAAGGACACTCGCCTTGAATTTAGATGCACTTTAAATATATCTTCAGAAATAGTCCCTGACTTTTGCATCCTAAGGGCTGTTTTTTAGGTTGAAGTCCTGATTCCTCATCACTCAAAAGAGAGGCAGAGAAAACTGGGAATAAGCTCATGTCTGTCCAGACTGCAAATAAATTGCTTGTTTTGTTACTTTCTGCCATTCCTGCAGCTCAGTGGGACTGCATTCTATTCATATACAGGAGTGTGCCTTTTGATTTCTATGAAAACCCACATATGTTAACATCAGCAGCAACAAAACAGATGAGGCAGCAGAAGAATCAGTGCTTGATCAAATAGAAGCAAGAACTAATAAATATGGAGATTGCACATTCAAACTGCTTATCCTCAGTAAAATCTGGGCAGGATGTTTAAAACCTCTTAAAAAATTACTTAATCCCTGGAGAGTTGGTTCAAGGTCTTTTATTTATATTTGGTATTGAATTGAACAGGTTACATCTGAAGTGGTTCATGTAAATCAAGTATTTGTGACCAGAAATTAAGGGGAAGTGTAAATACAAAAATGTATATGAAAAGTTAAAAAGTAAGAGAAAAGATAAATGTAAATGAGAAAGTAATGAAGTAATTCTATGTTTTGCTAGATTTCTTCTGGCATGGAGTTGGGGGATCATGAACAGCCCGTTGTTATGAGAGACGAAAACAAACGAAGGAGAAGAAGAATGAAACCTCATTGTACATCGAGTAGTTTTTCATCCATGGAACTGATACCCATTGAGTTCATTTTACCTACAAGCAATAAACATACTAAAGCACCAGAAATGATGTTACTTGAAATAGCTGGCAACTGTACAGTGGAGCAAATGAAGGCACAGATTTGGATGCGTGCAATAGAGACGAGTCAAACCACAGACTTCTACCATGCATTCACCCCAGATCAGTTTATTCTGCAGTATCAGAAGAAAGGGCAATGGTATGAAATTTATGATAAACATCAAGTGTTACAGACATTGGACTGCATACTGTACTGGAAGGTGTTACAGAAGAAGGTAGGCAAGATCTATGTTGTCCAGAAACAAAAACCATCAGAAGAAGTTCAGGAATTTCAGCGGCAACTTAATGATTTGATTGGTTATGATGTCACTGATGTAAGCAATGTACATGATGATGAACTAGAATTTACCCGGCGCAGATTAGTCACTCCACGAATGATAGAGGTAGCCTGCAGAGATCCTAAATTATATGCAATGCACCCATGGACTACATCTAAGCCACTCCCAGAATATTTATTTAAAAAGATCACTAATAATAATATTTTCATAATCATACATAGGGGAACAACTAGTCAGAAAATTAAAGTGTCAATAGATGACACTCCAGATATGATTCTCCACAGCTTTTTCACAAAAATGGCAAAGAAAAAGTCTTTGATGGACATTCCTGAAGATCATAGTGAGCTGGATTTTGTTCTCAGGATTTGTGGCAGAGATGAGTACATTACCGGAGAGACACCAATTAAAGATTTTCACTGGATAAGACAGTGCCTTAAGAATGGGGAAGAAATCCACCTTGTCCTCGACAATCCCCCGGACCCAAATGAAGATGAGGTTCAGAAGGAAGAATGGCCCTTGGTGGATGACTGTACAGGAGTTACAGGGTATCATGAACAATTGACAATAGATGGAAAAGATCATGAGAGGGTCTTCACTATCTCTTTGTGGGATTGTAATAGGAAATTTAGAGTGAAAATAATTGGCATTGATATCCCAGTTTTACCAAGAAATACTGATCTTACTGTGTTTGTAGAGGCTAACATTCAACATGGGCAGCAGCTCCTTTCACAGAGAAGAACTTCATCAAAGCCCTTTACTGAGGAGGTTCTGTGGAATATTTGGTTAGAGTTTGATATCAAAATCAAGGATTTGCCTAAAGGAGCACTCCTGAATCTTCAGATATACTGTGGCAAAGCACAGGGACCATCTGCAAAGACAAACCTGCAGTCACATGAATCCTCCAACTCTGATGCAAAATGCAAAACCCAGCTTCTCTATTATGTAAATCTTTTGTTGATAGATCACCGTTTCTTGCTACGAAGTGGGGAGTATGTGCTCCACATGTGGAAAATTCCAGGAAAGGGGGAAGAACAAGGAAGTATAAATGCAGACAAACTCACATCAGCAACTAACCCAGATAAAGAAAACTCCATGGCTATCTCTATTGTGCTGGACAAATATTGTCACCCAATTGCCTTGCCCAAGCACAGGATATCATCAGACCCCCAGGGGGACAGGACCCGAGCTGAAATGCCCAACCAGCTTCGCAAGCAACTTGAAGAGATCATAGCAACTGACCCACTTAATCCACTTTCTCCTGAGGACAAAGAACTGTTGTGGCACTTTAGATATGAGAGCATAAAGCACCCCAAGGCATATCCTAAGCTGCTTAGCTCTGTGAAATGGGGACAACAAGAAATAGTGGCCAAAACATACCAGTTGCTAGCTAAAAAAGAGGCTTGGGATCAGAGCACTTTAGATGTTGGACTCACAATGCAACTTCTAGACTGTAACTTTTCAGATGAAAATGTCCGAGCAATGGCAGTTCAAAAACTGGAAAGTTTAGAAGATGATGATGTTCTTCATTATCTTTTACAGCTTGTGCAGGTAAGGTGTATTTGCATTCCTGAACTCTGCCTTCCAGGAATACATTTGCATTACCCCATAATTTGCATTTCCCATTTTAGTAGGTCTTGTTAGTATTCCTTAGTTTTGAAGTCTTCAATGTTTTGTCAAAGCAGTGGTAGTAACCAGATTAGTGTAAAATACACTTTCTTACTTTTTGTCTTTTGCCTTTATTGATGTTGTTGTGGAACCATTGCCTTGTCTTACAATTTCTATCTTGTGTTTACAGTAGTAAGTTTTTCTGGAAATTGTTAATGCCAGCACAGCTATGATGGGAGAAAATCCTAACTGTGCTGTCTGTAATCCTGTTCACATTGGGTTTGAATCACACAGCACTGAAGAGTCATTGACTGACTTTACTGGTAGTTTAGAAAGAGTGTAGATAGAAAGAAAGTAAATGCAGATGTTGACATGGGCAAGGCCTGAAGCAAAATCTGGGGTTGGGTTTTAGGTCAAGAATGCCAGTGTAATTACACAGTATGTTGCAGCAACTTCAGTCTTGTGCTGTTAAGGGGAGCAAATTTTTTAGAAACTTCCCCCCCCGCCCCCCCCCCTAAATTTTGAAAGTAGCTCAAGAGTTGATAGGACTACATACTAAGATTAAGTCCTTCTGGGAACTTGAGTACAAAATTGTGGTTCTAATGGCAAGGGATCACTGCTATATAGATTTGAAGGACTTTGTGTGTGCACATCTGCCAGATCAAACATTGGGAAGGTTTGTATCAGTTACACAAGAAACTGATATAAACCTTCCAACTTGGTTTGGTTGCTTTTCTGTCAACACAATGCCTTCAGTTGGCAGTGGCAAAGTCTCCTCTGGTGTCTGATGGAAGATGTAACCTTGTGTTCTTCTTGGTAAGCACAGCCTCTGGAGCCAGGTGGGGCTCTGTTTTGCATGGAAAGGCTGGTATCCCTCAGAGCAGGAAATCCTTTTTTTCAAAGAATCATAGGACAACATTCAAAATTAAAAAAAAAAAAAGGAACTACTGCAGCTGGGGTAGCAGCTTTTTATTTCTGCAGCTTCAGAGAGAGCTCAGAATCCCAGGAAAATGAAGTTAGTATTTCAGATTTTGCTGCACATTAGTAGTGCTTTAAACAAAGCCTTTTTAGTCCTGTCTTTGCTTGTCTGAAGATGAGGCAGAATTTATGCACTTCTGCATTAACCAAAGGAGTCGCTGCGGTTACCTCATTGGGCCTCCCACGTTGCTGCTGCTATATATATGCTTGGCTTCTGAGCTTTTGCTGTCTACATGTGGCTCAGCAATTTTATTCACTTTTTTTTATATCTAAATTAGGAGTTTGGGGTGATGATTGGTTGCTATCAAAATGCCTGAGAAAATAGGGGAAATACTGGGCTTGTTTCCATCTTTAAAAAAATTGTTTGTTTTCAGGAAGTGCAAATCTGGTGAGTTTTAAAAAGAATAAACCTTTCTAACAGTTAAATAAAATATTGTAGCATAAAATCATAGTGACTTAACTTCACTGTGTCACTTTTAGTTAGAGATGTTGTAAGAAATAATGAGCTTACCCTCCTTAAAAATGAAAAACATGCTACATTCCAACTTTTACCTCTCTGCTGCTTTCCCTATCTTTATTTCTTAGCTAACTATGGAACATAAGCTGTCAGCATTCTGCAGCAAAGTTTTGGTATGACAGTGTATTTAAAATCTACATTTTTCAGAGAGTGGATGTTGGCCATACCTCTGCTCCAGTGGATGCATCTCTTCTGCAAATGGTTGTCACTTTTCAAATGCTTACCTTTATGAAAGCTCTGTGGCTTATTTCACTCTGCGCAGGATATTCCCATTTTTTCCTCTTTAGAGTTAGAAATCAAGCATTTTATTTCCCCACAGGTTATTTCTAATAGAAGCAGCCACACCATAAATCAACCTATTGAGCTTCCTATAATGTCTGTTCTTCTGTGTACAGTTGATAAACCATGGATAGGATAGTTAAAATGCAACAAAATTCTTTTTAAGATAAACACTGATGGCTGTACTGCATGTATGTGGCAGTGAGTAAAAGCCTTCTGCTGAACTGACAAGGAAAAAGTACACACAGGTCAGTGCCAGCAGACATTTTTTTCATGGCCAGCTTTTATTGTTGCTGTGCAAAAGCTGATATTTGACTTTGTGAAGAAAAAATGTCTGGACTGTTAAAAATAATTATCCAAAACATCAGCTCAATAAGGATGGTCGTAATGCATTTTTTAATATTGTTTTATGTTGAAATATATTTGCAAGTTCAATAAGGAGGTTTTGTTTTGAAGTAATGGTTGGTTGTTTGGCTGTATTTCAGTCTTAACTTGTTTTTCAAGGTTATGTGAACATCAGGCGTAGTATATACCAGAGTGAGGTTTATAATAGGCTTTCTTGGAACTGTAAGAAAATCCATTTGAATTTATGTGATAATTATTGCTTTTGGGCACCTTACTGCAGTGAAAATTAATTTTTATTAAAAACCCTTCATACCTCATAATCTCATACACAAAGTAAAAGGATCTATATATTGTTATATTTGTAAATTCTCATTGTCTTTCCTAAATAAGATGATGTTGTTTGGGGATATAAAACAGTACTGCAGACAGTCAAGACAGTTCTTGCAGAATTATGATACAGGAGAAGGGCAAGTCTGGTGCTTGCCTTTTTTGTCTGTCTGGTGCTTAGCTTTCTTGTCTGTCTCTTAGCCAGCAGCTAGAAAGAACGTGTCTTTGTGACATTTTTATAAGCTGCTTCATTGGAAATTTGACTTAATTGTTTTTTTCTTTTGATTAAACCCACAGAATGATTTGCATTTCAGAAATCATGTTGATATTTTAATAATAAAAATGCAACTATGTGCCACAGTATTTGTAAGAGTTTATAAAACTAAGATTTGTTTGATGAATTTAGCAGACCTTTGCTGATGGCTTGGTTGCTTCTTTGCAAGCTGCAGACCACAGTGATCTTGAAAGAGCCATTATATTCTGTTGAATAACTGTTGCTAGAGGTTTGCATACTTTGTTGCTTCTGAAAGCTGAGCATACTACATGCACCCAGCTCTCTGCACATCCCTTTGTTTTCCCCTAATCTCCCTACAGGCTGCTTCCTGGCACTCTGTTTCCAGAACCTGAAGCCATTCAGCAACCCCCTTAGTCCATGACAGGGATTTTGTGACTCTGATTCATAGATTGTATGCTTCTTATTTCTCCTTTGTTTCTGTGGGATATAAGTGCATACTTTTTTCCACCATTAATCTGAATACAAACCTTCTGTAAGCTTGAATTCCTCAAGCAGCATGAAAGAAGCTGCTGGAAAAATGAGTTGAAGTGGAGAAGTTTCCTGGTACTACCCGGAATCTGGAAGTGTGATGGTTTTCTGGTTGGTTATTGGGATGGAGAATAACAACAACAACAAAAAAATTCCATTACTGGCACTTGAAAATAGTTGTTGGCTTTCTCCTCCCACCCCCTTTTTTGGCAATAGCTTGGAAATGTCTGTGGGCTTGGATGGAGGGGAGCAGCTCTTGAAGGAGAAAAAATACATCTGTTTTCACAGTCAGTAAAAAAAAGCTCTGGTGAAGTCTTCCTCTTAATTGTACTTCATTATTGCAGGATGTGTATCAGAGCTTTTAATCTGTCATTCATTTATGGAATAAAGGCCAGGTAAGTACTCTGAAAAGCTGCTCCTGTATCCTGCTTTTTCTGGGGAACCCACCAGGGAATCCTGATGCCCTAGTCTTGAAGTAGTGAATGTTGACCAAAATCAGTATTTTATTATTGAAACATTTTATTTAAGAGCTATTACAAGCACATTATTCCATCTGTCAATAATCATTTCAAGCATTCTCAGTATCAGTCATGCTGCAAGCTGGTTTCTGATCTTGCTGGCTTTTGCCAAGAATGACGTTGCTTTCTGCATATGCTCAGGTTGGACTCTCTGGTTAGGGAGTTGTCACATTAATAATAAACCTGAAAAAAACCTGTTGCAAACAAAATGTGCTTCTTGAAACAGACAGAGAAGCCTCAAAAAGACCTGCTTTGTTACACATTTTCTACTCTTGCAGCAGCCTAGATGTCACTGTTAAGTGTTAGCAGTGGGATCTTAAATTTGTTAACAACATTTCTTTTATGTTTCTATCACTCAGGCTGTGAAATTTGAGCCATATCATGACAGCGCATTAGCCAGATTTTTGCTGAAACGTGGTTTGAGAGTAAGTACTTCAAAATATAGCCAACTTATGCTAAAGTTGCTGGCATTATTGAAACCCTTTGTCAAGAAATGAATGCTAATTTGTAGTGTTTTTCTTTACCTGTAGAACAAAAGAATTGGTCACTTCTTGTTTTGGTTCTTAAGAAGCGAAATTGCCCAGTCCATGCACTACCAACAGAGGTTTGCAGTCATCCTTGAAGCCTACCTTAGGGGCTGTGGAAAAGCAATGCTGCACGATTTCATGAAGCAGGTTCAAGTAATTGAATTGCTGCATAAAGTCACAATGGAGATTAAATCAGTTTCTGCAGAAAAGTATGATGTTACTTCTCAAGGTATTTGCTTACAGGCATTTCTTTGTTGTTAATGTTGTTTTTTTCTCTTCGGATGTGAAAAACTAGGCAGCAAATTGTACTGTTCATTAAGAAAATTGGGGATAAATTGCTGACAAAGGCATAATTTTTACTTCCTTTAAAATGTGACTGTAAGTTAATAATGATTGAACCAGTAATAGATTTGTTTGCTCATTTCACCCCAAAAGGGGAAGAATATCAATGTTCTAGTCACCCAGTATTTTCCAAGCTTTGGCTTATCTTCTTGAACCTCAAGCCATGCCAACTGGGAAACAGATAAGTTCTTGTACTTTAGCTGAATGCCAGTGCTGAAAAAAGACACAAATATTAACTGGAAATTAAAAGTGAGACTTGCCAAGAAATACAGCCTTCCTCCAAACTCTCACTGGAAGATTTTTGGCAGGAAGGTCAGGGAGGAATCCAGTCCAGCCTCTGCTATGCCATGGAAGTATCTGGTGGATCAGGCGTGAATGTACAGGGCGTGGCTTTGAGCAGTCCTGTCAGACAGATACTGTATTGCTATTTCCAGTTCTTGCAAGCACTGCTTTGGAAGCCACAATAGGGTTATGCAGTGCCTCTTTACCTCTGGCTTTTGCCTGCCTTTCCCCCCACCCCCAGCTTTCTTAAAAGCTTGTTTATCCTCATTCCTGTTGCTTGCTTGGTGTTGGGAGTAAGTGCGAGAGGATGTATGACAGTATTAAAAGTTCTAAAAGCTGTAGAGAGACCACCTTTTCCTGCATGTTCAGCCTGGTATGCTCCAGGCCAGGAAGTCCTTGGATGGGAAAGCTTTTCCACTCTGGTTATACAGAAGTGACTGTGGTGGTGTTTCAAAAGAGATTAGAAGAAAATATGCATTTATTCTTCAATATATAGTGTAAAATCTGTTATGTTACCACATAGTGTGAGTTAAGATACTTACTAGAGCCCCATATAAAACACTTTTTCTAAACAACTTCCTAATTTTTTCTTAAAATATTCTATAACCAAAATGTATTTAGTCAGAATTGCATATTTTAGAAAGAAACTATACAACCTTGCAGATGTACATGTCTGTAAGAGCAGTGGATTCTATAATACATTATCTTTGAAGGATATGTGGGCAAAGAAGAAAAGCTTCAAGAGAAAGCAATCATATTAACACCCACCAGGTTTTGAAGTTAAAGAATCTTTGGATGTAATGTACAGCAGAACACTGAAAGATGACTTATATAATTGACATTTTCACTGAATAAGGCTTCCTGAAACTGTGGAGTGTCCTAATAATTCTATATCTAATGTAATTTATTCTCTGAGTATTGAGGACATAATTTTTTCTACAGGCACTCTCTTCTTCTTATATTTTTAAAAATGTATATCCAAAAATTTATTCTGTAGGTTATTGCTTCTTTTTTGTCCCAACATTTCTAAGTTCATCGTTGTTCATATTTTCTGTCTGAATGTTTTATCCTGTTCCATTTCATTCTGTCATGCAATCTCATCTTATTCTTGTATATATATTTCTCCAATGTTTGTGGATTTTCTGAAAAGAACAAATTCCTTCCTACTAGGTCCATACTATTCCAGTAGCAAACATGGTCAAACTGTTTCTTTCACTTTTCACTGTAATCTCCTTGCTTGTATTTGAAGATAGCAAGTAATAATAAATAATTTCATAAGATGATAATATTACATCTTGCATGGGATTATCTGCTTTCATCACCCTCTGAGCTAGATGATGTTTTTTCCCAAGAATGTGTCTATGCAGCTGTTTCATTGCTTAAAATGCACAACACCTTGTTCTTGAGCCAGATCAACTTGAAAGTGGTTTTAGCAAGTGCCTTTACTTGTGTTGTAAAATCAGCTATTCCTAATCTTTTGTAGCTTCAGTTGGTTTGCTTAGTTTTCAAATTACATTACATCACATTGCAATGAGGAGACTTACTGAGCTAACAGTAAACTCTAACAGTAAAGTGTAAACAGAAACTTTCCTAGATAGCTGTCTAGGAAATCTATAGTTACATTTTAGAAAGCTGTTTCATTATCCAAGTTACTGTAAGTTAGGTGCTTTTGAGAGGGCAGGGTGGAGTTGTTAGGGTTTTTTTGCTTGATTGGTTTGTTTTGTGTTATTGTTTGTTTGGGTTTGGGATTCTTGAGGTTTTTTTTTTTTTAAAAGTGTCTAATTTTAAAGCCCACTTGTTAGCTTCTGTATATTGCTGCTAGATTTACTTTTTACCAGAAGTGATACTGTGTTAGTTGCCAGGCACTGCTAGTAGTTCTTTTCTAAACCCTCTAGGACAGGTGTAACATTTGTGTTCTGTGAGTTATCAGCAATTCATTTGGCTTGACTTTCTTAATTTGATAGCAGTGTTTGAACTGTCCTGATTTTTGTCTAATGTACACTAAGAGCCCAAAAAGTCTGTGTCTTGGGCTGCCTCAAAAATAGCATAGGCAGCAGGTCAAGGGAGGTGATTCTGCCCCTCTACACAGCCCCTGTGAATGTGGGAATGCAGTATTCCATGTGGAATACTGCATCCAGCTCTGGGCCTCCCAGGACAGGAAAGACATGGATCTGCTGGAGTGAGTCCAGAGGAGAGTCACAAAAACAATCACAGGGCTGGAACACCTCTCCTGTGAGGATTGTTCAGCCTGGAGAAGGCTCAGGAGACCTAACATCAGCCTGTCAGAGCTTACAGGGAGTTTGTAAAAAAGGTGGGGGACAAACTTTTTAGTTGGGCCTGTAGTGATAGGACAAGGGTTAATGATTTTAAACTTAAGGAGGACAGATTCTTACTGCACAAAAGGAAGGCTTTTTTTTCTTTTTCTTTTTTTTTGGCTTTTTTTTTTTTTTTTTTTTTTTTTTTTTTTTTTTTTTTTTTTTTTTTGATGAGGGTGTTGGCACTCTGGAACAGGTTGCCTAGGGTGGTAGAAATGTCCCATGCCTCCATGTCTGGAAATATTCAAGGTCAGGTTGGATGGGGCTCTGAGCAAGTTGAGTTGAAGATGTCCCTGCTCATTGCAGGAGGATTGACTAGATAGCCTTTAATGGTCCTTTCCAACCCAAACTAATCCATGATTCTGTGATTCTATTTTACATGTCCAGGTCCATGTTTAGCTTTATCAGTAGGATTTTTTTTTTCTCTTTAATTTTTATATACAAAATTACTTTACATGTATATACATCCTCTGCTGTGTAGCTACAATTTCCTTTAGGACAGTGTTCAGGTCTTTGCCCTAATGCAGGGTAATCAGTAGTGTATTGCTTATGCTGCTGACACTCACTGGCTGAGGTGAAAAAAATACATCATGCATTGTATAATCTGTACTATTCTAAGTTGAAGATTCTGGAGCTTGAGGTTTTATTAATTAAGAGATTGCATTTAGGTATGATCATTAAAATTCTTGTTCATAAAAATATAAAGCAAAATTTCTTCTTACAGGAATGTGAGATTAAGAAGGCTGCACTATGAAACCAGTTTTAGGAGGATAGGAAATTCAGTGTCTCTGTAGTTTGTCTCCTTATGGTTACAGAGCAATTGATTCCAGAATTCAAAAGCCATGAGTCTGTCTGCATTTCTTGTCAGTTATGAGGGAAAATACTTTTTGGTGTGTTGTACTGTGTTTTGTTTTTTAAACAAAAGCTGACTTTTTAATGTAAACTCTTACTGTTCAGTGGCAGAGAAGGCACAAGACTTCTGAGGTGTTTGAAGACTTTACATTTAGGTATCTGAAACAACCCTGGCCATTTTTAGTGCAAATTAAAGAGTTTTCCTCCATTCCTTGAATCAGGAGGAAAGCAATTTAAAATGGCAGCTAAACAGAGCTTTTTAGCCAAAGTATAATGCTCAATGAATTTGATTACCTATAACCTTTTTGCCTTCCAGTGTTTGATTTCATTGTGTTTTCTTTCTTGTAATTGCAGTTATTGCACAGCTGAGACAAAAGCTTGAAAAATTACAGGGCAGTAAACTTCCAGAAAGTTTTAGAGTTCCATATGATCCTGGGCTAAGAGCAGGAGCACTAGTGGTAAGTATATTCTGACTTCATACAAATAATTTTTAAAGAAAAAAATATTTGCAAGTATGTATCTCTTGGTAAAAAGTTTGCTAATATGTCAAAAGGTCTTATTTCTGTGTGGACACAGAGACATTGCATGGACTCAGTAGGTTTTTGTTCCCAGAGGTATTATTATTTTTCTAAATGTAAAAACATGCCACCATGTGCTAAAAAAATTGCAATAAACCATGAAATCCTAATCATTAAATGGCAATTATACTTTTCTTTTTCCATTAGTTGAGTACAAGATTTAACCAGATAACTGACTTTTTTTTTTTTAATTAAATAACTGTATAAAACTCTTATCTGATTCAGGGTCTTTGGGATATTCAGTTTCCATTCTTCCAGTTACTTTCTCTGTCTTATCCTGATTCATATCTGTCACTAGGTTTGGGTCCAGACCTTCATCATACTGACAAAAAATATCTGCCTCAGCTATTTCTGATTTTTCAGTATCTCTGTATTGGTTTTGTTAGAAAGTACATTATGATTTTCTTAGAAATACATTAAGAAACACTTGGGTTTTTCTGTATTGCTGCCTTCAGTTTTGTGGTGAGATTGCAGTTGTGTATGTTGACTCAGAGTTAAAAAAAGATTCATAGATCAGCAGATGTGTAGTGAGAGGAAATTGGATCATGCATCTAAAATGCAATGTGAGGTAAAGAAGCACAGTCAAGATCCTTGGACTCACTTCATGTGCAGCCAGGACCCTGCAAGGAAAGAACCCCTTAATTTTCTCCTAGCTAAGGACAGACAAACCATCCAATTTTAGGAATTGCCAATTGTTCAGGCATTGATTCTTTTAAATAAACCTGTGCCTTGGAAGACAGGCTATAAGCTGGTCTGTCTTCAATCTGAGATAATGAAACACCTTTCAGGTGAGCATGGCTGAAGCACTGTCAGTACAGAAGCCAATTCAGACATTTCTTATTCAGAAGTAATTTGTGATTTCTTAAATACTATTTTCTTGTTAGCATTTTGTATATTCTCTTTAGTCTTCTTTTTTTTTTTTTTTGGTACAGAAATCATCAACAGCTTGACAGAAAGCAGAAAGTAGGTTTTAAAATAAAAAAGATTTCTCTGGATTTTCTAGTTTCCCTTCACTTAGGAAATATTCAGTCCTACCAGGACCTTCCTAGATGAACAAAACAATAGATTTACAAAGGAAGGTAGCTATGTCCAAAAATGGATGGGTTAGCTTTTCTTTTTCCAAACTATATGAATAAAAACGTTTGGTAAAACCAACTAAGCTTTCATTTAATGTTCATTCTAACAAGTACTGTTTGTCCATAATCTTCAAAACCTAAAATTTTTTAAGTCTAAACCAAATATTGGAAACAAAATCAGAGTTTCAAATAAGTTCAAAGATTTTAAAAGTTCTTTCCTTTTTGAAAATAAGGATGGTAAAAACGATGTTGTTTAAAACTACAGGCTCAGAATTTCAGTAGATGAAATATGAATATACTAAAATACTCCTACATCGTGAATTCTATCTGCTCTCAAACACTGATGTGCACTTGCTATTTTTTTTAAATTTTAGATGGCTTTATTGTACATAGAAATGTTCAACAATGAATCAGGAATTCCAGAATAGAAAGTAAGACATACTACAGTTGTCTTAGCCGTAGTAAATGAAAAAAACATTTTAAATACTGCAGTTTCAAGTCTGAATTTATCAGTATTGAAAATGTAATAAAACTAAATAGGGAATCTATCATCTTATGAATAATTACATTAAATTTGTTTCAAAAATGCCATTTCCGCCATGAATTTGAAGAAATTGCTAAGGGAATCGAATCAAGCAATCTGGAATCTAGTTGCTAGAAGTCAGAAGGGTGGATGATGTGGTAAATTGCACTGGACAATGATTATGTTCTGGTTTTGCAAAGCACCTGCCAAAGTGCAGTTGTGAAGGTCCGTATTTTCCAGGTTTGTCAGAATCTCTATTCCTGTTTTAAATTTGTCTGAAGCAAGCTAAATCCAGTTTTGGAGAGTTAAAATACACTTTTTCCTTTATCATGGACAGTGGTTAAAGTTGTGCAGGTTTAGAGAGGCTTTGTGAGGCAACTGAACTCCATCCTTTACATCTGCTTTCAGTGTGTTGTTTGTGGTAGCTGAGTGGAAGCTGGTAAACTATTCTGTTAAAAAGGTTTCTTGGGCTGGCATCAGGAAACAGTAAATGTGTCTTTCACAGATAGAAAAATGTAAAGTAATGGCGTCCAAGAAGAAACCCCTCTGGCTTGAATTTAAATGTGCAGATCCAACAGCTCTGTCAAATGAAACCATAGGCATCATCTTCAAACATGGAGATGACCTCCGTCAGGACATGCTAATTTTACAGGTATGAGAGCTAAACCTTATAAAGATAACATGTATCTTTTAAAATACTTTTAAATTTGCTTTTCCAAAGTGTGTATACCTTGTCTTCACTGACCATATGAAATGCGAGGTTGTCTTTTGTATTTAAAACTCTATGGCAAGGCTGACATCAGCACTTGCTCATCTTTGTTGTACTGTGTTATGGATTAACCCTGGTGGGATGGAAAAAGAGGAGGAGCAAGAAAATTTGTGAATTGAGCTAAAAGTGGTTTAAAAAGCAAAGGAGAAGTGGAAGAACCAAGAAGGAAAACAAAACAAGGGATGCTAAGGCAGTCACTCCATATCCCATGGGTGGACCAGTTCCCAGCCAGTCCCTGCACAAAAGATGGTGAACCTACATAAGCCCTTGCTCCCTGTTTTATTGCTGAGCATGGCATTGTTCAGCATGGAGTATTTCTTTGGTTGGTTCAGGTCATCTGCCTGGTTGTGTCCCCTCCCAATCTCTTGTGCACCTCAGTCTAGTCAACAGTGAGGTGGGTGAGAAACTGGCAGCCTTGGCACTCAGCAGACACTGTTCAGCTGGGACACGGGTACATCAGTGTGTTCCCAGCACTGCTTTGGTCACCCCCTAAACCACAGCACACTACAAGCTGCTCTGAAGAAAAGGAGCTTCATCCCAGCCAGACACAGTGCATACTGTTACCCTGGCTTTTCCTGCCATATGCCATACATATTTCACATTTTTGTGTTCTAGAATGTGGCGGTGTTCGCAGGGGTCCCAGGATGAGGGAAGAGATGAGAATCTTGACTCCATGTTTCAGAAGGCTGATTTATTATTTTATGATATATATTAAAAGAAAATTATATACTAAAACTACACTAAAGAAAGAGAAAGGATTTCATCAGAAGGCTAGAAAAGAATGATAATAAAATCTTGTGACTGACCAGAGAGTCCGAGACAGCTGGACTGTGATTGATCACCAAGTAGAAACAATCCACATGAGACCAATCAAAGATGCACCTGTTGCATTCCACAGCAGCAGATAATTATTGTTTACATTACGTTTCTGAGGCCTCTCAGCTTCTCAGGAGAAAGATCCTAGCAAAAGTATTTTTCAGAGAATATGTCCATGACACTAGAGACAGAATCTTATTTAGTGCAAGATGCCCTGTTTCTCTGATGGAGTGTCTTTATCATTTATTTATGCAATGGGTGAAGTTAGCAAATGAAAAATCAGTAGCTAGCATCACTTCTGTTTCGGACAACTGGTTTGTTAGGGCTTTTGGAGAATGGGGAAAAGTGGGCATGCTTGCTAACACATTCAATCTCACCTTATGTAGAAATCATATAATATATTTATTAATACTTTATAGAAGAGTAAAGATCTCCTGGTTGCAGAACAGATGAAGAAATATAAACCCTGGTTCTATAACTGATTATCTTGAATGGCTGCACACTTTCTGTATGTATCTCTTAATCAAATAGCAAAGTAAGTTTAGCCCCATCTTAGAAGTCTTAAAAGTGTTATTTGTATGAGTAATCTGTAATGTTCAAATAATTTGAAATAACTTAGCCATATCCATTTGTTTTTACTAGATTCTTCGAATTATGGAATCCATTTGGGAAGCAGAATCTTAGAAGTCTTAAAAGTGTTATTTGTATGAGTAATCTGTAATGTTCAAATAATTTGAAATAACTTAGCCATATCCATTTGTTTTTACTAGATTCTTCGAATTATGGAATCCATTTGGGAAGCAGAATCCTTGGACCTCTGTTTGTTGCCATATGGTTGCATTTCTACAGGGAACAAAATAGGTATGTGATCACACTTGCTGTGATTAGAAATTCAAAATACCAAATTTACAGAAGATCTGGGAGAACTATTCTAATATGTGCTGCAGTCCTGAGGTAAGCAGCAGTTTATTACACTTTCTGTGAGCAGCCTTCAGGTGCAGCTTGGCAGTGGTTTCTGCCCTTCCTTGAGCTGTAGCAGAGCTGTTTACTGGCTGTGATTCCTGTGTAATGGCTTGGCTTGTGCTGCAAGCTCCTCTTTAATAACAACATTTAGTATGAAATATCAGTGAAGTGAGTGACTTATGTATTTTAACGTGTTGATAGGAATAAAATAAAGAGCAAAACATTTCTATTTTTTCGTGACTTAAAGCTTCATACCCTCTACCACATAACAGTGGTAATATTTCTCACTGGGCATTAGTTCCTGCAGCAGAGATGATCAATTTTTCAGAACTTGTGGTGAAAGAAGTCAAGTAGGAAATTCCAATAAAATGAAGACTCTTTATAACTCTTTAATATACTTATTCATGTACTTCCTCTCTAAAATCCATTGCCGCATAAAATTTATTAATATCCTTTTGATTTCATGATATCTCAGAAAATCCAAACTCACTGATTAAATACCTGGTAGCATGACGTAAGAGAGTTTCTTTTCTCCTAATATAAATGTTTTAAAATTGAACTATATTTATTGATAGAATTTTAAGAATAAAGGAAATGGAAAATTGTACATCAAAATGCTAACTAACTATAAATATAAGGAAAGTTGGGGGGATTTCTCTTCTTTAGAAGTGTTAAACCTAATTTTTTAGAGAGCTTTTTAGGATCTGATTTAATTTGGTTTAAAATTATCTCAAGACAATGTATTGTATTGAAAAAATGAAGGAAGAAGGAGGAATTCTGCTAGTGATTCTAGCATTTTCATACTTGAGTTACAGATTTCTGTTATTCTTTCATGAATTCTTAATTGATTCCCCATTCTTCTGTCTCAAGGAACTAATATTTGATTTTCCTATAGACATGGGAGAGATGTAAGAATTTAGCATCCTTTTAGCACCACAGCAGGAGCATGGTTAATCATATTAACACTCCTGCTTTTTTGCTGAGAATACCTGCAGCCTAAATTAGTAATGCCCAATGTGGCACACTGTGATGTAGAGCTTATGCTTGTTTGGAGCAGAACCAAAGAGTAGTGGCATGCAAATGTTCTTTCACAGTATTCACATGTGGTCTTCTTCCAGGCTGCTTCTTCTCTCCCTCTTAATGCTTCCATGGAACTTGGGCAGTTTCTGTGTATTGACACCAGGACAATACCCCACTCTACACTGAGCACAGGGAAACAGGTGTCTTACATCTGGGGCTGGCACCCCCTCCTGCATAGAGCATTCTCATTCTGTTAAAGACATTGCATCCAGTGCAGTTTGTAATTTTGGAAGCAAATCTGTCCTTTCCGCTGCTGCTGCCAAGCAGGCCTCTGTAGGATGGACTTTCTCTTCTCTGTATCACTGGTAAAAGGTCACACCCTGCTCTTCCTCCCTGCTGTCCTTGGCACCTCCTGAGCCAGCTCTGCTCCTCCGCCATCAAGGAGCTCTTGGCCAGCAGAGGGAGATTTGTGAGCACAGGCAGGGAAAGCTTTTCCAACAGCTGGAATGGGAGCTGGACTTCACACCTGGGAGAAAAACACCAGTTTGACAAGCAGAGATCAAAATGCAAAGCTTTTTAATTTGGTGGTCTTGGTGGTGGGTTTTGGAGGTCATATTTCTACCATAATTTTATGGCAAACATATCCAGGCCACTGTAAAGGCAGAAGAAAATACCTCCAGGGGTATTCAGCCATGAATTCAGCCATGCAGAGAGGGCAGGAAGAGATTGCTGTGTTGTCACTCTGTTACAGGAAAATTTGCCCATAATTCAGTAATTGCAAAAGGGTGGGATTATGAATAGAAATAAATTTATCTGGTTAACCAGATAACCAAATTTATCTGGTTATTTATCTGGTTCAATTTAACTCTGTTAAATTATCAATTTAACAGAGTTAAATTGAAACCAGCTCAGAAGCTGCTTTGAATTGCTTTGGAGAGAAATGGGTATTTTTGTTTGCTTGCTTATCTCTGAACTGGAGCTGAAGCTAGAAGACACTGTTGAACTTGAACCAGAGGGGAAAAAATAAAATTTCCAATTGCCAAATAAATTCAATTAAAATCTGACTTTCCTCCATATAGGCATGCCCAGTCTGGACTGCATTTGCTAGTCTTGGCTACAGTGCAGGGTTGTGTTGCAGCCTCTGTTTCTGCATTTCCCTCTAGCTTTCTCTCTGTCACATGCCATGCTGGCACGAGCAGGACAAGGCCCTGTTTCTGCACGGTATTGCTGGGATGTGCCAGTGTGCCTTGGCAAGGGTCTGTTCAGTTTAGGGACAGACCCCATGCCCCTGACAACCAGAGCTTTCCACCAGCAATCCCAGTGCTGTACCTCGCTGTGCACTGGTATTTCTGAGCTTTCTGGGTCTATGCACACTTAAGCTTAAATTGGATTTACTGCAGGAGGGCCAGCTCTATTCCTCTGTCACAGCCCTGGCAAGACTTGCATTCCTAGACTGCAGCAAAATGAAAGCTTTTCTTCAGCTCCTTGTATTTGTGAGGTTGGAGAGAAGCTGGGGAAAATGTGAATTGGGATCAGGGCAGGAATATTCCCTCTCCTTGGGAAAAGCTTTGTGCAGTGAGTCCCCACTCATCATGTGATACATCCATTTTAAAAGAGGAGGAATTTTGATGCCAGGCTCTTTATGAACTCTGGCTGGTTTCAGCTGGGAATGAACAGGAACCATTGCTCCTTGTCAAATAAATTTCTGCTCACAACCTATGAAGATCTGCAGTTGGTTTTAAACACAATTTAAAATTTATTTTTAATATTTTTAATATGCATTGATAAAAACTTAATAACTTCTTCTAACCCTTTCCTTATTTTCTTAAGGAATGATCGAAATTGTGAAAGATGCTACAACAATTGCCAAAATTCAACAGAGTACAGTTGGGAACACTGGTGCATTTAAGGATGAAATACTAAACCAGTGGCTCAAGGAAAGATGCATGATTGAAGAGAAGGTGAGTTCTTTAAATTTTTAGGAAGGATTTTTAATTGCACCCTACTAATTTAGGAGCATTGAGCCCATATGTTTGTGTTTGTTACTTGTGGGGTTTTGAAAAATCCATTCATTTTCCCTGCACTCAGCTGCGGGTGTCTGTGAATGAGCCTTTAGCATCCAGCTGGCAGCCAAGCTCCTGGGAGACAGGATGCTTCTGAAATCACTCCTTTATCAATGGAAGTTAGAAGTGATACATGAGGAGCAGGTTGAGAGGACATCCAAGAGCACTGAAAGGAAATGTGGTTTTAGAGGATTCAGGTGCAGGTTTGGGTACTCACAACTCTGCTTGTGTACATCCACTGACCCACTGCAGCTTTCTGCCACATTTCTTTCCTCAGAATGTGTGAGCTGCTCTGTGCTGCTTTTCTGTGCTGAGGGATAGAGCCAGCACAGGGGGTGCAGTGCAGGGCTGTGATCTTGGTCTCTGCTGTGCAGTGCTGTATTTTATAAGACAGTTTGCCTAACTGGTGATAGATACATTTGAACAGAAAGGTACATAACTTTGAGAATGGTTGCATTTAGTGCCTAGCATTGAAGTATTTAACATCTCTAAGATTTATTTTTAGTTTCAGGCAGCTGTGGAAAGATTTGTTTATTCTTGTGCTGGATACTGTGTGGCAACCTTTGTACTTGGAATAGGAGACAGGCACAATGACAACATCATGATTACAGAAACAGGTGAGTTGTTTTTTTGAGAATTTCATAGATGTGCAGACTGTCTATACTTCATTAGATTTATGTTTCATTTTAATAAATAATGCATTTAACAATGAATGAAGAGACACAAACCAGATCTGTCAGTGGTGCTTACAAGGTCAAGTAACATTGAAATGTATTTTCACCCCTGTTGGCCTTCATGCATTCTGGAGATATCTATCATTAATAATGTCATTATTTTCCAAGGAGCAGTTTCATACAAACTCATTAGAAATGTAAACCAAGTTTTTTTTACTGTCTACATCTAAGGTCTGAACACCAAAAAATTTTATAAAGCAGGCAGCTGTTCATCTATCTGATGTGTGGCTATGATTCTCACAGTGTTCAGTGGAACTGAATTCTGTCAGAATTCAGATGTTGCTGGACTGTTTTCACTTCTGAGGAATGTAATTGCTTTGTGTACTGTTGTAAAAAATTTTAGGAAATAAGTGTACATGGAGTGGTTTTTTTACCTACTAAAATCTGTGGGATGGCTATATCCTCCTGAAGAAACTCACAGGTTTTTTGTACTATAAACTTTGGGAGTTACTTCTGTAGCTGCACATTGTTTCATCCTTAATTTTACTTACCTATGGAAAGAACCCCTGAACAATCAGTACATATGGAGGAGTTTTATTTAGTCTAAGGAATTCACTTTTAGTTTCACGATCTTCTCACTTCATAATTAGTCTCTGGTAGAAGATGGAAAATAGTTAGAAGGCTGAATATTTATTATTGATTATATTAAAGTTTTATCAGTTGAAGGCTGGAGAGAAGAAGTACCCTGAAGGCAGAAATTATCTAATTGAAGACTACAGTAAAAAAGTTCAGCAGAAGCCCTTGGGGAAGAAGTGCTTTAATTTCAACATTATATATAATATAATGTGGTGGTGTTCCCACGAGCAGAACATGAGGCACAGGTCAATAGACAGAAACTGAAAAAGAGGTGTTGTTCTGTTGTGGTCATGAGCAGGTTTGCCTCAGAGTCTTTAAAAGGATCTCTCTTGAGCCTCAGGGGCCAGAAGGATCTCAGTCTAAAAGGTCTGCAGAGACTCAGGTTTGGTAGGCTGGGGGAACTTGAAAGCTGGCTTAAAATCTGGAACGTTTAAAGATATTCCACCTACAGATCACTGTTAAGTATCATCTTATATAATTCGATGTTTTATCTTTTTTTATAAAGATGCCACTACTACAAATCTGTGTTTTTAAGTAACCATACTATTGTATCCATCTCCTGAGTGCCAGTGAAAGTAATAAAGTAATGTTGAGTGTAGCAGCACACTCCAGTCCTGTAGGTGTAGTGACCCTTAAAAGGAGAGGTTTTCATTGCTTTTGTGGGAACTGATGCCCTGCTACTCTCTCAAAGCTATCCAAAGGGTGACAATGCAGACTTGGAACACACAGAGTGGTTTAGAAATCACTAATGAAGGTCTGTGAGGAGAAAGCATGTGCTAGTCAATGACATTTGCCAAGGAGATGGGTAGTGCCAGAATCCCATGGGTATTTGAAACATAACCCCCAAGCCTTTTCCGTGTAGTGATGCTCTGATTGTTACGGCTATGAGGCACAAGCTTTCCTTGGTTGATTTTTGAAAAGCTGTGAGTGTATGTTTAGATAGTACAGCAGCTTCTGCCAGACTTTTAACAACTGCCAAAGAAAAACAAAAAGTAATTTTGCTAAGAGGACAAAACTATTTATTTCCCAGAAAAAGAAAGAAAATAGTCTTTTCTGCTGAACTTAAGAGTGATCATATATACCCAAAAAAGGGGTTGAAACTCCTGTGAATACACCTAAGTGTTCTTAGCAGTTTGTTGTATTTGTCTGAATGTGACTTCTTCTTCTCTTTATGAAGGTAACCTTTTCCATATTGATTTTGGCCATATTCTTGGGAATTATAAAAGCTTCCTTGGAATTAATAAGGAGAGAGTTCCTTTTGTGCTGACTCCAGATTTTCTGTATGTCATGGGAACTTCTGGAAAGAAGACAAGTCTCCATTTCCACAAATTTCAGGTAAAAGAATGGGAATCTAACTGCAAATCGATTAAGCAATGGGTTTTTTTACCCTCTAAAATGAACATTAGTGCCTTGATTTTCAAAGATCTAGGCTCCTGGGTATTATGTTAATAAAATGTACCGAATTGTAATACGATTCCAGGATATTTTAGGCCCAACTAAGAGAAAAAATTATCTGTACAATTATGGGAACTAGAATTCAAACATTCACAAAGGCACATTGAAAAGCTCATTAGCAGCAGACCAGATAAGCAGTTCTTTCTTTGTTTCTTGTCTTGATTGAAAACACTTTGCAGAAGGCTTCAGTGTTGGTGCAATTAGAAGAAGCTCATGGCTCTAAGCAGAGCCTCTGTGGAGTATGAGCAGGTGTGAGGCATTCATCAGCTGGCTTGGGCAGCGTTATTCCCTCCTGATTCTGCCCTCGAGTTCTGGGGCTTGGACTGCTGCATCTGAGTAAAAATCTGTAGAGACCCTAAGCTATCTCAGATGGTGGTTTGTGAAGTGGATGGATAGATTTAACTGTGAAAGAAATGACATTAAAAATCTGTTCTGTTGCTTCTATTTGAAATTTAGTGCTTTCAAACCAGTTGTGATTATTTGGGCTAGTGTAGAACATGGTCAAAGAGGGAGTTTAGTATGCAGTTCCTATGTTTAATGAAATGAATGAGAGCATGGTTGATCAAAAGTACATGTATGTCTGAGGTCTTTAGAGACTTTGAGTAAAGTGTCTGATTTAGAAAGCAGGTTCCTTATGATAGTAAAAGAAAAATTCTTCTGTAGAGTGAGTCAAAGCCAAAGCCTGAATTTCATGTTTTGGATTCCTTGTGGGTGAACTAGTCCAGTATGGAGTCTGTTTTTCCAAGTACCTAATTAAGGTTCTTCCTGGTGGGTGGTGACTATGTCCCTCTGAGCACATATGCAGTTACTTCAGCATTTTGTCTCCATATGTGACTGCATTTCAGTGCTTTTACATACTCATCCAAAAATGAGTGTTCCCCATCTTTGGGCTGGACACATCCTGCAGGCTCCCCTGCCAGGGATGGGGATCCATTTGGATCCTCTTGCAATTCCCACCTTACAGTATTCTTATGATAGGACAAATCACATTGTCCACCAGAGACAGTCAAAAGGGAGAGGCCATGTGTGGAGAGGACCCATGCAAAGAAGAACCAAAGATCTTTGAAACTTCTGAAAATAATTAAAGAACCAGCTGCAATCTTTGAATCTTCATTTTTGCCAGGACTGCCTTTATCACAGTGGAAGTGTTTTGAAGGGGACTTGTAGATCAAAATATGTTAGGGTGGGGTTTGCCATGGGTTGGAGCTACTGTGGGAAGGGAACTACATGGGAAGGGAATGCTGAGCCCATGCTCTCAGGGAAGCCTGTGAGCTGTGCTGGGTACAACAATGATGCTGTTCCTACAGCTGTTAAGTCATGCACAAGTGTGGGACTGAAACACAAGTCTGGGGTGTGTAATTTCAAAGAAGACCTCTGTTCTGAAAGCAGAAAATAGTTAGAAGCATGAAAGTGTGCTAAAAGTGTGGAGAATTGAAAGGTGTCTGCAGTGAGGTAAAGTTGTTTTCATATATATGGATCATCCAGCTCTTTATAGAGGATCTGACCTTTGCTTCAGCAGCCCAAATACCAAAATCAGTCAGAAGTAAGTTTGGTCATAGCCTCTCTTCAATACATCATGGAGTCCTGGGTTTGACTAAATCAACTTTTTGTTTCTCTAGTACTAATTTCTAAGTACTGCTACCATCCCACTAATGCACAGTTTAGGAATGCTGTGATAGCACCAATGTCATTTCCACTTGTGTCCTTAGCCAGATAAAAGGTGATTAATGTGCTTTTACTGTTGTGAGCTGTGATGGTGGTGGCAGACCTTGGCATTTTAAGTGACATGGTTTAGGCACAGACAACAATAAACTGACGAAAAAATGCAAGTTCATGTGTAGTTCTGCTGCAAATAGCTACTGTTTATATACCACTATTGCAGTAGTACATTAAAAGTCTTTTCTGTCTCAAAGAACAGTAAAAGTAAAACTAATTCTATACAAGTAAAAAAGTAACACAGAGCAAGATTTGCATTAAGTATTTGGCTATAAAAAATGTATGTGTTTTAATTACATGGCCAGAGTTTAAAAAAAAAAACCCAAAATTGTAGATTCACTTTTCAGTTGGCTTGTTTCATCATATTTCCTAATATTGAGGGATTCATTCAGTCTGCCTGCTGACTCACTCATGTTTTAATGGAAAGTCTCAGCATTTATCCTTCATTAATTTTTAAGAACATCTCTCATTATTTTGTATTTCACTACATTAAAACAGTTTGTACTTCAGAAGACTCCTTTGTTTTTTACAGTCTTTGGGGTTTTTTTTTAACTTAATAATCTACTTTTACAAAATTTTATTTCTTTGTTATTCACTGGACATAGTCCATGTAGATGTGTTAGCCAGAGCTCATATTGCAGATGATGGAGAAGGTTAAAATGACAAATAACTTTCACCGAAGTTCACTGCAGAGGAGTGAATTTATTTGTTTGACAATCAAACACATGAGATTTTGTAATTAAAGGTGACAGAAAATAGAAGGGTATCCAATTCATCACTGAGAAATACTTATTTGCAGTATACTGTACAGGGAAGGGATGACCTATGTAACAGAACTTGGACACTTTGTATTATAAAAATGCCTGGATTTTAGGACAATAATAATTAGGACAGTTTCAGGCTTTCAGAATTATTATTATTTTTTTTCTTTCCTGTTGGGCAATGGGATTTTGGTTTCTCCTCAGCTCCTCTCATTTTGCCTCTGGCTTTAGATGAGTTAGCAGCTTTCTTCTCAATCCCACAGTAAACATGTGCCCTTGACACACACCTATCGTCTGGGCTATTTTTGGTTCTCGCCGCCTCTCTCAGAAGTGTAAAAATTCCTTTTCTTGGAAGATTCTAATGCAAAACCACATCCAGTTCCTGTCTGAATAAATAACTGTAACAGACAGATGCAGGTTTTTTAAATCTTTTGAATTCCTGGAAGGATTGCCTGTGAGTTGCAGTGATCCCAGGTTTTTCTTGACTGCCTAATTGTTTTTCTGTCTCAGACACCCGAAGCAGTGAGATACATCATCCATACAGAAATGTAAAACCTTCTTTGATATAACTATAAAGACCTTTCATCTCTTTCAAGGGTAACAAAACACAGACTAACTCTTGTGACAAGATTTCTCTGTTTGAAGTTGAGAATACATAAGTAAAATTTCTTTTTAAAAATTTTTCTTCTGCTATTATGGAGAGAAGCTATTCCCTGTGATAAGGTGATGGTGTTTTCTATTGTAAACTGTGCTTTGACCATTGCATTTAATCTTTTGCTGTGCTAGAGCTAAACTGACACTGGTGTTCATAAGTATGATCTTATTTCAGAACAGAATTTATTTGGGAATAGAGTAAAAGATTTAAGTTCCCAGGCAATACTAAAAAAAGAAATTGTACAGACAGATCTTCAATGTATCATCTTCCTTCCTTTGTGTTTTCCTAACCTGTCTAGTTGGGTGTCCTGGTGTTGCTGATGTAAACAGTGATAGATGTTAAGACTATTTGTGCACTTCTTCCTATTTCAGAGAAGAAAAAAACCATGTATCTTGTAAAAAATGCCCTGTGTTTTAGAGGGCTGTTAGGATTTGTTGGAAGTTTACATTAAAATACTTGGATTTCCCAAGTATTATTCAAAAGCTTAATATACAGCTGTTGAAAGGTTAAATTGAATATTTAATTGGGTAAAAATTAGCACTGCTTCAGCTGTGGTTTAAATAATAACAACCTTCTTGGAAAATTTTTCATCTTTTTACATTACTGCATTGCAGACCCAATTTTTAGTTGATTGATGATTGATGTCTTCATTGCATTGTAATTATTTCTCCTAGTAAATGAGTTATAAATTTAATATAAGAAGTAATAATTTCAGTTTATATATTAGTCTCTTAGCAGGAAGTAATTGTTTTTAAAGCATTGCATGTTTTTCCAAGCTGCAGAAACGCCACTCTTCTAAAAGTTCTGTTGTTAAGCACAGATTATTTATACAAGGAAATGAAAAGGCTCTAAAAAAACTCCTTTGGAATCCAGAATGACAGTGCATAGTGATAGAAATCCTCCAGCAAGGCAGAGTGCCTGAAGACTAGAGCTGTCAGCTAGCAAAATTCCTTAGAACACCAAGGCTGAAAATCTTCCCTGTTAAATAATCCGTCACCACTGCACAGTTAATAGGCATCTAGAGAAAATGAAGAGCAATCCCCTGGAGGTGCTGCTTTGTTCAGTCTCACTTGCCAGCCACAGTCTTTAAATGGGAACATCCCAACAGGAAAGGAAGACAGTGAATTATTGCTGTCTCTTTTAACAGCCACAGGAAGAGGTTATATGGTAGAGAAATTCTTGTGAAATTCTGGTGAGGCTAAGGTTTTATGCTTTGGTAATTAATGTAGTATTAAGAGCTGTTTGTTGTACACCCAAACAGTTCTGGTTGCCCCAAGCTGTGGTGAATGAAGTTACACTGAGCAGCAGGTGCAGAAGTTTGTGTCACATTTCAACTCAGTTGAATGGCTCTGTTGGGTCTCCTGTCACTGACACTTGAGTGATTGAATGGCATTGGTTAATAAGAGTCCTGTGAAATTCCTACACCATCCCTCTCTATCCATCTCCTCAATTAACAAAGAACCCTTCTCTCTCACAGGATGTATGTGTGAAGGCTTATTTAGCTCTCCGACACCACACAAACCTGCTGATCATCTTGTTCTCCATGATGCTGATGACTGGAATGCCCCAATTAACCAGCAAAGAAGATATTGAGTATATCAGGGAAGCACTGACAGTAGGGAAAAGTGAAGAAGATGCCAAAAAGCATTTTCTTGATCAGATAGAGGTTTGCAGAGATAAGGGCTGGACAGTGCAGTTTAACTGGTTTTTGCATCTTGTGCTTGGAATCAAACAAGGAGTAGAAAAGCATTCTGCTTAATATTTTATGTAAATTAACTGTAGGTGTGAATAGGAGGTTACTGAACCTACATGTTATTTCTGAATTATGAATAAATGAGCAGTCAAAATTGCCTTTACTCTTCTGGCAGCTTAAATGGATCTTGTAAAAAGGCAAGGACTTTACTCTGCCCCTCCAGAAGATCTTCCTGCAGATAATATTTTTTTTTTCTATTTCTAATGACACCTCAAATTGCTGGATTCTTTTAGTTCCTTTGCTGTTTTGGCTTGGATATTTTTTTTTTCTTTCTTAAGCAATAATTTCAGATAAATATAAGGAGGAGGTTGAGTTAGATGATAACCTACCCCTATGACCTTAATTGTTCATGAGGGTCAAGTCCTTCAAAACCAGAATTTATATAAAATCTATGGTTAGAGTGAAATCTCTGTAGACAATCCATATGTATCTCAGGATGGTTTAGACACGAATGTTCATCTACATCCTTTTCTGTTGTCCCTTCCTCAACATTTTGTCCTTTCTGGATTTTTAATATGTTGTCAGTAGGAAAGAGCTTTGGCTCTGCCATTGGAGGAAATTGCCTTACTGTTACTGTAACCTCCTCACACAGACAACCAATCTTGACTGCCAGGAGAGCTTCATAGTTACTGGGAAGTTCCTCAGATTTGAACAAGAAGTTCTGAAGGTTTAATTTTGAAAGATTTTTTTTTACTGTACTTTTTAGTGGGTAACATCCATATTATATTACAGATTATATTCTTAGTGTAAAGTTATTAAAATTCCACCTGTATAGGAAAAGCTTTGTAGAAAAAGCAATGGTACTTCCTTATCTCTCAGAGAAAAGTCCTTATCTAAGAGTAATTGACACCTTACCAAATATCTGAAAAACCCAAAGTTATTTATTCCTTGGTAATATATTTTCAGGATATACCTAGAAGGAATTAAATGTAATCTTTGAAGTTGTGTATATTTTGCTATTTATTTTTAAATTCCTGAAGAAACAATACTACTGAAAAGCTATTTATGAAAGAAAACAACCCCTTGTCTTTAATTTCAATATTTAAACTTAAAAGAGGAAAAAATGGGGAGTGTTAAGTAGAATTTTAACTCTCTAGTGTAGATTGCCTGCAAATCAAGTCGGCCTATGGTAGGAAAGGAAAAAGACATACAGCCTGTATTAGTCTTTGACTTGAATTATTATGGTATACTCCTTGCTAATTGATTGTTACCAAAGAGAGAAGATGGCTTATAATATTGCTTTTTTGCACTTGTGCCCATGTAATTTCTTCCTTCATTGTAGTGTTATGTGGGCTTTACATTACGGATAATTGATTAACTGAATTTTAAAATTCTGTTATCATTTGCTTTGATCATTTCACAGAACTGTTATGATTTTAACTACTGCTATAACTGAGTGCATTCTTGAAGGATTTTTAATAAATGTACTGTAATCGGTGTCTCAGTTATGAGATGTAGCCAATCTATTCTTGAAATGTAGATGTTTAATTGTTTACTGTGCACAAGTATTTTTGGTGTAAATGGTAGACTCCAGTTAAGAAAATCTCTAAGGTTAAAATGTAGACTATTTTGTTATTCTGTTACATTATTATTCTGTGAAAGATATGCTTTAGATCATACTAAAATATAAACGAAATGGTGAATATTGTCTGTAAAATGATATTTTTAGATTTGTATTTTATAGATCTGAAATAAATTGATATGTTCTATTAATTTGATTATTATTCATTAATAAGCAGCTTAGCCCAAAATACATATAAATGTTTTTTATCCAGTTTCTTAAAGAATACCTAATCTTAGTAAGAAATCATATTCGAAGTCCCACTCAGAGGAATTGTTTTAATTCCATATTAATAAATCCGTATAATGTCAGATATATTGAAATTTAATAGTCTATAGTATTAGAATTGCAATTATTGTAATTGAAAAATGTGAATAGAATATTGCCACTTTCAAAGAGCATTTTATTCATTCCTGGTTAGTTCTATGAAGAAAAAGCTGAAGATTTGGTAAGTTCCTAGTTTTAAAAAAGTAGTTTTAAAAAACAAGTAGATCTAGTGCTAAATTTAACTCTAGCATGGGGAAATAAATGCTAATCACAACTTCAAGGGAAATGGCACTCTTAAAGCAGCCTCTATTTGCTGGAAAAGATCTACAAGAGATCTGCACCCAGAAGAAAGTAGTTTGGTCCTGCACTAAACTTAGACTGATGATTTTATCAGTTTAGCAGTTTACAATGTGCTATATTGAATTGTGTTTATTGCAGACACCTGAAACACCTCAGTGCTGAGCAAATTCCCAGACTCTTCATTGCTTTCCTTGCCCGTGAAGCCTATGGTTGGGCTGCCTTGTGTCTTCTGGGCCAGCCTGAGTCCTGGGAGATCAAAAGTAGCTGCCAGATCTCCTCTTTACCTACAGACCAAGCTGTGGGCACCAGCATCTCCTTACAAATGGCTGCACCATCATGCAGCTGATTACTGGCTGCATTCTGTGTCCCTCTGGAACCTCCACCCACCACTGACCTGGTTCTGTGGCGAGCCCTGACACAAGGAGAAGCACCACAGAGATGTGGTTTGAGGCAGTGCAGGCTCAGCAGGGAGAGGAGCTGCTTTTCAGGTGAGGAGGTGCAGACAGGGACACATCTGCACGTCCCAGACACAGCATGGCTGTCCTGTTCTGCAGTGCCATTCCCAAGGCCTGGAGAGCTGGAGCTTTAGCACAGATGCCACTGCTGGAGCAGGAGGCTGAACCACAATTTTCTGAGTCTCCCAAACTCACTGACCCTGCAGAATAACTGTTTTTAAAGGGTTATAAACCAGGAAATGTAAATTAGTCATTAACCACTAACCTAGCTCTAACACAGCATGCAGAAAAAGAAAATAACTAAATTTTCTCAATTTAGGTCTCAATTATCATCACTGTCTCCTGTTAGCCTTAAGATTATTTTTTGAAAATTATTTTAAGGACTACTTTGCCTTTGAGATCTGTAGTGTTTTCTTGGTAGCTTCATTCACATCATGACTGAACCTAACAGTGGAAATTTGAATCTATTCTTAGAGTCAGTGCCTCATATTCAGTTGTGACTTGACATCTGCTTTGACCCCAGCAAGGTCATTGAGATTTTGGTTAGCAGTGAGTGTGTCCCCAAGGCTCCATCCTAATTGTATTCCAGGACAGGAAGAGAAGTTGAAATGGAGCTCAGGTGTACAGTGTAATTATATTTAGATCTTCATTGAATACACTGGCTGCACTTGTTAGAAGTGCTTAATCTATCATTAGCAGAGTATTGAGACTTAACAAGTTTGGCAGATTTTTTTTCTAAAATGTGATCAATGATACAGAAATACAGATATGAGCAAATTACTTTAGAAAAATATCAATGGAAATTATGATTCTTGTATTTTAATTATAAACCTTTCTCCTGACTACCAGCATCATTCTGCAAATCCACATGAGTCCCAAGGATTATACAGAGTCTGAACTCTGTGCTAATGACTTTATAATGTAGTTTGTGTAAAGTAGCCTTGAAAAGAAAAATTATTAAAATTAAAATTTGGGATGCCATCTGCAGGGTCTGGTGGGCTCTTTGAGCATCCCAGCAACACTGAATTTTCTGCAAAACTGCAAAAAAGCACTCATGTGCTTTCATGAATCTTCTCATTGCAACTTACATAATATATATTAAAAACAATATTCCAGAAACAAGGAATTCTCCTAGAGAGAGGACAACAGGGAGAGAGACTCCTGCTGTGCTCACCCCACTCTGCATTTGGAAGCCAGAATTGGCCCAAAAAGGTACTAATATATTTGAAGTCTTGACAGAAAGTGAGATTCATGCTGGAGAAGAAAAAACAGAAAGACAAACTGTGTGTCTGCAGTTCCACAGTTAAAAACAAGGACTGACCAAAGATACAAATGCCATGGTTATACCCATGTGAGGGGTGCACATCTTTATCTCTTTAGGGAAAAGGGGCAGTGGTGACTTGTTCTGGTCTGCTGACACAAGGAGACAGGCACAAGGCCATGGCTTCTCCTGGCTTTTTGTGCATCTTTGGGTCTCATACCCAGCAGGAGAGGTGCTGGTGTCCTGCCTGCTGGTAATAAACAAGGGACACTGGACACCATCAGTTCCTTCCTACTCCTGGAATGGGGTTTGTTGTCTCAGAGGGTGCCTGGCAGCACCTGACATGGCAAGGCTGGGGCAGGCAGCGTGTGCCATTGCTCAGGTATTCTCCTGGGGATGCAAAAGAAGAGGCTGTCACTTTGGAAACAGCAGCAGCACTGCCAGGAACACGTGCCAGTTAATTTTAGCTAACAAAAGATTCCTGTGCATGGCAGAAGTGCTGTATGTTTTAATTGCAAGCACATCCCACACCTGGGTGCAGTCACTCGGTGCTCAGCATTAGGAGTCACCGTGTGCCAGTGCTGGTCATGCTCTCAAAGCTGTCTTGCTCCAGTCCCTATGGTCAGAGTTAGCCACTCATCCACTTATTAGGTGCATGAAGAAAAATAATACACTGTAGATAGCAGCATTTCTTTGTAAGATTAACAATGAGTAGATACAGGAGAAAAGTCAAGTCTAATGTAATGAAGAATGCCCAGAAAAGATCCCTGAAAGGAGAAATTGAAAGAAAATAAAAATGTTAATCACCCATGGTAGAAAACAGTTTTAAGACTATAGCTCAGATTTTGTACCAGATGTTCCTTTGCCTTTGAATGTATCTTTCTTATCAAAACTAATTATCCTGCAAAAGGTTAAGAGGGCTATGACTGTTTAATAACCTAAGAAATATGCTGCCACAATGCTGTTCATGATGAAGAGTTCAATAGCAATTCAAGATATAGCCAGAACTGAATTTTGCCCAATGTATTTACTATTGAATAACCTGGGATTAACAAAGAAAAAAAATTAGCCTACTGCTTCTTCTCCAAATCAACCAGCAAGTGTCTGGGACTGGCAGTAAACTCATCACATGAGGAAGCTATTTCCCATCATGATGGAAATGCATTTTTCTCTGAAGTATTTGGAGCTGGTCCCTGTCAGGGACAGGATACTGGCCTGGACAGACTCTGTCCCTGATGCAGGATGGCAGATCCTCTGCTCAGCTGTCAAATGTCTGCATGAAAAAATCTTGGTGAAATAAACAGGTCTCCTCAGGAAATGCTTTCCCTCCAGCCAAAGATATTTTTCATTTTGATGACATTCATGACAGCATCTCTGTTTTACAAACCTGTTTCCTTCCCGCAGAATATGATGTATTTTCCAAATCTTGTAAAACTAATTCTGTCTACTTGGAGAGAAAAAATACCAGAGATCTCAGTAACTTTAAAGTAGTCTGAAACCAAAACTTTCCAGGCAGGGAGAGTTCAAGGTGATGGTTCATGCAAAGGCAGGCAATTATAGGGAGGTGCTAATTACACATTAATACTTCAGAATACAGTTTTTGGGATTCTGTCATTGCGACACCACACCAAGATGTGGGTTAAGAGTGGCCTCTAGAAAGACCAGAGACTTGAAGGTCCTGTGGAGATTGAAAACAAATTCCAGTGGGTAAGAGGTGGCCACTGGGTGCAGCTCAGCCCTCCCAGGGGAATGGGGACTCAGTTGCAGCAGCTCAGGCAAAAATGGGTGTAGGGACGGGGTTTAAGTGCCAGGATGAACTGTGTGCTCTGCAGGGTTCAGAGCTCAGCAGATAGAGTATGTTACTGAAAGGGCCTTTCATGGGATTCATGCCACACAAGCAGTGGTGTTATCAGGACTATTCTGTGAGAATAGTTTATAAAACATTATGTTTTTTCTTTTTTTTTTAATTGGTAGATAAAACTTTAATATGAATGACTATTTTTCTGCTGCTGCTCAGGATCTTTACCCTAATTTCTCATTTCTCTTCTCTTGTTGCTGTTCTTCAGACCTCAGAATCTAAAACTAGAATAAACTGCCTGCATCTTACAGCCAGGAAATGCACAGCTGAATGTCAGCAAAAGAACCACATGTCAAAAGTACTGGTAGCTGGACATGCTGTCAACACCTGCACTGGAGAAACTTGCTAAAAATTCTCCTGACTCTGACAAGAAAACAAACAGTAAAAGAAATGCGGAAAAGCTGTGTGTGTATGCTTCAAGGTGTAAAGCATTGGAAGACTAAGCTTTCCCAGATTTAATGCTCTATGTTCACCCTCCTTAATGCTATTATCATGGGCTCAAGGTAGAAAAGGACTTTATAGTGAATACACATTTGACTGGAAAATTAATTGCAATAATAAGCGAAATACAGCCCTTTTCCAGAACATTCAAGACTCAAAAAAAGCAATAATGTGGGGCCACCATATAGCTGTCCCCCCTGGTGTCATGTATGCATGCTGTCCAACCCTGTGACCAGTTTAGCTAGTGGCATCAGCAGCTGCACTTTCTGAGAAGCAAGTTACTTGCTTTCAGTACTCCCTGTAGAGCAGTGCTGCAGAGAGCACCCTTTGGAATGCCATCTTCACAAGGGATAGGACAATGAAAAAGATATATGGAAAAGTCTTTATCATAATTGTAATATCCTAATTTAAAACTGCATCAATTATGAACTACAAGAAATATTTATTAGTGTTATTTACAAGATCAAGAGATTATAACCTGGGGATGCAAAAGAAGAGGCTGCCACTTGCTGAAACTGAATCTTAGAAAAATTATTAAATGCACCATTTTTTCAAGAAGGCTTAGAAACCCAAGTATAGCTTGTAACAACTTGCCAGGATTTGTTGTTATACAGATGTCACATAGTTTTGAGCAAGACCTCAAAAAAGGACACCACAACCCTTGAAACACAATTTAAACACCATTGGAAGTGGACAACTTGCTGGCACTGCTACAGGGAGAAGCTCCATGTGTGTAGATATGGGAACAAACACTCATGTAGCAACATTTCCATTCAAAAATGGAAAAGACATATTTGTAAATGTCAGAAATGTCACAAATCCACAAAGGGAATTATTTAAAAGACATAAAATATGGCACAAAAACACAGAAGCCCATAGGGAAAAAATATAACAAAGAATTGAAAAACCCACAATGTTTGGAGAAACTGTTAACCCCCCCCAGACTGCTCAGTGCCTATTAAAAAATGAGATCAATCAGACATTGAATCTTTAGGGCAATCCGTCCTTGAGGAGGATTTAGTAATTCTGGTTAATTTGTGAAACAACAAAGTGTTCTTGGCTACCAAAGAACTGTGGAAGGGAGAAACAGAGCCAGCTCTGGAGTATGGAGTGCAGAAACAGGACCTGGTCATTACAACCAGCACACCTCAGTGGCTCAGAGCAGGGACTCAGGAGACCTCTGGGAAGGTGCACGCAGGGAGAGTGGGCTGTGCACTTCCCCAGCAAGAAAGGTCAGAAATAGCCAGAGACTGCTTCCTTTGTTCAAAACCACAGAACTGGAACCCAAGGAGCTTGGCAGCAATGCCCAGCACACAGAGCACAGCAGGGACTGGCAGCTGCTCTTTCTTAGCTCAGAGAAACCATTACTTGTGATAGCTGATTACTGTGGTAATTCTTCAAACTCAGTCAAACCTGGGAGCTGACAATACAGCAAATCAGGCTGTGACAGAGCCCCACAAAGCTTGCAGGCTGTGAGGGGAGTGGTGTACAGCAAAGAAACTTCATTCTCCAATGCATTTTCACATCTTTGTATGCCATTTAGACTCTACAAATTGCCAGGGATTATGTTTCTTGTTAATTTACCATGTCATTTTTCCTAAAATCTATGGTTTACAAAGCCACATACCAAGCTAAAAGGAGGAGCGTGTATTGCCATTCAACAACTAGTGTGTGTCTTGCACTTGTCTTAATGCTACTTTATTCATGGAAAAAGGCTCTATTGGAAGATGCAAACAAATGCCTCCCTGGCAGAGGATAGACTAGAGGGAGTTTATGACCTGAGGAATGTTCATAGCTGTGAGTTACATGGCAGTGTTTGCTACATAAGGGACCTGCAGGGATTTATTAAAGTTATAGTCAGCAACAAACATCTGAGGGATTTAACAGGTCTGTACAGGGTGGATGTCCCAGACATGCACAACCTGCTCTCCAGATTTTTCTTGGCCCAATGGATGTAAAGCTGAGAAATATACAAAAATAGTCAATCATCTACCAAGCGCAGCAAATTAGGGTTGTCAAGACCTTCCCCTAGTTTACTTAACTACTGAAAATAAGCAAAAGAGCTGTGATTTGTTTGTAATGCCAGGAATTATTAATCAATACTCGTTCACAGGAATATAGGCTAGAAATTGTATTATAATAAGAAGTGTCAAATCACTGAAAACTTCCACAAGAAATGTCAGTATTGTGACAAGACTCCTAAGGAGGTGATCTGTCCTCACAGTAATCAGCAGAACAACCTAATTTTTTATGTACACAGAAGGGACACACAGGGAAAGAGGATAACACTGTGCTCTTCACTGTGCAATATCCTGCCAGCAATAGCAAAACTAAAAATAAAGAGAAGATATGTACAGTATTAGCCAGCCTTGTGGACTTCCTGCTTACCATATAGAAGAGAAAATTCCAACACAGCCAACCCGAGCCCAGATGATTTTTCATGTTTTGGCTATAGCTACAACAGCCAAAAGCAACACTTGCTTCAGATGGAAAAGAAGATTTAAAGGGCCAAGCAAAGGATTAAGGTACATTTTGTGAATATTTTAAAGAATTACTCAAAAAGTCCTTTGCTTATGAGAATGTGTGTCAAGACGTAATTAAATAGTCATATGGACTTTTAAGGGAGGGCTATGATATTAGAGAATTAGAGTCCTCCTTAATCTTTTTTTCACGTGTCTTGAGCTGAGTTGTGAGCAAACCACGAAATATTTTGTTAATAAAAAGCCTATTTAGTTTAGCTTGTCCCCTATGAACTTCCATTCCTTCACTGAGCCTAAATAAAAGCAATAAAATCATATTTACATTGGGATGGTTGCCTTTTTTTTTCCTTAAGAGGTAATTTCTTTTACCCTCTTTTTAGCACTGCTATGTATGCAAAGCCTAAGTATAAAGTAAATTACCAGTGGAAAATGTAACTTCAGCTTAGTACAAACAGTGGATAACTGAGACCTTCTCATAGTCGTGGCCTTCCAGGAGAATGATCTTCAGATGCTCTTGTTGAACAGTGTGGCCAATTTGGAGTGGAAAAAAGATAAATAAAATGAGTAAGAAATAAGATAACCCCATGGTGTTGCTCCATTTATTTGGGAGGTTCCTGATGTTGCTGTTTCAAGGAAAAGGAACAGAGGAGGTGAAATTCTTGCAGTGTCAGGGCTCATATTGCCTTTGGTCCCATGAGGTTTTTGAATTGTGGGTAAGCCATGTGCCCAGTGCAGATGAGAGGCAAAGAGGGAACAGCTGCCACTGCTCTCTGGATCTCTGCTCTCAGCACATCTGGACCATTTAGGCAGCCAGGACAGCACATGTCACCAGGGGAGCAGGAGCAGCCAGGATTCTACAGAACAAGGAGAGCAGAATTTTGGGTACCAAGCTGTATATCTGAATAGCCAGCTTGGTAGGAATTCCACCAATGCCAAGTCAGAGTGAATGAGCTCAGTTCAAGCTGCAGCACCACGGGCCTGGGTTTGGGAGCAGGATGTACTGTACCCAGAGAAAATAGAAGCAGCAAGATTCAAAGCTGGAAATTCAAAGCTCACTTCAACCAAGTCTTCTTCAGCTCTTGGAAAACAGCCTTGGTAAATCTCTCATCATATCATCATGACAATTTTCCCAGCTTGTTGGCTAAACAGTACCAGTACTAAATATAGCCCTCTTTGGCATGCCAGCAGGAGCTTGCCAAACATGAAGAAGAGTAATTTGTCCTTCCTGAGAAGACACATGCCACCCTCAGGCATATGGTACTGAGCCAGAAACAATTCACCCCAGAATGGCAACCAGCCCACTACCAGCCTTGGCCTGATGTGTTCCCACAGTGCCATGGAATCATGCTGGATCCTGCAGCATGGAGCAGAGATGGGACATTTTCCCAGGTAAGAGTCACTGTTGTAAGACAACTCCCTAAAGTGCAAAGTTAAAAAGTAATACCATCATTAAAAAACCCCACAAAAGCAGAGAGTAATGTGATGAATCTTCACACAACGTTTTCAGGTTCTAAACCACCTGTGAGACTGCTCCACCTTTGGCTACTTTTAACATATAAATTGGTATGTACCAATAGCTCTGTGACAAACAGATTGTCACAGCTGTCAGAGTGAGTCACAAGAAATCACCTGCATTTGAGAGGAAATTGGCTTATCCTTTAAAGAACAGGTCTGCAAATAAACAATGGTGGGAGACATATTTAATGCAATGTAATACTTTACTCAGAAATGAGCTAAGCCAGAGAAACAAGAAAAAACTCAACTTATTTGTGGATCTATTCTGATGGATTACATTCTCATAAAGTCAGACAGACCAGTTCAGTTTTTAGTAGCTTAGACACCAGCAAGGTCATAGAACAGCCTTTAAACTGACACACAAACATGACATTTCCATTTCTTTAGGGCCTCTGATCTTTCCCCCAGAAAGAAATTAATTAGCTGCAGTCCTACACTGGAAACAGATTATTTATGAAGATGCTTCTGAGCAATAAAATATAAAACCTTCATCCAACAGTGAAAGCTGGCCAAGCACAAAGGTCCACAGGCACACAACTGCTTACAAGATGACAACCAAGAACAACAGAGGAAACACTGAGATCTGGAGAAGGTAATTGCTCTGTTCTTCCAAATTCAACAATTATGCTCAGACACAACCAAAAGTAAGAAGGGAAATCAGCATTAATTAAAAGTAGACCTGCCCATACACAGAGTGGAAGACTCTCTCCAGAGCTTCCCATATAAGAAGCTATACTAGATCTTTCAAAGAATCTTTTTTTTTAAATTGAAAAGGTGGATAAGAAAGACAATCAAGTGCACTGAAAGAACAGAAAAGCAAATGTATTTCTCCCATTACGTTCTCCGTGGGAGAATCACCAACATATGCCAAGGGCTTTGCACTGGGTATTTTAATTTCCAACCTACAGCTGGGGAGTGTCTGCCACAAACAGCAGAGAAGAAGCAAGTTAGGAAGTTTTTAATTACTCAGGGGATCATCATCTCTCAGAGGGAAAATCAGAAATGTCTTTAAAGGAGCAAAAGGCAATGGGACCAGCAATTGAAAAGTTTAGGTGCATGTTTGCAGGCTGAGAACTACTAGTGTGAATTACATAGCTGAGATGTTTTGAAGAATAAAGAATTATGAACCTTCCACTGTGCCTTTTGCTGCAAATGAAATTTTGAAACTCCTGGTGTGGCAGAGACCTCATGCAGGGACTGGTCACACCAACTGGACTGTCCCTGAATCCTGGAAGTGGGCTGCTGCCATTTCTGTCAAATTTCAGTTGAAGATCAGCACAGAGGTGCTCAGAATCAGAGAAGGTGGTGGTCCAGGTAGAAAAGAGAGAATAGAAGATTTATAGATTTGGGGAATTTTTTCCCCTGTACTTGTTGCAGCGAAAGAAGAAATAGAGTTCTGTGGCCTATTTAATATTCTTTAACTACTCCTGAGCTGTGAGTAATGTTCCCCTTTAAAACCTTCTCAACATGTACCCTGGTTCTTAACTGAGTGCTCTTTGTTTGGAAAATAGCCAAGGCACTCACCCTTATCTCAAGAGTCAGACAATCAGTATTGTGGTGTCATGATGTGTTCATTCTGTTTAGGTTTCTGTTTCTGTTATATGAACAACCTGGATTCCTTGGAATAAAAGTGGCTTTTCTGTCCTGCTGTGTCAGGAAATAAAGACATTTCTGACATATAATACTGTTTTTTCTAAGGATAAGGTCATCTTATTGTGCCAAGGACACTCTTTTTAAGGCCATAGAATAAACTCCAAAAATGCACTGGTTTTTATTTATGTAAACAAATAGTTTTCAAGCTTTCTGTCTTGCCCACAGCATTATTAATATTGACAGGAATACATAGTTGGCTTCCAAATAGGTCTGAAATCCCTGTAGTTCATCTGCGTTCAATACAAAACCCTAAAAATCCCAGTTGTTATAACATCACTGCAGTCTAACAGCTCAGCAGGAGGTTCTCATCTGTTTTCAAAACTGATTTCCAGTGAGTTTCAGCCCTGATTGCTTCTTTAAAACTTGCAGATTTGTACAGTCAGGCTCCTTCTGTTTCATCGGAGAGTGAATAATCTTTTCCTTGTTTGAGTTATTACCATTTTAGTAGCAAAGCTCAGCCTCATTTTGTAATTTCTGCTGGGTGAATTCCTCCTCACCCAAGTAGTACCATTGAGTTTCCATGTGAGCAAGAATTTGCAAGATCAGGACCTTTCACCCTCAGCACTGCCCCTTTTTTAGACCATAACTATTTTTATTCTCCAGCTTCCAGGCATAGAAATGTTGACATCTAAACTGAGGAATGCCAATGGTTGAGACACAGAAAGAAAATAAAACCCATCAATTAAATTATTTAGAATGTTTACAAGACATTGCACTATTGAGCAAGGATCTGTTTACACAATGGAGTTATTTTAAAACATCTACATCTTTTAAAAGTCCAAGTCTTAAAATGCTGCACATATTTAAAATGAAATAATGTTTCATGCTTTACTAAGTAGTAGATATTTCAAAATAATGGACATTTCAAAATAAACTCTAACCCTCATTAGTCTGTCTCCAATAAAGTACATCCTTCCATAAACCTTTAGAAGAACTCTTCTTACATCTCTGTGTACTGTTCAGCAGAAATGGAACCCTTCCAGGCACAAAATCCTTACCTGTTCCCTTAACCTGGCTACTGCCACCAGTGCCACATCCCAGGGGTCACCCTGTGTCAATGGCCTGGGTGGTGGGACAGAGGGAAGCCTCAGCAGGTTTGCAGAAGATACAAAACAGGGAGAAGTGGCTGACACAGAGATGTCACTGAGAGCATCTCCACGGCAGGAACTTCACTGCTCTTTGGCTATTAAAAATGAAAAATCTCAGTTACTAAGAACCCCAAATTTCCTTTGCATCTGGGCACATTAGAGCCCAGGACAGGATTCACTGCAGTTCTCCAGGATGGCCCCTGCTGGGATATGATGTATTTTTGTCTCAGGAGAGCCAGTATGCTGCTGTCTGCTTGCCCTCCCCTGCCCTCCCTCTCTGTTCCTACCCTGCAGACCTGCCATCCAGCTTGGCCAGTGTCAAGCAGGGAACAGTGCTGCTGACACCAGATATGTGATACACAGAAATGGAGGCAAAGAAAAGGAGTCAGCCCTTCCTCCTGGTGTGTTATGGCGCTCCCTTCTCTCTGCCTCTGTGTTGAAAGAGCAAGAAATGGTGGACATTCACAAAGACCTGTCTCATCTCTGTAAGCACAGAGCAGATTTGCAGATGTGCTTGATCTGGGCATTCCCAGGACAGTCAAGGAGAGCAGTGCAACCCCAGCTCGTGTTCCTTCCCTGCCACCCCAGCTGCAGTGATGGCTGAGCTTCTCCATGTATCTCAATCCATGTGAAATTGATTCCATGGAGAGGACCATAAAACTAGGCTAGCACTTTATGGATTAAGTAAAGGAGCTCAGCCTGGTGAGTATCACACTGGAAACTGGCCAGGGAGGTGGTGTGGCACTGATCACACACTGAGAATCTCTCTGTGTTCTCCATAATCATTATGCTATTTTAAAATAATGATAAGATCAGCTGGACCTTGCTGCCAGCTCCCACAGGACAATCTGGCTCTGTAATGTAAGTAAAAGAGTCTATCTGCTGTCTGCATCTTCCTCTTCTATTTCTGTTCAGGGTGAAGTATCCTTATTGCAGTCTTTCCAGAGAAGGAAAGGATAAAAAGCTGAAGACTTACTTTGAAAGATGACTGGTCCTGTCAGAAAAATGATTGGTCAAGGGGAATTTTCTCACCCAAAGAGCCCCACACTTCTGTGTCTGTATACCTGCTACATTGCTTCCTCATCATCTTCAGAAAAATAATATTACAACAAAGACTTAGTTATTACAGATAGACAAAGGGATGCTTCATGGGTGACTCTTACCTTCCAGAGTGATAGTTCTGGGGCAATTACAGTTCCCTTTCTTTCCTATGGAAAGGGCAGATCTGCAGTTTTGAAGTTCTGCTAGTGTTTCTGCCTTAATGGCCCTAAATATTCCTTTAGGAATATTTAGAATGTTTACAGTGGGGCTACCAGAGAAATGGGGATTTTAAACCCACGTGCTCATGAGAAGGGAACTCAGGAAAATGAGAAGATATGATTTTGAGAAGAGAAGCATGCAGATCCATAGTGACTTTGTAAGCTGTCCTGTCTGCACAGACCCATATGAGCCCAGGGGTCTTAGGGTGCCTTATTGCTCATGACAGTCTATACAAAATGTGAGGAAAAAAAAGACTTGTCTTGTTCTGAGAATCCAAAATTCAGACATATCTGACAGCCCAGACATGCTACCAGGACAAGCCTACAGCCCTTGCATTATTGATTACACCGACTTCTTTACCTTTTGTTTTTGCTTTGGGAGGAAGGATGCATTCTGCAGTTTATGCCTAATGTAGATTGATCTTGTTATCAATTGAGTTGATAGACTATCTTTGTAAACAATTACTTTGAAGGCTGACTGGAAGGGCAGCAGTGTCCCTTTCCTTGGTGGGAGTCCTTGGCCTTTCAGGGAAAGATGCTTGTGTCACAATGAAGTCTGTGGAAGCATGTGGACTGGGAGCTTCTTTTGACGCTGCCAGTTTGAGAGGCTCCTCTTCCATGCCACTTCATGGAAATTTGGCTCCCCACAAGTGCCCAATTTAAAACTATTTGTTTCTCCTTTATGAGTCACAGGGCTCTGGGAGGCTGTGAGGTTGTCAGACTTTGAGAAGGCTAATTTTTGCCTGTTGCCATTGCCAATTAAAAAGGCTAGGCAATGGAAACATTGGAGGAGACTTGCTAGGGAAAACGTGTAACATTTGTAACCTTGCAGCCTTTCTCCCTGACCCAGGGCCACAGCAAAGGACCACGGTTTCAAGATGTAGCCATGAGCTCAGACCCATGGAGAACCTTCTCACCTTCCTGCATCTCAGTACTCCATGTGCCTTGCCAGCTGCTACCAAACCCATCTGCTTCTTGTCCAAGTTCCAGTAGGACAAAGCTGTAGCACCATCCAGATGGCAGGAGGATGATGGAGAAGTCCAGAGGGCAAGGAAAGCACCCTGACCCTGGATCCTTGCTGTATGTGTCACAAGGGGTTAACAACCCTCTCTGCAAGCAGTCAGGCCAAACCTCCAGGAGCAAACTCACATTTGAGCTACCAGGTATAAATTGAGGCAGATATAGCAGAAGCAGGAAGGACTACTGACCACAATGTCTGGCCTCAAGACCACATTTCTTCCTTTCCCTATTTGTTTGAAGTCTATATTGGAGAACACTGTGAGATAAGAGTAGGGCATTTGTGCAGATGTTGTGGTGCAGGGTCTGTGGTGTTGTACTGAAGATGAGTCAGGGTTGGGGCACTGATTAAAATGTCCTTTAAACAGCACTGCAAGGAAGTTTTGGAGAGATCTTCTTCAGTGGTGCCCTATTTATATGCAGAAGTGTCTGTGACACTTTTTAAAGGACTGTCCTAGGACTGCAACTGTGTCTGAACATGAGGGTCCTTGACTAGGTCTTATGGCAATGATCTAATGGGGTGGTTTGTAGGGATGTAAGGACATTGTCAAGCTGATTTAAACACAAAAATGAGTAAATGAGAGAAAAAAACTCTATCAAGTGAAAGTGATCTTAGGACAGAAAATTATGCTGACCTGGAAAGCACCGTGCAAATTTTAGTGGATATATTGACTAAGGACCATGTCCTTATGGCAAGTTGTCCCTTTGGGGCTGGTTCCAGAGCCAAATCAGTTCTCTGGTACATCATCAGCTTGAACCTCTGTGTGGCTCCTCAGGCAATGGTTGTGTTGTAAATCAATCTGGATGCATTCTGGCTAGCCCCAGCTCCTGGATGTTCCCAGAGGATTGACCTGCTGTGGATTTGGGCAGCCTCCAAATTGTCCTGCCAGGTAGGCCCAAAGAGGGGATTTCAGCAGGTCATCACCATCTCCCTAACAACTGCTGGGCTCTGATACATGCAGCAGAATCTGAACAAAGCAAGAATTCTGCCCCCAGCTGCCTGCATGCAGTCCTCAGGTGGTGGGAACATGAATAATGGAAGACCCTGGAATAAGAAGGAGAACCAACTGTTATGGCCAGTGTGGGAGGCTTCTGCTAGTTTATGTGGCTGCCCTTCCAGCTCCACATACGTAACCACTGTCCTCACCAAATGGGTTCAGTAAGAGCAAGGAGTACTTACGTGACAAAACGTGAAAAAGTGCTGTTGCAAAAGCACTTGAATCCAAAAAAAGCATACTTTGAAATAAATAAGGGGCATTGGGAAATTACATTCTGGCAACTGCACAAAGTGTGTGCACTTCCCATAGAACTGAATAAAAATAGATTGTGTTGAAAACAACGATAAAAAACTCATGGGAATGCATGTCTGGCACAGTTTATATTCCACTCCTGGGGCTAAAGTTGGAATATTGGAAATGTGGTGCAATTAGGAATTTTACTTTAAAAATGTAAATATTTCCATTTCTTATAAAAGTATAAAAAATAATCACACACTTTCTTTGATGATCCATAAGTCTACACTAAATAGCCAATCTCAATTCACTGCAAGTCAGCTGAGTTAAGATACTTACACTGCATTCATAGACAGATTAATATGATGGCATCTTTAGATTCTGCCAGAATAGAAACAGTCATGTCCTATAGATGCATATGTGTCATACAAATGCATGTGTGTTTATCTGTACATGCACACACATACACTTACAGAGAGATAAAAACACAGTCTTTCTTTTCCAGAATCTGTAAAGGCCATTACATTTTGATTATTTTTTAATCAAATGCACATTCAAAAGTTTGTATAACCAAACTATCCTGAGACAAACTGTAGGCTTGAGACTCCAGTGCACAGCTCTGACACATTGACATTTGTCCTTTAAGATCTGATAGTTTGAATAAAGGTTTTTCTCTCAAATGTAGCTGTTCCAACCACAGGCACAGATCTTTCCTTACAGATTTAGGCTGCAAGGCACCTGAACCCATCTTGGCTGATGCCTTTGGGACACTAAAGTGCCTGTCATACAGGCCAGCAGTACCTACCAAGCCCAGCTGTGTGCAGGCGTGCAGAGACACCCAGACTGAGAAACATGTCAGGGTCAGAGTGTGGTTTTACTCACTAATGCTATTTTCAGTTTTCTGCAGGACAAAAGTCTGCAGGAACATTACCACCACATTAGGGCTCAAACCAAAGAAAATATTTCAGCTGATGCCCTCTTTAACCAATGCTTCTACAGAAGCTTTATTCTTCTTGCCAAGAATAACTAATAATTTCCTCAAGAATATAATGAGTAACAATTAAATCTATTAGAAAAAAAAAAAACAAAACAAAACAAAGCAACAAAATAGATGAACCAGAACAACCCCACACAATAAAATCGAAACCCACAAAACAAAAAATTAACCCAAACCAAAAGCCCAACAGTTGCCTCTTCCCTAGAAGATATCACTTCCAGACGCCAGAGCTCTGACTCCCTCCTTCTGGAAATTAGCTACCAAGAAACTGAAGTTAATTCTCTTAATGACTATTTTTAGGAACACTGACAGTTAATGAGAAACTCAAGGCATGGAATTGTAGTGTTGTTCTCCATCCAATAGCTATTTCTACTCATTTTCTCCCAGTTTTTGCCACAAAGTAGATGATCTGAAAACTTCAGATCTAAGCTCAGAACTAATAGAAGAAGATTTGCAGGCAGAAAGTTCATTTTTCAAAAACGATCAGATTCCCCATCTCCCTCAAGGAAAATGAAGCCAAACTATCCATTCACTATCAGTCTTTTTCATTTAAATACAACCCAAGCATCCACAGCAGTGACTGCAGGTTTTCAAAAGCACATATGTATTATAATTTTTTCTCTGGTGCTTCATATTTCAGAAGATCTAAGAATTACTGCATCTTTGTGTATTTGTGTGTTCCTACAGTGATATTAAAGAGTTTGACCTTCCAAGAGATGTTGAGCCATCTCTGATAAGCAAGACTGATGCTATTCTTTTCCATAAAGGTGCTACTAGACTATACAGACTGATATCCTTTATCTCTTAGATCATATAAGCCTCTTCTACTGAGCATGGTAACAAGTGCTTAGATAAATGTTGAGAATTCTCTCAGTCTTTTCAACTCAAGACATTTCCTTCAGCTTTTGAATAATTCCTATGTGTCTTTTCCACACATCTCAATTTCTCCATATTCTTTTGAACACACGAACACTATGTCTGCACTTTTTTTTACTGGTCTCAGGAGTGCTTCATAGAGGGAAGATCTCCCACTCCTATTTTTGATCTCCCTCTTGAAACAAGCAAAAATCTCATTATCCCCTTTGTCTGCAGAATTACACCAGAAATTGAGTAAAGCTGTTTTTCCATTCTGATCACTAAACTCTTCTAGAAGCACTGCCTTCCAAGATAAAGTCCTTCAATTCTGTAGAAACCTCTTTCTTCTGAAGTCAATGACTTAATAAGGATCTTGTAGAGTACGATTTTCTTTAAATGAACAAGTCATCCAGATCATTCCATGCTTCCCTGAGCTCAGGGACATCACTGTTCCACTGGGTTTTGTGTCATCTGGAAGTTATATCAGCAGCATTTATACTTGCTCCCATGTGATTGCAGGAGGTGTTGAACAGAAGCAGCCTCCTGTCAATTCCTGGGGAACTCCTCCATCTGATGATGATTTTCTGTTGTTAGCTGTTTGGAGAAATGTCTCTGTTAGCCATTTAACAGGTTGTCTTGACAGTGTATGGTGCCATTTTTATAAAATGTGTAAGGGCATCAAACAAAATAAGATCCTCAAAATAGATGAAGTTTACTACATCTACACTGTCATTTTATTTCATTGCTTTTAAAATGAGAAGGTTTACTTTTAATGACAAATTCAGCACTCACTATATTGACTTTAGAAACTCTAGTCACATTTTTCTGAAATTACAGGTGATTATGAGAGCCCAAAATGAGGCACATAAAAAGGAACACTTTTCTAAGAGACAGTATCCTGTAGTTTCTGAATATCAAGGACGACAAACAACAGATTTCAATGGAAATCAACAGCTGTTCATTTACTGAATAGTAACACTTGTAGACAGAACTTGTAATAAGTCGCAAAGCTCATACTCCCTGAAAATACAGTTTGGGGTTAAAAAGGTGAGTAAAAAAGCAAGGGACTTGAGGTTAGAATATGTGATACTCTGCATTTCTTTTGAATATATTATCTTAGTAGATGAGGTGGATGGAACACTTGGACTTAGGACCAACATAAGCCAACTAGAATTTGAATTGCTGATAATCTGATACTCCTCCTCCTGAGCTATGACTTCTGCTCTCTTCTCCCTGACAGCATGATGATTCATCTCAGCTCTAATCAAGCATTTAATTCCACTGACTACATAGCACTATAAGTGCCTAAAAGGTGATACAAAGGAGAGGAAACAAACACTTGTTCCTGGGTTAGCAGGTGCCATTTTGTGTCAGGAAACTCAAACTGTATATCTGGTTAAACTGATTGTGAATTGGTACTGAAAGTGGCAGGGGCTGTTTCATTTACACTGCTTTGCTGCTATTCTGCTTCTTCAGATGGATTTTTTCCATCCAAGTTTTGAACTTGGCCTTTCTGTTTGCTCAGGGAAAACACTCATTGGCATAAATAACAATTTTTCTTGAGTATGTAAATGGCTACTTGGTTCTTGCCATTCTAGAGTTACAGTAGGCAGTGGGGGAGTTAAGGGGTTTGAATCCACAGAACAATAAGCACAGGCAGAATAAAGGCTATGAGATGGAGGAGATTCAGTTGAGGAAGAATCACAGGGAATATGTTAGGATTTCATTACAGGCACTAGTTTCTTATATTGTTTATAGACATGAACATTTTTCTTATAAAAAAGATTTGGGTTTGGTACTGGATCTTGTAATACAATAATGGTGACGTATGATTCCAATGAGAAAAGTGTGAATCTATGGATCTACACAACTACAAGTTTTGTTATTGCTGGAAAATTTATTGCTGAGTGATTGCCATTAAAAACAGTTAGTTAAAAAATTCTGTAAGCAAGATTTGCCTACTAAGCCAGAAGGACCTCAGAAGGAAAAAAAAAAGTCAATAAAAAGTCAATTTTAAAGGTATTTTGGAAGATCAGAAATTGGTACATGACTATTCTTATGAACTGTGGTTGTTCTAACCTCACAAACCAACTATTGCTCAGTCAAGAGCCAGGAAGAAAAAACATTACTGTATGGCTGATGAGATTTTGAAGTAAATATAAAACATGTTGGGATTTGAAGATGCCTTCTGAGCAGCAGCTTTTTTGGCATGCAGTATGCAAAGTGCATCTTTATCTGAAATTTCAAAAGCCTGGACAAAAGATTTGAGATAACACAAATCAATGATCTTTTAAACACTGGAAATTTAGGGAGTAACACCTTCCAAACACAAATGTGAGTATTTTCCTACTATCCTGCATTAGACAGAGGGCTTGGCTTTGCCATGTGTTTCTCCAATACAATATGAACCCTTTCCATGGAGAACCACTGTGGAAATTACTAGGCTGCCAAACTGAGAGAGTCTGTTACAGATGAGAGATCAGGATCTCTTCTTCCTGGGCTAGCTGTGCAGCTGGTGGTGCAAGGACACAGTAATAACAGTCCCTCTTGCCTGACACAGGTAACAAAGGGCAGGATTTGAAAGCCTGCACTCCACTGGTGTGCTTGCTAAGTCACTTTCCTCAGGGGAGAGAGGGCTTTAGCCTGGTGTTCACCCCTGATGCTCAGTGCACACCTCTGCCCCTCTGTACCACCTGCAGCACCGCAGGCTCAGCGGGGTGGTTCAACAGCAGGTCTTGGGAAGGACTGGAGAAAAATATTCTTATCAGGCAAAACATTGAGAGCTGGCAGAAAAAACAAGCTTGTAGATGGATGTTGGATGGACTTTGTTAGGTCAAGTTTACTAAATTTACTAAATTTGCATTGACCCTGGTAAGGACAAAGCTTGAAAGTCTGACACTCATCTGTTGTGCACTCTGTTCGTTGTCCTCCATGTGATTAGAAAATATTCTCTGAGCTCTGACAAAGCATTCCCAACCACTGTCTGAAGCATGCTGCCTGGAATTGTCCTGTGGGAGACAATTGCTATTTCTCACCTGTTAGTTCTAATCACCCAGCTTTTCACTGCTGGAAACCAGGTGAAGGGACAAGAACGACATGCAAAGCAGGTAAGCAGTGTGTTATGAAAACTGCATCTGTTGGCTAGGAGGAAAGGAGATAACAAAGTCTTTAGGTAATTTCCTTTGGAATGGTGAGGCGAATATTCTGCCTAATCCTTTTTCAGTACAGAAGAATTTCTGTAGGTTGTATATTCTCTTTCTTTTAAAGAAGATATTTAGAGCTGAACTAGAATGGCACACAAAAATTAGTAGTAACTAATGAAACTCATTGGAGAGGTGTGAAGCAATACTCTATCTAACTGTTCATTCTGCTAGACATAACACATATTTTCGACAGCTGTCCTCCTTATGAGGATTTAAAAGCAACTTAAATATCAATACAAAGTCTTTGGAACAGAAAGCATCTAAGGAAACCAGATGACACCAACTTGAACTACAAAGTTTGCTGCCATCCTTTGAGGTACACAAACCTCAAGGTAAGTTTCACTAGACACAAATGTTTTGGGCTGTTTTGAAACATTTTTTAGAAATAAGCATTTTTTAGAGTTCTGCCACTTAGGAATCTCTTATTCAAATTATCCAAGTTTTGCATAAAAACATCAAAGGCTGGCTCTTGAGGATATCTTCAGAGAAGTGATCTCATTTTAAGTCTGGGAGGATGAGAGTCTCTGACAATGTAGGGGAGTCCTTGATTAGATGGCAAAAGACACTATGCTGCTGGTAAATTCCTAGAAAAAAAGGACTGCCTTTCCTAGGTATGAGAAAACCTCAGGGATGACAACTCTTCTGATCCTGGAAGACTCCATTAAATGGAATATTATATGCTCACAGGACACCTAGTGCCTTCCAGGCACTAATTACTAACACTTCTCTTCCTGGGAGCTTCCTCAAAGCTTAGATATGTCTCAGCCTGGTTACAAACAGATCAATCCTATCAGTGGTGTGAGAAGGTTTTTAAGCTCCCAAACTTGTGAATGAGCCCATCTGGCATTTCTGGCTAAGCCCCCCTCCAGAGTGACTAAGCTCTGCACGTGTCCATGATGTACAGGTGTCAGCTCTCCTGCTGCACTTGATTCTCAGCCATTTTAATGTATGTGGCTGTGCTGCACCAGCAGTGCTTCCACAGGCAGCTGTGGCCAGGGCATGCCAGCACTGCAGCATGGCATCAAGGGGGGAGTGCTGGCAGCCCCCTGGACACGGCATCAAGGGGGGAGTGCTGGCAGCCCCCTGGTCATGGCATCAAGGGGGAGTGCTGGCAGCCCCCTGGACATGGCATCAAGGGGGGAGTGCTGGCAGCCCCCTGGACATGGCATCAAGGGGGGAGTGCTGGCAGCCCCCTGGTCATGGCATCAAGGGGGGAGTGCTGGCAGCCCCCTGGACATGGCATCAAGGGGGGAGTGCTGGCAGCCCCCTGGACATGGCAGCAGTTCTCAGAGCCTGACGACACAGCAATCTGCTGCAGTCCAGGGAGAACTCCAGGTCTGCCCCCAGATGACTTAGCTCGAGTTTGAAGAGGTTCCTCAAGCAGGACAGTGCTAAACAACAGCGAATTTAACTTCAAAAAACTAGTTTATAATGGCCTGCAGCGTAAAATGAAGCCACAAGATGTTGCTCAAATGTATTCCACATCTCAGCCTGCAGAGGTGTCTCCTGCCTGTTACAGGGCAGCAATATCACCCATGCAGGTATGGTTTGCTCACTTCACTAATTTACCTGGTCTGTAACACTTTGAAGATTCAACTTGTGAACAAAGCTCCATTTGAAAACACATACACAACCAGAACTGGGTTCCATTTGGAAATTAATTCAGTTTAAAGCTGCTGGCTTTTACATCCCTATCTGTGTGAAAAGTGTCACAGAGATTGCTATATTTTGCTGTCGTGTTATTTTTTTGAGGTCAGGTCTTTCGGCATCTTGCTACTACAAACTCATATTTGACTGCTTATCTCACCCTAAGCCCTCATGAAGCTCATTGCAAGGCCATTTGAGCAATCCTGAATGTTTAATGAAATCAATTATCAAACAGCCATGTTGTCACAGCCTTAGACATTTTAGCAGTTAATTTGCTTGATGCATAAAAATAAGACTCCAACTGGAGTCTTTCTGGAGCCCCAAAACGTTGGCCAATGTTCAGAGGTGAGAACACACCAGGAGGGGATGCAGTTTTCATGCATTCCACGGACCTCATTTTCAAGAAGCATTTAGTGAAGCATTGAAAAACATGGCACCCGTAATTGCTACTTTACTCTACTTAAAACATTTAAGCTTCCTGGTGATGACAAGCAGCACCCACTTACCACTGTGCTAAGTAGTCTCTGCATCATGGCTTGGAAGAGCGTCTATGCTGAGCGTTGGCACTCAGCAGTGTTTAAATTGGACTTCTTCCCCCATTTTTAAACAATTGTTTCTTTCTCCAGCTAAATTTTTCGTGGACCTTAAACAACAAGCTGACAAACAGGATGCTCTTGCTAGCACCACATCACCCCTCCCATCCTAAATAATATAGATGAATATAAATCGACAGCACTTCTATACGTATGAATGATGTGCAGAAGAGCTTTAAGGTGGTGCATGGCCGTGAAAAAGCACAGCAGTAATCAGCTATGAGATGCTACATGCACTGCGGTCCCTCCCTGAGCGGGGCCGCGTCCGCTCATCGGGAATCCCCGCTGCTCGCCAGGGCGGATGCTTGGACACCCCGCAGGGAGAAGGCGCTCAATGCTTGTGTCCCCGGCAGCCCGGGGGTGGCGGGGGCGGCGGTGCCCGGCGGGGCCGTGTCCCGGCAGGGCAGCCCGTGCTGGGGGCAGAGATGCGCTGCCGTGCCGTGCCGTGCCGTGCCCTCCGCGCGGCCCCGCGGCTCCCGGCAGCGCGGGCGGGGCGCGGCGGCCGCAGTCCCCGGCGGGAGGTTGTCATGGTTTCCCGGGTCACATGTGCGCGAGGTTCCCCCGGCGCGGGGGGAGGAGGCGCCGCCGCCGCCGCCGAGGCTGCCGGAGCCGCTGCCCCCCGCGGGCCCGCCCCCCGCCCGCTCCCACCTGCGCCGCCGCCCGCCCCTTCCCGCTGCCCACGGGCGATCCGCCGGGCGCGCCTCGTCCCCCGGGCCGCCGACCCCCGGCCCCGGGCTCTCCCCCCCTCCTTCTCCTCCTTCTCCTCCTTCTCCTCCTTCTCCTCTCCCCTTCCCCTCACCCTCCCCCTTCCTGGCCGGGCTGCGCCCCCCCGGCCGGCCCCGGCATGAGCATCTCCATCCCGGCGGGGCTGACGGAGCTGCTGCAGGGCTTCACGGTAGAGGTGCTGCGGAGCCAGCCCGGGGACCTGCTGGAGTTTGCCCTCCAGTACTTCGGGCGCCTCAAGGAGGAGGCGGCGACGGCCAAGGAGGCGGCGGAGAAGGAGCCGAGCGGCCGCAAAGCGGGCACCGGCCATGACAGGGGCACTCAGCCGCCGCGCCGGGGCCCCCCCGACGCCCGCGGGGTCAACTTCGCCGAGGAGCCCATGCAGACCGACTCCGAGAGCGGCGAGGACGAGCAGCCGCCGCCGCCGCCGCCGCCGCAGCAGTTCCCGGGTAAGGCTCCCCCGCCTCGCCGGGCCCGGGGATGGGGGCGCGGGGCGGCTCCCGCGGCCGCCCGGCCTCAGGTGCGCGGCCGGCGGGGATGGGGGTCCCGGCGGGGATGGGGGTCCCGGCGGGGATGGGGGCCCGGCGGGGATGGGGGTCCCGGCGGGGATGGGGGGCCCGGGCCGGGCCGCCCGGGGTGGCGGGAGCGGCGGAGCGCGGACACGGGCAGCGGCCGCACGGCGGGCACGGACCGCCCGCGCTGACGCCAAAGAGCGGAGCCCGCGGGAGGGTTCCCGTATCCCGCGGCAAACTTTAACCTCCCGGGCTTTCCCCGGTGTTCGCGGTGCTGGTGTTTGGCATACAGGTATCACCAGCTGCATCGCTTGGAGCGTGTGAGCCGGTAATAGACTTGCAAAGGTCTGTCTGTATATTTCCTTTTTATAGGAGCAAATCTGCATTCCGTAATTAGTGCAAGGGTACGTCTGCCTTAGAAAACACCTCTCATGGCCATGTTACTGTATTCACGCACTTGATTAGGCGTTTTGCGTAGATGCACTTATATGCGTTTTAGAAAGTAGAGCACAATTTAAAACATAATTTCTTCCTGAAAGCCAGAGTGAAATTTTCTGCATTTAGAAGGGCCTGTGGAACAAGTGTTGCTGTGACAGCAAAGAACATTTGCAGTATCTTTGTGTTTGAAGGTAACACCGATCTACACGCAGCTAATGACACCTTATCTTTGTGTGGCTGACAGGTTTTATTTCGAGACTGTGTCAATCCATCTGCTGGTGTGGGTTATGGGATGGGTAGGAGCTGAAGTGCTCTGTCTTTGTGGCATGGGCAGGCTGACTGAAGGGTCAGTCAGTACGGTTAGATGGAGAAGAGGAAAGCGTCCAAACTCCTTTATATCTTTTATTTTTGAGGATAGCTTGAAGTGTACCTCATCAGATCATCAAAGCAGTCATCCCTCCGAGTTGTGCTGGAGGTAGATTTACTTAGCAGAGTACAGAAGGCATTTGTTTGCTAGTTGAATTTCAGTGCGGGTTTTTAAATGATGTGTTATGTGCATTTCATCAGGAAATGTAGATAAACAAGTGGGCGTTTAAGAAGTGGGTAAGTTTTCAAAATGCTTCATGTTACCCCATAAGACAGTCGCCATTCTTTTCATCTGTTCTTTGCAGCTATACCCACGTGTATTTAATGAGAAATTGAATCTGTCAATCAGGTTCTGCAGATTTATGTGGTAATTTTAAACTCTAATGCTGATTATGTGAGATTAGTAGAAATTTGAAAATTTGCTGTCTTTGAAAACTGAAATGGTCATAATGTGGAAGAAAAAAATTATTATCTTAATTCACTAACACTAGATGCGGTCTTTCAAACATTAATTATTCTAACACCAAACAATCTAATTGGTAAATGGAAAACTGGAATGTTGTATGGAGGGAAGTGCAGAAAAGTAGTTTTATTTATTAATGTGTATGTTTTACACACCTGTAACTTTACAGGGTGCTCCAAGAAGCTTTCTAAGATTTTTGAAGGAATACCAGTAATCAAGATTCTTTTGACAGTCTTTTTTTGTTGTGACTGTGAAGAGAGAAAACCATTATTGTCAATTTTCTCATTAAGGGACCTGCTAGAACCTCTTAGTTTGAATTAAAGGAAACAAAAAATGAAAATATTTATGAAGCCACGTGAAGGTTAATAAGAAGTAACTCATGGTAAATGATTACTAATAATGTGCTTGTGTATGTGTGCGTTGTGCAGGAGTGTGTATTTTAAATTCAAATTTTATGTCTGCCCTGAATATATTCTTCTAAAGTAACATAACAATGCATCCACTCAGCCTTTTCTTAATAACTGGAGGCATAAAGGCTTGTACTCAAATATTTGTCTAATGGGTTTACATACCAATTTAAAAGCATGTTTCTTCTATGCTTTTGCTTTCTCTTTCTAGAAGTAGTAATTCTTAACTGAAGTTTGGGTGAAGTTTTAATTTTTTTTTTGCCTTTATGAATTATTAAACTACTTCTGTATAGCAAATTTGCCCTGTTTGCATCCTTATGAGAGGGCAATAAATTTGAAAAGTTGATAAGCAAATGTAAAATGAAAACCTCTGTGAGGGAGGCCAGACCTGGTTGTGGTATCTTTCCTTTGCTAAAGCTGTACATTTGAAATATCAAACTGACAGTACTCCTTAATTAATTAAATCAGAGCATTGGTGAGCTCTCACTGTAAATGCTCCAAACCTATTTTTTTTCCCCTACCACATGCTTCTAAATACCTACAAGCACTGCAGTTGAACTCTTTGTCAGTATTAGTTTTGTCCTTGAAATGTATTTTGGAAGGTACATGAGCATTATCCTGTTTCAGAAATGATGAGCTGAGGCATAAGCTGTGTTAAAAAGAAAAAAAAACCCCTGTACTCAGGATTAAGAGTTATATGTGAACCTTGAATTAGACTCTGTTTGGGTCTCTGCTGTGTCCATTACCTCACTGCAGAAATCACATAGAGGCAAAAGCAGTTACCTTGTCTGGGGGGGGAACTTTGTTGTATTGGTGTCATAGTTTTGAATAGGCACCTGGAGTTAAGGTGACCTCAGAAATGACATTCTTTATGCTCAGAGCATTTAGATTATCCCCTTTGGAACACACAGTTTAATTTGGGAATGTTTTTCAGGTTTTCTAGTTGATTTGTTTGTTTGCTTTTTCTAAAAAAAAATATTTAATTGTCCTACGTGGGTCTATTGGCATTAATCAGTTACAACAACTAATCCCTACTAAAAAATAGCAGACACTAAATTGAATAGGAAATATGCATAAAAATGAGCCTTATTTTAGAAAATTTCTCCAACTTTTAGCAGGTCTGAAGTACATATTAAGATTTATAATACTGCGTCTGCAAAATTTGAAAATGCTCATTGAATTATTTGGTTTTTTTACAGTGACTATACTTTTCTTTTGACGTTACTACTTAATGTTGATTTGCAACTTATTTTGATGGGCAATAACCTATGTAATTTGTAACAGTTGTTTGAAAATATTTGCCGTAGATAAAAATTTGCATTTCATCTAGCCTTAATATGAATTAGTAGAGGAGTTTTTTGAGGTAACGTTGCTGTTCTTTAAACTCAAAAGTAGTGCTGTATGTATCATTTGGCAAGACATAGCTTCTGTTTACTTTATTTTTCTTTTGTTTTGTTTTACTTTGGTTTGTTTTGGTGTCTTTCTCAGATAGTGGTGTATTTTAACAGAAAAATACTACAGCTGTCCCTCTCCTCCCCCGTGTGCTTCTGTTGGTGTGTTGGTTGCTTTGAGTTCCTTCTTTGAAAACTTGAGGTAGAAAATGCAAGTCTGTATTTCAGCTTTACCCACTGATTGTGCCTAAATAATATGAGATCACTGTTTAGACAAAACACACATCTTCTACCTTACAATGCCACTTTTAAAGGCATGTCTTTATTTTAGTTCATTTATTCAGACTCAAGTGCTTTACAGATGTACTATTCATAGAAATTTTGAAATAATAGGTAAACTGTAGAAACCAGAAAAAACTTTGCAAACAACTACAATTGTGTCATGTGTAGGTAATGGGTAGATTAGAGCAGTGGAAGGGGTCAGTAAGGACAAAGGAGCAATATAAAAATACATACAAGTTGTAGTAGGATATCCTTAAGTAAGGGGCTGTATAGAAAAGCATGTGAATTTCTTATAAATGTGTATATTCAAACTAAAATCTGCAATATGATGGGTAATGGCTGAAATCTACAATCTGATATGTAGTTAGCCAACCTTAGAAATGAAGTTTTAATAATTTCTACAGTCACTCTTTTGAAATACAGAAAGAAATAAATCATTATTTGTGTGGTTATAAGGACAAACCCCATTGAAGCCAGGCTGGGGCAGCCTTGCTGTGGATTTGTGCAATTTGGAAGAGACAAGTTTCCAGCCACAGCCCAGTCCCTTGGGAGCATGGCATTGCTGGAGCACTCCTTGGCAAGGCTTTGGCACAGATCTCCTTGCAGTTTGCTAGGCTATGCCTGCTGTTATTCAGAGAATAACATGTGTAAATTAAGTGTTCAGGGTGGGTGGTTGGGAAGAAGATGGATTCTGTGAGGGAAAAGAATTCCAGCTGCAAGAATTCCGTGCCCTGATGGTCCAGTGGGTCTTGGTCAGGGGTTGGCTACTGGCTGCTCTTTTCTATTGGTGTACACAGTCACAAAACCACAAAGCTCACTGTCTGGGCTAAAAATCTTTTAAAAAAATGCAGATTTTTGAAATAATGGTTTCCAGTATTTTTGACAGGAGCAAGCTGAAATATTTTCTTTCTGCTAACAGTTATTTTAAAGAGTAAACCCAAGCAAGTTGGCAGTCGTTTGTGGTCTGTTTGTTTGTTTTCTTTTATTCCTTAATCTCACACAGGTGTTTTATTCAAGTTGGGAGGTTTGTCATCCAAAAACTTTGACAAAATTATAAGCAACTAGAAATGTGAAGTTCTAATATGTATCATTTAGTAGCCTTTGTTGGTAGGACTATGACTCCCTTTCAGTCATGTATCTACTTGTGATTGTAGATGAAAGGAATACTTTTGACACAATCATTTTATTTTAAAAAAAAGGATGTTTATATTAATAATTTAGTTGAAATGATAGCAGCCTCCTCTCAAAAAGTACTTATGCATCCCTGCTCAAAATTAAGCATGAATGAGTGGAAGTGTCTCTGCTGGTTAATATTTTGTTGAATAATTTATTTATTATTCAACAATAAATAAATAAAGTGTATTGAAGAGAAGCAGGAGGAAGTTCCAAAGACCTATGGACAGAAAAATAGTAGAAGTATACTAAAAATATTTGAATTTGTCTTCAGCTTCTTTTTCTCTAAAGAAACAACATGAAGATAATTTTGGCTGACTGTTCAGCTTGGAAAAAGAGAACAGCCTTAATTCAGGATGTATAGGAAGACATAAAATTTTGCTGGCATGGGTTTGTAGTGATTGCATTATGAATTATAACCTATAAGCAGTGTCAGTACTAACGTTTGCACAGCAATGCTCAGTTTCTTGCTTGTGCCATGTCTGTTTCAAAGGAGAACCTGCTTCCTCAGGAGCTCTCTAGGAATATTGTTTCACTTACTGACTTCATTTCAGTTTCCCAAAGAAACCTTATATTTTTTGTTCCCTGTGTTTACTCCTGTTTATGCATTTAAGTGAATGTAAAAAACCAATTTATTTCCCTGCTTGGTGAACAGAATAAAGCTTAATCTCTGGACATTAAGAGAGTGCTTGTTTTTAGAATGCACTCCTACAGCACAATGACCCAGTGCTTGTAACCTGCACAGAGGTGCTTCATGCATCTGTCAGGAAGTTAAGCTTGGTTTAAGACCTGTATATCTCATGGTTTATCCCAAGTCTGTTATGCAGAAGTATTGCATTGTGTTCTCTGGTTCTGTCCAGTTCCCTCAGTCTGTGGGAAATGTTCCTAAACAGTCAAATCTCTGCAGACTTATTGGCCTTAGCTGCTCCTGTAAATCTGGAACATATGGTTAGGAAATCACACATTTAGGTCACAAGGTAGAGATTAGTCAAGGTACAGGCTGCTGCTGCACTTCTGGTTTTCAAATATCAAAGATGACCTCTAGATTGGGAAATTTCATTTGTTGGGGCAGTGATGAAAGAAGCAAGAAGGCAAGGTGGAAGGCAGGACATAGGGGAAGAAAAGGAGTCAGTGTGTGGTAAGGAAAATCCAAAGGTAAAAACAAGAGGTTGGAGGAGATACAGAACTGGGGTAAGGGGAGAAAGATAAAAGAATGGACAGCATATGTGAGAAAACACATGAAATTTTCTGCCCTTGTTTTTCTACCCAGCTATAGCCCTGCTGTCCCAAATTTATATCCTGAATTTTCTACTGAGATTCTGTTTGGCTTATAAATATATTTCAGAAGAGCATAAATGTGACCTTAACTAAAATCAGTGGTCAATGCATTGTAGGATGTGAATTTGGTCATCTGATGCTGAGAGATCTTTTAAATGTTTTGACATGGTCATCTCTTGTTACCATGTCTGGAGCTTCATAACACTTGCATTTTAGTGAAAGTTTCAACTCAGGTTTTTTTATGGAGGTTCCAGATTGGTTTCAAACGTTTTCTGTTTTAAAAAATAATAGTAGTGGTCATTATGGAGAAAGTCAACATGGCTGAGAGAGCCAAGATGGTGCTGATGAAGAAATGAAATGTTGAACAGTACACAGCAGACAGGGTGAAATGTCCCTACTTTTAATGCTTAATACAAGTCACAGTGGTTATTTCATCAACTATTATTTTAATGGAAATGCCTTAAAGTCACGCTGTAGTGTAACTATTACCAACCCAGGTTTGAACTCCTATTATGAGCTTCAAGTGAATGTAATTATACAGAAGTTCTGTGCTTTAAAAAGGTTAGCAATTTTTAAAAAGTGAATGAAGGAGGGAGAAGAGTTTGAGAAAAAGAGCCATTAAAAATGGCTCAGTGTTCTCTGCTTCTGGAATAGGTCTTGACATACCCAAATTGGAAGAAGAGGAGGTGATTTTACCAGGGATGATACATTTATCACACAGTTTGTTTGATATTGTTGCTTGTTTTATGGATGTGGGTGCATAAAAGATGAACTCTGTGTATACATGAATTACTACCTGCTAGATAAACCTGTCAAAAGAAATAAGCTTGTCTATAAGTAGATATTACCATAAACATCCATCAATTAGGGTGTTGTTTGAAAGTATTCTTATGAGACTTCTAAAGGAAATATGCACTTTTTTTCCCCTTTCTTTGGGACATTGGATGATGATGGTGGTGAGTCTGGATAGCTTTATATAGGGGTTTTATACTGAAACTCCTTATCCTTTTAGGGAGCCCTTTTAGGATAACCCTTCCACATGCTGAGTAGGAATGATCACCCATTTGCTGCATGAACAGGATGTTTTGATCATGACAATTAATTACAAACTTGGGGTTTATTTAATCTTTTTCTCCATTGAATACATTTTTTGGTCTGTAGATCAGTTTTCACTCATAGTACGAAACAAGACTTTGTTGAAGAGGGTGAAATTTGCCTTAGAGTGTGCTTTGTTTTCTCTTCATTTTTTACATTTCTAATTGACTGGCATTATTACAGTTTTCCTTGTAGAAAAGCATCATGTTTGTCAGTTTGATTTTTCATTAAAAAATATGAGGAGCTCTGTTTCAGTTTTTTGTGCACTTAGTGATAAAAATAGCAGAAGTACTCACAGAGAATTCCTATTTGCAGTTTCTAGGCAGTGTAATACACGAATCCAGATTTTTATCAATGCAGCAAGTAACCCAGAAGACACACAGTTTTGGGGTTATATCAAAAAGATGATGGTAATCAAATGTCCAGTGCCTCATTCAGCATTTCCAGTGATACCATGTCATACAAAAAAGTGGGAGGTCTGAAAGGAAGGGGGATGGAGACAGGGTGCTTGAAGTGCATAGGAGTAAAATGCAGATTGTAGGTACAAGGTATCCTCAGAATGACCTGTACAACAGACATATGGCAGTTTGCCATCCTTTCCATAAATGGCATCCTTTTAGCATTGCTGCTCAGAAAAGTAATTTGTGGATCACGGATAAATAAGGAAATTATAAAGAACAGAACAAAAAAAAAATCCAAATTTTAATTTAATCAGCCTTGCCTTATTGTGCTATAACACACTGAATAATGGAAGGTAGACTTGTGAAAAGCATGCTGTAACAACAGAAAGTGTTTTTCACTTATGCGTGTGACTCTTAAATTGCTTAATGAGATTAAGAAAAGAAATCATCAGGGCAAGAACTTGAAACTGAAAGCTTGAGCAGGTAAAGGCTGATAATGAGAATAGCTGTCTTACACATACAGTTTCAGTTATGTGACTGAAGTGGTTTCTGCAAAGTTGGGCTAAAAGGGACAATTAGTAAATATTTTGAAGACTTCCTAAATGGAGGGTCTGGAAAATTGCTGTATAAAATAGATTTTGAAAGGAGAAGTAACATCTTTCCTGCTCAGTCATTGCAGATACCATCCTGCTTGTATAAAGGTTTTTATAACAGCATCAATTCCTTCTGAAACCCTGTGATGCAGATGTCAAACATGTTTTTATAAATAGTGGTAGTGTTTTCATATTGTACCTTTTTAGCAGAGATGTCCATTGTAAAGCATGCCAGATAGGAAGAAAATAAATCCTTTCCCAACACTGGAAAGAAAAGATTCCTTGCAGAGCCTCAGTGTAGGCTATAAATAAAAGATGTACAGAATTCTTGGTGTTGGGATGAATACAAGCTGGAACCAAGCATAAGCATCCAGACTGCCTGCCCAAGCACACAGGCTGAAATTCTCGGTGTGTTTTCCCATTCTGATTTTAATGATAGTTTGTAATGCTAGTGTGAAAACCAGAATCCAATGCCATGGGTTGTAAGTGTTGCAGGAGATGGGTTAATTTGAACTTGAAAGTGACAGCTTTGCTGTGGCCTTTTTTGGGTGCTATGGCCTTTTTTTTGACCTCACATATGAATATATATTGTCACTGCACTGATCTGGTCCTTCCAATTTGTTTCCCATTATTTTTACCACTGAAATTGTTCCTTTTTAGATCCTCTCTCTGAAGCTGTCATACTTTTCATTGATGCTGAAGAACTCCATCTTTGGGCCAATAATTGTCTTGGCTAAAAAATGCAGACTAATACCACAAGTCTTTGAAATCAAGTCCTTTATCAAGAATTTTTGCTATTTAATATCTTGGAAATTGATGTGTAAAATCTAGTGAATATGTTTCAGTATTCCTTCTATTTTAACAATGGTTAATATGATAAAAAGTATGTCTAATAGAGGGCTGGAATTGTCCTGAGATTTCTTGTTCTCTTCCAAAACAATGTGATACTCATCACACTTGCTGTCATAAACAATTACAATATGTCCTATAGACATCTATCAAAATTTTATTAAGACTTCAAGCAAAATGTTTTCTACCATTGGAATAAACCCATTTTTTCACCATGAATGAGTTTTGAAAGTTGCATATTCTTAATAATTGATGACATTAAGCATGGAGGGAGAGGTTTATTTTTTGTCCCCAGTTGTACCTAATTTCTACTGAAATTGAGAAGTTAGGATCTGGTAGCTTTATCAATCTCTTTCTTCAGGAGTCTTTTTAGTACTAGACCCAGTCATCATTTTATGTTTAGTTCTATTTTTGGGGTTTTTATTTTTCAGTTCTGAACTCATAGTGCTTTTTCTTTCCAGCCATTTTGTTCAATAACTTTGAGTAACATTCAAGCATCTGTCTCTAAAACCCATCTTTTAGCTGATAATTTTTCTCTCTCTACTTGTTTTTAATTGGGAGTCTAAACATGAGAAACTTTGATCTAGCCTTCGCCACTACAATATTTAAGCACCTGTGAGGTAATTTAAATACAAAGTTAACAACTTGCCTTCCTTCCTGTTGCTTCAGCCTACAGGAAATATTATTTAATGCTTAATGCACATATAAAAAATTGGTTTGAAAGAAGATAGATGGTTATTTATTCTTAGATACTACTAACTTCAATTCCTGTTAAAAAAATTATCTGCAGTATTTTTCTGCATGTCTCCCTTGCTAATCTGTCAGTTTTCCCCTTCTATTGAAATGTAGCTGCTGCTGGCAGTTGAGGTGGGAGTAGATGTAGATTAATTTCCATTATCCACCTTGCAAGAAGAGGTAATTTGTTCTTCTGGTTTTGCCTTCTTAGTATCAGGAATAAAATGGAGTCACTGATTTAAGTGCACCATAATTTGCTGTCTATCTGGAATATATTGTCATATGAACATGGCTCATCTGTAATTGCTTCAGTTTATGGCCTCAAAAAATGCAAAAAAGAAGAGGAAGAATGTCATACTTTCTTCAAGTCCATCCTTCAGATTATTTCATTAACCACAAATGCAGGGTTTGAGAGGTATAGGGAGGCTGGGAAGTCTTGGGAAATCTAATCAAAGAACAGTTTGAGAAAGCTTTGCTTTCCATGCAAATGTGTAGGTGTTAGTCCTCTTCTCTGACTTTGTTTTTGGGAATTCGAGGCGTTTCTCAACAAGAACTTCTGTAAATACTGCTAGAAAGACCTAAGTTTCTTGCTACTGCCAAAATTGGATGTCATTGATCCATTTCCACGAAAGAGAGTTTTCCTGGGGAGGTTATATGGAGCACAAAAATACAGCAATGTGTTGCAACCTACTTCTTCCACCTCAACCTTTTTTTTTGGCTGAAGGATTTTTCTCATACACTGGACTAAAAAAAAACAAAAACCAAACAACCATCAAACAGTGAAAAGAAACAAATAGTAGTAGGAGGTAGCAAAAGACAGTAAGAAAAATTTAATCTTTTGCTGCTGTTAAGAGGATATCAAGTGTTTTGTTTTCCTTTGCCTTTTAAAGAAAGTGTTTTGTTAAGTGTTTTGTTTATTTTGCCTTTTTTTTTTTTTTCAGTATGTGAAATTAAGAAGGTTGCTTGGTCTACTCTTTATCCAGAAGCTCAGTCAGGGGCTAAGATCCATTTCCCTTGTTTTGAGCTAAAGTATTGCAGTTCTGTTTGGGAGTAATGGGAGATAAATCACAGAAGTGTGTGTGATCACCCTTCTCAGTTGAAAGGAGGCAGATTAATATTTACAATTGTAGCATGACACTCACTGTCTTCATAGCTGTAACACCAGATAATATAAGATCATCTGGGACTGATCTGTACAGGCCTTTCAGAAGAGGAGACAAGTAATGGTGACAAGTAAAGGTGACTACAATGATCTGGATCAGATCATTGTAGTCACCTTGGTGTCAGCTTGTACCTCATATTACTGAAATATGCTTTTTGATGTTAGAAAAATGTTTTTATGTCTAACTCTGGAAGAATTCTGCCACTTTAGCATGTGGATCCTTGGCAGAATCAAAACTAAACATGCAAATAAGCTGCAGAGAGACTCCTTAAATCCTACAGGTGAAGGAGAGTATTAGTGCTTCTCCCTAATAAAGTTGGCCATTTATTGTCTCTTCTGGCTTGGAGGCGACAGACCCAAGGTCCCTTTTGTGGGAGCTGGGCTGTGGTCCCAGCCCTGTGGAGGGGTCTGTACCAGCAGGCACTGCTAGAGGCCTCATTGGCATGGCACAAACAGGGCACCATTCCACTGCCACGGGGTAATTTCACCATGAAGCAAAACTGGTTTTGTTCTTACTATGAGCCTAGAGTTTTCTGCACTTGCTAAGATGTGTTTAGCTTCTGAGAAAGCAGTTATTATTTGTGGTTGTGGTCACTATGTTGCCATCTGATGTCTCACCTTTGACATCTATTGCAACGTCCTTATCAGTGAATTTCTTTCTTTTATTCTTTTTAAAGTTTTGATGTTTATTTGCTGAAGTTATTGTATATTTGCTTGTGGAGAACTAATAAAACTGACTACACATCTCTACTGGCATGAGCCTTCTTTGGTACTTTAAATCATAGTGTGAATTTATTCCAGCACCAGTTGGTTGGTCTGGTGTCCTGGGGTGACTTTATGATGCTTGTATCCCCAGTTGTCTCTGTTTTTGCTGGATGTTAAGTTCTGCATCTCTCAGGCTGGTTCTGAGGGCGAGGTGGGCAAACAGAAGCAGCACTTTGTGCTCAGGAGCTGCACTCACTGCTCCACATTCCCTCTCCTGGACTGCACTGTCTGCAGCACGGACAGACAGACAGCAGGACAGAGCTCTCCTTTGCTTCTAGTTAGGTTTTAGCTGGCTGGGGCAGAGCAGTTCCCTGGTCAGTGATTTTCCTTTTCCTTGGAGCTGTCCAGCCCTGCCCTGGGCTGAACACCCAGCAGAGCTCCTGGAGCTCACACCTGGGGCTCACCAGGGCCGCGGCATTTCCAGCTCAGGAGGGGCTGGGCAGGGACTGAGCCAGCTGAGCTACAGCCACAACCAGGACCTCCTGAGTTTGCCATCTCTTCAGAACAGAGAGAGGCTTGCTTGTTTGATATTCATTTTTTATGCTTGTGAATGCTTTTCTTGTTAAATAAACAGGTTTTTTTCCACTTTTCTCCAAGGAAATATTTTCCTGAACCAGTAGGGGGAAGGGCTTGAATCTGCTTTCTAGAGGAACCCCTTTTGGAGTTTGCTCCCAAATTTGCTCTAAACCAGGACATATGGGTTCAGTTCAGGTGGGATGGAAACAATCCAGCTTGGTGGCCTGAAGGAGGCAGTGGGTACATGCATGGAGTGTGTATTGTACCCTTGGACTGCTGAGTCTGATTCAGGAAGCAGTTGATTCCTAAAGGTGCACTACAGTGTTCAGGTGGAGGAAGCACCTGAGTGTCTGGTTCAGAGCCATCTACTACTGATATTGAGAATGTCTAGTGCTGATCAGCTGGCAGGCCAAGACTGAATTTATGTGACTTGTCCTTCATGGTAGGTACTAGTTTGGTATCAGCTTCTGTTTTTCACATATTATTAGGAACTTCTTTCCTTTGAGACTTTTCTCATTGTTGAATTCATTGGAAAATGGTAGAGCAAGTTCAGTTTTTTCTTTTGTTAAGGAATTTGTGTATCACTTGAACCCATGAACTTGCCCTTGCTTGTTTCCAGTGTTTGAATGACTTCTGCTGAAACCAATTTCAAATTGACAGGTGAGGTTCTGTGGAACAACACTTGTTCTTTCTAAATATCAAGAATAGAAATGTAATTGCTGTGACACTTGCAGAGAGCAGTTACCTCTGACTGATGCTTGGAAAGTAACAGGAGCCTAGTTATTGCTGAAGATACCTAGAAGTATTGCTTTGATGTTTTTGTTTTGTTTTCATTTGGAAAATGTACAAAGGTCAGAGTATGAACACATGTGCTGCTTTAAAAATGTAAAGACCAAGCGAATAAGATGTGCACATTTATTCTGGAAACCCTCCTTTAGATTTACTTCTGGCTAGGAACTGACATTGTTTAATTTGTGCTCTGCATTCCAGGAAAAACAGTTTATAGTTTACTTTTTTTCCAGATGAAGGGATGAATTTAGCTTTCCTTTTAGTGAGAGCCTTTAATGCAGTACATTTTAGGTATAGTTTTTTCCCCCTCTAAAACTAGCCTCATGCCTTTCTTGCACAAATTGTGTTTTAGAGATTGAGCAGTTGCAAGGTTTTCTAAGGATAATTTCTCCCTGTGTAGGTATTGTTTGATATGGGCTTCTGTGTTCCTAGAGTGAGGATCAGATGGATGTAACTGATTGAGCTTAAGGGAGTGGAAAGAAGATTGAAGTTTTGTAGTTTGTAGTTGGAAAGTTACACAAATTCCAGTGAGAATGTGAGGTGAAACTTGGCACTGGATACAAAACTGTCACTCTTTTCCTGTTTGTATCAAAAGCAATTCTAATCATACTTCTCAGTTTTAAAAAAAGTGATTTTGGTGATCAGTAGTTTTGATATCTAAGATAATACATACTATTTTTATTTGTCTGAATTTCTGTTGTCAGATCCCATGTATTTTATGGAAGTTGTTTGATTTCTAAGTAACTTCTTATTTTAAAAGCAAAAAGGAGAGCTTTGAACTGGAGATGTGAAACAAATGAAAGAGGCATGTTTATCAGAATTACTGGCATGTCTATAAAACTGGATGGTGATAATCTATAATCCTTACTGAAATTTTAAGGTCATGATACAGGAACACCTACGGTGACTATAACACTGTATGCTATAGGAAATACATACCTGTCTGTTTTTAATAGACTGGCCTGATGAAGCTCTTGTAGTCCATCAAATTAGTGATAAAAACATTTTTAAAATGATTATATAGGGTGTAGTATAGTAGCAGAGGGTAACTTCCCACATCCTACCAGTCGTAAGAAGTACTTGAAAATTGTGGGAAAAATTTATTTTAATACTCTGTGGGTCTGGATGAGATCCACAAGACAAAGGAATTTAGACTGAAGGCTAAGTTTTTGTCTATTCTAATCTCATCCCTTGATAACTATCCTTTAAGGAAGAAGAATGATCCACAAATTTAAAATAGGCCTCTGAGAGTTAAGACAAATTAGGTTAAATGTTCATGTGTGTCTCAGTCTTGCTGTGTGCCTTTGAGTAGTTTGCACTAGTGCCTGTAAATTGGCAAAATGGAGTATTTGCCATTCCCAGCTTGCTGGGATCTTGTAGCAGTATGTGTGTGAAGGATTGTGAAGGGCTCATGTGTCATTGTTTGCCTGCAATACTTAAAAAAACTTCTGTATCTTAGAGTCCAGGGCCCAATTGATGCTAGAATTTAAGAAATTTTTATCTGATGTGTCATTTTTTTCTGGCCAAATATAGAAAATGATGAGTTTATCTTTGATTGAAAGGTGCAGGAATACCTGAGCAATCAGCAAAGCCCTTTTAACAGATGAGACCTCTATGATTTGTTTAGGCTACTAAGATTGCACTTAAAAGTGTAATAAACCTGAGATTGCATTGCTTGATATTCCTAGCTCATTTTGTCATTTACCAAGTTCTTTTTACAAAAGGTGCTTGTGGCTGTTAGCATGGGCTCCTGCCAGGTAACTATTACAGAATCCTGCCTTCAACCATGTGCTCTTCAGGTCACATTTAACATAAAGGTCATGCATTGACTCTGCCTGTGAAAGGGAATAAGTTTTTAGTCTTAAGTCACCATCTTTTCTTAAAAAAAGTTGTCTGTTTTTGTAACTTCATGGGTTTTTTTAAAAAATCCACTATTAGGACAAAAAGTGTTCATCTATTTTTTTCTTGCCCAAAATAATCTCCTCATCTTCTCTTGTAGTAACCTAATATGAATGCTGAGAATGTAACTGAAAAGCAATATTTATCATGATTTATTAATTGAGTGTCCTTTAATTTCACAAACTTCCTAAAGCAGTCTGTGTGGATTTTGGTCTTTTTTTTTCTTTTTTTGAGAAAGCAAGACAGAAATGTTATAAAATTCCAATTTAATTTACAAAAATGGATAGGTTTTTTTTTTCTGCTGAGGGTTTAATGTGAAACATGCATCTTCCAGTAAGTTAAAGAAGAAACTCTAGTGTATCTTTGTGGATACTTGAATATCCAGATCACTGGGCCAGTCTGCTTTTCAGCATGCTTGTTTGCACATTGTCTTGGCTTCAGAAGAAGAAATTTTAGTGCTTTACCTTGGAATATGGCATAGCCTGGAAAGTAGGGCATTTTTTTTTCCAGAGGTGTGGGTTGCTAGTCTGCCATGTACCAGTCAGGCAGTGTTTTGTTTTCCTTTTTTAATGCACTCTGGACATTTTCTGTTTACCTGATTAAAAGAATTTCTTGAAAGGCAGTGTAGGTTGTGGGAAGACTATCAGGACATGTAGCACTTTGTCATACACAGATTAAAGCATTTTGCCATTTCCCAAAGCAGGGAGTCTGAGCAATATTCCAGATTATCTGCATCTGCTAGTCTGCCTTTATTCGGCTCTGTATATTCCTGGTCAGTACCCAAATCTTGGATCATATTCCCAGGTAGATAAGTGTAAATAGAAAATGTGAAAGTGTGTGTTGGACTTCTTGGATGAGTCTACAGGAAAGGAGTCTTTGGGTCATAACCCATGACATTTGCTCTGGTGGGTTGTAGCTGTATTTCAGGTAATTGTGTCATGATCACATGTAATTTTGCTATGGAATCTGAAGTGGAAGCATAGTAGGGGTTTTTTGTTTGGTTTTTTGGTTTTTTTTAAAGCCCTCTGTTGGAAGACCATTATATTATGCCAAGAATTATTTTGTTGCCTGATGACTAATGAGTCTGTTGGAGAATATTGCTGTCAAGAGTCATGGAAGGTTGGCCCCTGCTAGGAATCTCACAGATAGTTACTGGAGGAAGTCAGGACAATGTTCTCAAGTATCCCTAGCCAGGGAAAGAACAAAATGGGTGTGAAAGTGTCTGTGATGCTGAAGTTCACTTACAAGAGATGCAACTTTTCAAATGCTGCCCATACTGTTGTGCAAAATGGAGAAGTGCTGAAAAATCCACTACTTGCCATTACTAGACATTTCTGAATGTGATCCACATGTAATGGAGCTGAAAGGCATAATGGGATTTAGTTTACATTTGGAGTGCTTTTAACATTACTGCAGTATCAAGAAAAGAAATTATAGAAAATACATCTTTGTATCTGTACTTTGACTACCCCTTTTCCCAGGGAATGTTGTTCAGGTGCTGCCCTGAATCTCTGTTTCACATTAACACAACAGAAGGTACTGAAATAAATGGGTGTCTGCAGTTTCCTTTGCCACTCCTCAGCTCACTTGCATGAGTTGATTTGCTCAGAAAAGGTGTGTCCTATTAATCCATAAGGTCTGCTCAGCTGTGGGATCTCTTTGTGACCTCTCCATTCTCTTGAAAAAATGAGTTATTTGCCCTCAAATATTCCATAATTGAGGCACAGGTAGGAAGCAGTTTGAGAATAAAAACTAGATACATAAAGGGGCTCAAGTGGCAATATTTGGCATCATTATGCACAAATTACAGCTTTGGGGCACAAAAATCTCCTCACCAAGTCAGGGTGTAGTCCTGGAATGTTCTGGGGATGTTCTGTATTGTTACTGTGGAAGAGAAAAACAGTCTGATATGAGTGTAGGCCTGGAAAAAGATGCTAAATGAAGGCATTACACCATAAATGTACTGTGTTAGCTGCTGTTTGTCTCTTGGCACTGGGACAGTCACATGCAGCAGCTTGGGTCTGTGCTTCATCATGGCCATATAAATGTATGTATCATGATGCAACAGAAGTATCATGACTGAGTAGGAGACAGAAACTGGGCTGTGCAAAATGCTGTGCTGTGAGTTGCAACATGTTCTGCATGCCTGCATTTGCTAGAAGAGAGAGAGCAACAACAGGGTTACATGTTTGAAAATTGAGAGCTAAATATTTGAGGGGAATTTCAGGATGAGGATGGTGTGATCATGGAGATGAGGCCCATGCTCTGTTTGCTCTTTGGTCAGTTGGCAGCCATCACAATGGGTCATCACAAGGGAGTGGGTCTGAGTCCTGCCTGGTCACTCAGAAAGTAGCTATCCCTGATTGTCACCATTCTTTACCTGCCCACTTCTGGGGAGAACAACTCCCAGCTGTTCAGTTTTGGAGGTGCCATTTGTAAGATCCTCAGTTCACTGTTGACAGCATGATATGTCGATGTGGTGCTCCTCCGTGTCATTCTTTGTCAATAGAGAGAACAAAAATTTGCTTTATTTTAAGTCACAATAGATTACTGTTGATGGATTTTTCTTGTTATTTACAGTCCTTCAATTGCTCTGGGAGATCTCACATGTCTTCAGCAGCAGCTGATTGCATTGCTGCTGAAGCAATGTCAACAAGCCAGCATCAAACTAACTCAAAAATTAAGCCTGTGAAGATTTGTGGAGTCACTTAGGTATCACTGTCACCAGGGATTTTTGGTGAATTTCTCTTTGCCTTTCCATGGCTCATACAGACATTCATTGAAGTCAACCTGAAACACACTTGGGGTCTCTATAATTAAGGCATCATCAGTGGTCATGTGGATGTGGATGGTGGTTCTGACTGTTGGAAAGGGAGGTAGATGCTTGTATTATTCAAGTAGAATCTGTATCTCACCACCTCCTTCAACTCCTGTTGTCCCACACATGTGCAGGGGCAGATGAGAGCAGATACTGCCATGGTATCCAAGGTCTCCAAGGCCTGTGCTGAAGTGAGTGCAGCTGCCAGCACCAGCTGTGCTTCACTGACTTCCCCCTGAGAGCTGTAAAGGCCAAATCACAGAGGGTGCTTTGGCCAGCAGCTTCACTGCCATCCCCAGTAGCTGCTTGCAGTAATTTAGCACTGCATGTATATGGGAAGAGAACAGTGGAATATTTTGGATTTTGTCTTTTCTCTCCCCTCCTCTCTCTTCTACCTTTGACTCAAACTCTCAGATCTCTACACTAGTTTTTGTAGCCCAGGCTTTTATTGCTGGTGTTGCCCAGGTCTGTAGCCTAAGAGTACAGGCATTAACTAGAAACAAACAAAAAAAAATAACCCCAGAAATATCCCAAACATGTTCTCAGAAGCCACAGTCAGACCTGTGGGATCTGATCTTGGAGAAGGTGTCAGCCACCAAGTTAAGTGACTTCAGCAGGTGTGTTCCTAGCTGGTGTCAGGATACTGGGACTTGCTCGTTTTGGTGTTTCACTAACTGCTTTGGTTGGCTGCCAGACATGGACAGTTTGTCTAAAGTGGGAATTATGTTATTTGTAGTCTAACCAGTGGAACCTCTGAGTAGGAAATGGGTGGTAGGTTCTGCCTGTGGACTGTTAGGTGTTTTGTTAGTCAGCATGCTGGACTCAAGGAAGCACTGTCCTGCCATCAGTATCACCCACAAGCTGCTTCTATGTGGTAGGAGTGAGGACAAGATATTTCTTCAGAGCTTCTCTTTTTGGCTGTGCTTATATTTATTTTGTTTGGTTAGGGTTTTCTTCAAATTTATTTTCTGAAACAGCCATTCTTCTTATTATATTAAAGCAATAACTCTTGGGGTTTGGGCTTTTAAATCTTTTTTTCTTTACAGTCACTGTGCTTTCTGATGAGGTACATCTCAGCCTGTCTCCAAAACCAAATGTGGAAAATGTGCTTTGCCTCATTATCTGAAAGCTAACAAAATTGTCTATTTTAGAACTGAATAGCTGAGAATTCATTATCATGTATGCAAGAGAAACTCCCTTTAAGTACGTACTGTTCTTAAAATATGCAAACTTTAAAATATGCATCAAATCCAAAATCTTAGATTTCACCAGGAAGTGAATAAGCAGGCAATGCAGATTGCAGATTATACATATTCAATACTTCTTCATCAAGGTATTTTGTACCACACATTTCTGCCAAGGCAGTCCTTGGAACCAAGCAGAGTCTTTGTATAAAATGTTTGCTTTGGAAAGTTTTAATGGTGTTTGCCCATATAGGATTTGTTGTAGTAACCTGATAGCAAAGTGACGAAAACATGAAAAATAGTAGGAAAACCTGAGTCTCAAAACCTTTGAGGCTTTAGATTAAACATGGGTAGTATGAATGTGTATGGGAGAATGCAATTATGTTCACCATTGTCAAATGATATAAAATAGATGAGATAATTATAAACTCTACACAAAAGTGCACTCCTTCAGAGAAGAATACTGACATCTTCTCCAGCCCACTTCCACCAGTGAGATTGCAGTGTTATTCCTTTTGTAATAAATATATCTTGTCAAGAGACAAAGACAGGCCAAAATTTTGTAAAAAATAAACCAATCAAACAAACCAACCCTCCCCCCCAACAAAGGACCTAAAGCACTGTTATGTAATGGCTAAGAGAAGGAAATCAGGAGAACAAGTCATTCATGTAAAATCTTCAGTGCTCTAGTTTTCAGTTTGACAGAAATATTGTTTCAAGGACAGGTACAGATTTTTTATTTCATGAGATGCTGAACCTGAAGCAATTATGCCAATTTGATCCTTTACAGGATCCCAGCTGATCTGGGGATTGCTGGTAGAGCTTTGGCAGAATGACCAGTTTTTCTTGTGTATACATTGGTATACATGCTCCAGGCAGCAAAATTAGAAAGCAGAAAAGAACATGAAATGGAGGTAAATGCCTATGCAGCAGTGTTAGAAAGCAAATAACCACAGTATTCTTAAAATAGCTTGTGAAATTTCAAGTGACAAGAAGCCATTTAGAGATGGTAAGAAAGTAAGCATTACTGATGTTTTGTGTCAGATTGTTTGGTAGCAGTTGTAAGCTGTGCTCTGCCTGTAGCAGAATATCCCTTGGAGATGGTAATACATTAGCAAAGCAGTGATGTTGGGTGTAGTGATCATGTTAAAAAACCCCAACCTAACAAACAAAAAAAGCCCAACCCACTCTGCTAGGGCGGAAATAAAAACAGAATCTCTAGGAGGTGACCCCTTGCTGAAGCAGGGCTGCAGGTCTTGGGTCTTGTCCCTGGGCAAGGACTGGGGTTTTGTACCCAGGGCATGGCCCAGGAAGATTGACCTCCCTCATACATTTATTCCATTGGTACTTTTAGGCTCAGTTTTCCTTTCAAAAGGTGTGAAAAATGCCAATCACTTGTTTTTAAAATTTTAAAAGTTTAATAGTAATGAAATGGTTATAAAAATAGTAATACAATTAGAGTAATAATAATTTGGACAATTTGGATTAGGACAATATGTGACAATAAAGACAAAGAGTTATGGACGTCCAGGTACCTTATTCTGGGCAGCACAGCCTGAAAAAGGACACCATTAACAGAGGATTAACCCTTAAAACCACTAACCTGTTGCATATTCATACACCTCATACATGATGCATAAATTCCATTCAAACACAGGATTCTGTCTGATCTGTGTCAACTTCTTCCTCTTAATCCTCATGGTGTCTTCATGGCTGAGTGAGGTGGGAAGAAGTTCATTTCTTCTGATAATGGGGCAATAAATTCCCTTTCTCTGAAAGATTTAGGTGTCCTGTGGCTGCTATCTCAGTGCAAGTCCTTTCTTTAGAAAAAAAAAAGCATCTTACATAGCATGGTTTCTATTTTAACATTTTGTTATAACCTAAAACTATATTTAACACACTACTTAAGAGAATTAATACAGCGTTACTTTCTAACACAACACATATAATATTCCTTTTAATATTTGCAAAAAGCCAATCATAAAATACAGATTTTTCACAAAAGGTGTTGTCTCTGACACTACTACTTTTCATCATATATCCTGAGTAATCCAGGGCTGAGGGCAGCAAGTGCTTCAAACCAAGATTTCCACACATGTACACATCTTCTGCTTCTACATAGACAAATTCCAACACAAATTAACTTTTTTACCCTGTGGTATTACACAAGATTAGAATTATTGCTGTAAATTTTATATATTTGTTTCCTCTTATCTAGATCACTGATTACTTTTAATCAGATAATGACCAAGTGTACTGGTCACAAGCAATAATGAGGATGAATTTCTAAGGGCAAACATGCTAAGTAATAGGATACATATTTAAGATAGGAAAACTCATCAACATCTTCACTTTGTTGCTTTAACATGGGACACTAATCTGAAAGAATAGATGTAAAACTAAAATTAAAAAAAAAAGCCTAAAATCTTGATCAAGCTGTTTGGGTGCGAAAAATCAGCATTTGATTCCCAATTAGGAGCTGTGACAGCCCATTTCACTGTGTTGGGTCAATGGTCTAACATATCAGGCAGCCATTTAATTTTTTTATTTTCAGTGTTTGTAATTACATACAGCATCAATTATTCATAAAAGCTGAAATCTTTTTAGCTGGTATGAGTAGGAGAGACTTATTTACATCACTTTCAAGGTTCTGTGTTCTGATAGGTTAAATAAACAACTTGTAGAGTAACTCCAGGCAGAGTTGGTTTCACTGGGGCCGCAGCCTCACTGCCCCTGTGCAGGCACACACAGCACAGGGGATCAGCAGGAGGAGGCAGAGACGTGCCCACCCCTGCAGGGCTGTGCTCTCGTGTCCTGGGATGGCTGCAATGGAGGGACAGGGCTCTTTGGGAAGGACAGGCAGCAGAGATGAGGGGAGGGTGCTGCCCTCGTGCCAGTGACCAGCTGGAGGGCATGGAGCAAAGTCTGGGGGAAAGAGGAGAGAGCCTGTGGGTCAGGATTAAAGGGAGGGCAGGGACAGGGGACGTTGCAGTGGGGTCTGCTACAGCTGCCAGGCCAGGAACCACATGAGGTCCTCTGTGGGTGTCCTCACATTCAGAACTCCTGGTGTGTGGGATTCACATTCTCTGAACCTGAGAGAAGCAGAGAAAAGAATGATCAAAACAATTCTCATCTCAATTTCTGCTCCTCTTGTTCACAAGTGGAATGCATTGTGGAAGATTGTTTACCTGAAGGGAATTGGTAATTGGATTGTTTTGATTCATTGACCAATTGAATCCAGGTGTGTGTGTTGGGACTGTTGGCTGACAGTCATGAGATTTTGTGCAGTTGAGTTGAGTGCAGTTGGGTCGTTGTGCAGATTCAGTTTAATGTAATATAATGTAGAATAACATAGTATAATAGAGTAATTAATTAGCCTCTGATATCCATGGAGTCCTGCTCGTCTTTCTCCCTGCCACTGGGCTGCAGTGACCATGAAGTGGTGGAGTTTGAGATCCTCAGGGTGGTGATTAGGGTGCACTGCAAGCTCAATACCCTGGACTTTAGCAGAGCAGATTTTGGCCTTTTTGGGGATTTGCTTGATAGAGTGCCATGGGAGAAAGTCCTGGAGGGAAGAGGAGCCTGAGAAAGGTGGTCAATATTCAAGAATTACCTCCTCCAAGCTGAGGGGTGATGCATCCTAACAAAGAAGAAATTGGGTAAAACTGCTAGGAGGCCTCTATGGATGAAGAAAAGAGCTCCTGGACAAACTCACACACAAAAAAGAAGCCTACAGCAGGTAGAAGCAAGGACAGATAGCCTGAGAAGAATACAGAGATATTGTCTGAGCAGCCAGGAGTTAGGTTAGGAAAGCTAAAGCCCTGAAAGAAGTCTGATCAGGGATGTCAAGACCAGCAAGGAAAGCTTCTGTCTGTGATATGTTCATGATAAAAATAAGACCAGGGAAAATGTGGGCCTTCTCCAGAAGGAAATAGGAGACATGATTATCTGTATATGAAGAAGGACAAGGTCCATGACAATAAAATTGTTATGGACCTTGTTTTCTCCATATACAGAGCAGTAAAATTGCTTCATCCTTTGCTGGCAAATGCTCCAGCCACAGCACCCAAGTTGCAGAAGACTTCAAGTCCCAGAAGAGACTGGGAGAATGAGGAACCATTTGCTGTAGGAGGTCAGGTTCAATATATTCTGTGGAACCTGAATGTGCACAGGGTGGTGGGACCTGATGAGATGCATCCATGGACTCCAAGGGAACTGTCCAAGGAAGTGGCTAGGCTACTGTCCATCAAATTTGAGAAGTCATGGCAGTCAGTGAAGTTTCACTGACTGCAAAAGGGAAAACATAAGCCCCTTTTCTAAAAATGGGAAAAAAAGGAAGACATGGGGAACTACAGGCTAGTCAGTTGTACCTCAGTAGATACATACAGTGAGATACTCTGGTTTCTGTGTATTTTAATCCTTTTATAGATGTATTGATGTCTGCAAAGACAGCAATAATTATGTATGTATTTGTTTTGGTACAGATGGTTTTAAAATCTCTAAATGTCATTTTTAATGAAAAAAAAAATTTAAGGCATTCTATGAGATTAAGCCATTTTTTCTTGCCAACATCTACTTTTCTTGCAACAGCCAAATAATTCCCTCTCTCTTTTTCTCCCAGTAGCACATAAATGCTACCACTATAGTAGTGTTGTTTCTCCCTCATCTTTGGCTTCTCAGTCAGCCTACAGGATTCACTGAAAGCCTGTGATACCTTCATGCCTCACTGCCTGCATTCTGCTCTGTATGGGAGTGCACCTGTCTGTGTGCACTCTGTCTCCCTGGCTACAGAGCAGACTCAGCTCCTTAGGGAGCCCTTTCTTCCTGAAGTGTGTGCTTGCAGTGCCTTCCAGCAGCACACCTTTCTTTGCATGGAGCCAGATCCCTCTGTGTGCAGGTCCTGCCCTTTTAGGAACTGTGGGAATTCTTCACCAAGGTTAATCAGAGTTTTGGAGTGGGCTTCAGACATTCTTGAGATGTTAAGATTTGTATATTGGGAAGTTTGGTGGCAGTGTTGCTGTCTAACCTGTCAGGTTCTTTGGCTGACTGGTACATACAGGAAGCACCTGTGGCTGTGATTTACCTTTTCTCTTTGTGTAAAGGCCAAACCTATGTGCTGCTGTTTTTCCATTTTGTTTTTAATAATGAAAAAAATCCTCTTCTGAGACTGATTTATTTGGTGAGGGAAATAATAAAACATAACTCATGTATTTCATCGTTGAATATTACCATTGCTGTTAAATTTCCAGATTGAAATACAAATATTTTGAAAGCCGTGCTCTAACTACTGTACTGCCAGGACTGTTTGTCTTCCAGATAATAGCTGTGTATTTGCTGTGCTCATCCCTTCTTCTCATGCCTCACAGTTGTCATAGCCTTTCACAGAGAAAAGACAAGAACCATTCTCCATAGACCTGGCAACTTCTTTGTCAGAGTCATTTCTTCAAACTGTCAGTGAGTTTGTCGTGCTTTCCTTGAGATTTTGTGAGGTCTTATCAGTGTGAAGGTGCATTAACATAACTGTATTGTCTTATGTTGGTCTCAGCCTCTGAAACAATCATTCTACCTGGATTAATCCTGAGCTAAAATGAAAGTTTCCTGTGATGGAGGGAGATTAGAAGGGCTCCAAATTACAGTTATTATCTGTGGTATCCCAGCCTATCACTGGGTAATGGGGAGTTAACTCTATTTCCTCCATTTGGGACATAAAAACATGAATCTGACTAAAGCATGTATTTTAGAGAGGCATTCATTTAGATTTGATTTGCCTTTGTTCTGATTAGGTCATTCTAATTATTATTTATTATTATTTATATCTAATCATTCTAATTATTATTTACTATTATTTATATCTAATTATTATTCTATATTATCTGTTGTGAAAGAAGACAAGTGAATATAAGTTAGCATAATATTGCAATAAGCATAATTCAAAATTTTCTCAAAGTTGAGACCTTTGAGAAATAGGTAAGCTTGGAACTGAAAAGGTGGAACATATACTGGCCATGATCCTCATCAGTTAAAATTTAGCCTGGGATTTTCAGATATATGATGAAAGGACCATAGGTAAATCAAGAATAACAGGAGAGTTAAATGGAATAAAATCAGACAGTGTGTTGAGAGCAGGTTCTCAGCCTGTTGTCCAAATCTGGGCTAGGTTTGACCCACTGACCTAAGTGGTGTCCTTGAGAGCTTTATCACAGTTTTGCCCTCAATAGAATAGGAAAAAATGAATTATTTGGATATGACATTTGTTTCCTAAGCTCACCTGGGGCATTTGCACTTTCCACACAAGGAAGACACATTATGGTGTGGATGTTTCTCTTTGTCTGTCCATTAAGCTACATGAGCAGTATTCCTGCTTTATAAGTAAGGATGGGGTCTGGGGGGCTTTGGGGTGCTAAATTGAATATTTTAAACATGTAATAGCTTAGTTTAATTTTTGAGGGGTTTTTTTATTTATTTGTTTTTCTTTTTTTTTTTTTTTTAAGGGAGTTTAGTCCTTTGCCATATGAAGAAATTGCAGTGTCTAATTCAAAGTGAGGCTTGTGGAAAGTGTTCTAATTTTTACTGACACTGAAGATTAATCATTAATCCCCTGCCAGCCTTTGTCACTGTGAGCAGGCATTTTGGCTTTGTGTGTTTTTCTCTAGAAGAGCATCACCTTGAGCTGCTCTAAGTGTGGCAGGAGAGTGAGCAGTGTCCTGTTGGCCTCTGTCCCCCTGAGCAGCTGCAGGGAGCGGGGTGTGCTCACCCTGGCTTGGGTGCTGCAGGGTTCCCACACCTGGGGATGTGTCTTTGCTGTGGTTTGCAGACCTGCAGGAAGCACCAGGTCACAGCTCTGGCTGTCAGAGAGTGCTCAGGCATGTCCTTATCAGCCCCTGATAGGCGCAGCCTCTTCTTGAATCCCAGGCTTAACAGTCCCTGACTTTTAGGAAGGCTGCATATCTAAAGTCTGTGATGTCTTCAGCTTCTTATTCCAGGTGACATTAATGGCACAAGAATCTCTGGCAGTTTCTGAAGCAAAAACATTTAAATTGTGAGTTTGCAAAAAGAGCCAGCTCAGGCTATCAGAACAGGTTAACCATCTAGAGGATGCCCAGTTAGGATCCTTTCACAGCATTATCTTCTTAGGCTTGATTCTCTACAAACCACCCCACAGACTCCCATTTCCTCATCTGCTTACAAAGTTATGCTGCTCTTGATCATTTACCAATTATTTATATTTACTTGCTTGACCTGTAGTGCCAAAATACTTTAGAAGCTGTACTTCCATACAGTTCTCCGGGCAAGGATTTTCAAACATGAATTTCAGTTGCTAACAAGTGACAGATTGTGGAATTCTCTCTTATGTAGTGCTAAGAATCAAACTACTGGAATATGTCTCATAGGTTTGTGCACTTTTGAATGGTAATTTAATCAAAACCTATCAGGATACAGACCTTTGTCATTTCTCTCTCATACATGCCCACCCCACACCCTGATAATTTTCCCCTGTGAAGTTTGTAATAGATTTTGGTTGAAACAAAGTAGAACATGAAGAGTCACAGTTATTGACACAGATTGGAGTGTCATCATGCTTGTAAACAAGATTATTCTCTGTGCACAGCTGTACATTATTTGTTGTGATGCAGCACTCTTTCTGATACTGTAAAAAATATTAAATGTCACTGGACATATTCTAAATTTATCTGTATGTCTGTATATGCCTTTTATTGGGAAAAATCCTGCCTTTTGCAAGGGTAAAATTTTGCAATCCATGAGTTTTGTTCCTTCTGTATTTGCACAGGTTTGTGGCACTCGAGTTACTGAGTTGTTTTTCTAGCAAGTAGTTTGAATTGAATCATTTTGAACAACCAACCCTCAGCACAGTGTGACTCTAACCTTTAGGAATAAGTATATTTTTGCTGTGGAGTTACCTTCAGTAGCCACGTGGGCATTGCCTCATTCCCTTCCCACGTTTGCTCCTGCTGGAAAGCCAGAGCTGTGAGGTGCTGCCTGTGTCAGCACTGCTGCATCTGGCCGGGTATCTGGGATGGGGGGACCCTCCCACAAGGCTGCCTGGGTTTCACACTGTGGGGAGCAGCCCTTGGGCAGCCTGCAGAGCACAGAGCCAGCTGCTCTCTGCTGTGCCTGCTCTGAGAGTCCTGAGAACCTGTGTGTGCCCATGGCTGGGAGGAGAGAGGAGAGCAGAGTGTTGGGAAGCAGGGTGGAAATCACAATGCCTAAGCACCACTCCTATGGGTGTGTAGCTCAGGGCTTGCTCCTGTGGATTTAGGTACAGTATTCCTGTGTCCTTTGAGGGGGATTTCAAAGCTGCCCTCATAATTCAGCCTGGAGGCCAAGACTGTCTCCTGGCATCCCTGTCTCTCTGGGTACCACTTCCACTTGAGCTGTGTGAATCAGGACAGTCATCTCAGTCCAAACCTAAGAGTCAGCCTAACTCAGATCTCAGGAAGGATGGTGGCTAAAAACAGATATCCAGGGAAGGTGGTAATCACAGGCAGAAGAAGTAGTGTTTCTTCCCTGGGAACTTCTTTGCTGTTCCTGATGCTGTGTGGCTCCAGGAGGAGCATTTAATATCCCTCATTGAATATTTCTGCCATTGATTTATCCATTTGTTTCTGAGACAAGACTTTCCTCTTCTGACATGTTTGAAAGATAATTTAGTGTTTGTTTTATGCCTCAAGAAAAATGCATCTTAGACTTTCTTTTGCCTATTTTACTATGCTTACCCTGCCAGACATGACCTGGTTGACCACTCATCTACTTTGTACTGAAAACACCTAAATTCCTGTCGGGCTGATTATTATCTGAGACTTTCTTGTATGCTAATGCTTCCACCTTTCTGGACAACAGAAGTATATTGTGATTTGCAACCAGAAAAATAGAGAGTAGTTCAACTTGCTCCATAACAAGGAACTGTGGGCTCTGTTTTTAAATCTCCCAGTAACACATTTGGATGACCTCCATGAAATCCCAGTCTGGGCAGGAAGGCTTTGTCTGGTTGCTGCTGAAACACTGATTATTCACATAAGCTCAAAAATAATTGCTGATCAAGGTTCTGACATTCTTGCTATTTTTTTTTCCCTAACAGTAAATAATTTGTAAAATCTGTTGCACAAAAAAGTAAGCTTCTTGTAGCCAAATAAAAGAGTGAATTTAGAATTATGTAGCCAAAATAGAACCTTTTTCTTTGATAATCCCAGTAATTTGTTTCACATTATCTTAGTTTTGTGCTACATGTTCCTCTTTTTTTTTTTTTTTTTTTTGATGTGCTGAGGTAGCTGTCTAGAGGAGTTAAATCTTCATATCTACAGATTATATACAGAGCTGACAGCCAAACCCTCCCTGAGTTTGGGGAAAGCTTCTGAATGGGAGGAAAACATTATTTTATGGTTTCTTGTTAGAAATATGTCAGATTCCAATTTTTTTTTAATATGAACACATCTGCTGAGACCTGCTGCAAATTTACTTGCTTAAGGAAACAACTCAGCCATCTGATGGTGACAGTCATGACTGATGTCCTGAAATGAATTTGGCCCAGAACAGTAGTGACAAAATAAACAGTTCTGAGGAATCAAACAGCCCCCATATTACAAAACAGCAGTTGCATAAAATATGCTGTCTGTTTTGATAAAAACGTGTCTACATTTTTTATCTTTTCATTTAAAGAAAAATTGTTCAGGGGAATAAGAATTCACGTTTCAGAATAACTTTGCTGGTGATGTTACTCTTGTGCTCACCTATATATGTGTTTGGGGTTTGTAACAGCTTATTAACCAGAGGTTTCCTTCCTTGTGGCTAGCACTCCAAACCTCTGTAGTTGGGTTTCCCAGTGTATTTTTTTGCCACTTGGACCTGTCACTCCTGTATGTGCTTGTACAAACCATCTGTGACTGTGGTTCAGAAATTGTAGCTTTGCTCTGGCTTTTTGTCCCCAAAGGAATAAGAAGTCAGTTTGCATCTCAGGCTGTTCTCTTCTCTTTTCTCAGTAATTTTTTTCTCTTGGCTTAGGTGTTCACGACATGATGCATAACTCCCATGTAAAATTTAGTGGGTTAAAATAAAAAGGTTAATATTTTTCATTTTTCAGTTCTGTATAAATACGAAGAGCAGTTTTTAAGGTTGAATATTAATAAGCACTGTAAGGGCATACATTTTTAATGTGGCTGCTGCCCACATTTGAAATTAGGTCATTCAGATTTTCTTCTTGCTCTTTATTCCAGCAGTTAATACATCACATGAAAGTAGAGTTCAAGACCAGTGGTTTTTACTAATTAGAAGTCTGAAGGTTGTATTTGGAAGGCAAAACATAAAACTATTTATCTATTTTATCTCTAGTAACTCTTGGAGGAGCTGGTAAATTAGAAATGAAATAGAGGCAAAGCCATGTGTTTTAAGTCGTGTTTTGCAGTCTCTCCCAGTTGGAAACAAGACAGGAGTCTGATTACAAATGTTTGCAGCATGCAGTAGGAGATGTGCCAGGATGGCACTATGGAACATTTGCACTGGGGTTTTGGTGGGGGTTGGCATTGTTATTGACTTACCTAAGGAGTTTTAAAGGTTAGTCAAAGCAAAAGTTGATCTTTTAATGGGATTACCAATTAATCTTTTTCTCTATAGGAGTATCTTTAGTGCCTGATTTCCAATAGGTATATTTTGTAAAAATGAAGTAAATTTTTTTACATACCCTGCTTGCATTATTGTTTGCAAAATGCCGATTTCTGTGTGCTCCATAAATAATGGAGATGCAGATCTAAATGTTTCACATCCACTCATGAACAGCAGTAAGTAACAGTAACTCCTAGAAAGCTGAAAATGGTCTCGAAAGCTTTTTAGTTAGTATGTACCATCTTCTGCAAAGCTATTTAAAAGTTAAAGTGAATACGAATGGGTTCTTATAAAGATACAAAAATAATGCTTGTCTGGTGTTTGTAGTTGTCCCACTTGGAATGAAGTATAACATTGTTATGTTTGAAGCAAGTTAGAGTACTACAAAAATAATCAAAATGTTGTTTTCTTTCAGCTCCAGCGGTAAACCGATTCACCAGACGTGCATCAGGTAAGCTGAATGAAATTCCATTTATCTCCATAATGGCTGAAACACTATGCTGACAATGATTGTCCTGTAAAATGTAATATGACATTTGTCAAAGTTCTTTAAAGATGTTGGACTTGGGCTAACCTTTAGTTTGTTACCTGCTTCACTAAAAAATGTAGCCAAGGTTTCAGGTCATGGAACTTGCATGAGCCCTTCTTGTTGCTGTGGAATTTATTAAAAACCTAAGCTTTTTTTTAATCCCTCCCCCCAACTTAAAGAAAATAATTTCAGTTCTAGCAGATCTGAAGGCTGAAAGCAAGAATTGAATAATTGAATGTAATCTGAATGTAAGCAGCGTTACCTTGCTTACCCCAGAGACAGCCTGAAACTGCAATTTCGTGATCAGCTATGCATGAAGAAATGTTCAGCTGTGTTGGAAATCTCAGTGTTGTCCAGACCCAGGCTGGTTTGTGTGCATGCTGTGTTGTTGTGCTGTGCAGAGCTGGAAGCACCATTCCTGTGGTGGTGCTATGTGGTTGTGTTGGGTGTGCACCTGCCTTGCCTGGTGCTGGTTTGTGCATTCTTCAAGATAACTTGGTTCTTGCTGGCTCAGAGGACTCCTTACTTTATTTCCATTACATGTCCTCAACATTATGTATCATTAAAAGTTAATATCCTTAGCCTTTCCTTATTGTTCTGCTGTGTCATGTCCTTCAGGCTTAATTTTTGAAGGCTTTTTTTCCCTGAATTGTGAGCCCCAGAATCTGGATCTTACTTGTTTGAAGTACTATGAATCTGAAAATGTGGCATAAAAGTCACCATGAAATGTAATGGGACTCATGGCTGACTCAAAAGAGTCCAGAGAGCAGGAGATGTGAGCTACTCCTAGTCATTTCAGTATGCCACATTCAGTATAAAATGCTCTTTGTTTTCAACTTCAGGTCATTTTAAATAAATGTATTTCATAATGCAGTAATTCTATCCAGACTTCTAGTTTTGATTGTTACAACCTCAGTCAGGTAGTCCCTTGTCAATGTAAAAATAGTAGTGAAAATCCTCGGGATTACTGAGGAACTGCAGAGGAAAAAGGAGGTTTGCAGGATTGGTGCATAGCATATAATAGAATCACACAGTGGTTTGGGTTGGAAGGAACCTCAAAGATCACCCAGCTCCAACCCCCTGCCATGGGCAGGGACACCTTCCACCATCCCAGGTTCCTCAGAGCCCTGTCCAGCCTGGCCTTGGACACTTCCAGGGATGGGACATGCACAGCTGGTCTGGGCAACATGTGCCAGTGCTTGACCACCTTCACATAGGTAGCACAAAGCAAGAAAATGTAATTAATTCCAAATATTCTGATGCTTTAAGTTATGATAATGCTTCATGAGGTACTGTAGCTTGAAATGAAGGGAATGATTTGTTAACTGGTGCTCAGCAACAGTGAGCAGGGCTCTATGCAAATCACATTTCATGTTTTAAGGAGAGTTCTACTGTGACTGATTGATAGCTGACAGTAATGAATGCAGTCCTTCTAACAGATGTGTGATAAGCTTTTGCATTCAGAGAGTTTGATTGTTTGGAAAGCTAATACTTGGACACAAAAAGCCCCCGATCAGTTATTCTTAATGTTTATTTAATATTAAATTAACATTTATTTTTAAAAGGAAACTAAAAGCATGCTATAAGTCTGAAATTTTTGTGGAATCATTGGGGAAATAATTTCTGTGGGGAATTAATATTTCATGTATTTTGGTCTTGTTGTGAGAGATAGAACAGTTATCTTATTCAGAATAATGAGTCAGGTGGTATAGTAAATCAGATGTAAATCATGTGAATACATTTCAAACTAGAGCAAGGAAATGCTGCAGTCCACCATGTGTACTATTTTATTAAGTTAGTGGTAGCTTTAATAGTTAAAATGACTATTTTTTCAAGAAAGCCTGTGAAAAGGTGATGGTTCTTACTTTTCTTCTTAAATGATAAATGACTGTCAGAGAAGTACAGTACATTTAAGAAACTTGATTGTTAAAATATAAAATTAAAAACATAAACTATGCTGATAATATAAACATTTCACAGGGATGTTTGCAGTCCTGACCATGTTTTTAAATACCTTGTTTTTAATTGAACAGTTGTCTGTAGATTAAGGCAATCAAGACACCTTGCAAGGGGAAAAGCTAAATAGTAGCTGTTGGGTTTGGGGTTTTTTTTAATGCTTGGTGGCTTAACAGCCTTCTGTAGTCAAAGCTGATTCTCGTGTTTAGGAAATGCCATATGTATTATGTAGGCAGACCAAATGAAATGTAAGGGTTTTTTTCCTCAAATATGAGCTTCTCCTAATTTTAGGCTGTTTGGCTAAGAGCTATTTTAAAATTTGAAATGTGCAATATTGTAGATTCTTGACTGCTTTTGAAGATTTTCTTCTGGTGACTATTTCCCCAAGCTAGTGGTGAATATTAGGAGAGTTAGCTCTAGAATGTGGTTTCATGTTGCATGTGATTAATGATATTGCAGACTGATTCTGGGAGTGTGTGACTTCTGGGTGCCTTTTGTCATGCCTCTGCCCATAGGTTCTCTCTACTTCTCTTGCACAGATCTAGGAGTTGTGCTGCCTGAGGGTGGATTGATTTAAATAAAGCAGAAATACAGGAGGTTCTGGCGTGTTGATTTGCATTGGGTTTCCAACATTTCCTCCCAGAGAACAGTAATTCTCTACAATGGGTATTTTGATGTTGCTGTTACTCTTTGGGTAATGCCTAGTATTTTGCTTGGTTGCATAAGATATAGTTATTTTTCCTAACTGAGCTAGAAATTAGGCACCCAGAGCTTAATTGCTGAAGCACCTACTGAAAATAATACAGCCCAGCATTTATTATTTAACAGCTGTTCCTGTTAACATGCTGAGAATGTATTAATGAACTGTCATTGGTATGTAGAGGAAAAAAAACAGAAATAAGCTAGGATAAATTAGCTGTTCTGGAATTCCAGTTCTTAAAATTTATTGAGCTCCCTAATTAGATATCTCTGAAGTGTGTTTATTCATATGTATGTGTATATATGCAATGTGGGCTCTGTACATAAAATACACTTATAGTGCTGGTGACAGCTACTCATGGGCTGGTTAATAATGCACTCCATTGTTCTAGGCTGTGCACAAAGAATAATAGATATCACACTCTTAACAAGAGGAGTTTAGTAAGAAGAGGAGATTAAAAATACTTTATAGAGCTAGAATGAACAATGAGACAGCTGCAAGTAGTTAATCCTTATTTTTATTTTCAAATCTGGTGGCACCAAGATGAAGAGAAAGGAAAACAACTGTTGAGGCAATCAAGAGACTTGGGTGTGGGGAAAAAGGGGAGCATGAAGGGCACCCCTTTGTCCTTCAGACAGGATGTGGGAGGCTCTGTGCAGCGTCATACAGGGGGAAATCTGGGAGCAAGTTTGCCAGAACAATTTATTCGTCTTTCTGTAAGTTGCCATTAGGAAGAAAGTGACAAAATGAGAGTTTTGGTCTGCAGTATCCTGAACCATTGTGTGGACTGGATTAGTCATGCCCAGAGTAGCATTTATATATATATCACTGCTACTTTTTAATTTAATAATTCCTGCAGGAAGCATGACAATGTACTTAAGTAACATGGTGAATTTTACTGCGTTTAGACTACAGGAGTCCTTTTAGTGAAAGAATGGCTAATTGCTTTCTGAAATTATGGAAGAGCATAGGTGATATCAAATTAAATGGTTAAATATAAACTAGTATTTAGGAAGAGCAAATTGACATTTCTAGCCAAGAATAGAAAATGTCCCTAGGAACAATATTTCACTTGTGATTTTCAATCAACTCAACTATATTGAGTTTTTCTTAAAAAGATTGGCACCCACTTTCCTGTGGCATATTAAAAATTGTCAGAGAAAGGCAGCATACTGAAATGAAGTGCTATTCCCTTTTATAGAGTAAGGCAGAAGCTAGGGTTGCACCAAAAATAATGGTGGGAATTAAATAACTGTAAAGTTCCCTTTGAAATGCTCAGATAGGATGCAGTGTTGTGGAAGCATATCAAGTGACAGAAGAAAAAAGAATGAAGAACTTTATTGATAAACCAATAATTCCAGAAGAATTCTTCAAGAAGAATCACTGGTTCTGCTTTTTCTGAGTGATGAATATTCCCCAAACTTAATTCAAGTGATGTTGCATTCACCTTTGTTCATTACACTCGTGTAGTTACTCCCAAATTTGAAATGTCCAATATGTCACATTTCTGAGAGAAGCAAGGACACAGCTGACATACACTGGTATCTGGTACTAAAACTCAGTTAAGCACTAAGGCTGCCATTGTCATGGTGAGGAAAACCAGAAGAAAAAGTGCTGTCAGAATTTGAGACTGTATCTACACTGCATGAACAGAGCACAGTAAAGAAAACATATTGTGCCTTGTCAGGGTCCTTCTTACAATTACCATCACTGTAAGACTCAAATCCTTTGCTGAATAACAATAAGGGTGTGGTGCACTGAGCTGTAGGCATCTTAGAGCCACTGGATCAGGGAGAATGCTGTGCTTCAGTCTGCCCCTGGTCCTGCTTAAAGCACATATGTCATAGAATATCCTAAGTTGGCAGTAAATCACAACTCCTGTCCCAGCACAGGACACCCCAAGAGTCACCACATGTGCCCAAGAGCATTGTCCAAATGCTTTTTGAACTCCATCACGTCTGGTGCTGTGGTCATTTCCCTGGGGCACTTGTTCCAGTGCCCAACCACTCTCTGGGTGAAGAAAGGTTTCCTAATGTCCAACCTAAACCTCCCTGGCACAGCTCCATGCTGATCCTTTGGATCCTGTTAGTGGTCACCCGAATGAAGAGATCAGTAGCTGCCCCTCCCCTTCCCCTTGTCAGGAAGCTGTAGAGAGCTGTGAAGGCTCCCCTCAGTCTCCTCCAGGCTCAGTAAGTCAAGTGACCTCCTACAGTCCTTGGCTTTCTCCTTCAGACGTTCATCATCTTCATAGCCCCCCTTTGGAATAATAGCTTTAGATCTTTATTGTGTTGAGACACTCAAACCTGCCCCCAATACTCCAGAGGAGGCCACCCCAGAGCAGAGCAGGACAATCCCCTCTCTTGCCCAGCTGCCAATGCTGTGCCTGATGCCCCCAGGACATGCTTGTCCCTCCTGGCTGCCAGGGCTCTGCTGACTCTGGCTCTTGGGAATGAAGAACTTGTCTCAGTGATCTGCCGCACAACACTTCTGGCTCTGTGGAAAGTTAGTGATGAAGGCTGTTTCCCATGCAATCCATAACTAATTGATCCAGCTTCCTTTCTTTAGTTCTTCTTGCATAGACTATTTGCTGTGCACTTCCTCTGCAAATGAGACAGTCACAGAAACTAGGGTTTAATTTGCTCTTGTTTCCTCTTATGCTTTCTGGAAATTTGAGGAAAGTTCCTGTAGAAAAGTGAAGTATTAACATAGGCCTAGTGATGCTTAAAGAACATGCACATTTGCCTCCACTGCTAACCACTGTTTTCATTCAGAATGTTTGATAAATAACATCATGATGTTCAAGTGGAGAGTGTTCGTTCCTGTCTTGTTGTTACCTTGAGATTTGTTGCTTTTGATGCAGATCTGAAGAAGAGCCTGTGTGCTTGCAAGCTTTTCTGCCTCCTTCCAGGTTCAGTTTTTTTGGCTGTTCTAGTGACAGATTCTGCTCATGAAACTTTTTCTTCTCTCAGTTGCATTGCATGTATACAAAAACTCTTCCATACTACAGTGTATAGTTGGACAGTAGTATTCTTGTTCAAAAGAAAACAAAATTTAGGCTATCTGCATTACTTCAGGAGGTTTTAAAGTGGTTCACATTCAACTTTCATTTGTTCTTCTTTTAAAACTCAAAAATTTGAAGCATAGATTCTAGTAGGTTGTATCAAAGTGTTTTAATCTATATACGATGAGCAGAGGTTGAATATGAATTTTTCAGAGGCCATTGATGGAGCTGAGTTACAGAAATAGGCAAACTGTTGCAAATCAATGTGATGCCAGGTTTTAGATACAGCTGTGTTTAAGCTGTTTTTGTCATAACTCTTGAGGCTTAATAAAAAAAGAAAGATTTTGTAGATGCATACTATAGGGCAAAGTTTGAGGTGATGGAGGAAGGGAGGAGAAAAGGCAAGGAAAGGGGGAAGAGAGAGATGTTGGGAATAAGTAGATAAGCCTTGTGCTCTGTGATAGGTTGCTATAGAGAGGACTCTCAATATTTGTCCCAAGGAGGTGGCAGGGAATGAAGGAAGTAAACAAATAACGATTGGCCTAATTTTTACACACACAAATATTTACACTGTCTTGAGGAAAACTCTTAGACTAAATACTTAGTAAAGCAATGGACTAAACTGCACAGGAATATTGTGTTATCTCAGAAGTTTTAAAGAAAGGTAACACCTTTTCTTGAAGAAATAGAGGTGTTAATTCATACTTCAGCACTGCATAGATGATTTAGGTAGATGGTTTAGATGATTTATTGAAGTTTCATCTGTATTTCCGTGTTTGTTTAGATGTCTTTGCAACCACATATTTCTTGACTGCATTTATAAACTGATAAAATGTGCAGAGTAATCATTTTTAAATTGTACAAGTTGGTAAAGCTAGATAGCAACTGTTTCTTTGGAAAATAGGGGAGTTGTGTTTTGAGTTCACAAATTACTGTGTATCCCTCTTTATGGGAAATTGTAGTTTTTCCTGCTCTCTTAGTATAACCTTTGAAAAGCATTATGAGCATGGTTTTGTATCAATAAAATTAATCATTGCAGTTTTTTCAGCTATTTGGGCTGGTCTTGTTTCAGACATATGAAACATAAACCAGAGATTGGTGTTGAAATATGAATCAAGTTTGTCTTTAGGGACTGTTGCCCAGCCTGCTTGAGGAAGAGCTCAGACAACCTAGCAGGGTATCAGTTTGTCAGATTGATTGACCAATACCTTTAATCTCATTTTTGTATGTAACTGGTACGTAAGATGGGTATGGGAAAGTGTGTTTGTACATCAGCCCTACCTGCATCCAGCAGCGTGGCCTCATCCGTTGCCCTGTTTGGGAGTGGTCCTGTTTGGGACTGTGCCGAGGACTGGGCTGGAGCCTGGTCGGGGTGAGTGAGTGTGGGGGAGGCAGCAGTGTGGTGGTGGTTCTGTTCTGAGCTGGAGGGAGCGCTTGGATAATGCCAGTTCCAAGCCAGAGGGAGTGCTTGGATAATGCTGGTTCTGAGCCGGAGGGAGTGCTTGGATAATGCCGGTTCCAAGCTGGAAGGAGCAGTTGGATAATGCCGGTTCTGAGCTGGAGGCAATGGTCGGGTAATGCCGGTTCCAACCTGGAGGGAGTGGCTGGATAATGCCGGTTCTGAGCCGGAGGCAATGGTTGGATAACGCCGGTTCTGAGCAGGAGGCAATGGTTGGATAATGCCGGTTCTGAGCAGGAGGCAATGGTTGGATAACGCTGGTTCTAAGCTGGAGGCAATGGTTGGATAATGCCGGTTCTGAGCAGGAGGCAATGGTTGGATAATGCTGGTTCTGAGCAGGAGGCAATGGTTGGATAACGCCGGTTCTGAGCAGGAGGCAATGGTTGGATAACACCGGTTCTGAGCAGGAGGCAATGGTTGGATAACGCCGGTTCTGAGCAGGAGGCAATGGTTGGATAATGCCGGTTCTGAGCAGGAGGCAATGGTTGGATAACGCTGGTTCTAAGCTGGAGGCAATGGTTGGATAACGCCGGTTCTGAGCAGGAGGCAATGGTTGGATAACGCCGGTTCTGAGCAGGAGGCAATGGTTGGATAACGCCGGTTCTGAGCAGGAGGCAATGGTTGGATAACGCCGGTTCTGAGCAGGAGGCAATGGTTGGATAACGCTGGTTCTAAGCTGGAGGCAATGGTTGGATAACGCCGGTTCTGAGCAGGAGGCAATGGTTGGATAATGCCGGTTCTGAGCAGGAGGCAATGGTTGGATAACACCGGTTCTAAGCTGGAGGCAATGGCTGGATAACGCCGGTTCTGAGCCAGAGGCAATGGTTGGATAACGCCGGTTCTGAGCCAGAGGGAGTGGTTGGATAACACCAGTTCTGAACCGGAGGGAGTGGTTGCATAATGCCAGTTCTGAGACAGAGGCAATGGTCAGGGCAACTGCAGTAAAGTTGAGCTTCATGCTGAGCACTTTATACATGTGATTCACTCCCTCTTTTTTGCACACTTTTGTTATTAATATTAATATTGTTGCTGTTACTGTTCTTTCCTTATCTTTTTTCTGTTTCCAGTAAATTGCTCTAATCCCAACCCATGATCTTTACCTTTTTTTGCCTCCAGTTGTCCTCTCCAGCCCAGGGAAGAGAAATGAGTGACTGGCACATTGCTTTGGAGAGTCTCAGTGGGAGCACAAAATTCTTATACCTCAACAGTCATACTTTGTTTTCTGTTTTAACCTGAGTTTGCATTCATTATTGATAATCTCAGAGATCCAAATAACACACAATCAGAGAAGTTAATAATCTTCCAATGCTTTTACCAGGATGCTCAAAACTCATGATTTTGAAAGAAATACAATAATGGAGGTTTTTTTGGAATGAGAATGTATCCATGTTGCTGAAAGAAAGAGGAAGGATTTTAAAATAAATTTAGAGCAGGTGTATATTGATAGTCATTATTTAATAGTTCTGATCTTTTTTATCTAAAATATTTCAGTATCTGTATCTGTGATGATCTCCTCTTTAGTTGCTGTGCTATATTGTTCTTCCATACTTGTGTTAGGTTAGGGAGGTAGGCTCCCTCCACTGTAACTGATAGAGCATGAATCTGTAGGCTGTTGTATCTGCTTACCAGTTTTCCAAAACAATTCCATTCCATCTGTGACTTCATGTGGTTTGACCTTCATGCTATAGAAGATTTATTCTGAAGGATAAAAGATGAGTAAGACAAGGCATGTTTTACATAGCAAGTTGTTCAAAATGGAATTACAGTATTTGTTGTATTAATGTGAATGCATCCTTAAGGGGCTATGGTGAATAATTCCTTTTCTTGTTCTAATAACAATTTTGTGTGAAAGTGAAAAAGATTGATTTGTGGTGTCTTCACAATTATTGTGAAGAATTATAATGAGCATGCCAGAATGAAAAATTGCTGCAATTTTTTCTTTGCTACAATGTCACAATTCATTCATGAGGAAAATTGTATATATTTATTACATAGAATAGGAAAGAGAATTCATTGAGAAAATAAAGAAAAACGAACTTGCCAGAGGAAATATTAAATGGAAATGTTAAAGCCTTGTTTAGTTTTCTTGTTAAACCTGAGATTGCATGGAAACACTAACTCTTTCCCCTCTAGATACACAAGAAAATAATGAAAATTTGGAGATTCACTTTCAAATAACCAGTCACAGAGGAGGAACCCCCATCAGCCTAAACTCAAAGCTTCAGTCAGTCTTTGAAACCATCTTTCACTCTGAACATCATCTACACACTGCAACAAAATTGGGAGCTTATATCCTTAACATTGTTTTGCATGCAGTCTAGTAAGTGATGAGTGCATCTTTAAGGCACAAATTCAACGCCTACTTGTCAGCCTTTTCTCTCCTGATATCACAGTCTGAGTTTTGGAAATACAGCTTCTGATTGAAGCAGTACTTTAGCAAAACTGTGCTCTCTGAGCTGGGGACTTGGAACACTGAAAGGGAGAAGTCCTAAATAATAATTCCTTTCAAGTTTCTTATATCCTTGCCTGTGAGCAAGAGGGAGAGACTTTTTTTTTTTTTTGGTAGCATTGATCTGGGGACTACTTTCACCCCTATTCTCTTTGGTCCAGAGCTGAGTACATTTACTCTTTTGTTAATTTTTTTTGTCTATCCCATCACAGCAATATATTACATATAGCAATATATCATCATAGTAATATACTAATATCAAGGATAGTTTTGTAGGACACAATTTAATTTTTTAAGGCATTTTCCTTACTGAGAAGATAAGCACTAATCTTATTCTTTATTTTAAAAAACTGCCTCATTTATGCTGTCCATTTGGGAATAAGTTCCTGGGGAATGCCAGCCATCACGACTTCGAGATTTAGGCTCAAATAGAAGAGTCAAAAAAAGCAGCCAACAGCAGACAAAAATGTGTGTGTATGTATTTATAAAGATCATTGCAGAAATGTCTCCCTATATAATGCTTACCTACTGTTCTGTAGGATATTTAGGCATATCATAGAATCAATCATATTTTCTCATGGTTAGTGCAAAGGAATGTTTCAAATGCGAAATAGCTAAGAAGGAAAAGGAGAAATACTTACGCCTACTGTGTGGCATAATTACACTGAAAAAGATGAGATCCTAATCTAAAAGATCTTCTTCAGGTGTGCTCCTGAGATCAGTTTGTTCATGAGTAATTACAGCAGAGAATCTAAATTGTCATTGTGGTTCAGTAGTGCCCGATGACATGAATATGTGATTGCATGTAGGTGAAGATTGTACATTTTGTTAATTGAATTTCTTAGCTATGCAAGTCAAACCATGTAAGAAGAACAAGTATGGAGTGCCCCATAGCTCATCCTCATATGTATGGGGCTTGTTAGACCTGCACAGTTTCCTTCTTTAATATGCCATCCAGGAAATTGGTCTGTTGCAAGAATGAGGAAGGAAAGAGGTACAGTTCTTATGGGTCATTTCAAGAAACACAGTCCACGTGCAAAAATTACTAAAATACTGTTGGAGAGCTGCGGTCACGCAGCTGTCACAGAAGCAAAGCAGAGGCAGGAGCAACACAGTGTGACAATAGCTGATACACTGGGTTAGCAAGGGCCTGGAAGAGAGGAGTAGGAAGCCTGTGCTTGATGCAGTCAAAAAGAACAATTAAGTGGGATTTAGAGCCTTTGTGGTACGCCTACCACCAAGTGCCCAGCAGCAGAGCTTGTTGGGTGTGACACCCTCACTGCCTGCACTGTGCACATTCCCATCTCTGCAGAAAACCTGCCCTGAAAGGGAAGGAAGATTAAGACATGTGATGATACAAAAGCTGTGCTGCATAAAGGAGACAAAGACTGCCTGCTATTAGAGGCTGCTTTGCTGCAGTCTGACACAGATGTTAGCTATGTAAATCTCCATGCTAGCGCTCTGTACCTGCTGATGTGATCTGCAGCTCATGGTATCCTCTCACCCGACTCTGCAGCCAGTTGCTTAAAACCTTCTGCACAGAACTTGACTGGGGAATGGTCAAGAAACTGTAGATTTAAAGTTAAAAGCAACAGGGATAATTTAATTCCTGTAGATGCTCTGGCCCCCACAACAATGGAATATTACTGTCACCTAACATAGAACAAAAAGCTGTCCTGAGAAATTTATATATAAAGCACTTAATTGAATGGCACACAACCTTATGGTTTATGTTTTCCAGCTTTTTAAATTAGGTAAATCTAGCAAAATATAATGTGTAACTGTTGGTGTAGAGAGATGCTTTTAGTGGAACATGATGTTCATGATTTTGTTAAAAACAGTATTAATTTGGAAAAAATATGACAGTAGATGCAACCCACTAAGTAATGGTATCTGCTATACTTGCCTAAAAGCCATAAGCCATTTTGTCACATACTGTCATTAATTTATGTATTCTGACTTTCTAAGTAGAGTTTCTTACATGCTTTCTTTCTGATTAGACCTTGTGAAGACCAAGTCCCAGGGGTGCCAACTGGCTTTCTCTCTCAGTTGTTGTGGTGATGATTTCCCAAATGATTTTTTAATTTTTTTTTTTTATTTTGGTGATCAAGTTGGGGGGGGGAAACAATTGAAATTGTGATATAGTGCACTGACATTGTTTGAAATACTTGGTTTGAATTGCAAATTTTTCAAGAGTGTGCTGACTTTTCACTCAAAAAAAGTAACATTTATCAAGGTACAGAATGTTTTTATTGCATTAAAAAACTCTTTTCTCCTGTACTTGGCACTGGCAAGGACACGCTAGTGTTCAGTTTTGGGCCCCTCACTACAACAAAGACATGGAGGTGCTGGAGGGAGTCCAGAGAAGGGCAACCCAGCTGGGGAAGGGTCTGGAGCACAAGCCCTGCAAGAAGCAGCTGAGGGAGCTGGGGGTGTTCAACCTGGAGAAAAGGGAGCTCAGGGGAGACCTTACTGGTTCTACAACTGCCTGAAAGGAGGCTGTGGCCAGGTGTGGGTCAGTGTATTCTCCCAGGTAACAAATGATGAGGAGAAATGACCTTCAGTTGCACCAGGGGAGTTATAATTGGATATTGGGAAAAATGGATTCACCTAAAGAGTGGCGAAGCATTGGAAGAGGCTGCCCAGGGAAGTGATGGAGTTCCTGTAAGTGTTCAAAGAATGAATTGATGTAGGACACTGATATGTTTAGTTGGTATGGTGGTATTAGGTCAAAGGTTGGACTTGATGATCTTGGAGGTGTTATAAATGATCAAATTGGAAACCAAATTTATAAGAAAACTTAGCAATGATTTATCAGATCGTTAAGAAAATAGAATTTCGAGATAAAAAACCCACCACAGCCAAGGCAGCGTCAACCCCGGGTGCAGGCGCTGGGTGAACCTGGATCCGACCGACAAAGTGCCAGCGTCTCCCCAGTGGTTCACCCCGACTGCTTCATGCAACTAGCTTATATACAGTTTATTCTGCCTGAGGCAGGGATGACCAAATGTTCCTTTGTGTCCCTTCACATGTAGAACTGGGGCCATACATGTGCAGGAATAGACAAAGGTAAGCCCAGGTGTCTGGATGGTTGTCTGAACACTTCAGCAGAGCCTGCATTCACATGTAGCAGAGTGGTGCCCATGCTTGAGTATGGTAGATGCAATCTTCCCAGGTGCAGGTCCTCCTGAGTGGCTTAGACATTCCAGGGAAGTCAGCAATCATGGTCTGGGAAGTTTTCATTCATACATTAATAGACTTGATATTATTTTAACGGTTTCTGGGAATTACTTGAATAAAAAATAAGACTCTGCTCCCAGCCAGGGTGGTCAAAAACATAGCTTGGATTCTACAACATTTTATACATATATAGCATGAATTATCTCTACCATATACTACAGAGGTCTTTTCCAACCTTAATGATTATATGATTCTTTAGGTAACTGGACTTATATAATTTTGATTACTGAGAAGTGCCAGTAATACCCATAATTCTGGCATATCCGTATATTTCTGGCAAATAATTCTTAGGATGTACTACTTTGTGGTTCACCTCTGACCATAATGTCATTCTTATTTGGAGTTGGAGGAAGTCTTTTCAATATTTGTGACATTTTCAAAGCTGAAGGAAAATCAGTTTCAATGCTGGGTGACTTTTAGTTTAAGAACTGTGCATGTGATGAAATGGCTTTAAAATTTATCATTAAAAGATTTGCATTAAGGTTGAATGATTAAGTAGAAAAAAACCTTCTACGCCAAAAGTTATAATTGACTGATCATAAGTTGCCTTTTCTATAATGAATTTTTAGACCTTTGTATTCCAGACTAGGCCTTATTTTTTACAAGCACTAAATATGTCCCATCAATTTGAATGAGAAAGGAGGTGCTCAGCTGGGTGGAGGCTGAGGTGGCAAGTGGTTGTATTGTGCAAGAGAGGAAGCAAATTTCAGGGGCATTTCTATTCATTTCACACTTCTCATGCAGGGCTCTTTAATCAAAACACACGACAGAGGGATCATTTGCAAAGGCATTATTTATATGAGCAATTGGAATTGTCTCTATTTATAGACTGGTTGCAATCACACCCAACCACTGGGTTTCTTAGTGCATTTGTCATACAAGTGGTGCCAGCAGGAACTCTGTGTTTACTTCTCAGTCTGCCATTTTTAACAAATACTTCTTTTTGTGAAACTTCTCTGTTTTTCTTCCTGCTGTTGGTTTCATGACTGCAAAGCTAAAACTACCACTGTCCTTCCTTCCTGAGGGTAAAACCAGCACACTTTAATGAGTGGGCTGTGAAATTGCACAGTGGTGCAGGTGGGCACAGTGTAAGTAAGTGACTTAATGGAAAGCAATAATGTAACCCTGGGCTGGCTGCGTTAATGGGAGCAATTTGTTACCAGCCAACAGGGATGTCCATGTGCACCTTCTCTAACACCAAATGTTTAGCATCATAACTTTTGGAGGGTTTTAGCTGACGTTTTTATTTTGTGTTCTGCACTAAATGAACCTGGAGTGGCATGGCTTCATGTTGTCCTCTTGTTTTTGGGAGGATTGTGTCCAATGAAGAGCTATTCTGTTTTTCAGTTGAGTCATTGATCCTTTAGTTGGCAGACACAGACATGTATTGGGAACTGTCTGTTGTGTCTCTTTACCTTCCAACAGAGATTCTGGGGGGGACAGATGCACCAGCATGAGGGAGCAAAGTCTTTATCTCTGGTATATCTGCCCTTCTCTGTGTCTCACAGGCTAGCCATGCTCTCTCTCTGTACTGTGCTTTTATGTGGTGTCTCTAATTCTTTTAGAGTCACAGAATCATTACCAGGCTTCACCCTTACGGGTATATTATGTTAAAAACACTTAACTTCATGAGGGCTTAAAAATATGCTGGGGCCCTTCTGCTGTACCCACTGAAACCTGTTGCAATATTTATACATTTTAATAACTGATTAAAAAAAAAATTTAGTTTTCAAAGGTAAGTATATTTTGCTGAGAAGTTATGAATGGGTTTATATGATGAGGAAGATCTTAAAATTTCATCAACAGTTCACTGAATTTTTTTATCTTCCCTCTTACACCGAGCCTTTTCTTAGGTTTTCAGTGGTGACAGCATAATAAGAAACACCTTATTTTTAACTGTTCTTGAGAAAGAATAAAAGAAAATATGGCAAGCCTGTTTCTTACTAGGTGTGTTACAGTAGGAATTCATGCCTATTTTAGATAGTTTTGTTATCATCAATAAATTATTGTGTTTTTCTCTGGGCAGTACTCTATGTGACTATTGACAGTGTCTCTGTACATCCTCCTCCTTACTACAGATCACACATTATTTTCCCCTGGCAGTACCTGCAGGGACTCTATACCTGACCCGCCCTCGTCCTTGGAGGGAGGAGTGGGTTACAGCACAAGCTGTAACAAGTTCAGAGAGGTGTCAGATCCTGCAGCCACTCTGCAGAGTGAACCACTTTCTGCTTAGGCAGATTTTCTTCTGCATGATGGATCCTGTTCTTTTTGTTTAAAGCAGAAATGTCTTTATAATTTATGTCCATTGCTGTGAGACTTGAGAAGTTTAAAATCCATCTTTGATCCATATGAGAACTATTGCTTAGAAAGTGATGCATTCCTGCTGAATGCTAGAAAGTGATGCATTCCTGCTGAATGCTAGAAAGTGATGCATTCCTGCTGAATGCTCTATTCCCTGTTCTCTTAAATTCAGCAAGGTGTGGCATCAAGTGCCCGTGTGTCACAGGAGTGGAGCAGAGAAAGCCACCAAGGCTCACCTGGTTCAGGTGTCTGAGTTTCAGTGACCCTCTTGGTCACTGCCAGGGGCAAGCACCATCTGTGCATCTCTGAGACAAAACTGATTGGGATGTGGTTCCTAAGGTGACTCCTCAAGAGTATTTTTCCACACTTGTCATGATTAAGACGAGACCAGTGGAGCCCATGGAGCTCCAAGTCTGGTAATATGGATGAAACTTCTGTGTTGATGCTTTGTAGCACTGGCTTTCCAAATCTACACCCAGATATTAAGCATGAAGATATTAAGCAGCTTTCAGTGTTGGGCCCCTTTCTACTCCAGGTGCTGGAGTGAGTCCAGAGAAGGGCAACGGAGCTGGGGAAGGGTCTGGAGCACAAGTCCTGGGAGGGAGGAGCTGAGTGAGCTGGGGGTGTCCAGCCTGGAGAAAAGGGGGCTCAGGGGAGACCTTACCACTCTCACAACTGCCTGAAGGAGGCTGTAGCCAGGAAGGGATCAGCCTCTTCTCCCAGGCAGCTAGCCACAATAAAAGAGGACGTAGCCTCAGGCTGTGCCAGTGGACCCAGTTTTGTTTGGATATCCGGAGGGATTTCTTCACAGAATGGGTTATGAAACACTGGAATGGGCTGCTCAAGGAACTGGTGGAGTCACCATCCCTGGAGGTGTTCAAGAAAAGAGGGAACATGGAACTTGGTGCCATGGTCTAGTTGACAAGGTGGTGACCAGTCAGAGGCTGGACTTGATGATCTCAGAGGTCTTTTCCAATCTAACTATTTCTGTGAAAATAGTTTCAAATGCGCTACATAGAAGAAGAAATTTTTTTACCATAAAGCAGTAATGAACTCTGGTCCCTCTAATACTGGGGGCATTGGGATACAAACACCAATAGCATGCTCAGAGCTACAATCAATAGCATTTTTTTCTTTTATGCATCTGGATCGTAGCAGTTCCTGGAGCTTTTTCCCATATTTTGAGGATCATTCTTCTGTATATCCCATTATTATCCAGACTTTTAAGTTTCTTCATATTATTGATTTCTCTTTGTACATGTCTAAGATGGAAAATATTCACCAGACTTGAATCATCTATACACTGGCCTGTGTGTACTGTGCAACTTTGAGAGCTTCAGCTAGTTGTAAATAGCTTTGCTTTATAGGTTGGCCCACTGAAAGGCCCCTGAGAGTATAAAAAAACCCACACTGATTTATAAGTGTTTACACTAAGTATAGTACCTTCAAATTCATTTGTCACAGTATTCTAAGCGTGGCACTGCTTATTTTCAACACTTGTAGCTTTCAATTTTTATTGCTTTTTATTGTTCTCTATTTCTTTATAATTAGAATAGCTTTATTTAGCATACCAGCAGTGGGTACCTCAACAGCCTGATTCATTCAATTCAGTGTGGTTCATTCAGCCAGAATATTTTTGCTGTCTCCTAGTTGTGCTGTTATCTTGGTAACTTTTACACTGAATGATTATTTAGTCATTAAACCTGAAATTTCTAGAAGTCTGGAGGGAACTGTATGCAAATTAAATCAAGAAGTTCTTTAGTACTGCTGCTTACAGATGGGATGTTTATAAAGAACACAATCTCCTTGGGGTTCCTTCATCTTTCTATATGGCCTTCATTATTCCCTCTAAGTTTGATCTCTAAAAGAACATTCTGTTACAAATAATTGTTTTGGCCAAAGAAGCTAGATGCCACTCTGTCTTACAGTAAGGGTTCATTTATTCTTTGATCATTAACAGAGTTTTTGCTGAAAAGCAGCTGTAGGTAACTCGTTTCCTGGGAGAAAAGAGCTATAAGCCTGAATTCCAGCACCTGGCAAAGTGAGATGTTAACTCTTTAATTTGTGCTGTAATTCTAGGAGCTTTTGTGAAAAGTGGTTACCTGGGATACAGGATTTCTTAGAATATTGGTTTCAGTAAATGTGAAGCATTTGGCTCAGGTTAGGATCTTCAGTATTTTGCCCTTTCAAATTTAAAGGAATTGTAGCTTACATCTCTTCTCTCGTGAAGTAAAAATAGAAATAAAAATATTTCCTCCCTTCCATTCAGTAAAAACAATTTTATATGTATTGCTTTCCTGAAAGTATGGATTTCTTTTATATGCACAGCACAGTTTCAAGAGGAAACCAAGTTAGAAGCACATATTTTATATTTAGTTTTCAAAATGGCAAGTGCACTTTTTTCAGAGGTTTTCTGATATGGATTCAGTTGCTGAGAAATTTGCTGTATTTGCATTCATGTGCTTTTTCCTGTTGCCTTACAGTTTAATTTTCTGCTGAAATGGTGTGAGGTCGTGGTTGTGTAGGGGAATGCAAGAGCTGGTTCCAGTGGAGATCCTGTGTTTTAAGGCAAGAGACTAGGAGTTGAGGTTTGTGTAAGACAAGAAAGTCTGCAGAAAATGGAGAATACTGGAATATAGCAGGAAAGTATTTGTGGAGGTGTGCTCAGCTTTTTCCAAATAATGTGACGTAATTATTAAAAATTTGCTGCAGGAGGCCATTCATGCAATTCAGTAATTTCTTATTTAGGGAACAAAGCTCAATCTTTCTTGATCAGCTGCAGGTAGAGAAGGATGCTTTTGTCATCACAGTCATTTAGGTATGGAATAGACTGGGAAAGCCTATGGGAAAGTTTGGACTGGGAAGTCCAAACCAACTGTCTTGTCAGTCTGATGCTCTCTGAGGTCATATTGCCAAGTATTCATCAGTGAACTCCTCCTGCACACATATGGTATTTTCCTGGGGTTCATCTTTTCCTCAAGTGCAGAGTGGTTTTAAGTAAATACTGAGAAAATGGAGTTAAGTGATAGTGAGCATCATAAAAGAGTAATGCACCTTGGAGCATCCTATGTGTGCTGATGACACGTTATCCAGCCATTCTGCATCCTCTTGTAATAGTATAAAACAAGATGGAGTGAAATGGCACTGTGGAATTCTGCAAGATCCACAGATATAAGAAGAAATAAAACTGCATTCACAATATGCAGGAAAAAGATAGATATGTTTGTGTGTTTGCCCATTTAGTCTTTTGAAAACAGTAGTATTTAGTTCATAATGGTGCTAAATGTGTATGTGTGGGAGAGATTGAGGGTATTTAGAAAGCTGAAAATAAAAAAATGCCCCTTTTTTAATGTCCTCAGAGTGCACTGTCTGCATTTCCCATTGACTAAGGACTTTCTGAGAAATACTAGTTTCAAGCAGTGACAGGTCATTAGCTGAATGAGTGGAGGCTTGGGGTTTTTTCCTCTTAGAAAAGATTAGTTCTGTGAGACCTTGATGCCTTTTTTCTTGTTCTGAGTGTTAAGCAGTCCTGCAGTTACAGACAACTTCTATTATTAAAATATAATTGTGGGAATCTGTGTTTTCAGGGTGATTATTGTCCCTCCTGTTCTTGGAGTGATAATATTTGTAGGCCATTTTTTGGCTTGTTACAGTTGTCTGTCTGGTGTTGCAGATGCAGGTGAGCATGTACTGATGGCTATGTGGGACTTGCTTTTTTACCTTGGTGTGTAGTTACCAGTATTATTTCATCACAGCACTTTATATTTTGACTATGAAAAAGTAAAACAGCATATATATTATTTCATAGTTTTGATTTGTCTTCTCAACTTCCTTTGGCTTTTTGAAAAGAATCCTGTCAGCAGAAAGTCTTGACTTTATATTTTGGAATTGTTGAGAAAACAGATGTTCAAAATCAACCATTTTCAAAACTTGGCAGAAATATTTTCCCTAATGTTTTTTGTCTACCTGTCTTCCTGTTATATCTGGAACCTGTTTAGTAAGTTTGGTTTATCATATTTCTTATAGAGGATTATGTGAGCATGGCTTACCCATTCAACCAAAGCCAACATACCTAAAATCAGCATGCTAAAATTCCAGGAGACAAGCTCTGTTAGCTTATTCTCATTTCATTTTGCCTAGCAGCCTGGGCCCAGGAGGAATGAGGAGCATCTCATTACAGAGTAGCTGGGAATGTAGAATGTAGGGCACTTCTGGAAAATGGGAGTGGTGGGTTTAAGCTTCCTTCCCTTGGTCCCATAGGGTGAAAACCAAAGGTAACTTTGCTATAGCAACCATTATTTCAGAAAAGATGATTTCACCTCTTTTTTAGGTGCCTATTCTCAGCTTGCTGTTTGAATCCCATATGGCTGCAGGATTTTCTGTGAAGCCTGTTTGAGGTTGAGTTTTGCACTCCCTTAGCTGCCCAGACCAAATCTTCACTCTGTGTGGGATCACAGGCTTTGACATGTGCCTCTGAAGAACTCTGGAATTTATGACTTAGGCATCATTCCAAAGGGTCACAGGTGTGTTCTGGATTTGGAATTAGGTGTACCTTCTCCATTTTGCTGGATGGTAGATTGTACTGTGTAGCATACTATCATACCATAATACCTACTATTGGCAGGTTTTTCACCTTATCTGTTTAGATAAGTTTTAAACTGGTCAAATCCCCTGGCAGGACACTGAGACAGGCTTGTCAGAGTCAATAGTTTTGGATTTGTCTCTACTCTCCCTACAGCCACTCTTTACACGAGTTTTGGAGGTCACCTTCTGTTGTCTTCCCTCAATGAAATATTTTTCTGCTTTCTTGAATTTTTTAATATCTTTAAGTCTCCAGTTATCAGTGATTATTTTCTTTGTCACTCCTAGCCATTTTCTTCCCCTCACTACATCCTTTTTATAGATATCAGATCTTGTTTTTGTCTTTAAACACTAGCACATAAAATAGCCATAAATATGTCCTTTCACAGAACAACCACCACCTTTTTGTGGCATTAGTCTTTGTAACTTTTTGCAGATCCTTGACACAGATTTTCTCATGTATTTTCACTCCTGTCTTCCAGCTGCTGTCTACATAGCAGGTTCTTTTCCCTTAAATACATATTCTGAGAGGTGCTACCATTGTCCCAGACAGTTTTTGGTTTTAACCCACTTTAAATGGGCTAACAAAATGAGCAAATATTAGGTTGCATTGTTCAGAATGTGTTTTTTTAACAGATGCAATTTATATTTGCTCACATTGTATGTAAAAGATAATAATTTAGTCTTTCTGATATCATCCTAATGCTGACTTCTCAATGAGAAAAAATATCTGTGATTGAGGTACTATGTAATCACATCACTGTATGGCTTGATATGAAATGCTAAATATGGCAGGAAGAGCTGGGTGCAGTTCTGTGCTCTGTTTCTATTCTGTAGTACTAGCAAATATAAAATTGAAATGTATGCAGAGAGCTCTGTGTCTGCTCAGGCCTTGTCAAATATTTATGCATATTTTATATATATATCCCAAATAACACACTGTAGCACTGTGAACTGCTGGGCTTGTATGAGAATGGGAACAGAAGGTTACACAAGTCAACATCAGAGTACAGTGTGTTGCTACATGTTGTGCTACTCCTTATGCTGTAGTGGGAAAGCTTATGGAGGAAGTACTATAGTGCATGGTATATATTGGCAAACTCTTCTGGTGGAAGTAAATCTACTTTTGTGATGATTTTATTGTTTAATAACTACCTGCAGTGTTCTGGACACTGTAATGCATGTCTGTACTGGTTTTCACTAGCCAGACAGATGAAACCAAGCATTTCCTGAGAACCAAGTGAAACTGTCTCCTGCCATGAGCCAGAAGCCTGGCTGGGGTTGTTTTTTTCAGCTCCATCATGATAAATTGCACAAATATTGAAAGAACTGAAATAGGACTAGAAAGAGGACTAAGTACTGTGGAAGTCCTTAGGGAAATTCAGTTAAAACTCCTTTCTGGTGCCCTATTTAAAAATAGGGAATTCTTTCAGCTCCTTGTGCTGAAGTTTGAATAGATAGTTTCTGTGAAGGAGCCTGCTTAGTGATTCAAACCCCTATGACTTCAGGGAGTAGTGTGTACATCTTTGACCCAGCAATGAGTGTGCTAGCTGTGATCCAGAGTGCTTTGAAGCAGAGGAAGGTACTGTGGTTTAACACATCACAATTATCACTTTTACATACTAGATAATATTAAGACACTTGTGCAAAGGTGTCCGCACCTTTGAATGACTCAACTGGAATGAAGTTATCAAAAAATGTCTTTCTGGGGCTTCTCATGTTTCTTCAAATGGGCTTTCATAGTGATCAGTAGAATCTTGATGAAACTTCTGCTTCATTGTGAGAAATTTTAAAATATGAATAAACCCTATGTGGACTTTTAAAGAGAATCCATGGGAGGTTTTATGACTCACTATTGGCATGGACCTCCTTCAAGATGCTACATGTTATGTTAGATAGTTTTTCAGAGATGCTTGAGGAAATAGCTTGTCGTTCAACACATTAGAAATAGCACTGGTAGCAGATGGCCAAGAGAAAATGCTGTAGAAAAGTTGATTGTGTGACTCTGATTTCTTGCAAGTGTGTAGTGCAGGCTGGGCAAGGTCTTCCAGCTCTGGCAAAATGAGGGTTTTGCTACTGAGATGTGTAGCTGAGCACAGCCCTGGTGTTTGGTAGGTGATGGTGACAATGAAGCAATGTTTGGAGAATTGCAGCCTGAGCACTGACAGCAAGAGTAGGTACCTGTCCTTCACGAGCAGCTGATCCTGAGACAGACTGTCTTGGCAGTGCTCCCAAGACTCTGATTCAGTCAGTTCCTGCCTAATGAACTGAAGACCACTTTCCTGATAATTAAGAAGAAACAAGCTGACTGGATTTCATCCAGCTTCAGATTTTTACACTGACATTCTGAGCACTTAGTTATTGGTGCTAGGTAGTTGACTGCTCAAAAGTCACTATCCCCCAAGTCATGTGGATTGGAGGGGAAATTTATTTTTGGTTTGTTGTGTATGAGGAAATCTCTACAATATGCATGTCTCTCTGATTGCCAGACCACTTTTTCTGAGTGTACATACTTTTATTTCAGTTTGGATGGCATCTCTAATGTAAATGTTCTATGTCTGAAAGGCTAATAACACAGAATTGCAAGGTATCAGGCATTCTGTGTATTCACCTATTATGCCTAGATAAAGTTTCAATTTTGTGACCCCCTCAGGAGTAGGCACTTCACAGACTTTTTGAGAGTATCATGGAAGTGATAGCCCCAGCAAGCATGCTTTGTTCCAAATTAGTTTATATTCAAAGTAATCTAAAATTCTTGAAATAGTTCCAGGGTTTGGCCCAAATGGTGGGTCTCAGCAACAGAGCCACTTGGTATTGCCTTATATCATGCGTGGAAATCAGATAAATTTTATCTGTCTCATTTCATTGTACACTCAGATAGATTAGAGGGTTGAGCAGCCTTTCTCTGGGCTGTTCTTCAGTCCTCATGTGTGCTCACAGCTCTTCAATGGCATCTTCCATGTGGAAGATCTTTCCAGTCAAAGCCAAAAAGACAGAAATAATAATGGTACTTGATAGCTGTAAGTTGAGACCATGACTGGTTATTTCTCTCTGCTACCACCCCCAAAGGGTTGCTTTTGTTTGAATAAAAAATACTTATGGAATTGGAGTTCTGGGGTACAGGGCTGTCTTTCCAATTCTTCTAGTGGTAGGAACTGGTGAGATGTCAGAAAATAGAGTTCCATGTCAGAAACTTTGGAGGTCCAGTAGTATTTGTCTAATTCAGTTTAGAACTACCACCTGCTCTGCAAGGAGTGTCTGTGTACCATATTTCTCATGCAAGAGAAGTAAATCCTGACACAACAGGAAAAATCTCATACTGTCATTAAGTCAAATTAGCAATTTCCATACAGTTAAGCAGGGGAAGTGATGTTTTTACTGTAAGAGGGAGTGGGCATAGCTGCCATAGACAGGGATGTTTATAGGGCTGTATGACTTGCTGGTGGAGCTACAGCAGCTGGAGATGGTCTGTTTCCATGCTCCAGCCTGATAGTTGAGCTGGCAAAACTGCAGTCTTGATTTAAATGTGATGAAAAAATATTTTCACAGCTCTTCTTCTCTTGAAAAATTCTTTCTAATACAAATTATGTCTTGGGAGTTCTGTAGTTAGGAAAAAATACATGTATATTGATTGGTTTTCCTGCCATGTTTTGAATAAAATACATTATTCAGTGATTATATATGAATTGTTACTGATTTCTTTATTGATAGCTTCATTTCATGTTGCATCAAGGGAGCAAGAGAGCATGACTAATATGTTTTCTGATCTTAAAATTGCCAACTGTATGTTAATTTCCATTTTAGAATTCATTCATGGCTGGATTGACTGTACTGCTGATTTTGAATGTAAAGCATATTTACCAGGTGAAAACTAGAAAATTGACTTTACTTGGAGTGACGAGTTAGAAATTATCAAAGTTCACCTCTGTCTTGCTGACAAAGCAATCCATCTAGAGTAGTGCACATATTTCAGTGCATGTGTATTTTCATAATACACTGTCTTTTGACAGTTCATTTTTCTTACAAATACTTTGTCTTGATGTATTTGGGTTTGTTGGTATTTGTGTCCATCTTGGGGAACTATATGTGAAACATAACCCTCTGCTGGAAAAACTGAAAAAAAAAATTAATTTCACTTAGCTGAGCTTAGCAACCAGTGGAGAAGTATGTACAGTGTTTGTACCACTGTTTTTTAATGCCACAATTATGTGTGGGTTGAAATATGTCCCTAAGAATAGTAGTAGGATTGCTTTTTGAGCAATGATGTGAATATTGCATTCAACTGGCACATAGCAAAACATGGCAGGGCATCTGAGCTTGGTAAAGTAGCATGGACTGAGTACTGCTGGGATGTGGAATGAGCTAGAGAGGTAAAAAAATAAAATATTGAACACTGTGAGTATTTCAGCCACCAGCACTGTGCAGTCATTCAGAATAATTAATGGCTGTGGTGCCAGTCATTAGTCATGGTCATGGTGCCTTAGGGAAAAGAGATGGGGACCACAGACTGTCTCCTTGGAATACATGAAATAATACAGAAGGCATGCTATTACTGCATGAGCAGCCTGTCATCATCATCAGAGGGTGAATTCCTTTGTTTTCCAGGAAACACATACTAAATGGAGAAGTGGGGGAAACCAGTCTTGCAGCTTGTTGTGACTATTAGGACTCATCTCAAAAGGGATAGGAATTGCCTCAACCAATAAACCATCTTTTTAATTAATCCCATTTTAGTCTGGGCATGTAATGCAGGTCAGAAGAATCACTTTGTTAAAGTGCCTGTTTCTCTCCATTGGCTGTAACTGGAATCCAGATGACTTGTGCAGGTGGTGCATGGCTGTGTAAAAAGCATCTCAGCTCTAGATGATTCTCGTGTGCCAAACCCCAGTGTTCATGTAATAAAATTCAGTGAACCATAGTAATGTCAGAAATGGTATTTTAAGAAGCAAAATAAAATGGATCGAGTATTTCCATGAGACATCTAGTGGTATGCACTTAGAAATAAATGTCTTACTGAAATAAGAAATGAAGGAAAGAAAATTTCATATTTAAAACAGCAGATTCACAGCATTGGTATTTTCTTTGTGACCCAAATAAAGGCAAAATAAGTACAGATTTGTAACCAGAAAAGTACATTTCTTATCATAGATGATAGTAATAAATCCATTTAGAATTTGGGCCTATGGGCACTAGTCAGGAGAAACTCAGTTCTTAAATATTGTGTCCATAACCACTGATAAACAAGAAATATTTAATGAAGGAACTTGCTGATAGTAGCTACTGGGACTAACTGAAATGCATTTATAGCAGAGAAGAGTTGTGCAGAGACACAAGCTGACCCAGAATAAATACCTCAGGAATATACTCTCCTTCTGGACTGATCCTGCTACATGAAAGGGACATAAGGTGATTCAGGATGGGCATGGATGAGAAAAATTCAATTTCTTTTGTGTGTTCTGGAAGACTTAAATGTTCAGCTAGGCCCTCTGAGACCTGTCAGTTCTGGCATAACAGTATCAAAGCTATTAAATGAAATTCCTGATTTGTTTTAACTCTTTTCATGTAGAGGTAAGGACAAGAGGTGCCTGTAGCTCAGGTTGAAGCTCACTCCATGCTCCCAGCAGCACACTGGGACACGGATTGCTGGCTCCCATGTACACATATGTGCACTAGGGCACAGCTGAAACAAAATAGTTATTTACATTGTGATGGGTTAGATGGTGCTTACTTGGCATGGTATTATTGTTGCTCTTCAAATCAAATCCCCTGAAGTTTATTTCTGACAAGATTGTAGTAATTGTAGTACCATTAAACAGTCTTTAGCAACATTTTGTTTATGTAGAAATAAATTATTATAGTCGTTCAAGAGATTGCAGACTTCCTTTTGTGGGCATTTGTAATTATTTGGGACCAAATCCAGTTTCCAGTAAACTGGACAGGAATCTCACTCAGTTCCAGAGGGACTTGTGTCAAGTTTCTTTAGGTTTTTGAAGATGCCAAGTTTTATAAAATTGAGATTTTAGTTGAGTGCCTCATACAGGGGGGACCAAGACTTTGCTTACTATGTGCAATGATGTACTTTACCATGAAATCTTTTTAACTGGATGTGGTAATGAGGAGGATGATGGGTATACTTGGTTACTAGTTTATAAGTTGTTTGTATAATAACATAGGAAGTATGGGGAATTAACAAGAGGACACCAAATGTTAATTCTTGAGCAATACTGTGACTGAACTGGCCTAGCAAAGACATGGTGGGAGGACAGGGAGGAGGAAGAGGCTGTTGTATATTTTGGTTCAGATATTTGTGCTGTGACCCAGCTGAAGAGGGAGTTGGACATACAGATGCTCTGTGAGTAATAATAATAATAATAATAGGAAAAAGCTCATGGGCTCCATTGTTATGCAGGCATTGCACAGACCACCAAACAGCTCAGATAGGTGGGGATTTTTATTGTCAGGGTACAGGTGATGGTGAAAATGAGTGATTTTAAAAAACAGTCACCTGCTGGAAGCCAATGAAGGAGAATACCAATGTGCTTTGCTATGCATTTATGACCAAATTTTGAGTCAGTGGGAAATGTAATCTAAAGGGGAGCTATTATATTTCATACCAACTCTAAGGGAGAAACTGTTAAAGAATTGGGAGAGAAAAGGCAGGTTGAGTGAGAATCATCCTGCAACTGACTCTCAGATTTCAGGAAGGGAAAGAGGTAAAAGAATTAGAACAACAGGTTTCAAGGGAATATGAGAGGACAGTGGGCAAAACCTCTTTGTAAAGAGTCTCAAGAAAAGAAGTTAAAGAATTTAACTTGTTTGTTCCCCAAAGAAAAATTATAAAGAGAAAAAATGCAAATTGAGACAGCACAGGAGAAGGACAAAAAGCATAGTAAAATAAATTTGTCTGAGATATTAGAAGCTCATTTATGTCAAGCGCAAGAAGGAACCATGTACAAAATTAAAACTAGTTTGGATTATTTAGAACAAATACAAAAGAATAACAAATACAAAAGATGCAGAGAAAAAACCCAAACCAAAACACATAAAAGAAGCTAAGACCAAAAAATGTGTACAAGAAAAGATTGTGCACACAATAAGTACATGAGGAGTAACAGAAATGGTTCTGGAATTACATTTTTAGTAGGAGCACGTTCGAGGAAAGTGTTGCTCTAGTGATTAACAGAAGCACATTGGTCTTCACTAGTGTTATTTTGGGTATATGGAAAAGAGCCTAGAACAGAGAAAGGACAAATCAGACAGTACTCAATGTGTTAGGTGTTCCCAGGTTAGCTGTGCCTCAGATTTGCTATACTTGGAAACTGGAAGAATTTTCTAAATTAGTCTCAGCCCTGTTAGCAGTTACCATTGAGAATCTGAAGAAGAAAAACGAGTGTGAAAAATAGAAAAACACATCCCTAAAAGGAGGTAGGAGCTATGGATGGAAGAGACCTGTCACGGATTTGCAGATCATTTTTGTTCCTAGAAAAATTACAGACAAATATTCATTTTGTAAATACCTGGAGGAAAGTAACAAACAGCAATCAGCATGGATTTGTTGGAACTATCTAGTACCCTGTAACAAGAGATTAAAATTTGTGGATTAAAGAAAAGGAGCAGATGCCCTACATTTTCATTTTAAGAAATGAAATTCTGAATACTGTCTTACAAGAGTTCCCTATAAACAAGCTAGGGAACATCAAGCAGTATTTATATGTAAGTTGCATGAGGTATAATTGCACAACTGGTTAGATAAGGTAAACCCCAAGCAACTACTGCTGTTTCACTCATGTATTCCACAGGAGTTTATTTTAGAAACTGGTATGTTTTTTCAGCAGTAATCTGGATTATGTTTTAGACAATATGCTTATTAAATTTTCAGTTGTCACAAAGCTGAGAATGAATTGGAAGGATGCCAGAGAACAGGATTAGAATTGAAAATGATCTTGAAATGGCTTTGAAAATAAAGAAATATTTAGCAGGTGTAAGGGTATGGTGTTATACTTGGGCAGAATAGCCATAGACAGGCACAGGAAAGATGGTTAAGCAGTGGGTTTTGAAAATTATACATGTCATAAATATTACATGCACAGACATAGTCAAGGTATTGAAGAAGACATGGATGGATGAAAAAGACATATAGCCTGAAAAATTTAAGGAGTAATTCATCTGATGTACTCAGTGTTCTGCTTGATTCAAATACTGGGACCAGTTTGAGCATCACATTTCAATAAGGATATAGCTGATTAGAGGGATTTCAGGGATTGGCAATAAAGATGGTTAGAGAGCTAAAAACAGGACTTGCAAGGAAAAAAAATCAAGAAACATCTTTGAAAGTAAAGGGTAGGTAGGAACAAAAAGTGTTCAAGTATGTGAAAAACCCCAGCAAAGCACCTTGAGCCAACCAACCAACCAACCAACCATCCAAAGAAACACACCCTAAACCACATTGAACCTACACAGATGAAGGGAAAGATCTAATCTCTGCATCCTTTATAGATAGTTTAAATTATAAGAGAAAGAATTAATTTAGACATTGAAAAAACATTCCTGACCATTAGGTGAGATACTTAGAACAAGTTAGGTGAGAAATTGGTAAGCATATTAGCAGTCTTTCAAAACAGGGCAAGCATATCCAGAAATGATACAAAAGTGTAGCTTTGTTACATCTGCAGTTTGGAGTTGACTTGCTCTGGACCCTCTCAGCAGTTTTACATTACTGTGTATTATTGCTGTGCCACACAATGCATTCTCTGTTCTGTAAATCCTGTGAAACACTACTGTAATTGGAATTAAGATTATGCTTTCTTTTTATTTCAGTGTGTGCAGAAGCTTACAATCCTGATGAGGAAGAGGACGATGCAGAATCTAGGGTACTTCATACTTAGAGTCAAATACTTTTTCAATTCTCAGGCATTAAATTTAGGAGGAAAAATGTAACAGCTTTACCATTTCTTTCAAAAAACATTGTTACTGTAATATACTTTACTAATCTCCTGGGAGTTTATGTTAAAGGAACATTTAAAAATTCTCTGTAATAGTCACCCATGTGGAACTTGATGTATTATTCTTAATTACCAAACCTGTGGTACCTGGTTAAGGAAACATTTTTGTGTAATTATATTTACCCAGAGAGCACCTGCTTCTAAAAACTCTACTTGATGTCCTCATAATCTTGCAGTAGCTTCCTTTTTCAAAAGGCAGAAAAAAGTTAAACTGAAAAATTGCTAAGATTTTTCTAGGTACAGTGTGACAAATGAGGAACTGCATTTATTTCTTTTATTTGTGTCACTACTTAGCTTTTAAGATGAAATAGCATGAGTTTCAAGAGAATTTTAATTGTTTATATTCTGCCTAATTTTCAGGCTTGTAACACTGTCCAAAAGGTTACCCTATGGTATTACAGCTATACATAGCATATCTTGGGAAGAATATGAGTTGAATAACTTGATTGATACTCAGATGAACCAGACACTGGTACTTTAGTAAATCTCTGGCTCACTCAGATAGTGTCAAATCTGTTGTTTACTCTGTGAACTTCTGATAAAAATTTAACACAGATACTATTTCACACAATATTCTTTAGGAAGTAGTCATGGCAAATGGCTGAATGGAATAGTGGTGCTTTTTATAAAACATGCATGCCCCAAATATGACTGGAGATTGGTAGCAATAGTGTAGATAAAGGTGTCTAGAATGGCTTGCAGAAATGAACTGGATTCCACAGGTGTAAAGATCTTGTAAGATTAAATACAGCAGTGTTTCATTTGCTAATGCTATGGTGATACCATTTTATCATTGAGTGTTTATTCAAATCCTGAAGGTTTTGAAATGAGAGAGTTATGAATCATGGCCAAAATATTGTGTAAAATGCTTAGTTGAATTAGCTCAGTCCTTCAGCTAGTGCTACTGTATGATAATCACTCTAAGAGCTTCTGTGTTCTATCCCTCAGATTATTCACCCCAAAACAGATGATCAAAGGAACAGGCTGCAGGAGGCGTGCAAGGACATCCTTCTTTTTAAGAATCTAGACCCGGTAAGAAATTCTTGGTAATGAGCAGCATTTAGCAGTGCTGCTAAGAATTGTTTCTTTTGAGCTTTGGAACAGAAATTTACAGATTTGACTTCTGTAACCTCTTCAGTATGCTTTTTTGGCCATTTAATAAATTCCAGAAATGCCTTTTTTAAAAACTGATACGTTGCATAGAGTCTTTTGTTTACCTCCACATGTGATAATATTGAAATACATTAATATGAATCTGTACGTTCATAAAAATGAATATATTAATTGTGTTAATTATTGTATTTTCTTATTTTAAATCTTTCTGTACACTGATGTCTATAAACATATCAGTTAACTGGAATGTGTAAGTTTTTTCTGTTATTTTTTAGCATCGAAAGGTGCTGAGTGCTCTATCAAAACAGAAAATTACCCCCAAAGCCTTCAGTTTAGCTATGGATGTAATTGAACAAGTGAATTATGAAATAGAGGGAAAGAGAAAGGTAGCAGTGATGTGTTTACATTATTATTTTGCTTAATGTAGATACCATAAAAAAGCTTCAGGTAATTTTCTTCCACGCAAATAATTTCTTTCTGTTTTGTATAAAAACAACCATGAGCTTTTAAGAAAGCCTAAATGTACTGAATGAATGATCTGGATCAGACAAAGGTGATAATGCTACCAAAAAAGCACACAGGATTGTTTTAGGGAAAAGGTGAGTGTATCAATCAAAACATGCATACTGAGGTTAGGATGACTCACAGCATCCCAAATGCTTTCTCAAGAGGTTTGATTCAGTGCTGTCAAGGGAGGGAGCATGAGGGAAAGAGAAACAATTATGTAGATTTTTAAGTATGAGAACAGAAAGTTTAAAATTTGATTCAAGAGGGAGTTAATGGAAGGACCAGCCTGCAGCTCTGTTTGGAAGTCAGGTGCTATTACAGAAAATGCACATTAATTTGTGCTGCAGGTTTCCAGCTCCTGCTTCTCTCTGCACAAAGACTGAACCCTGGCCCTGGGTCCTGTTCCCTTAGAAGCCCTGAGGAGCAGTCAGCCACAAAGCCCCAGCTAGCAGAAGCCTGGAGTCACTGTTATGGAAGGGCAGCAGGTCTCAGCATGGGTGCTCATACATGGGCATTCTTGGGACAGTGGGATCCTGACACAGGTTTCCTCACTCCCTCATGCTGTCTGGTTAATAGGTAGTTAATCAGCTGTTCCACTATACTTGTTCAAGCTAAAGCCATGCACTCATCTTCCCTTCTGCTCCTCAATTATTCTTCTAAATAGCTTCAGGGAATCAAAGTCATTTGTAGGTATCTGGACACGAAACTGCTTTATTATATATTTTTGTTATTGTTGGTGTGTCCTGGCTTCCCCTTGGCTGGACCATCTTACATTATGGCATTTTGGCAGACCCCTCTTGGTTAAGCTCTGAGCATTTCTCTCTTATGAGCCCTGCAACACGATGGATTATTGTGTGCTCCTAGAACCTGCAGTGGTGTTAACAGGGCTTACAGCATCAACCCTCTGGATGGGATCTGCTTTGCATTACAGCAAGAGCTAGATCTTCTGTCTCAATGGTCATCAGCCACTTGGTCTGCAGAATAGGGGTCTGTTGGCTGTATTGTAATGTTGTGTAGACATAGAGCATGAAACTACTCCAGTGTGGGCACCTGATGGGCTTTATCCAAGGATGAATTCTTCCAAGGAATACTGAGGGATTATTTCCTTGTTTATGAAGCTCTTCTCAGGACTGTGCTTGCTGTCTTGATACTGATGTTTTGAACTATTTTAAAAAATTCTTCTTATGAATCAGTTCCTTGTAATAGCTAATAGTTCCCACAATCTGTTCCAGGTGTTTAGCAGAAGACTTCCCAGCTGAGTTCTCACTTTGAGGTCTGCAATCCAAAGCCTCAATATGTGCTCTAGGGATCTCCCAAGTCTTGTTCACCCCCTTTTGCTCAGATTGTCCAATGGATTAAGAACACTTCCTCCTGCTTGAAATCCTTTACAGGCAGCATTCTGGAAAGCTGAGTGAGCTAATTTTTGAAAAAGACTTTTCCATTACAATAATTTTATTCATAAAAACACTGGAAAACTACTGAGCTCTGAAGGGAGCAAAGATATTAAAATGTAGCCTTCTTAAGTCTGGTTTGTTCCTTCTGTGGAGCCAGGATCTGTAGTCCCTGGGGAACTTCTCCCACTCCTCCTTCTTGTTCTGTTTCTGAGCAGCAGCTCAAGGGCTCTGCCACTGTAGTTGCAGTAATTAAATATTCCTGTGCCAGCTCTCTTCCTCACCTCTGCATCTCCATGAGAGATGCTGCAGTTTACAGAGTGGTCTATTAGCAAAAACCTCGTTCATCTTGAAGAGAGATAATATCTTCTGCTGCTAAAGCTCAAGTCTCTGGAACAAAAGTTAAGCTTTGTATTGATAGCATCTCCTGCTTGCCACTGTTGTGGTTTTTGGTTGTTTTTTTCCCTTGTATTGAACTTCAGCTTCTTTCTGCTGTAGTTCATGTATGAAAGTCACTATTTCAAAGGTCACTTAGAGGGGAACAGATGTAAAAGGCTTAATGGCTTTTCCGGGATGGCCTTTTAGAGGGTGTCAAATACCATTTCCAAATACAGAATAACATGTCTTGTCACACAATAACGTCACACAGTGTCTTACAGTGTGATCAGGATTGCATTCAGTACATGATGCTCAGTGAAGTCCACCTTTTCTTAACACTTTACCCACCTTCACACACTATATTTTAATTGGAATGGAAGGATAAGGTAGGGCTATCACTAAAGCCAAAGGAGAAGTTGCAGTAGTTGGGAGTGACTTACAGTTCACTGCTCAGAGTGTTAATTGAAGAGGCCATTTACAAATTACAAGAGCCATCACATAAAATTAAAACCCAGCAGAACCATTTGAATGTAAGGCTAAATGAGAGAGGAGAAAAAGATAACTTCAGACTTTGAGACAACTTAGGACTTGTTATACCTACACAACACTGTCTTGAGCCCTTGTTTAACTATGGTAGGTTTTGAATAACAGATAGGTAAATTTGCACATATATATTTATAAATATCATCATTTCACATATTGTCTGTGATGAAAAATATAATAATGTCAAGAAACACGAGTTCTCATACATTTCCCTGAGCAACATTCTTATGTTTTAAAGGCCAACTCTTATAGTCTAAAGTCTATGAAGTTACTCGAATTTTATGGAAGCTTTCTTTAATTTTGTAGATGGATGAGGATGTGACTGGCCAGTGATTATGAGTTCAGCAAGGTATTCCTTAGTTAACTCCCTTAAATAAAAAGTAATTTTAAAGAATTGACATTGTAGCAATATTTTGCCTTTCTGAGGGCTTAATCATTTGCCATCTAGTTGCTGTCACTCAGTATCAGTTTTTCATAGTGTGTTACAGTTTTGGAAAAATCACTTCAAGAGAAGAATATGAATTGAAACATGCTTTTGCAACAAGATCAGGGAAGGAGGTTTTGCAGAGGTACTTGGTTACTTTTTAGAGGACCAGATCAGGGAAGAATCAGGAGACAGATCTATTCAGATGTTTGTTTTCTTCTTCCTTTCCTATATTATATTAACTCATTCTTCTTCTAACATATATCTTCCTGTTCGTCTTCCCAGGAAAACCTCTTCCTCTTAGAGTATTGTTTATTGTCCTGCTCAGTTGCCTGCCTCCCCATTGCCAGAAACCATGATAATCCTGTTTTGCTACCAGGATTGCCATGATGTGCCAGACTGGTTACTCTGCTTGCACCCTCCTTTGTGCTCCAGGTGCTGGAGGTTACCACAGTGGCTCTGAAGCTGCTCTTTCCCTTCCACTTTCACTTTGTGTAAGCCAGCAAAGAGAAAACAAGATGATGACCAAATGTCTTCAGCCCCTACAGAGAACAAGCCTGAAGATGCTGTCACTGAAATTTCTCTCTGTTCGCCCTAACAGCTGTTTTATCACCAGGAAGAATAGCAGCAGCAGCTCATCTACTGGCCAAGGAAGCCTTCCACACTTTTTACAATACAATTCAGAGTTGTTCTTTTGGTTTTGTCTCTTTAGAGGACAATGTACTGGGGTGATTAACAACAGGCTATTTGGTTTGGAAATTACAGCCCATAGGGCAGCAGTTAAAGCACCTGATGAATCTTTTATCAGAGCAAGAGGCTGGCTCGGGGGGCTGATACCATCAAAGCTGAGCTGTGCCCTTGCACTTAAAGTCTGAATCCTCTCTTTGGCAAAAATTCACAAGCAGTGTTAGAGCGTCTATTCTCTTTCAGAGAAGTTTCATATTGGAGAGCTTTGCCCTGTTAATGCTTGTACAGAATACATAAAATAGGTCTTGACCCTTTTCTAAAAAGTAATAAATTATGCATTTTGTTCACAAATAAGCAAAAGCAATTTCTGGGCATATTGCCACTTATGTACCTGGAGAATTAGTGTAAGAGAGCACAAATATTGATTAATCAATTAGAACTTATTAACTTGAAGGAAGATGAAAGGGAACATAATGTAACTGTTTTATGAATAGTGGAACCTTATACTTAAGGTCAAATCATTCCTTGAAACCACTAACAGAAGATTCTCATGCTGCTGTCAGGTTCTTAAGAATTTTGGTGAAGAATTAAAACTACAGATTTTGGAGCAATTAATGGAAATATACATCCCACCCCCCACCCCCCCCATACACACATACATACATACATGTGTATATATATATATATATATATATATATATATATATATATATATATATATATATATACACATTTCTAGATATATCAAATGTGTGTATAATATATGTAACTGAGCCCAGAATGCTTGAACATATTAATACTCATAGATGACACAAAGGTGGTGACACTGAGGTGCCCTTCCAAAGAAGGGCAGTGGAGCTGGGGCAGGGCCTGGAGCACAGTTCCTTTGAGGAGCAGCTGAGGGAGCTGGGGGTGTTCAGCCTGGAGAAAAGGGGGCTCAGGAGGGACCTTGTCACTCTTGCACTGCCTGACAAGAGGCTGTGAGCAGGTGGGTGTTGGTCTCTTCTCCCAGGTACCAGGACCAGAGGAAATGGCCTCAAATTGACCTAGGGGAGGTTCAGATTGGATATTAGGAAAAATTTCTTCACTGAAAGCGTTGTCAAGCACTGGAAGAGACTGCTCAGGAAAATGTTTGGGTCACCATCCCTGGAGGTATTGAAAAGATGTGTAGTGGAGGCACTTGGGGTAGCTACAAACTATGAAATGTGTTACTGAGCCTGACTGATGGGCATGTGTATGATTTTTGAGAGACAGAGTACTAATTTAGCATGTAATTGTGTGGATGAAGGTTAAGGTATATTCTTAAGGAAAATACTATTGCTTAAAAATATGTATTGTACATTGAAATACAAATTAGAGTCTTTGATGGTGAAGAAATGAATGCTTTTTCATTAGTTTACAAGTGGATATAACACAAGGGAACTAAATATTTTGAACTGGATCAATATTGCTGCTAACATTTTTGTCAGAGTTCCCCTGGAGTATATGTGCATGGTTTTGTTTTGAAAAACAAATGTGGAGAGGTGTAGACATGAATTCTGTAATTTATCTTCTACAAGGTTCAGAGTTGTTGATTTAAGAAGTCCTTTTCTTCCCATGGTTTCCTTGCCTGTGTCTTGCTAACATTTTCTACATCTCTCCCCCTCCCCACACCCAGCCCCCTTCCTTTTCTGGTATTGTCATTGACAATTTTATATCATATTGAATATTAATTTGTTGATATTTCAGATTGCACAAAGTGAGGACAGGGTGGGCAGCAGGATGCCTTGTTCACGTGATAATATTCTAATGTTTTTAGAAGTCATATGAGCCAGGGAACTACAGGCCAGTCAGCCACAGACCCCACCCCCATCCTGATTTCATTTTACATGTATTTTTGAAGGTAGAACTGCTTTAAGGAAGAAGAGCATTTAGACTGCACCATTTTACAAAATACTAGAATTAATTCTGTTTATGAAACAGATCTGCTTTTTAATTCTAAAATTACTTATCTTTATCTTTTCAAAATAACAGCAGAGGATGCCAGTAAATTGAGCCTCAGTCTGGCAGAGATTCCAGAGGATTCACACAGAGCAGACTGGGCAAGCAAGTTATGTAATTCTCATGGTAAAAGCAAAAACGATGTTCCTGGTTTGGTTATTGCAGTCCACTTTGTCTTAATTTAAAGAGGAAAATTTTAGAAAAGGGACCACTTGTCTTTAAGTTAGTTGCAGTTTATTTAGGAAATTAAAATAAATGTGCAATGCTTCAGCAATTAATAGACTGCTCTCAGATGTATTAAATAGCTTAAAGTATTTTAAACATTTTTAAAAGGGAATTGGATTTGTGAATTCTACTCTGTTGCATTAAAAAAATTGTAGATTTACATACTGGAAAAGTTGTGGTTTGGTGAGCTTGATTCATGGTTATAAGTTGAAAATATTTTAACCAGAAATCCAAGATGAAAAGCACCAAATAAAGATTTTAATTATATGTATGACTCCTCCGTTGCAGGAAATAACCATCTTTTTGGTTTAATCTTTTTTCCCGAGATATCTTGAATGTGTTTTAAGTTCTGGAGTTTGATGCACAGATAATACATTTTTCTTGCCTGGCTTGCACCTAGATGATAACATGGCCTCTAGCTCCCATGAAGTGGGGAGCATTCTGTGTTCTCACTTGTTTTCAAAAGGCAGACCAGGACTGTTGGCTGGGGAGCCACTTTGCCAATTCAGATGTAAAGCCAGAGGAAGGGAAGGTGCTGCTTCAATTGCCTTAGACAAGCTGATATTAGGTCAGTTTTGCAGATTCTGTAGGAATTTCTTTTTGTTTACATAGAGAGGACTGAAAAGAATGAAGTAATATTACCTATTCATTCAAGCATGGAAGTTTTTTATAGGCATCTCCTGTATGTCTCTTCCAATGGCACCCACTCACACTTTTCTTTCTCTGAAATGAGCTATAACACATTCACTGATACCTGAAATGACCCATCTGTTTTCAAACACATACCTGTCTATACTAACAAAGGTACTAAGCAGAGGCACAGTTAAAGGATTCTTTGCTGGCCTAGGAGGGCTGCAGGATCTCTCCCTGTGCTTTACCATGACCAGCTGTACTAAGGATGGATAATGTCCTTCTGTTGTTCTTTGTGCCCACACACAGCCAGCTCTGTGAAGGAAAATTTGTATTTAGCTTCCATTTTTCAAAAAGGCTTGGATTACATGGGTACTGCTGGTATTTTTAAATGCTTTCAGTAAGTAAAAAATTCAGCAGCATAAGGATGGAATTCATTACAACTAATTTATCTGTCTAAAAATTGTGTGTAACTGGGATTTACAGTGGGTCTCTCCATCATCAGAGGAAAGAAAGCTCAGAATCATTCTCTAGAGATTTCCCTATCTTGTATGGTTATCTCTGTCCATGGGCTGCAGGAGTACTCTAAGGGACTGACTTAGACTGGTGTTCTTTGGACAGGCAAATGCCATCCATCTTTAGTGGCTGGAAATGCTGTGAATGGAACCATTGCAAAATGCATATCTAGAGGCTTTTTTTACCATGATATTCACTAGTTCTGCTTGTTCCAGTATGATACATGCTTAATAAGTTTCAAGAAGTAGAGTATAGTGTTTTAGACATATTGCAGGATAAACCCAAAATAAAATTTAAATTTTTAAGTTAACTTTTTACGATTCCTAATCCACAATGAGCTGTGTTTGGGTTTTTTAGATGTGAATAGTCAAATTTACATAAAATAAGACAAATTAAGTAATTAGTGGGTGGGTTTTTTTGTTATTATACAGTTGTAATTCAAATGATCACATTTTCTTAGTCTGTTAACATTTCTCTGTCAACAAAGTAATTTTGTAGTGTAAATTCATACTTTCCAAAGAATCCAGCATTTACTTACTCAGCCAAAGCACTGCAAACCTTTATGGCTACATCTGGCCCAACATTTTGCAGGCATTGTATAATTTAGACTTTCAAAATACTTCACAATCATTTTGAAACTAAATTCTGTAAGGAAGCTCTAAGGACAAAATCAGGTAAATGTATGATTTAGAATAATGATTACAGGGGTTTTTTTTTGCAAGGATATAACATTGCTCAGTTGGGAAGGGTGAAATTCTGTTTTTGGATGGTCATGAGCAATTTATGTTGCAAAGGAGATCTCTTATCATTTGCAGTGACAAGTGGGAAGCTGTGCTCTGAACACTGGAAAAGCTAACACTGAATACTAAATAGAACTGTCTTTTTCTTATTGATCCACACATTTCTGTAGCACGAATATTTTCCACCATTAACATCTTTTATCTGCATATTGGGAAGCTGGCCAGTTAGTTAATTCAAAGAGTAAAACTGTAGAAGCAGATGATAATTTCTTGTCTTTGTGTTATTTTAAACAGGAACAGATGTCTCAGGTGTTAGATGCAATGTTTGAAAAGATGGTTGAAGGAGGGGAACACGTAATTGATCAAGGGGATGATGGTGACAACTTCTACGTCATTGACAGGTGAATTGCTGTGTCTTATTATAGCACAAAGTACTTTGCAAAAGTCCATTGAGAACAGTCTGTATTCTATGAACTTGTATTTAACACTGACATTCCAGCTTTTCTCTTGGTATTCAGTGACAAGACTCATGGGAATGGGTCAAAGCTGTGCCAGGAGAGGTTCAGATTTGACATTAGGAACCATTTCTTTACCTGAGTGGTCAAGCACTGGAAGAGGCTTCCTGGAGGTTGATGTCCAAAGCCTGTCAGTGTTTAAGGGGCATTGGGACAATTCTATTAATAAAATTCTTTCACTTTTGGGCAGCCCTGAAGTGGTCAGGTAGGTGAACAAAACTATTGTTTTAGATCTTTTCTAACTGAAATACTAAATTAGACTACCATAAAAGTGTGCCCAGATTCTGTGCTGGAAAGACAATATTTTTCAGCCTTGTGAGGTTACAGTTTGTCGTCTCTTGTCCAAAAGGCTGCAGGGACTTTACAATATTCTGTCAGCCTTGTGGATTTTACATGTAGGGTATCACCTCTGTGTCCCTTATCAATGAAATAACTGCACAGATTTTTGCTTTACATTCACATGATTTATCAATGCACACCATAAAAATATTCAGCACAGAGGAAAATGATGGCTCAGCATCAATGGGCTTGGCAAATTTGTGTTTTACAAGATACCAGATTTTACTGCATTCCCAAAGAAAAAAAAAAAAAGCAAGCTTTTAAATTAATGATGGAGAGAAGAAATGCACACTAGAAAAATGCATATATTTATTTCATGATTTTACTTTGCTTTTCAGATACATTCCTTCTGTTTCCTGCATCTTGGTTGTTTCATTAGAAATTACTACTTTAAAATATTTAAAATATTTAATAACTTGCATCATTATTTCAGTGCTCCTATCATAGCAATTTTTGCAAAGACTTGACATTTGTATCTAGTGTGGTTAAAATGAAATTAAGAAACAGATTCTTAGTAAGATTTTAATTTTTAATAAGTTCTGGTAATAAATAGATCACTGTACATCCATTCTATTTTTAAACTGAGTTAATGTAAAAACTAATAACCCTATCCTTCCCTTTAAAGAGACACCACTTTTGTTATTTATAGAAGTCATTGAGATGTCTTTACAAGGTGTTTAACACCATTTAAGCAAGCAAATATGTATTTCAAATGCTTTATTTTTGGAATTCATGGTATAAAAAATATAGTGAGAGGCTGCTTAGCAAAGCCAGGGCTGGATTCTACTTACTATACTTTTATATTTTATTAACAGAGGTACATATGATATTTATGTAAAATGTGATGGTGTTGGGAGGTGTGTTGGAACCTATGATAACCGAGGATGTTTTGGTGAGTTGGCCTTAATGTACAACACACCCAGAGCAGCTACAATTATAGCTACCTCTCCTGGTTCCATCTGGGGTTTGGTAAGTAGAGTACTTCTTTTAAGCTACTTTTTAAAAATATGTATTTTATACAGATTTTACTGGCATGTGGATCAGCATTAAAAAAAAAACCTTATAATATCAGCAAGTTTAATTCTAGAAATCCTGAGAAATCCCAACACAATTCTATCTTTTTTCAGAATCCACAGATGAAAATCTGAGGTTTAATAAAACATTAAACATGAAAATCATTAACATGATTTAAAAAAAAAATTATTTTATTTTAATTGCAATTTCCCAAATTGAAAACCACTGATAATTGCATATTAATTTTTTCCCCATGCCTTGATTGGAATGCCTTTGTTTCCAGAGTAAAATTCCAAAATGAGGTTGTTTACTAGTGTTATACTTCCTGGATCTTTGACAAGAGTAATTGAGTTTACCCCAAAAGTAAGCTGAGATGGCCATCATTTCAAGATGTACATATTGATCTAATGACTGATCCCAGGACTGAAATGAAATGTGGTTATTCACCAGCCTAATACATGTGACTTCTGGGGTTGTTTAGGGCACTGTAAGAATGGCTTTAAATTCAATTGGGTCGTGTTGGCTGTAAGTGCCCCTGTGGGGCAGGCAAGGCTTGCAGTCCATTTTCCCTCTGCTTGTCACCAGGGCACAGCCACACAAAGTAAAGAGAAGAAAACACCATAAGTGTAGTTTTTCTGTCTGGTTCACTTGCATGGCCAAATCTTAAGGAATGTCCAGTTGGCTGTTCAGGGCAGCAGTGAGCCTTGTTCTGCTGAAACAGCAAAAGTGGACTGTGACCTAAGACCCAGACTCATGGATCTTGGTTTTTTTCAAAACCCTAAAAGCCTCTTTGGGTACATATCAATTTGTACAGGACCACAGGGCAATGAATAAACTTTATAAATTAAACATTTCAATATTGAGGATTTCTTAAATATCCTGAATTCCCCACTCAGTGTTCACTGCTGTAAACGCTACCCTCTGTCGGTGAGCTGAGTATGTACCCTGCAGGGACTTTCATAGCCATTTTCAGGGTAACTTAGGAGCTCCTGATTGACCTCTAGAGGAGTGTTTCTCAACTGACAGTAGGGAGAGACCAGCCAGCTCGGCTGACAGCTACACTGAGTGACTAAATTGGGTAATTTGGTCATATACAGCCAGTCCTAAAGTATTTTCTAGCACATATTTTCAGTTAATTAACTCTCTTTTTCTCTTTGTGTTTACAGGATAGAGTAACATTCCGAAGAATCATTGTAAAAAATAATGCCAAAAAGAGAAGAATGTATGAAAGTTTTATTGAGTCATTGCCATTCCTTAAATCTTTAGAAGTAAGATTTCTATTGCATTATTTTAATAGCTGTGTCAGAGGTACCTGATAAGATTCTGCTCTTGAGGACTTTAAATTTGCCAATCAAAGTGTCTCCACAATAGAAGTTTGCATACTTTTGTTTCAGAGAAAGACTACATTTTAATTTTGTTTTAATTTAGAATAAATTATTATTGTTCATATTGTGTTTTAAAACACAACTTTACTTTCAGTTTCCCAAAGCTTAGTTTTACTAGATATTAGCCAACAAAATTAAACAATGACTTGGGAAATTTAAAAATATTTTCATTTATCAGCTATATTTTTACATATATTTTTGCATGCATGCTTTTCTGAACATAAATTTTGAAGGCTTCAAACAAAAATGGAAGCTTATCAGAATGGCTGTTCAAACTGTAATATAACCTCTGGAAGACTATTCAGGAGTTCTTTTTTTAATGGTAATCAAAACAGGAAAATAAAGACACACTATTCTGTCCAAAGATTCACAGAAATATGAAAGGGCTTTCTAAATATATGCTATCATAATGTTAACCAAATATTTCTTACATTTTCTTTTTTTAAATGAAGGTATCTGAGCGTTTAAAAGTGGTTGATGTGATTGGTACCAAAGTGTACAAAGATGGAGAACAAATCATTGCTCAGGTACAGTTTCTTCCTAGTTTTAGTTTTTCTTTCATTATAGGCAACAGTAATCATGTTATTTGTAGACAATGCATACTTTTAAACCCTATTTTTATTTCTCACATAAAGAAAATCAATGAACCTTAAATGTAAGAGTAAGAGGTGGTTATTTTGTTTCAAAAGCTCACTTTTCACTTATGTTATTTTCAAGAACAACCCTCTTTGTTGGTATAAATAAAAGGGTCAACATTTTTTAGCACACTTAGAAATTCAAACTTGATAAGTGTGCTTCCATGGAGAAGCACTGAAGACTCACCTTGGTCTTGTTAAAATATGGTCAACTTTTCAAGAAGACAAAAGTTAAACTCTTCAGGATAGGCAACTGTGATTGTCTTGCCCCAGCAAAATTTGTGGATATCACATAGGCCCTGGAGGCTTTTCATACTGAAAGTTGCTAAGGGAAATAATTTGGGAAGAACACAGAAGTGGATAAAGGTAGCAAGGATCCTAAAAGTCTTCCACAACATTGGTTTTCTCTGCTTTTTGTGTAAGGCACAGTCAGCTATGTCTTTTCATGAAAAGGCCTTGCTGTTAGTTCTGTATAGATGCTTTGATTGTTATGTGTCTAGAGTATGGTTTTCAAATTAAAAGTGGTTTCTTTTGCAACAGGTATCAAAAAGAGGAGTTTCAAGGCACTGGTTGCAAATATTTTGATGATGTCATGAAATGAAAAGGGAAATTTTTCACTTTTTTACTCACTTTCTTTTTTTTCTCTTGTGCAGGGTGACTTGGCTGATTCTTTCTTTATTGTGGAATCTGGAGAAGTAAGGATTATAATGACAAGGAAGGTAAACATCCCTAAAACAACAACCTTTTTTTTTACCATTGTCACTAACTTTGCTTATGTAATCCTGAGTTTGGCAAATCTCTCCTCTAATACTCTTTCTTTCCATGGCATTTCAGGGTAAACAAGATCTAGAAGAGAATGGAGCAGTAGAAATAGCTCGATGCTCAAGAGGACAGTATTTTGGAGAACTTGCTCTTGTAACTAACAAACCCCGAGCTGCTTCTGCATTTGCTCTTGGCACTGTCAAATGTTTAGGTATTAGTCAATACCATTTATATCTAATATAAAATTATATTTAATCTGTTTGGTTGTTTCTATTGTCACTCTGTCTTTCCCCAGAATATAAGATTTAAGGCTGTTTCAGTAATCACCTATTATTGTCCATTACTATTTGTGTTATTTATCTGCAAAAATCACTTACAATTGATAAATACTATTACCACAATTTCTCCAATATTTCTCTAATTGTATGGAAGTAAAAATTCTTTTAGGACAGTACAGAATATTGCTGCAAAATACTTATAGCCATCAGATAAATGTCTAATACTCTGCAGAAAGGTGAGTTGTTTCTTTTCTCAGTAGACTGACTCATCTAAGAAATAATTCTGTTAAAAATCATGGGCCTTTTTATCCCCATGACTTAAGTTCTTAAAAAAATCTTTTGTCTTCACTAGCTGTTAATGTAGTCATCCCATCCCACTGTAGTCTCAGGCACAGGAAGAGTGAAGACTGTAGGAGTTGTGCTCATAGACAACCCTTCATATCCATTGCTTTTCATGGTCTGATGTTAAGCTCCTACCTATGGGAAAACTGCAAATATCTAATATAAAATGATATTTAATCTTTTTGGTTGTTTCTATTGTGACTCTGTTGTTAAGCTCCTAACTATGGGAAAACTGCAAACTGTAAAGGTAGATTTGGCATTCCTGTATAACGATTTGATGACCAAGTAACCAAAAAATTTATCTATTTTTTAAAATTCCTAACTCAAAACAGACAGAGATCATCAGGCAATAAGATAAAGATATGACAGAAGGGAAAGAATAACAGGCAGTGGTCAGGAAGAGACAGGAAGAGTGTTGTTATCCATAATGGCTGAATAACAAAGCACTGGCACTTCCCAAACAGCAGATTGGGATTGATCTCAGATTTCTCAGGAGACAAGAGATTTCTGATTACTGATTACTGGTTGGAAGTATATGAAGTTTCCTCCCTGACCTATTGGCTGGAACTGTAGAGGATCACATTATTTGATCAGATAAAGAAAATATTCTGGTTGGCTGTGCACTGACATTGTGTGTGAATTACGGTTTTCAACTTTCTGCACATTTGCTGCGAAAATAAGTATTCATTGCCATTTTCACTTTGGGTGGAAGCAAGTAAAAAGAGCAAGGACTGTTAGAGCCCAGATACAGCCAACAACAACACTTAATGTTATGGCTTTTTGAAATATTATGGGTCTTAAAATTTTATTTTGTGGAGGAATCCAGGCCCCTTCAGACAAGCTCTTGGGTAACATATATCTTAATACGAAAATATTTTCAAAATAAGGAACAGAAAAAGTTCAGGTTTATTTTTGAAGTTTCCATACAGCAGTGTGTTGGCTGATCTTGGTTTTGCTAAGGTAAGCAGTTCCCTCCTGTATGAACAATGTAAATGTCTCAGTACTATCTGTTGTCATTTAAAATGTTACACTGGAATATCATGAATACCAGGATGAGTGTCTGTTACTGATGAGCACATAACATTCTTTCTCTCCTTTTTATCTTAGTTATGGATGTGCAGGCATTCGAAAGGCTTTTGGGACCTTGTATGGAAATTCTGAAAAGAAACATTGCAAACTATGAAGAGCAGCTAGTAGCTCTGTTTGGAACAAACATGGACATTGCTGACACCAGTGCATGAACTAAACATTGGAGCAACAAGATCTGTTATGAGAATATAGCACAGTAGTGGTTAGTCCACTGAAAAATTGTCTCTCTTCCTATAGATGCCAAGCATTTTCTGTGATTTTAAGAATGGGATTGGGTTTTTTTGGTTTGGTTTGCTTTTGGTTGGGTGGTTCTTTTGTTTTTGTTTGTTTTGTTGTTTTTTTATTAATTATGACAGTGGAAATACTAGTAAAGAAAATAGCAATTCAATAAATTGAGGCCTTGATTTTTAAAAGTGCTCAGTACTTATGGTTCCATCTGATATAAGGACAGCCTGTGGTAGCACGGCACCTTTGAAAATCAAGTCCTTTAACACAGCATTTCCTTAAATAATAAAAAATTTTTAAAACCCCACATGTGATGAACTTGTTAAACCAGCTTCAGTTCTTCTAAACGGTTACATCTTTTCTGGAAAGACTGTTAGTTTGAATGTGATATGTTGAAAGTATTAGTGCACACAAAGTGTTTATATGTATTACTACAGAAGATATACAGTAGATATTACTTTTTGACTATTACAGTTGTCATGATTTTATGTTGCATTTATCACAGATGTAGTGAATCACAAGGTTAATCATAAGATAAAGCATGACAATGCGTTTTGTGTAACGCTCATGACCCAAATCTGGTTTTTAACATTTCGTAATTGTTTTAAAGTCCTCTTTGTTTAATATGTCATGTTTCAGCACGACATTGTAATATCTTATGCAATTTAGAGGACTTGCATAATTTTGCAATAAACTGCATTTTTTATTAGTTATATGAATTCTGTACATGAGTGAGGACAGCTGACAACCTAAATGCTTTTAAAGCAAAGGCATGGGTCATTGTCATGTTCTACCTAATCATACATAACCTATATTGTTTTCCTTCTCTCTTGTTTTATATTTATGCATTTTGTCTTCTCTATTTATGCTTGTTCTCTAGTTAATTTTTTTTAGATCTTACCTTTTTTATTGTTAAATCTGTTTCAAGTGAAATGATCTCTGTATATCTCTCTTCCTGCAGTCTAATCTTAGCTATCAAAGGTCAATTACTGAAGTGATTGATATCAAAAGCCATGCTAAACTAAGCTTGTCCTTGAAAATCCTTAACAGGAAGTGCAAAAGTATTTTTAATTTGAAAGATCAGTACTTCCAAAGCTTTGCACACATCTGTCATTGTTAAAGCTAACATGTCTTGCTTTCAAAAACCTGTAGGTCATCATGGAATAATGTGTTCAGCCATAATAGCATGGGATACCTTGTGAGACTGAGGAGAGAGAATATCATCTTAATTATGAGCACAGGGCTAATTGCCTACGGGGGTCTGTGACTGGAAATTTCAGGCACAGTCCAATTTCAGTCCTGCTTACTGACCTGTCTGTTGGTGTTCATGGACAGGCAGTGTGTGTACTGGTGATGGGCAGCTCTGCCAAAATGACACTGCAAGAGTAGTAGGAAGGCTGCTTCTGCCCTGATTCAAACATCTGAATTATACCATCTTTCCTTCTTAGATAATGACTTTTCTAATGCCATATATTTGTGTATGTTGATGTAATCATTATGCTACAGTTAGTGATATGTTCTGACAATTAATATAATCATACATGTATATGAAATTATGATTATATAATATGATAACAATATATAATTTATATCATATAGTATGGTATAAATTATAAATCAGATTTCTAAAAAAATACAATCTGAACAAAATTTACAAATGTAATTTTTTTTTTACTTAGAAACCTGGTATGAATAATTGCACATATGATAACTTGCCTTTGTACTTTTGATTTATGGGAAAAAGAGAAGCCTGTTATACTAGAAGGAAATATCAGGTAACCAAGATCTACACTCTTGTCATTCTGTATGCTTAATCTCTAAAAGCTACCTATATTTTGCACTGGCTTGATGTGATTAAGAAAAATGCTAAAAATTACTTGTATGGCAGTAAACTACAATCAAGGCCATAAATGCCAGTCATGATATTTTCAATATTGTTGGTTATATTTAAAGTTTCCTTACAATAAACAACACTTTTATATATAAAAATCTATGTTTGTTGATATTCTTGTTGTCTTTTGATTCTATTACCATAAAGTCACAAGTGATCTGTTTATGCTCATTTATTAAAAAAAAATCATAATTCTTAACACTTTCATGCTGATTTTCATAAATGACATTATGTGTATTCTCTGTCTACTCAGGCAACATGTTGATGCAGTAATTGTCATAATTACTTTATTTGATGATTTGCTTGCAGTTTATAGCTGGGAAAAACTGTGGAGTAACAAATTTAGGATAATCAGAGACTCTGGGTTTTCTGATTCCCAAAATACAGCTTCATGTTGCAGCAGTTTTATTGTGTTGCTCTTGGGCACTGGATGGTTTCTGGAATTTTCTTTGTTGGTAAATTCAGGGGGGCTTAACCAACAGTAATGTTACCACTTTTTAAGTTTTATCCAAGTCATTATATCCTTCATCTGTCAGCACTTGGGATTGCTCCTGGATCTCTTCATATGTACACTTCAAATGTGCCAGGCTTCATGTCATAAATGTGGTGAGTGTTAATCCTAAGAATGAAATCATATCAAGTTACTGATTTTTTTTACAGACCTTTCAATAAAAAGTAGACAATTCTAATAATTTTAAACAATGCTGTGTTAGGTTTACCTTATTAGACTGTGTCCATGCTTAAGCTACCTGATGCTTCTGTTATTTAAGATTTTTATTGAGTTAGGTGAAAATATTCCCCACTTAGTGAAGAGAGAAAATCCTGAGAGAAATCCTGTATGAGGCATTCATGTGTTCATATGTTTTACTAACCAGAAGAGAATCCACATGACAGCAAATGGTTTTTATAAATGCCTTAACCATGGGGAAAGCAATCTGATTGCAGCCCTGAAGTTGATCACAAGACACAAACCCAGAGCTGAGCAAGATTTCCATGATCCTACTGCTGATGCCATCACTTTTTAAATGTCAAATGACATTCTGCTCCATGGGATTTAATTCAAATAAACATTTCTGAAATCATTCCCTTCTGTATTTCCTGTTTAAGGTCCAGAAGTGACCAACTGTGGAAGTCTTGAGGGAAAACTCTGAAGAGTACTGTGAAACCATTTACAGCCTAACCCACTGTCACTCCATTTTCTTCCCTCATCTTGTCTTTTCTATTCAGACTGTTCTGCTCCTTGCTGGAATGGTGGGTTTATGTTTTTGGTTTTTTGGTTGTTTGGTTTGGTTTGGTTTGGTTCTGGTGGTTTGGTTTTGTTTGCTTGAAATGTTTGGTGCTTTAAGTTTTCTGTAAGGTGACCCTGTGACAGTTGTGTCATGATTTTACCATTTTGTAGCCCATGGCATGCTTGCTGTGACAAACGTTATTGTTTATTCTGTATCAAGAGTTACCAGATATGCAAAATCATTATCTCCTGGTCATCCTCCACAGACCTGACAACTCTTAGTCATCTTTGTTTCAGATACTTACTACATCTGATAGCATTTGCTTGCTGGAAGTCAATTTGCCACAGCAGACATTTTTACATGTTCTTGCTCAAGTTTTTATGTTAGTTCAAAGCTCATTTTATGCAATCATACATGTGATGATTATAGGTCTGGTTTGGGTTTTTTTGTTTGTTTCTAAGAAACTTTCCTGTGTCTGTAGTTCTCAACTATTACTCCAGGGAGGAATTGCCTCTTTGTATGCTAAGTCTGTCCAGATCTGTGCTGTTGACTGTCTTACAAAACTTAGGATTATTTTCAAATTGTTCTGAGAGCTGTATTTCCTTCAGATATATACCAAGGCTGTTTCCAAGTTCTTAATCTACTTTTTGTCTCAGAAAGATGCTTAGCAGGCTGGGCACTCTCACTTCATGGACTGAAAGCAAGCTGAATAATCTTGGTAGGGTATGAGAAGCCTATAGAAAATTAGATTTTACCATTGTCTCTTCCTTCACACCATTTCTTTCCCTGGAAATGATCTTTCTCCTAGCAGCCAGGTGAAGAGCCAGGGGCAGTAGGGGGATATAAGGTGAGGAGTGGCTGGCTAGGTCTGTGCTGGGACACAGTGGCCTGGTTGGCTGGGCAGCCCCTCTCCGTTCCTCATCCTCTTTGTCCCACCCCTGCCCCTTCTCTGATGGCAAATCAGAATGAGCTGGAGTGCAGTTCTGGCATTGCCATGGCTGAGTGACTACCATGGATAGGGTTGTGTTCCTTCCAGAGAACTGGTGAGGCCTGTGCGTGTATGGCAGAACAGGGAAAAGACAAAAACCAAACTATTACATAAATGAAGCTGCCCAATCAAGACCATATGAAAACTTTGCCATTAGGTTCTACTAGGTCATTGTGATGGTATCTGCTGACTCAACCTTTTCTTACTGAGGTAAATTAAATTAGGACAGTCTAAAAATAGCATAATTCAGCATATGAATACTTTGTGATGTCTTCTTTGAAGGTATTGAGTTATTTCAGCTGAGCAGCTGTGAAGTTTTGGGAGAGGATAATGCTCTGTGCAGGTCTCTGTGGATGACTTCTTTCCTGGCAGCCGAGCGAACCTTTGGGACCTGCTCCCTCACATCTCTGAAGGTGCTGGAAACTCAGTTCTGATAAATGTCTTATCTAGAAAATGCCATCCAACTTAACCAAAAAGCTCTGTATTCTTTTTCTCTTTGTTGCTTTGTCCTTGTGGGGTCAGGTGGTGTGCCTTCTTGAGAGACCTTAGCTAGACTGTACCATTGGATTTTGGCTGCATCTGTATGGCTGTACCTATCATAGGAAATTTTATATGCCTGAGACTGTTTGCTAGTACTGAATGGCCAACATTCATACTATTTTCCAGTATTTCTCTGGGCTCATTTGTAAGCTGTCTAGGAAACTTTTTTTTCAGCTTTCCATATGGGGTGGCCATATACAGATGGCCAGCTGAGAATAGTCCTTGGCCTATGGTGGTTCCCAAATCATATCTGAAAATTATTAGCTATTGGCCTGTGCAAAAACTGCACAAGGGCTATTCTAAAATTAATCATATACAGTAGATGATTGTATTCCAGTGCCCAGAAACACTCACTGGCATTTTAATTTACCAACCAGCATAGAGGAAACCTACAGTTTTTCCTGTAATCTCTTCTTGATTTGTTTTTCTGCAAGCTTTGAGCTGGAATGGAGGAGTTTTTTATTTATCACTCTTCTGGTTTGTTTTGTGATATGTGAAGCTTTTATTTTTTCCTAATACTGTTGTCAGTTTTAGTCTTGCTCTATTTTTATAGGTAAAAATTTTAGCTGAAACTGGAACCTGTGCCATAATGACAGGAAATAAATTTCTCATTGATTCTTGACCTGTCTTGGAAGGGGGGAACAATAATCCCTGCTCTGTTATTTATTCTATTTCTCCTCGATTTGAGTCACTACAGGAAGCAAGTGAAATTTCCCTTCTAGCACTCAAGAGATAACTTCTTTCTTGGGAACAACAAATTTTCTTTTTCTTTGCTCATCATTCCCAAGAGCACCTTGTGTGAGGAGATTGAGGTGAAGTGTGGGGAGGACAGAGCCAGCCACCATTGCAGCAAGCCACAAATGGCCATTGGAAGAGGGAATGAGTACAAATAGCTTTAGGAGATACACAAGTCATTGTGTGAAGAGAAAACTTGATTGAGAGGCAGAATGGTTGCAGAAGTGAGGCTGCCATGGTGGCTAGGAGTAGGAGCTCTGGTGAGTGGAGTTCTGATGTCTGGGGGACTGTTTAGTTAATTACTGAGGGTGGATGCCTACATGCTGATGTGAAAGCTCCTGTAGCAGGATTAAAATAATGATATGTTGTATTTTAGAGAGTCAGCAGTAACAGCTGTGTTATAAGTGCAGGATTGACTTGGGACAGGAGGGATTAAAAGTGGAGATAGGCACAAACCCAATATATAACATATATTTTACTAATACAACAAATATTACTAATTTTAAAAATCTGCTTTGTGGCTTCTTAACTTTGTGCCTGGCAATTTTAAGAGGCAAAAAGCTAAGATACAAATTAATCAGTATTTTCTAATTGTAGTCTCCTGTTTTTTTTAGTGCTTCTTGGTAGCCACCCGTAATGTGACAATAACTCAAGAGTAACACTTCCCAATTCCCCACCTTATTTTCTACCTTTTACAACAGCAGAAGCAACTGAATCAGCAAAGCTCCCAAGAGTGCCTCTGTTACACAGTATTGATTCATTCTCTGAGCACCCATTCATTTGGGCATGGAGTAAGGCCAGGTAGGGTGTGTGGAAGGGGAGTAATGGTTTAATTAGAGACCAGGCATTGAGAGCAAGGAGTATGGCATTGACATAATCTTAATTCTGAAATTTATATGATACATACTTACCTTGAGCCAATGGGTAGTGAGTAAGCTTTGTTAGTTTTGTGTGTCTTGCTCTCATCTACTGCATGGACTACTTGTCCTTTACTTATTTTCCCTTATATCCTCACTGAGTAAATGTTAACTTACTGTATGCAAAGGAGAGGTGGATTTGAAAACAAGAAAGCTGTTACATGTCTCTCTTTAGAATTTCAAAACAGTTCAGACATTCATCTTTACAAGATTTTAATCTCAGCCTTAGGTAGGATTCATATTTTGGTGCTTTCTGAGTATGTCATAGATTGCAGTGTGATATTGAGGCTCTAATTCAGCAATGGTATTTACTTGTCTAGACCTGTATCTGGAATCTGGGCCAGTGGATCTCAGAGGACTGGGCTTCACAGCTAACACTCATGCATGAAGCTTTTGTAGAGAGCTGTGAATCTTCACAGTAAATAGCTGTGCAGCTATTTTGTTTTGTGTCCAGAAAGTACATAGCAGGGTGGAAATGTGCTCCATAAGAAGATCCATATCCTTGAGGCCAACAGACTTCTGAAGAAAGATGGGACTTGGGAGTGTATCTTCTGTAGCTGCTGGATCAGGCCTCTGCCATTTCCATGTCCCACGCTGTGGCAGGGGGAGCTTTCAGAAGAGCCCACTGTGAGTTTTACGTGGCAAGGGCTGTGCCACAGGCACAGAAGGCAGTTTGCAGAGGGGAGACATCTGCATGCCCAGGTCTCCTGCCCCTCCTCAATCTGGCTGAAATGCATTAAAATGCCCAAGAAGCTTAGATGTCTCTCCAAAGAGCCTAAAGGCTGTTTAGATGTGTAAGGGAGATCAAAAGAGAAGGGGAAGAAACACAGCCTTAAAATTAATTTTATTGTGGAGTGGTGTAAAAAAGATGGTTCCTGGTTTACCACTTTTCTATTTATTAAAAGAATGTATTTTAGAGATGGAATGTCATGAAAGGTTTCTTATATAAAGATGTATCAGTTATTTAGAAAAAGCCTGAACTGTAAATATAGGGAAAATGTGAGCTTGTGGGATGTGGAGTAGACAGCTGATATTACAATAAGCTGTCTAGTCATTTAATATTTGAATCTCAGTATTACATTTAAGATTATTTTCCTCAAGGTACTTATTTAAATAATATTTTCAAATTGGGACTATGTAAAGGTCATTAAGCACATGTTTGTTTGGTCATTAAGCACAGAAGATTTTGAGTTAAAATTCCATGGGATTCGCTTTTCTACTTCCCTTTAAAGCTAAGCTTGCTTACACAGAGAGTAATAGTTTCCAGTTCACACTGCAGAAGATACTGGGTGTTTTTCAGAGTAATATCTGTCTTCAAACAGTGCCTACAGCTGGCAATGACTTTACTGACAGGCAAACTTTTATTTCATGGAAAAGGCAAATCTCAAACTGATGTGCCAATGACATCTGCAGACTAAGTGTGTCATGATGCCAAGTACAAAGATGGTATAATTTCCTTTTGAATTGTGTTGCCTTTGTAGGCCTTGTTGGCCTGTGGGAACAACAATCCAGCATTCCCTCTAGTGGTCACTAACCAAACAGGAAATAATTTCTGTTTAACTTGTGTTAACTTTTTTTTTTTCCCTTACTTTCATGCAGTGCTATGTTAGCATCTCTAAAAGGCAGAACTGTCGCAGATACCAGATTACAGCAAAGGTTTGAGACAGGATTTAAGACACGTTCTCATTTCTGGAATCATGTTGTGACATTATTCCATCAGGCTAAGAAAGAAGTGAATCTGTTGGAAAATTCCCAACAGTTGCAAAATATTGTAACCATCCTCAGTTTCTAAAATATTCCCTATTTCTGAATTGTGCATGTACTTGCTTTGTATCACATCATGCATAGTAATTAATCGATTTTGTGACAAAGACGTGGTGTCTGGAAGAGTTGTGTCTCTCTGATCTCCTGGAGTTAATGGGTAAAAGTGGGAAAATGTTTTAATAGTAATGTTTAACCAAACCACACTGCTATTTTGGCAATAAATGTATGGGACTGTCTGGGAAACACTACTGGACCGATAAACCTGCATGGATTTAATTTATTTTCTCCTCCCAAGCCCAACTTGTATTTTGGGCCTAAGCTCCCACCAGCGCCTTTTCAATGAAAGAGCGGCGAGGGCCGAGGCCGAGCGCAGCTGCTGACTCACTCCCTGACCTTTAGCAACCTCCTCTGCCCTCGGCGCCGCCGTCGTGGCTGGGGCGCAGCGCGGGCCGGTTCCGCACAGCGCGGCTGGGGCGGCCGGGGCGGCGGAGCCGTGAGGGGCCGTGAGGGGCGGGGGGAGCGAGCGGGCGGGCAGCGGCCGGGCCGGTACACGTGTCCCGCGCCGCTTGTTTACTATCGCCGCCGGCGCGCGGGGCATCCTGGGGGCTGTCGTCTTATCGCCGACCCGTGGGCAGGCGCGGGCGGCCATGGTGACTACAGCTACCAGAGAGCTTCTGCGGGCGCTGGCCGAGGCATCGGCCAATCGGAGCGCCGCGTAGGGGTGATTGATGTGCGGCGCGGTGCAATCCGCTGTGCAGGAGAGTCAAAACATGCCCGCCCTCCGGGAGGAGTTTTGACAGGCAGGCCAGCTAGCCAATAGAAAGTGGCTACGAATTGAGCAACGTCGCTTCTGGCCACTCAGCGCCCGAGTTGGCCTGTAGGGGGCGGGACCCACCGAGAGAACGGGGCGGGGGGGCAGCCGAGGGGAGCTCGGTAATGGCGACGGGTTCGGTAAGTGCTACAAAGTTTCGAGCTGCCGCTTTTGGGGACTGCGAGGCTCCGGCGGGGGACGGGAGGGGTTCGGTAGGTCAGACAGGAGTGCTAGGGATCGCATGTCGAGTCGAGGAGGTCGCGGGGTCCAGTCTTTTGACGGCGCCGGGAGCCTCGGACATTGTTTACTGTGCGCCTTCCCTGACCGGCACCGCGGAGCCGCCACCCTGCCGCACCGCTGGGTTGAAACTCACGGGGTGTGCCGGTGCTCTTTGTGCCCTTTCAAACCATGAAAACAAGCGGAATAGGGGGGGTGTCCCCCCCTTGTTTTCCCCGGGGAGCGGCTGCCCGCCCCGGTCTGTCAGAGCGAGGGCGCCGTGCCCGCTGTGGGAGCAGTGGCTGCGCGGCACGGGGAGCGTTTGGGGTGCCCGTGGGTGCGGATGAGCCCCGCGGGGGGAGCGGGGCCGGGGCGCGGGGGGGCCCCCCGGGCCGATGTTACGCAGTTCGAATGAATGGGGCCGAGCGCGCATGCGCCGTGCGGCCGCGGGTGTAAACAAGGTCACGTGACGGGCGGGGGGAGCCCCTGAGGGGCTGCGAGTGAGGGGGGCCCGGGGGGCTCCACCTGAGGGTCCCGGGGGGCTCTTCCCGGGGCTCCGCCGCCCCTGAGCCGCCCGGGGAACGCCGTCCTCAGCGACCCATGGTGCGGCCGGGGCGGCGGGGGCAGCGCGGCCCGCCCTGCGTCAGCGAGCAGGCCGCCCGGCCTTGGAAAACATGGTGAATCACGCTGTGCCTCGGCTGCGCGCTCTGGCACGGCCGGGGATGTGCAGCGAGGATTCCTGATCAAAGCGGCTGCGCCAGGAAAAGTCCCTGGTGTAGATCCAGTCTTGCCAGTATGTTGTGTTTTGCTTGGAGGAGCTGTTCTCCAAATTAAACTCCGTCCAGCTTATTGCTCAGGCGTAGAGCTGGCCTGAAACTTCGTCAGTAGGTTGGGGGAAGAAAGGCAAATAGCAGAAGGAAAAAAGCCACGGGAAGCACTTCCACCCAGGCATTCCTGCACACTGCGGTTTGGGTGGATGCTGCCCAGTTCCTGCTGAACCCTTTCTCAGCCACAGTCTTTATTTACTTTTCTCCCAAGTTTCTTTTTGTCCCTCAGAAATAGACATGGTTCAATTAATAAAGTCTTTGTTAGTGTTGCCATTTGTTTTAGCATGACAAATTCACTTGCTTTAAAGCACAAAGTAATAATTTCATTTAGCCTCCAAAGACAGCCGCAGTAATTACAGTCCTGTGAAGCATGGTTCTAGACAACATCTGACACAACAAATTTTCAACATAAAGTTGAATTTTAAAAATCTTACAAGCTAGTTAGTGATGAATCCCCTTCATGTTCAAACCATTAAAAGGCTGAGGAGAAGCGAAGGACATGATGTCCAAAGCAGGCTTTAATAAAGTAGAATAAAAAAATTGAAAAGTAAAGTTGGGCACTTGTTTGTTTTTCTTTGTAGTTCTCTTTCAATTTCATTGTAATTCATTTGTTAGAGGATTTTTTTGGCTTTTGTACACAGATGGCTTTGGTTTGGAGAAATTCTTGCGACTTGGAGGAATAATTCATTTCTGAAACAAGTATCTTTCCTGTCAGAAAGGAAAGCATTTTGTATCTGTTCCTTATTTCTGACCTTCAGAGTGTTGGGGTACCAGGACATGGACTTTCAAGTCTTGACACCTGGCAGGAAGGAAGGAGAAGGTAACATTCTAGAAATAAGTTTGCTTCTTCATTTTGGAAGGAAAATGGGAAAGGAAGAGAGGAAAAAATAGAGGGAAAAATAAAACAAACAGCAGGGCAGAAGGAGGGAAAGGAAAGACGTAGATAAGCCAGAAAAACAAGGAGTGGCTTTTCAGAGTTGATTAGTTGGAGATAATCTTCAAGGTCCTGACCTGTACTACTGAGGTCTGGTTTTTCTGTTCAGAAATAACTGAGCTATCTGCTCTTGTGGTGTTTTGTAATTTTACTGTCCCTCATGGGTGACAGGGCTATAAATTTTGTTAAAGATGTTTTCTGGAGGTGAAAATAATGTCACTGATGGTTTGAGTTGTGTATTCTCATAGCTGTGACTTTTTTTCTCCACCTTAAAATCAGAATAAGCCAATGTAGCTTTGTAGTAGTGCCATATGAGTAGAATCAAACATCTTTTTATGTTTAGCATGCAAGTTTATATAAGTTTTGCATATATTTGAAAGATTAGGAGATCAGAAGGGTAGAAATTTTCCAGTCAAAACCCTCCTGGATGTGATCCTGTGCAACCTGCTGTAGGTGAACCTGCTTTAGGTAGAGGGGGGCTGGACTAGATGACTTCCAGAGGTCCCTTCCAACCCTGTCATTCTATGATATGAAAATATTGCACTTTTCTCAGCTATTGTTGATGTTTCTCTAATGTAGCTTCTTAGTGGGCAGACGTATGGTAGACTTCTCAGGTTTTCTTTCTTATGAACTGTATTCTGCTCTTTTGTGAGAGACTCATGATTATTTTTTCAAGGACACTTCATTAAAGTACAAGCTAATCGTGTTTTGATAGCTTTAATTCATCCTCATCTTAAAAAAAACAAAGTAGGTAACCAAATTACTAAGGATTGGAATAACATTGTTTACCAGGTTTTAGAGACAGTGGTTGTGTAGAATAAGCACACAGTTCTCTGCTGAAGATGATCTAACAGAGTGGCTTTGGTATAAACATTACTAGGATTTGGGGAAATGAAACTGAAGTGAAATCTTCCAGTAGAGGCAACTTTATATTTCCATTTGCAGCACAGTGAGGGATGTTAGGAGTCCAGTGTGTTTGACTCTTCCTGGAGGCCAGACATGGGAAGGGGAGTGGAAAAGGCTTCTGCAGAGGTGCCAGTGCTGAAAGGGCAACTGGGAAAATGTGGGCCTGATCTCACAAGGTTGAGGACAGCATTTCTGCTTTGATCTTAATTTTCTAGGCCTGTTCCCTGGTTCCTCAAGTCCCTGGGTGTAGCAGCTTGCCTCTGAGAGAGCAAGGCACTTCTTTGTGTGTGGTAGACATGGAGCAAGTGAGGGGCAGGCTGGTTCTGTGGGGCATCTGTGCATGAGGCATTGGATGCACATGGGATCCCTCTAGGCCAGTGTCAGTCATGGCTCACAGAATGTTTTGGGTTTGAAGGGACCTTAAAGGTCATCTAGTTCCCAACCCCCTGCCATGGGCAGGGACATATTGTGAGGATGGTCTTGAAAAAGCAGTGGATTTGGTGGCAGGATGGCTCCCAATAACTAGAAGAAAGAAAATGTCACACCAGGCTTCAAGGAGGGGGATGTGGGGAAATTACAGGCTGGTCAGTGCTAGCCTTCAGGTATTTTATTAGGCAAATTCTCCTGACAACCATGTCCACCCTCTTTATAAGGCAAGAAGTTGTCTGGAATAGCCAGGACAGATAGCCAAAATCAAATCTGGTCTGACCCATCTGATTGCCTTTTGAGTGGCTTAGGGTACCAAGTGAATGTCATTTATCTTGGCTTGAGGTGGTTGAGGTAACTCCGGGCTCTTGAAGGCAGTGGGCACAGGCTGTGGAAGTTCAAACCTGCATGAGGAACAGCTTCTTTGCAGCAAGAATGGTTACTGGAACAGAGGAAGTGCCAGGCAGTCTCCATTCTTCAAGATACTAGAAACTCAAGTGGCCAGGGCCCCAGGTAGCCTCTTGACTTCAGAGTTAGCTCTGTTTTCTGTAAGCATTGTACAAGATTGTGTCCAGACACCCATAAAATATGCTGTGATACTCAACAGACTAATGAGGATTTAGGGCCCTGGTAATGAAGTAGTATGAGATGCAACTTAAAACAGTTCACATGTATACAAATTTCTAACCTCTGTCTTTCTAAAGTCAGATACTTTGGAGCATCCTAACATGGTGTGGGAAGTGAAGACAAATCAAATGCCTAATGCAGTTCAGAAACTCCTTCTGGTAGTGGACAAGAGAACTTCAGGGATGAACGAGTCACTGGAGTTGCTGAAGTGTAATGAAAACCTGCCCTCTTCTCCTGGATATGCATCCTGTGATGAGCACATGGAACTTGGTAAATAACAAGATTTTTTCAGAGGAAACTGAATTCTGAAGTTTGTTTTAGATTTCCTATACTGAAATTATTGGAAGCTGATTGAACGAAATTGCTGATTTTTGACTTGGGTAGGGCAGGGAATTGTGACATCTGAAGGTATTTGCAGTCACTTTTCCCTTTAACCTATTTCCAGTTCTGACACACTGGCCTGTTGACTCAAATATGTTCTTGAACTCCGAGCCACAAATTTCTGCTTCTAATCCCCAGAGGAGCAGGGTTTTTTGGCACAAGAAAAACAAACAGAAAGCTCAAGAGCTCCTCCTAAAGGAATCATGTTGCTTTAGATCTGCAAATAAAGATTCTGGGATAGAGGAGGATACTTCAGTTCTTACGGATTGGAGAAAAACAGCATATACTTCAGAAAGTATCATATAATCTGTGAAATATTAGCACATTTAATTTAAATTATGGAGTGATTAAGAATAATGATACTTATATGACAGCAGATAGCACAGACTTCTGTTAACAAGCTGGGGTCTTTTCTGTTACTCTGTATGGGATAGGAAAGGTGTATGTTGTTGATGGGAATTCACCCTACCAGGCTGTCTACTCAGATTTCATGATTTATTTAAGCTGAGTTATTTAACTTTGGTTCCCTGGTGGAAACCTTTTACCTTGAACATGGTCTGATGTTGAACTTTTTTAGTGTCATACCTTCAAGGACAAATTAATTTAGTTGTCTATTGTGGAATGTTTTTGTATTTTAGGGAAGCATGCTGTTTTTTAATAATACTGCAGTATAGTTCTGTGTAAACTGGTCAATCTGTCAAAACTTTAAAATCAGAACTACATTTTTATTTAGTTACATAATTTTTTTCTTAAATTTCTTGTGTGAATATAGAATTGACTGGAGATGTTACTGTTTCTGTGTCCATTTTTTTGAACCGGGTTTGGGAAATGTTGGTAGTTGTCATATGAGAAAATAAAATTACTTTATTGTGATTCCTTTTTTTTTCATCAAATTTGCAATATTTGGTGTCAAATTGAGTGGACAGCAAAGAATTGAGTATAATTATGGTAATTTGTGCATTTGTTTGTAGATGATCTTCCTGAATTACAGGCTGTGCAGACAGATTCTACCCCACCTGCACTTTTTCAGCTTGGTGCTGATGTTTCACATCAGGAATGTTCAAGGCCTTCATGGAGCCAACATACCTCAAACAGCAATCCAGAAAATGCTTATTCTTGTGAGAATGGGGTGAACTGGTTGACAGAATTAGCAAATATAGCCACAAGTCCTCAGAGTCCTTTGATGCAGTGCGCTTTTTATAACAGGTACTGACACTCATTTCAGTTTTGAACTATAGAGATTTATAATCCTGTCTCCAAAATATTCCCTTCACTCTTGTCACCCTCTGACATTGAACTGGAGCCCTATTGTTTGGTCTTTTTATTTGTTCTGTGAAAGTATGCACAGAACTCATCTCAGAGCCTGGTGCAAAAGCTGCTTCGTTTCCAGCTGTGAATGACATAGGATGATGTAAAGACATTGCCTGTCCACAGCAGGCTCACAAATTATGGACATTTTCCAAAAGTGAAGCAGCAGATAAAAACTAAGAGGAATTTCTTACATTAAATTCTTAAAGCTTTCTAGTGCACAGACTTCAGATTTGTTTTTTGTTTTTTTTTTTTTAAACAGCTAGTTGGAAATCTAATGCAATGTGTATTTTAGTGGTAACTGTCTCAGGTTTGTGATCTGTAAATTCTGTGAGGCTGTGAGCAGCAAGTGTGGGATCTTGGAAATCGCTGGGCTTCACTTTTTGTTGTACAGCTTTTCTTAGGTTTTTAATCAGAAAATTTGTAAAAGCTTCAGCAATGTGCTAAGGAGATGCCACTATGGAAGTAATACTGCCATTTGGGTGCTATATAGAACCTATGCAGGAATTATGCTAAGTATTCCCTTTGCCTGAGCTTGTGCCCTTTAATCATTCCCCTGGAATACTAGTGTGTGGGAGGTTTGTTTGGTGTTCAGCTCATGCAAACAGAAATATTTGCAATAAAAGCATTTTAGAGTAATGGCAGCAAAGTCTCATGTTATCTTAATCTGAGATATTTTAAAATCCATGTTTCTGTTGTAGATCATCTCCTGTTCGCATAATAGCAACAAGCAAAAGTTTACATTCCTATGCACGCCCTCCACCAGGATCTTCAAACAATGATCCTAACTTCTCCAAGAATGATGTGGATGAAACACCAGTCAGACATGAAAGGGTGAGTTGTTCTGAAACTTTTTAAAATAAACATGTATGAGCAATGGGTCAAGTTTTTTTGCAAGGGAAACTAGCTTAAAAAAAAATCTGTTTAGTGTTAATACTATTGCTATTTAAGCTAGATTTTCTGTTACTTTTCTTTTTACCACTCCGGGTAGGCCTGTGGTGCTACTTAATATTTTTTATTATGAGATCACTTTGTAAGAAAGCTCTGCTTCTATTGTGATTCCTTCTACAGCAAGCTTTAAAAAATTATCTCATTTGATGCCTCAAAAGGAAATATGGATCCCTCTCCTTTGAGATGCACAAAACCTGTCAGTTCTGTGTCTCCTTTTCCTATGTATTAATTGGTATCTGAAATTTGTCTGTTAACAACAGTGAATTTTCTCCAGGGATTTATCTACAACTGCCTTGAGCCTACAGCTTTCCAGTAACTGGACCATAGAAAGTAATGTGCTTTAAATGATTCTGTAGATGACTAAGGAATGATGAGGTGTAAAATGCTTACAAATGAGCATAAGATAATCCATCGAGATGAAATGAATGTCAGAGAATGAAACCCAAAAATGTCAGGATGCATCTCAGAAAAGGAGATTAAAACAATGCATTCACGTTTATTGCATTCCTTTAATCTTTGTCTTCATGTTACATTCCTATTAGTATTTAAGGCAAAATGATGCCACAGGTGAAAATATAGACTGTCTTAAGACATATAAGACCAGTCCTAAAATGGTCTGCAGTAAAATACCAACACCATTTTGCTTTTTTTTTTTTAATAGGCAAATAGTGAATCAGAATCTGGCATTTTCTGCATGTCATCGCTTTCAGATGATGATGATTTAGGATGGTGCCATTCCTGGCCCTCAACTGTCTGGCATTGTTTTCTAAAAGGTAAAATAGCGTGTTTCATGAAATAAGTATTTGTTTTATCTTGTAGATTTTTTTCTCTTGTAGCACAGATTTTTTTAACTAACACTAACATTCTTTTTCTCCTTGAAAAACTCCCTTAGGCTCTCGCTTGTGCTTTCATAAAGGACGCAATAAAGAGTGGCAGGATGTTGAAGAGTTTGCAAGATCTGAAAGCTGTGGAAAAGAGGAAAATCTCCCAGCCAGTCCTTACAAGGTAATTGTTAGTTCTAACAAACTCACTGCAATACCTGTAGCAAATACTGTTTCTTACATTACCCCTGTGCCTTTAATTACTGTCTCAGGAAAATAGGTTGACGTTAATGTTGTTTAGAGCTGATCACTGTGCTGTTTGTGGATCTCACAGAAAGGCACTTGAATTAAATTCATTTATGTATGTTTTGAATGTATGTCATCTTTATTAATTTCTAGCTAGATAGAAGCGCAAATTAGAATATTGTTATTTTTTAATACAATGCATGACGATGAGTATACACCTAGAGTATGCACAGGTATATGCTTTTCTTGGGGGAAATTTTTTGAACTGTATGTGTGTTAACAGGACTATGGTTCCAATGGTTTGAAGTTGATTTCTCATGAAGAAAGCATTTCCTGTGGTGAGTCAGTGCTGAAGCTGACTTTTGATCCTGGCACAGTGGAGGATGGCTTGCTTACTGTAGAATGCAGACTCGATCATCCATTTTATGTTAAAAATAAAGGTATGAAATACCTCAAGTACACTTGGTTGCATATTAAAATATTCTCAGAAAGTGACTGCAGATTTTGTTGGCATCCCATACTGTTCATGAAAGTGATAAAAGTTGTGGTGTAGAAATAGTTTACTATCTTTGTAAGGTAATCCAGAATATGAACAAACAAAAAAACCTGTAAAGCCATAAAGCTCCTGGAATACTGCCTATCTCATAAGGAAAGAGTTCATTGAGTATATCAATGGAGCTCAGGAAAGCAGAAAGACTGGGGTGGGGGGAGACAGGAGAACTGCAAATAAGGGAAGCTTTTCTCACTTGCTAAAAATGGAACTTCTGATGGTAAAAGTCTCCAGGATTTGATTCCTTTTTTGCTAGAATGAGATTTTATTTGAAATAAAAATAAACTGTTTGCAATAAGAATTCCCTAAGTAAGAGTTCTGATTTTTCTTTTGTGTGAAAGAAACTACATCAGAACACTTTTATAAAATTATGTAATTTCAAGGTATAGGATTGCTCCAATAAAGAAATGGAGAGATTGTCTGGCCGTTTGTCTAATTTAACTCTTTACCACTTCAGGTTGGTCATCTTTTTATCCAAGCTTGACTGTGGTACAGCATGGCATTCCATGCTGTGAAATGCATCTTGGAGATCTGTGTCTACCTCCTGGACACCCTGATGCCATTAACTTTGATGATTCAGGTGTTTTTGATACATTTAAAAGGTAATATTTGGATAAAGTGGCCTCAGTGGTTCTTGTATTTAATGAGTAGGCACCTTAAGTCTGGAAGAATTTGAAGCATTATATAGAGGAAAGAGAATAGTTTTGGCAATACAACATAAATGATAGGAAAAAATTAATACTCAGTACTAGGAAAGCTGTGTAATTAATTATGTGCTCTGCTAAACTGCACAGTAGTGCCTTGGAGTGAAATAACTTTTTAGCCTCTTTTTATGATAGCTAAAGGCCGATTAGAAAAAGCAGTAAAAATATATATATTGTCTTTATAAATTCTCCAGGTAAAGTGGATTATGTTTGAAAACCTAGTACAGTTTTCTGACAATAGTATGTCTGCCAGCTGTTATCTCATGCTTCATATGCAACAATACATCTGAATTATCTGAGTAGTTTCTTAGTGGTAAATGCATGTGCAGTGGCTCTAGAATATAGTATGTTCATAATCTTATTATTTTTGTGTATTCTGTTTTTTGGCATTCTTTTTATTAGACCAAACTTCCCTAACTTCAAAGTTTGATTCACTTTGGGGTTTACCTGAGCTAGAACTTCAACTAGATAACCTTCAGAGGTCCTGTTCAACATAAATTACTCTAAGAGTCTAAGGAAATAATAAAGATTTTTTCCATATTATATTGAGATTTTAAGGTTTAGTAAAATCCATATTTTCCTGTAATGTCAGTGTCTTTTTAGCATCTGTTTTTAATCTAGTTGCACTTTGGTTTTTACAACAGAAAAAAAAGAATTTAAGATGTTCTTTGCAGTTCAAGCCCTGGGAGCTCTTGTATAATTTCAGTCTGGCACAGAACAAGTTCAGATTGTTTGGCTTCACTCATTTGCTGTCTGGGTGTTTTTCTTAACTCCTGGTTACTCCAAGTTAGCTGTTAGAATCATGGTAGCTACACCTCACTGAAAAATCTGGATTTCTGGCTCCTTACTAATATGGAGCTCAGCTGACTTCAAATTCCTTGTCTTTCTGGGCAGAAGGGAGTGATTGAGTAAGGAGCATGTAGCAGCTGCAGCTGTGATAACAGAAGAACTAAAAACAAAATTCTGTTTCTGTGTTATGAGAAGATTAGGAATAGGAAGGGTGCTGGCCTGTTGTAGAACAGGGATCCTTTCCCCTTATCTTGTGATACCTGCAAGATGGTCAGCATTATCCCTTCTTTGCTGCTTTGTACTCTCCTGATGAGGGATGGTGGAGGCCACTCGTTGGGCTCCCCTCTTCTGTGTGGTTCTGTCCACAAGAGGAGTTACCTTTGCAGAGAGGGGCTGGACTGCCACATGCAGCATTTCCTTGCTTGTAGTTCTACTTGGTGTTTGCAAAAAAGCTCTTCAAACCCCTTATTTTGGCCATAAATCATGCAACTATAGTCACACTGAGCAATAGGTAAGAGGAGCCTTAGCATATATACCTTCTATGTTTGTCTTGTGGTGGTAACTTAGTGGTTTGGATTTATGATTGAGTAGCCCCTTTCCAAGAGTGTTTTTCCACCTGGAGATGGTAACAGGCTGTGGAGTAGAACTACTTCTTTAGTGATTAGAAGTTAATTGTAGTCATTGGTCAGCTAAAAATTGCAAGAGTTTGTCGTATTTGGAGGTCTGAATTTTACGGAAACGTCACCTAAGCTGTTCAGATACCTCGAGGAGGAATGTCGTGGTTTTATCGCTAGAGGGCAGGCGTTTGTCAGCACAGCATCAAACAGTGCCAAGTCACGGGGCTCTGCGCAGGGCTTTAACCTCCCCGGAAGGTTTGTGTGTAAAACAGTCTGTATTCAACTGCCCAGGGAAGTTATTTGTACTGAAGTGAATAGAATCTATGTAGTGGTTTCATATTTGCCATTAGTATATACTTGCGAGTGAACTCTTTGCATTCCTTTCCTTTCTGTACCTGTCATTCACTGATCATGTTTGATTTATGGTAAGGACAGAAGCAGAAAGAAAAATGCGTGTTTAAAAAGAGAATGAAGTGTTAAGACACAGTATAGTTAACAGATACCTAGCTGAGGAAAGTACATAGCAGAACATGGAAAGTTGCAGTCTTCATCACACTGAAGAAAATACTAACTTACCTGCCAAAGTCTTGTAGTTTTTTGTTTTTCACACTGACATGCACATCGAGCACAAATCATTATGTCACACAAAAAAGGACAAAATACTAGAACTGTAGTAAAACTGAAGAGTGAACAGGTATTTAGGGGTTTTACACGAACATTTCTGGATGCTTTATGATGTGTGTCTTCCCTGCAGTTACGATTTCACCCCGATGGACTCCTCTGCAGTGTATGTGCTCAGCAGCATGGCTCGCCAGCGCCGCGCTTCGCTCTCCTCTGGGGGAGCAAACAACCAAGATGCTGAGAGATCAGAATGCAGTAGTAAAAACTGTGCCTCTGCTGCATCGTCACATCTTCCCTCCAATCCCTTGTACAGCAAAGCTGGCAAAAGCCACAGCTCAGGGACTGCAAGTACTGTGAGTGCCACTTCTCCAAACAAGTGCAAAAGACCAATGAATGCCTTCATGCTTTTTGCCAAAAAATACAGAGTTGAATACACTCAGATGTATCCAGGGAAAGACAACAGGTAATGATACAAACTGTAGGTTTGCTATTACTGGTGAGTTAGAAGAATAGCTGTGTCCCACTTTAATATTTAAATAGGCTAAATGTTGCATTTGAAATAAAATGTGTGTATTGTTTTAAGAATAAGTTTTGCAAGATGTTAACATAAAGGGTGGTTTATGGGTGGACTCTGAATATTTTCAGTACTCAGTGAACTTGATACAAACCATTTTTGGCAAACTTACCTTCTGATAAAAGATTGGGGTAAAGCAACTGATACATGTATGTGTGCACTGGCAGAGGCACAATTACAGAGCCGTTGTTGTTTACAGTGATGAGGTGCTCTGCTCATGTGCTGTAATGGAAAAAAGGGAGTTTCTGGTTCTCCTAATTAAGTCTTGACTTACTATTGCAAATTGGTCCTGAAGTTGCAAGCATTTATTTCCAGTCTGTATATCCTGTTGAAGAGTGGAGTACTGATAAGTTAGGATATCTCAAAGATCATATCCAGACAGCACATTGCTAAATTTTTCTTGCCCTAAAGGCATTCAACAATCTGTTGAAACTTGCAGGAAGAATTGTATGACTGTGTTTGGGGGATGAGTGTTTGTTAGTATGGTTTTTTTTTGTTCTTAATCTCTAGCCTGTTTGCTTTTAAACATTTTGTTATTAAGATTTCCATTACATATATTTTAAGTAATATTTGGTGCTAATTGTGCATATGTAAATAGAAACTGAAACACTTGAACATGGACTGATCTTACAATCAGATTTTTTACTGTATGTAATTTTATAAAATCTTTTACTGTAAAAATTGCATTGTGACACAAAAATTCTTGAACTAAAGCTGGTAAAAATTAACGTTGGCAGGGCTTTGAAGGGGGTTTTACTATTTTATAATGTTCTAATAAGGAGGCTGTAACTGGTGCTGAAATACAGAATCGTGCCAAACAATCCCAGCCAGTCTTGTGTGTCCTGACAATGATGTTGTGTAATGTTTATAGTAAGTTCAGTGAAGCAGATCTGCTGCCTTCACACTGATTGCAACTATCAATGAGAAAAGGAACAGAATGTCAGCCAGGAAAGTTTATGATGGTTATAAATTTTGTTGAAAATGCTGATTTCAAATGGATGCAGTGAACTGAAGCTGTGGCTGCATGGATGTGAAATGTTTCAGTGAGCAAGCAGGACAGTGAGTAGGTTTACCTTGAAGGAAGGAGATGACAAAGTTACAAGTACAGTTCAAAATGCACTGCTCACTTGGGAGGCAGTGCAGTTTTTGGCTGCAGTTCCACAGCATCCATAAAACACAGGGTGGCAGAAATAGCATTAGTGATAATTGATACAGGCATTCAGCTACTGTCACTCAAGTGTTGCTGAGGCATTCATTAATTTAGCTGCAGGGAGGCAACTCATGTTTTTTAAATGTAAGTTTGTGTCATTTTCAGATTACTGTATAGAGCTTCCAACATAGTAGCCACTTCTGTACAGTGGAGTTCTTATGTTTACTGCTGTTATTTCCTTATGGGAATAAGAAAGTACAGAACTTGAGGTATTCTGAGTTAAATGGCCTGTTCTGAGACAAAACAGCTCAAGGCATGTCAGCAAGACAGTGAGCTTGTAAACATTCAAAGGACAAGTCAAGAATCACACAATACTATAATGGACTGCAAGATCCTGTTTGAAAAACTGGTGTTAGGGCTGCACTTGTTTATTTTCTGGATACTTTTCACTGTAACACTGTAACCATAGTTGAACTTGGTTGTGTGTTCAGAAATTCTTTGAGTAGTGGGCCTTCTAGTGATGAGGGAAGTTATATTTTTGTTTAAAAGATTTCATGGTGCATTTTTATTTGGGAGGGCAACAGCTTTTACAGCAGACCTGCTCTCTCTGGGTCACCGTGTTCTGTCCTGAGGGTGTGAGTGATCCAGTACAAGCTGGTGACCCAGAGCAGACAGGTTTCTGGTGATATGCCTCTGGATACTGTCAGAAGATGAAAAATCTGCTAATTAAACTGGGTATGTTTGCTTCTGATGACACACCAAAGATACTGGTTCTCAGTTTGGACAGAAAAACAGAAATTCCACTGCCAAAGAGACAGGCTGTGCGAATGGGTTTGATGGCAATGGGATGTGGTGTCCCCTGGAGGAGTTTGCTCTAAGGAGTCATTGGAACACAGGGCAGTGCAGGCTCAAGGGCTGTCTGGGCACTTTGGGATGTGGTCCCTGAGTGCTCTGCAGCTCACAAAAACCTGAATGGCACCACTCAGCCTTGCAGGAGTCAAATCCATTTATTTTCTGTGGTGCAGAACAGCACTCAGGAGTGCTGTGTGTGCCGTGTTATGGAAACAGTTGATGACACTCCAATTGTCTTGATTCTGTTTGAGTTCCTTCACTGCCAGCAAGGAACTTTATTGATAGGAGAAAGAAAAGGACTTGGTTGTGTCCATCTTTTTCTTAGAGCCAGTCACAGAACTCTTATTGCTGTAATCCGAAGCCAAAGTACAAAGCACTTCATAGTCATTGATAAAAGAGCTGTTGTTTAGAGATTTTCATTCAGCTAAAAGACGGAGTTAAAGCTTTAATGGAATATTGATCCAACACTGGGGAGTGAAGTTGAGCAATATGGCAGGCTAGTACAGGGAAGTGTTGTCAAAAGACCTAGAGTTTGTAAGGAAAGGAATTAATTCAGTATCTGGAATTGGTTATAAATGTATGAGAACAAATGGTTCCATTTGCACAGGAATGGGAACATATCAGTATGTTCCACCCAGGATGGATTAAAGGTGGAAGAAGCTACAGATACTGATTAAATAGACATGGGGACTTGCAGTTAATCAAATATTTGGCTGAGGTCATATTCAGTTCATTGCTCTAATTATTAGAGAACATATTTTCAGCAAATCTGTCATATGATCTTCTAGTAAGAAAGTAGAGCAAAACAAATGTGAGTTACCATTTGGTGGTGGTTTTTGTAACATCTCTATTTTGCTGGTTTATGCCAGTTGCTGTATGTACACCCTTTGAAACGTTAAAATGTGCACTGACCCATGCTTAGCTAACACAGAAGTCTCAGCTGTTTAACTACTAAAAGAATTATGAGAAGATAATCACAAATATGATTATTTCAATTTTTAACATATAGCTGATTTCTTCCTTGTGTGTTAATTCCACATTTAACTCACATCTTTTTTGAAGTGCTCAGATAAAAACAAAAAAAATATCCTGGTATTTCTTAGCACTGTCCTGACTGTACTGTAAACATTTATCTTGCAGAGCCATAAGTGTGATACTTGGCGACAGGTGGAAGAAAATGAAAAATGAGGAAAGAAGGATGTACACACTAGAAGCCAAGGCCTTGGCAGAGGAGCAGAAGCGTTTAAATCCTGACTGTTGGAAAAGAAAACGAACGAATTCTGTATGTTTATGAAGCAGTCTTTTTCATCATGCTGTTACATGTGTTCAGATGGGTGGCTACAGTGTGCTTTGTTCAGAATAAGCTGCTTTCTTATTAGCTGAAACCTTCATTTACTCCCTGTTGTGTAACCTGCTTTTGGCAGTTTGGCAGGAGACAGATCAGGAGAGGGTCTGTCTGAATATTTTATGAGAGTTTTGAGGATTCTGGATTTTACTGAAAGTTAGTTTGCTTGTGAAATGCAAAGGAAGGGCACGTGGTCTTTTGCTTTGAAGTGAGTTCATAAGGTTGTACCTGAACTTCATCTTCTGTAAAAGCTTTTTCTTTACCTTTTCCTAGTTTTCTTACTGGTAATTTATATCAGCATATATGAAGATACTGAAGGAGCAAAATAATTTTTCCCCATGAATCCCTTTCATTTATTCGTCTGTACAATTGTAAAATAAATACAGTAGATAAAACTACTTCTGTAGGAAAAGAAATTGTTTTCCACTTTGTAGAAAGTCATCAATATAAGAATCTGCAGCAATGTATTAGTAGGTGGGGGATGTATTAAGAGAAGGGCTTTAAAGCTGAAACATCAAAAAAAGGAGATTCTGCTTGTTCAACTAGAAGAGTAGATTGGAAGGAAAGATCCACTGAGCTGCACAGAGTGCTTGCCAAGTTCTTCCATTTAATGGCTGAGTAGGAGCTTGAAGGGTGGTGTGGACTTCATCTACATGGTTGTGAAACCATCCATGTGGTGTAATATTTCATCCTCAAGTTACCCCTGTCCTTTGATGTGTAAATGAGGCTTTTTTCTCAAGAGCATATGCAAGTGTTGCCTTAAGACTGAATAAGAAATGCTCCAACACTGAGTTGCTTCTTTCTGCTGCACATACTTTGTGCAGTTTCCAGTCCCTTGTTGCAGAAGGTTCCACCAAATCCCAGCTGCTAGGAACAAGCTGTTTTTCTGTTCACTGCATTCTATTTTAATCAACAGTGACAGCTTCTGTTACATTTCCTTGTGGGTTTAGTTAAAATAATATTATTTATTTATTCTGCTTTCACACTACTGCAGTCTCGAGCTTTGGGTGGTGAGATCACAGGCTCACCTGTGAGCCTCAGGCAGCTCAGAGGCGTGTTTGTGTGTAGCTGAGTAGTGATGGGTTTGCCTCAGTAAGGCTTTCCTGCCCTGCCTTGTAGTAGGATTTTCCTTGTCCCTACAGTCTTGAGGCCAAGAGAACAGGATCTGTAGAACCCATTTCCTCAGTGTTACAGCAGGAAATACCCTTTGTAATTGTTCCAGTTCAGTGAACTGAGCTGTTTGCAGTCTGGTAACCTTACTCAGTAATGACAGTGGGCTCCAGGCTGTGACACAGAAGTCAGGATGGTCTTTTGATAATCAGGAGTAAAACTGTCTGCTTTGGCCTTTTTGTTTTCTTCTGAATAACTGACCAATGATTAGAAGTACTTGTGGCTTTGAAAACAAGTGTTGGGCCCTTTGCTCGGTAATTGCTAACCCAATTTTCTCTTCTCTTTTCTCAGGGCTCACAACAGCATTAAGCCAGAATTTTCCTGTTAACTCTGTATTTACAAAATGGCTGTTGCTTGATGGCGGGAAGATGCAAGATCAAGGTCTTACTCTTGTTGTGACTATGTGTGACCATAAAATACTGGCACCATCGTGGAAATGATCTGAGTGCAGATTTGCTTTTTACAATAGAACATTAAGTAAGCTAAAAACTATCAGCATTTTAAACCAAATTGCCTTATTTTTCTTCCAAACTTCATTATGTATCAGGTAATATAGGCTTGAAAATGGATATCCTGTGGTGCTAAAGTACTTTAGAAAGAGGCGAAGGAGATATGTATAAATGTTTATTTTTAAAAGAAAATGTACAAAAAGGGGAATTTTAAAATATGTAACAGCTGTTTATATACATTGATTCTTATTGCTGATTAATATGTATTGCACAACTGTATTATTAATTACGATTCTGGGGCCTGGGATTTTCTGAAATGGCAAAGTGTATTATCAGCTTCCAGCTTCCCAGCCTGCCCTGCTGCCAGCAAGTTACCAGAACGTGGGAATGGAGGGTGTGGTGTGATGTAGCAAGGGAGCTGCTGCTTGGGATGCCACTTAGAAAACTTGTAGCCACAAGGGAGATATTTTTGGGTCAGCTGGCACTAGTTAGAGCTGTCATTTTGTGGTGGAAACAATGGCCTGGACAGGATGAAACAAATAAATAGCGTTATCTCAAGAAAAGTGGTGCTGTTGATATCATCACCATCATAGTTATAACTCTGTGTTTTGTCTTTGCCACATATTCTACAATATTTTATTTTGCCATAAGACATCTTTATGGTGGGGGCAAACTTTGCACTTAACTATATGTGCAACACTTGCACTTTACTTTTTTTTCCTCCTCCAACTGTCTAAAATTAGAGCAGCTGCGTTAGGATTACAATTGCTTCTGCTGTGAACATTTACAATCATGGCTTTTCCTGTACTAAACAGCTGTGCGTTGGTTTTTTTAAGAATCACAACTGTAAATTTCAGTTTATGACACGTCTACATGATGTTGCCCCTAAGATTTTTGCACACTATATTCTTGTATATTATTTCAAATAAATTCATTAAAATTTGGTGTTGTGTATTTTATAAAATGAAGAAGACTAATCATGAAGTCAGCCCTGCAGCAATGAGCACATTCTGCATGGAAGTCTTTACATGAACCCATCCAAAGTATATTTTAATGCTTTGCTATTAGGAAGCCAGTGAAGAAATTCAAATACTATTTTCAGGATTGGATAGTTAATGTTCTTTATTACAGTTTAAGCAAGAAGAGTTGAAATCAATATAAATTATTTCTAAGCAAATAGCAGTGCAATAGAGAAGCATTTAGGTTAGTTATAAATATTTTTCCTTGTGTTAAAATTAGTGATTTTTAGATAGAAACTGATGATTCAAATGTTTCAGAAGTACCATTTTCTGAATATGTCTAAAATGTATTCAACTGTTTAAAACTCTACTTGTAGGAAAAGAGCTGTTTCCTTATTTGAGATATTCAGCAATTACACTGTAATATTTGAGTTCTAATTTTATACTGTTCTAAATTCAAAAGGAATGCTTAAGAATGTTTCAATTAGATGTAGACTTACAGCACATAAAAGTTGTACAATTTCCTTATAATATTTCTGTATAAGTAAGTTCCTGTAATGTGAACATAAAGCAAGAAGACGGAAGTTTCAGACATGAAGTAAGTAAACATTTCATTGTAAAGCTGAGGTGCTTGGGGATAATTTACATGAACAGTGAGTACCCATGTGGCACCAAAGCCCCCAGCTGTGTTACCATCCATTCCCTGGTGTGAGAGCCTTGTCCAGGTGTGTTCACTGAAGGGTTGACATGGCTTTCTGCAGCAGCTGAACCATTATGGGATAGACTGGTGCAAACTCCTTTCCCTCTCTTGTTCTCACTGATTGAACATAAGCTTCCAGTGCACCACTAAAAAAAAAAAACCAAAAAAAAAAAAAAAAAAAGTAAAGTAGCTAAAGCAATTAAGTACTGTAAATTCAGGATCTGCAACAGAAATTAATTGCCTTTTTCCCTCCTGCAAAATTTTCCTCAGATGGTCCTACTTGTCTGAGGAAGGAAGTGAACAAGGAAGGCCTTGCAAAGCTCTATATAATTGTTCCACGATCTTCATCTCCTTTCTTGCATGTTTGAGGAGCAAACAAGTTAACATTTAAATAAGCAGCAGCATGTTGCAGATGGCTTGAAATGACAGCTCTGACGCACAGACTCGGGCTCAGTGCTGCACTGGTAACCTTTAGAGAGGGAGAGAATAATCTCCAGCTGCTGCAGACGCTGAGAGTGCAACTTCCAGCAGGAAAGGTGGGGCACTGGTGAACACCCACCGTGCCCTGAGGAGATTCCTGGCACAGCCTTTGAAACTCCCATCTCAGTCCTCAAGAAATGCTGCACTAACCCCAGAGAGGGCTTGGGCAAGGCACGGCCTTGGCTCTCTTACACATTGTCACAGGATGTCACACATGGAGTCATCATGTGGGAACTGCACAAATAAACATTGCAAAGCTAAAAGGGGCGACTGTGGTGATGCTTTACAACACAGGGTCACCTTTCAGCCAACATTCTACTACACAGTATTGTTGAGTGACAGCATAATTGTAAAACAAACACTGTAAGGGCTCATCTGTTGAGATTCCAACTTACTAATTCATTAAGTAGGCCAAGCTAGAGCTGCCACACTTAAATATAGCTTTGAATATAATTTTCTTCTCCCTTTCTGCTTCTATTTCTTCACTGAACTGATACAATCATCTTGGAGTTGCCTTCTAAAATTTGCTTATATTTGTGCTATTTGCAGCAAAACTGTGACATTAAGAAAATGCACAAACAACAGACCCCATTTCACATGGAGACTAATAGAGCTCCTGGTATGTGGCTGTTCCTTTTCTAATACAGATTGTCACCACAGTGCTTCCAGCCCCCAGGGTCACTGAGCAGGGAGTGAGTCTGGGTTTTGTCTCATGCCTTCCTTTCTGGGAGTGCAGGATGCACCAGCACAGCTGCTCTGCCAGCCAGGGAGCCCGCTGGCTTTTAGTTACATGGCAGGAACATTCCCAGTCCCACGGGGAAAAGGCAGATGGTTGTTGTGCACATCTGGTGGAGGGTGGGGGGGCACAGGGGTCAAGGGAGACAGTAACACAGAGCAACCACAAAGTTGTGCCTATAAATACACACCCACTGCTGTAGGATGGTGGGCTGGGGAGGCAGAGCTGTATTTATGTTTGCTGTTCCTTCCAACAAACAAGCCTTTGGTGGAACCCTGCGTTCCTGCACGAAGAGTTCATGGATTTGAAGGCAGCACTGCTCCCTGGTACGTGCCTGCTGGCAGCAGTAGGCAGTGAATCAGGCAAGGCTTAAGGAAAGCAAAAGGACTGAGGAGTGATATTCAGCCCATGTTTCACACACAGAGGCTTCTCCTGGTGTAAGATGGTAAGAGAGGAGCAGCCAAGATCCCTGTGTGGTGCTGCAGCCCTGGGAAGCCTCAGATGAGCCCACCAAAGCTGACAAAGCAGAGGAGATGGTAGGAAGATGCAGGGTCACAGTACACTTGGGTGCCTGTGAGTAAAGCTGCTGCTACATCAACAAGGGCTTGGCCATTCCTCAATAACTTGTGCCAGAGCGTGGCTGGGAATTTCCAGCAGAGCTCATTTATCAGCAAGTGGAAGATGCTCCTGAGGCCAAGAGCCTGAGCTTGGTTCTCTGGAGAGAGGAGTCTGAGCTTTGGCTTCCTGGAAGCCAGTGACAGCCATGGCAGCCCTGCCCCACGAGCTGGTCCTGGGGCTGCTCCCACTCCTGCCGGCGCTGATCCATCAGCCTCGCTGGCAGGGAGCACCAGGAGGAGCTGCCTGTCCCCACCTGCAGTCCCTGCTCAGGGAGAGTGAAGTGTGCAACTGGGCAACCAGAGAACCCGAGGCAGCTTCACCTCTGAGCACAGGGTGGGACTGGAACAGCACAGCGCCAGGGAATTCCCACCACAGCTCCCATGTCCCTCTGCAGCATCCAGACTTACAGTCCCTCTTTGCTGAAGCCCAGGACATGTTGTCTGGGGGGAGACAAAAGGATGGATTGGATGATTGGAGAGTTGAGATCCTTCAGAAAAATAAAGTTACTGAGCACAAAAACAGTTCCTCATGCTGGCCATGATGCACTTGAGAGCTCTTAAATTTTGATAACAACTTCCTTGTGAGCTACTGCTGAGGGGTCCACAGCAGGTACAAATACACTGTAAGGAATCACTTTGAATTTTTTGCACAGTAACAAACTACAACAGAGAAGCAAGCTGTTACAGGCAGAAAGACAGGGAAAGAATATTTATTTTATCTAGCTAAAGTAAACCTGACATTTTGCACCTGGTCAGCTCCCTGAAAACCTTCAGCCTGCTCCTTCCCAATGGTCCTTGGGGAGCAGCACAAGGGTTTACGGGGAAAAAGGCAACTAAAACACTGCTTGGTGCAGCCACAAAGTGCTTTGGGTGCAGCTCACTTCATTCCCAGCAAAGGCCATCAGCATCATGAACTGCAGAGACATTAGGCACATCCACAGGTTTATTTTAAATCCCAAAACTAGAGAGAAAAACTGGGGGAATGGGACAGCAGGATATTGTGCTTTTTAGATAAACTGGCCTCTTGTAGCAATGAGGGGCCCACATGTGATGAGCAGACTGAGCAGCAGGTGGGAGATGCAGGCAGGAAAGGATGACATCAAGGATGAGTGGAGATGCTTCAGAAGAGTCAGAAATGTCTCACATTTCCACTCAGGTCAGACCTCAAGTGCTCTGGTCAGCAGTAATTGTTAGCCATGTTAGATGTTTATTAGCGGCTACAAAGAATTGTCCCTTGTATTAAAAAGACAGTTGAGAAACTCCTGTGAGTTTTCTTACTGTAACTGTCATTTATCTTGATAAATCTCTCCCCTTCCACTTAGTAGAGTCCCTGTCTTTTCCATCCTATACACTCCTCAAAGTTTGTTGTGGGCTCAAATAGTTTTTTGAAATCATCACAAGCTGAAAATAGAAAAAAAACCATATTGACCTGCTTAACTTAGGAAGCTCTAACACCTCTTGGTGAAGTTGTGGGTTGGCATCATTATCCAGATGGTAACACTGCTATCCCTTAACTGATTTATCTCCTTGCTTTGAAAAAGCCCTTGAAAAAGATTACAGAGATAACCAGATAGATGAAAGGGAGAAGCTTTACCCTAAAAGCAGCACCCAAAACCACTCAATGTGAGCCCTTGATAATCCTTTGCCAGACTGTTATTCCCATCAGATCAAACAAGATGGAATGAGATTTAGGCTATGCTAAGTGCCATACTGCAGTATTACAGTCCCACTGTCACACCTTCTAGCAGCTTTTATCTTTTTTCCTTCTCTCCTGCCCCAAAAGAATCTGATTTAACTCACAAAACCAACTCCAGAGGCAGCTAAAAGGAGTTTTGCAGGTCCCTTCTGCTGCACTTGCTCTTTTACTGTGGCTTTGCTTGCATTGTTTCAAAGAGATGGAGTCAAACTTCACAAAAATAAGCAACCTGAGAGCATCACAACTCTTACCCACTCCAAAGACAATCAGTAATGTCAATACTCTAAGGTGAATTCTCAGGCATTTTTCTAGAAGAGACCTTTTACAGCTTTACAGTAAACAATGAAAACAAAAGCTTTCTGAATACTCCAACTGCATTCACCATTTTCCTGTGTCCCACACCTGCATCTCCAATAGAAGTATTTAAACACTCTGAAGCTGAATTTTTTTTTAAAGCCATTCATAATTCATAATGTCAGTGTTTCACCTGAAACAGTGAAAGAACAGTGGTTGTGGTAAAGCAAAGTGGCCTGGAGAACTCCCTGTGCCCAGCCAGGGAAGGCTGGGAGCCTGCTCCCACACAGGCAGGTGCAGGAAAGCAGCCAAGGGGAGGATGAAAAGCTGCTGCAGCTGCTGAAGGCTGCTAGCAAAGAGGCAGCCACGGGCACCTGGAGCTCCACACCTACCAGGGGACAAGGGAATCATGGTCAAGCTCAGAAAACTCCTTTGCATTGCTGCCTGTGGGAATGACACCACGGAGGCAGGCCAGGAAATCTGTCCATTCCTGGTAGGAAAGGTCCAGGTGGCAAAATGGCACAAATCATGAATCCAGGGAGGAAGGCTGTTTGGAGTCCAGAGAGCAATGGTGAGCTTGCTCCAGAGTGAGAGGGAGGAATGGGCTGGAAGAGGTAACTAAAAGCACCAATGGTCATAGAGTAGACAGGGTTCCAGGAGCTCATTTGGAATGGGAATTTTGTTTTGCTGAAGACAGTCAAGAAGTCTTCAGGGAACTGCAGCATACAGTGCAGGAAGCTGCTTGTGGCAAAGCAAGATGATTGCTGCTGCATGAAGCCAGACTTCAGTACAGCCTGCCTGAGCTGGGCTACTTGGAACATCACAGGAGCTGCTGGGAAGCCTACCTGACTCTAATCTGGGGAGATAAATGAATTCAGGGGCTTTGTTAACACTTGAAATGCAGAATTTTCCATGACATCTCAGTAAACTTTAGCAGTGCTAGCTCAAATGAGCTTCTGTTGACTATGCTGGCAGTACAGGACTCAATTCAGATGCACCAGTTTGCCATTAAAATCTTGTCCTTAGAAAGGCTGGTTCACTCCTGTTTACCAGTGCCAAAGTAGTTGTGGAAAAATAAACAGCACTATGGGTGAAAGCAGTATCATGAAGTCTCCAGCACAGAGGAGATCACAGCTGTTGTCATATAAAAAATGTAATATATAGTTGTATTATTGTTTTTAAGATGGAAGAAACCCTGTTTATGTAATATACAAAACATACTCTTGAAGGGATTAGACTAAATAATGCCCTAAATTCAGCATCTTCTAATAAAGGACATAAAACCTGTTCAGCAATCTGTTTCTATTTTAAAAGACAAGCTATGGTATACATTACAAATATTGTTTGTAAAAGAGAGCTATGGAAGGAGGGTTGGTGGGATGTTCTGCATATATTAATGCTTCATTAAAAATGCCATAAGAAGTAAGGAAAAAAAAAGCCCTAAGTTTAAGATGCCCTCCCACATAAGGAAAAGGATTTTAAAGCACTTATTAAATTACTTCACTTGCATGAGCAAAACCATGAGCTTTCTTGGAAATCAGGACAAACTGATTATATAAGACCCTGATAGTTCTTCCTTAAAATGTTATTTGAACCCATGAAGATTTATATCTAGAGTTAAAAGGGAAAAAAAAAAAAGTATGATTTGGGTTGTGGTTTTTAAGGAATCTTAATGTGGATCCCTTACAATGACTCTAATTAATTAATCTCATATGGAATTGTGAATCCTAGTGCCACCCTGCTGGGCTCTGCCTTTGGTCAAATGGAGTCAGATTTCCATGGTGAGCTTCAGAAGAGGCAGGGATCATCCCTCTGCTCAGTACTGGGACTGCACCCTGTGCACTGCTGTCCTGATCCATCAGCAGGGCAGCTGCAGGACGCTGGGCCAGACTTTTCTTTAGTACTTTGGTAAAAATCTGTTTGCTCTGCAAACTTTGGGGCAAAGCAGAAAATGGAGAATCTGCTGCGTACAAGCACATCTGTGTGACACCAGGTCTATTAAATCCAGTGCTATAAAAATTACTGTAAAAACGAACAGTAAAACATCCAGCAGCATCACCTGCAGGACAAGAGAGGAGCAGGAGATACCTCTGGTTGTTGCTGCCTGCCTGAGTGCCCTGAGGTTTGTGCCTGGCCAGCAGTGCCACAGCCCCTCCAGCCACGCTCCTGCCCCGAGCAGAGACAGCTCTGCCCAGCCAGGCTGAGCCCAGCACACAGCTCTGCCCAGCCAGGCTGAGCCCAGCACACACAGAGCTCTGCCCAGCCAGGCTGAGCCCAGCACACACACACAGCTCTGCCCAGCCAGGCTGAGCCCAGCACACACAGAGCTCTGCCCAGCCAGGCTGAGCCTGGCACACAGCTCTGCCCAGCCGGGCTGAGCCCAGCACACACACACAGCTCTGCCCAGCCAGGCTGAGCCCAGCACACACACACAGCTCTGCCCAGCCAGGCTGAGCCCAGCACACACACACACAGCTCTGCCCAGCCAGGCTGAGCCCAGCACACACACACAGAGCTCTGCCCAGCCAGGCTGAGCCCAGCACAGATGGGGCTCTCACGGTGCTCCCTGAGCTGCCATTTGTTCCTGCCCCGGGCAGATGAGTGGGCAGAGCAACTGCCCAGCTCAGGACAGGAGCTCCTTATGGAAATGAACCCTTCACTGGGCCTGGCTTTCAACTCTGCTTCAGCAAGGGTGAGCTTGAATAAGGGGAGTTAACACACAGTCTAATGGTAAAGGTGAGAATTTGGCCCTTGAACGGATGAACTATCCTTCAGGCTGGCTCAAATCATGTCAAGTCTAATAGGGCTTCTTTTATGGAGGAAAAGTTGAGTTTTCAAGCTTAATTTAAAAAGAAAAAGAAAGAAATTGCCCTGACCACTTAAAGAAGTGCTCCTTTCAACACAATCCCTGTTCAGGAAGGACACCTGCAGCAGGGTCATCTCACCTAACTTCAAATGTCTGCAGGGCAGCTGGCTGCCTGAGAGAGCTCCTGTGTCCCAGCCCACACTCCATTCACTGAACAGAGAAAATGGGAGCTTTCAGGACACAATGCAACTGACCTATTTTAGGTACCTGCTTCAGGATGAGATGAATCAGCCCCAGCAGTGCCTGTTTCTCTCTGTTGTCTATAAAGGGAGTCTGGCAAATATACCTCTGGCCAGGTAAATACCACCCCCATGCTGAATTCAAGCAGAAGGAAATGCACAAAAATGCTCAGAGTGGGACTAATTCATACCATTCACACCACGTTTCAAGCAAAGCATTTAAGACCTACAGAGCGGAAGCAGCACTCCAATTAGCTTTAATATGAAGCTAGAAGGATCCTGGTAACACAAGGAAATTAATATCTAGGCAGCAGGTCCCTAGAGTAATTGCACAGTTGTTACAAAGGGAAGTTGCACAAAATTACCATTTGCAAGGCTGCAGCAAACAAAAAGAGAATATTTTGATGTAGGCCAGTGCAGGGATCTGAGGGCTCCAAACATCCAAAGTTCAACTCACACAGCTGAACAACTACAGGTGGAAAAAGCCTGAAGAGGGTGACTGATAGAAGAGCAAGAGGCCTGCAGTTCAACTTGGGTTCATATGAGACACACAAAGAGCTGGCTCAGAAATCTTCCAATAGAGTATTAAAGAAAATAAGAGTGATTCGTGGTCATACTAGTGACTGATGCCTGCTTGCCTGCCTTACATATGGATAACTAGCCATGAAAAATGAATAAAGGATTCAGTGAAAGGATTGAAAGGAAAACTTAGGTATTCCAGCTTTGCTACTTAGTCTAATGGATGACAGCGTCTCAGCCTAAAAGCCTCATCCCAAGGTTTGCTCCTTAATACCTCCATGGTTAGAACAATTTATCAGTGTCTGAACATGACCACCAGCACACCCATTAACTGAATCAGTCTGGATGAAATTTAATTGCAGACAAAGATGAAAATGTGTTGTAGTTTAAGAATGGCATTTTCAAACTTGGGAAAACAAATTGAAGAGAAAAAATCCCACCACTTCTCAAATGATTTGCATTCCCTGCTTTCCCAACTATATCTGAGATTCAACAACACAATCAAAATATTCATAGCTGTTTACATATATGCCTATCACCTATGTCCCTGTAATTCAGTGTCATGGCTTGACATTCAAGAAAAGCTGGTTTTGTAGACAAACCAGACTAATCACAAGTATGATTTTCAAAAAATACACATATGAAGAGACACAGCTTGTATTTTAATATTTCAGAAATAAATTCTAGTAATATCTACTGGTGATCAACTAGTATCTCCTTAACTGGCCTGATCACTACATGGGACTGTGTGGTGCTATCAGCTTCAGGAAGTGCAAATATTTATAGCAGACTCCTCTTGGCTGCTTTAGAAGTGTGGAAAGAAAACAGTTGAATTTCTGAGGCACAATCACTGTTGGCTGGAATGTAGAAGTCAGCTTTTATCACTCCAGCAAAAGCTGGCAACACCCATGCATCATAGTTCAAGGACAGAGGTGGCTCCCAGGCCAGATGGAGCCCAGTGCAGCCACGTGTGTCCCAGGTCACTGCTGTGGAGGACACCAAGCAGTGACCTGGGACACAGTGACTGCCACTGAGATGGCAGCTGGAGAGTTTAGGGCTTTAGGAGCCAAATGATCATCTGAGTTTTGAATCCTGAGGATCCCCAGGCTGGTTTTGTCATGTTCATACAAATCTGCTGTCTCTAACACACTTCAAAACTTTGCTTGATTTGAAAAACAACTCTTCATAACTTTTCCTAACATCTTAAGATGCAAAATAATATTTAGCTATGAAGTTATCTACCCTAGCAACCTGATGTAATTATTACTTTCTAAAGATCATGGGCTGATTTCCTGAAGAGTAACATTCCAGGTGTGTAACAAGGGTCTTCCAGTTTTAGGTTTTTAGATTTATACCTACATTCATATTGGTTAAGCTTTCAGAGCTTCTCTTTCCTGATACAGATGACAGGACAGCTGCAGTCTTGCCTTTCCAGCAGTTAGGAGAGAGAGGCAGTTTTGCAAAAACACATTATTAATTTAAGCCATCATTGTTCACAGTTTACTTCCTTTACAAGAGGATTATGTGCTCCTTCCAAAGGCACTGGAGAGTTTGAGCACAGGGCAGTGGACAGGAGAGCTCTGTCTGAGTTTGTATTTCTGCCACTTTGCAACTCATCCCATGAGTGGAGAGAAGGTAATGGTATTTGTGATACATCCCCTGAGGCACATTTTTTTTTACTTTTCAAGAGTCCTAGTGTGCAGATAAGTTCCTGCTCCATTATCATAAATGTAGAGGAGAAAGAAGCCCGATTTTTACCGTATGAGAGCAAGCCTGTCTTTCTCAGATGGATGATCATCGAGCCACTGGGAGTAGCGGGCAATGGACCACTCAGCCCTCTGGTACAGAGAAACACAAACACCAGTTACACAAAATGCAAAAAAGGAAACAGACGCTCCCATTTCAGAATCAGAGATGACATAAATGAAAGCCACATGAGGCTCTCAATACTGCAGTGATGCAGAATGAATTAAGAAATCAAAGACAATTAACAGGAATAGCCCAGTATGTTATTTGAGGGCTCAGAGGTCATCTCCTACATCAGCTGTTGGCCCATTTCTGACAGGGTTTTTATCTAGATTTCCTGCATCTTACAAGAGAAGGATCCAGGCAATTTGCAGTCTGGGGAAAGGTCTGCAACTTCTACTACGAGCTGACAGAATAATAAAGAATTGGGAGTCTATTTAATATCAGGTTATTGTATCCCTACTATTAATCCCTACTATCCCTACTATTAAATCAATCAATCAATTTAGTAAACCAATTATTATAATGCCTTTGTCACAATAAAAACAAAGCCAAATATTATATAAAATATGCATTTGAATAATTTTAAACTAAAACAGCTAGGGCAAACTACAATGCTCATCACACCTTAGGACATCTGAAAATAAAAGGCAAGTTGATCTTATTACCTGGAAGGGTGATTTTAGCTCTGGTGGTGCTCTTGTAAATAAGAACTGAAGAATAATGCTGAATGGAATAACCTCTCCCAGAGCTGGGCTACTGGCAATATGCTCACTGGTCTGGAACAGCAGTGGTCTGGAAAAATGTAACAATACACTCATTAAATGAAGAAAAAGCTTATATTATGCATTAGAAAAGTGCCTCTATGTGGTGGCAATATTTTGTTAGGATAGAACCATCGAGTTTTTTGCCCCTACTCTGCATCTTGGGTTTCCAACACAGGTCCAGTTTGCAAAAATTTAGAGCAGTTGCCTATTGTAATTAAACAACAAAGGACCATAAATTTTGTATTTCAGTGAAATTTTAATAAATTTTGTATTTCAGTGAAAACATTTAAGGTAACTATAGAATTCGCTGTCATACAGACGATGCACTGAAAGCAATACAAAAAAGTACAATTTGGCCAACATTTGCATGACAAAGATTGTTAAATCATAGTTATACTCTGCATAAAATTTAAAAGAACTTTAATCTATTTCTAATTTGCAGGTGGGTGTTGCCAAAAAAGCTCTCAGTTCAATCAGAACTAACAGGAGGTAATAAATCAGTTTGAAATACAGTTTAGTCATACTGTGGCTGCTCCTCACCTGAATGACCTCAGCTGTCTGTAGGACTTTCCCAAGTCGGAGACTCGCCGACACAGCGGGGCTACTGCTAACTCCATCTAGAAAAGCAAACAGTTCCATTTGAGTTACATCCTCCCAAAACATAACACTTGGCATTGAAGCAGCCTTTAGTCTTTAAGCAATAATCCAAACTTACAGACTAAGTCAGTGACTTCTGTCTGGTGGCTGAATTAAGACAAGAAGCTCTTTTCCTTTCATACTATGTTGTCCAAGCCAAGACTTCTGCCTTGTTCTTGGCAGTAAGCATTTAGTGACAAATGTCTCTACAGTCTGTGCATAACAACAGAAGGGGCCTCCTGAGCTTTCTGAGACTAAAGCTTTGTTTTTTGCAGCAGGTTTATTTTGTTGGTGATGAGTTTCCTAATGAAGCACTTGTGTCAACAGCCCAAAAATCTGACCACAGCCTGGGAAGAAAACAAATCTAGGCAGGTCTCCACAAACCACTGGTAAAGCAGTAAAACTGCAGGTACATTTCAGCTGGGCACCCTTTCCTTTGGTGAAAGACAAGGTTAAAATGATTCCTTCCTGAACAGTGGGCCCCAAAACCTATACAGATTAGATAGAAGGCAGCTGACAGATTAGATAGAAGGCAGCTGTGATCTATTGCCAAAGAGTCATATGGAATCATGGTCAAAGAGTAAGACCATTATTTTAATACTTATTTTCATACTGTTGGGTTTCTGAGTTAGAGCAGCCATCTTTAAAAACAAACAAGTTTTAAACACTTTTTGTTGTTGAAGCATGGGAGTTCAGCTTTTTTGAAGAAGAGTCAGGCTCCACTTGGGTTTTTACATCTAAGTTCTGTCACAGGCTCTTCATTTGTCAGTGAGGACACAGAAGTGAGAAAGAACTGTTTCCCTTCTGGATCCCAGACTGAGCATGAACATTACACAGCAAAATTTCAGTTAATGTGCACACCAATACAGATACCACCCCTTAAAAAAACCCTGCAGGTAATTTTACTCAGACATGGATGAAGTCTTTATTTTTTGCATTCCTGAAATGTCAGCCAAATAAGGGATCAAGCTTTATTCTCTGTTTATTAAAATCCCCAACTTGAAAGACTATTCAGACTTTGATTTACATATAATGCACAATTAAACTAAGTTTCAAAGGATGACAGCTAAAATAAGTAAGAGGATCAAAACCACCATACAATGAGTTTCTCTTATAAGTAATATTGCTGAACGAGTTTCAAAGTGTTTGTGATATGACACTATTTACAGTGAAGTCTTTAATACTATTATATTATTCTTTCCAGCTGCAGCATTTCCTCAGACAGAGATGGAAGCTGGGCCACCAGCTTCACCAAGAGCACAAAACTATGCTGGGGTCCCAGCATAAACAAGGAATAGGGTGCAGTGAACTATGATGCCATAGTTCATCTAAACCCAGAAGAACTTAAATTAGTGAATAATGCAAATCAAGGCTATATACTTCAGGCATCCCTCTTTAAAAGCAGGTGGCAGGATAGGAGTCATCTCACCTGCTTCTCAACATCTACAGCTTCTCTTCAAAGGCAGTGGCAAGAAACAGCCACTCTTGGGGGCGTGATGCACCTTTCCCCAAGGTGGACACCCAAAGTAGGTCAGGTGGATCATGTTTGTAGGAGTAACCCCCTACATGGCACTCAGGCAAAGCCACAGGGTCCAACCCAAGCATCCTGGCTTCCCCTGCAGACCAGGAGAGGTGGGTAGCTCTGGAAAGCAATGGGGAGCTGTCCCATGGGCAGTGCACAGCCACTGCCTGAGCCCAGGGACCTCTGCATACCTGCCCACATCTGGCACTTCCAGGCCACTTGAAATCTGCATTTTATGGAAATAGAAAGGAGAAGAAAGTTAATAAAACATCCAGGACATAAGGAAACTAGGAAATAAGGCTCCAGACCTGAGTAACAGCCTGGCTTCCTCTTGCCTGCTGCCCTTTTTGGTCCCCCAATCTTTAGGCTATGAAATGGCCCCTCTCTACCCCCTGAGGATGAGGTCACCTCTCCTGCAGGCAGGTGGGAGGTCAATGTCCCTGTGGCTCAGGAGCCAGCAGCAGCTGTGCTGAACCTGCTGGCACAGGGGAGTGAGGGCAGGCTCCCAGGGAAGGCAGGCTCTGCAGGAACTGCTGCAGGGAGGGGCTCTGACTGCAATGAAGGTACAGCAAGTTCAGCACCTTGCTCCCCCAGGAGTACAGGTGGGAGCCAAGAGGCTGCTGTGCCACACAGGATCAGGAACAAGCAGCCAAAACAAGGAGCAGACCAAGTATGCCTTGCTGCATCATGATACAAGAACCCTCCAGAGCCTGAAAAACAAACGGGAGCAAGACTCTGATTTCTCCAGAGCTTTGTTTCAGGCATCAGCACTGGCTGGGGGCAGCTGGAAGGAACTGATATCCTGCAGGAGCTGGTGTCCCAGCTCTGGTGGGAGCTGGGGGCTTGTAGCTGTGAGGGACCAGGGAGAAGATAAATCCTTTAGGTTCTTTAGAGACTTTGATAACAGGCAACAAACTGCCAGTCTGACTTGTGGAAACAGAGATGCGTAGATCAAACGGTACTCAAGGGGGGGAAGAAATAACAGCATAGCAAAATATAATTTTGCTTAATAAGTTTTAAAGGATTGTTTCGCTCCTGGAACATAATATGAAGCAATGAGACGTTAAGTGAAACTTTCTACAGCTTAACCAATTCCTTATTAAAACAAATTTAAATGAATTCTCTTGAATATACTTTGTAGTTTCCGTAAATTAAAATTTTTAGTCTTAGGTACTAAAGAAGAAAAATTACTTTGGAAAATTCTATTACTTCATCTTCAACCTTTATTCACTGTAGGAAATTATTAGTATTGCTAGAACTAGATAGATTTAATGGCAGCAGATGGTGGATTCGTGAAGTAATAGCTGCCAAAGAAAAATATTGTTTTTAAGCTTTGCAGCATACTATACTATCTCACATTGACTCATGAAGAGTGGGAATGAGCAAAAACTAATGTGGTAAAAATGTACATAAACCACAGAAACTCTTTTTTTTTTAACTTTACAATACTAGTCTTTGTGTTATAACCCAATCTCTCTCCAATAAACAGTATAATTCACATAACAACTAAGATTGTTTTCTTTCCTTGAATTTTAGGTGTTTATCTGAGCCCAGTGACACAGTGGGATGCTATAGCATCCTTCTGCTGTCACAATCACTTCTGAGGCCACTGAGAGGGGTTTAGTGTCTCTGCTGAGCATTGTGCCAGCCCAGGAGCAAGTGCTGGGGAGGAAGCACTCGGCTGGAACAGCTGCTGTTTTCAAGGTGCTGGAATTGGGCAGAGAATTGAGCGTGCATCACTTTTGCTTGTGTTACCTGTCATCACCTGAAATGGCATCAACTGTTGATTCACACAGTGAGTTCTGCTGTAGCAGCCTCTGCTGTGATACACAGCCATAATTTCAAAGCCTGCCAGTGAGCTCTGACATCAAGGGATGCTTTTGGCTGTTGGCAGCCAGTGTTTGTATTATCTGTGCAAGGCCTTTCGCTCAGCCACGTCCTGTGGACTTTACATAGGGTAAGTAGTGTTTTCTGTTTCTTTTCCAAATTTCCCTTCCAAATTGCAAATTTGAAAATTCAAACATCCAGGTTAAATTCAGTGATAAATCAGGTGTTCAAGCAGTAATTTGCAATCACAGAGGCTTGATGTGACATTATCATTAGCACAGAATCCAAGGGGAGCATTAGGAGATGAATGTGCTTGCCAAAAAGCAAGCAGCAGATAGAACAGAAGAAGGCCTAATGACTTCTTTCTTTTAGCTTTGTTCAAAACTCATTGCTTTGCCATGATTTATTCATGCTGGTTTGCTATGCTGTGCAGGACACAGTGGCAGGCGCCTGCCCAACATATGCTTCTTTTCAATGGTTAATGCTATCTAAGCCCAAAAAGGCAATATTATCTTTTCTTCTCATATGACTCTGCCATAGCCCATGGCTAGGTGGTCAATTATCTGTTGAACTATTCACTGGCTGGCCATATTGAAAAAAATACATCACATGCCTGGCTTCTCTAATTGGATTATGTTCAGCAACCCAAGGGTGAAGTTAATACATAGTCTAGATACAGATAATGCATATATATTGAAGACTGCTTTAAAAAGCCCATAGTGAAGTTATTTTTTAGTGTCTATTGTGGTATTTTCAAGATCTCTCATAACTTAAACAGCTGTTTTTTCAGCTGGAAAATCTTAACATTAAATTTTTAGCAATTACATTTCCTCCTGGCCAAGATGAATTCCAAGTTTTTAAATGTTACCTCAAAATGCTTTTTTCTAGCCATTCACCAGGACAGAATGCTTTAACAAGCAAGGGAGCAGAAGAGCTGAACTATTATATGCAAGGACGTTGGCCTTGAAGGGATGTGCAATTTGATTTCTCCCCAGTGCAGCAATTCCAAAAACGGCTGCTGTTTAAGTAAATCCTTCAGCTGGAATACCTCTAAAATAACACACATCAGCAAATAATTCCCTCTTTCCAGGAAGATAATTAGCACTAAACATTAAATGTATTTTAGCTTTAGTAGTTTCTGTCTTTATGACTACAACTGTGATTACAGCATCCTGCTGCTCTCATTTCTCTGTAAGAAACTAGAAAGCAAATTTTTTAGGAAAAATTATAAAAAGCGCCTTTACGCTTGTATCATCATGTTTGATCAAATGAGCAAATCTGTCTACATTTAAAAAATCCAAATGCCTAAAAATCTTGCCTTTTTTTTAATGCCACATATTGAATCAGGAAACTGGATTCTGACCCTAGTCTAGCCAGCAAGTAGGAACAGCTTTTCTACACTAGCATTTAGCATTGTAAACTTCTACCATAAAAACATTTTCCTAGGAAAATTCAATAAAACTCAAGTATTTTGCAGCAATTTTCTGAGAAACACTTGAAGAATTAGTGGCAGCATTAACTGTACCCTATCAAAACGGTCTGAACACAGTACTGAACAAGGCCAAAAATCCCAACCATAAATCATAACTAGGTAAGAAATACAGAAAAGCATACAGAGAATAGTATCGACTCTAACAGGACCAATAAAAATAGTTCATTCTTTGCTGCATTTTCCAGCACTTCCATCAGGTTTTAGGAAGGCCTGAACTACAAGCCAGAATCCCAAATTGTGCCTAAGTGCTGTAACAGCTCTGAACACCAAGCAAACAAAAAGATCCTCTGGAGAAGAACTTGCACTCCCCAGAAACAGAAGTGTTGAAAACCATCAGGGCTTGCTGGCTTATTTGCCTCCAGGAGAACATTTTTTTCAGTCTGACAAGCACTGAATTAAAAAGTGAAATTTGGTATTAAATATGTGAATATTGAATTATGGGCACCTTGAAAATACAAAACCAAACAAAACAAGCTGATTTGGGTGTATACAGGAGTGAGCTGAAAAGTAATCTTGTGCAATTGCTTGCATAAAAACTGAAACTGAGAGCATGAAAAGAGCTGAACTCAGCCTGGAAATGTTTCTAATGAGACGCCCAAGGAACTGTGGCACTGATAACAACCTTGCAGTGCTATGCACATTTCCTAGGGCTGGCAATGTTCCTGTAAGCACTGATTTACATGCAATCACATTAATGATATTCAGGCATATTTCAAGCCTATCATAGCTCTGTTTACAGCTGCCACAGTACACACACCTAGTCTCACTGCTGAGAAATCTTTAATGCACAGGGCAGCCAAATGCCATACTGACACTGCAAACAGGCTAAGACAGAGAATTCAACAGAGCCACAGCAGTAATACCTAATGTATGAGTAGCTGAGGCTCACTCCAGAAAATTGGCTGTTATGCACCTCAGCAAACCCAGTTCTCAATGAAGAGAACTTGAAATTCATTTTCTCCTTCTGTGTGGACACCTGTTGTTTTGAGGCAACTTATCAGTAAAACACGTTTTCAGTGCAAAAATTTTCAAATCAGACTCTCAGCCAAAGCTATTCTTGCTGAGTATAAGGCAGCTGTAACTCTGTGAGTGCCCTGAATGTGAAGAAGCATGAGATACCTAAAATCTCATCAAATAACCTTTGATGCAATCAAAGGTTATTTGATTCATTGCATGTGTGTTTATAGTAAGAACTCAAATTAATCAAAGCTTCTGGACAGATTTCTGCCCAGGTCTTTTGCTTGCAAGCAACACCAAAATACCAGAAGGGGTCTTAGATCTCAAAAGTCAGTTCTGACCAGGAACATGTAACCTTTTTTTGTGCAGAGAAAACTCAAAATTACTCTACAAGACAGAAGACAAGTAAAAACAGTTTATAAACAAACCTACTCCTACACATGGTATCTTTCCAGGCAGGTTGTTTCCTTTGGGTTTGGCTTTAGTCCAACAATGCAGTGCCTTTCTGGGACTGAAAAAAAACCTGCACACAGCACTTATAGCCATTTGGAAAAATTTATCCTTCTCAGCAAGCCAGCAGCCCAGCTAAATACCTGCTCCCTGCCCTCCTCAGCCAAAAGCAGCAGCAAGCTCTCCTAGTCCTCACTAAAGCTGCTTTTTACACCAGGACTGCTGGCTGGGTCAGAGCAACAACCACCTTCCTGCCAGGCTCCCAGGAGCTGGCATGGTGGGAATGTGCACAAAATCCACCAGGTTTTTGGGAGGAGCACACACACATCCCAGAAAACATGGACATAAGGCAGCGTCCACTTACAAAATGTTTCAGTCCTTTTCCTTCCATCCTGAGCAAGGTGACAGAGTGTCCAGGCCATTCTGGACACTCCAGCCCCTGTGCAGCCTGGGACACCCAGAGCAGCTCTGTGCAGAGATGCTCAAAGGCACAGAGGAGCACTGAGCTGGCTCCTGCAGCTGCTTGGACACAGATTTCTTGTCTTAAGCCCATTTTTAAACAAGCCAAGAATACGGTGCAATGTGAAGAAAAGAAAAACACAAGTCCCCAGACGCAGCAACAAATGAAGGCAGGAGAGACAGGAATGAATTCAACCCCTTTTTTTTTATACTGTGGTACAAAAGAAATCAGAATATTTATGTCTATACAGTTGTCCATTGAGAAGTTATACTCAGCACAGTGGGGAAGACCATGCAAATTCCTCTACACTGTACAAAAACATGTCTTCATTTTTCATTTAAAAGGTAGCCCATGTCAGAGTGAGAAGAATCAGTGTTTAAAAACTACTAACAAGTTATATTTTTAGATTATAACAGGTGCTTAGATCAGATGCTTTTACTGTACAATCAGGTAAAAATATTTTCCAAATTTATATGACTTACTTTAGCTAAAATTAGCATAAATTACAAAAATTATCTCTATTACTTCCACAGGAAGAGTCAAGTGTCCTTTTTTTGCTTCCAATTTTATGCCATTGTCTTCAAAATAGAGAAGGGAATGGAACCTTCTCGCTGAAAGCAATTGAAAACTTCCCCTTCATTTCTGTGGTTAAGGGCTGATTTGCTATTTTTGAGTAATGAATAAAAAAATTTTACTCAGGAGTATGTAACTCACAGGCAAATGATACAAAGCAGCCAGAAGAAGGAGTGGAGGTGGCAGCAATTCCTCCCTCCCTGCCTTCCTCTCCTACCTCAGTTACCTACCAGCCAAAATCAGCACTCAGTATGCAGACAGCTGGTGCTAATTCCCTTTTCCACTTGGATAATAATAAATGGCAGCCTCAGATTGATCCATGGATGCCTGATTCTTTGGCACATTAACCATACAGTAGTACTGCAGACAAATTAAATTTTGATATAGCAGATAACACAGACAGGTAATGGATATGAATCTAGCAATTTCTTTTGTGGTTTAGTCCTGGACAGGAGTTAAGCAGAGCTGAGATGCAGGTCAGTCAATCGGGTCACAAAGACAATCTCACAAGACAACTGCCCTTCTGCTTTCTATAGGGCAGCTCTTGCCCAGGATATTGATGTTTCTTTAGCTTGTCTCCTTCACTGCAAAGCAGCTGAGTTAGCCATTAACCACTGTGGGCATTGTGATATATAGAGTGATTAAGGAAGTGACACACCATATTCCATTAGAAGAGAGAGAAAGAATGAAGTGAATGAATGGTGGCAAATGATGGACGTGCCACAGAGGTTGGCCCAGTGGGACAACATGCCAAGATGCAGCAGAATTTAAATGCAACAGTCCCCTGGACAGGAAGCTGTCAGACCTCCCTGAATGGAGGATCCAGTATCTTATCAGAGAGGATGTTAGACCTGGAATGCACCAATCTCTACTACTGCCTGCTTACACCTCAATGGGGACAAAAGCATTGATACTTTTCAGTGAAATGACACTACAAAGCAGAAACCAGCACTGAGGGTACCTGTGCAAAATCTGCTGCCAGGCGCATCTTCCCACCTTCTCCGAGGGGCCTGATCAGACTGGCATGGCGAATGAAAAGCTCAATTGCTCTTTGAGCCATGGCTTCAGTGTTATCAAAGACAAAGTCAAAACACTCAAAATGCCTGAAGTAGTCGCTCATGACTCTTGCTATGAAACCCTGAAGCTCTTTCATGTAGAGAGAACAAGGGACATCTGGTTTTCCTGAGCTGGATAATGATCTGAAAAAACAAGAGAAGAAAAAGAAATAGGGGCAGCTAAATTCATCTTTAAAACACAACCAAAACCTATTGGATTCTTTTAAACATTTTCCTACCCCATCAAGTCATGGCATGAATTGTAGAGTCTCATTTCTACTCAGAATACAGAGCATGTAACTCTCTCTGAAACTATAGTCAGGAAATATCTCTTTATCAGCCATGCCCATGAAGAATTAAAAGACGAAACAAGAAATAACAAGATAAAGGGCAACACCCCGCTCCTACCCAACCTGCAGAGCCTCCTTCCATTTGGGGCCTACACCTGAAATCCAGATCCTAAATCTGAATGTCCCAGTTGTTGATTTGAAACTCTAAAGTGGATCATAAAATATAAACATATGTCACAGGGTTACTAACTTAGCCTGTCAATCCCAAACCTGTTCTCTGTAGAGAAAAAGTCTCTGAGATTCCTCCAAACCCAGGATTACAAAGTCAGTATCACAGAAGCAGCACAGAACCCCTAGATACAAACCAATCCTCTTTCTCTTTCTTTGACTGACAGTCAGGTCAAAGAGCTCTTCCAAACTTAGAACACACAGGCTACCTAACAAAACTTAGCCTTTGGCTGGAAACTGTTTGCCTGCCTAGAGAGGTATTGTGCTACTGGTGCCAAAAGAGGGTAAGGGTAAAATGTTGCTTAAAAGAAATTAAAAAGGAAAATTCAAAACGTCTCTGAAAAAATAGTATTTTCAGTTAATTTTCAAGACAGAAAACAGGACAACTGATGATGGTGCAAGCAATGTCAGAACAGAGATGACAACCAAAATAAAATTTAGGAAGGAAGTCTCAATTATACATCAGACTCAAGATCTTGGCATGTAAAGAATCCTGGAAATTCTAATGAAAACACACTAGGAAAATAGCATAACATACTGAACCTGAGATTTAAATTTTTAAAAAAGTTAAAATTAACTATTACATCACAGGCTATATGCTTTGACAAATAGAAATACTGACAGTTCTGAAGACTGTCCAAAAAAACCACATTTTGAAACCAGAAAGGCCTTTTGAAGCACAAAAATGGCCTCTTGTCAGATTTCTTTTTCTATTTGAAATGAATTTTACTCAACAGATATGAATAAAAGAGGGGGGAGGGAGAGAAGACAGATGCTACCTGATTAATTTGTTTCAACAGATAGGTGTAATTCTGCTTCCTGTGTTCATTAACCATAAAGCATCACCTTCCCCTCAACAAACAAGCACTCTTGCTTCAAGGGCATTGTGGCAATAACAATCTATTACACACATGCAGGACATCTTACTCGAGCAATGGTAAATGTAAAAGACATTTCTAGTTACCCAGAAAAATCTTCCTGGTGCATAGTGATGATAATAGCTTCCACTGAATCTCCTACAGAGTTCAGTAGCGGCTGAACAGCACTTCCCATTAGATCATGGACTGCCTAAAATAGAACAAGAAAAAGGCACAAGTAAGGAAACAAAAACTAGAAGCATTTGCATTTTGATACCTCAAAAATACCTTAGGAAACAGTTCATTTTATCAGTGCTTTTTATTATTTTGCATTTGAAAATGCAAAATAGGAGAACCGAACCTAATGATAACATTTTTCTTTAACTGATTTTACCAGCAAAGCGCAGAAATAAGGCTGCTTGCTGCTTCCTTCAAAAGCATCTCTTTTTGAAGGAAGGCTTTACAAATTGCTTTGCCCAGAAATTTGGCATTCCTGGTTTGTACATGTACATGTTCTGGGGCACATTTGGCTCAGCTGTTCATTGCCCAGACACAAGCTGCCCTTCATTCCCCTGCACACAACCCCTCCCAGGTCAGTGCCCAGCAGGACAGACTTGGAGAGCTGTCAGCCACAGAGGCTGCACCACCATCCACATCCCCCTCCAGGAAAGTACCAGGTCACATAAAAATTACAATTTGATGTCTGTTGGGGGAGGAAGGGGGTGATGAAGGATCCAGCTATTGCTGTGTGAATGCTGCAGAGAAAGACATTTATTTTCACAGTCAGATGACATCTATGTCCTGACTGTTATGAGAATATTCTGAATACAAGCATGACTCCAGCATGATTTAGCATAGGTAACACATATGTAGCTGCAGACACAATAAATTAGAAATGTCAGAATATTTGTATACCTGTTACTGAATATACTGATGTAAAATAATAGGTGGGAAATAAGTGCCCATTTTAAGTGTAACAAACAAAGCCAAGCTCAGCCCTATCCCTGAAGCATATGGACATTCAATTACCTTCAAGGCAGTTGTGACAGTTTGCTCAGCAGCTGCTGGAAAGGAGCTCTGACTGGTAATAACCTAAAAATTGTAAAGTAATTGTTAATAGTCAGCATTCAACAAATTATTAGAATTTATAATATTCACCATCATTTTAAAACATTCTGAGTTATCTTAGTAATGGGTGTTTACAGATAACTATCAAGTGTGCTTTATACAGACAGAATTTTCAGTGCATCATCAATCCTCTGCTCTCAGATTTCCTATGGACTCTGCTTCTGCCTTGGCAAAGAAATGACTCAATGGAGTGAAGCTGAAATTTAGCTGAAGGGCTAACAGAATCAGAATAAAAATAACTGGTGTATTCTCCCACTGCTAAGTATAGAATTCATGGAGAACTATACAAGCAACTCTGTGGCAAACGTTTGAAGGAATGGTTGTTCTTTCTCAGTATAATAACTATTACAGCACTACATGTTAAATAGTTGTTTATGTACAGCTAAAAGAATACTAAAATTGAGAGGCAAGGAATGATCTGAAGGACTATTCTACCAATTTCCTTACAGTCTTGAACATGCTATACAATAGTATTTTTAAGCCAGCTAAGTACTGAACTCAAAGACTGAATCATATCAGATCTCCCTCCAACACTAAGACACATGAGGTTCATTACTAAGTACAACAGAAAAAGCAGACTTAAAAGTTGATCTACCATCTGTTTGCAAAATCCAAGGAAATTTTACAGGCTTTTTAGCATTTTTTAAAATTCTTTGAACATATCCAGAGTCAGGAGTACTCATGATCTTTTTTCTAATCAGGCTAGGATTTAAATACGATTAACTGCAACTGCCAATATATCTTATTTGGTTTAGTTTACAAAGACTGTGTAACAACTGGCATCACTAAATCAGTAAATTGGAATTATTCATAACTGTGCTTAGTCCTGAAAAATTTCCAGGCCAGACTTTAGTCACAGTAATAATGTATGGAGATATTTGTGAGCTATTGCTTTTCTTGATTTCACCCTTTCCTTCCTCTTTTCAGTTTAGCCACAACTGTGGGAAAGCATTGAAGGTCTCCTGAAAAACGTAAGCTTGGGCTGAAGCAGATGCAGCAAGGGTGCTATCAGCCTGATTAGAACAAAGATAAGAAAAAACAAAGAGTTCAATTGTTTATGCTCACAAAGTAACGCCTGTCAGATGTGATTATTCCCTAGAAAGATATTTTTATTCTTCTAATATTGACAGTTTGTCATATAGTGGTGCTTACAAGGGCCAGCCCAGTCTCAAAGAGCTGTACAAATGCACAGCAAGGTGCAGCTCTTAAAAAACAAAATCGGGCTGTATTGCCAAGAGTTCTCATCCACTGAATGGAGCATAAGGACAGAGCAAGCAGGTAACATTATGGCAAGAAGAGGAATGCCAGAAGAAGCCTACCTTCAGAACAGCCTGGTGCAGTTTGTACAGAGAATTGACCACAGCCACGTTCCTCCTCTGGCCCTCTGTCAGTGGCCCAATCACCTGGCTGGCATCTCCTTGAGTGGACAGCTGCAGGGATCACAGAAATTGTTGGTACCAACTCTTTAAACAGTGTGTCTCCCCAAAGTTAGCCATGACACAGCAAAAAGCCACAGGCCCTCACTACCCAATGTTCTTCATTTAACTTTTGTCTTGATTCATAGGATTTCAGTCTTCAGATGAAACAGCCTGAACAACAGCAACAGGAACCTTGTGAGACTGTCTCAGCTCCCAAACCACAGCACTGGGACTCAGATCTCCTGGAGATACCTAGTCCCAGCAAAACTTCAACTTTGTAATCTCAGAGACAGGTGAAATCACCCACCTGACAAAGCCCAATAAGCTCCCAGCAGCTTTTCTCTATGAGCAGCATACATTTTTCTGTATGCCCTCAGTCTGTCCTTCTGACAACTATTCCAGCCTCTCCTTAAAAGCTCTGCTTTTTCAAATAGATGGCTTAGAGCTTTGTATATATTACAGTCTTATAAATCAACAGAAAAATAGAACTACAAGGACCAAAACTGCTAGACCTGTCATTAAGGAGTTTTATATATGAAACTTCCAGCAAAAATCAAAGAAATATTTCTTCATATTTAAACTGGACAAAGCATGCATTTTTTATTATTATGACAGAAATGGAAGTTCCAGGATGATACATAAATAGCCATTAACTTTGGAACAGTCTTGTAAGGACACCATAGCATATATTTACAATTTAAAATATAATAAACTGCAATTGGTAAACAAACAAAGTTTTCTTGTGCACTCAAAGCTGCAGAGATACAAAGAACTGACAAATGGCAATGTGAATTCTAGAAGTACATCTAAACATTAAAGCAAGAATACCTATTAATAGAAGACTTTACTGAGATATAATTACCCAACTACTTATCTATGTTTCAGGATACAGAATTATCTTCCAGGAAATCCCTGAAGATATCTAGCTCCAAAAGTCTCTCAGTAAAAATATATTCAACTCACTGAGCAAATGGTAAAGAGGCTTTCATGGAAGTTGTCTAGACACAGTTGAAGGTCCTACAGAAAGCTCCTAAACTAAAACTGAGTCTTATACAATAATAATTGTTTAAGAACAAAAGAAACAAACATAATATGAAAATACTTAACTTACGAGAAACAGTGAATCTTTACTACTGAAAGACTATTTCCATACTTCCCATAGCTTCCACACAGCATAAACACAGTCAGCATACAAGCAGTTATCTAGTATTTTCCAGCACTGCTAATGATGAAATATTGGACAGGCTTTTGCAAGCACCCAGGACCTCTGATTTATTCACAGCACTATGGTGACAATATCTGTTCATTTCTCTTTCTTCAAATTAAGGGATTATTTCAGGATAAATAGGTTTCTGAGGCCTTTGTAGAAGGAAAGATCTTTTCCAATGTACCTTCAATTATTTGATATCAAAATGTATCCTTAAACTGGTTGACAGCTATATTGTTGTGTCTGTATTTTCCTGCCTCCCTGATGAGAACAGCCATGTGAGCAACAACATCCCTGCTTCCTTCTAGATACTTCTTTCTGACAGACCTGACTGGTTTTTAGAATTCTGCTTCTCACATTTACAGCTTCACAGATTAATAACAAAACAGCTGTGCAAAGAAAGACCCTGTCCACCCTGCTGACCACCCTCCCAGACACAGACAAACTTCTTCTCCACACTTTTTAAAGTACTGTACAGACTAATTTATATTTTTGCACATTTCCAAATATTACATAAAAGATACTATTAAACCAGTAAAATTTTTCATCCCAGTCACTTAATTTTCAGTTCCTCAGAGTTGTAAAGGATTCACAATTTCTTAAGACATTGGACTCTGTCTCTCCTGCTGGTGAAAAAGCTTAACTGGTAAGTAAAACCATTAATGAGTACAAACATAACTCTTCTGCAATAACAAGAACTTCTTGCAGTCAGCAGCAGTGCACAACAGCTTCACAGGCAAAATCTGAAAATACCTTAAAAACAACTAATCTTTGTAAAACTGTTTACCAGATTAGATTCCCTTTAACTAATCCACTTGAACTTTGACAGTTACATGTGCTGATCCCTTGTTCATCCTAAAACCTCTGGTCTAAAGCAAAGAGGCCTGAAAAACTTGACTCTTGTAACTAGCACTTGGAACTGGGCAGCCCAGGGCTCTCTAGGGCTGTTTCTCCTGAAGGTGTGCCAGGAGAACCCCTGGAATCCACATGGGCAGGTGTGTCCTACCATTTACAGAAGTCTCTCTTGCTGTCACCACAATGGTTTCTGTGACTTTGCCTCAAGGCAAGAAAGTTCTGCACTCTGTCCAGCTTGGTTCATGTACCAACACCATGTCACTGGCATGAGTCTGGATTTCAGTTTATCATTACTCCAGTATTCTAATGCTTCAGACTGAATTCTTGACACCCCTTATATCCATTATACAATCATGCATCCAGTTAGGAAAAAGAAGGCTTATGGCCCTTTCACAACAGACATAAACCACCCCTTAGCTTCTTTTCCAGCATACAGGGTTTTATCAATGATTCACATTTACCACTCTCTTTTATACAGAAAGTACTTTGAAAGTTCTGTGCTAGACACGGGTTATGCACTTAAATCCAGTGGTAGTGCAACTTTTCCTCTCTTATCTGGCCACTGGGGATTGCACTGTGTAAATAGGTTAAGTCAAGTAAGTGTGAAGCCCGTGCACGTCTGCTCAGGCTGCCTGAAAGACACAGTCCACAGACCCTCTTTTTGATGAGGGCACTGGAGAAAAAATCAGATGCTTTTTAATCAGTCAGATATATCCTGAAATGCAGAAGGCCAGGAAGGGTGAATTATGCTCAGCAGAAAGAGGGGGGAGAGAAGGGGTGATTTCATCCCAAATCAGGATCTATTTTGGGAAACAAGTGAAAGACCAAGTGCAGCTAAAGGCCAGATCCCATCTCCTGGGAGCTGTCAGTCACCCTGGGAGTTAGTCTGGTTTAAGCCTGCAAGCTGAAAATAAAGGAAAAGAAATGATGTCGAAGCCAGACCTGAATGAGCAGCAGCAGCAAGGACTGTAATTGTTCCACATTTCTGTATCTGCCTTAAGTATAGCAATCGATTTCTTACACTCCTCACTTCAGTTGGTTAAATTGTTTCTGCTTTTACCTCAAGCCTGTCTACTATTTACAGTAATTTCATGGGCAGTAGCACAGGCACCCATTCCCCAGCAAGCATCAATTCTACAAGTGGTGGCACGTCAGTGTGAGCTCCCTTTGCCAGCTGGAGCTAGGAGCACACTGCCAGCATGGGATGCTCATGAGGAAGAGTGAGGCAGAGAGGTGTCCTAGCAGGAAATATTAGCCAGGACTGTTGTACCATGCATCCAGGCACTGGGACAAAGGCTGTGTCTCATGGTGCTCTAAAAATGTGAATGTGAGCTTCTGTCCCACACAGCATTTAACAACAGCAAAGGCAGCTGTTAACTGAAATGAGAAAGAAACACTGGGAGACTGTGCCTTTCTGACATATATCTGAGTGTTTTCTCTAAAGTAGGAGGTTGAAATGTGCAGGTTCAATCCAGCAGCTGACTAGCTGGAGGAAGCTGCATAGAAGAATTTTGGGGGTTTTTAAATCCAATTCAACCGAATCTGAGACCTAAGCAGTAGACTGATATCAGGTAGCCTACTGAACCAAAAAATACACTTGTAGAAGCCAACACACAAAAAATGCGTCACAAAGAGGAACAAGCTGACTTCAGGTACTCTGACTTACTTCAGCCTGACATGGTCATGAAGCTGTAAGCCATGACTGGCAGTGTGCTCTCACTGAATTCAGAAGTTCTTCCAAAAAATAGCTTCTTTTAGTTTGTATCCCTCAGTACACCTACATGGTTACACTGCTTCACCTCCAGAGAGAGCAGGTGCCTCATCTTGGGTCAGTCTGCCCAGTACAGAAAGTTTCAGGAGTGATTCACCTGACCACATGCAGGAAACCATGAAGCAGAGAAGTAAGAACTTCCTTGAATAATTCACCTAGGTTATTTTAAAACCCCTGCTTGGGAAGATGGTACATGCACCCTGTAGCACCTGTTTCCCTTCACTATCTATAAAGGGAATTTAAAGCAGTAGCCCAGATCCCTAGTAGTCTTGTCAGATACATTCTCACCCTATAAATGTATTTGCACCCCTTTGCATAGACCTGCTTTGGAAATATGTCTTGGAAATAACCAGATTAAGTGCTCTGGATTTGACACTTTTCTGTGTTTGATGCCTTAGAACAGACATGAAATTTGACAGCATGAATTTGATCTCACATGTTGAGACATGTGCAATGATAAGATTGCTTTGGGATTAAATTCTTGTTTTCACCATGAAGCAATGAATGTAGAATTTAGATTAGGCCATGAATCAAATCATCAGTTCTCCCTTGGGTTGTAAATGAAATGCTAACTGAGTTTGTCTTTTCTTGTAGGAAAGCTCAGACTATTGATACATCTTTTCCTGTAATTTTTTCAGTGCTTCAAAGTGACTAATGCTCCCCTCTTTCAACAGGTGGCAGCTCAGAAGAGACACTGATTTGTGAGCTAGTTTGCTACTATTCTCTTCATAGACTACGTATCTTGTGAAAAACTTCAGTTTCACACTTAGCAACTAAGATCTCCTGTGCATCCTTATTGACAGTTTTGGAAAGCTCCATTTATTTGATTTCTCTGAAACAGCCTCAGCAAACCCATTTTCTTTAGAGCAGGAAACATCAGCATAATTTAGGAGTATGGAGAAGATCCTAAAATAAGACTGAAGTAGGGCTTCTCAACAAATCATTCAATCCAACTCCAGGATCACGAGACTAAAGAGTGTTTTGATAGCACAAACTGAACTGCAGTTGTCAAGCTGACATTTTCAACAATAAATGCATCCCTAATAGATGCAGCTGATATTGCCATACCTCTGGCAGAAGGCAATCAATCCATCTGCTACTTGGCCTCCTGCCTGATCACAACTTAATATAAAGCACAGAATCCATTTAGAGAGTTTCTGAGTCAATAGGGCTTGGCCCTGGGATTTCTCCCATAAACTACAAATATTTGGGATGATTTACTCGTAGGTGTAATGTTTTCCATATTGCAGAAGGAACCTTTTGCAATCTTTTTCCACACCTAAAAACCACAAAGGTTTAGTAGAATCAGTTTTCTACTTATTGTTAAAAAAAGCACTTCTTAGCAGAAAAATACAGAAGAATCTGAACTCTGTTAGCTATTCCACTTAAATATTAGTTACTTAGAGGATAATTTGCAAAAAGAAGAGACATAATTTAGAGGTTTGAAGTGTAGGATTTGAACGAATGTGTCAGTGGAAGTAAGATCCTTGACTGATAAGGATAAATTAATATGAGTGCTCTGCTTTAAAAAAAAAAGCAAACTAAAATTTAAGAATAAATAATAAGAATTTATGTTCTTGGAGTGACTTCTAATTTTGCAAAGAAGAAATATTTCAAGACATGAGGAAAGGAATAAGCTGTGAGTTCAGGCAATAATTTAAAATGTACATAATAACACGCATATTGCACCTTCAGGACATTCTTGTAGCTTCCAGAATATTTTTTTTTAGCTTGCTCAGAAAAATGAAAATTTAATATTCTAGAAATACAGAAAAGGAGGTCTATGGTGAAGAAATTAAAATATTATAGAAAATATAATCATTACTTTGGAAAGAAAAATTTGAAGGGACTGTTACATCCTTGACCAGGAAAAAGACCGAACATCATGTTCATACTATTCATGATAAAAGAAGCAGCAATCATTGAACCATTTCCTCAGGCATATTTCTGCTTTGTTTTGGTTCTTCTTCCTTAATATTTTCAAAAGCCAAAGAAATGGAAGAAAAACAGCAAATGGTCTTTCTGTAACAGAAAAGACAGGATTTATCTCCAAGTCTTTGAATCATCTGAGAAGAAAAGCACTGTACAAGTAACCAAAAGTGACTAATGGTTCATGGTGCTTAAACAATGAGCTGCTTTCAAACAACTGTGATATCAGAAAGCACTTATAAAACCAGTTCCTTTAAGGAACCTCAGAGAATCCTAAACCTGAAACACTTGGAATAATTTCTCAACTACAGAAAATTATGCCCCTTCTATTATCCAGCCAGCCCAAGTCTGAGGAGGATTTCAAGGACAATGTATGTTGATCCTGATACCTCTGACAGTAACAGTTTATTGCATTTTTCATGCTTGCCAAATTAATGACTGAATGATTAATCATATCTTATATGTAATCCCATTAGCTCCTGGTTTCAACCAGCTACTGAGAATGCCCCTCCAGAGGTGGAGAGCAGACACATCCATCCCCAAGACACATGAGAGGTTCAACATGATCGGGTGATATTCACCTACACATAAAAAATACAATCAGCTCATTTAATTGCCATCTGCCTTTTGGAGTATTGAGCCCAGCATTAACCAAGATTAGAATATTACCACCCCACGCAAGTTTATAATTGAACTTTACATGGTCCAATTCTCATTAGAACTGTTCCAAAATTGAAAAATTCCAAATCCTTTACCATATATATATATATATATATATATATATATATAAAAACATTTAACCAAGTCCTTTTCTGAATCACAGAATTTAGTTTGCTAAGAAATACCTTAAGAGTTTACTATAACAAAATATTGTAAGGATTGTGCAATCACATTCTTTTACGACATGCTAGCAAAATAACATACTGGACTTAAAGAAGTCTTTTAACCAATTTCCTCACAGGATAAAGTGAACTCCCCAAATCAGACTTTTATGTTTGGATGATTTTTTTCTGGAGTTTAGCCAGTATATCTTTAAAAAAAAGTTTAAAAAATCACACATTTGTTATGTGAGTCACGATCTAACCAGCAAAAGACAACATGAGAAAATAGAAAATTCTTCATGAAGTTTTTTTAATGTAACTCTCTCCTCCAGATTTTTAATTAGTTTTAAAAGTTTAAATGCTTTTTAAAGTGATTTATCAGATAGATATTTCTAAGTACTCTCTGACCAATATAAGTACTTTCTAATGACTGTTTCTACAAAGCTCTTCTCATCTTTCCGTCAAAAAAATAAATTACAAAACCTTGCCTGACTTTTGATTATTTTTAAATTAGTCCTACTGCCATCTTTAGCTTTTATTACTGTACAGTGAAATAGCAATTATTCTGAAATTATTTTATTATATAATAGCCTCCCACATATTCTATTTAAATACCTATTAATGAATTCTTTTAATGTGCCAAACATTGAATTCATATTTTTGCGTTCTCTCATTTAAATAGCATGGATACAAGTTTTTCATTGACAGTAATACCATGTCTTCAAGGTACTGGCATAATACAATTAATTCATGTATCTCAAAAGAGAAGTGGGGAAAATATAATCTTTCTTATTACTTACACCATTGTTACTGACCCGTTGTTTACATAAACCCTTCCTGAGGTGTCATTTCACTCCTGTTCCTGAAGATTTGCGAGCTTATTAGATTTCATACTTCCCTCCAAAGTTCACAATATTCGACATTTAGACAGGAGGACGAGATACATTTCCCTGGAACTGTCAGACAAATCTCATTGTTGGAATATGTCCTGACTAGTGATTCACCCGCAAATGAAAGCTTACAATTCAATAGAGCACCATCTAATAGGAGACATGGATTAATTCTTATAAGATCACATAATAAAAAAGGCAATCAGAAATTCACTTTGTGTCATTACAATAAGGAGTCATCATGCTTTTCAATTCAAAACCATCATAGGCCTCATAAATTTGCTGGGGTTTAAATCTGATGCCAGAATTCCAGTGCATTTTTATCCCTTTGCTGGAAGAATTTGGTTCCAGGAAATCTTTTCTCTCTCCCTCTTCACCCTGCTCTCCCCTACTTGATTGAATTATTCAGCTAGATGAATTTAACTATGTCACATAAGAGGATGGTGGGAAAAAACCCAACACAGCTACCCCAAACCACACAGTTATGTCTATAAACATCAGTAAACATCCTAACAGAGATGCAGCTCACATCCATTTTCTTGCTACTCTGGCATATTTCATTTGAGCAATTTGCATAAATTAACTGGGCCAAAAAATGTTTTCGGGCAGTGTAAGGTACATTTCTCCTTGGAATATATATGACTAATGCTAACTCAATGAATGCTTTCCTCCATAAATGAGGTCTTTATTCTTTTCATTTCCCTAAAAGAAACCAGAATTACAGCCATCTTGCATCAGCATTTTTATTTCTTGCAACATGTTATGGATATTTGTCTCACCAGACTAGACAGACTGGGGCAAAATCAATGGAGAACTCTAGTCCAGCTAAATGGCTAACTTTAGTCCAGTTTAGTCCAGCTGCTCTCTGCCTTCTCCTACTCAACCACTAAGGACAGACTGAAAGGTTGAGGAAAAAAAATCCTATCTCCATGAATACTCAGAGAAAACTAGGAATCAATCCTTCTCATCCAAGTGTTTTCTCATTGCAATATTTTAACTTTGAAATCCCATACTCCTTTGTGTTTCTGCTTTTCACAATTTCACTGATTAAGCCAAGATGTTCCAATATAGTCCCTGGATCAGTTATAATACACTTAGCCTTTTATATTTTGGACAAAAATATGCCATTCATATTGCTTCTCATCTAAATAACCCCCTGAAAACAGCTTATTTAAATCTTCATTGCTGTGATCAAGCATGACAGACACTTTCTACAAATGATATTACAAAAATTCCTTGTAAAGACTGTCTCTTTCTCAGCTCGCTGTTTTAAGCTGAATTAATTGTTGGGGTTTTATTCCACCTGGCATTCTAGCCTTTTCTTTCCTTGTTCTCTTTATTGCAACAATGTTTACAAGCCACCAAGGACAAGCATTAATAAAGTAGAGATTGTTTTTAACAGTAGTAATATAAACCAAGATCAGAGCACATTTAATTGCATTCTCAGGAAAAGAGATTCTGGAAGATCTGTAAAGCCATGGCATGACAGCATTACACCTTCAACACTACATCACCAAAAACAAAGAGCAAACTTCCTTCTATTGACTATAATATATCAGATGCACCATAAACCCACTAAGAAAGAAGTTATGAAAAAAAATCAAGATTCATCTGCTACAAATAGTTATGATGATGAGATGGATACGCAGAAAGTTGAGATCTATTTTAAACCTCAGTAATTACAAAGTAGTTTTTAAAAACATCTAAAGGATCAGCTTTTTTCAGAAAATACGAAACACAAAAATACTTCTTCTAGAGTGGTGTGAGAAGAATATGGCCTGTTTTCTTACAGTCTGCCTCTAAACTCATAAACTCTTCCAAATAACCTACTTCAATCCATTCTAAATGGTTAGCTAGTGAACCAGATATATTTAATGAGAAGATATTAGTCCTGAGTATCCACTAAAATTTGAAAATTGAAAATATCATTATGGATAACTGCAAAAGACGAAGCCACTTGAGCACCAATAAATAACACAATAGTGGCTAGTAATGTAAGTAAAAGAGAATTTGGAATTTTGCATCTACAAATCACAAGTTCAAATATGAACTGGATTGAAGGACAACGAGAGACAATTTGTCTCAGTTTCAGTCCTGGTGTAAAGTGGGCATTTATTAAAATCTTTATAATGTGCATCACTGACTATCTTACCTGAAGCCTCAGAAAGGAGACCTGTGACTGAAAAGGTCTGAGAAAAGATAAAATGAATCTTTTACAATGTTTCCTTACAGAGACTGAGCACAATGGCAGGGCAATGCACTGAGCTATACAAGTTTTGTGGGCAATACTAAAAATAATTTAAGAACAACTGCAGCAGAGCTGACTTTCCATTGTATATATTTTGATGCTAATCTTATGTAATACATTTGGTGCTGATCAGCATTACAAAGATCAGTGCTCTAAATATATCTGAACATGACAGATAGATAGATAGTCTTCAGCCTGTATCTCCATCCATTACATTCACTAAAAATAGAATATTAAATCACAGAAGGGCTTGGTTGCACCGGCATGCAAAAGGGTGTCATCTGAGTTGGCTCAGAGAAATACTTGGCTATTTGAAGAAAGGGCTGAACACTGAAGAGTTAATATCCAAGAGTTTTCTTGCACCCATCCAGCAGCATTTTAAGTTGCCAATTAGCCACAATGCCATGGACAACTGTACTCTTTTCAAGGTCTAAAACTCTGCTAGAAACACCAAATGCTGTATGAAAATAAGTCAAGTACAGCTGACAAGCACTGCAGATAGGAAAACATGTTGTGGAAAGCATATATTTTGAAGTTTTGGCAATATAAGAAAATCTTAAGACCAAAAGCAATAAGAAGAAAATCACATCTCCTAACTTTTGCCTTAAAGATTTATTTACAGCAGGAGGAAGTGTGAATTCCAGATGCAAGAAAAAAAATTACTCCAATCTGTCATTATTTTAAGCTTCTTCTTGAACAGATTTTGCATCTTGCTTTTGTTCAGTCTCAGTCACATAGTGGCTACACCCAGAGCTGTAAATTAAAGGGTGCCAGGAAAGGTCCCTGGATCGGGCACGTGATTGTCTGCCCCACCACTCTGGTAGGACACTCATTAGCAAGTTCTCGGCCTGGGCCAACAGCTCCCTTGCCCAGCCTCCAGCTGCAGCTCAGGAGAGGCAGCCCTGCAGACACCATGGCCAGGAGGGCTCTGGCAGGCAGGCACTGCTCTGGGGAAGGGGAGCCCTCCCCAGCTGGGAGGCACTGCCTGGCCCCACTGCTCTCAGTGCCCAGAGGTGCCTCCAGGAACCTTCCACTCCTGGGTACAGACATCGCTGCTACCCTCCCACCTCAGAGAGATGTTCACAGCTGGGATGGCAGCTTAATCCTGAGTGTCTGTCACAAACCCTTACTGACCTTGTGCTCCCAACTGACAGTGGCAGACACTGACACAAACACCAGGGTGACAGCGTGGGGCCATTCAATAGACAGCCCTTCTGCAGCAAAAACAAACACGTCTTGCTGATCCTTAAAGTGAGGCCAACACTAATCGGAACAAACCTTTATAATACAAATTTGCCTTCACACAGATGAGACCAAGCTCATCTACTTACTTACATTTACTGTTCTAAGCATAGTTATGTGTTTTCAACACCCTTACTCTCTTTGAAAAACAAACCCAGACCATCTGGGGACAAGCAGTCAGTGATTGGGATATGCATGTATATAGTGTTTGCCTCTGAAGAAGGGGTTGACACAACAATAAATTGGTACATTTTCTACTTCTGCTCTTTTTTGGTATTTACTTTCTTACATTATAATGCACTAAAAAAATCTGTCATCAAGCACATGCTTCTAATCATTATGACAGATAATAGTACTTTACAATAAGACTGTCCTAGTTACACAATCTAGTACCAGTTAATTGAAAAGTAGATCTCAGTAGACCCTCAGAAGTTTAGAACTAATGTATATTAATTTTAATCACAGAATTTTTATGTTAGAGTCACTTTACATTTAAACATTAAGCCAGTTAAATATTCAGAATTGTTTCACAACATCTGAAATTCAGTTTCACCATTGTATTCACAACCAAGATCAGGCTAAATCAAAGCTTCCCACTTACTTCCCAAGAAATCTTTTGTGCCAGCATATTACTGCTCATATTACTGCTCCAGTGCTCTTCAACTGATGCACATTCTAGAACCATGCATAACATTACATAACTCAAATATTTACTTAAGTAAATATAAATAAATCTCGATATACTACTGAGATCCAGGACAGTGAGAAAGAGGCTGCCTACTCTATATCACAGATATCATCAGCTGATGCTGACTTTTCCCTCAAAACAGTCCAGAATCTTAAGACGTCATTCACCCAAATGTTCCACGCAAATGTTCTTATGTCTGAAGGGTACAGTCATCTATCACTTTTGGGATCAGAATTACAAATTCTCTCTCATTTTGTCTCCTGGCATGTCCAGTAGCAGAGGTCACCAATAGGTGATTCAATGTCCTGCCCTTTGAGGATATGTGACAACTATTTGAACCTTGGTGCAGTGACTAATTTTTGAGGCACTTATGCATTCTCTTTAATCTCAAAATTTGCTTCTGTTCCTGGGGTTTTAGCATTTTGACTTTGAAATATGTAAAATACACCATGCATTGTCTTATGTTTTCTTAAGAAGACCAGGGCAGAATTCTTCAGAATGCCAGGAAGGACTGTGCTCTCTGCACAGGGCTTAAAAATTTCCAAGTGGCAAATGTGATAATCATAAACACCACAACCACTGCCTAGGCTAAAATCCTGATGAGAAGCCAAGCCTCTACCACAAGCTATAAAGGACAGTTTAGTAGCTGAGGGCAAAGGTTAGTAGCTCTTCCAGAGCACTGTCCTCAGCCTGTATTTCAAACCTCTGCCTCATTCATCTGCTTTTGTGATATATGTGGCATCAGCTCAACCACACTGAGTTAAGAGAATTTTAAAAATTATTCAAATTCTCTACTTCCTTCCTCCCTCATTACACCCACTCTCCATCTCCACATTTTCAGGGCTTCCTCTCCATGATTGCTTACAAGTCTGACAGCGGGAAAGATCTCCATTATATCATCTGCCTGCAGCCTCTTCTCTGCTGGAAAGATCCCTTTTTTTAGATAACTTATTACTCCATAAAATACAATATTCCATATTTAGGAAACACTCCAATTATAGGCGATCACAGTTCCCACCAATTTTAGTCTTTTCTACCCCAACCTTAGAAAAAAATCTGCCTAGTTTAGTATGGCCATGCAGGTTTTTGCTTTGTCTGTACTTCAAGCAGACATGAACTTTGTTTGTGCTCCAGGCCGAGGGAGTGTTGTGTTCAGCAAGGTGCCACAGCTGAACTGGTCACCATGGACTGGAGTGGAGCTAAAATGTGCTCTGCCATCTGGCAACACAGTAGAGTGAGTTTGTGTCTGCCTCAATCATGTAAGCACACAATATCCTTATATAGAAATGTTTTTAAGACAGCTTAATCCACCAGAATTTGCCAGCATAATCGCCCCCACCTGCTCTGAAAAGTAAGTGGGCAATCTCATTTTTACAATGCTGCCTCTGCAAATGACTCTTTGCTTGTTTATTGGACAAAGGATAATCTTGTTTCTGATGATGCCTCTAGTGATGCCCTGTGGTGGGAGGAGTCAGAAGACACAGCCTCCATCAGACAAGGCAGGAAGGATTGCTCTGGGACCCTGATCAAAATTCATAAAGATAGTCTGACAGGATGACTGTAACTCTAGGGAGGAAACTGGTAGAGGTCTCCAGGTTCACAAAGTAGGAGAATCACACCTTCTCTAAACAACTGCATTTCGTGTTCACAGCACAACACATTTCATCTATGTGCACTTGGTGGGTGTGTTAGTGTATTTCAATCCACCCACATGACAAGCTGAATAGAAACAGCACAAAAGTAAGAGAACATGCAGTACTTACATTCAGGTAACTGAAATCATCACTCTAAAACCGGAAATAATGCACCAAAAGCCCCAACAACAAATATTGTTTCCACCAGTCCTGTGCTGGGAAGGGAATAGACTAGAGGACCAAAGAGTGCTCTTCCATCTTAAGTCTATATGGACAATGGATCTTACAATTTATTTTTCTCTTGTTGGCAAAATTACATATCTTGTAAACTTCCAGAGCTATAAACCCTCAATGTTTCATGACTTCTCTATCAACATCAAACAAAATATAGTAATTGTGAAGTTGCAATGAAGAGATTTTTAATTATAAGAGAAAACACAACATTTCAAGTACATTCAAAATTCAGCTCAGTAAATGACAAAATTACAGGTAATCAACTGGGGAAACACAGTTTTGTTTCACTTTCAATCGCTAGACTACCATTTTTAAATTTTTCTATAAATAAATGAAAAATCTGATATAAAGTAGCATGTTAACAAAACTAAACATGAGTTCTAAAGACTGTAATCAAGGAGGCATCTTTTTCAAAAATTAACAGATCAAGTCTGTTCCCTTATTATGGAAGATTACTGCAGAGTATTACTCCAGAGCAGTGCTCTTTGAAATGGGGCACATGCACCACAAGGATTAGGCAAAAGAAAATGGAGTGTGTGACAAAAATATCAACAGTATATTATCAACTTCAACAGTATTATCAACTTATTATCAACTTGTTATCAACTTCAACAGTAGATGTATAAAAGTTATAAATAAACAAGTATACAAATAATGAGGGTGCATGCTCCAAAAGTTTATACTGATCGGAATGGATAACCCTAAATGTTAAGATCACTGCACTAGAGGATCCTGTCGCACAATTACTACTGCCATGTCAAAGGCGTGTAATAAAGATGCTGGTGAGTTTTAAGTTCTCTTTTGCGCTACTCAACTATCAGTTAAACAAATGGGTAAAAATATCTCTAGGAAGCAGATTTATGAGCTCCTATCTTTTGTTAAGGAGCATGAATTCTCATAAATACCCTAAATAACTCGACTTTCTTTTTTGTTTTCAGGAAATGCAACTTATTGCCTTCTCACAAACCTCTTCCCTTCACTATACTCATTGTAAGTATTTGATGAAAGAGCTGATTTTCCTGATGTAAATCAGTTAAACAAGAGCACAACACGTTGTATGTATCAATCAAGACAGATGATTAAAGGTATTTGCAAATGGGAATAGATGGGACCTCTGGAACTGAATAGAGGAGAAAAGTTAGGGTTCTTTCTCATCTAGGCTACCTCACTTGCAAGAAAGAGTGGCCAGTGAGCAAAATGTGGCTCAGCAAACAGACCTTTTGTTAAAATCTATGCACTGGATTACAATGTGCAAATGCAGAAGAGGAAAATTTTGCTCAGACGTTCATATTTGTTAACAACTTTTCCAATCTGGAATGAGAAGGATGTGGAAATGGTGACTAAACAGAAATCTGGTGGTGTCTGTAATCATTATGAAGATGTCTGGCCTCTCTGTTTTAAGGAAAATATGAATAAGAAGAAACAAAGTTTAATGGCACAGAGAAAATATACCAAGCACACTTTCTCAGCACCACAAAACACAGGATGAGTGGTGAAGATGAAAGCTAATACTCATAAATTAACAGAAATATTTTTTAAATCCAGTGCAATGCCTAATTAGCCCTTCAAACTCTGTATAGTAAGAACATCTGCAATTACACTGAGTAAAATTAGGACCATTATTCTGAATGCTGCATGGCATACACCAACCACACCAAAGCACCAGCAAGGGATTGACTACAGATTCACCCAACAGCAGGATGTATCTACATACTGCTGCTTCCAGACATTATTATCTTCTCTGAGCTGGTTAATAAAAGAACAGGTCTCAGGTGCAGCAAGTTCTTGATGTGGGGAAAGTTGAAAAGGGTACAAAGGCACAAGTAACATTAACAAATGTTTAGAATTTACAGGAAGAGGCCGTTTTTTCTTAGTCATTTTTGCTTTAGGACTGCATGTACAAACTGACAGATGCTGCTTTTGCTCAAAGGTAAAACTTTTGATTCTTGACTAACAATTTTCTTGTTATTTGTCTATTTAAGGATACTTAGAGAAACAGCCACAAAATGTCATTGAATTCCTTGTTATGTGAAACTGAGTAAATAAAAACCCTGCCATCAACATCAGATTGTCTCAGCCTTTTTAGAACTGCACATTTCACTTCTTCACCTTTCAAATCTACCTCCAATATTACAACATTTAAAAAAAAAATATTAATTACTTTTTAAACTCTCCTGCCCCCATCTTCCTTCACTAAGAATTCTGAGATGGTTTTGTTTACTTTTAATTTGGAAGAGAACTCAATTTCAAGGTCCTGCAGGAAATTAAATGTCCATCTCTAGCACTGCTCTGCTCTAGCTATCAGACATGAAGCATCTGAGCGGATATGTTCCATGGCCCCTTCTCAGCTTTGGAGAGGAGGATTATTGTTGACTCCAAGCTATTGTTGGAGGCTGGATAGCAAGATTGAATTAAGATTGCATTCTTGGCTAAACCACTAAAACATAATGAAACAGTGCTGTCTAACATAGCTCCTATTCTACATGTGGTGCACATTCCAGGCTCAATCTGTCTGCCCAAAAATAGGCACCAAAAAAAGGCTAAGTTGTTCCAGATTATATCCAGAGGGCTGGCAAGCATGGCACAGGACAAGTGGGAGAGCCATGCCCTGCTGGAGAGGCAGCTGGAGGCTAGGAATGATATTTCAGCACTTCAAAGATGACTCTGACACTTATATCTTGGCAACTGTGTTGAGCACTTCTGGCTTTTAAATTTGTAACATATATCAGCAAGGAAAGAAAGAAGTTTTAAAAAAAGGGTAGCTGTGCAATATTATTTTACAATTTGTAGGTATGTGCTTCAAGGACACTGATGTTCATCCTGCCAGTTTGGCTAATCCCTTCACTTAGCTTTTTAGTATTTCAAGTTCGCATTTTAAGTTGTAAAAATCAAGAAGTTTAAGGGCTCACACTCCCTCTTTCCTCCTACATTCTTTTACTTTAAGGTTAGCTATCACAAAGCCACAAATCATATACTTATCAGCCTTTTTCTAAGCATTTTGGTTTTTTCAGGGTTTCTTATGAATTTTCCAGCTGTCTGATCACAGAAAGATGTTCACTTCCAAAGAATCCACTGGCCAGACTCTAACAGAGACGATGAGCACAACCCTGATACTTTCACAGTTACAGCTGAAAGGTCTTTTTTTTTTCCAGTTGAATGCCACTATTTGACACCACACTCCATGACACAATGTATTTTTTTTACCTATGATGACTCTCACAACCTACTAAAAATCCTCATTTCTGTCATGAGCAAATTTCATTCTGAAAATATGAAGCCATGATTTGGTATCTTTAAAAGCAGACTCAACTTAAGCACCACGCTTTAAATAGCTAAGAAAATAAGGCTAACATTTGTTTTTATTTTAAAGTTTAAATTATTCTTTATGGCCTTCATGACTGCTTCACCTGCATTCCTTTTCCATACACCAAGTCAGCAAACTTCCAAGACAATACATCCAATAGACAAGGTAAACAAAGTATGTGTTGTATGTGTTACTGAATTTCAGTTTTTTCAAAGCTATTCCAAGATGGAAGAAATGTAAAAGGTAAACAGAAACCAAACTAACTAAATTACTGCAATGTTTTGTAGCCAATTGGTACAAAAAAAAATTTTAGCAGGCATCTTTCTTTAAATAAAACATATAGTAAATGAATGTTACTGGAATCTGAGTCTGCTGTCAGAATTAATGTTGTTTATTAAGTGAACATCTTGTTTACAAATACAAGTAGTTAGTCATTTCTGGTGGGTCTGCACATTGCAAAAATTTTTTTTCATCTCTTCATAAAAAAACTATTATAATTTCAGCAACAGCCCTTAGGAGAAAATTGTTCATCTAAATTTTTTTTTTTTGTATGATGACAACATTGACTGTACTATCCATAGGCTTTTTGGAGGCTCTTACAGGATAAGGCTTTGGGGATCCTTCTATTCATGTTAACACTAGATACCACTGCATGGTAAATGATTGGAAATATATGACAAATACAAACAAATAAAGGTCAGTTAAACATATGTCAAATAATACACATATGGAAAAAATACCCAAAATTTCTTGCAACTAGTGAAAAATTGTATTTGAATAGGCTAAATTTTAATACCATAAAGATGCTGTATCATGTAACTGATGTAGTATCAAATCCTGGTTAATAAAGAATTGAATTTAACAGTCTTGATTTTGTTTAATGACAGCTAAAATTTTGAGGTTTTAAAAATTAATATGGCAAATTCAATTTGGAGTTATACAGATAAATTTTATTGCTATCAATAGGCTGACTTTGTCTGAAGGCAGAATTTAATTGATCATGTTCATAAATACAATGGAGAGTTAATTGGAAGGTTTTGTCTATCTAGATTGCTGAACTCTTATGTTCTAAATCTACAAAACACTGCACATGAAAAAACATTGCTATTTAGAAATTTAAAGTTACTTACAAGCTGCTCTGATTTTACACCAAAAAGCTGAATGGTCTTCGCCACATTTTTGGCCACAGCTAAACTCAGGTCTGGATCAACAGCAGCCACATTTAGCTCACTGGAAGCAAAGATCACAAATCTTAATTAACAACTGAACAGTGCTGTATTGAATGCTGTAGTGGATCGATAAAGAATTAACTATGAATCCACAGTTACGTGGCACGTCAATTTAGAGAGAGTAACACATACAACCAAGTCTTTCCACGCACCGTAATTCAGTTTACAATTTAACAAGTCATTTGGGAATTTTATGTGCAGTGTTCCTATTCTAGTAGAAATGAGCAAAGTTTAGGAATGACACTTCAGTATGAAATCACTATTAGTAAGCCATTCAAAAATATTGACAGCAATTAACTACATTCAAGCTTTGGCAGCAGCCTTCAAACATTACAGGTGAATACACAGTCATTCAACTCTGGAATTACATGAGCTGTGCAGAAATACCCAGGGGATGCCTTAGCTTGACACAACTAATAAGGTGTGTTTTAGGCAATCCTTCATAGTAAAAGAGGCCCCCAAGGAATGACAGGGAACAAACGAAGAAGGAAAAGATTTCTAAATCGCTTCCAGTATTTTTTGTTCATTAACGTCCCCAGATCTCCGGCAGCTGGGGCTGCATTCAAAACTGCTCTGCTGAAGACAGGCAAGCACAAGAACCATCATGTTGCTAATGGTGAGTTTAACCTCTCTCAAGAGCTGGAGAATCATTAGGCACTCCAGCTTGGAAAAATTTTCTCTGAGAACTCTCTAGGGCCCCAAACATCATAAGCTGAAGGTCACTCTAGAAGACTTAGCTGAAATTTCATAATTTTCATGTTGTTTTCCTTTCTCTTTTGCAAGGAGCAAAACAGTATCAGTCACCACACCAACAGACATGTTCTGAGCACCTGTAACTCCCAGTCACAAGTACTGTGTCAATATTTAGTATTTTATACACAGACACACATACCGTGAATACCGCCCATCTTTTTTCAGACTTTGTTAAACAGAGTAGTCGTTACCAAAACCTTACGAGGGAAAATGCACCATTGGTAATTTATGTATCTCATTCTACAAATTCTACCTGGAATAGTCATATTTACTTATCATCTTGCTGTTTTACTCTAACAAAGTATTTACATCAGGTATTATCACTTCCAGCCAAGCAACTACCACTTTCCTTTGATACAGTCAGGATAATTAAGATACCAGACACTGACAGTATGTATAAAGTTTCTCTTCCTGATCTTTTATAAGCTTAAACATCAAAACTTATTTTAAAAATTAATTTATTCCAGAAAAACAAAATCTAGAAAATAAATAATAAACTATATTTATTATAAATAATAATAAAGAGGTGCCTATCTTGCTGCATTCAGCATTGGTGCAGCCTCACCTTGAACACCATATCTAGTTCAAGGTCCCACAGTTTAGGAAGAATGTGGTGTTATCTGAATGCGTCCAGAGGAGGGCAACAGATCAGGTGAAAGGACTGGAAGGAATGTCCTGTGAGGGACGGTGAAGGGTGTGGGTTTGCCAAGTTTGGAGAAAAGGAGGGGCAGCCTCATTGCCCTCTGCAGCTTCCTAAGCAGGGAAGTGGAGAAGGAGGTGCTGAGCACTCGTCCCCAGGATCCAGTCAGAGGAGGTGTGGGAATGGTTCAAAGCTGCATGAGGTGAGGTTCCAACTCAGCTTTAAAGAATCACTTCCTTAACAAGAGGGTGGTCAAACCCTGGAAGAGGCTTCTTAGAGAGGTGGCCCATGCCCCAAGCCTGTCAGTATTTAAGAGGCATTTGGACAATGCCCTTAACATGTTTCAGCTTTTTGGCCAGCTCTGAAGTGTTCACGCAGTTGGACTGGACTTATTATCATTGTAGGTCCCCTCCACCTGAAATATTCTGTTCTATTGTGTGACACTCTATTTTATCCCATCCTATCCTCTCTAATCCTATCCTATCCTAAACTCTGACTTGATTTTTGCACTCATCTACTTTATAATTAAAGAGTAATTAACCTTTTACCGCTAAGGAAGTCTCCTTTCTAAAACTGTAAGTTATGAAAAAATACATGTTGAGTATTTCCAATATACATTTCCAATATACATTTCCAATGCCTCATATGTGCATACCTGGCTATAGTTTTAATGATGCTGTCAAGCTCGTCAGAAGAGGGAGGATTCCGACCTCCAGGAGGAAAGACAAGATTGATGGGGTCAAACAGTCGAGACAAGGATTTTGACAAATAGGCAGCTTCATATTGTTGCAGTGAATCTTTCAAGGCCTTTTCTGGACTTTGCACATAAGAAAAAGTTATTACATTTCAAATTAAAATACACAATAGCATTAAATCTTTCCAGACATACAAACTTTGCAATACTGAACCTTGTTTTTCCTTTCTGCTTTTTAAACATATGCATATAAAAAAACATTGTTCTGATAAGTCTCCCACTGACTGCTCAAGAACATATTTAAGTCAATACAATTCTCATATAAAATATTCATTTTATCTTACATAAGTCTGTAAGTCATAATAGGCTTGATAAGCCTGTTTCAGTTTGATCTTTCTGATATCACTTAGATGATGTTTATTCTATGATGTATAAACTAAAAACTGTGAATCATAACAACTGAGCATTTGTCACACTCAAATGATTGCAGTGTCATCAGGAGAAAGCTAGTGCTGTAATCACAATACATACAAAACTGAATTTTTACCATTTTCCTATTTTTTTTCACCCAAAGAGACAAACAGATGGAACTTGATAGAACTCAGAGACTTTGTGAAAGACAAGACAACCCAATACTGTTAGATATATAGCTTAATGAAAAGCCTAGAGCTCTCAAATAGCATTAGAGCAGTAACTGCAAGAGAGGGGGAAAAGCCTTTCAAATTCTCCTGCAGTGACAATTTGAATAACAGTAAGTTTAAAAAAAATATTCTGTTTTCTTACAGGGTGCAAATATTTATATTTTATAGTCATACAGTTCATAATACATACTCATATTCTTCATTTTTTTTGATGAATATGTCCTGTGCATCTTCCTCCATTTGTTGTAGTTCAGCAAAAAGATCAGTAGTTCCACTTGTGTTAAAATTCCTCTGAATATTTTGACTATATTGTTGGAGGCGCTTCCACAAGTCATTATAAAGCCTCAGTAATTTAGGGTATTCTCCTTCAAATGCTTGTTTCAAAAACATAGAGGCTGTAAAATAAAGCAGTAAGCAACACACAATGCTAAGTTCAGACTAAATTTTTTATTCCTATAAACAACTTCTATCCTTGCATTTATATCAATATTACACAATTCTATCCTAAGTTTAATATTAATAATGTAATATTTATAATTAATTTCAAAGTGACAAAACTGTAACATTAAATGCACTTGACAAAGGATGTAAAGCACCAACATAAAACCGACAACTGGAAGACTAGATATGAAAAAATTACTTTCTTTTGTACAATAAATGTTTGGTATCAAACTTAATTATTATAATTCATGTAAGGCCAAAGGGTAATTGGAACTCTCTAAATCTAGAGATTTGCTAACAATATCTTGATGGAGGATAAGTGTGGGGCTGTGCAACTTTGAAGATAACAATCTAAAACAGACAAAGATAACTCCGATGAACCAAAGCCTTCAGAAATGTGATGAGGGAAGCATATGCTTTTATGTCCAATTCTTAAAACAAGATATTTAATATTCAATTCCTAAACTTCTCAAAGAAAGACAAAGCCAGCAGAAAAAGCAGCATTATTTTCAGCCTTGAAAGGCTTGCCACAAGTAACAGGAAATGAAACAAATGTACAACTGCTTTAGCAACTGTTAATCTTGATCTAACATCACTCATACTCTAGAGATTTCCCATTACATTAGGGGATTAACACTGTTCCATTCATTCATAGGTTTTTCAGGTTCCAGACATCTGCCCCATTTCACCCAGGCTGTGCTTTCAACTCCAATATATAATTTTGAATACAGGAGGATTCACATTTATTATCAAACACAGAGTTATTTTAGGTCATGAAGCTATGTTTGCAAAGACTGTGCCAACCTCACACAAGCAGATCATTATCTAATATCAAACCTTTTAAACTGCTATAATTTTCTATTTTACACTATTTTTCTGATATCTTGTCTTCCTCTGATCTATATGATCCAGAACATGACTGATGTCAGTGCATTCAGTCACCAGAAATTTATATTAAAAATGAGTATTTTCATTTAGATGCTCATTGAAATAAAAAAATCTGTCTCCCCAAAACTCAGCTGTAGCAAGATAAAAACATTCACATTGAACATCCCCTATAAATGTTTATATGAAATACATTATTAAAAGCTGTAAGTAATAAAATAGTTTTGAATAGCTGTTAGAAAAAGTACAGCTGCCAAAATGTAAGAGTTCCCTCAGTTCTGCAGTGTTGGTTGGTCCTGTTAACTGATGTCACAAATTTACAATCTTCAATGAGAACACTGAGAACAGGCAGCACGTGTTCAGTGTGAGCACAGGAGGCTCAGGGTATGTACATGCTGCCCTTAAAGCAATGCATAAGGCAAACAGTAAAATTAATATGTTTTAACACAAGATGCATACATTTTCTTTTGGGATCATCTAGTTACTTAGCAACCACTGAGTATGAATCCACCAGCTAGTTCCTCAAAATTATATTGCTGCTATAAAGCCTGGAAGGAACAAATTTTGAAGGGCCAGTGCAATAGCTGAGATCACTAAGATAAATGTACATCTTATGCCCTTCACCTCTATGTGCAAAAGATTAAATTTAAACACTCTATGCAAAAGTGAAAGACATTTTTATGAAAGCACCAAACTCACCTATGATCCAACTGCATGCTGCATTAGCATGTTCTAGTAATAGAACTGTTTTATGTTAACACATGATTTATATTTAATATTCCTTGATTGTATCAGCTATTTACATATTACACATGCAGAGAAAATTGTGTAAAGTCAGAACACCAGCTGTTCATCTGTATTTATATAAAACAATTTTGAAGTAACTAAAATCCTGTTTATAATGGAATAAAAAAAGTAACTGAAATCTGATTCTTACAATCAATCAGTGTTTCACAAGAAAAGACTAAGAATTTATCTTTAAAATCAAATTACTAATTTTGAATTTGGCAAACCCACTTGCTTCAGGGAGTATAATGTACCATTCCAAACATACCTCTACTCACAGTTAGAAAAATACTTTTTGTTATTAGATAACAACTACTTAATGAAACAGAAAATATTTCTTTCTGAAAATTCAACCATAGTTTAAGAGGATCCTGTCTGGTTACAAACCCAGAAGTTAACAACACACAGACTTTGTGCTGAGTGAACCCCTGCTATAGTTCTGGTAGAGGAGATACCGAGCAAAGGACTTACTGCAAAGTAAGATTCAAAATAATTACAGAACACATTACAAATCATTTATACTGAATACTTACAGTCTGTTGCTGACTGAAACTGAGAGGAAAGTGTCTGGGTTACTGCAGTCCAAAATTTGTACAAAATATCAGACTGGCCATCCTAAGAGCAAGGGACAAAAGGAATACAAGTTTCAAAACATGCTCTTTCCAAAGAATATCAAGCAATGCAAATGCTTCCAGTCAAAGCTGCTCCTCATCACTGGGAATAAAAACAAAATAAGTGAAATCTTATAACAAAATAATAAACAAATATAACAAAATCTTATAAACAAAATAAGTGAAAACCTGAGAAGTTTTCCTCAGGTTTAGAGCTAAAAAAACTATGAGAGAAAACAAAAGAAAAGCTTCAGTCTTGTCTCAAATTAAATATTTGAGCATAAATCTCCCAGCTCTCGAGGGGTGTGAGTGCAGCCTGAAGCAGCACACCTCAGGAGACATGTTAGAAAATCTCCCTGCACTGCAGTGACCTTCCCATTTTGTGGGAGTTCTCGTACTGGCTACACCACAGCAATTATTCACTGCCATTACCACATGTTGGCAAACTCCAACCAGCACCAAACCACTGCACACTGAGCAGCTCTGCTTCCCAAAAACACAAACCACACAAAAATACAGTGAACCTCACAGCTGACTATTCCCTGCCTGGTGCCAACAGGTATTGCAGTCTGAAGTGGAAACGAGGGAGCACAGCAAAGGGAATGTGCAGAGGCAGGCTGCTTCCCTAGTGCCCCCAACATCTGGCACTTAGGGTCAAGCATTAAAGGCTGATTTTTGATCCCTGTCTGTTTGAGGCAGAAAAAAATTCCAGGAGATGAGGATGAGTATCCTGTCCTGCCTGCTTGTTAAGATACTTGGAAGACTGTTCAGTGTTGTCATGGGAAGAGAAAAAGAAAACCCACTCCGAACAGAAAGGTTTTCTTCCTTGCATGGTGTACATGTCATCCCTTGACCCTATGGCTGCATTAACCAGTTTGACCAAATCACTACAGGAATAATAATAAGAAAAGAAGAAACATGTCCGTTTCACTTCTGCACTGCCCAGCAGTACCACAAAAAGGTGGAGATAATCTATTATATTTAAATGTCTCGCTACTCCAAAATGAATTACTACTACTTAAGATGATAAAGGGAAAAAAAATGGTCTCTTTTCACTAGCAGTGGCAATAATGGGCAAACCAACTAATGTCTTTACAATGTCATTCATTAACAAGTACCACTGCATCCCTCTTGAAGATCTGTTCATTGAAAAACTTCAAGTTCAAGCACAAGATTCAGTTTAAAAACAATCATCTTAAAGAATGAATATAAATTCTGAAAATCAGTCAAAGGTATAGCGATACATCTAAAAGTAATTATAAAAAATAGGATTATCGTCACAAACTCTGCAATTAGATGAGGAATTAATCCAACTCTACTCCTTATCTCTAAAGAGAAAGAAAGGTAAAGTTTATGGGTCATGCATTAAGAACTGAGAGAGAACATCTTTTATACCCTTGGACTCATAAAATGTATGATAATTGACACTGAATACTAAAATAAACTGGGATTACGGAATCTCATTTTTGACTGCTTGAGGACAATGAGAGATTTAGAAACTGAAGTAATTTACTTTGTAGTTATGTTTGTATTTTCTGTAAAATTGTACTTGACTTTCATAAATGGGCAAAGTAAAATTAGAATATCAGAAAATTATTCAGAAGGTTCACTGCATAAAATCTCTTTTCTTTGAAAAATTTATTGTGATAGCATAAACGTGAAATTACTTAATTCTTTATTTCACAGTTTCAAAGTTAGAACATGAAGACTACTATAAAACAAATGGCCTTTCACATCAAATATAAATTAATTGGCTTTCATATTCTCTATCCCAACCTGGAACAATGGTTGCCTATTGAGCATGGCAACTCAATTCAAATTCTAAATAATCTAATGGAGGTGGAAAAATAGTTAGAGAGCACGTTCACACTCTTTTTTTTCATTCCTGTAATTACCATCTACATCTCAGCAGAAAACACAATGATTAAGGGTCCAGAAAACAAATATGCATGTACTCCTCCCCATCAACATTCCTATCTTAACTGTCAGATTCAACATGGTGACAAGTAACAGTAACATGGGATGATGGTTTATGCTGCTGTGGAAATATGTCACTTTTCCATGTATCTCTATAGACATAATATAAGGTCAGACATGCATACATATGTTCTCATGCACACATTTGCATAGGTAGCCACAGCCATACAAATTAGCCTCTGCTTGTATCTTCTGACCTGGGTGAATGGTGTACATTAACTGTATCAGAATTTTGTAGGGAAGAAGGCTCAGCTAGCCAGCTGTATTATGTATGAGGAGAGACAGAAAGGAAAAGCTTCACAAAGAAGTCAGATAACATTTCCTACTGACTGACTGACTACTGAGTCAAAAATGTTTAGGGGAAAAAACAAATGCCCAGTTTTCTAACTAAGTAAAATCACTATCTACAGAGTGCTGGCTGCTTGTATAACATACGACACGAGATTTCAGTTTGTCCAGTGCTGAGATGCAGTCTCTCTGGAGGTGAAATATAGCTGCTGATTAATAGCACAGAGAAGACCATGTAAGAGTTTGTGGCAGGAACTAGAGAATACTGTTGCCTACGCATACACCAGGGGGTATTTAAATGGGTGGACTGTAGCTACCAAAACTGGAATACAGCAAGGCATTAGCATTAGATACTCCAGAGGGAGTAAAAAAGTGCCATATGCAACCATGAACATCCAGAAACAAACTAATTTGTTTAAACCTGTAATTTCTTTTGCTTACACATTATTTGATACATTACTTTTGAAGGTACATTTGATTTTCTCACTGCTTGTTTTTTAAATTATGTATTCTAATAAGGATTAGATTTATTAGATTTATGAGAATTATAATTTAACTGCTTATAATGTAGCATGCAATTCCATCTGACAATAATCAATACTAGAAAATTACAAGGAAAGGGTAGCAAAAGGAGTGTTTTTCTCCAAGAGGAAACCAAAGGAATATCCCTTGTACTGGACAACTTCTTCAAGGACTTAAAAAGATAGGCAGAATGATGCTGGAAAAGGCAGTTCTGCTTGCTTGAAATGTACACAGCAAATCTACTGGCTCATCTTAATGTAATGGAAAGTTTATAAGCCTTCCCTATGCTTCACATACAGCATTGTGAGCAGCAAACCACAGTATCAGAAAGTAACTGCTCTTTTGGGCCTTTCGCCTTCAGAAAACTGAAGTCAGCTAGCTAAAACTACCTTCTCATCTTCCCATCTGCAAATAATGAATATAATCCTCCTCCACACTTACACCAAATATCCTCAGTGGTAGAGAATGTATGGGAGCATTGGGTACATCCACATTAGTGATTCAATGTGGAGACAGGGCTCTCTGTGGTCCAAATCTGTCTTGTGTCTAATACTTGTCTTGCAGAACACACTGAAGTGGGCTAGCAGACTAACTTCCACTATTCAAGGAATACACTACCTCATAATTAGTCTAAAAAAACCCACTTCCGCAATTAAATGGCTTTTTGCAGCATATCATCATATAGATGTAAAATAATCCACAAGGATGTACTAATATTTCTATCAATTAATATTCTGAGACTTTACATGAGGAATTTTCCATTTCTCTTGCTTCTGAAAATGAAATAGAATTGGAAGATGTTAAATTATTTACACCCCCTCCAAAATAAAAATGCTTGCTTTGAAATCTAGTCACAAGCAGATTAACATCTTGTGATACAATCCCTTGTAGCAGGAGCAGCTGACAAGATGAGTAATGAACTGCATCCGATTATCTTTTCAGCTCTGTAGCAATCATTTTCCAACAGCTTCCTATGCCATAACCAACAGCACTGGAAAAAGGTCACTGTTCTGTCACACTGTCCCCCCTCCCGGTGTACATGTTTAACAACACGGAGAACACACAAACCTTTGGAAGGTAAGGGGTGTTATTATCTGGCACAAAGCAGGTGCATATTGTGCACATAGAAAGCCTACATAAAACATCCATACATAATTGAAAGTCTCCAGAAGTAAATGATTGCACTTGAGCATAAAATAAAATGTTATTTCCTCTTGTCATGCGATATGTCTTTCCTTCAACAAAAGAACCTTAACTGTAATTGGTGGTATCTAAAACTCATGATAGGCAAGATTCAGGTTGACATATACATATTTTCCCCATCATGAAATATACCAAATTAAAACTATGAACATTAATTGCAAGCAATTTTAAGCTTATAATGGCAAAACAGAACTTTCCTCCCAAACCAGATCCATTTAACACAGCATTATAGCATGAATGGTACTGTCTCCCCACAGCTTTATTTTGATCTCTCAGCACAGAAAATTTGCACATAAATCATACTTTGTACCACTACAAAATGGTGAGGAAGTAAGATCAGCCACAGAACTGACTACTGTCTAACAAAAATCTGTTGTGAAAATGCTCCATTGCCTAAAGCACACTTACATAAACTAATACCTACCAACCCAAACTGTAAATTTAAAATACTGTCACTATTGTTCCTGTGACCACTGACCACTTTGTTACCCAAAACTGAACAGCTGAGCAGGCACTTACATGATTAAGTAGCCCCCATGCAATTCCGTAGGCAGTGCAAGACAGTTTAGATCTGTCCTCCTCTTGTTAATTATTTTCAGAAATGAACCAAACAACTGCCCAGTAACACACACTAGGGCAACCCTCTGTCATTCTGACCTGCTGGACAGCTGGCCACAACCAAGGAATGGAAAGATATTTTTGAAAAATGTATGGACTATTAGCACTTAGCTACTTTAAAATATGTTATTTCTAGGTAACCCACTTGCATCTCTGTAGAGTAAAATAAAAAACCACAACAACCAGACTGTACTCTGGCCCAGCCAGTGTAGTCTTCCCCCTTTTCCACACTATTCAAAAATTTGGTACAGAGTCACACATACTATTCACAGAGTAATTACTTGCTCATGAAAATTATACCCATAAATCAGACAAAATATGTCCAGCAGGCTAGACCACAAATGATGACGTTTTCTCAACACTGAGGCTCACTATATTGTCTATGTGAATGGGACAAAACTTATCCTTATTAAAATCATAGACGGAGGTAGTTTGACTTCCATGGGATATATTATTTATGCAAAATTAAAAATGTGCTTAACTGCTTTGCTGAATCAGGGCCAGAACCAGCAATCTGCTAAAAATATTTTCATTTTGTGTAACTATTTCATTTCAACTATTACTATAAAATCACTATTGTCAATACTCAGCACAGAGTAACACTGTGCATTTCCCATAATAGAGCAGGTTTTAGATAAAACATATAAGGTTGTATAATAGAACCACAGAGTCACAGAATTAACTAGGTTGGAAAAGACCTTGGAGATCATCAAGTCCAACCTACAATCTAACACCACCTTGTCAACTAAACCACGGCACCGAGTGCCACATCCAGTCTTTTTTTTAAACACCTCCAGGGATGCTGACTCCACACCACCTCCCTGGCAGCCCATTCCATTGGCCAATCACTCTTCCTGTGAAGAACTTTTTCCCAATGTACAACCTAAATTTCCCCTGATGCAGCTTAATAACACTGCATAAGGCCAGTGCCAGGAGACATTTGGACAGTGTTAGTTCTCTCTGCTCTCTGTCCCAGGAACTCCATAAGGTTCCTGTCAGACCATTCCTCCACATTCCTCCATTCTCTTGAGGTCACTCTTGATGGCAGCATGACTCTCTGGAGCATCAGCCACTACTCCCAGTTTTGTGTCATCAGCAAACCTGCTGAGGGTATACTCTGGCCCATCCAGATCACTAATAAAGACTTAAAACAGAACTGGATCTTGTATTGACCCATTGTGGGGGTACACTACTGACCAGCTGCTAGACTTTGGACTACTGATCACCACTTTCTGGGCCTGGCCATTCATGATTAATCCCACATTGATAAAAAGTTCTCACAGTGCAACTGGGAGAGCCTGCAGACTCAATCACTTTCTATGCAATGACTGGTGGTAAGATCAGTACTCTTTTACTGGTATGGGGGAGGAGGGATTTATACGTGTCTATTAATCTTTTTTCAGTATTCCTTTCATTTTTAGTGCATGGTATTACAGCACCTAAGCAGACTTGTTAATAGTGTGAAGCACCAATATTACTCAGATTGATGCATTGACTGCATAGATTTGAAATTTAGATTGGATGTTGCCTGCTTGCAAGATTACAGAAGAAACTACAGACTGACACGATTCATGCGCTAAACCCCTTCTCACTCACATGAAAATGACTCGTTTTCCCAGTTCAAAAAATATAACCCATTTCCACTAACAGCTAGTAGGAAGTTAATAAACCACTGAACAACAGTGGGCTGAGTACCAGTATTATCAAAGGATAGATATTAGATCTGTAGTCGCTGGTACAATAATATTAATGCTAAAGCCTGGAAAACTGATTTCAAGTTTCCTCAAACATAAAAACAGCTTACCTCATTATCAAACTACTAATTAACTTTGCTATTCCTGAAATGAAATGAAAACTCTTTAGCTCTCTTCTTACTATAACTATTTAGTATCTGACATTAAATCTAAATTCAAGGAATGAGAATGAAAGTACCCCCTTTCTCTGGTATTAGACAAAAATATAAGAAGATGCTGAAAGGACATATATTTATTTTTACAAATGTCTCTATTTCTTCCACACTGTAAATTTAGAACTTAATTGGTATAATTTTCCATCTGTAAATTAACATATTTGTGTCTGTCTAAAATAGCTATTTTAACATTCAAATAATAAATCTGACCCACTGATTCTAAACTGGTTCCCCCTTCATGACAACCACTTCCAACTTCCCCGTAAAAATTCTGATACTTTGAGTAGAATGTGAAAAACATCTTTATTGTGAAGCCTCTTTGAAATGTAAAACAATATGGTGAATATTAGCAGGCAGCTAGTTGCTGCAGGCTCCTGAAATCAGGCTTTGCATACTAACATATATAGTGTTTTCTATCTGTAATCAAAGACTCTGCCATGGAGAAATACAGGACTTGTGAATGGTGCTCCAAAAACAGAAGACATTTAAAGGACAGTCTAAATATTTTTTCCACCAATAAAGCAACAATGCAAATGATTTAACAATTTCGGACGACAAGATCTTATGGGACAGAAATAAGGAAATCTATTTGCACTACTTCTATAGCAACATAATTGCCAAATGTTAGACTGTGAACAAAAAGCCATCATCCTCAGTAGTACAATTAATCAGTAAAGAAAAGACAAATTCTGAGTGTGTTCCCAATAACCCTTTTCTGTATCCTTAAAGCAGTCAGGATTAAATTTCTTCAAATAAAAGTGAATTTAAATTTCTAATGCTGTTTATATTATACATTACAGGTGCAGAGATGTCAATAAATGACACTGTGATTTTAAAAATGACCTTGATTTTTTTTTTTTTGTTTTACTGCAGGGCACAGAATTTCATTACACTGGGTTGATCAGGTTATATCCAAGGTGTAATAGTTTCTAGACTTCTAGCAGCAGTGCAACATTTGAAAAAAGGTCTCTTTATGCAGGTGACAAAAGCTGGTTTGCTTTATTTCTTAAAAACCTTCTTGACTAGAAAATAAAGTTAAGACTGTGCATTTCACAGAATATTTAAGAATTCTTAAGTGATTCCTCAGAAAAACGAATTTGTAAGGAACAAAAATACCTACATATTAAACAGCACCCTATATCTTCAGAACTACTTAAAACATTAATTAATCCTTCCATATTCCTGCAAGATATGCATCAACTGGAAATAAATGAACTTAGTATTCAAGAGCCAGTAACTACCCCAGGGATTTGACAGCTTTCTTCTACCCAGAGAAGTGATTTAGTATGTACAGCTTCAATTCCAACCATGCTTTCACCTTGACTACTTCATATCCCCTCCAAGGATGAAAGGATGGTTCGTTACCATGTCCACTCAGCCCGGAGCTGCTCAGGAAAGATTGACAAGGATGATGATAAAAGGCGGCACTTCTGGTAAATGTATTTCTTTTCCAATGGCAAGCTGAGTGAAAACCAACTGACTTAGTAATTTGCAGTCATCACTGATCTGCAATTTGCACAAACACCACCAAACCAGAAGTGAAAAAGAACAAAAGTCATTATTACCCACTAACCCACACAACCTCCACACCATCCCTTTTCTTCATAGCTGCATATTTCTGTCAGAGAAATGGAATTAAAGTTCTACAGAAATCGTAGTGTCATTAGAAAACCACTGCACAGGCTCTGACCCTCCCATGTGAATTAGGATCAAATTATTTTTAGTATGGCTGCCTGGGCACACAGATCCATTCAAAATGAGAGTTGGGACTTTTAACTGGTAGGATTTTCTTGCCTCTTTAAGAGTCCTGAAAACTCCTGCAAGTGAATTCAGCAGGGCAATTTGTAGATCTGAAACAAAAATTGTCTTAGCTATTTTGGGAACCAAAAACCTGCTCATCCACCTGGGTACATCTTCACAAAGTACCTCATTATGGCTTAAATAACAAATAGAAATCACAGTAGAAATGATGTGCAAGTAATCCAATTCTGCATTTACAAAAAATACTGAAAAATAAATCATATAATAATTGGTGAAAACCATACTATTTCTGAATTCACATAAGACAATAATTAGATTATTTTTCAATATTTTCCACTTGGGATTATTTATTAATTGGGTCAACTGAATGTGAATATGTGATAGGAGATGTGAATAATTTCAAAGCAGCAACATTTTTAGCAATTTTGGATGGAGAGCAGAAATTAGAAGGTGAAATATAAGCACACTCTGTCAATAAATATCTATATTTTCCATTTATTTTCTTTATCTTATGTAATGCTGAGGACATTTCTTTCTGTATCATTAACACCTCATATTGCCAGTGTTGACAACTCAGGAAAAAAGCCTGCTTACTCACCAAACATTCATCAGCAGAAGCAATGATAAGAGCCCTCCAGAAAGTGCATAATAACACTCACTAGAACTCTCAGCTCACTTTTTTACCCCGAGGCTTACGTAACTGACAGGGTTTGTGATGTGCCTGGGTTGCAAACAGGACACCCAAAGGCGAGCAAGGGCAGTTCTGCCTGCACCTTTGTGCCCAGCAGAGAGACCCAGTTCATCCTTTCTACTGACCACCCCAACCCCCCTTAAAAATGATTTGCTGCTTTTCAGGCTGCTTCTCTCTTGGCAGAACTGTTCCCTGATGCCTATGTAGGAGTGAAGGACCCAAAATAGACGAGGATCAAAGATCATTTTCAACTCTTCTACAAGGGGCTAAGAGGGACTCTAATTAGGAAGGTGGCTGTCACAGAAAGATGTGTTTGGCTGTGATTTACACTGAAGTCAATTGTAGTTTAGGCATTACAACAGCCGAGGAAGGATTAGTCACTATACATTGAAAGAGAGAAGCAATAAAGCAAAATAAACTGAAGTAACCTATTAGCTCTCTGAAGGTGAATTAGGTAATTGAAAGAAATGATATAAATAACCAGTCATTAGGTGAACAAAAATATCAAATTTACATTATTTAAATCTTATTTGTAATTTTAATTTTTGCCCTTAAAATTATGACAGCATTAACCCTATCTTTTAAAAAATGTATACAGTGAAAGCTGTATTCATTTTCCCCAAAACTAGAAATCAGAACTGCATGAGTTCTGAATTCTTTTGGCCCTCTCCAACTAAAATCTAGTTATTAAAGGCCTTTTTTTCTTACATAAAACCCACAAATTGTCCATTGAATTATATTTCTCCTTTAAACAGCTAATAGATTTGTTAAAAAATTAAATCTGTAATTTAAATATGTAAACATTAATAATGAATCTATAGTTCATGAAAAGCATGAAATGAATAAGTTTTTAGAAGGTACTACGAGTACATAATTTCTTTTCAGAATTGCATTAATTTCATATTGCGTCAAAGGAAAATCTAGTTCTGCAAAGGGAAGGAGTGAAAAAATGTGCAGTATAAATTTAATGTCCAGATTCTTCCATGATCCTCGCGTAAGCCTGACACTGTTACTTAACTCTTGGCCACATCTAAAGCCAGTAAAAATTGGAAGGGAATTCTGTAGGAGAAACCATAGGGTAGTAAAGACGCAGGTGTTGTCATTGCCCTCATGCTGAACTGCAGAATATAAAATTTTCCAAGTTCTGTACCTCAGCTTCTTCATCTGTCAGGTTTTGTTTCCTTTTTTAAAAGAAACAAAAGAAACAGAGTTTTTGTGAATCCTTTAATTAATTAGCTTTTAAAACTACATTTTTGGATACAACATGATACAATACTACTAAATATTATTATGGTAACAGGTAATTAGAAAGCCGGAAAGCACATGTTTGAGATCATAATACAAAATTAGAAAAACTGCAGGCTGTGCTATCTCTGAAGAGAAAGACACAAAAAATCCCCAATGGAAAAAGAGAATGATGACTTAAAAAAAAAAAAAAGGCAAGTAGCTTCCTTGCTATTAAAGGACTTGTGCTTTAAAAAGGCTGGATCTCCTCCTCTCTTATGCTTCCTAGGATGATACTTGCACTGCAGTAATCAAAACAAGGAAGCAGATGGACAGGCAAAGTGGTACTGCAGCTGCTGCAGAAGATGACTGTAATAATAATGTTGACATCAGTAACAGTAATTAGTGCACAGACTGTAGAGTGGATGATTCGTTTTCCTATCTTCTGGAGTGGGCATGCTGCTCTAGCAAACGGGTACAATGTTAGTACCTTTGGCTTGTTTTGTTCATTTGCTCAGTTTATTAATGAATTGAATACAATACAGAAAATCCAACTTCTCTCCCTCTCCAGAACACTTGCTGAGGAAAGCACATTTCAGTTTGGTTTAACACGAGATAGAATCTTCATTAGTAAATGGCAAAATACCAATTTCTTATTTATATCTAAACCAATCCATATTCTCCCATACAGCCATCTGTACTTACACTCCTGAATTTCAGCAGCATGCAGTACATATCTGGTTATGTCTGAACAACAGCTCTACTCTTTGGTGACCTCACTCATCTGCAGCCTGGTCCCACACCTTTTTCAAGAGACATCAGAAGAAATGGTCTAACTGTGAGAATGTCCAAGCAAAACATGATGCTGTACTGAACCATTTTAGGCAAGAAGTGAGTGAAGCGTCGGTGCCATCAGCAGTACTGTGCCATGCTGAGAGAATTCTGCTAGCAGAACATCAGATAAGGATGTTCCACCCCTTCTTAGCTGCTCCACTGAGAATGACAGTGTCCAGCCAGGCACTTTACTACACCAAAACACCCACCAAAGAGCAAAGTAATTGGAAGAGTGAAAACTGTGGAAAAATGCATAGATGGATTTTATTTGGGAAATAAAACTTTTCACTTAGATGCAATCTTACAGTATGAATGTTAAGGGAAGGAAGAGTAATCAGAGAAATCATGGAACATGCTTAGCATAAGACAACCCAGTAAGCTTTTTATTTTCTAACGAGTTTTCCTTACCCTGCTTTCACTGAAATTCATTTTCCCCGTTCATTTAGTCTCCAGGAGGACAAAATATTTCCTTTGGCTTCCCTCTATTATCAGCCTCAAAAACTGGAAAAACTCTCTTTTCAGTTGTTGAAAAAGTCCTTTTCAATTGATGCTTTACAAGAGGGAAGAGTGAAAGTCAGAAGCACGGGCACAGGGTGAGCCACTCATGAACACCAACAGGTCATTTACTTAAGCTCCCTTTCCATCCAAACTCTTCCTTTCAGCATTTCTGGTCTGTCTCCAGGTTTCTATGTTTCTCCCTAAAGATGCTGATCCACTGAAGGACTGATCCACCCAGGCAGCAACAGATTTTTTTTTTCCAGATTAAGCACTTTTTAATTAAGAAAATATGCTAAAAGTTTATAAACTTTTTGAGGGGGGGTGTGGATTTTTTAATTTTGGTTGGGTTGTTTTGTTGTTGTGGTGGTTTGCTTTTTTTTTTTGTTTGTTTGTTTTAACACAGAAAGAGAAGTTTGAAGTGCCTCATCGAAAAATGATGCTCTGTGCAACATCTTCTGGAGACAGGCTTAAGAGACAGATAAAGGCTGTATTTAACCTTCATTATCTGCTTTCATTTTTGAGAAGACCACGTTTGCATATGAAGAGCTTCCCCAAGCTATTTCAAATATTAAGCCCATGTAAATTAAAAATCCAGTTACACACTTGGAAAGAGATGTCAGCAGGAAGATGTCTTTTGTTTTCGCTCTCTTCTACTAACGTAGATGAGACAGTTTCAGTAATCCTGTTCCTACCACTGAAGGAGACCATTAATCATATTATTCCAAATATGAATACAAAAACAATGCAAATGAATGGAAAATAATAGGTATTCAAAAGAACAGCCATGATTATTTTTCAAGGGAGAAATTGTCAAGAAGTGAGAAACAGATGGCTGAAAATGATAGATGAAGACACATTCTCCTATGCAAACTAACAGATTTAATTAATTAATCAAATCACATGGTATTATGGAATGACATTAATGATCCATACAGTGGTACCTTATCAGCTCCCTTTTAAAGAAAACAAAAGAAATTACAACAAAATGAACATGTTTACATCCTACAGATATAACCCACAGACCACAAATATATCCTTCAATGTTAGAGTTTCAACACTTTCCCATCAATTTAATTTAAAAAAATTATGGAACTGTAAAACTGTAAATAAACTCATTCTCTCATCACATTTTTCTTAGGAGATTTACTAAAGCATATTCAGCTAAGTTAAAACTTTACCTTAACTATCTCCTCTATGAAGCAGACATGTGACACAGGATCTCTTTTCTTTGTCAATACTTTCTGCAAATGCTGCACCTGTAAGAGAGAATTTATTGAGAGGGAAAGTGACATCTAAATTCTTACATCGAAAATTGCATGATGAGACAAACAGGAATTAGCTGCAGAGTACCTGTCCACAAGCAGCACAGATCTGATCCATGAGTTTCTCCATGTTTGTCCAGAGGGCTGCTCGAAAAGCTGCTGTGTTCCCAGGCGTTGGCATAGCAGCTCGACCAGGGCCACCTAAATGGTTTTTAAACATACACAGCAGCACATTTCAGCTTCCACAAATGAAAATTAAAATATTGGAAATATAGATCTCTATGCACTTTGACAGATACTTTTTTTAAAGCCAAAGCAGCCTAAAATACATTCAGAACAGAACTTTGTGAATGGCCTCAGTTGTCTCAAACGAGAAGCTGACTAAGCTCTGAAGTTCTGTGGGGATACTTCATGCTCATGACTGTTACAAGCTCTACCAATTCAGACTTCCACAGAAACATCACAGTAATGCGAATTTTCCAGGATTTAAGAACAGAGGGAAATGGGGGAGAGAGAGTAGCTGTGAAAAATACAGCTATTACCAGTTCAGGACTTAAATGCATAGACAAACTGCAAAAAAAAGTGATATTCCAGCTGAAGGGCATGCAGCTTCTCAACAATCACTTCACTTCAGAGAGGATGCATTTCTGTATTATTCTGCTGATTATGGGTCTGGATCCCTACCTTGTTGCAAAACTTTTGAAAAAAAATTGAATGTTTCCAACACCAAAGTTCAAATTTTCCTGCCCACTCAATTCCTCTGTATTTTTTGGTATCTGAGCTAACTGGGAACCAAATGTTTAAGAGTGCAACATTTCTTCATATTGAATAGTCTGCTTTGAAACAGTTTTCACCTGACAAAAGCATAACAATGTAGTTGCAGGCTTCTTCCAAGGATTGCAAATAATTTCAACCCATAATTCCCCCACCAATAAAAACAAAGAAGAATTTGGAGTCATTGTTCCACGAGAAACAGCTAAGAAAATGCTACAGATTGTAACCTAATGAGGACAATTTTCTGGGCAACTTAGGAAGGAGTGGTAGGAAGGAATAAAGGAAAACCTCTGAGCCAAATATCAGACAGACCTGATTTTGTCAAATTAAATGTTTTTAAATTAATTGTTTTCTGAGATATGCCTAATCTAACCCTCTGCTGGTTAAAGCAAGCAGAGAAACATTTCTAGAACAGGCTTGGATGTGAGAGTTTCTTCCATTTTATAAGATACCATAGTCCTATGAAAAATAATCAATTATCATTCTCTGTAAAACAAGTATCATACCTCTTGCGACTGTTTGAGATGGTTGGGTCAACACTTTGATATCCAAAGCATTTTTTATGTTCTCTTCCAGCACTGTGCAGTATCCATCCACCACATTAGCAATGGTATCCTTCAAAGTCCCAAGATTATGGAAAACCTGAAGAGCAGTTCCCACTTGAGTAGGATTCTGAAGAAGGAAGATATTAAAAAATAACAATTATCTTTAACTGCACTATTGAGATGTTTTATCCCTGATGAGACATCATTTTAGTGGGCAAATTCATCTTTTAAGTTCAGTTTGCTAATTCTTTTTGTTTAAGTTACTGGCATCCTTACCACCAGAATGGAGGGTAAAGGAGAGGACTGATTTCCTCTGCTTTCTGAGCAATGCTTGGCTTAGATCCTTTTGCTGCTATCCTCTGAATATGAATGGAAAGAAAGGACCTGGAAGCACTGCTGGCAGTATCGAACCTGGGGTGGGTTATCAGTGACTGATCCAGTGACTCTGGGGTTAGTTAAATACAGCTGTATTCAGCTATGGTGTAGCTGGGAATATTACTTTAACATGCAGTGCTTCTTACACTACTGTCAGTTAAGTCCCAAATAGTTAATTAAAAGTGATACAGGCTAAAAAAAGTACTAATGAAGGATAAGAAGAAGCAAGCAGGTCAAGCCCCTACTACTGACTACTGCAAAGTTTAAGCTTGTATTTCTACATTTCTATTTCTAATGCTGACAATAACTACATTTTTCCTCACAGCAGAATTAAGAAATAAACCAATGCAGTGATCATTTCCTGATTATTTGCCAAAAAAAAAAAAAAAAACAGCCAAAAGCAACTGCTCAACACAGGGAAGTGAAAACTGTCCAAAAACTGTCCAGATCCACTGTTTAAGTGACCTCTGATAAAGATTAAATCTAATGATAATTCCACTTAGCAACACTAAACACTGGCATGGGTGCTATTTAGCAAGAGAAAAGCCTCAAATTATTGCCTTTAGAAACTAAACACTGTCATCCATACACTGAATACTGCTTTTTTAATTAGCATTTACAGGCAATTAGTGGAGGGGGCAATCAATGGATCATATACACATTAGAGATGCAGTCTTTTGTCATTTTTCTTAGTCACTTTTGCCAGCAGTAAAGAACATGGTCTGACAGAAATGCTGGCAGACAGACTGGACAGAAACATTTGAGAATTCTGTGATTCTGTGAGATTCTGTGAGATCACTGGCACTCCCCACTGCAAAGCCCACTTTGGATTTGGCCATGGTGCAGCTGCTCTGCTGAGGATGCACTTCTGGTACATCCACCTATGGCACCAGGTTTTCTGATCTGTTGTGCTGCCCTCAAACCCAATGTTTCAGAGGTCACACCCCTATAGCTGCACATTTGTGCCATTGTTTTCCTAAGGTTCCTACAAGATCAAAACCAAGTTAAAGCAAAAAAAGCCAAATCCCATCTTCTTTCCCATAAGGAGTTCCCAGGTTTAGTGGAAAGCAAAGGAATATTAGGCATGTATTATGGTTTGCAGACCTTATACTAACTATACCAGTTTCTTTTTCCAAACAGTGTGGGAGTTAATGAGCATTCCCAGCATAGTATTACGGGTCTGGGACTTGTAGGTTTAGTTTTTTGACAACTGGGTATGCTGTAAAATTTCTAAGCATCCTGTGGGTGTGCTTGTGGAGGTGGGAAAGTAAGCCATAAAGACTGGAAGATTAATGGGATGTCAGAAAATGAAGAGTACTATAATGCAAGGAGGGAATTTGGGGACAGAATGAACAAGAGAAAGAAAATATAAATGGGAAGAGGATGGGGAATAGAATGAACAGACTCTGGCAGAAAGAAAGAGAATAAAACTGAAAGGAAAAAAAGATAGAAAAGACACGCCTCATTTACTAAATGTTTAATAGTGCAACTTTTTTTTTAGTGCAACATTGTAATTTTTACAGAATACTTACACACTTATGAAAGCAGGTAGAGAGTCAGTAATATAAAATCAATACCTTACTGTTACTATAGGAGTGCTCAACTAGATTTCAGTCAGGCTCTAATGTTTATATATTAAATAGTAAAAAAAGAGAACAGCATCTAAAGGTGAGCTGGGCACTTTCCACCCTTAAATAATCAATGGCCAGATACTTATTTTCCTGACAAACAGGCAATACAGGCACAAATAACTGCAGGCAAAAAATCAATCTTGGAGCTACCACATCACAGTTTAGCAAACTAACTCTGTAGCTACTGGGCAAGAAAGACACTAAAACATACTCCAAAAGAGGCTGAGCTATATTTCAAAAGAAATGGTTTTAGCCAGAAGTTTCAAACCAAAATACAAAATCATGGAAACATTCTATTCACTCAAAGTATCTTCCAAATCTAGTACCAAAATTAAAATCAGAATGGAACAAAGATTATGCAGGCGGCCTATTTCTATTTGCCTTAAATTGTGGACATGGCCACAGACAGAGGCTCCTAGCTCATGTATTCATTCATCTTGTATGGAATTAGAGACATATCAAACCCCTGATGAGGTAGAACAAAGTGTATTATTTTATTTGATTCATTTACAGTAATTTTCTCACCTCAGGAAGCAGTTATTGTTTCATATGCCCCAGACAGGCTATGTAACAGTCCATTGTTGGTTTATGACTAATTCTAAGAGAATGGAAATTTTTATGCACAGCTAGTTTCTAGGTTTAGACAATATGAAAAAAAAATTAAGCCCTCCCCCCCCTTAGGACAAAAATTATGTGAAAAAAATGTTGAAAGCAGGATGGAAATGAATTATTATACTTTAAGGCTTGCATATACATCTCAAAGTTAAACTGTTTATCATTATACATACTGGACAAGAAGTTGAGAGCCAGTATTTCAGAATTTGCTACTACTAATAGATGTTATTGATAAGAATTTTTCCTTAATATTTTTCTTCTACCTGAGAAAGTTCTGAGATTTGAAAAGCTGCATAATTTTTATCAAGAGGAAAGCATGCATTTGAAAAAGAACTGACTTTAAAAAGAACTGACTACAACAGTGATCTACACAGGAAAAGGGAATGACATCAGAGAATAATATTCAGAATAGCTATCCAAGAGGAACAATATGGAAAATAATATAACTACTTTTGAGATTGAATTTAATGAGTTAATCAGCAGTATTTTATAACCAATTTGTCTGCCACTGCAGGCAACTACACTTAGCAATTTTAAAGTGTTCCCATTAGAATCTCTGTCCATAAAAAATTTGTACATTTGCCATAAACTTGAAGTTACGGCAATCAAAAGAGTAGAGGGCAAAGAAAAACAGAAGCTCATTTAGGAATATGTTAGCAATACAGTATAATCTAAGTGCATAAACACAAGCATACACAAGTGAAGTAAAAACATGACCCCACAGAGTGTAGGACAACAACACTACCTACTCAGAAATTAACTGCAGTGATCTTCAGATTGCAAAAATTATTATGCATCTGGGAGTTAAGGAGACATGGCATTAAGTCCACCAATAATACCCTTCTCCATTCAAAGCACTTCTCCATCTAGCAAGTCACAACATGGTATGTTACAGATACATGGAAACTAAATTCCACAAATGTAAGAGCTTAAGAAGACTCAGTGAGTCATCAGTTCAACATATGAAGAAAATAAAAAATGAGCATGCTCAAAAGCTAGTTCTACCACAAAACAAGTCTCATAAATATTTTAAAACACCAAAGTTTCTCACTATCCATCAGACAATAGTTTTAACAGTTTGGTCAGAAGGTTGATGCCAGTCACCACTTGAAAAAAAGGTATGGGTATTTCAATTAATGTGTTTGCAAAACAGATACTCATTCAGCAGAAACTATGAAGAGATGTTCACACCAGATATATTTGCTAATTTTCTCTATGAATGAGAACCATTCATTTTATTGACATAATTTCTGATTAGTTTTATCCCATCCCATTCCATTTCGTTCTGTAGACGATCACAGACAAGTAGAAAAATAAGTGTCATGCAGTCATTAGTACGAATGTGGGTTTTTTTCCCAATTACATGATGTGGTTGTTTCAAAGAGCAAGTGAGTGGATTTAATAACCCAGCAGATGCTGTCCAGGCCAGCATGGCAGCTACAGTCATTCTCAGAGCACAACCCCATTTGGTCACTTCCTTTCCCACAAAGATAATAACCCTGAGAAGACTAAACAGAAATGTCATTAAAGACTTAATTAACTGTATCCTACATTTCTAATTTGAAACTATCTCCTAGGATGGAACAAAACAATTTTGTTTTGTCAACTGCCCATATTTTATAGGGCAACTATTTTATAAGGGCCAAGATTGTAGTCCTTTTTTTTATGATTGCCACTAGTATTACCAGAATAATCTTCTGAAAGCATGGCTAAGGAAAGAGCAATAATCTTTTTCCCCATTAGAAATGCAGCTTGGACAAGCAAACCTGCTCTTCACAAGTGAGAGTGGTGATGACACTGAGCAAATTTGGGGACAGAAGATTCCTAGCATAAGGCTGAACCATAAACAAGAAATTTGCATAACAGGCAAAACTAATGGCTCAAGTGCTACAAACACAGCTCCAAACTCACACTCCACCTTCTCAGGGTACAGGCTTCACTATGTGGATCATTATTCTCTACCCAGTTCTGTCTTGGGGAACTTCACATCATTATTTCTCTATCCAGTACAAATCTGTCCAAAAGATCCCATGCCACAGGATTTGCACCTGTGTGGACTATCAGCTTCCTTCTCAAATGAAAATGTGTTAATTTGCAACAATATTTATGGTCAATCTGAGACAATTTATGGTTTATCTGAGACAATTGCTACTACTTACACAAAGAAGCAGTTTTACAAATATAATTAATTGTTAACTTTCATGCAGTTAAATTTCACAAGTACTTGCATCACCAATAATCAGAACAGCTCTCGAAGGAAATGCTCTTTTACAGTATAGTTTAGAAGGACCACATACAGAGAGGTCAAACTTGGACTAATTCCTCACTTAGAAATTATGTTCCATAGCTACTAATGCATAAAAGGACATTTCTATTTCACTTATTACAATCAGAACAATGGCTCTGACTGAAAATCTTTATCATTCTGCAGAGAACAGACAACCCTGTTCAGGAGAGGCTGTGGCAAGCTGATAGATAGATAGATAACTCAAGAGCTGTGATTTCAGTGTGCTGTCACATCGCTCCCTCTTATGCAAAACATACACAATGTCCCATAAAGAAGCAGTAAATATGTAGCACAGCTCAAAAATAATTACATACATTGCTTAGTTGAAGGAAGATTCATAATTACTAATTAGTCCAGAAATCATTTAAACAGATTGGTCTGACAACGTGGTGAGCAAGGAATACCACAACATTCCCTAACCATCAAGAAATAATCAACACTAAAACACAGCAATCCCAGACCAGGATGCACACTGAAATAACCAAACTTGTAAACTAATGTATACTTTCTGACAATGAATACAAAAGACTGTTGCAGTCCTTACAGTTTCTAGATTATACTTCTGAGTATCTTTGACTGACATTTAGTATTAACTAATTTCATTTGACAGAAAATTTGCTAGATTGGGAGCTATTTCACTCAATTTTTTAAGTTTACTGCTCCTTTTGTTTGTAGGAGATAGCTGTTGCAATTTCCAGCACAGCACAGCTTTACAAAGTCCAAAAACGACCCCTTTGAGTGGCTAAAAATCCCCAGTCAGATGTTCCTTTACAGCGTTTGCCCCTTCTCCCCTCTCACTACCATTACAACATGCTGCCTGCCTCCTTCCAATAATTTTCCCATAAATAACATTACTATCCCTAACGACAAGTACTACTCAAAGACCAAGTGATTGCAAGTTTTGCAAGCACTTACAGCTACCCAGTTCTTAGTCATCTCTTACAGACACTAGAAGTGAAAAAAATGAAAAGTTACTCCAGGAAATGCTGCAGTTCAACTCAAAGAGCTCAAGAAGGTAAGCAGTGAAGAAAACTCGACCACCTAAGTCACAGCCAAGGCAAAATGACCTATTGAGCAGAATTAATAACTTAGTAAGAAGGGTTGGAATTCTTGCTTTGAGGTATAACTCAGCTATTTTAATTGTAGAAGAAGTAACAAAAAACTGAAAGTAGAAATTAAATGCCAATGAAATTCAATTTCAGTCTAAAAACAGTATTTTATTCGATTTCCAAATATCCATGCCTTAAAAAAATTAATTGATATATCACTACTCCTAAAAATGAACCTACTTAGGGAAGCTCATCTCTGTGTTCATTATCACCCCATCTGTCTTTTACTTTGTTCATCTCTAAAACCTGAGCAATAAATGAAAAGGTCAAATTGATATTGTAAAGCCAAAGAATACAGTCTTCTTTCTAACGATATCCCAGATCTTCCTGGTTTGGTCTTTGCAGTGTTGGGAGGAGAGAGAGGTTAAAATATTATTATTTGCTATAGAAATATCACAGGTAATAGTGATGTAAACACACTGGCTAGATTAGAAAAGAATATTTTAAGCCTTAAGAGGCAAGAGTCCCAAAGCCAAACATTTAAATATGGTGAGGTTATAACATCTATGTTCTGTGAGCCCATGTTTGAAATACACAACCTCTCTTGGTAGAAGGACTTTCACAATGAAAGGAGAACAGCCACAAAGCACAGTTATAAACCTCATCATGTCCTCAAACTAGGTCAGCCTTTTGTTTCTTAGAATAACAATAAGGAACTAGCAAGAAGCATTGCATTACAAAGGTTGAGGAGGGAAAAAAAAAAAAGAAACAGTAGCAATAAAATACTAGAAAGCAAAGAAACAAGATTTTTCAACACAGCTAAATAGCTTGCCAAAACACTTATTCACCATAATAGTGTAATCAAAGCAACAGATGGCTAAAAGCTAATGGGACAGAAAGGCATCAGGAACTGTTGTAAAGAATTATCTCATGAAACATCAAGCAGTGTTCCAAAGTTTACCAAGCCTCAGGCTATCAACGTGACAGCAATTTCAAAGAAAGTATCTGGCACCTCTTAGGACAGATGAGCTACACTGACTAGCCCATAACAATTACAAATTTTATCCTACTATGCTCTATTTGACTAGGAAGAGTATAAAGTCTTTAAAGAGTAGAAATGATACAAAATTTAAAAAACTAGTCAGGCAACATGGAAATGGGGGCTTCTGAGCCAAATCAAGCTTCTTAAAATGCTTCTCTCACCTCTTACATAATTTGATCAATCTCTAAATCCCTTACTGATAACAAACCAGTTCACATCTGAAGATGTAGCTTCCCTACTAAAAACACAGCTGATGAAGCTTAGAGAGCAGAAGGTGAGATTGCAGCACCTCTCCTGTCCTTGTGGAACCCTGACTTGCACCTGCTGATTCAAGTCCCATTACTGAAGAACAGAAGTGTAAGGACACAAAATCTCATTACTAATTTTAATATTTGGACAAAAGCTTGTGACCAGATGTTTTCTTCCACTTCACAATATCATTATGCATGTGCTCACTCTATTAGATGGTTCAACAAAGCCATTATAAAACCGAAACGTCAAGTTTCACTTGTAATTCAGTCTTAACAATCAACATTAGGAATTAGCTGCTGAAGGGTTTTAACATGTTTTTCTCTCTCTAAAAAAAAAAAAAAAAAAAAAATTAAATTCTATCTCAGAAAAAATATCCTTTAAATGGTATATTCTGAATGATTTAAATATCTACCAAAAGCCATCTGGATTTTCTTGTTCTCCTGCTAGTCTTTGCAACAAGATAATAATTACCTATGCAAGTGACAACATCTCATTTCTGGAATCTGTGCATATATTGTCAACAGCCCTGAAGCGCTCTCATGTATTTAAAAGGAATGAACTTTAAAAAGCTATTTTATTTTAAATTCTTTTTAGCTAATATTTTCATACTCAACTACAGACAGACCTCTATCATGGTCAGATTTGCTGTTGGATAGAATTTTAAAACATTTTTTTTCTAATATAGAAAAAAAATAATACAAATAATATTTTAATTATATAATACAAAGTTCAAGTTCATTGTATTGCACCCCAACAGGAAATGTAGATAATTTGGTGAAGATAATTTGGTGAAGATAATTTGGTGAAGAATTGTAGGTTTCCAGGACTGCTGGAGATGCCCTAATCCACCTGCTTGCTCAAAGGAGGGTTTACCACACCAGGCTGCTCAGGAATGAGCCAGAAGATACTTCCTGCTCCGTTTTCTCTTCCTAGTTCTTCTTACAGCTCCCAGAGAATGCAACAATGGATTTTGTTTGCAGTCATTTTCATCAAGTTTTGCTGAGGCCAGCCTGAAAGAGAGCAAGCCCATGTATACACCCAAAGATGTCTCCAGTGCTGGCAGGGTCACCCACACCCTGACAGAGGTCTAAGTCTTCCAAGTTCTCTTGTAAATTTGTCCCCGGCATGGCAAAACTGACCTCTTTTTGTTACAGATTCAACATTTATATAAATTGATTTTATATTTCTAGTTGTTTTTGGTTTCTTTTTCTATAAGGTCAGTCTCTTTAAAATCAAATGGGCAAAGCTGTACCATACAAAAACTTTACTATGAAGGAAAAAAAATTGAAGTCCTCTGCAGAAAAAGAAACATTGCTCCTAGGTTTGCCTGCAACTAACACAGACACTGGGATCCAGTTTGACCAGTGAAAGAAGGCAGCCCCACCCCTCACTTCAGCTGTCAGCCAGCAATGCATTCTGAAACCTTCACACAAATGGGAACTTGCAGGGGTGCTGCCTGCAGAAGGACAGAAGGGAGGTGAAAGAGAAGAATAAGCAGCTGAATGCACCTCTTCTTCCACACAGACGACATTATTCATCACCCAAGAACTGCAGTATTTTGATCCAAGATTTTTCCTTTCTAATGCCACATACTGTTCAGTTCCCTGTGTCATTTCAAGCTTATCCAAAGCTTTAAATCTTTTTGCTACCATAAATGTAACAATGTACGATAATGCAGAATTTCACATGGCACTGAGTAGCAGATCAAGAACACGATAAAGCATTGATTTTTTTTCTGAGAGGATTAAGACAGAGCAGATTTTTAACCTGAGAAAGAGGCAAAATGAATTATATTATCTTATTTAGATGAGTATCATGGCTAGTCGATCATATTTTTCACTCTGCTCTATGCAGATGTGGCTTATTAATGCTTTGTATGTTCTTCTTGGATCACCAAATTGCATTACTGCAGAACCTGTTAACAATCAACAGTCAACAGTACAAACCACAAATAGAATTACAGTCTGGGAGAGGCGTTTAACAATAACATACTATCTTATCTGGAGAGAAAGAACCTCAGTGTAGCTTTAGTTTTGAAGAGACACAGATACACCAAGTAAAAATTTAAAAGGCAGGGATGTATTATACAGAGATCTAGCCAAAGCCCACATCAGTCTCTGCTCAGTTGCATCCCTGGAATTTACCAGAATTTCATATATGCTGTTCACCTTTCAGTATTTAAAGCAAATCAGAAATATTTTAATCAATTAATTAATTGTAATAAAACCCTTACATGGACTAGGAAGTTGGAAGACAACATTATTTAACCTCATTCCATAAAGATTAGACCATGTGATTAAAACATTGCAATGTCTAATAAAGAAAAACCTTCATGGTTCCTGTTCCAGACTTACCTCAACTGTTTTCACAAGATCTAATCTTAGCCTACCTTTCTGCATCTGTACCACTTCCTTATTTCACTGCTCTACCTTATCCATGGCCCAGTCCATCCTCCAGCCCTTCTGCAGTCTTGTTCTCAGAACAGCTATTTCCATTCGTATCTTTTTCTTTGGAGTTACCCTCAAGACCTGATGTTAGTTTCCAGTTTCCGTACTGACATGTGGTGTTCTCAGTCTCCTTCATTCCACCCCTACAGTACAGTTTATTCACAAAGCTTTTCACAGCTGAGCAGTTCATAGCAGTGACCCAGGCCTCTGTGCATATAAATAGCTGAATCAATCATCATATTTGCATTAATTACCTTAAAAGTACTAGAATCAGATACATTTTTGCCCTTGTGGGGCAGTTTCTTAGTGCAGTTTCAGTTTCTCATTGTGGTCAGAGTTGTCCAACACATAATGGTTGACAGTTTTCCAGTTCAGGGAAAACACCTAAACAGATGGACAACCAGAACACAGAAACAGACTATGCAACAGCCTCTAATTTAAAATAATTTCTGTCTGCAAAGAAAGCTGAATTCAATATTATTAAACATTCCTGCATTTTCATGACGGATATTCTATGAGGAGTAATTTTTTAGTGATCACAAATGACATTTACTAATTGGTATGAAACCAACCTAAGTGTTTCATATTTCAAAATAACTAGTCTCAATGGGGAGATCAAAAACAGTTTTAATAGCTTTCTAAGGTATTCTGACTTTTTTTCTCCACTCACACACACACTGCATAGCTCATAATTCCTTAGAATTTATTAATTCCTAAAATATTTGGAACAGTAATGCCATCTGAATTCTTTAAAAAGCATCATCTAACTCTAAGTTAGTATGTATTTAAAACATCATCTACAATAGAAGAATAAGTTTTCATGTTTAGTTGACAACAGGTCAAATTAATTGATATGAATTTCCGAAGAAAAGGGCCAGAAGTGAATTTAAAAATTATCCAGCTGATCCTCACTTAAAATTATCACTAAACAGAATGCAAAGTTTTTGGCAAACAGCTAAGTGGTGATTCATAGCAGAGTGAAGGGATATAAAACATTAATGACTTCTCAATTTTCACCTATTACTTTACCATAAAAGACAGTTATATAAAAATATTGTTCAGATCAGATGCACTTTCAGGAATACCCATTTATAGAAACTATTCTTGCACTATCAGAAAAACAGAGGCAGAAATTATGAGATTAGTAGGGCCACACAGTAATAAATCCTTACAAATAAACACTGGAAAGTGAAGGCTATTTGTTGTGCTGCACTGAAACATGCAATAAAGTACTTGCAAATACTCCATTATCCAGTCACAGATTTTCGGTCTAATTCTGCATTTATGAGTCACAAACACCTACACAGAAAAAAAAAAGAAAGAAAAAAAACCCCAGACACATAATCTGTCAATCCACTTTGATTAACCATTTAGAAAGGCTAGGAGCAGTGAAGAGTTTTACTTTTATAAAAATACCATGTCACAGTTGGACATCAATTGCATTAGGCTTCCTAAATTACCTCTATATAGGGCAAGTGCACAATGGCAAAGTGATATAAAGCTTTCTACATCACAGAGCAGACAAAGTCTGCACAATCCCATAATCTGTTTCTAATTCAGTATATATCTTTTAATAAATGTGCACAGGCTCATCAAAGTCTGAAAGATCAGGATCTCACAGGACAAAAGAGACTACCACCATGTCTATTATTGTCAAGGCTTCAAACCTCTTCAGCAAAAAGTTTAAGACAAAATGTGAAAATAAAACCTTTGTCAATTTAAAAAAAACACCAGTTTTTCTGAATTTACACACTATATAATATTAATTTACTAGTTGGGAGTGACTTCTCCACCAAAAAGTCTTTTTCTCCCCTTACAATCCTTTTAGAACATCAGTACTTTTTAAATTAAAAGAAAAAAAAAAGTAGTCTTCCTTATGTATTCTCTGTTTGTTAGATGTTGCTTTCCAATACTTCTAGCAGCAACAAACATGACCACCAAACATTATAAAATATGTCCAGGAACTTCAGTGACCACAGAAAGACTGAATACTTCAGTATTTCAACTCACATTTTTGGAATATCCCCAGGAAGTGCCATATTTAAATGATTAATCACTGGCATTCCAAATATTTATTTTAAATATAATATTTATTTTTAAATAAAATTTTATTTTTAAATAAAATATTTATTTTAATCTTCCTATAGGTATATAGATGTATGTACACTCTTATGAATCAGCATAGTGCTGAAAGAGACCAAAGTGAATCTATCAGTTGTAATATTACCAGCAGTACCAGATTTGTGTCATTTTTTTATCTTCTGCATGCTATACTAATAACAACAAAACTTATTTGATGGTGTGTTCTTTAGCAAGGGCACAGAGAACAAATATCAAGTGACTTGGGATCTAATACATTCACATCATGCTTTGATTTTCCATCTGAAAAATATGCACCAACATCCACAACTGAAATGTATACTAAAGATGTATTTATTTAGCTATTGCTCTCTGCAACACCTTCTTTTGAGCTTTGTGAATAATTCATCAGCCTATGTCTTCTTAAAAAAACCTACAAAAACAAACAGAAACATCTGGAAACACAAGGTAGGTTTTATAGCAAACATATCTCACCAACCATAAAGGACAATATTGCTACCACAGCACTATAATACGTTACATAACTGAGACATTTTAGGTCCCAGATTAGAAGTTCATTGCAGGATATCTAATTGCACGGCTGAGCCCAGAAATGCATTTTCCCCAAATGAAAAGCAAGAATATCTATTTTCCCCTCAACACTGCTCTATTCACTTCCTTCCTCTTCAACTCTGACTGCAGAGGAGACACCAGAGTCTGACAAATACATGGACTTCTTAAGCAGCTAAAGATTCACTTTCATTTGAAACTGTTGTCGTGACAGGTTTCCATAGTACCTTCTTGCAGCAATCACTGCATCTGCCCCCTATATTTCTATTTTAAAAAATAACTTTGAGTAGCAAAAGAAGGGGAGATTTAAAAAAAAAGGAAAAAAAAAAGGCATGGACAGGAGGAATGCCTAACTAAACTGCCTCTGCATCACAGCCAGAGCAGCAGCAGAAAGGAAATGATATACTAAAAGATGCTGTTTGCTGTCTCTTCTCCCTTTGCAGGTTTAAATCACCAGAGAATGGGAAAGCTTATTTTTAACATCAGTTTCAACCATGTGAATTTCTGGGTAAGAAGTAATAGCAGCACAGTTATGGAACAGTCTGTGAAATAGCAGTTGTTGCAATGACTTGAGCCTGGTTTTAAGTTATAGAGAGAAAAAAAAATCTATTTACTAGAGTTCAGATTCAGCCATGTAAGACATGATTTTCAGCAAGTCACTGAGGCCTAAATTCACAAAATGAGCCAAGAGCAGAACTTCCCAAATACACTGTCCACTCTGGACTACAATTCTTCCTCCCTTTGCCCCACGAATATCACATCCCCTGGGTCTACACCATCTTTATTATGTAGATCCAAACCCTAAGCACAAAATAATTTCTTGTCTGCAGCAGTAAATGATAAGTATGTCAAAGATCACCCAGTGCCATGCCTTAGTCCTGAGCCCCTTGGCAGCCACAGCAGTGTGTCACCACCCCAGCCCTGCCTGGTGCTCAAGGGCAGGTCACTGTCTCCCAAATGAGAGCAAGGCAAAGCCTTCAGGCTAAGGATGACCCTGGCCTTCCTTCCAACTTCCTGCAGTGTTTTAACACTTCTTCTCCATCACTTTCATTGTTTCCATCACTTGTGCAGTTAAAGAAACAAGTCATCCATGCCTAGAAGGAAGCCCCAGGTACTTATGCTCAGGAAAGGTAGTGGCTGGTGAATCCCAGCAAAACCAGCCCTAGAAGAGCTGTAAATGTGTGCTGAGGTTCAGTTTTGATACACTGACTGCAAATCAGTGTATCAAATCTCTGCTGCAAATCTCAAACTTTCAGTGCTTCATTCAGCTCACTTAGCTCACCCAGAAGACTGAAGAGGTTTTGTGAACCCCACTCCTGTAGCTATCACCACACTCCCCACCACCACAGCAAGACCTTGGAGTCTGCCACATTATCATCAATCTGTGCATGACCTCTCACTCTCTTGGCTTTTGTCCTTCTCCTGCAGAACACTGATGCTGGCACTTCACCTCTGTCACAAAGCTGCTGGAGGGGTAACAGCAACCGTAAGGAATTCTGGTAACACTGATTATGGAGTCATCTAAAGTAGAGAGACAGACCAAATTCAGGTAAACTTTTACTGAAAATGCTAGTCCCTCAACTCAAAACATAAAATACAGAATACAAGAGAACAGCAGCTCCAATTTTTCTATGCACACCTGGAAACAATGTGTAGTAAACGTGAAACTTGCCACAGGGAATTTCTGGAAGATGCCAAAAACTTTCTAAACCTTGGAAGCTGGTTTCCTTCTGTGGGAAACCTGAGCAACATACATTATCAGAAGAGATGCTTATTGATCTTGATATTAACATTAATATCAAGAGTTAATCTCATTAAATGCTGCAATTTAGTACTTTCTCTGAATTAACTGGCCCATTAAAAAACATGCAGATATTTGTAACAGCTTGCAACAGACTTAAACAAAAGTTGACAGCTGAGCATGTCAGCTAAAAATTGTATTTTCTTAGCTATATACCAGTAAATTAAGCCTCATGGACTGACAAAAAGTAAACACATTAAATCTTACATAGAACTATGCACAAGGGCTCTGTAGACATTGGGTAAGTTTCATGTGGTGTTAGATACTCCCTTTCTGAGAAATTTAAATTATTATTTTAGTTTTTACGTTATACATACATAATTTAGTACCTCCAGTTACCAAGCTAAATATAAAAAAGTTGTCTTCATTCTCTGGTCAAACAGACATCCTAAATAAAGAAATGCCATTTAAATTGTGGACTGTTGCCAAAATGTCTAATGACTGAAATTCACTAATTTTTTTATTTTTTTTAATTGACATTCTGAGGAATTCCCAGAAACAGATCTTCAGTATACAGTACTGTACTTTATATGTATTCAGACAGGTTTATACTAGGATCACTAGTATGTTGTACAACATTTTTAATAATGCTGTCACACACTAAACAAGTTAAGATGAAAACCACACAATTCCAGTTTGAATATAATGACACTATCCCCAGTGGAGAAAAGGTACAGCTGACAGAAGAGAGAGATGTGGGGGACAGACAGCTGAAGGAAATTGTCTCCCATCCCTTTCAGTTTATTAATATAGTATGAAGCCGTGTTACAGCAAGTGCTAAGTTCAGCAGTGCACTGGGTTTTTTAATGTATAAATTTACATTGTGCCTTACTGCTTAAGTTCTGCAGCTCCACTTAATCTACACAAGTCCTGTGTCCATCTTCACTTACCTCCTGTATAACTCATTTTCAAGAAACAATATAGAAAGGAACTCAAAACCTATTAGGATACATGTGCTAACTACTATCCACAAATACTATCTATCCATAATGTGCATTTAAATTCCTAAGATGTGAGCCATATTCCACCATTTCTTTACATGACTATTATCTCTACATCTGCACACAAGCTTTTCAATGCAATCTTATATTAAGCAATTGAGTGGGTGCAGTGAGCACAGCATAAATATTTTCAGAGAAATTCCTGACTGGATCCTTTCAAATTATTTCCAGTATCTTAGAAGAACATTAACCCTAAAAAGGCCAAGAGAATTCCTGTGATTATTTCTGATGTTGTGTGTAGAGCATTTCTGAGACATACAGAGAGTCCCAGCAGACCACAAACCTGTGCACTCCATTTCAACTTCATGCTCTAATTTAAAAGCTTTAGTGAATACCAACAGAGAGTTTAAGCATACACATTTACATGTATTTCTGCAGATCTAGTATTATTAAAGCATACACTTTTACTTGGGACAAAATACTAAATTCCTCCCTGCTCTATTTAATAAATGTAATACCCATTTCACCTGTCCAACAAACAGTTATTTCACTATTTGTGCTTTCCTTATTTGAAACCTGATACTTTTTTTTTTCCTTCAGCAATTTTTATTATTTATTAGTTATTTTTAAACATTTTTTTGTCTTCTCTTTAACACAAATGTTATTCATCTTTCTTGGGGTTTGCTTATTACAACCAGCCACTGATGTCCTTGCAGGTAAGAGGGCTCCAGGTAAGAGTTACCTAAAAATGTCATCATTCAGATTTTAAGAATTCTGACAAACCACAAAGATTCCTTATTCTTTTTTTTTGTCACTTGCAAAGCATGCTGCTGGTCTATATACATGAGAGAGCAAACTGCTGGTATTGAATGCCCTTCAACCCCATCAAGTAGTGTGCCAATGGATTTACAAACTTATCAGTGTGTGAAATACAGTATTGAATTATCAACAAGGTGATTCACTTTGTTTACAGCAGCAAATATTTTCCATTAGTGAAATCTGAAATCCATTAAAAATATGTCTTGTCAACTGTAAATCACAAAGCAAAGGCAGGGATGTCCAACCCCTCCGGCTGGGGAGGCCACTTGCCTTTGTGCAAAGAAGGGCCATAGGCCAACGTTCCCTACCCTGTGAAAAGACTACAGTAAACACACACAAGTGGTGCTGTGTGTGTCAGAGATGTGACACTTGCTGGGGAGTTGGCCCTCAGCTGAGCTCTTACGTGAGCACCCACTGCAGTCAGGGTGGATGAGCAGTTCTGGTGTCAGTTCCAGGACATCATGTCTAAATTTACCACACAGATTGAAAAGATCTTTAGAAGGAGTTCAAGTTTACTTTCCTTCTATACAACAACAGTTATCAACAAATGAAAATACAAACTACCTAGCAGAAATTTATCCAAACTCTTATTCATAGGTCCAGCTTTCACTGCTCCTCACTTGACCACCTCTCAGGTTAGTCCACATCCTTCTTGGCATGTTGAATTCACTGCTAGAATCCCCAGGGCTGAGAAGAGTATAAAGGTCACTCTACTGAGTAGAGCTAAGAAATTACTCCAGGTATACTTTTGTTTACACCTCCCAGTACAATATTTTTCTCCTTTGTATCTACTTGACATGGCTGACATTCAGCTTGTAATCTACTATAACATCAAAATACCCTTCTGCAGATCTCCTATCCATACAGCTGTTTCTGCTATAGAGCCATGCTTTTCTTCCCTTGTTCCTTTTCTTCGTGCAGTACCTTACACTGTTCCTTTTTAATAGCATTCTATTTTTTCAAATCAATTTCACAAGATCATTCTAATTCTGTCCTTACAAGACCTCTTAATCCTTCTTAGACAAGTGTGGCCCACAAATTTAATAAGTATATTCTGTATTCCATCATCCAGACCATTAATGCAAGCACTGAGTAGTGCTAGCCCTGAGGCAAACCCCTTTCACTGGATACAATTCTTCTGTATTGTGTGGCAGCAGCTCCCTGGCCACAGAGAGCAACACATAACTTCACCAAGCCTTTCTGGGAAAGGCTGTGAGAAGATCAGAGAAAAGAATGATAAACAATTCTTATCTTCACTTGGTGCACCTGTTGTTGTGAACATGTGGAATGTGTTATGGAGATTTGTTTACCAAAGGGTGGTTTCTTAACTGGCCAATGGTGATGGTGTTTGGACTGGAGGACCAATTAGGTCCACCTGTATCAAAACTGTCTATAAAAGCAGTGGGTTTCTTGATAAGTATAGGATAATAAAGTGATTGATCAGCCTTCTGTGAATCATGGAGTCAATGCTAATTAGTACCCAGCTGGGGGCCTGTGACAACAATTTTGGAAGAGAATCAACACCCTGTACAGTTTTCCAAACTCTTCTGCATTGATCTTGCAACAGTTTAAGATTATCTGTTGTCATCTTATTAAAAAGCTCCCATACCTTCTCAGTGATTTCTCATGGGCACCTCCTCACAGCACTGACTCCTTCTTCCTCACAGCACAACCAGCAAACTCCATCTCTCTCCTCACCCAGCTACCCCACTCTTTTGTAGCACTCGTCTTCTTATTGGACACAGCTGTGGCCTATTAAGGGCAGGCCTTTCCTAATCAGACTACCTTCTGCACTATTCTCTTACACTCTATCCCTTCACAATTATCCTTACTATTATTAAGTCTAGATTATCCCTCTTTAGTTTGAATTTGAAAATGCCTCAGGTAAAGAAATCTTGCAGATAAAATATCAGACCCCACCTTTCCCAACTCCATTCTCTAAACCAAAGAGCCTTTAACAGAAGGAAGCTAAGCTGGTCTGACAGAAGTCACTCTTGAGAAGCCTGTGCTGGTCAGGAGTCTGACTCAACACACGTGTGCTTAGTGGGTGAATGTGGGCTGTGTTCATACATGCAACAATTTTAAGCCTGTGTACAGGAATGTATTGGGGGAGCATCATGGAAGGCCCCTGCCACACAGCCTGGCACACAGGCAGCTCTCAGAGGCACACACCAGTCTGGGCCACTGTCCCCACATGTGGCTCACAGACTAAAGTTGATTGCCACTACAGCACATCATCCTAAGCACAGATAGCAGCTGCTTAAAATGTAACCTGAAGAGCTATGTTGAGGCAAAATATTCTGTAGAAGGAGAATGTTCTCTTTTGAACACTGCATGAAAATTACCAGAAAAGTACTTCCCTTTCCAGGAGAGAATAAGCTACATACATTCTTTCAGCATCCAATTCCTTTTTGGAAATCCAAACTAGACAGCCTCTAAAATTTGCCTTTTAAAGATTAAAGGTGGTAGCTGAGAAGTTCTAGAAACAATGGTTAAATCTTTAACTGTCAGTTGGTACAAGTGTTCTTCTAGTATTACATATTGCTGTGACACGTTACCATTTTTAAATAGTATCTAATGTATTTTAACAGCAATGTTAGAAGGAAAACTTAAATTCAATCAATACATTTGGAAGCCAAAAGATTTGTTACCTCAGAAAGACATTTGCTTTCAGAACTATAAAATATTAATACAGCAACATGACTGGGAATGCCAAGAGAAGTACTTGAAAGATTATTTTACCCTTCAAGACGTGTTCCAAAATTACAGGTGCTGTACTTACTCCCTATTAGCCTAACTTCTAATTGCTGACACTGCCCAGTAACATTTTTTATCACTAACTGCTTAGTGATAAAGGAATACTTCAATAGTTGTTTCATTAATATTTTTAGTTTTGGACTTCTGTCACCCATCATCTAATATCACATATTGCTGATAATCAGTGTAATAACCCCCAGTTTTCAGTTTTTCATCACCGACTTCTTTAATTGATCTTGATTATTCTAAGGAAGATGATTTGCACAAAGATGTAAAAGAATTCAATAATGCCCATAGTAATAAATTAAAATTGGGCAAATAATCTCATGTAGAAAGCATGCGCTCTTTTTTTCAGAGTGATAGCTTGGTCAGAAAATCAGCTGCTGCTGCTGGGAAACCAGCACCTCCTCCAGCTGGTAATCCTGAAAATCCTGCCATTGCATGTCTGTACAGTACCTGTAGACAGGTATTGTCCCACATGCATCTACACTTTGTTACATTGACTCTAATAGGGAAAAATTGCTTTGCTATCTGTTGAAACATTAGCATTGCATTTTTCAGGAGTACATTTTCTCCCTTAAAAAAACAATCACCTAACAGATACATTAATGGATAAGTCAGCTAATCTTTTTGGGTGCTTTTAGTTCTTTAAATCAAATTGCATCTCCTCTATCAAAATGTTCATCAGCTCTTAAAGATTATACAACTTTACTTACATAAGAGATTTCTTGAGTCATATATAACATACTCCCCTTTCACCTTAACATCTATAGCAACTCACAATTCAGAATCTTCCTTAAGCAAAACTGTTTGACCATGGCCACCTATGCTTTCATTAATAAGAATAGAAACAACCTTAAACTAAGGGAGGAATTGTGTGAGTCATAGGATTTCATTGCAAAATTGGAGCAGACTACAGATCCCTTCATATCAGCAATAAGGTGTGCCAGAATTTACTAACTTCCAGTTAAGTAATGTTAGTAATTCTTCACAATGTCTGTGTCTGGCCCTGGATATTATAAAAGGTTTTGAAGAGGTTTTTGCTCTTCACTGGACTTTTAAAAAATTTTTGTCTAAGCATTTTTTAATAAAGCTATACAGCATTTAAAAATGCAACAAAACCAAAACACCCTGTCCAATGAGGCATTTAGATGTCCTTAAATCCAACCGATTTTGTCTTCCACACTAGCTCCTATCAAACTCAATTACAGCTGATGTCAAGAGACTTTGTCCTCTGGTAAAATGCAAAAATAAAAACCACACATTTCCAAAAGTTTAGGGAGGGTTGTCCCCTCTTCTTTACAAAGCAAGTGGCTGAAACACTTTGTCTTCCCAAGGTATTTAAAGCATTGTATCTGTGCCTTTGATATCTTATCTCAGATTCAGATGAATCAGAAATAAGCTAAAAATATTGGCTATCATGGAAAAAAAACCATAATACAGTCTTTCATGTTTTAGCATTTCAGAGTAAGAGCCTGAAATAGTATTCCACCCACACTCAAAGAAATTGAAGATATGCAAAAACTCCCATGTGCAACTTTATTATCTATTATTGAGATGGGAAAATGACAACATTGGCAAAATTTTGCCATTTTTGGTAATAAAGTAGGAAAGCAAATGAATTGGCTTCAGTCCTGAATCGTCTAGTGAACTGCTGGGAAGGAGGAAGCAAACAACAGCATCCTAAAAGCCAAACTGAAAGAGATGAGCCACAGATTGAGAAAAGGTAAAAAGAATGCCTTACTCTCTCTTTGGCTTGATAGAAAAAGGGCAAAACAAAGAAAAAATAATTGAAATAATTGTAATTTATGTAGTAATTCTGATGACACATTGATGCTTGTTACAGGGCTGAAATAACACAAATAACAAAAATACCACAAAATTAAATACAAGCTATGTGCTTTATTCCTTGGAAATAAAAATTGCCTTTTTTTTCCACTGAAAAGCTTTCTGAAGCTATTCACTATAACCATAGATTATATTCAACTCTACCTTCAGCTATTTTTACCTTCTTTGCCATCTCTCTCCTCTAGTTTATTTTTACTAATACTCAACTAACACATACAAAACAAATCCTAATTATTCCAGTGAAAATTAAAGGTAAGTGAAAATTCAAGATTACTTTTTATTAATAGAGTCTTCATTACTTACCAACATTTCTTCAACAGGGACTGAATGCCAAAGAGACATGAAATATGAAATACTTCTGAAGGCCATGTAAAAAACATTCTTCCTGAGAAAGTCTACAGCAGCAGTAACAGGTGGGAAGGTCCCAAATGTAAGAAAGAGTACTATGGTTTTAGTGGATCTTTTTAGCCTTCATGTATGTATCTATCTGAAACTATGTATTTCACAAATCTTCTCTTGCAGATTTTGAGAAAATAGGCATCTCTGCTTTGCTTTCCACATCCTCATACCATGTGCAGGTATGTGGCAGACCAATAGTTAAATCAGTTCTCAAACTCAGGATACCCTTCATACAGCAGATCATAAGTAATATTTTTCTCCAATGCACAACTGGGGGGTTTTTTTGGCCAGGAAGAAACAATCTCAAAGGTGGCCTAAGTGTATTTCTCTGAAGTTAGATCTAGCCAAATATTAAGCAAACAGCAGCCAGAGTATTTTCAATTTGTGTCAAAGTATTATGTTTTGGCAGAATTCTGGAGGGAAAGGTTTACACAGAAATCATCAGTAGCTGAATCAACTGAAAACAGCTGTTAACACAGCATGGTTAAGCACAGCCCAGTAAAAGCTTTGCTACCAAGTACTGCTTTTGCACACTTAGTTCTTTGGGGGTGGAAATATGTGGGATATTCATAAACTTCAAACAATTACAAGAAAAAATAAAGCACCAGTTGGTCTACTATCAGACCAACTGAGGAAAATTCTGAATATTTAGAACACAAGAGGTTTACTAAAAAGCAACTATCAACAGCTATTTAACACCAAAACACAGTCAAAACATTCACACAACAAGCTGTGAAAGGGTCAAGATAGGGAAGAGCACTCTAGGAGCTATACAGAACATGGAGAATAAATCAAGTGCAGAAAGTGTCAGCCTTTTGCCACTCCTCAGCAAGCTGTCTTGTAACATCTCATTTTATGCAGAAACACAGAGGTAACTTTAAGCCAAATAAACAACTACATACAGTTGAGCTTTTCAAGTTGTAAGATTAATAAGCAGGTAAAGGTTTCTTTGTTACACAAACACTACAACCCTCTAACCTCTACCTTACAGAGGGCAGTAACACACTGTAACCATGCCATCATCTGCAATCTCCCCCAGCTTCCCAACCACCCCAGGTACACCTTCTGACCCTTTTGATGGATTCTAGATCAAGATTTTGATTTTAAAATGGGTATCTCTCCTACAGGTCTTCTATCTACTGACTAAGCCTGGAGAAAAATATTCCCACATCATTCACATGCTCAGGACAGCCTCAGAAGCAGTGGTTCACTGGTTGGAATAAAATTATGTATATCTGTTCCTAATGGGCAGTTATCAAAAAGGCTTTCTTTATTTTGCTTAGTCTTTACCATAAGACCTTTAATATCCTTACTGACACTGATACAAATATTAAAGCTCTAGAGGATCAATTCTATATCATCGATCTAAACAAAAATTCACTGATTATAGTAATTTAGACTTGTTTTCTGAATTAGATCCTGGTTCATGAGCCTCTTCCCTGGAGAGGGTTCTTACAGCAAAATATACTAAATTGCTGGCATTTCTGTTCACCCCTATGATTTAAAATGGAGTGTCAGAGAAACAAAAATTTTAAAGGGTTTATTTTGAAGAGACAAAGTACACAATCTGCAAAGCATCCAAATATGTACCATTCTACAATGATAGACTTCAATTATTTTTTTTTTCCAAACTTAAGCTACGGCAAGGGTTCTTGTGATCTGAATCTTCCACTTGCCTTATTGACTTGTGCTGTTTCTCTAGAGAGATGATGAAGCCTTGTTCACCCTCCTTGTTTGCTGACAAGGAACATAGCAGCATTGCAGAAATTATGGTTTCTTATTGATCATTTGAACTTTGCTTGTTGAATCATTACATCAGTGAAAATGCTTGTGTCTGTCTGCATACAAAATCTCAAGGGCAATAAAATATTCTTTAAGCTTCTAAGGGATCAAAGGATGATTTTATAATGCAAGAATAAATCCTAAAATGCATCAGTTTCTTCCTCAGGCCTAAGTGCTACACATCCTATGCATCCACTCCAAACTGGCAATGAGAACTGAAGGCCTAATTCTAATCCTGATCTAGGTATGGTAAACTGTACTATAGAGGGTATCATCTGTCACCCAGCAGGGATGATGATGATGATTGAACAAATCTTGGAATAAAGGATCTTGGCTGGCTCCAGCATTACTAAAGTACTGAATTTCATGAGTAGGCATTAAGATGACTCTCCAAGGAGATGTAATTTAAACATGGATTTACACCCTAAAACACAGGATGCTTTTCATAAAAGAAAAGTAAACCCAGAATTTTCAATGTTAAGCCTTACTTCTAATATATGTTTTAAGTCTTAATGTTGCATTTAAAAGGGCTCAAGAAGGTAAAAAAAAATCTATACCTCATGTAAAAACAAAAATAAATTGTATTGTTCAGAGTCAGATTCATTCCGTTATATGGCTACAGACAAAAGAATACCTATTTGCCTACACTTCATTCTGTCAGATAACCTATCCCAATAAAAACAATTATCATACTGTACGTTTACCAAACGGATTTTTGACTCTTGCAGGAATTTCTGACTTCAGAGCTCCAAATGGCTAGGGGCAAGCTAAATGAACCCTAACTTAACCCTATACAAATTTTCTTATAATTCCTCAGAACACTTCTGAACTTTGTGGAATTGTTCTGACACCTAATATGATATCACTTTTACAAAAACTCTAGATCAAGAACCTTCTTGGGTGATAAATACTTGTCTGGGTCATTTGCAAGACAGAGGATCTAATTATGGCTAAGTTGTGTTAGCTTGCCTTTTCAAGCAAAAAAAAAAAAAAGAGAGGCAAAGATTTTGTAATAAAAGCGCATGACCTTTTCAGGGACTTGTATCAAAATAAACTCAAAGAGGCAGATCAAGTTTGAAAGGATTCCTAAAGGGGAAATATTTGGGCTAATAATAGCTATTTCCTGTGACAATGCCATTTGGATAAACATTGTGACATCACTTCTGTCATATCTAAGCACAATGCTGAGATTAACTTGCAGCAGTCAGCAACTGAGGATGAATTTTACATATATGCTCATATTTAAGTGTCTTATAAATGCTTATTTTTCGTGTGAACAAAATTGCCAAGAATATAATGAATTTCAGAACTCAAATTTGAAAACTTAAGAGCTTCTCTTTTTATCTGAGTCCACAATGAGAGCTAAGAAGGAGAGCCTACTTGTAGAATATCACAGAATTACCACATTACTTAGTTAAACTGTAATCTCTGCACACTTAAGCTATACTCAAAAGTAATTTTTTACTGACCTCTTGAAAACATGTATGCCAGCCAAGTCTTGACATTATGGATACGCTAAAGCATAACCAAGAGTTTTAATTTTAACATAACGCTATTGTTAAAATATTGTTATCTTACATAAGAAATTGTGTCAGAAGTTACAAAGCAGACCACCACTTAGACTTTCTAGACTTCACTATTTTCAAGAGACTTAAACACATTCTAGCACATCCTCTCTCCTAAATTCAGGCACAGGCAGTCTAATATTCTCACAAGTAAAGAAGGTGCTAGTGGTTAACAATTTTTCCTCTAACATTTATTACTAAAATAATGGTAATGCAGTTTTTGTTACTCTCTTTTTTGCATTCTCTGGCATTACTGAGAAAGCAAAGCACATGAGTATCATGACTGAGTGTACTTTATTTTTAAAGTTAACTGTAAAATGATTAACCAAAGCTCCTCATGAGAAGGAGTCTTGACTGTGTTGTCCAGACTCTACAACACACCAGTGATTTTATGTTAACTTGTGTGTGAATTAATGCTGAAAACGAAAAGGAACAAAGTTCCATCTTTCTTTAGAAAGACAGATGTTTGCACCTTTTCTGAGACACAGAGACCTCTTCAGAGATTTCTCAGATTTTAAATGGAAATACTGTCCATAAATGACACACATTAAATTCTTAAAATTTACATTTTAAATGTGACTGTTTCAGAGATATTAGCACCTTCATTGGTCTAAAGTTAATACTGAACAAATAATTTTTCTTATTGTTGTGACTTTTGTATGAAACATGTTGTAGAAATTGTATAATACTCTGAAACCTCTCTGTTGGACAACAAGTGTGTGACCTGATTAGAAAACTGCAAAGTCTAAAGTACTCCATTTAGTACTTTCTAGACTCCATTTTCTTTTCTCTGTTTTAGTCACTGTCTTATATGCTTATATGTATATTATTTGCACAACTTGTTTATCTTATACACTAAATAACCTCAGTATTTAAATATTTATTCTTGTGACAGTGGGTTTATATTCCTAAAATTTCTTGTGCTCTTTTCTTAAATTCTTCTAAATCCTATTACTGAGACAGAATGGGCACAGTTTAGAGTATTGTGAATTTGGTCATATTCCAAATTTACATCATTACATTTTCTACATCCTTTTATTTTGTTTTTTTGAAAAGCAGACTTATTTTCTGCAACATCTTGGGAGGAGAACAGAGGGGATGAGAGGTAATATGAAACTTTAAGATGCACACACTTTGACATCTCATTTAACAGCTGGTCAGAAACTGTCTTCAACTATGTGACTTATTTTAAAAAGTTTCAGAGTAGATGATGTTAGTCCCATTTAATCATCTCATTTGGCTGTCAAGAGAATGAACTGTAGTAGCCCACAAAATGTCTCTTCCTACCTCTTAAATGGATGTGTACAGCTATGTGCAGAAGTAAAAATCTGGAATGGTTAGAATAATAGGCTTTCATAAACATAAAGTTTTTCATAAACACTTTATTACAGAAGAATTCTGCCACATATTTACAGCTGATGTGTGACCCACCCTAGAAAAAGTACTTTAGCTTTAGCATTGTCAAAAATGTACTTTTTAAAACCTATCTGATTTACAGGAGCTGTATATATGGAAGTGCTAATTCTGATCTTAAAATAACTATCAGCAGCGGGGGCTGAAGAAGGAGAAAAGGAGATCACTGATTCATTGCAAATTATATTAAGGAGTACTATTGTTTTCCATGAATGATACAGGTTGTAAATGTTTTCATTATCCAAGTTGTAGTACTTTAAGAATACATCTACATTTTGCGATCGCAAGTTCATTAATTACAGTATGCTGCACTAATTACGTCCAGATAGTACCTCAATTACCAATGTATGTCAGAAAATTCCCAGAAATTTGGGTTGAAATGCAAACAATACATGAAGTTTAAAGCTTTCCTATAAAAAAGTCATTAACACTGGAGGTATGTTGCACAGTCTGAAATTAGCATCTCATACATTTCTGTTCTTCAAAACTGGACCATCAAACAGCACAGTAATATTTTAAGTCTTACTGCCACAAAGTAATAACTTGTTTACATTTGACTGCACAGCTAAATTACCTTTTGATATGCACAAGGAAATTTTAATATGGTGCTAAATAATAGCCAAGATGGCTTTGTCAAAAACAACTCATGCCAAACCAAAGTAATTTATTTCTGTGACAGAGAAAACGTACCTTTGAATAGAAGATGTAACATGTTTTGATTTGAAGCAAGGCTCACACTATTTTACGTGACTTTCTTGAGCAAGCCAAGCCAACGTGGTCTAACGATGAACATAAAGAACAGGGTGGGATAACCCAAGTGTGTGACACTCTAACACTTGTGTCTCTCATTGACTGTCCTAATTCTGGTTCTATTCAACATTCTCATGGACTTAAAAAAGGCAGAAAAGAGGATAGCAAACCATCATGGTACACAATTTATACAGGTGGACAGGTTTAGAATTCATGAAGCAAAGACAGTGTAGTCTGGACAAATAGAAATCTCATATTAAGGCATATGGAATATGAATTCCACTCACAATAACCATGAGGCGTCTCTGGCTCCTACATATTTAAAAAAAACCAAAATTCCGTCTTTAATTGAAAACACAAATGAAGTTCCTGTATCACAGGTGTGTAATTTTATAATTCCCAGCTCAGGGGAATACAAAAAGGCTCCCTCTCAGCAGTACTGGCTGACTGTGACAATGTGCTTCATGCTCCAGTCTAAACTTTACATCTGATGCTGCTGCATAATTGTATGCTCTGTAAAGTGTAGCACAGAACAGCTTGGGTTGGAAAGGTTCTTCAGTGATACTAGTTAGTGTAAAAACTCACCGTCACTTCAAAACAATGATCCTCAGAGACAAAATTCAATAATATAAAGTTGAAATAATGTTCCTAGCACCTATGTACAATTACACACCATGACATGTTTTCACTAATTCTATGTCAAAGTCTCTACTGTATGAACAGTAGTTTTTGTCTACAGAAGAGATGAGCTACTTGACATCAAAAAACAATTCTTGTCTAATGCACAAGATAAGGACAATAATTAGAATCTTTAATTTAGCCCAGCTTCTCCCCCATCCCAAGAAAGCCACAAACACAGAAGTAGAAATGAACACTTAAATTATGAGCAGTATTATTAGCTTTGCCAGACCTCCTCTGCATACTCACAGCCAAGGTAAAAACCTTGAGTATATATAAAAGATTCAAAGGGATTGTTGACAGAGATCCTTAACTAAAAAGACCTTAGGAAAACTACTGCATCGAAGTAATTCCTCATCCATTATTTAAATTCAGCTGTTATACCCCTAGTATTTTCTCTTGTATGAATGACACATAAACTGTGAACTTAACTACCATGAAATATAAATAAGTGTGGTACTTATTTATAAGAAAATAAATTTTTCATCATGCAAAAAATCTCTTATGGAAACTGGAATACATAATAGTATGTTGTATAAAAAAGAAAAGTGTTTCAGAACATTTAGCACTTTTACCTGAGGCACACTTTATTTACCAGTATAGGTTTCAAGGAAAAAAAGGGAATGAATCACTTGTTCATAAAAATTGTATACAGATGCAATGGAAAAAGTCTTTACAGGAGAAGCTTAATGTGTAAGAGAAATTATATGTAGGTGCAGTTACTCATCAAGATGTAGTATTAAGTTCACTCTTCCACATACCACCATCAAGGCACAAAGTATGAGGTACTCTCAGTATGGGGAAAAAAAAAATTCAGTTGTGGATTAAAAAATGAGTCTGAGATCTAGTTAAAGCCAACTGCCTAACATCTTTTTAAAATTATCACTTCCTCGAATTAACACTGAAAGCCTCTGAACATAACTACAACCTAGGCTAAAGTTTATCTTTTCTGAAAAGAAAATCCCAAAGATATTCCATAACATTCTAAGATTTTTAAACTGAATAGAGAATATAAAGTATAAATGTAGACTTCATTTTCATTTAAAAAAAATATGCATGAGATGTTTACAGGCCAGGCCATTACTTCAATGATCCTCTTTATTTTTGTCAGCAGTTCTGCCATGTCAAATCTCAGGGCAAAGACTATTTTATTTACACAGCTATACAATTTAAGATTCAGTACTGTTCAGTCCAATGAAAGTTAACTAATTATCAAATTCCCTGCTTTAGAATATAATTTCCAGCTCATAATACTTGTTATTCTTTACACCTTACAGCTCACCATCTGATGAATTTAAGCCTGTGTCCAGCACTATACAAGGCAAACTACACTAGCACAAGGTTTCTTAGCTCGCTGTAGAACTCTGTGAATTTATTAATTTCACTGTTTTATTTTTATAACCTGCACTGAAGCAACAATACTTGACACAGTGATGCTTTCCCACTGTGCCATATCTGAAGACACTGTCAGAAGGTCTCTATGAAGAAAGATATCTTCTATTAAGGAGAAAAATATCCTTGATCATGAGGTATATTAAATTTAATTCTAAGGTGTGGCAGAATGCTGATCCTAAATCAAGGGGAGTGAATTCCCCAAGAGGATAGAAGGATAGGCTGTAACTGCACAGCAAATGAAAAAGTCTTAAGTCTGTGGAAAGGTTGCTTGTATTCATTTGCTGACAACTTTGAAATTCAGATTCCTAGTGAGCATTTTAAAGGGGGATAAAACAAGAGTCAAGTAGAAAGACAATGAAAAGGCTTCATGCATTAACATCTCCTCAGGCAGAAAAAACCACAAACCTGCAGCAAAATGCAACCAGCACTGTCACACCACAAGTTCTACTGGGTGAAACATAGGTGCTTGAGGAATGTGGTTTTCAATACGCAGTATACAAAAACCACAACAGTAATAATAAATACTGACCTAGATGTGAATTCAGAAAAATCCTTCATCTAACAGTAATAACAAAGAACAAGGTGTCTCAGGCTTTTCTCAAATAAGTCAATACTTACATCCCAATAAACACAAGGATAGCTACACTAAGCAGGAATAGCCAGATCTTCTACAATACTGATAAAGTACAAAAGACAACTACATTTTTTGACAAGAAATCAATAGGATTTTAGAACAAATCTCCAGGAAAGAGTAAAACCTGCAGTGCAGGAGAACATATGGCACTCTCCCATCCTCCTTACTGGTAACTCCCACTACAGCACACATTCTTTCCCAAATGCATATGGATTTTAGCTTTGCTCATATACAGTGCTGGAGGAGGGAGGGGAGAAGACTGAAAGGAGTTCATCTTCCACCCTCCCTTCCTCCCTGCTCCTGGAGGGGAAGAGTTGCACAAAGCTCCATCTGAGCTCTAGAGAGGGACTGTGTGTCAGCACCCTGTTACACGTGTGCTCTGTGACCAAGAGGAGCAGGATGAAACACAGACACGCTGCCCCCGTCGGCCCTGGCGCGGGCACTCGCCGTGCTCGCGTTCCATCAGAGCGACGGAGGCAGAGCAGCAGCGCAGCCTCAACATGGCTCAGCAAGCAGTACCAGGGACAGATTTTGGTATGAACTAATTCTGCCTACATTAGACAAAACAGTCCCATGACTATTCCTGCTACTATGTTATCTCTATTACCTTAAAATATGGGCTTCTAAACATGTAGGCCCAGGTGCTTCCCAAGTAGTCCCATTTTCCCAACAGTATTCACTGAGGAGTTCATCACCCCCTCCTCTTTCACAAGATTTAATTCTGGAAAGCCCATCGGGTATGGGGAAAAACTATGGCTCTGAAAAACGAATGAGCTGGACCTGCACATCTGGATTTTTGGCATGAGATGTCTCCAAAAATTACTGTGTTTTCCTTTCTTCTGCGTTTCCAACATGTTTATCCAGCAGAAATGTTGGGCATGCTTCAAGATCTAAATTACTTATTATTCAAGTAATTGCTCAATCTTTATTGTACTCAAAGAAATGCCACGCTTGGTTAAAGAGCTTATAAAAGAGTTGGTACCATAATTTTTTAAGTCTGTTAAAGGAAAACATGATTAATTTTACGGCATTACAAAACAAGATCAAGTTAAAAAGATACAGACTTAACTTCATAATTTTAATAAAGTATCACTATCATATATAAACTGTTATGAAACCTAGAAAGCTGAGCAGCAATACCAAAGTCTCCATTTTTTGCTGTTTTTGTAACATTAATCTGTATTTTATGTTATTTGTTGCAGCTGTCTTTTTAAAAAAAAAATTAGACTAGCAAACATAAAGCAGTACCTTGTCAAAAGAAAAACAGTAAAGGAAAAAAATGAGAGTTTAGATAGTGATGGATACTCTGGGAAAGGCACTGAAAGAGGTCATGGCACAAAATTATTGTGCAAAATTAGACACAGTTTTAGTTAAAGAAGCTTAGTGACTTTAAGGACTAAACTATTTTCAGCTAAATATGTATAACGCACATAGTTGTAGTAATACTAAATAATTTACTTAAGCTAATTCTACTTTTTCCCAAAGAATTTTAAGATATAAAAGGCAATAACTCCCAATTTGGTATTAAAATTTCAGCCAAAACCATTTTTACTAAACACTTGTATTACCATGTGCTTCACATTAATATTATATGAATTATTTAAGACTGATTAAATATACATGTGTCTGTCCAAGCAGGTTTCTCCTCAAAATGCAGTCTCTTGGTTTCTTTTCTTTTCAATATTTGCTTAAAGGCAGTGCATTTGAATCTGTGCCTCATGTCAACTAATTATGAATTCCTTATACCACGGTGTACTACCTGCCACTGAGGGAAGGAAAAGCAAGTGTTTCATGCTCCATTTGCTGTTGACAACATCTCACTGGGGCTGTCTGCTTTGCAGACTACTCTGTGGAACTTGTGTCCAGCAGAGGTACAATTAATAGTCAGGAGTGCTAACAGATAATCAACAAGAAATATCACGCCCTTGGCCGAGCCACCCAAAGCCCTGAGCCAACACCTCCCCCAGCAGCTGCAGGGGACACTGAGCAAAGGAGGTGGCAGCTCCCAGGTCTGCTGGGTTCGCCTGGGCCATGGGCTGACCTGCAGCAGCATTTCAGATACAAATAGAGGGCTCTCAGACAAAAATACAGGGCTCTCAGAAGCCGGTGGGCTCAGCTGGGGTCACAAACAGAGGTAATAGAGCAAGATATCCAGTGTGAGAGGACTCCTTAATTTGGATGCTTTTGAAGCCTAGGGAAGTGGCATTTTGAAGCCTAGGGAACTGGCATTTTGAAGCCTAGGGAAGTGGCAGTGTAATGGCATCCAGCTGAAGGATGGAGGAAGACAGGACAGCTGTATGCCCTAACCATGGGTACTGCAGACGAAGCTGCTGCCATTGCCACCACCCCAGTGAAGACAGGCAATCCAAATCTGGGAAACAATGACTTCATATCTGAGTTCTCTGCTTTATTATGATTTAAAAAAAAATAAATCCAAAGGACAGGAAGAAAATGTTCTCTAACCTCAAACTAATTGAATTTGAAGGTTTTACAAAACAGTAGTTGCTAATATATTGTAACATAGTACCTCCTCATACTGCTTCATCACAAAAAGGATGTGCATTTTGTTTGTCCTGCTAATAGACACTTCATAACTTCAATATCTGGTGCATAAAAATCTTTATGTGTTTAAGGCCTGAACCTGATCCTGAATATTGCAGGAGGAGTTCATCAGAACTGGCTGTGGAGTGAAAGGCATGTGAGAATGCTGCACAGCTGCATGGCCACAGGACAGCCCAGAGCTGGGGAGGCAGGCTCCCAGCAAGAGCTGCTAACTGGGAAAGGTGGTGGATGGAAGGCAGGGGGCCCTTCCATGCCCAATTAGTGAGTCCCCTGTGCTCACCCCCACACCTGAAAACTTTCTGCTGAACATAAATTAAAGAACTAAAACTTACATTTATTTTACAGTGGTTTTTCTACTTGACCTAAAAATACTTCAACAAACAGATAACTACAGTTGAAGATATCAGTGGGTGAGAAAATAGAGGCTTCCAGGATTTAATAAAAAATGTTATTTTCATACAGGAGAAAAAAGCATTTTCATGAAACATGGTCAGTGTTGTTAAAAAAAGCCAGTGTTGCCTAGTCATTAAAGCACAGCAACTTGCAAACTCAAATACTTGTTAAGAACCTACCTGTTTATTTTTTGTCATTCAGAACTTCTCTGTATTTGCCCGCTTGTGGAATGAGGATGGCTAATACTTGCCTAACACACCTACTACACACACTGTGAGGAATTCTCTAAAGGACGTTGCAAAATTACAAACTGAATCATTAATGTAAAAGGATCAATATTCAAAAAGTAACATGTGACAGAGGGTCTTCTACACATTTACAACAGCAAACAATATTCTAATACTGAACAGGAAAGTCCTAGATCTCACCTTTATTTTAAAATCCTTCTATTTTCAAAATGTTGCTATTGAACTTGCCCATATGTTCCAGTAACTACAACTCTCATGAGTCTTCTATATTAATAGTAGTTAAAATAGTCTTGGAATACAGATACTGGAAAAAAGTTACTATTTGAACTATATTAGCACAGTGCAGCTCCATTCTCTCAAAACCCTGTTTCACTGAAAAAAGAAACTATCACAACTTAAATGGAGAACATGTTGTACCTTAAATGAGGTACAGAAAATGAAAGTACTAAAGTACTGAACAATCATTTTTACACACTATCATTTTTACCTGCATGTACAATGCTTCAGGTTGTGGGCACTCAGATTCCTAATGGTTTCTTAACAAGATCTCCATATTTTTCCTCTACATCAATACTGGAGTTACATACCCATTTAACTCAAAGAGATAAATAAATAAATATTGCTAATGTTTTTCCACTCAAAGCATATCTCCTCTGATTTAGCATGACCTGTTAAATTGAGGTCAAACATCTAATAAAACAGGTACTACTCCAGCTGGCATGTTTCCTTGCCTGTTCTTCAATAATCATTTTTTGCTACAGTCACCTAAATAATACACTACATATGGCATTTAAATTTTGCTGATCTTTTCCTTCTGGCTACATGAAGTTTTTCTTGTGTTCTACAAATTATTTCAATCAGAAAATACATATAATACAATGTAACACAGTGAGAATAAACAATGGCTGGACATGAAATTTAGAGATGACCAACAGGACAGATTGTTTTTATTGTAAAACATTTAATAAATGAGCCATTAACAGAAAGGAGTAATTAATGGTTCTCTTCTCCTATGGAATTGAGAACACCTTTTGCACCTGTATAATAAAGTACAGAGCTAACACCTGAAGAATTATGCACAGAAAGATCTTATTTTTACTTCCAATACTATTTTTGCTATTGTTGTTACTACTGCTCCTAAAACCACTCTAATTTGTATTATGCCAATATCTCACCATCCTTTTTTAATGCACATTTTTAGCCCTTACATGCAGAGGTTGCAAGCTGCAAAGTAAAAGTGAACTATATTGAAGTCAGACATTCATTTTAGCTATTCCAAGATTCAAAACATTTTATCATCTGTTCCTATGGAAACTGAAAGGATATTCTAGGTTATATCAGTAGCAGCCGATTATGTTGCCGAGAAATCTGTGGTTTATTTTAATCCATAGTTCAGAGGTATAAAATCATGCTTAGTGTTTAGCTTGGTGATTTTGAATTACTGAGGCGTGGTTAACACTTCAGTTCCATTAGATCATACTTTAAGATAAAATAAACTCCTTTTAGACCAGAATAGTAAAGGGAAAATGTTATAAGGTTCCCTTAATCCCCATGGAGTTTACTGTTCAGATGTAGGATTTAACTAATATATACTTGGAATTTATTTTCTGGTTGTTAGATGAGCCATACGTTGCTGCTGCATCACATCGTAATAGCACAGTTCAAGGAAAAAATAATTTAGATTTATAGAAAACTCCCTCAGTAGTGCCATGCACCAGATGGCCAGATGAAGGAATCTGATTTAGCAAGTTAACAAGATCATGAAAACCATAACCATAAGACTAAAGATGAAAAATAAAATTGAATAATGCAACATCAGTATATTTCTACGACAAAGAAACTTAAAGGTTAGGATAGAGTAAAACTTGTGAAGACATTTAAAGACATTAAGCGAAAATTCTCCATATGTATACAGAGCTACTCCCAAAGAAAGGATAGAAACAGTGTAAGTTAGTAAGATTTTAATTAAACAGACCAAAATGCCATTGTGATCATTCACAACAAAAGCCAATATGACAGCTAAACATGTTGGAATAAGTCTTCTCTAAATACATTAGAAACAGAATAAGCAGTAAAATGGGTAGTTAACATGAAACTAAATAAAAAGCTTTGGATTTCATACTCCATTTTCACTAAACAAAACTAGATGATTTAAAGTCAACTATAGCTACCACCCTCATCTTATGCCAAAAGTAGCAAGTAGGTTCAAGTTTTCCTCTTTACAGATAAGACTTCAGCCTTCTTACTCTAGATTCAAATAACTGACTTCTGAATAATCAGAAATGCCTTCTATTCCTATATCATACTGTAGTCAATCACTCCATTACGAAATAACTGTCTCAGTCTAGTTTCCATCAGGATCTCCTGCAGGGAATCAAGATTGTAGTATAATAAGGAAATGTAACAACTACTGCGTAAAGTGTACTATATTGGTTAAACTTTTGACAGTAATGAGGTTAAATTCCAACTACTAGATTTCAAGATAGAAATAAATGTCAGAATAAAGAGAAAAGAAAAAAAAAAAAAGAAAGAAGCAATGATTACTTTTTACCTTAAAAAGCATACTCTAGTAGCATTTCAAATCTAGTTATTCCAGGCTTTTTATGAGGGCAACCAACAGTATGTGGATGAAAAGATTTATGGCTATGAGCCAGATTGGAGGGGTTCTTCTCTCTTTTTTTTTTTGTACTTTATTTGCTATTCTAATGATCATTTTGTAATTATGCACACCTATGCAGTTATGTATATCTACATAACAGCAATCAATCCCACTGACATGCTGAAGTGCATAAGGGCTTGGATTATTTAAAAGGCATGACAAAATATGATAGCTAATACGTAAAAGCAGCAAAGTGTAGGCAAAAACATCTGGAAACTAAAAATTGTGCTTTTGAGTAGCACAGTACATCAGTGTGGGTAATGTAACACATTCTAAGCTAAATGAACTAAAGCTGAACATTAAAGAGGCCCCTACACAACCACAGGGCACACGAAATGACATCCTGCTACAACATTAGACTTTGTTCTACAGTCAAGCACATCTTCACAGAGCTGACAACTTCAGAAAAGCATATTCATGCACTTGCACAGTCCATTTCACAATGAAGCATTCATCTGAAGATGACACTGACCAGCAAAAAACAGAAGGCAGATTTTGAATTAAATCAAAGTGTTTAAATATCATGAACTAATCTAGAAATAGGGATGTTTCAGTGCAACACATACTCCTGCTAAAGTAGGCAAGACTGAAAGAAACTGAGAAACTCAAAATCACAGGACCCTGCCCAGACAGTCACGCCCCAAGAACCATCCACACTTTCGGCAGCAATAATTAGAAGCAATTAGAAAACACAACACTATTATATTTTTCCATGTTTCATCAAAAAAAGTGAGAAATGGTGCCCAACACCAACCCTTCTTAATATCTGAATATCTCAAACACCTTGAAGTGCATTTGCATGACTGGAAAATGCTGCCACAAGATAGTAAGTGCATATATTGCTTAAGATCCTTGATATTAGATTGAAAACGGACCTATCAGCTATTTAAGAACAATTTCACCAATCTTGCCATAACCCTGCAAGCTGTGGTAGAAAAACACTCAGCTCAGAGGGCCCTGAAATGAAATAAATTACGCAATTTCTTGATGATTGTGTCTAAGTGATGATAACTGGTCAATTATGTACATACTTTCCCCTCCAACCCCTTAGGGAATAAGAAACAAGACCTATTAGAGATCCTTGACAAGAGATTAAATGCTGGTCTATGAGAAATCTCAGATTAATTTCACCAATTTTGCTATAACACTGCAAGATGTACTACAAAGCACACAGCTTAGGGAATGAACTGAGATAAATTGAGCACCTCCTGGATAATCACCTCCAGACAACTGGTTAATTATGCAGACACTCCATCCTCCCATCACTTTTCTCAGGCACTAAACAGCTTTAGTCAAGAACACTTATGCATATACACCTAGTTAGTAATTTTTTAATGTAAAAAAAAGCTGCACTTGTTCCAGAGACAATAACTAAGAGGAAAGTTTCAGTATGAAAAAGAATGCAAAACAGAATAATTCACAAAACAAATTCTTGTCAATGAATTACTACATGAAAACTCAAAATGCTCCCAGATATGCCCAAAATAACAACAGTACAAAGATGCTACAATGTGATTAACTAAGAAATTTTTGTTCAGATCATACTGCTTACCTATTTATCCTGTTTATAAAAATCCAGTATTTCAACAAGTGTCAGAAGTAGAGTGTTGGATTTATTTCTCTACATTATTTTCCCCGCTTCTTTATTCTGCAAGGTTATAATTAGCAAAGCTTTTCATTCTGGAGAAAAATAAATCTGGGTATTTTTTAAAGAACAGTATACCCAGTTAAACAAAGGATACCTATTGGGCTTACACCTATGTCTTATATACAGGAAACTGGACAGTAAAACATAGCATAATTTCTCTATAACCTAAAAAAAAATTTTAAAAACCCCACCAACTAAAAAAAAACACCAAAACCAAACTAGTCAGGCATCTACAGATTCCTCCAGGAGATAAGGAAGGAAAATTTTTATTCTGTGGTCAAATATACAGAATGTTTCTGTAACACACAGAAGGACAAACTGTTTAAGTGCAAACCCAGGGAAATCTGAATTCTGCTCTAATTTCTACACCATATCCTGCTATATTTTAATCAATCTTTAATGATACCATTGACACCTCACAACCTATATCCTAATTATTACAATTGGTATCAGTAAAGTCACAAGCAAGAACACAGGTCCCCAATGTATTTCACACATGCAAAAATCCATCCTTCTTACACATCCTTCTTATACCCACAGCTGCTGCTTAAAGCACTGAACCTAGCTCAGAACTAGGGCTACCTTTTAAGAGGATGGAGGAGGTGAAAATGCAGCTCTTTTCTTTACACACATGGCCTGGCTCCTAAAGCTATCAATATTGTAATTATCAGGTGGAACTAAGTTTGCTTATCCCTCTAAGTCCCACATCTCCCATGGCAATATACAGCAGGAAGGGTTTGAAGCATGAGCTAAGTTGCAGAGAAAGTTTTCTCATTTTTAAATATAGCAGACAAAACAGTGTCTGGAAAAACTGCTCTACCTGGAATTGAGCTATGGTAATCTTAACAAATTTCTCTTTTCCCCGGTAATTTCTTATTATTCAGATCTACTTTACACAATATTGCTGTTGAAAACAGGAGTGAAGTGGTGCCAAGAGCAAATCCAGATTCTTCAGCCTAGGGTTCAATGGGAGCAAAAGAAATGATGGGGATGTTTCAGGTGGTTGCAAGATGCAAATGTATTTCTTTTAAAAAATTTTCTCTTTTTTAAAATTTTAAAGCAGAAAGCATTGCTGGCTTCTGTTAGAAGGGTGGCTTTTAATCAAGTTCTTGATGCATATCTGCTAAAGCTGTCTTTCCTAGCATAGCTTCCTATGCTATCTGCCATTAGCCTGCTTACAGTATGAAGGAAGGAAAGCTAGCAAGGAGTTCAGGACTAGAAATAAAGATGGGGTTACAATCCATTTTCTTTGAATTGTTCTGTGGGTCATGAAAGACTGTCTATCTGTGCTATGTACACTAGGAGTGCCTAACAAAGCACACAGAACAATAAAAACCTGCCTGTAGCCACTGGTACCTGTGTGCTCAGGTTTGCTATTATTTGTATTACTTTTGTCAACAATAGCAGAGAGCTTTCTCTTTCTAAAAGGATTAGGAAGGCAAGTGTGGTTTGCAGCTCTATGAGAGCCTGTTTAGACACACTGACAGAAACTTCTAGTCTATAACCAGATAGCAGCTTTAAGATTCCACCAGGAATAGGAGTGGAAGGCTTCACTTCTAAAGCAGTCAATGGCTAATGCCACACTTCCAAAGGGGGAAGAGGTTTCATTTTTTCTGAGAAATACACAAACACCATGGTGGTGGACAGGCCATAAAAACATGAATAAAAATTAACAGAAAAAGACAATGTATTACTTAGGTATAAGTATCTGCTTTCATGTGCTACTGCTGCACATTATTTGGGGGAATCTGTGCACTAGCATGTGACTTATACATCATTAAATAAACAATAAAAAGAACAAAAAAAGTCTCTATGCAAATCAAAGGGGATATATAAAAATGTTAAATGGAGCAGTTTAGAATTTTTAGCTCTGTTCTTTTTGTGAGAGGAACTTCTAGCAGTATCTGAAAAAAAAAGCTAGAGAGCACATTCACCAAAAAATTCTAACGACTTTTGTTTAAAAACAAATACTTCCAGTCTTACTTTTTAAAATGTATTTCTACTTCCTGCTTCTCTTTTAGGTGGACACTGAAATACTCTAAAATGGAGACATAAGGGTAATTTTTCTCTTAAGGTGTTGCTGGAAAGTGCTGCATGAAATATAGAAATACAGCTCACTCTCATGTAGGCAACTGATCTCGTATAATTTACACAGCAGATGAAAATAAGGGTGGAAACTAAAACTGCATTTGCAAATATGAGTATCAAATAACTGCAGAAACACCTGGATAAATACAGATGCACTATTCTCAAAGGTACAGACAGCCACCAGAATACATACTGGCAGGAAGACAGTTCATCTGAGGAATTCTTTAGTACCTAATACAGGAGAAAAGATGAAGGTCTCATGTCTTCTTTAAGGAAGTTTCAAGGGTTGGAAGGTATAGATGTAAATCAGCTTGTCAGTAAAACACAATAACAGGAATCAAAGACATGCTATTCACTAGTCACATTTCAAATTCCAGATTTCTTGGGCAATGCCTGCATATGTATTTTCTAAAGCAAACTATTGTTCTCAACATTAAATTCACAAATCATATCCAACAACAAACCTGTGATGCATAACCCAACACCTCCTCATGAAAACATCCCCATTTCTGATATGACTAAGCACTAATAATTTTCTTCCAAACACTCCTCCATTTGTTGGAAACAGGCCCCTGGCTAAAGCACAACAGGCATATACTTTAATAATCTCTTGATTACCTGGAGACAGCCTGGAACACCTAATAAATCTGTCTATTTTTCAGGTGGAGTGGGATTGATCTCCCCAGGGTTTCTTTGTCAGTTCCATTTTAGTACTTAATATGAAGAGAAAATTATCAGAGAAGGTCAAATCTGACATGAAAAACTAGAACGAGTTCACACTGATGAAGACTTTTGCTACATTTAAAATAAACGTCCACTTGCTTTTTCTTGGCCCTGTCTTCTGTCAATCTTTGTTTAATAACCTATATGCTTCATAGCTTGCAAAAAGTGCAATCACAGCTTGGCAACATGCTCAATAGCCAGAAGTTTCAACACTGGAATAGTAATCAAGTGAAAAATGGGGTGGTTTTTTCCTACCACTTTGTTATCAGCAAATAGTCAAAGGTATTTACCACAACCAAGTCTTCCTGCTGCAGAAAATTAGTTGAAATGACAGTTCTAAGTAAAAGTTAGAGACATATCAAAAATTTTAATCCTCAATTGTTTAATCAAGCCAACTTATTCAGTAGGTTTTCTATTCTGTATACATTCTATTTTCATGTCAATCTACAACAGTATAAACAGATGCTATCTTGACTTAGAGAGAAGTTTAACACTTGGTAAGAAACAGGATAAAAATGCCTTATTCAAAGCCTCTTTGTTCTCTAATTTAAGATCCAAATTTGATACAAACTTTTACCAGATTTCTCCTCTCACTCTGGCAATGAGGATTTAAAATATTTTTCTTTTTGAAGAATATGAAAAAGTATAGATAAAGGAACATTAAATTTTACAAAGGCAAGAAAATATCACTAAAGATACTGCAAATAGTTAATAGATGGAGCCAGGTTATTAAGATGTTAATAATTACATTTAATATGAATGAATGCAATTACACATATTCATTTTTATTTCCCTACAGTGAATATTTACCTCAAAGTTTAGACTGCTCTTTGAAGTTTTAATGCAAATCTTTCAAATCTTTTCAATATATATTTCTGTACTGCTAAAATGCAGAAATCTTCTTACAGTTTTAAGAAACTGTATTTTTCATATTTTGCTATAAACCTTGGCAACACTGGCAGTGCTGTATATGGTGTTGAATGCATCAAGCTTTGAAGACAGTGTTTACAGTTTACCTACTTTCTTCCAAATTATAGGGTCAGATCCTGCAAAATTTTATTCTTGCCAATAATGCACAGGACCGGTTTTGTCACTTTATTTGAATAAAGTCATGTGTGAGAATTTCTCACATATGCCTTTTTTTTTTTTTGTTTAATTTATACTGGGCAGTGCTACACAAAGCAAAAGAAATCAAGCTCAAATTCTTTTACATTTTACTTTTAAAAGGAAGTAAAGAACAAAGTGTATTTTACCTGAGTCTCCACACCTTGCTCAAGCAACCTTTTAGCCTGGTTTTCCACCTCAAGACGAGCTCTTGCAATAAAAAGCAGGTCATTTTCAATCACTTCTATTCCAGACAGATCTATCCCTTGAGAAAGATAATCTATAAAAGCAACAAAACATTGATAAGCATGACACAGGATAATGGGGATAATGGAACATTTTAAGCATGTTAAAACATTTCAAAGCTACAGTCAGTTCCAAGGGACATTTTTGTATACAACACTTGACAATACAGTACATCAAAGTAATGTCTTATACCAGGAAAACTGAAAATCAGAGGACTATTACTTAAGAAAACCTGGATATTGAATACATTTCATTTACTTCAACACACTTCTCTACATCCAGAGACTACCAAAGAGGTGCAAAACATGAGTCCTAGGAATTACAGAATCAAAATCACAGGCCAAAAACGGGCAAGAAGTCATATCCTTGTCCCAAAGAATTAACTAGATCAGTAAACTTGTCTAACCAGATGCTCAAATAAGTGTAATTTGCTCTAAGATCTGAAATTAAAGATGCATTAAAAGGCTCAAATTATACTTCATATATTTAAGTTGCACTACTGAACATTTGAGATCAAAGACAAAAGAATGGTACAGGGAAAAAAAAGAATTTTTTTTTCCTTTTTATTTACAGAATCATCACAAAAATCATTACCATCATGGAAATCACCATCAGCCAGGTAGCCAGAGATTACTGGGCTGTACTGGCAATTGCAGCAATAAAATCTATCCAAATTCAGCTTTTCTCAATGATTTTTTCCCTCCTTTTATATCTTCCTGGATTTAAATTAATCCAATTCTCCATGTCCAGGTAGCCTAGACCTTTACACAACTGCTTATCACCCAAATAATGCAGGACTACTCTCATTTACACCATTCCCAACATTTAGCTTAATGAAAGAGGTTTTCCACTGTTTTTTTGGAAAGATCAAATAAAAATAACAAAATAACGGCCAAGGCATTTCACACAGTATCAGATTCTTCCTTCATAAGATGATGTTTCACTCTTTCCATTTATAATCAGTCCTCTATGATTTCCTAATAAAGTTATCTTCCTTTTAGTCCTCACAGTAAGTTTATTAAGGCAAAGACTTAAACATTTTAACTAAGCTAACTGAACTTTTAAATCTTTGCCAAATAACCTTTCACTTTAGTAGCCATTTATTTTTGTTTATTCCCAATAAACTAATCTAATTCTCAGATGAATTTCAGCAATGACATATTCACAACTGAACACAAAATTCCAAGTGAATCATTTCACAGCTATGTAGAGAACATCTCTGTACCTGCACATGAAAAATATCATATAAGAAATAAAGACAAAAAGCTTACTGAAATACTGCATAAAGCTTAGTAAAGGCATAAAGGAAATCATCTCTCTTAACGGTACAGTATGTCAAATAGGTTTTAGTCTACTAAGAATAGGCCTGCAAATGCTTTTCCCTGCATGCATTTGTTTAAAAATGGATCGGGGGGGTCAAAGTTCAGCTGAGCAGCAGGACAGCACAGGGGATTCATGAAGCCCTGTGTGCTGGTGTGTTTACAGAGCTGCTTTTGCCACGGGCCAGAGCAGCCACACTTACCCCTTATTTCCATACAACTTTTTGCTGTTACTAAGCTGCATCTCTACAGGTGGTCTGGCATATGAACCCATTAAAACTAATACTGAACTCCCAACAAGTTCCAATGAGCAAGTGTCTTGAATGGGAAGGCTAATTTTCTGAACCCTTTCTTTTAGCTGCACAGAAAAAAAAAAAGGACAAAAACACTATCACAGATTCACTCTACTGTCATAGGAAACGCAGAAGAAGTTTCTTGGCAACATGAGATTAAAAAAGGTGCAAATATTACCAAATATTTACATATTCCACAAACACAAGAACTGCTGAGTAGTTCACTTATGGCATAAAGTCATAATCTGGAAGCCCAGACTGCCTAAACAAAATAAAATTAAAATATGGTCATGATCTCCTAAATCCACAGAAAATCTGAGGAAGATTACTAAAAAAGATACCATTTCTTCCTGTTGTGTTTCATTTCAAAATCTAAATTAAGTCAATTCACGTGCTAAAAATTTAATCCTTCTGATGGTTTCAAGAAAAGAACAGAAAGACCTTGCTGCTCTGGCTTCTCCAAAAACCTCCATCTGTGTCTCCGACTGGCAGCCACCTCCTGCCAATCTGTTAAAATCTGCAACTTTGCTCCAGATTTTCTGCAGTCCTAACAAAATATTTTGGGACAGTGCATTTCAGCAGGACTTCAAAACAGTGGGCCCTCCTGTAGGTTCAGTGGCTACTACTGTAGATGCTCCTAGCTGCTATTCTAACAGTAAGGAAGCTCTAGCAATTAGACAGTTTGAAAAGAAAGGCAGTTTTCATAAGGACAGCAGGTCTATGTCAGAAACACCTGCAAGTGCTTTCCTGCCATTCTTATGTGAGAGCAGAAGCAGTAACACAGGCAGGGTATGTGCTTTTTGATAGTTTTTGTCACCTATGCTGACAATATAATATGAGAAATCTCTACAGTTTTGTACTCTCAAGAGTGATGTTGCTCCCCTGGACAGCACATGAAACCAAGAAGAAGGACAGTTGATGTAAGAGCAGCCAGATCATACCCAAAATACCTGTGCATTTAAGATCTGATTTATTTAAAATATTGCAGAGGAACTCACACATTTCAGTCAGTTTTAGTTAGTATAGAAACCCTGTCAAGTGAACACAACAAAAATGCTATGGGTTATTCGCTCAGGGAGTAGCAAATGTAGAATTTTGTTTCAGGCACTTACTCATGTGATCGTTTTTCTATTTCTTGCCATGCACAGTCAGTCAGTAACACTATGGTCAGGATCAGAGGTGAGTGGGACATGGGCTGTAAGGTACTTGTGTCTACTCATCAGGAATTAACCAAAAACAATGGCTCACCCCTCAGCTAGCACAGACTCTGGGGACTGGTGTCCAATTTAAAGCATGTCAGCTTTCCATCTGCTTTAACCTTAAAGCTCTGCAGTAAAACTATTACTGTATTAACTCTAAAAGATTTAGTGAGTATGTATTTATACTTGACATCTCTCCCTTAAGAGATTTTAAAAGCCTATGTATAACATTTTGCTAAAAGCCTATGTATAACATTTTGTTGGGAAGATTTGTGTTTTTAACAAATTAGAATCTAAGTATCCTGTACCACCATGTGTCAGGGCTGGAGCAGCCACCAAGGCTCCCAGCAGCACCACAGGCTGCTCCAGCCACTTCTCAGCACAGCCAGGGAGCAAATTAGAGGAGGGAGCTACAGTCCTATAAACTTTCCTTTACCTCTCATCCCTCTGATAATTCTACCTCTTTATATAGGTTCGAGAACATAAAGGCAAATCCTTAACTCTCACTGGGTGTTAGTATTGCTTCCCTTCTATCACACCCAAATAAACTTGGAAAGCACACCTGGAACTTACTTTCTAAGAACTTTAAATACAGACTGCCTGCTGAATCATTTTCTTGAACAAAAATACTGTATGTCAAGGCAGAATGCACTAAGAACGAGCAAGAAATGACATATATAATCTACTTCAGCCTACCAAGGCTGTACTTTTTAATAAAAAAAATATTTTTGTTACTAAAATACTGAATTTTCTTGATTTACTAAACTTGAACAACTATTCTAATCTATTGGTTAAGATACTGCTTGAAAATACATTTTTTTAAAGCAGTATTTCCCAGATAGTTATGTAAGAGCAGTTTCGTAGTCAGACAAATCCAATATGCAGATAGAACATTAGGCAGAAAAACAGTACTTTGAGCAACTCAGTTAGCTCTCCTTAATCTAAATGACTCACCAACACAGATTCTAATATGTGATCTCATTTTTTAACCTCAAATATTCTTTGTGATAATACAAAATCAAGATTAGAAATTGCATCTTTCTGTAAGGATTGAAATACGTTTTGGAACAGAGATAACTACGATGCTAACACCCTTATGAGCTCCCCAAAAACTGTATTACTCTCTTTATACAGACTGAATTGATTCTGAGCTTTTGCTAGAAATTAGAGAATCAACAGAAGACTACTGAGAACAATCAGGTGCACTAACAAAGAGGAAAACAAAAGACAGTAATAAACCAACGTGATTAAGCTGCATGACTCAAGAGGCTACTTGAGTCAAAAGAGAAACCCTTCTGTGCTCTGAGAACCAACCTCAGCGACACTAATAAAGAGGGGAAAAAAAAGGAAATTAGAACATCCAAAGTGCATTCCCCAGGAGCAAACATCTAAGGTCTGCAGACACATAACTCCCCTCAAATGCAAGAATCCAATGACAAATTAAGAGGCATTCCATGGAAGACTGGGAATGGGGAGAGGTATATTAATGGAAAATATCCATTCCTGAAATTTTAAATAAAATCACAGAATAATAAAATCACAGATCTTTGTTTCCCTGTTGGAGGGAGGTTTGAGGTCTATTTCTCTTGCATTGGTCATTTGTTTTACTTGATTCTGCGGTCTTAGTTGCAGATAATGTTGGTGATATCTGTACCCTAAGAGTACACTGCTATTTTTCCATAGTGAAGAAAAATTACAATTTTTGAAGAAATTACTAATTTAAATTCCAAAAAGTCAACAGGTCTAAATGATACCCAAGAGTTCTGCTGGAATTTAGGTATGCAGAAGATGATTTATCAAGAACTATTATAGAAAACTCATGTGTGCATTGGTAGAAGAAGTTTATGAAACTGAACCTAAACTGCTATTGGGAATATTTCTTTCTGTTATCTTCCATGGTCTTAAGGGAAACATTAGTTACAGCAGTAGCTACTGGACAGGAAGGACACCTTGGTTTGCCTCATTGTATCTGAACCAGCAACCCAGGATGCTGCTGGGCTGGAATATGTCAACTGGTTTTTTTTGGCAATGCAGCAAATTTAAAATCAAAGCCCTGAGAAGAGAGCCTGAGATCCCAACAGTTCAGCAGCAGACCAATGCTCACCCTTTGGTGAAAACAACCTGGGGTTTTACGTTATATCTCTAGTCTCTAGGTGGAATAAGCAAGCACCTTACCTTAAAGAGCAGTGGTCTGCTGCTTGGAGACAAATTTGCCACAATAGATGCATACAGAGCAGGTGGGGAATAGCAAGAGCAGGCAAATTTCTAAGTGTTCAAACTGGAATCTGATGCTTCCAAAAAGTACCTCTGCTTATGCTCTGTTTTAACCAGACTAATTCTCCACTTAAGCAGAAATGACTGCCCCACACTCTGCACCAGGCACCAAAGTACTTGCTGAAGCAAGCCTCATATTAAGCCTTTAAATCAAGTGAAAGCCATTCCACTACTGGTACTATTGAACAATATCTTACAGCTATCTTATGCAACTTGAGCTCTTCAGAAAAAGATGTTAATTCCTATCAAAACTGCATAGATTACAATGCCTTGTGAAGTGTTCAAAATAAGAATGTCATTGCCCTATACTGGGTATGCCCTATACTGGCCATACACAATGTCATATATTTTGAATATACTTTAAAATTATTAATTTTGAATATTAAATTATTAATTTTGAGGGGCTTCCTGCAGGTATTAATAATTCATTATTAAAGAGGAAAAAAAATTATTTTACTAAAATACCAGTTATTTACAAAACTCTTGGTATCTTTCTTTCCTTTTCCTATATGGCAAAATTCCTGCAAACCTTTCATCAGTGAAACAACAGAAAATAAAATCTTGTTGTGTCACTGGAGGGCCACTAAGCTCCTATGAAATTTGGTCCTTATTTAAGCAATTTCAACCATCTCAAAAATTCACTACTTGCATGCATAATCCATAAGATTTCAGTTTTTAGCTGTTTGAACAACATTAAGTGAATGAAAACTGTCCTGCTGGAGACAGAAACTGAGTGGGGCCCCTTGGCTCTGTATTTGTTTGTTTTCTCAGGCAGAACATTAACACACTCTTTCTGTTTAAGTCCAGAAAAGGAAATATTAGACAACCAGGTCTAGTCTGATAGATGTCCCTAGTGAAGGGGAACATGAAAAATAAATACAGAGCAAAGAACTTCTCAGCTCTTCATTTCAATCCAAGACTGGTTTCATTTTAAAGAAATCAGGTCAACAGTAACAAAACCAAACTGGTGGAAAGCATACAAGTCAAAGAAAGCAAACTTTAACTGCTCATTCAAACACAGACAATTATCTTGTACTGTAAAACAGACCTATCATGCACATTGTATCATTCTATAATGGTTTGGTCATTATATCATTCTATAATGGTTTGGCCTTTAAAAAAATGTAGTCCAACCCCTCTGCATGGGCACCTTCCATGATCTCATGTTGCTCAAAGCCCTGTTAAACCTGACTTCGAGCACTTCCAATGATGGAGCATCATCTCACTTGATCAAAGCTTTACTTCAGAAGAAAATTGAGAATTCAACACTCTAATTCAGAGACCATGTAAATATTAAAAAATTGAACATTTTCTAGCATGTTAAAAAAAAAACAGGCAGTTTTAAGTGTAAAGGCAGGTTGGAATAAGAAAGAATGGGTTGTCATCCCGCACTTGGAATCAGCTTTTTTTCCTCCAAAAGACTGTTCCTGGTTTTTTTAATAGAATATGGTTTATGTTAAAATATTTAGTAGTGCTGTAATAATCATCTATGTCCAATCCTATCTACTACAGAGGAAGCCTGCTGCTTCTCTCCAGACTGCATGCAAAAATATAAAAAAACACACCCTGAATTGAGAACAATTATGGGGGAGCAGTGAGGAAGACTGACTAGCTATTTTTAAATTAAATTAAAGCTGCATTTAAGTTGTCTTGATGGAAGAGTTAATTCCTACTGCTCTCTGGGCTGGAAATCAGATGCCACGCAGGATCTGGAACTGATGGAAATGAGTTTGATATCTATTTTTATCATCATCACTGACTTAACAATGAGCACCAAATTTTGGAGACATTCCTGTGAAAATGCCATGATTCAGAAAATAGCTTAACACACCAAGACAAACACTACTTAGGTCTAATCACAAGTTATACCACACGACTCCCACGCTCACTTAGGCCTAAAGCAAGAGTTGTTGAACTCCTTTAAGGTTCCCCCTCCCACACACCATTAGATCTCCCCCATCCCTCCCCCTCACCCTTGAATACAGACTCACAACCTTACTTCACCACGACCTACTACACCTGCTGCTTTCTTTTGTGCCCTCCAAGGGGAGCAGGCAGCAGCCCCACATCCAGCTGGTGGCTGCTCAATGCCATTGTAGGAACCTGGGTGACAGGACAGAATTAACCCTCTGTGAGCTTATGGGTGACAGCAATTTGAGGAAGTGCTCAGCACCCTGGAATGTAGGCCTGCCATCCTGAAGAACCATAGCAACCTTGAGGTAAGGACAGAAAAAAACATCATGAAGGTCAACAGAAATGAGTTAAGCCCTGTTCACCTGGGATGGCACAGCCCTGTCCACACAAGCAGGTTGGGTGCTCACTGGCTGGAAAGAAGCTTTCAGAAACAGACCCAGTGGACAGAAAATTTAACTTAAACCAGCAGTACATCCTTGTGGCAGAGGCTGCCAGCTGTGTACTAGACTGGGTGTACCCAGCAGGTTGAGGGAAGTCATTAATCTTATTATCTGGCACTTGTAAGGCCACTGTACTCCACACCCCCCAAGAAAACAGACATTGACAAATGAGTCCAACAGGGAACCACCACAACAGGGGACTGAAGCATGTGAGTGTGAGGAGAGGCTGAGACAACTGAGTCCTTTAACCTTGAGCAGAAGTGGTTAAGAACAGATCCAAATGCATCTGCTGCTGCCTGGCAGACAGACCTTTCTCAGAGGTGCACAAGAGGCAAGGGCTACAGGCTACAGCATGAGAAATTCTAGTTAGACATGGGAGCAGAATACTGTACTTTTGGTTTCATACACCTTATCCATGGAGGATATTAACCTGCAGGAATGCACACATTGTATTTTAATAATAATTAAAATTGATAAACTGTGAAACATTAGGATCTAGAATTCTAAAAATCACCCTAAGTTTCTTAAAACAGGCTGGTTTGAGAAAATGCCCTCAAGAGCTCCCAAAACATTTTCAGCAACTAAAACTGCATTTTTTACTAAATTCTCTGTGATAAAATACTTACAAAGAACTGTAACATTCATGCCATTCACCAATAGCAGTTGGGTGGAACTGAAACCAATTTCACCCTAAGTATTCTATCAGAGCTATGGCCTAGAAATCAGAAAATATTCAAAAGAAAATTTCAAAATGGACTTTCAAAATTAAATTTATTCTGGCAACAATGCAATACCTCTACAAGTCAATACTCCTCTTGGGCTTTTTTTGGAGCAAAGTAAAAATAAAATATGTTGCCAGTAAAAACCTAGTTGTCCTATTTTGGTTTTGAACAGACTTCATAGCATCACAGATGCAAAGCAAATGTACAGCATGTGTGAAAGAGACAAAAACAGAAAGGGGGACAGAAAGGTAGAATATGGAACAGGAGAGAGATGTAGCCCAAGTGGGGCATTACAGAACAAATGAACTTCAGCTTTCAAAGAGTTGAGAATAACAGAATGATGAAAAATAACAGACAGAAAATTATGAAGGAATGTAGTGAAAGGATACAAATAGAGAGTCGTTCATACAATTTGGTTTTAATTAATCTGTAAGAGTAATTTAGTGCCATCATATGCTTTCCACCTTGACAACTTCCTCCCCACCTAAGCCCACAACTTTGCACTGCTTGTTCATCAGCAAGGCCAATGGTAATGCTCAGTTCTGCTCATATTTCAGGAGAGCATCCAAAACTGGAAAACAAAAAGGTGAATAAAGCTTGTTTTTAATAAATTTCATGGAGACAAAAATCAGGATTTTTACTGTCCCGAAAATATTTCTTGAAATCTCAACAGGTGAACAATAAGCAATCATTGAAATGGAGCCTCATATCAGTATATAAAATGAAGCAGGATCAAAAGAATGTACTCTCATATTTATCAGAGATAATTGCATTGAAAATATATTGCAACTGCACCATAAACCCATGTAAAAAAATTATGCCCTTCCAAATGGAGTGGATGCAGTAAACCATCTCTTTTCTGAACTATGAAATTGAGATAAGGACTCACCTAAATGAAGGTATGTGACTTGGGCTGTCTCTTGCTTGCCTAAGTTAGCATTGCAACTAAAGCCATGAAAGCCAGCAAAATAGTTATGAGCAGAGAGATGCAAAATATAACCTAAATTTACATGTTGGCCTGAAAACACCAGGCAGCTTTTACATCTTATTAATACATTATCGTTCAATAGCTAAGTAGAATTCCTCAATATAGAGCATTATGTAAACGTGTGATGATTCAGTTTCCATCAGTACTATCCCATGTTGCAATAGAACATGCAATGATAAAAGAAAATGAAGGAAAATGATGATGTGTCTCAAGAACCTTAGTCAGAAATAACTTCTTTCAAACATCCCACCAGTTGCGGAGAAGGCAAAGATGGCTGACTCTTCGCTGAATCACTGCCTTTGAAGGAGGGCAGGGGAGATTTTGATTAATTTGTGAATTTTAATTAATTATGTAAATGGCTATTGACCTAGTTTTTGAACACTTTACACCTGGATAAAGGTATATATGGACAGCTACAGACTTACAGGTCTACAAGTCTACAATTACCATCCTGAACTAGCTAGTTTGCATTAATTTTTTTCTTTTTGGTGAGATATATTGTATATTTTTTGAGTTTATATAATTATTTTTGCACTAATATGTGCATCCAAAAATGTAGATTGCCCATGAGAGAATACAGGTCATTTCTAACATACACTTGTAAATGCCAGGAGACACTTTAGAATCAGTAGTGCTACAGTGCTATATAATCAAAGTAATAAAAAAAATCATCCTATCTTGGCCCCTGCATAACGGGGAATACTACTTTTTTTCTTTACTACATATATATATAAGCTGCAATATTTCTTTCATATTTCTCTCTTCTTATGGGTCTCTCCTGCCTCTTTTCAACACCCACTATTCACCCTTTCATACTTACACCTTCAGGAAAACACTTCTGCAAAAGCAGAACTGCTTTTTCTTTAGTAACAGCTATGTTAACTCCCTCCGTACTCTAGAATATATGTAATTTTTCTCTTCAATAAATGCATATTTAATTCCTCCCACCCCTCACTTGTTGTATCATCAATAACTTCCTGCAACTGGCTGCAGATTTACCTGTTTTTAACATCTTTAGAGTCAACAGACGTTGCATAGGTTATAAATCACACAGTACGTCGGATACTTTGTAGGAGAACAAAGTGAACCTTGTGTTATAGAGAGCGTTCCTGTAGACAACTTGAACGTAACAGCAAAATTTTAAAACCTCTTGAAATATATCTTATCTCCTACAGCAAATTCTTTTTTGATATTTAGAGATCAGCCTATGGCAGAAATCTGCCCAGTCTGCCAGAATTCTTGCCAATTCTTCTGGCAATAATAAAACTTAGCAACGGTACTAAAAAAAATAGTTAGACTGCACAGATGCCTGCCTTTTGACCTTTCAACAGGAATGACAGACTGACAGCAGCTGCCTCTGATGATTCTTTAATACCTTCTATTTTGTACAATTTGTATAGTGAAATTAAAAAAAAAAAAAGTTTTAGAACCTTTCTTGTCCCCTCTGTGACATTCATTGCAATTTGATAAAAAAGTTATCTAGATAGAAATTGATAAACTCTTACTCTCACCCTTAGCACTCACTGTAATGTTTAGCTGTACCTGCTCTGAGAAGAACACTAGGAAGCTGAAGGAAATGTCCCATCCCTCCCACACCAGCTGCTCCACAGTGTTCCTGCAGCCTCCAATCCCTACACATCACGCTCCCCAACCATCGCCCAGCTGCCAACGGCAGTGGAAGGAACTGGAGCAGCCCACCTGCACAGCTGCTCCTCAAACATGGAACAAAAGGGAACAATCACCTACAGCACACTCCAGGACTGCCGTTACACAGTGCCACTGCCTGTGGCACAAACCTTTTCTGCTACCTGTCAAAGTTCTTTGGCAACCTAGAAGAATAGTATGATCCATCACTTAGTCTTTCACATACACTGACCATGATTTTCTACAAAAAACACATAGTGTTAAAATTAGGAAGCACATGCATGTATGAAGGTTTAAAATTACCACAGATTAAGATTTCACAAAAATGTACCTGTCTTCTCAAAATGACTAAATATCAGTGAAAACAGAGAGAGAAGCCATTGTTTTTATTCTATTATTTCGAAATGGATAAAAACGAAAAGCTAAGTCTTCTCTAATACAGTACTGATGACACATTTGAGTTCTACTATCATTAATGTCACAGAGACATAAAATTAAAAATCAGTATCTATTGTAGCCAAGTTCAAAGTAATGAGCTAAATGCTAAAAATATAAATCCCTTTTTTTTTAAAGTTTGCATATCCAAGGAAGCAAACAATAAGTTCAGGCAAGTCTTTCAGTCATTAAAGGCACAAATTGTTAACAGATGGGGGAAAACATTTAATTTAGCAAGTAACTGTTATTAAATAAATAATGCAGATATTCTCTTTGTAGAATTTCATAATAATCTATGAGCCAATTCTTATTACCTATATTTGTCAGCCAATTGTATCTAATAATTAATACAAAAGAGTTGAATGGACGAAAAAATGTGCAGCTTGAAGAATAAAATATGTTTAGCAATTTAATACTTAAAAATAAAATTGAGAAAACAGAGATGTGTGTGTACTCTTATGATTCTATCATAATTTTTATTACAGTTCTAATTCTAAATAATATTTAGTCTGATAACAAATTCTTCTTAAGCCTTACAAAGCATATTTTGTGACATTTACTGCTGTTAGTTATGAATAATTTCATGATCAGGAAAGAAACAGAATCTTCTCTAAAGCATTAATACTGTTTAAATTAAACACCTTTTCTTTCAGGAGAAAAAAAAACAGGGAAAAACCTATTTTTCAATAGCATATACTGAACATTCTAATAGGAACCCAGTCCTGAAGATATTATTACACTGCATCACAATTAAGAGTCACATTTTTCCAACATCCAGAAAGTGTGTTTTGCCAAGCAAAAAAAAAAAAAAAGGCAAAAAAAATCAAAACCAGAAAATAACTTCAGAAGAAAATTAAATTAAGATTATCAAGGGTCTTCAAAATTAATGATATTGATATACTCAAAACTATTCATTATCGAAACTCTGAAAATCAAGAGGCAGCAGCAGTGAAGAGTCTTGACTGGAAACATGACAACACGTGCAATTCTAATATGTAAAACTTATTACTGTCAAATCCGTATCTCTGTGCTATCTCAGCCAGCAGTATATAATCTCTATTGACAGATCCTCGGAGAGAAGCTGCTAGATGAGCTGTGGTTGTGGCTCTTAGCTTCCATGACTTATTTCACCCTCAGCTCCTTAGCCAATCTCCAAGCTCCTTTCAGTGTGGGGGGCAGAGCACAAAGCATGGACAACCTGGAAAGAAGACACTCCACAGAGCAACAGTTCAGGTTCAGCAATATTAGGAGCAACAAGTATTGTGAGTACTATCATGTTCAATAATCCTCACTTTCTGTTTCTCTTCCATTAATTACAAAATAACTCCTGGAACTCATGGAAACATTTCGCAATCAGTGCTCCCCATGGCAACTGAAACATGCACTGCATGGGGCAGCAACTTTGGGCTGTGAACCTGCCACCTGACAGTTTCATTCAGTGCTTTTTTGGGCTTGTAATGGAAGAGGGTGACTGTTCATTGTGTTCCTTTGCTCCTCCTGCAGCATTCATGATTCCATGTACCTCCATCATAATTGCCCCTCAGCCATTTAAAGCTCATTTATAGGGGGTGGCCACTGACAGCTGACTGACATCTCCACCCTCACAGTATCACAGGAGCATTTGCCATGTATTCCTTCACTGGATAATCTTGGGGTTATCAAGTAATGGATTTACCTAACACTATATAATTATGTCTCTGGCACAAGAATCCCAACAGAGAGTTACTGACAAACAGCAGGCACACTCCCTAACCACAGCAGAGCCAGTGCTGAGCCTAAGCCTGACCCCTCTGGGTACTTAATGACCCCAAATACCATGCAACAAAAAAAGTCTTAAGTTTTACCAACTGAGAAAAAGAAGTCCATGACCATTCTATCAAGTAAAACTTTTGATTCACTTAATCGATTTTATGACCTTCTTTGCTATTTTATTTGCAAATTAAGTATATGAAAAAAGACTTTTTTGTTAGAAAAAAATACACAAGGAAAATATTGCAAGATGAACACCTGTAGAAAATTATGAAGTCTTGGGTACTTTAGGTACAGCTGCAACTTACTTTCTGTGTGTTGGACCCTCTAAAAAATCAGAAACAGTCAGGGAAAAGTTAGAAGTCCTAAATTCATAAGTACATCACACAGAGACATGTAAGCTGCCTTGCTTTTGTGGCTGGAAGCGGCCAGAAAGTACAGAGCAGTAAGAGTTGTTCCAGGATAGTGGCTCCCCAAAACCAACTTTCACTAAAGCAGCCAGAGGCACCAGTAAACAGACAATCTCAGTATGAAATTCAGCTTGACTGCAGTGCCCTTTAGAAGAGGAGGCAGTTTGGTTTTGGATGCTTGTGTAATTATTGGACTGCTGAAATGGTGAGAAGGTGGCAAAAAGGAAGTATCAGAAGGGCTGTAAGGTGTAACTACTCCAAAAGAAATCAGCAAGACATGACAGCACACTGGGGTCAACAATACTCAATCATTCTCAGTACAAAAAGCTTTTTTCAAGATTTGAGAGCCTGAAATACTGAAAAATTCCAGCTATTGAGCATCTAAAATGAACATGGCTGTCTTGGTACTTACATCACAGACGACCTGCAGCATGGCAGAACGGACAGAGCTTGGTGACAGCCACTGCAAATTGCTGCTTGCAGCAGGACTCCTCCCACCATACGAACCCTATTACATCACTACTTTTTAGTTCTTTCTGTTTTCTGATTCAATTAAAGTCATTGCAAGTAACTAAAAAGGAAGGATTAGCTGACTGCATTTCAGGAGACATTACACAGATCATATTTGTAAATAAAATGGCTTTTTAGGACTGGTTGAAGTAGAGGATCCTGGCAGAGGCTCACATTGGCAGTGACCTTTGAGAGGCAGAGTCACCATCAGATCAGCAGCCCTGGGTCCTCCTGTGATGGCCAGCACAGCCACCAGCAGGCTGCTGGGACAGCTCCCATGGACCTCAGCTCTCTCACTCTCCAAAAGCAAGCATTGAAAAGGGAATAAAGCTCTGGGACTACAAGAGTACAAGCACTCCAGATTTAACAGAATTTCCATTTGATTTACACAAATGATCTAACAATGAAAAGTGTAGTCTCTGCAAGGCACTGAATTCAAAAATCTACATATTTAGGCTATCATAAATGAGAATTCAGAATGAAATTCATTTTATAAGACATTTCAGTAACTGCTTGGAAGCAGCTATTGCTTCCTCTTTAAAGAAAAAATATATTTTGATTATGTCATATTATATTATGAAATAATTTCAGAGGGAAAAACAAGTAAGGCCTATTTGTCACAACTTGGATGAAAACTGGACTTCAAAATGTAAATCCTTCCCAGAAAGCAACAATTCCAAGTTTCATCTTCTAACTCTCCTGAAGACTCATTTTCAACCACAAAGTTAATTATGTTTGATCTGAATTCAGTGAGCAGTGTTAGGGATCAAGGCAAATTGCTGGAGTAAGGGGAAATCAGACAGGTCTTCAAAGTCATTCTAGGTAAGACAGAGCACTCCTTAGGAGCATAAGGCTTCAATAATAAAATTTCATATTTGATAACAGGAAATAGGAAAATAATTTCATTGGCTCATTTAGAGAATACCAGTTTTCCATCATGTCATATACAAGTAGTGGCTTGTAAGAAGAAAGGAAAATAGAAGAGGGGTTGATGGGTGAGTATTTAAAAATAATCGTTTAAAGTTCATACACCACAAGAAATGACGACAAAATTCTCCATGAAGTCTGTTGCAAGGGTAAAAATAAGTAGAACACAATCCTCATTTTAGAAATGGAATGAGGCAAAAAAAAGAAATTGAGTATCAAAGGCCCTGCAGCAACTAAGAGGAGGGATGTCTGTGTGGGCTGACAGAGGGAATCATTTAAAGTTAATAAAATACACAAGCCACCAAAAGTACATTTCTGAGAAAAGAAAAAAACAGGAAAAGAAAACATCTCCTTGGTTCTTGATAAAGCAGAACATTTCAGAATATTTCTACATGCTTCATGTCTTTGAGGAGTCAAAGTATTGTTTGCACATACGCTCTTCATTCTACCTTCATTCTCCAAGTAACGACACATGCTGCTGTGAGTCTCAGTCTCCCTCACCCTTCCCCTCAGTTTCCCTCTTTCCTTCCCTGGAAAACAACAAAGGGAAGTATCATCAACAATAGAGTTAAGAGCTAAAATCTGAGTCAGTCCTCAAGAAACCAAGGCACAGTTCTGTTTCCAAGTAACATTGGTATGCATGTTTTACTGTGTTTCTCTGAACTTATTCCTGAACTTCTACAGAACTCTTGCTCTGCACTTCCCAGGTTTTCAGAGTCCTGAAAACTAAACAGGATCTAAAGTTAGGTTCTCAAACTTTATCGTGATAATAACATCTAAAAATGGCTATACATAGAAGTAGGATGAGATTTTTCAATCCTACATTGCACAAGCCAGCAATACAGTCATGGAGGCACAGTACTGACTTTCCCTTTCCGGAGAACATGCAGCAGCTGAGACGGATCTTCAAAGGTATTTTTTGAAATAACAGGGGCATGGTGTGAAGAGTCTGGGCCCAGTAACAAAGGATGCTATAGTATCCCCCTTTCAAGTGACATGCTTTATGGAGAAAGGTTAAGGAGCTGTTTTTCAGCTACACTTCTCTCACTGCCTGTTCCTGAAAGTGATTGCTGCTGGCTCCCCTCCAGCGAGGGCTTGAGAGGAATCAAACGATTCACTGGTGAGAACTGCACAGAGAGCCTGCAGGCAGAGGTAAGACAGAGAGCATCTTAATGAGGAAAAAACTGCAGATCAGAGATTTCTCTCACGTAAGCTAAAACATACTGGAGACACTGAAGGGACTTGAGAATTACTGGACACTGGATGATTAAATTACAGGATTCTCCTATCCCCTTTCACACAATGTGGACAGGGAAGAAAAGAACCCCAAATCTGCATACACCTTTCACTAGCATTCCACCAAATTGCAGATCCAAAAAACTTGCAAACATCTCTTGTTAGAAGGATTCTGCTCTGCAAATATGTTTAGAAATTTATAACTACCTGACTCATCTCCACCACAGAAGAGCTATTTAATGGTGTATTGCTTGTCACCTCTTATCAACAGTGTCCTTTGAACCCAGTTTGAGACTACAGAGCACAACGTAAATCTGCCACAGCTTTTTGGCACTTCCTGCCAAGTACTTGCTCATACTCTGCAATATTATGCAGACTATTAACCTTACATAAATTTTAAAAGTCTGGGTCTTCCCAAAGAACGTGTAGAGGGCAGACTCATAAAAGTTCATCAGAGCAGTGACCAGGACCAAAACAGACAATGAAGAACCATTACATCTCTGCCTGAATTCAGGTACAGCAATGTTGTGCATTTCCTGAACAAGAAAATGTACTGGGAAAAAGTCCATAAAAAACAAAGGGTGCTGCAACACCTTAATAACTCTACACAAACTCTTCTGGCAGGAGAGACATAAACCTTAAGTCTCTGTGCTTCATCATCATAGCTAAGCATTTACAACAAAGAGAAAGCATAGCTCTTTGTCAATTCAGAAATAAATTTACCAGATAATCCTAAATATTTCAGTATGAAACAGTACATCAACCTTAACAAACATTTTCTTTATCTACAGCACAACGTTCCTAGAAGATACAAAAGTAGTTATTGTAAGATCTATACTAAGTCAAATATTAATGTAAATATTTCTAAGAACTCTTAGTTTCTAGTACCAATTTAATTATTTTATAGACTTAATATGTTATTGCTTAATGTGCTTAAAATGTTTTGACTAGTTCAGTCAATGCTGAACAAAGAAAAAAGAGTACAAATGACTTAAGAAAACTGTTCTTCATCTGGAAACAGTTTTCCAACACACAGCGATAGGTTTTCTGCCCATCTGTTAAATCAGCCCCATCAAAATGTTTTGAGGACAAAAAAGGGGAATAGGAAAAAAAGACTCACAGCGTTCATCATGACTCACCCAGTATTTTTCACTAGCTCTGCTTACTAAAGTGTAACAACGTTGATTCTATATTCTATTCTTAATACATATTAAGTCCAGCTCTAAATAAAGAACTTTTCTTAGTGCACCATCCTGGGATGAAGTGAAAGGTCTACTGCATTTTTATGCCAAAAAAGCCCAAGTGTAGAAAAGGGCTTCTGCTGGTGTAAATCACTCCAGAGCTAACTTAGCCTGATTTGGCAAAAATGCATTTACAGCATTCCGTGTATGCTGAAAGGAGTATCTGGAAGAGCCATGACAGCAAAACTTCTGTAGTGCAGCCCAGGCTGAAGCCACCCAGGCACCTGAGCACTGAAAGGGCACAAGGCCAGGGCACTGCAGCGTGAGGCTCTGCAGGAGGCATTCACTTGGGTTTGCAGCCCCGAGCACGCAGCGGCAGGCACAGAGCGAGCTGAGAATTCAGGATGATGCTGTCACACAGCTCTGCACGGGCTGCTGTCAGCAAAGGCTACGATAAGCAAGCTGATCCTCAGCACTGCTCACACTGTGATCAAACTGCTCTGCTGTGAATTAGTATTTCCCCAGTTCTCAGAGTAAACAACCGAACAAACAGAAGAAAATCAGCAAAATACCCAAATAAACTACCAAACAATACCTGTACACTCAGAGATACTGAGTGTGTGCAACTTTCTCAAGAAGGTCAAACCATTTAACATGGGACACTCGGCTATAGACAGTTGCCTGGTTCTGTAGATGAGCTGTTCTTCTCTTAATGGCAGTAACAGTACAGATATCCAGTAAATGAACTCAGTATGTTAAAAACAACGTCACAGCAAGTGAAAATAATTCAAAGCCAATTCAAATTACTCCATTAAATGATTGCATAGGTCTCATAAAATGAAAGTGCATTAAATAAGCAGAAAAGATCAATATGACCAAGAAACAACTGCATATTGATCGAGGAACAAAACTGCAGATAATTGTCTGATGCTTCACCCCAATTCACTGCTTCTGCTCACACAGGAGGGCTCCTCTCCATGAATTCCTTACACCCTGTCCCAGCAACTATACCAACTGCCACTCACTTGTGTTCTTCTCCCATCCTGTAAGTTTTAAAAATAGCATTAATACTTATATTAGATGTACTGTATTTCTACTGGCTTATGACATTAAGCCCTAATTTTAAATTCAAAAAGTAACAATGGGTGCTTGGTGGATGGATGAAGATTGGAATTTTAAGTCAGCTTCTGACAGAAAGGGGGTATTTTGTTCTCCTAAAACAGCTCATGAAGTATAAAAGAGTTTTAAAAATACAGAATAAGGAAATCACAATAAAAATTAGAGGTGTTCGGGGAAAAAAAAGTTATCAAAATTTCTTCAAGATATTATTTTCACAGAAGAGTTCCAGCTCAAATATGAAAATAGTTGGAAGGCTTAAGGACTCTGCACGGATGTGTATAAAATCTACAAAGAAAGAAAACAAGGATGAAACCATTCTTTTACATGGGAAAGCTGCTCTGCCATTGACTCATATCATTCCAGTTGCTCAGGGTTTGTCTTTTGCATTTTACCTTTTACTTGGTTTTTAAAATTAAAATGTATTAAAAGGCCTACAGAATTCAATAGTGTTAACACATTTATGCTTTATCAGACTTGTAACCTTATTTAAAAAATCATCTGAGTTTATCACCTTTTATTAAACTCTTTCCATTAGTAGTTACAGAAAATCAGTTATAAAGGATGACAAAAAGAATGTGCAAACCTTGCTAGCAAAATGGTCATGGCCAATTCTTGTCTCAGAGTCCATGCAAAATTAATTACTTTAATTTTCTCATCCACATTTAGAAAAATGTATTTAAAACCATAACAGGTATCATGGCAATCTCAATCCACAGCATGCAGATCACACCAATAGCTATGTGCAATATCAAAGGAATGCTATTACAATAGAGATAAAGTAAAAATTAATTGGCAAAACTTGTTTCCAGATGTACTGCTTAGACTTCTGATTGTCCCTTTTACTTGTTACGTGCCATATTCAAAATTATTCTGCCATAAGCATATATTCAACTGGTCCAGATTATGAGTCATTCCATTTACTCATTCTGAGCTCTTCTAGAATGTCCCTTTCTCCTACCTCTCTTTTGCTGAGTCTTCAGGGATCCCCATGGAAAGATAATAATTCAGACACTTACTTGTATATAATATGACCATACCACACATTTTAAGAAAGGGAAGATACTGATCTGGTACCAGACTCCAAGTCTCTTGAGCTTCAGTTCCACATCAGTTTATGCTATCAGTTTTTATTCCAGCTGCCATTGCTCCCTCCCTTCCACATCTCCAGCCATGTCATCTCCTCTCCTCTCATGTGCACCCACATAAGCATTCTGCTGAAAATGACCCCAGTAGCTTTCAGCCACTGCTCAGCATCAGCTCCTCACTCCTCTGCAAACACCTATGCAAGGAACAAGCACCTGTGCATGGCAGACATGCAAGGAGAAAAGAATCACAGGCGAACAATTTATATCAGTTAACCAGAGATGGAAGTCAGTCTTTAATCCACTCTGTGTAGGAAGCTTCACATTAAAGCAATAAAAAAAACAGAACTGTGTAAATTCTGTATGTGAATCTGTAAAGTTTTGGGTTGTACAGACATCAAGTTTTCACTGTCTTACTTAGCAATTAGTATCTATTCTGAATTCCATTTACTCAGTAACTCATTAGCACAAATTAGCACATGCCTTCAACATATAAAGTAGTTAAGGCACAAATTAGTTGTGGCAAAAGCACTCAAAAATTTCAAAGCAGAAATAGAAATTCTTTAGAGAGCAGAGTTGAGCAGAGCAACAAAGCTGGGAAAAAAAGTGTCAGATTATCTGGTATTGAAACAAGCACCTTCAATAAGTACAAACTGTGGGAAAAGTTTCCAAATGGCAATTAGACAAGTTCAGATTATTCAGATAATAATTGGTATCAGCTTTTTTCAAATGTTCAATCACTGCCCTTCCAGAAAGAACTTAGGTGGATCTTATGTATATTCATAGTAATTCCCTTACTTCATTCAGCTATTTGCTCATGTTTTAGAGGAAGAGGGATTGATTTCTTGGCAAAGGAGAGGGATAAGAATAGTGTCTTACAAGCTAGTGAAGAGCAGCAGTCAGTAACCCCTGGAGCACTCCCAGTCTGTGGAGCAGTGATCAGGCGAGCCAAGCTCTCAGCAGCCTGTGCCCAGTCCTACCCTCACTCAGCACTGAGGATTCACTGCCCCCGTAGCTGTGCAGGTTATTAAATTATCCAAGTGCACAGATCTCATCAGGATTAGGCCTTCTGTGATCCTAACTGCTCCTAAGAAACTATCCAGTATTGATTCCAAGTATTGATTCAGTACATTTTAGCATGCTGGCTGCAGAGTAGAAACAAAACCCAGCACTATCCCCCTCCCTGGGGAGCTTTTTTTTGTACATGTATAGCTTTAGTTTCTTCAAGCAGATAAAAGCCCTTACTAATCAGTAAGGGCTACATTGGGTAAATGTAAACATTACAGATAAATATTCTGTAATGTGAAGGTGAAATACTCTTCTTAATAATATTCTGTGAGGTGAAATACTCTTCTTAAATTCTATAAAAATATATTAGTCAACCAAAGAGGATTCCCTTCTCCACTCCAATTACACATAACTAACACAGGTGACTTTTTCTTTTTAACTATAAGGGTGGAAGAGGACAGGTCAAAAGACTTCTATGGAGAACAGGTCAGGAACAACACAACTGGCCATGAAGGTGAGTGCAAAGGCAAGAGAGCACGACAAACATCAGAACATGGCAGAAAGGATGACAAGAACATCAGGTAAATAGCAAGCACCACCACCAAGAAACTGAATATACAACTTCAAAAATTACAGTAGACACCCATTATAGAATAATTTTAATGAACTTGCAAAGACAGTATTTCAGACTAATTTAACCAAGGAAAACTAAATGAAATCTCCCTGAAATAAAATAGGCTATACAGATGGAAGTCTAGTACTGTGGGTTTTACCTTTGGGAGTTGCAGCCTGCACAAGATTCTATTCTTTCATTACAAATCTGTTGTGTGGGGGGCGGAGGAGGAGTAACTGTGTTACAGGGATAAAAAGAATAGCACAATTGTTGTAAGAACATCTAGTTTTCTCTATGTATTTCTATCCATCACAATCCATCCTGAACTTCACATCTATTTTTTCTCATTCCCTTACCCTATATTATGTCAGTAAAGGATATTTTAATGCTGGGGGGAAGCACTCCATAGATAAAAGTCCCTGAACAGGACATCACAAATTCATTAGTGAAGATCATTAAACAGCGTTCATTTTAAGCGAGCAGAGAAAACAAAGAGAGCTGATCAAGCTCCATCAGGAGAGTGAGGAGGACTGGCAGGAATAGCAGCTGTGCTCGAGCTCAGATTGGATTCGTGTTGGCAGAACTGTGAAATAAAGCCTGCAACATACTGTGCTTTTATGAATCCTGCTTTCCCAATAAAAGGCATCCAAGGAATTTAATGCTTATGTTTTGCCTTTCATAGGCTGTTTTACTTAGGATGGTTTCTATACAACTAAATTTATAAAAGTCCAAGATGCAATTATTTAGACATGCTGCTCCTACTAACGGTGCCCTCTAACACATACACCAACACAGCCTCATTCATCTGAGTATCTCCAAGTGCTTCATAAATGCCAATTGAACAGATGCCATGAATCTCAAAAACATTACTGCTGGAAAATTTTCTGCTATCTGACTTGGTTAGAATAGTATGTTTTATTATACAGTAGAAAAGGTCAGTGCAAGGAGAAGAGTTTAGTTTAAGCTATACATGTAACAGCATTTTCCCTGTATCAATTTTAATAATACATTTTTCACAGTCAATTATGCAACAGTTGAGTTCCTCCTTTACCAAGAAAAAAAACCACTAAAAACTAAATAAAAAGACTGAAGAGTTTCTTAAAAAAATTATGTGACACATATACAAAAACCTAAATTTCAGACAAATACAGAGGTATATGAAAGACACATGAGTAAAAAAAAATCCTTCTTATTTTCAAAGATATGTGAAAATATACATTTAGGATTACATTTAATAGAAATTTATGCATATTTTATACCCTGGTCAAATGAAAAAACTTAAGTCATTTTATTTCACTGAATCTCTAATTTCTGGGCATAGAATAGAAAAAAGGAGGAAAAACCTAAAAAAAGAAAGGATGGAGAAATGTGTAGGAAGATCTCAAAGTACATAAATATAGTGTTGTTCTTTGTGTTCCCAAGTAGAAAGTATGAAAGTAGGTCACCTATTACACATTACAACAGAGTGATATAAACCAGCTTCTTCTGACTACCTTGGTAGGGGGAATGTTTTTGAGTATAACATTACATAATACACTGGTGCAACTACCTCAACCTGCTTTAAGTAAGCAACACTTCAGAATTTGTGAAACTGATGAACCAAAACTTTCACAGCTCAGACTTTCAAACCTGGAACTGGGACTAGAAACAGAAGCACAAGTCCATAAACTTCAAGATTTCAATGGCTTCCTATTCTCTGAGCAGGAATTCAGAGAACTTCTCTAAGAATGGGATTACTGCACTCGTGCCTTCTCAAGTGGGATCACTTATGCAGGGAAACCAAGCAGCATAACTACTTTCCTTCTACAGGTATGTATACCAGTCCTTCTTTTCATTTATCCTCTTTCTGAACCAACCTCATAACCCTGATTTCTGTGCTACTATAGAACAATAAACTATTATTTTATAAATCAAGCTTCAGATCAAAAGGAAGAAGGAAGTGTCATTCACTGCAATTCAGAGGCAGGTGAAAGGGCTGCAGTGTAATGTTCCAAGACAGAATTGCCTTTTCTTTGTGCTTTTCTTAGGTTCTGTCTAAGCAAGCTGCCAATTTATTTAATCCATCCACGAATGAAGGTAAAAAGTATTTGTCCAAGATGACACAAAGGAGAAACTGTAAAACATCTTTGCCTGTTGAACTCCCTTCAAGACTAAAAATAAACTCCAGACTTAAAAATGCTCTAATTGATTCAAAATCTAGCCTGGTTTGCTCAGTCTGAGATCCAGATCACTCTACTAAGAACTCTATGCACAGATATTCTAACTGCAAGTGTGGCATAACATGATGATAGAAACTTCACATAGACATACAAAAAACCCTACCATCCATAAATCTGTTTTATACACATGTTCAGCAATCACCAGTAAGAAAATACTTACTTCTAATATTTAGCATTTTACTAGAAAGCCAACATGGAGCTTTACATTTCACCAGAGATAGATGTGTGTGCCTTGGTAATACAGATAAGAGCAGTATTTATTATATTCACAACAGCAGAATTATAATTTTGTCTCTTATATTACCACGATCAACTACAAAACCAGGTTTTTTATAATAAGCATCAGCTTAATGTAGACATCAGTGAAGTCATTCTAGTAGTTATGGGAACTAGTGCATTAATTAATATTTCTTAATGTATCAAAGATCATATCTAGATTACTAACAGAAAGGAGAGCATAACTCCACCACCATTTCTTCAATTGTCCTTACTTTAATGTAAGTTCAAGCAAGGAAATCCTAAAAAGAGCCTGAGAAGATACAATTTTTCAGATAATTTAAAAACCATGTACAACTGCAATGGTTTTGCAACCAACACACAATGTTTTACACTAAGAGGTTTCCTTCTTCAAATATGAGTAAAGTATCATTCTGTAGGCACTG